>NC_138185.1:18477131-19896852 GCF_964194105.1 Spermophilus citellus
TCATTTAGAGACTAATTACCCAAACAATTAAGCTCCAAGTCACTGTCCCACTCATCAACCCCCAGCCACCTCTGACCCAGGAGGTGCTCACCTGCCCCTCTCTCTCCTTGGCGTGTGAATCACACCCAGCCCTGTGCGCTGGGGCGAGTTGCAGACCCTCAGAGCTCAGCCAGCAGCCGGCACTCTGCTTGCCCATCTGAGGGACTCCCAGAGGACATCTCGGAGGAGGTGATGTCTGAGCAGGGCTTGGAGGACAAGGACGAGCAGGAGGGGTTAGATGGTGGCCCAGGTGGAGCTGGCGGAGAATCTGAAGAATTCCCACGTTGTCTGGCACACCCCACAGTCAGCCACTCTCTTTTGACATAGGCCTGGTAGCTCTAAGTTTGCAGTTGAGGAAATCAATGTTCAGATAAAGAGGGGATGACTAGTCCAAAGGTCATGCAGTGAGACCCAGGGCCAGTGGGGCACTAGGCAATCGGACTCAAAACCCATGCCCCATCTGCCAGAGTCCTTCTTCCATCGGGAAGGGTGTTCTAGGCTGAGGGAACAGCATGCAGGCCAGCAGGGAGGATGAAGGGGCAGGACCATGTGGTGGCTGAAGCATTCCTGATATCTTGTGCGGGACCTCAGTGTGTGTGTGTGTGTGTGTGTGTGTGTGTGTGTATTTGTGAAGGGCCATGAGGTCAGGTTAGGACAGGCCTTGAGAGGTAGGAGGGGAAGTTTGGACCTCAGTAAAGAGGCAGAAGGAGGCCTGGAAGAATTTACTCTGAAAGGCTCAGGGTCCTGAGAGGTAGGGCCGTCTTGTGCTTGGAGCATGGGGATCCGCAGAAGGCGGGATTCACATCCTGGGCATGGCCTCTTGCTGTGCTGTGACCTTAAGCAAGTCTCTGTTCCTATCGGGGGCATAGTATACCTACTCTGTGGAGTTGTATGGCTCTGTGTTTGAGCAGAATTTAGCACAGAGCTGGGCACACAGTGAGGGTAAACTATGATGTGTGTAATTTCAGGAAATTTCTAACAGGGCTGGTATGGGGGCCTGTCAGGAAGCCCCAGAAAGGGAGAGACTGTGGTCTAGAGAGGCCTAGGGGGATTGTCACAGCTAGGTGGGAGTGGGCTGGCAGCTCTGGGAGCTGGGGCAGCCCTTCCCCTCCCCCCAGAGCTTACTGCCCACCCCAGGAGCTCCTGAGTGATGCAGGTGGGGGTGAGAGAGAAACACTGCAAAGGTCACCTTGGGGCCCAGACTCTTCCAGGGAGTGGATGCAGGATGCTGGGCTGACAGCCCCAGGAGGAGGGCAGAGGGCAGCGGGAGCCTCTGTCCACCCCCAGTGCCGGCAAAGGACAGGCCTGCTGCTTGGGCGGCCCGGGTCACCAGGCTGTTTCTCTGTGTGCACCGACTTGGCCTGGAAAGAGTCTCCTTTCTTCCCTCTGCTCATCAGGTTTTTTGGTACCGGGATTGAACTCAGGGGCACTCGACCACTGAGCCACCTTGCCGGCCCTATTCTGTATTTTATTTAGACACAGGCTCTCACTGAGTTGCTTAACAAAATGTCTCCAGAAGAAGTGCTGTGGCCTGGAGGTGACCTCCTGCAGGAGTCCCTGGCATGTGCTGTGAGATTACCCCTGCTCCACTGGTTAGCCTTCAAAGGCTGTACCCCGAGGAGTGGCTTTGATGAGTTGGAAAAGGAACCGAGTGCCTTCCTAGGCTCAGAGATCACACCCCAAAGCATCTTTGACCAGGGCCAACTTCTCCAGCCGGCACGGTAGGCATGGTACATACAGCCCATGGTACTCTTAGGGACACCCAGAAATGTCTTAATTTCTTTAAAATCAACCAACCTCTGTTCACTCCACATCCCCAGGGCGCAGTGGGTCCCATGTGGCTACACGACCCACTGCGCCCCTTCCCTACAGATCCACATGCAGATTCAGCCCCGAAGTTGCCTACTTTAACATTCTCCTGACAGCTTGCAGAAACACGGGTCAGGCAACCCCCCATTTGAAATGTTGACAAGCTCAGCTTCCTAATAAAATAAAAGCCTGTTTTCTATCTTTTCCCTGCCAAAGGCATCACGAATGATTGATTGATTGATTGATTTAAAGAAATTAAAACATGTCACATATTTTATAAGCAACTTAACTACCCGTGCTGGAGCCTGGATACCTGACATAAAGATTCTGCTTTTAAATGTGGAAATAAATATTTTTCAATACCCAAATCAATATAAGATACAAAAAGATGCATAATGAGCAAAAATAATTTCTCTTAAATGGCACTAACCACTCGTTCCCCAGGTTTTCCATGAGTGTATCCACAGTTTAGAGAAAAGCAAGTTAATATAAAAATGTAACCATGAATGTGGCCAAAGGTTCAGTCAGGTGTGGGAGTGCATATCTGTAATCCCAGTGGCTAGGGAGGCTGAGACAGGAGGATTGCAAGTTCAAAGCCAGCCTCAACAACTTAGTGAGGCACTAAGCAACTCAGTAAGACCCTGTGTCTAAATAAAATACAAAATAGGGCTGGGAAGGTGGCTCAGTGGTCAAGTACCCTTGAATTCAATCCTGGGTACCAAAAAAAAAAAAAAATACTCAGGTCCAGGAGTTGAAACATGAATCCTCTGTTCATCTTGACACATGCAGCCAGCTTTGAACCCTTCCCTCCTTCCATCTGTTCTTGGGTGCTCAGAACCCTCTGGACCCCGACCCTCTTCTCCAGGGTCTTCTTCCTAACTTGCCCTCATGCTCACCTCACCCAGTGAACCCTATGTTATCCAGCTTCAAGACGCACCTTCTGGCTCCTCCTGATGCTCTTCCTTTGCCAGGAATATCTTCTCTTTCTGATTTTTGGGAATGTTGAAGTCCTCTGAATGCAGAACCTTATATTTTTCATGGATGGATCCCAAACTTGTAGAATGGTGCCAGATATCCAATACCTATCCAATAATCGTATGGCCACCCTAGAGGGCTTCTAGATAACTTCAGAACCTCTCTGCACTTTGTGCTGTCCTTGTCCCCCGGCAGTGTCGGGCACTGTCGCCTCTGCTTCCACACTGCTTTGTGTTGACTTCTTGTGATGACTGATCACAGAGCGTCGTGGGCGTCGGAGGCTCCAGACCTGAATTCGAGGCCTGCTTTGGCACTTTAGTCCTTCACTCATTCAACAGAGATTCCCGGGAGCATCTGCCTTCCCTGCACCAATCACGGGGAATTAAATGGGAAGCAAAGGCAGACCGGCACCGTGCCTCATGGAGCTTACCACAGGCATGTTCCTCAGCCTTCACAGGCCTTGGTTTCCTTAGCTGTGACAGGGCACATGCCCTTCCTTAGAGGGCTGTTGGGCAGATTCAGTGAGGTGGCACAGTGAGGGACCTGGTGCCTGGTAGGTGCTCTGGGGATTTTGTCTAGTGCCTGGCTTCCTCCGGGGGCTCTGAGCTCCTTCTCCAGGCAGGAGCAAGTTCCCACTTCCTTTCTCTTCCCTTGGGCACAGAGGAGGTGACAGTCATTGTTGGCTGGTATGGAGAATAGATTGAGCTGCTCTTTGTGCCTGTCCACTTTTGGTGCTTTCTGGCACATGTTTTCACACACACACACACACACACACACACACACACACCTGGTCAGGTGGGGCCTGGTCTGGCCACACAGGCTTTTCCAAGGCCCTGGCCATCCTGCCTCTAGGGGAGAGCCAGTCTAGGCCAAACAACAGTGCAGAGACCTCAGGATTCCCAGGGCTCGGGCTTGCCTTGGGGCAGAGAGCCCAATCTCTGACCTGAGGTGGCTGAGGTCCCCAAGAAGGTACCTTTCCACCCAATTTCTTAGAATCTCTGGGGGGTGTTGAGAGAGGGCAGGTTAGAGAGGGTGAGAGAGGGCAGGTTAGAATCCCCCCAACTTACCCCTGCTCCTGGGCCTCTGCTGGACTACTTACGCTTCAATACCCAACATGTGACCAGACGGTCATAGGCCCATTCCCTTGAACAAACAGCAGAACGTATGAGCGGTGTTTGGCATTAGGCCTGGCCGTGGCTAGCTGGCCATTCAGTGGTGGAGGGGCAGTCAGAGCCTGGGTGCCTGGGTTCTAGTTCCAACCTCAAGGCCTGATCTAGTGCACACACCTTCTGGTCTTCAGGAACTAAGGCTCAGAGCTGGTTTAGCCCCTCCCCCTTTTAAATTAAATTCTTGGGTTTGGGGTAGAAAGAAACACGTAGCCTTTCAGATCTAGCTCTGCGTGCCTTCCTTGGGTGCCCGCCACATGCCATCCTAGCTATTCCCGGGATCCCCTCCAGACCCCTTTTGTTCTGAGTTCCCACCGTTTTGACCTGCCATCCCTCTCCTTTTCCTCTAGGACTTTTGATACTCATGGGGACCTTCCAGTTTACGTGAGAGAGTCTGAAAACCTGAGAGGGGGTGAGAACCCCTGGAACCAAACAGAACAGGAAGTCTCATATCCTAAGAGATGGGGTGTCAAGGTATCCGTAGGTACAGTTGGAGGGAAGTGTTGGCATTCAAAGTGTGCTTATTCCATGTTTTCATTTGAAATTATTATATACTTTGATATTATTTGAAAGTGACAAACCTCAGAAAACAGGGTTAAGGTTGGCTTTCTAGGCAGGGACTCTGCAAAATGTATCTTCAAAGGGCAATAGTTTAAAATTTAGATGAATCATTGCAATTATTATTTTTTAAGGTCACATGTGGCTGAATATTGCAATTTTATATGGTTCTACCTAATATTTGGGAGTTACCTGGAAAATGTGTGGGCAGCCTAGAACTACCAGTGTTCTAGGAGGGAAGGCTTGTGTTGGTTAATGACTGGGAATGGAGGGGTGGCCAACAAATGGGACAGGAGGCGAGCCAGGAAGGAGCTATGACCAGCAGGCCAGCAGCCTGGGTTCTGGGGCTGGGTGAGGACAGGGGATTAGAGCTCCTTCTCACCACCTTTTATCAATCTTAGCCTCAGGGTCCTTGCTGTGGCCACTCTGGGCTCCTGAATGCCTCATGAACTCTCTCCGTCTGAGACTCTCCCAGGTTGTCTCTCTGCCTGCGGTCCTCTGTCCCTGCCTCTGCCATGTCAGGGGGACACTGACTCAGAAGGTCTTAGGTTTGTTCTGCTCCTTTTGGCAGACATGATTCAATGCTCTTGAGGCTGGGTGTCTCCGTATTTGACTTATAACGACTTGTCTCATGTCTGTCTCCCCAGCGGGACTGTGGGCTCCTGAGGTCTAGGCCTGAGTCTGCTTGGCTTGTCACTGTAGCTCCATCCCCAGCACAGTGGCAGTCACAACGTGGCCATGCAACAGTGACTGTGGAGTCAATGGAAGGGTGCTCAGTATCCTCAGAATACCAAAGTCTCTAGCCAGCCTGGCCTCTGACTCAGCCCCAAACCTGGGTCGGGTATAGATTTTCCAAATGGTTCATATGGAGCTTGTAACTTTGGAAATCAATGTGTGTTTTCCTCAAGTTCAGAGCATTGAGAAAAATGGAGCTTTGCCATCAGATGGCATTCTGATGATGTAGCTATGACGGTAGAACAACCCCAAACTGGCTGGTGTCAAATAATGTCCCTTTCAGTTTGCTCACAGGTTCTATGGGTAAGAATCAGGAAAAGGTGCAATGGGGAGAAGCTCTTCTCTGCTCTGTAATATCAGGGGCCTCAGCTGGGGGGTACCCCAATAGTTGGGACTGGGAATCTACTTCCAGGATGCTTCTTTACTCCCCTGTCTGATGCCTGGGCTGGGCTGACTGAAGTTGGGCTCACGAAGGACTGTCCACCAGAGAGCCTACCTCTGGCCTCCAGTGCCATGGTCTCAAGGTTGTTGGGTCGTAGGGAAGTAGAATTTCTAAATGATGCTTCAGGCTTCAAAGTGTGATTACTCTGTTAAATAAAGTAGAAGCTGCGTGGCATGCTGTGACACAGCCTAGGAAGTTACAAAGTGTCATTTCTTCATTCTCTTGGTTAAAGTAGTCACAAGTCCCTTCAGTTCAAGGGGAGGGAAAATAGACCCCACTTTTCAATGGAAGTAGTGTCAGGGGATTTATGGCTGTGTTTTGAAACAGACTCACAGAGTGGTCAGCCCTTGGAGCATCCACACCTGGGGGCAGGGGAGGTGGAACAAGGCAGCTGAGTGCAGAACGTTCTTGTGAAGTGGTGATCAGTGGGTCACAGAGCTCGTGATGGCGGTCTCTGGGTATGCCAAAGGGTCTCTTTCTGTCTGCTCTTAGTCGACTTGTTTATCATTACTTCAGTTAAAATCCAACAGTTTTCTGACTTTGTTGGGAAGGCCAAGAAGTGGGAGAAACCATCGCATGGACAAAGCAGAGCTATGGCTTTTAGCTGGCTCCTGATACTACCTAACACTTATCCAATACTGCATTCAGTGCTTTCCTGTATAATTCCATTTAGTCACACCAATACCTTTATGAGGCAGGTCCCTGTATTGTCTTTACTTTATAGAAAGACACCTGAGACTCAGAGAAGCCAAGAGATTTGCCCAGGGCCACATGGTGTGTTAGACTTGCCAAAATGCTAATGCAACCCCTGACTGCGTGTACAGAAGCAAAGTGTCCCCAGTCGGGGAGGGAGACACATGGTGTTCTGTACTGGATGGATCACCCCAGGGGTGGTTCTTATTTAATTCAGACATGGGACTACATCCAGGGGATGGAGAGAGGGAGGGAGATTTTGAGGACATAGGATCTCACATGTTCTCACTCTCCCGTGCCTCTTATTGCTAGAGGCATGGAGACCGCAACGGGCTGGAGGTAACATTGCAGGTAGACCTGCAGCAAGTGGGCTCTTGAACGTGTATAAAGCCTGTAGCACCGGACCTGGTATTGAGTAGGGGACTCTCAAGGCTTAAAGTTAGGGCTTTCCTGGCTGTTCTGTAAAAATCTTTTGTAAGGAGGTAAGAATTATTTTATTTATTTTTTATTTTTATTTTTAAATTTTTTTTATTGGTTGTTCACAACATTACAAAGCTCTTGACATATCATATTTCATACATTAGATTGAAGTGGGTTATGAATCCCCAATTTTACCCCAAATGCAGATTGCAGAATCACGTCGGTTACACATCCACAATTTTACATAATGCCCTATTAGTAATTGTTGTATTCTGCTACCTTTCCTATCCCCTACTATCCCCCCTCCCCTCCCCTCCCATCTTCTCTCTCTACCTCATCTACTGTAATTCATTTCTCTCCTTGTTTATTTTCCCATTCCCCTCACAACCTCTTATATGTAATTTTGTATAGCAATGAGGGTCTCCCTTCATTTCCATGCAATTTCCCTTTTCTCTCCCTTTCCCTCCCATCTCAAGTCTCTGTTTAATGTTACTCTTTTCTTCCTACTCTTCCTCCCTGCTCTGTTCATAGTTGCTCTCATTATATCAAAGAAGACATTTGGTATTTGTTTTTTAGGGATTGGCTAGCTTCACTAAGCATAATCTGTTCTAGTGCCATCCATTTCCCTGCAAATTCTATGATTTTGTCATTTTTTATTGCTGCATAGTACTCCATTGTGTATAGATGCCACATTTTTTTTTATCCATTCATCTATTGAAGGGCATCTGGGTTGGTTCCACAGTCTAGCTATTGTGAATTGTGCTGCTATGAACGTCGATGTGGCAGTATCCCTGTAGCATGCTCTTTTAAGGTCTTCAGGGAATAGTCCGAGAAGGGCAATAGCAGGGTCAAATGGTGGTTCCCTACCCAGCTTTCCCAGGAATCTCCAAACTGCCTTCCAAATTGGCCGCAACAATTTGCAGTCCCACCAGCAATGTACAAGTGTACCCTTTTCTCCACATCCTCGCCAGCACTTGTTGTTGTTTGACTTCATACTGGCTGCCAATCTTACTGGAGTGAGATGGTATCTTAGGGTGGTTTTGATTTGCATTTCTCTGACTGCTAGAGATGGTGAGCATTTTTTCATGTACTTGTTGATTGATTGTATATCCTCCTCTGAGAAGTGTCTGTTCAGGTCCTTGGCCCATTTGTTGATTGGGTTATTTGTTATCTTATTGTCTAATTTTTTGAGTTCTTTGTATACTCTGGATATTAGGGCTCTATCTGAAGTGTGAGGAGTAAAAATTTGTTCCCAGGATGTAGGCTCCCTATTTACCTCTCTTATTGTTTCTCTTGCTGAGAAAAAACTTTTAAGTTTAATTAAGTCCCATTTGTTGATTCTTGTTATTAACTCTTGTGCTATGGGTGTCCTATTAAGGAATTTGGAGCCCGACCCCACAATATGTAGATCGGTGTCAACTTTTTCTTCTATCAGACGCAGAGTCTCTGATTTGATATCAAGCTCCTTGATCCATTTTGAGTTAACTTTTGTGCATGGCAAGAGAAAGGGATTCAGTTTCATTTTGTTGCATATGGATTTCCAGTTTTCCCAACACCATTTGTTGAAGATGCTATCCTTCCTCCATTGCATGCTTTTAGCCCCTTTATCAAATATAAGATAGTTGTAACTTTGTGGATTAGTCTCTGTGTCCTCTATTCTATACCATTGGTCCACCCGCCTGTTTTGGTACCAGTACCATGCTGTTTTTGTCACTATTGCTCTGTAATATAGTTTGAAATCTGGTATCGCTATACCGCCTGATTCACACTTCCTGCTTAGAATTGCTTTTGCTATTCTGGGTCTTTTATTTTTCCATATGAATTTCATGATTGCTTTATCTATTTCTACAAGAAATGCCATTGGGATTTTGATTGGCATTGCGTTAAACCTATAGAGAACTTTTGGTAATATCGCCATTTTGATAATGTTAGTTCTGCCTATCCATGAACAGGGTATATTTTTCCATCTTCTAAGATCTTCTTCTACTTCTCTCTTTAGGGTTCTGTAGTTTTCATTGTATAAATCTTTCACCTCTTTTGTTAGCTTGATTCCCAAGTATTTTATTTTTTTTGAGGATATTGTGAATGGAGTGTTTTTCCTCATTTCCGTTTCAGAAGTTTTGTCGCTGATGTACAGGAATGCCTTTGATTTATGCGTGTTGATTTTATATCCTGTCACTTTGCTGAATTCATTTATTAGTTCTAGTAGTTTCTTTGTAGACCCTTTTGGGTCTTCTAAGTATAGAATCATGTCATCTGCAAATAGTGATAATTTAAGTTCTTCTTTTCCAATTTTTATGCCTTTAATTTCTTTCGTCTGTCTAATTGCTCTGGCCAGTGTTTCGAGAACTATATTGAATAGAAGTGGTGATAGAGGGCATCCCTGTCTTGTTCCGGATTTTAGAGGGAATGCCTTTAACTTTTGTCCATTCAGAATGATGCTAGCCTGCGGCTTAGCATAGATAGCTTTTACAATGTCAAGGTAAGTTCCTGTTATCCCTAGTCTTTCTAATGTTTTGAACATAAAGGGATGCTGTACTTTGTCGAATGCTTTCTCTGCATCTATCGAGATGATCATATGGTTCTTATCTTTAAGTTTATTGATGTGGTGAATAACATTTATTGATTTCCGTATATTGAACCATCCTTGCATCCCAGGGATGAATCCTACTTGATCATGGTGCACAATTTTTTTGATGTGTTTTTGTATTCGATTTGCCAGAATTTTATTGAGGATTTTTGCATCTAGGTTCATCAGAGATATTGGTCTGTAGTTTTCTTTCTTTGAGGTGTCTTTGTCTGGTTTCGGAATCAGGGTGATGTTGGCCTCATAGAATGAATTTGGAAGAGCTCCCTCTTTTTCTATTTCCTGAAATAACTTGAAAAGTTTTGGTATTAATTCTTCTTTAAAGGTTTTGTAAAACTCCGCTGTATACCCATCCAGTCCTGGGCTTTTCTTGGTTGGTAGTCTTTTGATGGCTTCTTCAATTTCATCCATTGATATTGGTCTGTTCAAATTGTGTGTATCCTCCTGACTCAGTCTGGGCAAATCATATGACTTAAGAAATTTATCGATGTCTTCACTATCTTCTATTTTATTGGAATATAGGTTTTCAAAATAATTTCTAATTGTCTTCTGTATTTCAGTAGCATCTGTTGTGATATTGCCTTTTTCATCCCGTATGTTAGTAATTTGAGTTCTCTCTCTTCTTCTCTTTGTTAGCATGGCTAAAGGTCTGTCGATCTTATTTATTTTTTCGAAGAACCAACTTTTAGTTTTGTTAATTTTTTCAATAGTTTCTTTTGTTTCAATTTCATTGATTTCCGCTCTGATTTTAATTATTTCTTGCCTTCTGCTACATTTGCTGTTGTTTTGCTCTTCCTTTTCTAGGGCTTTGAGATGAAGTGTGAGCTCATTTATTTGTTGGTTTTTTCTGTTTTTGAGAAATGACCACCAGGCGATGAATTTTCCTCTTAAAACTGCTTTCATTGTTTCCCATAGATTCCGATATGTTGTGTCTGTATTTTCATTTATCTCTAAGAATTTTTTGATTTCCTCCTTTATGTCTTCTGTAACCCATTGATCATTCAGTAACATATTGTTCATTTTCCATGTGATGTAGGATTTTTCCTTCCTTCTTTTATCATTGATTTCCAGTTTCATTCCATTATGATCAGATAAAATGCAAGGTATTATCTCCACCCCTTTATATTTACTGAGGGTTGCCCTATGGCATACTATATGGTCTATTTTTGAGAAGGATCCATGTGCTGCTGAGAAAAAAGTATATCCATTTGATGACGGTTGATATATTCTATATATGTCAGTTAAGTCTAGGTTATTGATTGTGATATTGAGTTCTATAGTTTCTTTATTCAACTTTTGTTTGGAGGATCTGTCCAATGGTGAGAGAGGTGTGTTGAAGTCACCCATAATTATTGTGTTGTGGTCTATTTGATTCTTGAACTTGAGGAGAATTTGTTTTATGAATGTCGCAGCACAATTATTTGGTGCATAAATATTGATAATTGTTATGTCTTGTTGGTGAATGGTTCCTTTTAACAGTATATAATGACCTTCTTTATCCCTTTTGATTAACTTAGTCTTGAAGTTGATTTTATTCGATATGAGGATGGCCACCCCTGCTTGCTTACGAGGACCGTGCGCGTGGTATATTTTTTCCCATCCTTTCACCTTCAGCCTGTGTATGTCTTTTCCAATCAGATGTGTCTCCTGGAGGCCAAGGTGGAATGGGACAACAAGCAGCATTAGGTTCATAGGCACATAGAACTAGTGCTCAAACTGCTAGCACAAATTCAATGTAGTACATATGGCTAATTAAGAATTATTTTAATGATGAGCAAGCATCTTGCATCCATTATTTCATTTGAACTTTGCAATAATAGTAATAATTGTGCACACCTTCTGGGATTATTATAGTTGAAGAAACCAAAGCACAGAGAGGTTGAGCAACTTGCCCAAGGCCATACTGTAACTGGCAGAGCTGGGATTTGAATCCAGTTCTCTGACTGTGATTCTATTGTCCTTGCCTGTGGATCTTCCAGGGACAAGATGAATCTGAGAGCGTTTGGTCAACTCTTAGGACAATGGAAGAGCTCCAGGTTTCTTTGTGTGGTTCTGACTCTTGGATCTTTGGTTTATTCAGCTGGAAACATGAAGGCCATTGATAGGATTTCTGAATTACTGGTGGTCTTGGGGACTAGCTGTGTCTGTGTGCCAGGTACTGGGCTAGCCCCGAGGGATACAGCCACAACCAAGACAGAAGAGACATATGGAGCTGTGGTCTTATTGAAGAGAAGCAGCTGTCAGGCAGTGTGATGGGGCCACCCTGGCGCATGCCCATGCCTGGCTTATCTCCCCCTGGGCCTCACTTCACAGTGCCACACGACCTGACTTCCAACTGCCCCAGGATATCCTCTCACTGTCTAAGCCTCCTGGGCCTTGCTCATGTCACGTTAGAAAATGGATGGCTATCATGAGTAGCCCCCAGCTCCAAAATATGGTCCTGGTGTGTTTATATCACGGCTCCTTCCTCCAGGCCGAGGGGATTCAGAGGTCAGGTTCTACCCTGAACTCCAGAGGCCGCAGCAGAGGGAGCCTCCAGGGAACTTGCCCGATTCATTACACTTTGATTTTTGTTTGTTGTAGTATCTGCTTCTGGTGGGACAGATGTGACTAAGACATAAGGCAAACCTGGGGGCCTCGGAGAGCCCAGAAGAAGCTATTCCAGGAGCCCTGGAAAGATCCTTGAACCAGGAGAAGTCTGAAGTGAGATCTCAGGGTGAGTGGGCATTAGCCAGCTAAAGGGGAGGAATCAGTGTTTCAGGACAGGGATGAGTATTTAGGAGTTTAGGGGAAGGTGAGGACACAGTGTGTGTGCAGATGGTGGAGTGGGGTGGGGGGTTGTGAGACAGGAGGCAGAACCCAGACCATGAAGAGGCCACAGGGCATAGTGTGTATTTCATCCCAAGTGGCCTGGGGAACTGAAGGACGGTGGGCAGGGGAGTACATGCAGATGGCGCCACTTAGAAGGACCTGGGAGGCAGGAGTGTATCTGAGGAGGACAGACCCCCCAGGGTTACTTAGGTCTGCTCTCAAAGCCCTGCTGGGAAGATTCCTGGGTCCCTTTCAAGGGACTTGCTTTTGCTGCCCGCCACCCCCTCTAAGCCCATAAAGCTGGGTACTTGGGGTAATTACAGGCTGGGAGAGGCCCGGAGCAGGGAGACTGGGGACATGTGGGGGGCGGGCGGGGTGCCGGCCGATGGGAGTTGTCATGCTGGCCTGGCTGCCAGCGAGGAAGCGTGCAGACACCAAGGTCCCTATAAAGTTGCCCAGTACAGAACCTTTACAGGCATTCCGGGCTGGGACATGACATCACCGGCAGCCAATCAGGGGTTCCCCCAGTCCTCTTTTCTTCTTCGGGGCCTGTGTCTGTGGTTGCCGAGGTGCATTCTTGGTACAGTGGATGCTTTCTTTTGGAATGCGTGGAACCGATGGGTTTTGCAGTGACTGGCTGGGCAAGTCCTCTTTCAGGCAAAGCCAGTTGAGCCTGGAGTCCTTCCCTCCCTTCCAAGGAAGAGGGGCCCCCCAAGCGGATGGAAGGGGCCACCTGGAGACCCCTTCAAGCTGCAGCTTCAAAATCCTCTCAATGAACCAATTTCTTTTGGAGTATATTCTTTGAAGAACAACAATCCCTATGAGTTGAGAAGCAGCGACAAGAACCTGTGGAGCTAGAGAGATATGACTTTGAGCCCTGAGTCCACTCCTTACCACCTGTGCTGTTCTTGTACAAATTTCCATGGTCTCTGAGCCTCAGGTTTCCCATCTGTAAAATGGGCTGACGTTCTACTCTGCAGGGTGGTTGGGAGGACCAGATTTAATGGATGGGTATTAATGTCTGACGAACATTAGCCGGTATTTTTGACAAACCCATTCTTCCTTACAGCACTTGATTTAAAGACTTAAAAAGTCTTTCCAGGTCTACTTCCCACACTCCATTTATGGGGCAGATGACCTTAAGGAAGACGGAAATGAGGCCCAGACAGACTGAGGGTCTTGTGAAAGCTGTTCTTTCTAATTAAGCGCTGTTTGTAGTTCTTTTGTGAAGCA
Organism: Spermophilus citellus; assembly: GCF_964194105.1. Lineage (NCBI taxonomy): Eukaryota > Metazoa > Chordata > Mammalia > Rodentia > Sciuridae > Spermophilus > Spermophilus citellus. The sequence continues at coordinate 18,490,600 of NC_138185.1, forward strand.
TGATCATTTGTTAGCTCCAGTTAAAAGAAACTATAAAACCAATATATAACCCAACTGAAAGTTTAGAAAACGAGAGAAGAAAACCTTCCCCACAAGGCTAACAGTGCCCCATTGGAAGCGCTGGGACTTTTATGTTAATATCCAGTTTGTACTTACTGCTCTTGACAATAAACTTGAAAGGTGAACGTAGTATAAACGTGTCTTTGCTCGCCGTGCCAGACTTCCAGATTATCATATTCATGGCCACCTATTACTTCATCAAATTGATGCTGGGCATGGCTGAATTTTACTTTCAATTTTCTCCGATTTTAAATAATGCTCCAATGAACACTTTTCTGTTTTCTGCAGAGCATTTCTCTTTATTTGTCTCATTTCCTTAGGATAAATTCCCAGAAGCAGAATCAGTGGGTCTCAGGGCAGGAACATTTTTGTGGTTTGTGATACATATTTTCCAATTTACTTGCCATAAAGCCTGTTCTAATTTACTTTGCCTCCAGCAGCTTGTCCGTTTAGTAATTTCAGGGCAACCTTACCAGCATTAGGTATTATTATTTATTATTTAGTCTGCTACTAGATAAACTGTTATTCTTTTTTTTTAAATTTTAACTTACTTTTCTTTGATTATCTGTGGAGTTAAAGGTGTATGTATGTGCATGTGTGTGTGTGTGTGTGTGTGTGTGTGTGTGTCTGTGTGTGTCTGTGTTATGTATCAACAGATTTAAATTCTCTTTTTAACATTCTCTGATAGTTTTGGAGGGATTGAATAAGGTAAGTCTTACAAAATGCAAGAATACCATTCCTGTGTGCTTGTAAAAGGCAAATATATTCTCTCCCCTGCCAGACAGTAATAATTGTAATAAACTGGGGCTGCCGCCAAAGTTGAAATAAACAAATGATTACAGCACACAATAGAAGAAGCTCAAACCAGACCCTGATGAATGAAGTCGCTAATGTGGCTTCCTGTGGCGGATGTCAGCCAAGGGCTTCCCCTGGGAATTACCTTGGGTCCTTATGAGCCATAAATGTGAGGAGAGAAAGACATGCCTGGGGGCTGGAGGGGGTGTACTCTGGTTTCTTCAGAGAGCAGGATGCAGAAGAGCTTCCCAGGGAAAGGAGTTTGTGCAGGTGCATGAGGGACGTTAGCTGAGAGTACCTGAGGTAGGGGCACGTGGTGATTAGGTTCCCACCCCAACCTGGAACTGAGCACCCTGGTGGGTCGTGATGACAGGGTTCAGAGCAGACAGACCCAGGTTCCAAACTTGGCTCCACAGGCAGATTTGTGGAAGCGGTGCCCACGGGTTGAGGGTTGATCAGGAGCCCAGGCAACATAGCCTGTCCCCTTTGTTCCTGGCCTCATCTGGCTCTCCAGGCTGGGGTCTCATTCCTATAGGACACCCAGCCTGTCTCTTGGCTTATCCGAGGAGGTAGTCTTTCATTTATCCTGGTTTATTTTTTAATTGTTTTATTTTTGGTAACAGGGGTTGAACCCAGGGCCGTTTAACCCCTGAGCCACATCCCCAGCCCTTTTTAGTTTTTACTTTGAGACAGGGGCTTGCTAAGTTGCTCAGGGCCTCATCAAGTTGCTGAGACTGGCCATGAACTTGCAGTTCTCCTGCCTCAACCTCCCGAGGTGCTGGGATTACAGGTGTGCGTCACCACGCCCGGTTCTCCCTCCTGGTTCTAAGGCTGACTTTGAGACCAGCTGCCTATAGACTTCTCAGATGTCTGTCCTCAGAACTCCCAGGATGCATGTCTGCACACTGGGTGGGTGATAAGCAAGCCCTGTCTGGGCTGTTTCCTCTCGGGACATTGAAAGCACGTGGGTTCTCTCAGTGGAGTGTATGCCTCTTGCTTAGATTTTAGAGGCGAGGTTTTGGGGCTCGTTGTCCTTGTCACCCTGAGGTTCACTTCCCTCTTCCAGGAAGCCTTCTTTGACCTCTGCAGTTGGCATGACCCCTTCCTTCACCCTCCTCTATAGAAGCTTTCTTGCTGTTTGTACGGCACCAAGCTGGTGCTTGGTCTGCTCACAGGTCGACTCTCCTTCCTAGATGCCCGTCTCCTAATCCTCCCGTGGGGTGACCTCATCCTTAGCACTGGCCTTGGTCCTTTTCAGATTCTCAAGGAATTTTTGCTGAATAGGTGAGTGATAAAATAAGTCCTTGACCATTCACGACATGCTCCCACCACACGTTATCTTCTTTGGTACAAGTTCACCGTCAAGGCCAAGTAGTATTGTACCCATTTTACAGAAGGCTACAAGGACACCAGCTGACACTCACTGAAAGTCTCAGGGTCCCAGCCCTGGGACTCAGCACTTTACAAGTAGTGTCCCGTGCCATTTTCCCTCATCCTCATGCCACTGGGAGGGATCGGAGACTTGCTGAGGACAAGTGACTTGCCCAGGTTACATTATGAGGAAGGGACAGAGCCTGAGTCCGACCCCCAGTTCTGTGAGTTGCCAGAGTTCCCACTCTGCCACACCACCCTTCCCAAGGGTATCACCTCTCCCATCTCCACCTCTGAAGGGAAGGAACAGTGTCTAATGTGTCCCTGCATCTCCAATGCAAGCCCAGGGCTGGGTGCAGGTAGGCGTCAATAAATGCTGATGAAAAGGTTGGATAGATGGATGGACGGATGGCTGGTGTCTGCCCAGCTCTGTTGTAAGTGGGGAGTTTCTGCTATTGTGTAGTGCAGCCAGGAGGTGGGGGCTGGGTTTTTAACTCGGGGCTGATCTTGTGCCTGAGTTGTTCTGCTCATAAAACACAAGGTGTGTCCTCGCGGGGACACAGTGAGCAATGTGCCCGCCCGCCAGTGCATCAGATATGTCTTGCCAAACACCAGGCAAAATGAAATGTCCTGGGAGAGCAAACAGCCACCTCCCTCCTGTGCCAGGCGAGCAGGATCATTTTGCTCCATCTCTACACGCACTCCAGCCCTGTCTCTGCTGATGGCCTTGAGAGATACTGGCACAGTTGTGGCTGTGACAGGTGCTGCAAGGGCCCTGGTACCTGGGTGGAGAGGACTCGCTGGCTTTCCAGGCAGCAGGCTCTCAAGGGAGGCAGGATCCCACATCCCAGGACTGCAATGTCAGATGGGGCCTGTCAGGGTCCGTGTTCGCTCTCCACCCTGCCAAGGCAGAGCCTGGCCCGAACACCCTGGCTGCAGGTGGGGCTGGAGTTAGTCCTTGGCTCTAAGCTCTGGGTGCAGGACCCACCTGGCTATTTGCAGAGTTTAGCTGTAGATCTGCACCCAATGGCCCGAGTGTAAAATGTGGGGTGCTGATTTCCACATGCATCTCATTTGGCTTCCCCTTCAGAGCATTCAGCTTTGCCAATGCCACCCAGTTTTGGATTCAGAGATGGACAAGAATAGCAATAACTCACGTTTGTTATGCATCTGCTCTGGGTTCAGTCTTTGACATGGAGTGTCTCATTTAGGTTGTTGCTATCTCAAACTGGTTATCTGCAGAGACATTAGAGTTAGCAGGACCTGGGTTTTTATTCCATCTCTTGAGCTTATAATTGTGCCCCAGGGCAAGTTGCTGCAAGTTGCTGCTTTCTGTCTCCTCACCTGTAGACTGTTCTGACCAGGAACAGTCTTGGTGCCTCACAGGGGGAAATCCTGCTTTGCTCAGGGTTTGCACACTGCAGGTGTTCCCTCTGCTAGGGGGAGCCCTGGGATTCCACCAGGATGGCCACCACTTTGTCTCTGATACTGAAACCCCAGGTTTCTTCTGACCCTTTTCCTTGAGCCTCTGGCTGTGGAGATCTTTCCATGTTTCTATCCTGACTAACTTCGTGGACCTGGGCTCCCTTCTGTGGTGCTGATTGGGACTCTTCTGTAGCAGGCTTTCCATGACATCTGCTCAAATCCCCACTTGCTCAGGGGCAGGGCACTTCAGTGCTCCCTCATTTCCCTTCCAGGGCCTCCATCAGGCCTGAGGTTTCTTTCTTCCTCTGTCTTCTCTTTGACACAAGAGTGTGTGGTACAGTGAGTGTGTGGACACTAGGGTGTGACGTCTTATGTCTGTCAATTCCGAACGTGTGTGTCAGTGAGAGAGGGAGACAGAATGTGCGTGCTGCCTCTAGCATAGAACCTGGGTGTGTGATGGGGTGAGAAAGTCATGTGAGGCTGCTGTTGAGGCACAGTGTGCGAGTGTGTGCACATGAGGCTGTGCATGGACAAGGAGGAGCATGGGTGTCCACGGGGGTGACCTTGCAGGTGCAAATCCATGTGCGCCCAAGGGAGTGAGATTAGTCATGCAGGGGTCTTGCTTTGTGGCATGCAGCCTGTGTATGTGTCAGTTGGTGACCATGTACCCCTGGAAGTTGTTGGTGAGGGGCTGCACCTGTGTGTGCAAGGGGATCAGTCAGGCCCAATTCTGCACTGCTGGGGCTTATTCTTGTGCTCTCATCAGAACTGCAGGGTGGAGTGAGATCCTTTCCTGGAAAGACAGTGGCCCAAAGTGCCTGATGTCTCTCTCTGTCCCACATGACTGGCACTGAGACAGTTCCAGAATTCTCTAAGTAAGAGCTAGGCCTGGGGCCTGGGAGAGGTGGCCAAAGTAGGAAAACAGGGGTTGGGGCCTGTAGAGGAGAAAAGAGGCCCGACAGCTGGCTTTCTATAGTAGCCCTTGTGGGGCCCAGGGCCCCCCGGTCACACTTAGGTCTGAATCCAGTGCTTTTTTGTTCCCAGGCAGGTTCTGTCCAGTCCTCTATGCTGCTTCTTCAAGTGGGTCTGGGAGACCAAGAGTAGATGACAATGACCTTCTCCAGCTGTATTCAGAAGGCCATAGTTTCTCTTGTCTTCATTGCCAGTGTCCTAACAAATTTTCTTTTCAAGAAAGATGTTTGTTGAATGCATTAATGACCTGTAGAATGCTGGAGTGGCCTGGGGAAGGAGGGACTGCTTGAAACAGTCTTATCCTATATCACCCTTAGGACAAGGCATGTGGTCACACTGTTGTGTGTGCTGGGGCAAATGCCTATGTATGCACACATGTGGGTGTGACAAGTGGTGGAAGGGATCGGGCAGTACTGTCCTCTACCTCAACCCACGGCTGCTCCTGGAGCTGAGGTTTTCCAAATCTGGCCACAATCTCCATGCTTCACCCTTTCGGCCAGTAGGGGGACAGGGCAGGGGGACTGAGTGTCAGTGTGGGGGTTTGTGTGGGGAGGGGCACCAATCCTCATGGGGGATTTGTACCAGCAGTTAAGCAGATAATTGCTTGTCAGATTGATTGAAGGCTTTTCAAAATGTCTTTTCCTTGAAACATCCTCCCATCCCCCAAAGAACAGATTATTTGAGTTGGAACTGTTTCCCTCTCAGCTTTTATTTTTTTTCTCCTTTCTCAAAGTAGTAATTACTGCCCGAGTGGCCCTCCATGGCGTTTCCTGTCATTTGGAGGCTCAGGCCAGCGGCTGTTTCCTCTGCTGGGTGAACGAGAAGCAGGCCAATTAGGGAAATACCCACCCCCAGCCTGGCCCTGAGCCCCAGGGGCTCTTGGAGGCCTTCATGGATGATAGGGCCCTGCTTCTCCTATGGGGATGGCGGGTAGGAAGGAACTGGCCGACTGACCACCAGTAGCCTCTGGCTCTCTTCCGAATCCTGGGCTTTGATGTTTCTCTGTATCCCTGTCCTCTGGTGTGCAAGCACACACGGGCACACTGCAGGTGTGCATTGGACTCTGCACAGGTTCTTTGGCCCCAGTAAAACCCCATCACCTGGGTCACCCACAGGGCTTTTCCCAAGGGAGCTTGGCCTTGACGATCTGTTCAGCCCGGAAACATCTGCAAAGCATTGCCACCTCAGGTGGGTCGTGGCAGTTGAGATAGCAAGCATGGTGGAATGCTAGTCGCCAGATCTCAGAGGCCGGCTTGTGGGTGTCCACAGCACAACACTTTGAACTTTTCCGTATTTCCAAAATATTCACGGGCATTGAAAGTTTGCAAGGCCGCTCTGTGTATCCTCCTCCCCACCCCACCCACGCCCACTATTCATAATGGCCAAGAGCTGGGTTTTTTTGGTTTGTTTTGTTTTTCCCTTCTTTCCTCTTCCTCCTCCTCTCAGATATTTCTCTCAGTCACAGAAGCCAACACTGAACAGGATTCAGTCTACGATGAGCTCAAGAGCGGGGGCTCAGGACTGGGGCAGTTTGAGCCTACTCTGAGCTCTGTTTCCTTGTGATCCTGGGCGAGTGACTGACCACTCTGTTTCTCAGTTTACTTACCTGCAAGATGAGGCGAATAACAATAGAACTGTCCTAAATTTGTTGTTGAATGAGAGAATGCACATCAAGTGCTTAGAGTAAAGCCTCAGACCTTTGTGCTTAACACAAGTCTCATAAGAGGATGTGCACTGTGGAGAGACAGAGTGTGCAAGAGATGAATGAGGCAGGAGTCCTGAGTTTTGGGGTTCCAGGGGATGCCAATCCCAGCTGGGTGAGGCGTGGAAGGGTGGTAGTGGGCAGGAGGCCGGGGGCAGTGGCTGGGACCATGGTGCCGTGATGATCAGGAGTGTGGTTTCCAGGACCCAGAGGCCCAGTTCAAATCCCAGCCCTGACACTTAAGAACTACATGACTTTGGACAGATGACCCACATCTCCATGTCTCTGTTTTCATACATGTGAAAAGGAGGGTTCTACTGGTTCTCACCTTAGGGGGGTAAATTAACTGAGTTAATAAACGCAGAGAACTGGCCCATGGTAAAGCGGGACAAAAGTGTTTGCTGTTGTTCTTACATGTGCATATGAACTGCATGTGTTGCGCAGGTATGGTTGGTTCTCTCATATTTGAAAGCCCATGTACACGCAAGCATGCAGGCTGTGTCTATAGGTAGGTGTGTGGTGGGCACTGGGAAGCCTTGCAAGAAGACTTATGCATCCTGGGTAAGGAAGCCCTTTAGTGAGATGTAGAGGTTTTGGGCCCCCGGGTACCACTGAGAGGTATCATCAGTAAATGATCATCTATGTCATTGCCCCCCTAAGAAGCCTCAAGTTTTTCTCTTATTCAGACAGAAATATTTGCAGAGCACCTCTCGTGCACCAGGCCGTCTCAGGCCCTTCGCACATGCTCTTTTGTACACGTTTGTCTTTGGCCTTCTGGACCCCCAATCAGACGTCACTTCCTCTGTGAAGCCTTCCCGACTAGGGGAGGCCATCAAGCTGGATTCCCTTGGCATCCAGGTTTTCCAAGCCACAGTGAGACCTGTGACACTTGTCTGCTCACCTTTGACTCCCCAGCACAAGACACCAGCCTCATCACAACTGCTTTTTCTCCCCCCCCCCCGATATTTTTTATTGCTGTGTTGTAGCTGTTCATAATGGTGGGGTTTATTGTTACATATTCGTACAAGCACACAATACAACAATATGATTTGGCCAGTGTCACTCTCCAGTATTTCTCCTTTTCCTCTCCTCCTTCCTCCCCTGGTCCCTTTCCTCTACTCTGCTGATCTCCCTTTAATTTTCATGAGACCTGCCCCTACCTTTTTTCCCCCCTTTTTTTTCTTTCTAGCTTCTACCTGTGAGAGAAAACGTAGGACCCTGGACCTTCTGAGTTTAGCTTATTTTGTTTAAACGTAAGTTCCATCCATTTTCCTGCAAATGACATAATTTCATCTTCTTTGTGGCTGAATAAAAACTCCACTGTGTGTATGTACCACATTTTCGTTATCACTTAATTTATTGATGGACACCTAGCTGGTTCTATGATGGTTATTGGGAATTAGTATAATTGTTGTGAATCAATAAATGAACGAATGAATGAATTGTTCAAGGTGAGAAAACCCTCGAATACCCTGATCAGCCAACAGAGAGGCTGGGAGTTAGGGTTCACTGGTTTCTTAATTCCTGTCATTGTCACTTCTATCTGTGCCAGGGACTCCACAACAGCCTGCCTGGAGCCAGAGGGCTCAGCAAGAGTTAAAGGAGGAGTGGGTGGTGGCAGCTGGGGGTGGTGAGCTCCTCAAGGCTGCTAGAAGTGTTGGAAGCAGGGCAGGGAAACTGTCAGTGTCCTTCAGATAAGAAGACATTCGACCTTGGGCTCAGCCCAAGGTCCTTCCCCGGAGGTTTCCAGTGTGCCAGCACTGACCCCAGGGGAGGCCAAGGGAGCTGCCTTGACTGCAGCAGCCCTGCCTGGGGCTGCACCCAGCCCTGCTTTATCTCCTCCCGCCACACGCTGGCCAGGAGTGTCAGGCACGCAGGACTTGGCTGGCCTGCAGGAAGCGGAGGAGTTTCTGTCTCTCTATGGGTCAGAGGTGACTGAAATTTGGCAGCCAGGGAAATGGGAACTTCCTGTGGCCCTCCTCAGAGCCGAGAGTGGCAGCTCCTGCCGCCAGAACCCAGACAGAGCGGGTGATCTAGAAGTGCCTGAAATGTGATTTTCATAGCTAGTTCCTCCTACAAGACATGTGGTGGGACTGGATTCCATAGTGTGTGTGTGTGTGCACATGCTCACATGAGCATAGTGAACGTGCACACATACATGCATACACACTTACTATATGCATGAGTGTGCATGTGTAGGTGTCAGGGTTTGTGTGTCTCTAGATGAATCTGAGAATCTGAGCGTGTGGATGCTGTTGTCATATGTGTGAAACAGGGATGCATATGTGTGCCCACACATTGCTTAGGTGTGTAAATGTGCATCTATTCAAGGTCTGTGTGAGCCTGTGTATGGAACACATGTGTACGAACACATGGGGGCATGATTTCAATGTGTGTGTGATGCATATCCTAAAAATGCATTCTGGAGCCTCTCAGGATCAAGCTACTGAAGGAGGGGACAAAAAGCCATGATGTTGGAAACATCTCGTCCTTCATATGGCCTCGGGGTTTCCAGAGAGGGTTTGTGTTTCTTTTTTTGCCAACAAATGTGGATAGGTTTCATTCAAATATGTGAATTCCAACACTCTCTATTCAATAAGCTCACAGTCCAGCTCGGCCTCAGCAGTTAGTCAGAGGTGGGAGATTGGAAAGAATGGCAATAGGAGCAGCTCTCGGGTGAAGGGGTGAGCGGAGCTTCCCCTCGGCTAGGGAGGGTCCAGGCCTGGAAGCTAGCCCAGGCCTCTTGCATCCCAGCCCCATCTGATCCCACAGTGCGGGGTGGACACCTCACAGAGGATTAGGTGCAATATCCACAGTGGGTCTTAAGACTTCTGGTTGAAAGATGGTCCCTGCCTTTAATGACTACTCCAAACCAAGGGCTTTTGGAGTATAAGGTATAAAGCCTCCCAGGGAGGAGGAGTTGAGCAGAATCTTCTCCTTTACAACATTTAGGACACTCTGTTATTTATCGTTATTCTTCATTTGAACGCTGTTTGTTTAATGTCTATTTCTAAAATAGACCCAGGGTGCGGCCCATTGACAGTTTTCGCAGGTGAAGTTTTATTGGAACACAGGCTTACTGGGTGCTTGCATATTTTCTATGGCAGCTTTCATGCTACAATGGCAGAGTTGAGTGGTTGTGATGTAGACCCTTTGATTCTCAAGGCTTGAAATATTGACTATCTGGCCTTTGGTTAAAAAAAAAAAAATTGCTGACCCCTCCACTAGACTGGTAAACTTACAAGGGTGGGGATGATCAACTCGATGCGTAGTGCTTTGATTGATGGAAGGCCATATGAAGGACCAGGTGTTTCCAACAGCACGGCTTTTAATCCCCTCATTCAGTGCCTTGATCCCCAGAGGTTCCAGAATACTTTTTCAGGATATGCAATACACACACACACATACTCACACACTGGAATCATGCTCCCATATGTTCGTACACATGTGTTCCATACACAGGCTTACACTGACCTCAGATAGATGTCATTTGCACACCTAAGCACATGCATAGGCACACATAAGCACCCCTGTATCACACATATCCCTATTTCACACAAATATTAGTTGAATGAATGAAGAACTTGGTTAATTTTGGTGGCACAGGGCCAAGTATCAGCAATGGGAGTACTGGTGCTGGGAAGACAGAGTGCCTGCGCCCATGCGCCCGCGTGCGTGTACACACACACCACACACACACACACACACACACACACACCCCACAGGGAACTATACTGTCCTAGAGGTTAACCAGCAGAGGGATTGTTTGGCAAGGGAGGGCTTCTCAGGAGATGTGGCATGGAGCTGGTCCTGGTATTTTCCAGAGGAAATAGGAATCACACTCAAGGAGGAGGGATCATTAGAGGTAAAAATGAAGAAGACCAAGGGAGGCGGTGTGGTGGTGCACGCCTGTAATCCAGCAGCCCAGGAGGCTGAGGCAGGAAGATCGCAAGTTCAAAGCCAGCCTCAGCAATTTAGGGAGACCCTAAACAACTCAGTGAGACCCTGTCTCTAAATGAAATATAAAATATGGGCTGGGGATGTGGCTCAGCAGTTAAGGACCTCTGGGTTCAATCTCCAGTAACAAGGGAGGATTAAAAAAAAAGACCAAGGGAAGGAAGGGTGGGCTGGGTACAGCTAAATATGTGAGGCCTTGATGTGTCTGTGACAGGGGCCACTGGGCCCACAGGAAGCTAGAGGTTCTGGGCTCAGGTTTTCAGGGCCTGGAAGGGTTACCATTAAGGCGTTTGCACTTGGTTCTCTGGAACCTGGGGAATTGCTGGAAGTGTCTGTGGAGGCTGCAGGGAGGCCTGGGCAAATGAAGAACGTGGGACCCTGGGCAGGTCACTGCCCTTCTCTGGACTACAGTTTCAGGGGCAAAATGAGAATTGTGGTATTTGCCTCCCAGGGCTAGGTAAGGATGACCTGAGATTGGGATGTGAGCAGATTCTGCCAGAGTGGCTAATAAGCAAATTGGCTGGAGAAATTACAGGACACCTCATTAGATTTGAATCTGATATCAAAACATCTTGTTTGACTATAAGCATATCCCCCAATTGCACAGGACATACTTGCAAAACAGTTCATTGTTTTTCGGGAGTTCAAATCTGCCTGCCTGTCCTGTGCTTTTATTTGCTCAATCTGGCAACCCAACTGCTCAGGGATGCTGGCTGAGTCTCGATCTTTGTTGATGGCTTCAAGGTCCCCAGTACTGCCTGAGTTGTTTAGGACCTCCCTAAGTTGCTGAGGCTGGCTTTGAACTTGATCTTCCTGCCTCTTCCTGTGAAGAGAGAAACAGAATGACCGACCAGCTGTGGGGCTGGACACTTGAGGTTCGAGGCATCATGGGGAAGTAAATAAAGGCTCTGGGAAGGGAAGGGCCACTTAAGGCACAGTCTTGGAATTTTGCTTTCCTCTGAAGCTGGTCCAGAGGAAGCTTTGGCTCTTGGTGGTGGTGGTGGTGTGTGTGGCATTCCTTGAGAGAACTGAGAGGAGGAGAGAGCAAAGAGCTCTAAGAGTGGCTTCTAGAATCTTCGGAGCCACCCCTGTCCTGGCAGGAGATGCAGCGTGTGATCTCCATGACATCCCTTACTCTATCTGTGCCTCAATTCACCCAGCCATAAAATGGGACTAATTACACCCACCACACAGGTGAGTTGTGAGGATTAATTAATGTTTGTAAAGGCTTTGTGATCCTTGGATGAAAGACGCTCCTTACATATAAAGGGTCATTATTTTTATTATTATTATACAAGTGCCAAGTATTATTACCTTAATTAGCTTTTCTAGATATCAAAAGCAATTAGACCGATCACTTGCTGAACGCCACTTTGGAAACCCAAGTCACAGAAACTCGCACACTCATTTGGCAGCTCTATTACTGGCCAGGGACTGGCATGTGTCAAAAGGGAGCGCTGAGATTTGCAGAAGAAATTTGTTTCTGGCTCCGGCCAAGTTTCAACTTGTTTCAAAATTTTGTAGGTATTTCAGATTCTCTGAAAACAGAAATTTTTCTGTGGAAATGCTGCTACGGGGAGCTTTGGAAGGAAGACCTTACTTGGCAGCAAAGTGGCTTGGTCTTAGATTAGAAGTATGTCATCCCATTTTCCATGAAATACAGAGATGACAGGGCCTTGGTCACGAGCGCCAGTCCACATGAGGGGAAGCTATCACTCGATGGGGGTCTACTGTGGGCCTACCCTCATCCTAATGTGTGTGTGTGTGTGTGTGTGTGTGTGTTTATCTTTTTCTATCACCTTCCTGTGTAGGATGTAAGAGCTTTTTGATCCTCATTTCCAAAACAAGGACATCATGGCTCAGAGAAGTCCAATGACAGCTGGGAAATACAAGGAGAAGAACACACACGTGAATATTGCTGATTCCCCAACTTATACTTAGGTTTGATGTAATTCCCACCTGACTTGGGTCTAATCTGGCCCCAAAGCAGTCAAGACAATTTGCTGATATTTAAGCAGAGGGATGGGAACATATAGGGCTGATCGGGTCATGTGATGCTTGGAGTCACTTATAACCCCAGCCTGCAAAATCTGCCCAAGCCTTGGTCCATCATAGGTTTGCCTTTTTAGGGTCTTTGGAGTTTGCTCAGAACCCCAGGGTTCAAAGACAGGAGGGGACTGTGGCCTGGATGTGCCCATCAGGCAGGCAGGACAGGCTGGGGCAGCTATCAGCGGGGCGAGGCTTCCTCTGTGCTGTCCAGTTAGCTGACAGGGTGCAGAGCTGCCTGTAATTAACTTTACCAGCGTCCTTAACAGAGGTAAGGGGACCTTTACCCCACTTCCCTTTCTACTCTGTCCAGCTTCCTCAGTGTCCTTGAGGACCTTCCTAAAGCCGTGAGTAGGCCAGGGAGCACTGGGCTGAGCTACATTGACCATGTATTCCAAACCAAGCTTGCAGCCCAGACCTGCAGTTATACAAACCCATTTTCTTTTTACTGAACCTTCCTGAGGCCTGGGTTGGGGCCATTGTGAAGTCAGTTGGTGCATTAAGAGGTTATCACATTGTTGTGGGCTTGGTGGATAGAAGGAACACATTGTTAGCAGTGTAGGAAGAGGCTGGCATATTATTCATGGAAGGGTTGCTGAGTGGATGGATGGATGGGATGGTGGGTGTGGGTAGGCAGTGTTGAATTAGACGTGGAGTTGTGAGTCTAGGCAGAAGGAGGCATGGTCCACTGAACAGAAGGGTTGGTATGTGGGTGTAGGGATTGATGTGGATGGTAGAAAATGTATAGAGGAATTGGAGATTTTTGGTGGATGGGTGGAGGTTTTGGAAAAGAACAGAGGGGCTGGCAGGTGAGGTGTTGGTGCAAGGGGAGAGGGGTTAAGAAGTTTATAGAGAAGTTAGCTAACAGATGGGTAAGGGGTTGGTGGATGGTTGAAAGATTTTGGAGATAAGTGGGGAATGGGGCCTGGATGGGGAGGATGTTGGAAAGAAAGGAGTTCTGAAATATGGGGCTTCTTCACAGATGAAGGGGTTGGTGGGTGGGCCAGAAAAAAATGGCAGTGATCGAAGGTTCTGTGGAGGTTCAGGAAACTGGTGGGAAGTGGAAAAACTGTCAAGGTGGGTGAGTAGATGGAGGGCGGGTGGACAGTTGGGTGGAGGAGCTGGTGGGCAGATGAGGAGTGAGCTGAACCATGGAGATTTGATGGATGGGTGGTTGAGGGAAGAATAGAGATAGATAAATGGAGGATGGCAGAGAAACAGCTGAGATGTCCAACAGAAGAAAGCATTGGCAGATGGTAGAACCACTGGCAAAGAAATAGGAAAGATGGCGGATGTGCAAAACATTCAGTGGAATGATATGGAGGATGGTGAAAGGAGGGGCTGGTGGAAAGGTAGAAAGGTTGGCTGAAAGATGGAAGAGTTGGCTCTGTGTCCTGGGCATTAGCCTGGGCAGGTAATAGAATCTTTCAGTGCCCAGCCCAGTGGGTGGCTGTGACCATCTTCCTCTCGTGTCTTTCCTCCCTCTCTGGAGTCTGGCTCTCGCTAGGCTCATAAATCCCCAGTCCAGCAGGCTTTCTGTAATTATCCCTGGAACAGTAGCCGGAGAGGTGGGGCAGGTGGGGCTGGGAAGAAAAGAGCTGACTCAGAGGCTCTGTCTTTTGGTGGTTTGTCAAATGTGGCCAGTGTTCAGCATGCCAAGGGCAGTCCCCAAGACGCCTCCCTTCCCAAGGCACCTGGCTGTCATGAATCCCATTCTGGATGCCCCCAAAGAATATGAGGAGGAGAAGAAGAGTTCATTAGGTTAAGAACTTGACAGACTCTCTCCCTCCCCACTGTGTCTCCTCTGATTCTCTCTCTTCCTCTTTCTTCTGTTCTTACATCTTTCATGCCTCTATTTGTTCTACTTCTTCAATATCCTTTTCTTCCATTTGTTCTCTATTTCTGTTTATCTCTGTTGTTTTCTTTCTTTCTTTCTTTCTTTCTTTCTTTCTTTCTTTCTTTCTTTCTTTCATATTTTGTTCCTTTTCTCTCCCTTTTCTGTTTCTTGGTGACTTTTCTTTTGCTGTCTTTGTCCCCCCTCCCTGCTTTTTTTCCTATCATTTTCCTCTTCTGCCTCTTTCCCTGCCCACCACTCTGGACCTCTCTCCTGGGCAGGCCTCTGTTCTTGGCATGGGAATCTGTCCTTTGCATGGGAAGCCACTACATAAAAGTAAAGGCAAGGCCACCCTCCCTCTGCAGATGACAGGTCCCAGTCAAGGAAGACCCTCCCTCCTGAGGCAGTGGGCACAGCTGGGAGGGGACAGCAGGGTCCTGGCACAGACCCATGTGAGACTTTGGTATGGAGTTGGCCATATCATGGGGCCCAGTTTTAATCTTAAGGAGTTGACAAAATGGCGCAGTGGTTAAGAGTGCTCTGAAGTTTGAGACACTTGGGCTCACATCTCAGCCCTGGTTCTACTCACTAGCTGTGGGATCTTGGACAAATGGTTAGCTTCTCTGATCCTCACTTCACTCATCTCTAAAATAGGACTCCAAATAATATCTTCTTCTTGAGGGGTTTGTGAAAATTAAATGAGAGTGTTGGAAGAAAATTTCCTGTATCCTCATCAAGATTCAACCAGAGAAGATGGGAAACTACTAGAACAACAGAGAATAAGGGTGTTGGTGGGAGGGTTTGGTCCTATGCAATTTTGGTCCTATGCAGCTGGTCAAACACTCTACAGGAGGCTGTTGCTTCTGTGTTTGGGGCAGAAGTCAACAGGGCAGGCTGTGGGGGAAGGAAAGGCAGGAGCTGGAGGGCAAAGACAAAGAGGAATCTGAGGGTGCCTTGAGTCCCCGACAGCCTTTCATCTCCTTTGAATCTCCAGCTCTGAAGATTCATGACCCACGACCTGCTGGAGAGGCTGGTGAGCACTTTCATGTCATTTGATGGGCTCCTGGGCCAAGAGGTGGGCAAGCTGGAGGAGGGTGCCTGGCAGAGAGTACAGGAGCCGCAGCAGGTGCTGTCCCGGACTGACCAGGTGAGCTTGTAACCAGCAGTGACGTGGGTGCACCACCACAGCCCGGGGATGTGGGTCTAGGTGCTCACCCCACCCCCATAGCTACCTCTGAGTTGTTAAAACAAAACAGAACAACAAAACCAAAGTCTGGCTGCTGCTGCTGCTCCTTCATGTCTCTTGGGGCCTAAGCTGACTCAGAACCATGCCGAGAGGGGAATTCTGGGAAACATAGTTCTAGTTTAGCTAAACTGACTCAGTGCAAATCCACAACATCCCCAGAAGCCATGCTATTTTGGCCTTTAATATCTTTTCTCTTCTTTTTTTCTTTTTGTCTTTTATGAAAAACATTGTAAATATTTGTCTCTTCTTTTTTTTAAAAATTAAACCTTTAACTTTAGCTGTCAAAAACTGTATATATTTATTGAGTACAACATGTTTTGATATATGTATACCTTGTGGAGTGGTTAAATTGAGCTAATTAACATTACTTCACGTACTTATTACTCTTTTTTGTATTGAGAACTCTTAAAATTTATTCTCCTGGCAATTTTCAAGAATAGATTGTTGTTAACTATGGTCACCATGAGTTCTAATAGAGCTCTTCAACTTATCTTGTCTTCTTTTAATTTCCTAACCTGAATTCTGCGCCTAAAGATAGACTGCTTTGTTCTCCAGGTGATTTAGTACTTTAGGGTAAATATAAAATGCTTCAATAAATACTTTCGTGTGTTTTTAAAGCTCACCTGGTGATTCTAGTGTATAGGTGGGCATGGAAGTTCATTTGTCCACATCAGCAGCAACTGGCCACGATAAACACCAGGGCCAGGGAAGTCCAAGGTCACACAACTGGTAAGTGATGACTCTTCCACTTGACCAAAATTCTGGGTTCTGCTGTATCACGTGGCTCCTGCAGAGGACAGGGCAGGGAGTGGACATATTGGTGAGCTCAAGTCTGTGACACAGATATGGGGTATGAAGGGAAGGCTCCCCTTCTCCTGCTTATTTCATAGTATGCTCTGTTTAACCTCCAGGAATCTGGCTTGGGGCTGTGGCTGGGCTAGCCCACTTCCCAGTGGCCAGGCCTGAGTTTTGGAGACAGGAAGAGGACACATCTTATGTGGCAGTTGGCTTATCACTAAAGATCTGTGCTCCCTTTGCATGTCTAGGAAGAAGTGACTTATGGAGAAGCAACTGCCCATTCAAGGTCTGCATTTTCCAGGTCTTTCTGCATGAGGCAGGGCCTAGGGCATGTGAATGGAAGTGATGTGAATCACTTTCTGGCTGGGAAGCTTAAGAAGCAGTTGAGCTTTTCCACCTGTTTGGTCATCTTCTGGGAGGAGGTCAACCTCCATACCTGGGTACTAGGTGATTGACTGGAGCAGTCTCCTCCTCTGGCCAACTAGGAGCCCCTGGATCAGACAGTTCTTTTAGTGGTGAATCAACTTTTATTGTGATAAGTATCTGTCAATATGCCAATCTAATTGTTCTCAAAGGTGGGTCATGGACCAGCAGCAGCAGCAGCAGCCCCTGGAAGCATGTTAGAAATGCAAACTTTGAGCACAACTCTAGATCTACTGAGTTTGAAAAGTTGGGGCTGAGAGCCAGCCTTTGGGGCTTTACCAAACCTCCAGAGGATCCCAATGAGTACTCAAGTTTGAAAACCCTGGTTCTAGCCTCATCACCATTTCATTCATAGCTCATGAATGGAGAGCCAAGCTCAGGGCCTCACAGCTGGCTTCCTGCCCTCCCCCATGCCATCCTCATGCCCCACTCCATCTTTGCCTCCCAAGGGCCTCCTGCAGAAGGCAGCAATGACACATGCTCTAATTCATGACATGAAGGCAGCCTGAGATAGTTCATTAATTCCTTCCTCAATTTTTCAATCTCTTGACAGTCACTGAGAAGCACTGGCACTGGGCTGACTGAAAACCTTCCCCGAGGAGCTACAGAATACAGTTTGGACCTACAGCCCTATAGGTAGGTTTTATTACCACCACAGGCTTTCAGATGCAAAAGCAGAGCTCAGAGAGCTGTGGATTGGGGTGGGGGTGGGTTCCAGGATTCAAGCCCTGTCCTCTCTGCTTCCAACTCCCACATTCTTTCTGCACTCTTACAGCTTCCAGGACTGCATTTCCAGATGATTGATCTTTGGCAGACAGAACTTATCAATTGCAACATCTTTGCACCTATGGAATGGCATCCAAGCCATTCAGGGAAGATTTGCCTGTCACATTTTTCTGAATATATTAGACATGGGTATATGTTTGATTTATTCATGGTCTGTGACTACAAATTCAATACATCCCAAAAGAATGACTGACTGAGCTAATTAATAAATAAACTAATTGGTGGTGATGGTGTAACTTGCTTAAATACTTGATTTTTTTTATCCCTAGAAACTTCTTGGGTTCCTACAGATGGGAAAACACTATCTGCCCAGAGGCTGGCACCCAGTTGCAGTTGCTGCAATTGTTTGAAGAGGTGAGCAAATGAACATAGCCCTCACAGGCCAGGAATGACATGGTGTGAATGAAGGTAGTGTTTTCTTGAACTTAAACATATATCAGAAACACTTGTAGGGCTTGTTAAAACACAGGCTCCTGAGATCCATCCCCAGAGTTTCTGATCTGGTAAGTGTGGAACTTGGCCAAAATTTTGCATTTCTAACAATTTCCTAGGTGATCCTAATACTGCTGGTCTAGGAACCACATTTTAAAAATCACTGGGTTAGTGTAATGTCAGATGCTGTAACAAATAAACCCCTGAATGTCAATGGCTGATCACCATGAAAGTATATTTCCCACTCATTGGTAGGGGAATAGTTGAATGTGTCGTGATATGACATGTGTTGTTGCAGTTGGGAACAATCAGATGTAAATGGATTAATTCGAAATGCTATCTATGATTTGTTAACGGATAAATGATACTGCTGTTGGAATGAATCAGGTATAAGTGTATGGATCTGAAGTGCTACATATGATCTATGGACTGACAAAAGTAACTTCCCAAATAGTTTATGTAGTGATCCCATTTTTGTAAACAAACCAAATCAAACAACACATTTCCC
Organism: Spermophilus citellus; assembly: GCF_964194105.1. Taxonomy (NCBI): domain Eukaryota; kingdom Metazoa; phylum Chordata; class Mammalia; order Rodentia; family Sciuridae; genus Spermophilus; species Spermophilus citellus. The sequence continues at coordinate 18,508,955 of NC_138185.1, forward strand.
CAAACTTCAAGCCCTATTTATATTTTACAAATAGAGTAAAAAGTAAATAAAATTGTACCTGGTTATTAACGTAAGTGTACCTCTGGAAGTTAGGGGAGATGATTAGCTTTCTAATAATATTCTGCATTACTTAAGAGACTGTGAGTTTTAGAATAATTTGAAATTCAAGAAATAACAAAAAAATATTCAGCTCATAAAGGGATGGATTTGACCCTGCTTTGTTTCTCCCTTATAGGAGATAGGATGATTTTTTTTTCTGCCTATAGGACAAATGATGTTGGAACCATAGCAATTTTGGTAAATTAATGAATAACCATGTCAGATATTATATGCATATGCTGAGACTCTTGCTTCCTGGGACTTGGGCATGCCTAGGGGATCAAACCATCCAGGAGGTTGCAAATGGTATGCATGGAGAGCATATGTAGTCCACAATGGCTTGCTGTAGATGGGTGAATATTATGCCAGCACAACCTTCTCTTCTTGTGTCCAAGACTCTGTGGACTGCAGAGGTTCATTCCTGAAACTGAAAAATGAGTGTAAGGGGCTTCAGCACTGATGGTCAAGGAAATATTTCTTCTAGAAGAGAAAAGGAGAGATGGGATTCATTAGATACTAAGGTTTGAGACTTTGGGCCCAAAATACTTGACTCAAATGAAGTCAGGCAAGAATTCAAAGACTAGTTTCTTCTTCCTGGGTGAGTGGCCAGGCTGGTCCTAACAGGGCATTGCAGACCTATCTTCTTTGTGTTGGAGGGAGGAGGATCAATACCAGACTGGCAGGGTTGCCTTCAAACCTCACTTAATTACACCCCTGGGTTGGTTCAGGTGGCTCCTGAGGTATTGGAATCTCTGCCAGCCCTCCTGGATGCTGTGAGTCAGTAGGGAAGGTCACATTCTGCAACCATACCTGAGGTCTGGCCCCTTAGGGGAACTGAGGAAGGCAAACCAGCTTGAGAGTCACTTGCACTTACCTAGTGGGGTGAGTGGGGAGGTATGTTCTATGTCAGGGGAGACAGTGGAAGGAGACAAGGGTCTTTAGGGGAAATTTTCTAAGGAAAGGATCTAGTCCACAAGGTTGGGACAGAAATCCCTTTATGGGAACATCACTCTTGAACAACTTGATTCAGGCTGCTTGGCATGGGGCAGGTGGCGGGGCGGTGAGCACAGAATAGGAAATTTGGGTCCCAGTGCTATCAATATTTAGCTGTGTGGCCATGTGCCAGGCTCTCTACTTAGCTGAACTATTAGCAACATTTGCTGATTTCAACTCCACAACAGTTCTAACCTGTAGGTGTTGCCAGCATCTCTGTTTGCCATTGGAGAAACTGAAGTTCAGATCATACAGCTAGCAAGCATCAGGATTACTTGTGACCCCAGTCTGTGCTGGTGTTTTCTTTACTGATATTTCCATACCTTCTTTCTTGCCTTCTCTGAACTTCACTCCAGGGTCCTTCTGTAACATGGGTTTGTATTAGTCAATTTCCTGCCAAGAAATGGGAATTTACTTAGGTATTTCAAACACCGGGGATTTAATTCAAGGAATTAGTCATACAAGTGGCTGAAAAAACTGAGAGGCACCCCAGATTTTAGTTAGGACAGGAAGCTACTACTGGCCTTCAGGATGAAGCACCGAAGGATCTGGTATTTTTACCAAATCCCAGATATCTGCCAAATCCCCAGAAGCTAAAAACATGGCAGTTTATGACAAGTGGGGTGGGTACCATGGAGGAATCATAATCTCAGCCTTAGTCGATGCAGGGAGTCAAGTGAAAGGGTGTGGCATAGGGAGATTTCCCCCCTTCAACCTTCCTCTAGTACTTCCCACTGGATGAAATTACCAGGAAGTGAGGGGACAAGGGACCCTGAGGAACGTAAATCCCAGAGCAGATCAGAGGAAGGGTATCAAAAGGATCTGAGACCAGATGGGCAGTGGACCATTTTTAAGGAACCCTGGGAGCACCGACAAAGATCATGTGGGACGCGTATGAGACATGGGGCGGGCAAGTTGTATGTGACCAGCTGGGTTGATAACTGGCTGCCACTGTCACTCTAATGTTAGAAAGTGGAAGTTGCTGGGTTCCATGCTGTTGGGCATTCTTAAGGAGTGAGCAAGCAGTTAGAAAGAGATGCAGAAGGAAGGCAGTGTCCTCTGCAGCTGGAGGAACGTGTCCATTTACCTGACCTGCTGGCATCTTACCAACTTTGCTCCAATTACTCAAGTTATTTCTCCATCCTCCATTCTCTGCCTCCAAGTGAGAGCTCAGGGGCCTGCTGGGAGATTCTGGCTGCCTGTCCTTTTTAGCCGGCGGTGGGCACCTGGCTGGCACGTGTGAGGGAGGAGCACAGATTTGGATCTAAGATTCAGGTAATCCCCCAATTCCTCTAAGATGTTCACATTTGGAACTGGGGGCATGGCAACCACCCTCTGCTTACCTCTTTTTTTTTTTTTTAACTTTTTTTTTATTGTTGGTCGTTCAAAACATTACATAGTTCTTAATATATCATATTTCACAGTTTGATTCAAGTGAGTTATGAACTCCCATTTTTACCCCGTATACCGATTGCTGTATCACATCAGTTACACTTCCATTGATTTACATATTGCCATTCTAGTGACTGATGTATTCTGCTGTCTATCCTATTCACTACTATCCCCCTTCCCCTCCCCTCCCCTCCCCTCCCCTCCCCTCCCCTTTTCTCTCTCTACCCCCTCTACTGTAAATCATTTCTTCCATTTGTATTATTTTTCTCTTACCCCTCCTTTCCTCTTATATGTAATTATGTATAACCCTGAGGATCACCTTCCAATTCCATGCAATTTCCCTTCTCTTTCCCTTTCCCTCCCACCTATCATCCCTGTTTAATGTTAATCTTCTTCTCAAGCTCTTCGTCCCTACCCTGTCCTTGGTTACTCCCCTTATATCAAAGAAGTCATTTGGCATTTGTTTTTTAAGGATTGGCTAGCTTCGCTTAGCATAATCTGCTCTAATGCCATCCATTTCCCTCCAAATTCTATGATTTTGTCATTTCTTAATGCAGAGTAATACTCCATTGTGTATAAATGCCACATTTTTTTTATCCATTCATCTATTGAAGGGCATCTAGGTTGGTTCCACAATCTTGCTATTGTGAATTGTGCTGCTATGAACATCGATGTAGCAGTGTCCCTGTAGCATGCTCTTATTAGGTCTTTAGGGAATAGACTGAGAAGGGGAATAGCTGGGTCAAATGGTGGTTCCATTCCCAGCTTTCCAAGAAATCTCCATACTGCTTTCCAAACTGGCTGCACCAATTTGCAGTCCCACCAACAATGAACAAGTGTACCCTTTTCCCCGCATCCTCGCCAGCACTTGTTGTTGTTGGACTTCATAATGGCTGCCAATCTTACTGGAGTGAGATGGTATCTTAGGGTGGTTTTGATTTGCATTTCTCTGACTGCTAGAGATGGTGAGCATTTTTTCATGTACTTGTTGATTGATTGTATGTCCTCCTCTGAGAAGTGTCTGTTCAGGTCCTTGGCCCATTTGTTGATTGGGTTATTTGTTATCTTATTGTCTAATTTTTTGAGTTCTTTGTATACTCTGGATATTAGGGCTCTATCTGAAGTGTGTGGAGTAAAGATTTGTTCCCAGGATGTAGGCTCCCTGTTTATCTCTCTTATTGTTTCTTTTGCTGAGAAAAAACTTTTTAGTTTGAGTAAGTCCCATTTGTTGATTCTAGTTGTTAACTCTTGTGCTATGGGTGTCCTATTGAGGACTTTGGAGCCTGACCCCACAGTATGTAGATCATAGCCAACTTTTTCTTCTATCAAACGCCGTGTCTCTGATTTCATATCAAGCTCCTTGATCCATTTTGAGTTAACTTTTGTGCATGGCGAGAGAAAGGGATTCAGTTTCATTTTGATGCAAATGGATTTCCAGTTTACCCAGCACCATTTGTTGAAGATGCTATCCTTCCTCCATTGCATGCTTTTAGCCCCTTTATCAAATATAAGATAGTTGTAGTTTTTTGGATTGGTTACTGTGTCCTCTATTCTGTACCATTGGTCCACCCGCCTGTTTTGGTACCAGTACCATGCTGTTTTTGTTACTATTGCTCTGTAGTATAGTTTGAAGTCTGGTATCGCTATACTACCTGATTCACATTTCCTGCTTAGCATTGTTTTTGCTATTCTGGGTCTTTTATTATTCCATATGAATTTCATGATTGTTTTATCTATTTCTAAAAGAAATGCTGTTGGGATTTTGATTGGCATAGCATTGAACTTATAGAGAACTTTTGGTAATATCGCCATTTTGATGATGTTAGTTCTGCCTATCCATGAACAGGGTATATTTTTCCATCTTCTGAGGTCTTCTTCTATATCTCTCTTTAGGGTTCTGTAGTTTTCATTGTATAGGTCTTTCACCTCTTTTGTTAGGTTGATTCCCAAGTATTATATTTTTGGGGGGATATTGTGAATGGAGTAGTTGTCCTCATTTCCATTTCAGAGGATTTGTCGCTGATATACAGGAATGCATTTGATTTATGCGTGTTGATTTTATATCCTGCCACTTTGCTGAATTCATTTATTAGCTCTAATAGTTTCTTTGTAGACCCTTTTGAGTCTGTTAGGTATAGAATCATATCATCTGCAAATAGTGATAATTTAAGTTCTTCTTTTCCTATTTTTATGCCTTTAATTTCTTTTGTCTGTCTAATTGCTCTGGCCAGTGTTTCGAGGACTATGTTGAACAGAAGTGGTGATAGAGGGCATCCCTGTCTTGTACCAGATCTTAGAGGGAATGCCTTCAGTTTTTCTCCATTCAGAATGATGCTGGCCTGTGGCTTATCATAGATTGCTTTTACAATGTTGAGGTATGATCCTGTTATCCCTAATTTTTCTAGAGTTTTGAACATAAAGGGATGCTGTACTTTGTCGAATGCTTTCTCTGCATCTATTGAGATGATCATATGGTTCTTATTTTTAAGTCTATTGATGTGGTGAATAACATTTATTGATTTCCGTATATTGAACCGTCCTTGCATCCCAGGGATGAATCCTACTTGATCATGGTGTATAATTTTTTTGATATGTTTTTGAACCCGATTCGCCAGAATTTTATTGAGGATTTTTGCATCTAGGTTCATTAGATATATTGGTCTGTAGTTTTCTTTCTTTGAAGTGTCTCTGTCTGGTTTAGGCATCAGGGTGATGTTGGCCTAATAGAATGTATTTGGAAGTTCTCCCTCTTTTTCTATTTCCTGAAATAGCTTGAAAATTATTGGTGTGAGTTCCTCTTTAAAGGTTTTGTAAAACTCTGCTGTATACCCATCCGGTCCTGGGCTTTTCTTAGTTGGTAGTCTTTTGATGGTTTCTTCTATTTCCTCTATTGTTATTGGTCTGTTTAGGTTGTCTATATCTTCCTGACTCAATCTGGGCAGATCATATGACTTAAGAAATTTATTGATGCCTTCACTATCTTCTATTTTATTGGAGTATAAGGATTCAAAATAATTTCTGATTATCTTCTGTATTTCTGAAGTGTCTGTTGTGATATTGCCTTTTTCATCCCGTATGCTAGTAATTTGGGTTCTCTCTCTTCTTCTCTTCGTTAGCATGGCTAAGGGTCTGTCAATTTTATTTATTTTTTCAAAGAACCAACTTTTAGTTTTGTCAATTTTTTCAATTGTTTCTTTTGTTTCGATTTCATTAATTTCAGCTCTGATTTTAATTATTTCTTGCCTTCTACTTCTTTTTCTGTTGTTTTGCTCTTCTTTTTCTAGGATTTTGAGATGAAGTATGAGATCATTTATTTGTTGGTTTTTTCTTTTTTTAAGGAATGAGCTCCAAGCAATGAATTTTCCTCTTAGAACTGCTTTCAATGTGTCCCATAGATTCCGATATGTTGTGTCTGTGTTTTCATTTAACTCTAAGAAGTTTTTAATTTCCTCCTTAATGTCTTCTATAACCCATTGATCATTCAGTAACCTATTGTTCATTCTCCAAGTGATGCATGATTTTTCCTTCCTTCTTTTATCGTTGATTTTCAGTTTCAATCCATTATGATCAGATAAGATGCATGGTATTATCTCTACTCCTTTATATTGTCTAAGAGTTGCCCTGTGACATAATATATGATCTATTTTTGAGAAGGATTCATGTGCTGCTGAGAAAAAAGTGTAACTACTTGATGTTGGGTGGTATATTCTAAATATGTCAATTAAGTCTAGGTTGTTAATTGTGTTATTGAGTTCTATAGTTTCCTTATTTAACTTTTGTTTGGAAGATCTGTCCAGTGGTGAGAGAGGTGTGTTGAAGTCTCCCATGATTATTGTATGGTGGTCTATTAGACTCTTGAACTTGAGAAGAGTTTGCTTGATGAACATAGCTGTACCATTGTTTGGGGCATATATATTTATGATTGTTATGTCTTGTTGGTGTATGGTTCCCTTGAGCAGTATGCAGTGTCCCTCTTTATCCCTTTTGATTAACTTTGGCTTGAAATCTATTTTATTTGATATGAGTATGGACACTCCTGCTTGTTTCCGAAGTCCATATGAGTGGAATGATTTTTCCCAGCCTTTCACCTTCAGACTATGTATATCTTTTCCTATCAAATGCATCTCCTGTAGGCAGCATATTGTTGGGTCTTGTTTTGTGATCCATTCAACTAGCCTGTGTCTCTTAATTGGTGAGTTTAAGCCATTAACATTTAGGGTTATTATTGAGATATGGTTTGTTCCTCCAGCCATATTTGTTTATTAATGTTACTAAACCTGATTTGTTTTCCTCTTTGATTACTTTCCCCCCTTTACTGTCCTACCTCCCACTGTTGGTTTTCAATGTTATTTTCGATTTCCTCTTCCTGTAATGTTTTGCCAAGGATTTTTTGAAGAGATGGTTTTCTAGCTGCGAATTCTTTTAACTTTTGTTTATCGTGGAAGGTTTTAATTTCATCTTCCATCCTGAAGCTTAATTTTGCTGGATACACAATTCTTGGTTGGAACCCATTTTCTTTCAGTGTTTGAAATATGTTATTCCAGGATCTTCTAGCTTTCAGAGTCTGTGTTGAGAGATCAGCTGTTATCCTGATTGGTTTACCCCTAAATGTAATCTGCTTTCTTTCTCTTGTGGCTTTTAAAATTCTCTCCTTATTCTGTATGTTGGGCATCTTCATTATAATGTGTCTAGGTGTGGATCTCTTATGATTTTGCACTTTCGGCGTCCTGTAGGCTTCTAGGATTTGGGATTCTGTTTCATTCTTCAAGTCTGGGAAGTTTTCTCGTATTATTTCATTGAATAGATTGTTTATTCCTTTGGTTTGGAGCTCTGTGCCTTCCTGTATCCCAATGACTCTTAAGTTTGGTCTTTTAATGTTATCCCATATTTCTTGGATGTTCTGTTCATGGTTTCTTAGCAGTCTTGCTGAGCTGTCTATGTTCTTTTCAAGTTGAAATACTTTGTCTTCATTGTCTGATGTTCTATCTTCTAAGTGATCTACTCTGCTGGTAGTATTGTCAATTGAGGTTTTAAGTTGGTTTATTGCTTCCTGCATTTCTAGGATTTCTATTTGTTTGTTTTTTATTACTTCTAACTCCCTGTGAAATTGATCTTTTACTTCCTGGATTTGTTTATGTAGTTCCTTGTCAAAGTGATCTTTCATTGTCTGATTTTGCTGTCTCATGTCTTCCTTGAGACTCCAGATCATCTGAAGCATGTATATCCTGAACTCTTTATCTGACATTCCATTTGTTGCAGCTATTACCTCTTCTAAAGTTGAGTTGACCTGCATTGCTTGTGGTCCTTTCTTTCCTTGTCTTTTCATACTGCTCGCATTTCTTTCTGTTCGGTGAAACTGTTGTGTTTTTGAAATTTTCCCCCTATTTATTTATATTGCTCTTGTATAGTTGGGAGATCTCTCTTGCAGGGCGGGTAGTGGCTGTGCTCCTCCTCTAATTAGGGTGATCTATCTACCACGCTGGTTAGTCGCAGGTCTGCCCACCCTGCGGGCACGGATGGCAGCTCTACTCTGCCCCCACTCCAATTGTGGTGACGTAACTACCCCGCCCTTGGGTTGTTGGTCCTGATCCGGATGTGGGCGGCAGCTCTGCTCCACCCCTACTCCAATTGGTGTGACGTGTGTACCACGCTGGTCGGCCTCTAAGCCTGTTCCGCCGGTGGGTCGCAGATCTGCCTACCTTGCGGGCTTGGGCGGCAGTTCTGCTGAGCCCCCACTCCCAGTGGGGGTACCTAACTGCCTCTCCAACGGGTCGCTGGGCCTTTTCCGGACACGGGTGGCGGCTCTGCTCCACCCCCACTCCAACCAGTGTGACGTGACTGCCTCGATGCTACTTGTCCACCACACTGGCAGGCTGCCGAGCCTGTCCTGCCAGTGGGTCGCAGGTCTGCCTACCTTGCAGGCTCAGACGGCGGCTCTTCACAGCCCGCACTCCAAATGGGGTGACTTGGTTACCGCGCCGTCGGGTTGCTGGTCCTGTTCCAGGCGTGGGCGGCTACTCTCCTCGGCCCCAGCTGCAGTTGGGGTGTCATGATACCATGCCGGCGGGTCACTTGGCCTGCTCTGAGCGCAGGTGGCAGCTCCACTCTGCCCCCCAGGCCCCCACAGCACCCAGCAGGACCCGGACCGAGAAGCAGTCCCCGCAAGTTCCCCAGCCCTGGGTCAAAGCAGCTTCGGGAGCCAGAACCCGGCCTCTCCGATCCCAGCCACGCTCTGCTAGGAGCAGGCTCCACAGAGCAACCACCGCGGGTTCCCCAGCCCCAGGCCAAAGCAGCCCCGGGAGCCCGAGCCTGGCCGCTCCAAACTCTCCCAGCTCGGTGCACGCTCCGCTAGGAGCAGGGTCAAAGACGCAGTCCCCGCTGGCTCCCCAGCTCCGGGCCAAAACTGTTCCGGGAGTCAGAGCCCAGCCGCCCCTCAGCACACGTTCCACTTGGAGCTGGCCTCAGCACGCAGTCCCCACAGGTTCCCCAGCCCTGGGCTAAAGCAGCTTCGGGAGCCAGAACCTGGCCTCTCCGATCCCAGCCACGCTCTTCTAGGAGCAGGCTCCACAGAGTGACCCCCGCGGGTTCCCCAGCCCCAGGCCAAAGCAGCCCCGGGAGCCCGAGCCTGGCCGCTCCAAACTCTCCCAGCTCGGTGCACGCTCCGCTAGGAGCAGGGTCAAAGACACAGTCCCCGTGGGCTCCCCAGCCCTGGGCCAAAACTGTTCCGGGAGTCAGAGCCCAGCCGCCCCTCAGCGCACGTTCCACTTGGAGCTGGCTTCAGCACGCAGTCCCCGCAGGTTCCCCAGCCCTGGGCCAAAGCAGCCCAGGGAACCAGAATCCGGCCGCTCAAAGTCCGGTGCACGCCTTGCCAGGAGCGAGCCCCGAAGAGTATTCTCCTCAGGTTCTCTGGTCCCGAGCCTGAGCGATCTGTCTGCGAGATGCAGGCAAGTACCAGCCTGAAATCACCTGTTCCGTAGTTGAATGAGCTGAGATCAGTAGAAAACAGGGATGATTACATCAGCTCTCCAAGATGGCGGCTGCTGTCCTCCTCTGTGGTCCGACCGGTGTCGAGAATCGAACTGGACCGCTTCTCTCCTCTGTCTCAAAGCCAGAACTCAGCACTAAGCACGGCCAGTGCACCGCTGGCAGGAGCCCCCAGAATCCGCATTGCTGTACTCCTGCTCCGGTACCTCACCGCTACCCAGCGCGCGCCCCAGACTCCATCCGCGGGGCGGTCCGCCGACCAGTCTCTGCTACCCTCCGTGCGGAGAAATCGCCCGCGATGGAGCCCCCGCAGCCGAACCCCGCGCGATGGAAATCCGTCCTCTAGATTCTGGAGCACCTCAATTTCACTGGAAATTCCCATCAAGGTAGCCTTCAGTTGTTTCACCTCGTCTTTCTCCCGCACGGTGACGCGGCGCACTGGGGTGATGCACTCCCATCGCCGCCATCTTTCCAACCTCCTCTGCTTACCTCTTTGACCATCCTAATATCTGTCCGGAAGCAGAACTGTCTCTGTTCAATTTTGATCAAACCAATTAGGGTCCCTATGGTGACCTCCCTCTCATCATCCTTTTCTCCATCATTCCTTCTTTTCTCTCCTCCTCTTTTCTGATTTTATTTCCAATAATATTTGATCATTTACTTTGTGTCAAGTATTCTGCCATAAAAACAATAGGAACATAATTGTGGGTAAAATAGCTTTAAAAAGTACACATAGATTTGAAATTTAAAAAACCCAATTCTAAAAAAAATCATGGTTCAAATGAGAAATCATAAAATATGTTGTACAAGAAAGATTTATAACTGAATAGTAATGAAAATTCTATATGTCAATCATTAGTGAGTGCATCCAAAGCAGTACTTAGAGTGATATTTATAGCCTTAAATGTTTATAATGAACTTAATAACATAGGGAAAGACTGGAACGTTAAATACACAAAAGTTTCAGTAATACAGGAAGGCAATAATAAAATAAGAGCAAAATTTAATAATATAAACATAAAACACATTAATGATGATCAATTAATTAAGGTCAGACTCTGAAAAGGCAGAAAATGAAAAGGCCAATCAGTGCATATGCAGCAGATGGATATTACAAATAACAAAAGAATATGTGAATAATTTTATATGAAAATCTTGGAAATCTTTTGGAAAGGAACACTTTAAAGAAAAATGTAATTTAGTGAAACTGACTTAAGAAAAATAAGAAACCCCAATAGATCTGTAACCATTATTGTATATTTTTTTGTATTGTATTGTTTCAGACAAAATTTATAATTCTTAATTTATGAATACAAAAGTGGAGGCTCAGAGAGATAAGGAAAGCTAAGAGTCTGCAGGTAGGAAGGGGTGGAGAAACCCAGGTGTGTCTGAGCGGAAGGATTCTCCCTCCCATGGCGGGAGGGAGTTATCTGATCAGGCTCTGCTGGGAAACTCCCAGAGATGCCTGCCGTTTGGGTTGCTCAATTACCAGATACTTTTAATGCACCTCTAGGAGAGGCATTTGGCTCCTGAATTTCCCCTGAACGTTTCACCATCACCATCTCCAATTACCTTACCCGCACAGCAGCCCTGCAGCTCCTGGAGATTTTTCAATACCACCCATCTAAGAGGAGCAGGATGAGCAACCCGAGCCTTGGCCCACGGCCCTTTGACTCAGCAGCCTTTGGCACAAGAATGCTCAGGCCTGCCTCTCTCAGTGCCCACAGCTGCAGCCCAGGCTGCCAATCCAGGTCTCTTGTTGCAAGGAAGCAGGTGGGAGACAGACTCCCAGGTCTGAGGCCTCCAAGAAGCCTACATCTCACAAGTAGGAATTGAGGCTTGAAATGAGAATTGCAATTTTGGGGGGGTGGTTAATGCTATGGTTTGGATAAGTGTTCTCCAAGGTCCTTGTGTTAAAGGCTTTGTCCATAGGGTATACTCTTGAGAATTGGAGCCTTTAGGAGATAGAGCAACCTAGAAAGTCTTTAGGTCACTGGGAGTGACGGCATGCCCTTAAAGGGTAATATGGCACCCCTTTCACTCTTTCTTCCTGATTTCACTCTGCCCATGCACTCCTGCCTTAATGTGCTATCTCAAGGCAGGCCCAAAACAAATAGAGCCAACCAATCATGGACTAAAATCTCCCAGACTGTAAGACAAAACAAACCTTTTCTTTTTATAAGTTGGCAATTTCAGGTATTTTGTTACAGTGACATACAGCTGACTAACATGGTTGGAAACCCAACGATGGAACTTAACCTTGATGACCCTTGTGAAGTGGCATCTATCATCTCTGTTTTGCCTCCCTGCATTCCTTCTCTTGGGAATATAGCCTTATCTGTCTCTCCTTGGGGTTCTGGTGGGGTTGCCAAGGACAGAGTCCTACCATCTCTGGACACATGACTCAAGCCAATGAGATCTCTTTTCTCAGTTTTGATACATGAATACTCCTTCGTTTCTTTGGATTTGCTAAACAGAAGTGAAGGAGGTCTGGAGTGTTTGGGGCAAGGTCCATCTCCCTCTGCATTGTGACAGTTAGAGAGATAGAAAAAAAATGAGAGAACATATAGAAGCAAAACTGAGAGAAAAACTGAGACACTTGACAATCCCATGTGAACTCCTGGATCCAGATGTGTCCTTTGCAAGTGTCCCCCCCCCCACCCTTATTTCTTTTAGGGACTCGGAGCCAATACTGTCCCTTTGTTCTTAACTATGTCTGATCTGGGCTTTGGTCTCTTGAAACCCAAAGACTCCTGACTAATGCAGTTTGTCTTGGCTCTCTTCTCTCTGTCCCTTTGGAGTGACTCATCTCCCCAGCACCTTACAGCTCCCCCGAGTCCTCCACTCCAGAAACGGGCTACAACACATTCAGCCTGCTGCTTCAAGGGGAATGTTTAGCTTGGCTCTGAATGTTTTCATGACTGACATAATGATAAAGAACCACGAGAGGTCCTTGCCAAGGTGGGGACTCAATAAAACCTATCCTCTTGGGGATGGGACTAAAGGCAAAAATAATAACCTCACCTAACCTGGAGTCAGGAACCGAGCCCTGTGCTGGAAGTGCATTAGCTCACTTCACCTGCAAGACTCAACACTCAGCTTCTATTAAGTTTCCCATTTTACAGATGAGAAAGCTGAGGTCATGGAACAGAAATCATTTGCCCAGGGTCACACAGTTAGGAAGCAGTAAAGCCAAGTTATAAACTCAGGGATTTTACTTTGCAGTCCATATTCTGATCCCTTTTATCCACTTATATGATTAAGTGACTTAAGTTAATATGGTGGAATTGGTTGGTAGGAGGTGTTTTGTCGTGTTTTTTAGTTGTAGATGGACACAATACCTTTATTTATTTTTATGTGGTGCTGAGGATTGACCCCAGTGCCTCACATGTGCTAGGCAGACGCTCTACCACTGAGCTATAGCCCCCAGCTCATTTTTTCTAAAAAAAATTATCCTCAATCTCTTTTATGTAGTGTGGATTTTTTTTGTACTTAACAACCCTTACATAAAAACAAAACAAAATAAAACAAAATAAACAAGTCTTCTTTTGTGGGGGGATGAGAGCTGTTAAAAAAAAACGCTATGAATTAAGGGGAGGAAATAAAACAGTGAACCCCAAACTACCCTTTACATGGTTTTATCTCCTAAAACACAGTCATGCTGTTTTCTTTGTAAGAGGGAAAGCTGCTGTAGCCCACTGCTACCTGGTAGATTAGGGCTGGATTCCTATCACCTGACTTTCAGAGTCCCCTACTATCTGGTCCTCAGTGATTTTTCCCAGGTTACACACTGCACCCCCTTCACCCCACAGCCACTGATGGGTCTGCTCAGAGCCCTCACTAGGGCCCTGGCCATGTGTTCCCATGGCTGCTTATTTCTAAACAGGTTTGCTGAGATAGAAGGTCAAGGTGACCTTCTCATCCTCTCTGACATTGGTGCTGTCCCTCCGTCTCCTCTTGCTGTCATGGTGGCCCCAGGGACTTTGGGGATCTGGCTAAAAAGAAGTCAAATTTGGGATATACTTGGTTGGGGTTTCCAGTTTGTCATTCGCAGTTGTTTCTAGGTGTAGGTAGGTAATTGCTAGTGCCTTCAGTGTGGAAATCACGTCTACGAACTCTGGTACCACCTACTGTGACGACTCACATGTGACGCGGATATATTGTGACATGAAGGTTTGAGGCCAGAAGCTGTGTCATGACATGAACGTGTTCTATGGTGCCTAAAGTATGGTGGAGAAACCAAGTTTGGAATGCACAGAGTCAGAGGCTGGAGTGTGTGTGTGTGTGTGTGTGTGTGTGTGTGTGTAATGCTGTGTCTTAGAATCCTGAGTGAGGCATTTTTGTCTAAAGTATGTCAAATGAACATCCCAGATAGACCACAACAAATTCAAAAACTTTAGTACTATCTGAAATTCTGTTTTCCACTCTTAATTACAAAAAGAGTAGTTTTTTTTTTTTTTTTGGTTTGTTTTCTGCAAAATGGTTATGGGTCTCAGCAATAAACACTCAGAAACATCCACTGAAAGCATTTGACTTTCAACTTCCAGTCTTTTTTTCTCTATAAATTAGGATTATACTGAATAATTTTGTATCACACTTTTTCTGCTAAGCATCTGTATCATGAATATTTCCTCAAGTTGTAGGTATCTCACTAGAAAAATAATTTTGAGGACAATGTTTTTCCATTTCTGTATTGTACCAATGTGGATTTGGCAAATTTACTTTTTTTTTTTTTTGGTGGTTTTGGGGATCGAACCCAGAACCTTGTACATGGGAGACAAGCACTCTACCAACTGAGCTATATCCCAGCCCAACCAATCTACTTTTAAGTTATATTAAGTTATTTCTAGTTTCTCAATATTACATAGAATGCAGTAATGAGTAACTCTGAATATGTCTTTATTTGTATCATTTATATTTATGATATTTTCTTAGCATAATGATGAGAAATGAAATTAATTGGTCAAGAATTTTACATAAGCATTTGATTAGTTAAGAGTTTTATGTCTATTAAGAAATTTAACCTGCACGGGGGATAGAAATTTACTTTTTCCCTATACATCCTAGTAGGAACTAAGTATTATTATTATTTTTTACTATATTTGTCAATTTGATGGATGAAAATAGTAACTTCTTACTAAATTTGTTTTTTTTTTGCTATTTTAATATCCATACAAATTACTTTAAAAACTTATTTCAAAAAGGAGGGCCTTGGGGCTGGGGATGTGGCTCAAGCGGTAGCGTGCTCGCCTGGCATGCGTGCGGCCCGGGTTCGATCCTCAGCACCACATACCAACAAAGATGTTGTGTCCGCCGAGAACTAAAAAATAAATATTAAAAATTCTCTCTCTCTCTCCTTTCTCACTCTCTCTTTAAAAAAAAAAAAAAAAAAAAAAAAGGAGGGCCTTGCACCCTGCTCTCTGGATAGTTTGAAATGTTCAGGAAGCCCTCTGGAGTCTTAATTCTCCATTCAAACCTGCAATTCCATAGAATTTTCCTATTGCACTGCGACTGGCTCATCTACTTCTTGGGTCTGGTGTCTTCAGCCTGTGTTCTGATTTGTTGTATTTAAGTTCTCAGCGCAAGCTTCATTACTGAGGAGGGATGCGTTTATGAAATAAACAAATAGATTCTGTTTGAAAGGTAAGAAATTTCAGGTAAAGAGAAGGGAAATCCCTTACTGAAGACCATGTAGCTAGTAAATGCTGAACCCAAGTTTTAACCCCAGGACCATGTCATGCTGTTATGGCCTGGATTACAATCCATTCTTCCAAATTCCTATGTTGAATTCCTAATCCCCAGAACCTCAGAATGTGATTACATTTGGAGTCTTTAAAGAGATAATTCATTTAAATGAGATCATTGGAGTGGGCGCCCATCCACTATGGCTGGTGTCTCTATAAGAAGAGGAGATCAGGACACAGATATACACAGAGGAAAAGACCACGTGAAGACACAGGAATCCACCTAAAAAAAGTTAAAAAAGAAATCATTTAAATAATGTATTTAAAAAAAAAGAAATTTGTGCAAAAAAATTAATGATTGAATAAAGTAATATTTAAAAGTAAAAAAAAAATAAATAATGTATTTTATTTCATCCAGTAAATCTAAAGTACCATTTTTTGAACACATAACCTATACGAGACACTATTAGTAAATTATTTTGCATTCCTCTTCTCATACTAAGTCCATGGAGCCTGATGTGTATTTTGCACTGACAGAACATATTCATTTGGATTAAACACATTTCACCCGCTTAGTAGCTGTTGTGGACAGTAAAGTGGCCACCACATGAACAGAGAGGGTGTAGATAATCCCTTCCTTTCTGCACATCAATTTTAGAAAAAAGTCATTGTTTTATTCTGACAATACATCATTGTAGACAATGAAGAAAAAATTCAGTCCGTGTGCTTGGAAATGTCATTCCTGAAAATTTGGTCTTTGCTTTGTCATTAGCAGCTCTAATAGCTGGGTTAGTTGTTCTTCAAAGGACTAAACCATTTGCTCATTTTGGACATTCACTTTCCTCACTGGCATTAGACTGAATCTGTCTGTAGGCATCAGATTCAGAATCTTCCTGTGCCTGGAGGGAGAGTCTTCTGCCCCTCCTCCCCTCAGCTTCTTCCAAGTCACTTGAGGTCTAGAGGCAACTATATAGTGAGAGCTACATGCCTTCACTCCCCTGAACCTTGACACAGCCTGTGTCTAATGTCTCTCGGATGAGTGTCACTGCCACGTTTGAACCCAATGCATCTGTGTCCAGTGTGGCTCTCCTCTTCCTAGTCCTTCCCCCCACTGCTCATTCCTGAATCATGGATGTGAGGGCTCCTTTGACCCTGAAGCGCTACCCCAGGCAGTGGACTGTCCACAGCACCATGCCTTCCTCTCAACCAGGCTTCTTGGACTGGCTTGCTGAGCTTCACCATTCACCATGTGCTGGGAACAGAGACTTCACTTTTTAGAGGGAGTTCAGCAGTTGGACGAAGCAGAGACTAGGGGTAACAGGAAGTTATATGCAAACCTATTAGCTCCCCTAGCACTTTGCTAAGGGCATATGCGAATATGCTGAGGCTTGGTAGTTGAGAGTATAGTTTTCAGAAGCCAAAGACGTCTGCTTTTCTGCTTTTTAATCCTGCTCTGCCAGTTGTTGCCTGTATGATTTTGGATGCGACTTTCACCTCTGATCTCATCTGTCAATTAAATATGATAGCAATAATGCCTCCTTTATCAGACTTGGTGATATGGTTCTGTTTGTACGTTCTGGCTGCTTAGCATGTTGCTGTCCATGTAGGAAGCTCTCAGTCCACCACGGGGAAGAACTGAGCACATCCCAGTCCAGGTCACTCACTCTTCCCTCATTGTTTGGAGTCCTTTGGTTGTCAATGACAGAATACCTCTTGTATTAGCTTAAGCTGTCTTCATTGGAGGATTGAATATGGGGCTTGGAGTTATTGTACTGAATGCAATATGACCTCAGGAAGGGACTGGAATGTGATATGGAGCATTCTGGAACTCAGGGAGCACTGTTACTGTCCTTCATCTCTACTTCAACGTATCCGCCTCTTCCCTTCCTCTTCCTGCAGGTTGTCTGCTTCTCCTACCACATGCTGGGTCATCCCTAGCTCCTCAAGATCACTGCCCCTCCAGTGACCAGCTTAGAGTGTGCTGGAATTCCATATTCCTGGGAGAGATGTGATTGGTCTGGTTTGAGGCAGGAGTTGACTTCTGTTTCAATCAACTGTGACTGAGTGAGGGGAGTCATATAGTATAGCCTGGTCAACCCTGGGGATTCAGGATATGGGAAGTGGGTGGCTTCCACCAGTGTCACCAAGTTGCATTTATAGACATTAGGAAAAGACTCTTTTACTGCTTCATATAATAGATAAAACTAATCAGGAAAATATTTGATTGAATGTCAACAGGGAGAAATTATTAGAATAAGTGGCAGGCAAGGAGAACTTACCTTCCTAGAAGAGATCCATCCATCAACGGGCAAGCATGTATGGAACAGTTTTTGAGGGTGTATTTAGTTAGAAGAAACAGAGGTAATGCAATAAATAGATGAGCTAGGTGACCATGATTTGGTGAACCAGTTGATCATATTCTGATCAATAAGGTAAATGGGAAGGTAAACAGATTTGGTGAAGAATAAGAAATTGTTCAGACCCTGTGGTGACCACGGGGGTGGGGGGCGGAGGGGGTGAGTGAGAGAGAGGGAGGAACTGGATTGGAATTTGGAAACAATTTATTCTGAGGTCAAAAACTGAGACCTTAGGAAGAATGGCTAAAAGTATAGGTTCCTAAGTGAAAGCCTGAGCCTGGATCTGGGGCACTGCTCGTATCTGTCACTTGTTCATTGGGTTCACTTATTCATTACTTGGGTTTTGTTGCACTGGGGATATGACAATGAACCTTGATTTCTCCTGTTGGTGTGGTTTTACAGGAGGAAATGAATAAAGTGTTCTTAAATTCCCACTATTGTCCTAGTTTGGGGGGAAAAAAAAAACCTCCATAAAACTCTGGTCTGGAAAAACATAGAGATTATTTCCTTGGTGATTTTGGAGAACGAGCATGGGTTCTGATCAGCTGTGGCATTTGTTTGCTTTGATTCACACCCCACTCCTGTTTGCATCCACCACAGCATTGAACTCACCGGGAAGAGGCAGGAAAGGAGGTCAGAGGGTCAACATTTAAATACCTCTATTTGTTGGGCCCAATTAAGTCCACCCTCTGGGGCTGAGAAGAGATCAAATTAAGAAGATGCTTCTTGGGCTGGGGATATGGCTCAAGCGGTAGTGCGCTCGCCTGGCATGCGCAGGGTGCTGGATTCGATCCTCAGCACCACATAAAAATAAAATAAAGATGTTGTGTCCACTGAAAACTAAAAATGAATATTAAAAATTTCTCTCTCTTTAAAAAAAGATGCTTCTCTTACATAATTTGTCAGTGCTATATATTCCGATAGTAGGTAAATTTTCAAATTTTTGACTGTTACAATAAAAAAAGTCTATCTTCCAGGTAAGTTGATATTTATTTTCTTTGGTCAGTGTGTCTTATAGGCAGAGCAGAGATAAGCCTTAATAAGTAGCTGTAGGTGATTTCTCTTTCGGGTGTTCAAACAACTAGTCAATTCCTTTATTTTCAAAGAATTTAACCCATATTCATTGAGTGTCTTCTAAATATTAGACTTGGTTCTATGAGCTGGAGACACCATGGTACACAAGATTGCCAAAGCCCTGTCTTCAGGGAGCTTACATTGTAGTCGAGGAGCTAACACTCTTTACAATTTGACACATAACTAAGGATTTGGAACAAAACATGGTACGTAGAAGTGACTCATTCAATAGATATATGTGGAATTCATTGAATGAATTAATGAAGGAATGAATGAACGAATGAACCAATTGATAAAATAGGGCCAACAAAGCATTGTTAGCTGTCAAGTTGGGCCTTGTTAGGCCATCCTCATTTTAAATCTTCGGAGCCCCTCATTTATCCACTTGTCAGCAGGTAGGTGTACAGATACATGCAATCATTTGTAGCCATTAAAGGACAATGTTTTTATTCCTTAATAGAAATCTCATAGCCAGGGTTGAATTTGCTGATGGTTGGAGCTGATGAGCCAGAAGCAACTGAGCAGGTTTAGGTAGCCTGGTATTTCCAGGATTGCAGGAACTGGGAGTGCAGCTGGGTTAAGGAAGACTTTGAAATCCTGAGGCCATTAGTCCACCCTTTCTCATCCTTGAAGAGAATCCCTCATTTCTGAATGCAGCCGAGGACACGATCATCTGGTTTCTCCTTGCACTGTGGACACACAGACATTTTGTCTCAAAAGAACAGTTGTCCCAGGTGAGTAGGTAGAGGTAGGAAATTACTGGGGAAGAACATCAGCAGCAGAGAGGGAAAGACGAACCACTTTGTGCTGAATGTGTACCATGTGCCAGTCACTTTGGTGGTGCCAGCCAGCAGTGCGTCTGTAGATCAAAGGACTGTAGGGTTTCAAAGAAACCCATCTGGATACATTCCAGTTTATATGGCATCTGACTAGCTGTGGCTGCCCCCGACACAGCCTCTCTTGATTTCCAATTAGCCTTTCTAATGAAGATATAGAAGAAGCAAACCACCATCATAAAAGTGGAGATATTCTTTCCCTCTCCCCATCTCGGCATTGGCAGAGCAACATAGCAGCTGAAGCAATTAAAAAATTGGATGGCCATCTCTCCAGTCGGTGAATACTGCTTTTTAAGGCAGTCAAGTTTTGCTATTTTCGAGTATATTTTGGGGATTATATTTTTAAAAATAAAATGACAGGGTAGAAAGATGGGGCCATAGAATACTGACCCTGGGAGGAGTGCACAACACAGGAAAAGTTTGTGGATAAGAAAAGAGACAAAGACAGACCCATTAGCAAGGTCTGCTGGAGATGGCAGATTTTCACGTCTTCTACTGGTTTTTGAATGCCAGAAAATAAGGCCGTCAGAGCTGGAGAAGATTCTACCTGAGCTGAGCAGGGCTCTTTAGATAAATGGCTGAAGAAAAAAATTAAAATATAATTTCTTCAAACACACACAAATCAATGCCAGATTCTCTATGTAGATGTAAGGACAAATAAAAAAGTTAAGAAAAATTCTAGGCCTAGATATTTTCATTGGTGAATCTCTTGATATTTAAGGAGGGAATAACAGTGATCCTTCACAAACTCTTTCAGAAAATAGAGGATGAGGAAATACTAACTCATTTTATTGAACCTTGAAACCATAATATTAATATCTGATGGACATTTTCTCCAACCTCCAAAATAAAAGAATGAGAGAGTGAAAAAAGAATTCCTGGGGAAAAAGTCCTGAATGAATTTAGTCACAAAAATCCTTAACAAAATACAAGCAACTCAAGTCTATCATGATCATGTAGGGCTTATCCCAGAAATGCAAAGTTGGTTTAACATTTGAAAATCCAACAGCATAATCCAGTATATTCCCAGAACTAACACAAAAAGTGCATCATGGAGAAAAGATGTTTGATAAAAATGAATATCTATCCATGAAGAAAACTCAGCAGTCTAGTAATAAAATGGAAAATTCTTACTCTGATAAAGGCTATTAATTATAATGCTCTAGCAAATATCCCATTTACTGGTAAAATATTGAACACTTTTTTACCAAGAGTGGGAAAGGCAAAGATGCTCTCTCACTGTTCCTAATTCCACAGTGTACTGGAACATAGCCATCACAAAAAGGCAAAAAGAAGAAAATTAAAAATTAAACAAAATATACACCTGATAGGAAATGAAGAGGTTTTTGTGTTTTTTTTTTTTTTTTTTGCTGGTATGATAATTGTTTATGTGGAGAACCTAAGAAATTTAAAATCTATCAAACAACAACTGGAACTCATAAGTGAATTTCGGAAGCTCATAAAGTAAATATACAAAAATCAATTTTATTATTTACATACTAGAAAAACCTGTTGGGAAAATGAAATTTAAAAAATCCTTTGCAGAGCATCAAAAATTCAAACAAAAAAATTGGATTAAATTTAACAGGATACATATAAGACCTCTATATGAAAAACTCAAAAACAGGGCTGAGAGTGATTAAAGAAGACCAAAATCAATGCACATTTATGGATGGGAAGACCCAATGTTGTTAAGATGTTAATTCTGCCCAAATCGGCTGACAGATACAACATAGTCACAATGGAAGTTCCAGAAGGCCTTTCACTGAAATCAAAGACCTGATTCTAACCCTTATGTAGAAATGCAAAGCACCTAGACCATCAAAAGTCATCTTGATAAAGCAGAACAAAGTTGGAGGAGTAATTCTACCAGACTCACCAGCAAATAATCGTTGTGGTATTGGCATAAAGATCAGCTGCTAGGTTAATGGAACAGAACTGAATGCTCAGAGACACAATCAGCTGGTCATTGGATTTTTGACAAAAGCACCAAAGCAATTAAATGCAGAAAGGGAAGTCTTTCACCTAAGGACTTTAACTCCTACTTTATATAATACACAAACCATGAAGCTTTCAGTAGAAAAGAGAATGTCTTAGGGATTGGCAAAGTTTCCTTAGTTAGGGCTCATAGAAGAAAACCCAACAAACTAGCATCCATTGACATCTGAAGATTTCTGCTCACAAACAGATACTGTTACAAAACAAGTAGGAAATTTAGAAACTGGATAAAATGGACATTTGTCAACAGACTGGCACTCAGGATGCCCAAATCACTTCAACAATTCATTAATAAAAGGGGAAAAGCCCAGTAGAATGGACAAAATAATCGGACAAGAATTTCACAAAAGAAGATGCAAACCTGACTGCTTACCCCGGGGTAAGGTGCTCAGTATCATCAAGGAAATTTAAACCACATGTGATACCCTCACATTCCCTTCAGAAGGTCTAAAGTGGAAAAGTCAGACAATCTCAAATGGTGCCAAGAATGTGGAACAACTGGAGGGAGCTCTCATACATTGTTGGTGGGAGTTTGTCAAAAGTTGGACAGTTTTTAATAAATGTAAGCATGTATCTATTCCATGACCCAGCAGTCCATTCCCAGGTAATTATCCAAGAAAACTGAAAGTATGTGTAGATAAAAATGTTTGCAGCCGGGCATGGTGGCACACACCTGAAATCCCAGTAGCTAGGGAGGCTGAGACGGGAGGATGGAAAGTTCAAAGCCAGCCTCAGCAAAAGCGAGGTGCTAAGCAGTCAGTGAGGTCCTGTCTCTAAATAAAATACAAAATAGGGCTAGGGATGTGGCTCAGTGGTTGAGTGCCCCTGAATTTGATCTCCGGTACAAAAAAAATGATGAACATTTTTTCATATATTTGTTGATTAATTGCATATCCTCTTCTGAGAAGTGTCTGTTCAGGTCCTTGGCCCATTTATTGATTGGGTTATTTGTTTTTTTTTTTTTTTTGGTGTTTAGCTTTTGGAATTCTTTATATAACCTAGAAATTAGTGCTCTATCTGATGTGTGAGGGGTAAAAATTTGCTCCTAAGATGTAGGCTCTCTATTCACCTCAGAGATTATTTCTTTTGCTGAAAAAAACCTTTTTAGTTTGAATCCATCCTATTTATTGATTCTTGATTTTAATTCTTGGGCCACAGGAGTCTTATTAAGGAAGTCAGGGCCTAATCCTACCTGATGGAAATTAGGGCCTTCTTTTTCTTCTACCACATGCAGGGTCTCTGGTTTTATTCCTAGGTCCTTCATCCATTTTGAGTTGAGTTTTATGCATGGTGAGATACAGGGGTTCATTTTGTTGCATATGGATATTCAGTTTTCCCAGCACCATTTGTTAAAGAGGCTATCTTTTCTCCAATGCATGTTTTTAGTGCCTTTGTTTAATATAAGATAATTGTAATTTTTTGGGTTAGTCTCTGTGTCCTCTATTCTGTACCATTGGTCTACCAGTCTGTTTTGGTGCCAATACCATGCTGTTTTTGTTACTATTGCTCTGTAGTATAGTTTAAGGGCTGGTATAGTGATGCTACCTGCTTCACTCTTCCTGCTAAGGATTGCTTTAGCTATTCTGGGTCTTTTATGTTTTCAGATGAATTTCATGACTGCTTTTTCTATTTCTATGAGGAATGCCATTTTGGTATCTCACTCCAGTCAGAATGGCAGCTATTATGAAGACAAACAACAATAAGTGTTGACAAGGATGTGGGAAAAAGGCACACTCATACATTACTGGTGGGACTGCAAATTGGTGCAGCCAATATGGAAAGCAGTATGGAGATTCCTTGGAAAACTGGGAATGGAACTACCACTTCACCCAGTTATCCTCTCCTTGGTCTATACCCAAAGGACTTAAAAACAGCATACTACAGGGACACAGTCACATCAATGTTTATAACAGCACAATTCACAATAGCTAAACTGTGGAACCAAACTAGATGCCCTTCAGTAGATGAATGGATTAAAAAAGTGGCATATTTACACATGGAATATTACTCAGCAATAAAAGAGAATAAAATCATGGCATTTGCAGGTAAATGGATGGAGTTGGAGGAGATAATGCTAAGTGAAATTAGCCAATCCCCCCCTAAACAAATGCTGAATGTTTTCTCTACAGGGAGGCTGATTCATAGTAGGGTAGGGATGGGGAGCATGGGAGGAACAGACAAACTCTACATAGGGCAGAGGGATGAGAGGGGAAGGGAGGGGACATCGGGTTGGAAATGATGGTGGAATGTGATGGTCATCATTATCCAAAGTACATGTATGAAGACACGAATTGATGTGAATATACTTTGCATACAACCAGAGATGTGAAAAATTGTGCTCTATATGTGTAATATGAATTGTAATGCATTCCACTGTCATATATAAAGTAAAAGAAATCAATAAAAGAAAAAAACATTAAAAATGTTTGCACAAGAATGTCCCTATCAAAATGAATAGTAAATCAAAAACAGGAAACAGCTCAGGTGCCCATCCATAAACAAATTTTGATCTATTCATGTGATTGAATACTACTCAGCAATTAAAAGGAACAAATTGCTGAGTTTGGAATGACATAGATGAATCTCAAAATATTTTGTTCTGTGAAGGAGGACATCCTTGAGCATAGACTGCATGGTTCTAGTTGTATGTTGTTCAAAGACAGACAAAGCTGATTTATGGTAGAAAAACTTCATTGACTCTGGTGGGAAGGAAGGAGAAGCATTGGTAGGCGCTGGAGAGAATTTTCTAGAATGTTGCAATGTTTATATCTTTTTTTTTGATAGCAGGGATTGAACCCAGGGATACTTAACCACTGAGCTACACCCCTAGCCCTTTTTATTTTTTATTTTGAGATGAGGTGTAGCTAAGTTGGATAGGGCCTTGCTAAATTGCTGAGACTGGCTTTGAACTTGTGATTCTCCCACCTCAGCCTCCAGAGCCACTGGGATTATAGTCATGTACCACTATGCCTTGTACAATTTTTATATCTTGATAAAGGTTCAAGTGGACAGGGGTATGTGTTTGTCAAAAGTCAGCAAATGTATACTTAAGATTTGTGCCTTTTATTGTGTAAACATCTTACCAATAAAGAAAAAAATCAAAGAAATACTGAATTCTAGTTCATGTTATATACTCTGAAATATTTGGGGGAGTGTGTACTGATACATGTATGCAATTTAATTTTAAGTGTATTAAAAAAGTTACGATGAGTAGATGAATAGGTAGATGGATGGGTATGTAATAAAGCAAGTAAAGGGTTAATAGTAGAATCTATGCAGGTGCTCACTGTAGGATTCTTTTACTTTTTTTCCCTATATCTGAAACTATTTTTATAAAGTGTTGGAAAGAAATTAAAATAGTAGCTACAAACTTTAACTGATAAATGTGTACATATATATTTATCTCAGCAAGTATATATAGTTCTCTCTTTCTCTCTATACACACACACGCACACATATTTCAACTATATACAGAGTTGGAAAGATGGTGTTGTGCAAAGATGTTAGTCTGATATTAATTTATGCATTTAACACAGTTCAAATTTTGATTTTCACAGTGATTCTGAATTGAATTAGGCAAAACAGGTGCTGCCCCCACCAAAGAAAGCCAGGAGAATGCCATCACAATGTATATTATGTACATTGTTTTAACTACTATGTATATTATGTACACAGTAGTTAAAACAATGTGGCATTATGCAAAAATTAAAATATAATGTCTTAGAATAGAAGGGAGAATCATGAATTATATGGAAGAATATTTAAGAGATTAACAGGGGATAAAAGAATTGTTAATTATTTGGAAAGGGATGGACTTTACATTGTTGGTTGGAATGAAATCAAATTAGAACTTTATCTCATATCATCTCTCAGATCAAATTATAAATGGATCAAAGAGTTAATTTCAAAAACATACAAGCAGTTCTTGCTTTGGATGGTTATGATACACAAATTTTACTTAATAAAGCATTGTGAAAAATCAAGGTTTCTTCTATTAACAACTAGAATAATGTATGATAAACATTCAACTGACTTTCAGGTGATGAATGACATTCTCAGCTTAAAAGCTTTGGAAGAAATCTGAAGGATAAGAATAATATATTTGATACCAAAAAGAAAAGAAATTTCTATGTCTTCAAAAATGTTATTAGCAACAGTAAAATAAAAATGTCAAGATTGGAAAAATATTTGCAATAAAAATGGCAAATGGGTTACTATCCTTAATAGATACAGAGATCTTTTAAGTAAATAATAATAAAAATAAAACTAAAGAAGAAATGGCTATAAGACTTGTGCCTATAATTTATTGAAGCATGAAGGCAATAACTTAATAGAAATTTCTCATTATTATTGAAATAGTTACATCATAAATAAAAGGTACTATTTTATTTTACAGTAATAAAGATGAAAAAAAAACCCCAAACTTTCCTGAGACAGTTTTGTTAATTTGAGTTTCCCTTATTTTTTTGTTAAAAAAAAAACACACCAAAATCCTGTGGTGAGGAATCCCAGGTGCCTTTGCTGATTTCTGATTGTTTTATCAGAATGATTGTACATCTTTGTGGTGTTTCATTCTATAGATACTACTTTATTCCTTAAGGTGGTTGGTGAGCACGTAAAGTTTGTCATATAAATATCTTCTGAGATATTTAAAATGGTGCCTAACATGTTAAAGGATTTTTGAATGCAAAAGAGAGAAAATGTGAAGAAGACCTTAGAAGATGGAAAGATCTTCCATGTTATTGGATAGGAAGAATTATATTGTCATGATGGCCATACTACCCAAAGTGCTATACAGATTTAATGAAGTTCCTATTAAAATTCCAGTGACATTCTTCATAGAAATAGAAAAAGCTGTCGAGAAATTTGTTTGGAAAAATAAGAGGCCAGAATAGCTAAAGCAATTTTTTAATGAGAAAAATGAAACAGTATGTGTCACAATACCAGATCTTAAATTGTACGACAGAGCTACAGTAACGAAAACAGCATGGTATTGGCACCAAAACAGACATGAAGACCAATGGAACAGACTAGAAGACACAGAGACAAACGCACACAAATACAGTTATCTCATACTAGACAAAGGCACCATAAACATACACTGGAGCAAAGATAGACTCTTCAACAAATGGTGCTGGGAAAACTGGAAATCTGTGGGCTGGGGTTGTGGCTCAGTGGTAGAGCGCTTGCCTAGCACCTGTGAGGCACTGGGTTGGATCTTCGGCACCACATAAAAATAAATAAATAAAATAAAGGTATTGTGTCCATCTACAACTAAAAAATACTTTAAAAAAGAAGTTAAAAAATACTGGAAATCTGTATGTAGCAAAATGAAATTAAAACCCCATTTCTCATCCTGCACAAAACTCAACTCAAAGTGGATCAAGGACCTAGGTATTAGACCAGAGGTCCTGTGACTACTAGAAGAAAATGTTGGCCCAACTCTCCATCATCTCCACTTAGGAACTGAATTCCTCAATAAGACTCCTAAAGTGCAAGAAATAAATCAAGAATCAATAAATGCTTTTGCTTCTTCACAGTGAAGGAAACAATCAAGAATGTGAAGAGAGGGCCTACAGATTGGGAGAAAATCTTTGCCACCTGCACCTCAGAGCATTAATCTCCAGGATATAGAAAGAACTCAAAAACCTTAACACGAACAAACAACCCAATCAATAAATGGGCAAAGAAACTGAGCAGGGACTTCACCGGAGAAGAAATATGAATGGTCAAAAAATATATGAAAAATGTTCAAAATCTCTAGCAGTTAGAGAAATGCAAATTCAAACTATACTGAAATTTCATCTCACTCCAGTCAGAATGGCAAATATCTAGAATACAAGTAACAATAAATGTTGATGATTAGGTGAAAAAGGTACACTCATTCGTTGCTGGTGGGACTGCAAATTTGTGCAACTGCTCTGGAAAGCAGTATGGAGATTCCTCAGAAAACTTAGACTGGAACTACTATTTCACCCAGTTATCCCATTCCTCAGTATATACCCAAAGGACTTAAAATCAGCATACTATAGTCACACAGCCACATCAATGTTTATAGCAGCTCAGTTCCCAATAGCTAACCTACGGAACTAATCTAGGTGTCCTTCAATGGATAAAGAAAATCAATCTCTCTCTCTCTCTCTCTCTCTCTCTCTCTCTCTCTCTCTCTCTCTCTCTCTCTCTCTTTCACACACACACACACACACACACACACACTGGACTATTTATTACTCAGCTATAAGGAAGAATGAAATTATGGCATTTGCTGATAAATGGATGGAACTGGAGACTATCCTGCTAAGTGAAATAAGCCAATCCTCCAAAACCAAAGGATGAATATTCTCTCTGATATGCAGATGATGCTAACACAGTAAGTGTGTGTGTGTATGTGTGTGGGGGATTTAAGTTTATTGGATTAGACAAAGGGGAATGAAGGGAAGGTAGCAGGGTTGGAAATAGGAAATAATAGAATAAATGGGACATAACTTTCTCTCTATGTAAATACATGACTAGTGTAACTCCACATCATGTACAACCACAGGAATGGAAAGTTATACTCCATATATGTAGAATATGTCAAAATAGACCCTATTGTCATACACATCTAAAAAATAATAAATTACAAAAAGAGAAAATGCACAAAAATTATAAATAATGGCAGTCACTGAATGATATGATTGTGGATGATTTATCTTCTCTTCCATTTGGGTTTTCTAAATTTTTTTAAAATTGAAGAAAAGTAATTTTAGAAATAAAAGAGACAATTGAATACCATCTCAAGATGACTTTTATTTCAGCATCTGGTCCAGTGCCTGGCACATAGTAGGTATTCTGCACACTTTAAAAACAGCTTCCCTGAGAAGTAATTCACATTTCATGCAATTCATCGGTTTGAAGTATAGACAATCCTGACTTACCATGGCTTAATTTACTATTCTCTTTTTTCAAATTTTAGGATGGTGTGAAGCTGTCACCCAACAGGGGTCCAAGGAGGTCCCTCCAAGTGGATCTCAACATCGGCCCTGATGGGTTCTTGTTTTACGCTGCTGAAAAGAATTTCAGGATGCATTAAAAGCAAGACACATGCAAAGATTTATTAAAGGACAGCAAAAGGAATTCACACCCCAAATGCAGACTGCAGGCGCCCTTTAACTCTCAGAGAGGAGAAGATGAGGGACACACCCAGGGTTGAGTTCTCTAATGACCCAGGGGATTTTCCTGGGAAAAAAAGTGCAGGTTCCCAGGCAAAAGCTTTTGTGAAAATCAAATCCCATGTCAATCACTGGATATGTGGGGTTCAGCATGTCTCTTCTTGGTGAAGCAGTCTAGCCATAAATCAGTTGTGGGCACATTGTGTAAGTCTTTGAATCTGTTGACGTTTAAATTGTGTTTTCTTTCTATTTGACCTGGTGTAAGCATGTGCTGGAGGTTTTATTCATCTTGCTCAAGAGGCAAGCATGTCCGGTCATGTTCATTGATCTGGGTCTCCTTCTAGTCAGGGTCTCTTTTTGGACTCTGCCACCTATGTCAAAGTGATACACGCTCAGAAGAAACTGCACTTGAAAATTTAAATTTGGCTCTTTTAAAGACTAATGCTATGCAGAAAGACACTTCCTTGTGGAGGCAGGGAGCTCAGCTCCTGGGGGAAACAACCAAACCTCTGTAGTGGACTGTGGTGTGACCTCAGGACCCTCTGTAAGTCAGGAGCACTAAATGCAATTTTACATGACAACATTTTTAGTTTGTAACCAATGTATTGGGATGTAATCCCCTTGTAAATGGAGAGGGGCACCTTTGTACAACTCAATATTTTAAAATATGTTCACAGATATATCAGCTTTCATCATAAACTTTAGAACCTCAAAAAGAAACACCGCCTTCTTTAGCTGCTGTTCTCTGATCTCTCCATTTCCCCCAGTTCTCAGCAAATGCTTAGATTTTCTTATCTCTATAGATTTGCCTGTTCCGACCATTAAATATAAACAGGGTTATATACTATGTAGTATTTTGTGACTAGCTTCTTTTACTTAATGTTTTCAATGTTCCTCTATTTTCGTAGCACATATGATTTCATTCCTTTTTTGTGGCTGAATAATATTCTCTTGTATAGATATACACATTCTGTGTATCTGTCTCCAGTAGATGGGCATTTAGGTTGTTTTCACCTTTTGACCATTATAAATAATTTTCCTGTGAACATTTGTGTAGAAGGGTTCTGTATGATGCATGTACAGTAGCTCCCCACCCGCTTGCCCGTATTTTTGCTGTGTGTGATTTAGTTACCAGCAGTCAATCAAAGTCCACAATAGTAAACAGATAATTCCAGAAAGAATTCATAGATTTTTAAATAACTTCTATTACTCTGTTATTACGATTGCTCCATTCTATTGTAAGTCATTGCTGTTAATGTCTCTGATTGATAAGTACAACTTTATCAGAGCCATGCAGGTAGAGGAAAAACATGATCTATGGGGCTTGGTACTATCTGCGGTTTCAGACATCCCCAGAACATCTTAGCTCAGAGGGGCAGTGATATTCATTTCTCTTGGAGACACACCTAGGGATGGAGAGCTAGGTGGGATGGTAACTCTGTGTTTAACTTTTTGAGGAATGTTTCAAGCTGTTTTCAAAAATGTTGGTACCTTTCTACACCCCCACCATCAGGGTGTGAAGGTTTGGATTTCTCCAGAGCCTGAACACCGACTTCTGTTGTTGCTTGCCTTTACTGACATCTCTGCTGTCCCCGTGGGTGTGAAGTTGTACCTCACTGTGGTCTGGATTTGCATTTCCCTGATGACTCACGATGTGCAGCCTCTCTGTGTGTGTTTATTGGCCTGTCGTCTATCTTATTTGGAGAAAGGCTTATTCAGATCCTTTGCTTATTTTTAATTGGATTATAAGTCTATTTATTGTTCGGCTCTCAGAGGTCCTTAGATGTTCTACTCCAAGTTCCTTATCAGATATAAGATTTGCAGATATTTGTCTCCCATTCTGTGATTGTCTTTTCTCTGTTTTGATAGGGTCTTCTGAAGCACGCAAGTTTTTTTTAATTTTGACGGAATCCATTTGTCTGTATTTTTCTTTTTGTCACTTGTGCTTCTTGGCGTCAACTCTAAGGTGTCATTATGGAATATAAGGTAGTGAAGGTCTGTCTCTACTTTTTTTTCTTTTAATTTTGAAGTTTTGCCCTTGCATTTAGACCTTGGGTCTATTTTGAGTTAGTTTTTTGCACATGGTATGAAGTAAGGAGAGACATTCTTGTACCCCTGGCTATGCAGTCTGATGGCATTATTTATTAAAAAGAAGCTTTTTAACTCCACGGCACTGGAAGCCAGTTAACCAGACACCTGGGTTTATTTCTCTGCTCTCAGTCCTATTGTATGATCTGTGCTGTTTTTTTTTTTAAGAGAGAGAGAGAGAGAGAGAGAGAGAGAGAGAGAGAGAGAGAGAGAGAATTTTTTTTTAATATTTATTTTTTAGTTCTCGGTGGACACAACATCTTTGTTGGTATGTGGTGCTGAGGATCGAACCCGGGCCGCACGCATGCCAGGCGAGCGCGCTACCGCTTGAGCCACATCCCCAGCCCTGTGCTGTCTGTTCTGACAACACCACATCACTGTGATCACTGTGGCTTGGAGCTAGTTTTGAGATTGGGAAGTGTTAAGTCCTTCGGCTTCATTTGTCAGATTGAAGAAGTTCCCTCTGTCCCTGGGTTGTTGAGTTGTTTTTTTTTTTTTTTTAATCATGATAGGATGTCGAATTTTGTCAACTTTTTCCTCTCCTGCATCTATTGAGGTGATCATATTTTTGTGTTTTATTTTTTCATCTTATTATGTTTATTTTTATAAATTCTGTGAATTCTTACATTAATTGGCCTTCTGATCTCACCAGTAGACCTTTGTTGTGTGCGTCCTGGTCTAATAGGTACGTTTAGAAATGAAATTGAACTTGCAGTGTCGTCTGGGGATACCGGCTGCTGTGGAGCTGATATTGACCTGGAGTCCGCGACCTTGGTCTCCACCAAGGTCCGTCCCTGATTCCCTTTTTATTGCCAACACAGTCCCTTACACCAGTCAAGTCCAAACTTACACCTTCAGCCAGGTAGACGTGTTTCAGGTTAATTAGGGGCCTCAGTCAATTTAGTTCATGGGCTGTAATTACAAGCACCTAAGACCTGCAATTTCTGTTTTAATTAAAATAAACAATGCGGAGGGGTTGACATCACACCGGGGCAACTGGTGTGCGAGGAATAGGTAATTACACCAAAGCACAGGCTCTCGCTGCGAGGCAGTCTGCTGGGACCCGCAGCGCGGAGCACCGGGCACGGCCATCCTGGTGCGTGCTAATTACCCACTGCCAACCACAGCTCAAAGCAGACGGGTTGGTTGTTGTTGGAGATGACATTAGGACACGCTTCTTTCATCTTGGAACTGAGGTGTGACTTTTGGGGCTTGTGAGTGTTTGTGTGTGTGTTTACATACGTGATATCCCTCTGAACATATCCAACTGTGACACACTTCTCTGCATACATGCCAGGAGAAAAAAACATATCTTATTTTAACTTCTGGTTTTAGGGATGCTCTTGGGGAGGGTGTGGCCCTTGCTTAGAAAAATAAGAGTTCACTTGGACAGGGTAGGACGCGTGCAGCCTGCCCGGCCGTAGAAATAACGAGAACCTGGGGATGAGGTAGTCTGGAGGGAAACAAAGTGGTTCAGGGACAAGAGAGGTAGGGAACTTGTGAGAGAGTGAGGTACCCCAGGAAGGTGGCCACGGAGGTTGATTGGCGGCCAAGGTGGCTCAAAGATGCACAAAACCCAGAGTCTTAACATTTAGTTTAAAATTGTTTGCATTCCTATGATGTCAATACCCTCTGCCAACCTTCATGAAGTCATCAACACACACACATGCGCACGTTTCTCTATGATTAGTTGTTATTTTTTAATGAAGGTCAAGGCAGGACTTAACTCTGCGCTGGAGTCGGAGTTCAGGGGATGCTATATAAGTGGGAAAGTGAATGCAGGGAACCCGAAGGGACCAAGGAGTGTAAGTCTCTGGGACTTTTCAGAAATTTTGAGCTGGGAGCAGACTTGCTGCAGGATGTGAGACAGAGTCCACCTCTGATTGGAAAAAAAAATCTCACCACGGCACCCTTCCACTGAAACCTTCTCATGACTTTTCATGGCCGCCAGAACAAAGTATGTGCTCATTTAGATGCTATGGTGTGAAAATTCACCCCCAAAGCTATTTGGTCCTAATCCTTGAAACCTGTAAATATGACTCTTGTTTTTCTTTTTCTTCTTCTTTTTTTTTAAATGTCTGTGCAGATGTGATTAAGTTAAGGATTTTGAGGTGGGAGATTATCTTGGATTACCTGGGTGGACCCTAAATGCTGTCACATGCCCCCCTACAAGAGGGAGGAGGAGGGAGATTTTGCCACACACAGAGAGAGAGCAGCACACAGGAGGAGAGGAGAAGCAGAGATTCAAGCAATCTGACTGGAATTCCGGAAAGCTGGCAGCCCCCAAAGCTGGAAGAGACAAGGGAGGGATTTTCCCCTCAAGCCCTGGAGGGAGCACAGCTCAGCTGACACCTCCATATTGGTCCAGTCCAACTGATTTTGGGCTTCTGATCTCTGGGTCTGGCAGAATCTAGATCGTTGTTGTTCTAAGCCACCAAGTTTGAGAAACTAAGACTCTTGGTGGCCTCAGCAGACCTTCCAGAGTGGTCCCCGCCTTCTCCTTCTTGCTCACTGCCTGCCTCTGTCTCCCACCCACACACCTCTGTGTGTAACTCTGACACCCGGAGCCCTCTCTGGACTCTGCCAACCCCAGCTTTGCAGTAAACGAGACCAGTTTGCAGACAAGGAAACCGAGCATGCAGGGAGCCAGGCCCCTCTGAGCGCTGCTCAGCTGCTCTGATCTCTCAGTGCTCTTGCCCTGGCTCCCTGGCCAGGGCTTCAGGTCAAGGGAGGATTGGTCATAGATCTTAACTGTGACCTTACCAGGTGTCCTCAGATTAATACCTTCTTGGAAACAGTGAAATAAACACAGTCTTCAGTGCAGAATGTAACTGGATTAGCATCTTATCTTTATTGTTTACATGCTGGGTGACCTCACATAAGTTACTTAACCTTTCTGAATCTCAGTTCTTTCATCTCGAATGGGGATAATAAGAGTGACTTTCAAGAGTTTCTACGTTTTGGATGTATATTTATGGAGCGCCCCGTTTACATGGAAACACAGTCAAGTGTATTTATTTAGGGCCTTGAGAGTAAAATGAGGACCTGAGGAGTACCCTCTTCCCTGCTCCCTCCAAGTTGTCCAAAGTTCTCTTTTCTGACGGGTCATAACTGGCCCATTAACCCAGCCTCAGGGAAATCCACGGGCCAGTGGGAGGGGGCGCTTTGGGCCAAGAGGAGGTAAACGGGTGAGGGGAGGGGCTGAGCTCGCTGTCAGTGCTGGAAGGAGCCTTGAGCTTTCACTCACGCCATTGCCCCCCCTCCTCGGCTGGGAGGCAGCTGCCATCTTTGCAGAAAACAAGGTTTACAGGTGCGGTGCGGAGGGGTGTCCTGAGGGAGCTCTGAATCTCTCTCCTGGACCCAGGATGCCTAACTGGGCTCTGAAGAGACAACACAGACATGAGATCCGCTGTGCCCGTTCACAAGCTCACGTGCATGCACACACATGCACGAACCGCCCGGGGAGCTCCCGAGTTCACAGACACACACTCTGTGTGCTCACGCTTCGTCTTTCTGTTGCCTTCATGTTTGTTATTTCGGAGCTGCATTTTATCATCCTCTTTCCCTCTCTGGATGTTTACCAAAAACAACGAGGAAACTGAGGATCAGAGATGTGATGCTCCTTCACCCAAGTCACACAGCTTTCACACAGCAGAATTAAGCCTGAAGCCCAGGAGTCACAAATTGGCCGTCTTTCTGTGTGTGTGCGTGCATGCATGTGCAAACACTCACGCACGCGTGTGTTTTGCTCATTTGCACAACAAAGCGTCATATTGGGACAGTTATAAACGTGGACTCCAGGCATCCTATCTCTGCCACATTTTAATTATGTGACCTTGAGCCGCCACTTGACCTTTATGATCCTCAGTTTCCTCACCTGTAAAATGCAGATGATCAGGTCACCGTGTTTCATAGAGTCCTAGTGAACATTAAAGGAGAAGATGAATGAAGGCTCATGGCATCCTGCCTGTCACACAGTAAGTGCTCAATAAATATTTGTAAGGTTTATGATGTCTCAAGCACCCTGTAGGCACTGGGGATCCCTGCCAAGTCCAGTCCCTTCTGCTGGGGGATCACTGAGCTATTGTTTCCAATGTGACCTTAAAGGAAAGGCAACACATTGCTCAGAGGCTCTAGTTCTGGAAGAGACAAAGAAAAACCTAGAAGAGAGGACCGTGGTGCAGTCAGAATGTCCTCCAGAGTCTCGTATCAAATATTGCTTTTATCTAACACTCCAACCCACAGATATGAGCCCAGCCCACTTTTGGGTCTTGCATTTGGGCAGAACTGGAGAGATGAGCCCCACGTCACACAGGGCAGCTTCCTCACTAGCACCGGGGACTGGAGGGCGGCACTCCTCCTCGATCGTCTCATCCCAGGGATCTGTACAAGCTGCTACAAGCTCTCAGAGGGCAGGAGACAGCAGAGCTCCAGACGCTTCTGCGGTTTGTCTGGGCAGAATAACTTCCTTGCCTGGGTCAGGCTGTCTTTTTCCACAGGGCTGCCTCAGGACCTGAGGGTCCAGGATCTACCATGCTGAGCATCCTGTCCCTCTGTTCCGTCCTCCGTGCCCATCTCCAGATCCAAGCCCCGTGAAAAGGATCATCATGGCTCACAATGGCAACTTGAGCCCCTTTCCACCCCTGATGGAGGGGAGGTTTCAAATAACTCTACCTCCTTCTGTTGTCATGACGATGAAGTGAGATAATGCATGGACACACACTGATTTGGGTGCGTGTTTGGTGCTCCATAAAAGTAGCAGCAATTATTGTCATTGTTATCATTATGGTTGTCATCATCATTATCTGTGTGATCAGATCCTGAAGCCAGGCTGGCCTGGGATTAGACCCAGTCACTAGCTGTATGACGTCAGGCAACTAACATCTCTCTGCCTCAGATTCCTGAAAGGATCTTGTTGAAGCCTCCTCCCTCCAGCCTCATCCAAAGTCTCCAAAACTCTTGCTGGACAGTTTTAATAGGCCCACCCCTGTGGAAAGGTGGACAAGTAATCTTACTTTGGTTGTCAGTTTCTTCATCGGGGGAATGATGCAAATGTAACAATCCACTCAGTGCAGTTCAGAGGATAGAAAAGAGAATGAATGGGCTTTGTCCTGCTCAGCTCCTGGCCCTTGGCAGAGGTTCCTAATGCCTCCCCCGGGTGGGAGGTCTGGTTTACAGCAAGGAGGCTGGACCAAGCAAAGCTCTGGACCAAGAACTGTGGATAAGAGGTGCTTGTTTTCCCCCGATCCTGTCACACCGGGTCACAAGACCCAGCCCTCCACAGTAGGTCCTGGTTTTCTCTGAATTCTGGCTGCTCCCCTTGGTCTGATTTCTGAACCTCTCTTCTTCAAGTCATCTTTTAAAGGCAGGTATTTTTGAGAATTCCATTCTTTGTCTTTTTTTTTTTTTATTAGGGAGTTTTTTTTCCTACTTGCAAGTCTCGCTGGTTCCTCTGTCCTGCTACCCTCCAAATCACCACCCATGGCCCTGGGTTGTTGCTTGAGCTTGGAATGGAACTATCCCATGGTCCACTGAAAACCTGCACTGGGATGCACCAGCAGGAACAAGAACTTAATGTTCCTAACCCTGACTTGTCACCTTCCAAAACGGTTTCATGTTCTGTGTCCCATGCCTCAGCGGTGGCACCACTGCTGACAGAGCTGTCTTAGAAACTAGGTGTGATCCTACACTCCTTCCTTCCTTCCTTAGGCTCCTACATCTCCCTCTTTCCTCCGCCCACCCTTCCTCTCAACAAGTGTTTGAAGCATTTACTAAGTGTCTGCTACCTGTCAATCCTTGTTCTGGTTGTTGGACACCACGTTATTACATCCTCTTACTCTCTTTTTTTGGAGGGGCCCTGGGGATGGAACTCAGGGGCACTTGACCACTGAGCCACATGCCAAGCCCTAGTTTGTCTTTTATTTAGGGACAGGGTCTCACTGAGTTGCTTAGCGCCTCACCTCAGGTCCTGAGGCAGCCCTATGGAAAAAGACAGCCTGACCCAGGCAAAGACGTTATTCTGGCTGGCTGGCTTTGAACTCATGATCCTCCTGTCTCAGCCTTCTGAGCCGCTGGGATTAGAGGTGTGCGCCATGATGCATGGCTAAATCCTCTTACTCTCACCCCCAAATGTCTGAAGAATTGTTTTGGCCCAACTTCCCAGTTGCAAAAGGAATGGGAATACCTAGGAAGAAAGGAAATTAGCAAAATAATTGTGTGGCCCCCAGGATTTTGAATGAGATGGAGAAACTGGCTTGAGGCCAAGCTTCTAAGAACATCTCAATGCCCCCTTGCATATTTGGGTTATTGGCCAAACTGTGACTGCTGTGGCTGAGGCTGCCCTGGGATACTGGATGTGGGAAACCTGACTTTTATCACAAAGTACCCCGGATACCAGCACTGGGCAGCTGTGTGCTCTGTAAGATGAACACCTGGGCTGCTTCCTACAGGAGTAAAATAAGGTGCCAACTGTCAGCTCCTCTCTCTGATCACTCCCCAGCAGGCGTGCCTAACCCACGAAGGCTGGTCATGTGTGGGTGGCACAGTGGCAAGGGCACCTGGAGATCATTTGGTTCTGACTTCTACGGTGGTGATGGGAGCTCCTGACGTCAGATTTTTCCTAAATTGTGAAAGGCTGTTGACAAGGTGACAGACAGCCACACAAACAGTGACAGATTTTGAGGATCGCAATCTATCTGGTTCTCTTCACCTTCACTGTTGATACCTGGCTCATGTCATCGCCTACGCCTGGCCCTGTCTCGCCCAGTGCTTCCTTGGCCGCTGGTGCATTTCAGCTCAAGCAGAGTTCTGATGTTGGTTCTTCAATGTCCTCCGATGGCACCCACTGGCCTGGAACTTCAGCCACTCTGCGTCCCCTTCACAATCTGACCTGTGTGTAGGGCTTTGGCCTCATTCTCTGTCACCGTTCCTTCCTGCTCCCATTCTTCTAGAAGGAATGGAGAGAGGAAATCCATGAGAGCCATCGCATGGCCACTTCTCAATGACATTTTGAGGATGATGTGGTCACTTCTCTGTGAATGCAACATAACTCGGAGTCCCTGTGAAGACTCACATAGGACACCCTGTGCTTGTTGTGGGGATAATAGAATTGATAGCCTTCACATATTTTCTACACTGGACCAGAAATCTCACCATTAAGGCCTTGACAACTCTGTGTACTGGTCTTTTCTGTGGTGACCCATTGAGAAAGCTCTTCTGCCCCAGACTCTGAAGGAAGGAGGGTTTCTGTGTCTGCCTGTGTCTTCTGGCCTCCTCTTCCCTCAGCTTTCCAATTCTTAATTCCCAAGCTGGGGCCAGCACTCCCCCCTCCCCCCCTAACCTGATGTAATTATATCTGACAAAACCAGGAGGGCAGTGGGCCAGGAGAGGGTGGGTGGGGAGAGGGATGAGGGGCAGCTCGTCACCCGTCCTGAGCGGCACGGGGTGAATAATTGTTTCAGGACCAAAGTCATGATTACAGGGTGTGACCTCGAGCTCTAACTGCAGAGTCATAGAAGCAGGGAAATTTCCTAAGAGAACCTATCCTTGGCTTTCCAAAGGAGAGAGTCTGAGGTTGGAGGCAGAAGTGACTTGTCTCATATTGACTGGGGTGGGGACAGCCACACTGGTCAGCCCAGGACCTCTAGGCTGTGCTCCCTCATCCTCTGTACAGCCCTGTAAAAAACTAAGAGCCTATTTTTTTTTAAAAACATCTGATTCTCAGCTCATGATGGGCAGAGTAGGAAATATCTAGGGAAACCTAGTTGCGTGCTGGGTGGGGTTGGTTTTCTTTGTTACCTGGGGCCCCAGGCCAGGTATGCGTTCCTATGATGGTCATGTCCTCCAAGCTGTGGCTTGTATAGCCACCTTTTCTTCAACTCAACTTCTGCCTCAATTTCCCTGCTCAGCTCTCTTCTGGCAGAGAACATCACTAAAACTATCCCATCCAGCTGGGGTCCTATCACTCTCCCCAGTCTCTGGCTGGACTGTCCTTCAAGCTAGAGGCACCCCATATGACCATGACCTTGACGCTCTCAGTGGTGGATTTTAAATACCACTTCTGCAGGTAACAGTGCAAGAACTGTATCAGTAATAACCCTTTATTGAGTGAGAATTACTGAAGTGTACACAGTAATTCTCTGTGCCTTAGAGACAGTGTACTCCTGGGCTGAGACTACCTGAGTTCTCATCCTGGATTGCTTCTTAGTAGCAGACTTTGACCACATTATTCCACAGCCTTCCATCAGCCTGTTTTCTCCCTGTGAAGTGGGATTAACATTGGTATACCTATACTACAGAGCAATTCAGAGTGTTATATGAGACGACACACAAGGAAGTCTCAACAGAGACCCTAGAATATAATGCGTGATAATAATAAAATTAAGAGCTTTCCAAACCAAAACCAAAACCAAAACTACTAGCCTTTTTTTAAAATTTTTTTATTGGTAATTAAGGTTTAATTACTACATAACTGAATATAATCATTATAAATTACCAATCCAATGGACATGTTTATTAATCCTTCATAAATATGTGGAACATCACTATCACCTTCAAAAGTTTCCTGGTATCTCTTCCCCATCTCCTTCTTCTGGCCCCAGGCACTCACTGATCTGGTTTCTATTGCTTTAGATTAAATTTATTGTTTCTATAACTCATAAATAAGATCATAGCGTTTATTCTCTTGTGTTCTGACTCATTTTGCTCAGCAGGGTGTTCTTTTAGATTTTTTTCATGCTGTGGCATGTATCAGCATTTTGTTTCTTTTTATATTGCTGAGTATGATGTCATGGTATGGATTACACCACTGTTTTTGTATCTGTTCACCTTGTTGATGAGAATTTGAGTCGTTTCCAGTTTGGGGTTGCTGTGAAGTTGCTCTAAACACTCACATATGTCTTTGCACAGACATCTGTCTTCATTTGGTTGGGTGAATACCTAGAAATGAGATTGCTGGGTTATATGGTAAGTGTATATTTAACTTCATGAGAAGCTGCTGGAGAATTTTCTAAAGTGGTTGTACCATGCTGCATTCCTCCAGCAGTGTTGGGGCACTCAATTCCTCTACTCTTTGTCAACACTTAGTGTTGTTGCTCTTTTTAATTTCACCTGCTATCTTAATTGATGTGCCATGTTATTTCATTTTGCTCTCCACTTGTATTCCTGAGGACTAAAGACCTTGCATGGATATTGACTATTCATGTATCTTCTCTTGAGAAGCATTTTGCCCATTTAAAACATTTGAGCTATTTTCTTATTATTGAATTGCATGAATTCTTTAAATATCATGGATACAAGTCTTTTTGTTAGAATATTTTTGCGGTGGTAGCTTTTTTTTTTTGTTATATTAATGGTGCCTTTCAAAGAGCAGACATTTTAATTTTGATGAAGTCCAATTTTTTTTTAAATGGGCCTTTTTAGGTCTTATGTAAGAATGTTTGCCTATTTGAATGTTGCCAAGATCTTCTCTTTCTTAGCTCTTTCATAGTTTTAGCTTTTGAGGTTAGGTCTATGATCAGTCCTTGAATTAATTTTTATGTGTGGTGTGAGGCAAAAACCAAAATTCTTCTTTTGTTTGTCGTTTTTGCATATGCATATCCAATTACTCCAGCATCAATCATGGAACAATCTTTCCTTGTCCCATTGGATTACCTGAGCTTATTTGTCTAAAATCAATTGACCATATTTGTATGGGCTTATTTCTGGACTCTGTGTTATGTTCCACTCTTCTATGCTGGTATAATACTGTCTGGGTCCCAGTAACTTTACTATAAGTCTTGGAATCAGATTGTGGAAGTCCTTGAAATGTTCTTTCCTTGAAAATTTTTTTTTGTCTCTTCTAGATTCTTTGCATTCGCACATCCATTTTACAGTTTGTTAATTTCTGAAAAAATTGTTGAGATTTTGAATGAGATTCTATTGCAATTATAGGTCAATTTGGGATAAATTTTTGTTTCAACAATCTGAGTCTTCCAATCCATAAATATAGTATATTTTGCCATTTATTTAAATCTTTATTTTTCCTCTCAACAATAGTTTGTAAATTCGACTGTATAGTTCTTGAGCATATTTTGTTAAACTTATCCTTAAGTATTGCTTTTTTAAAAAAATGTGCTGGGGAATGAAGTTGACCAAATTACTCTAGGTGCATGAATGAATATACCATGATGCATTCCAATTTTATATGTAACTAAAATGCATCAGTTAAAAAAATAAACAAATAGGGGCTGGGGTTATGGCTCAGAGGTAGAGCGCTCATCTATCATGCATGGGGCACTGGGTTTGATCCTCAGTACCACATAACAATAAAATGAAGATGTTGTGTCCATCTATAACTAAAAAATAAATATATATTTTAAAAATAAACAAATAGAAAGAAAATCACTAGAGTAGGGGAAAAGGATCAAGGGGAGGGAGGAGATGAGGTAAGATGGTAATACTAGGGATTGAAATGGAAAAAACTTGATGTATTCATGAATATGTCAAAATAAACCCCACTGTCGGTATAACTGCGAACACTAAAATATAAAAAGATAAAATATATTTATAAGCAATAAGATTTGTAATCAAGATTTTAAATTTCTGTTTCCAATGGGATGCCATGAATATACGGTATATAGAAACACTATTGATTGCTGAGCATGTTGGCATATGCCTATAATCCCAGCTACTCAGGAGGCTGAGGCAGGAAGATGGCAAATTTAAGGCCATCCTGGGCAACATAGCAAGACCCTCTCTCCAAAAAAAAAGCAATTGATTTTTGCATTTGGACTTTGCTGTGATCGTGCTAAATGCAATTAATTCTGCTAGCATTTTTGCAGATTCTATAGAATCTTCTTGTTTCTTCATCTATGACACAGGCATAATGTGAGTATGCTTATCCCACAGTGCTGTCGTGGAGATGAAATAAAGTAGCCCACCTAAAGAATTTATTCTGATTCCTGGTATATGTGAAATAATAGTAACAGAACCAACAGCACCATATTAACTATAGGCCACATTTATCTGTGCCGCTGGATCTTGGGAGGCAATGGTGACCAGAAAGGTATGGGAAGGGGGATTCTGAGATACTGGGAAAGTTTTGTTTATTGAGTTGAGTGCTGGTTACATAGGTGTGTTCAGTTTGTGAAAAACTAATGTACCGTGTTTTTTTTTTTTGTATGTTCATTACACTTCAATAAAAAACAAAACCAGAGATGAATTTTTGGATGCTTACCCTATAACTTGTCCTGGTTATTCTCTTTACATGAATAATTCATTTAAGCCTGTTAGCTGGGTGCTCCTATAGCCCCAATGTGCAAAAGACCATTCTGAGCCTCTGAAAGATGGGGGCACTGTTCAAGTTCAGAGTGACTGAGTAGGGAAGGTCAATGTCACCCCAGCTCTTGTGCCCTTACCATTGTGTTGTATAGCCTTGTGTCGGAGTTGGCTGGAAAGTATAGGAAATCCTCAGTTCCAGAATCCAGGGGCATGCTGGTGAATTCTGCTTTACCCAGGTGAGACAGAATGATTCTGGGAGGGATAGACTGGATTGGGAGTGGAAAGAGCAGATGGAGAGGGGTTGGTGAGG
Source organism: Spermophilus citellus (assembly GCF_964194105.1). Classification (NCBI taxonomy): domain Eukaryota; kingdom Metazoa; phylum Chordata; class Mammalia; order Rodentia; family Sciuridae; genus Spermophilus; species Spermophilus citellus. The sequence goes on from NC_138185.1 coordinate 18,551,180, forward strand.
GCTTGGGAAGACCCAGCTGGCCCAGCTGGGTTCTCTCATGCCATCACTCCTCACTGCCAACCTGGTCTCTCAGAACCAGTCCACTCCCCACACAAACGCTGTGTAATTGCCTGATCTGGCCTGAGGAGTGTGGGTGTGGGTAGGGGGGGGATGTTTATTTTTCATTAAAAGGTTGGAATGAGATTGTGGGAGGGGGGAACTCAGCAGGGGGAGTTGCCTCAGAAAATGTGCTGACTGGTCCAACCTTATCAGCCCCAAACACGTTTCCGGTACCTTCTGCCACATATTCAAGCCTTGCTTTCTTCATCTGAAACTATTAATATTCCGCTCTTACCAAGGCTCCAGGAATGATTGCATGAGAAGATGAGGGGATGAGAGTGAGAGGAAGTAGAAAACCAGGATTTCAATTCTCTGTCATCTACCAAATGGATTTTTAACAAGTTTCTTAGTTTTCTAATCTGAAAAATGGGCATTCATCACATACCCTCTAGAGCCTTTGTGAGGGTCCAACTTCATGATGGGCTTTAAAGTACAGAGCAGAAACCTGAGCGCAGTAAATGTTTCATAAAACTCAAAATGTTTGTTCAAGCAGCTGTATCCCTCTCCCAAGCTTGGGTCTGCATGATGCGTGTCTCTGAGAGATGCTCCTTCACTCCTAAGAGCAGCAATCCCTCCTAGAAGTCTCTCTTGTGCACCTGTGCAAGCTCATACCACATCTACATGACCCACTCTAGGTGACAGGAATGCAGTCAATTTGTTCTCTAATTTGGATCACATGGCAGCAATCAGCTTTTCTGACTGAACTGGGTAGGCATTTGGATCTCTGTCCCCCATTTCCATCCCAAGATCTGGTCCTGTCCAAGATGGCCGCCTTCTTGTTGAGATGTAGGCACCACTGTGCTAGAAGCCAGGCAGATTAAAGAAGAGGTCTCTTTCTTGTGAGAAGAAGGTTGGGGAAGTTTTCAATGACTGAGCTAAGGACTTCAAAGATCATTTTGACCCTGCAACCCTGGTGCAGATGAATCTTCAAACCTGAAATTAGGGTGATAATGGAATGTCAGGTGGAGGTTAGTACTGGGCTCAGCCTCCAACTTTCTGGTCTCTTCCTTGGTAATATATGCACAACAGCTGAACCAGACTGGGTTCATACTTTGACTTGTTCTCTTCTTCCCAAGTTCCCCTAACAGGCCATGCCCTCTCTCAACTCATATCTTTGCCCAGCTCATTCTATTTCCTTTTACATTGTCTAATGAGACATCTCAGCATGAACACCATCCCTTTAGGGAGATTTCCCTGGCCCTGTTGGTCTAGGTCAGAGGCTCCTTCTCTGTGTCTCTGTAGCTCCTCCTGTTCCCCAGCACAGAAACTGCACTCTACTCCAAGTGCTGGCTGTTTGTCAGTGATCCCCTCTCCCCTTAGACAGGTCAGCTCCAAGAACAGATGATCTTGTGCTTAAAATGTTGTTCTGACAGTACCTGGTGCATGGTAGGTGCTCAATAAATATCTATTAATTGAATGAAAGTCTTAAGTAAGCATCCAAATTTCACTTTCATGTGTCAGGTAGTGGGTACCCAGCTTGGGTATTCTTAAGTCTTAAGTAAGCATCCAAATCTCACTTTCATGTGTCAGGTAGTGGGTACCCAGCTTGGGTATTCTTAAGCTGTAACTGGACAGACTCTGCAATTTAGGATGCTATGAACACCAGAATACTGAGCCTAGATTATAGAATGAGAAGCCTATATGGGTAACTTGAAGACATGGGAATGGAAAAAGCCTACCCATTATATACTGTGGGGTAGTTTTGATTTTGCCATCACTGTGTGCCTGGTGCAAACTCAAGGCTAGGAACATCCAGGAGAATGGGGATACTCTTCTAAAGATACCTTGCTTTTATTGCTCCTATGTGTCTGACCTCACATTACTGTCTATTTTCAGAAAACCTCCAGCTTCTGCTTATGTTCTTGCCCAAAGTTTACTTTATGGACCATCAATGAAATTCCTAAATATTCCTAAGGCACTTTGTTTCCTCTACTATACTCTGGAAAATGGCTGCCCCCATATTTTATTCAATGGATCACCCTCTTTCTCCTGCCTATGTGCCTAGAGCTACAGTTATGATCCATAACCCTGAGCTTCTCATCCATGATTAGAGTTGTTGGAAGGAGTTCATGAAGAGGATATTACCTGGTATGCTATTGCTCTGGTAGGAAAGTTTAACTTGCTGAGTTTAATTTGAGCTGAAGATGGATTCTTCCGCAGGGAGGGAATGTGGCCACTGTGGTGCTCATGGTACCTCTGTTAATCGTCCTCCTCATCCGTACTCAACATGGAGACTCACCCTGCATTATTTACAGCTAATTTCAGTTTTTCTTTTCTTTCTGTCTGTGGCAAAGGGTCTGATGGGCTCATAGGTATTCATTCCACCATGCTGACAATCTTGAACCAAGTGCTGGGGATAAAAAGATGAGTCAGATACCAGTCACTGTTTTTGCAGAATTTAAAATTCTAGATATAAAATATTTAAATAAATAAGAATAAGCGGGAGTTGCTTTCAATCCCTAACAAGAAAAAATAGCACTCCATAAAGCACATCCGAAAGCACTGGAACATAAAATGATGTGGTGTGTGGAGGGAACTGGAAGACAGCAAAGTATGAAGTGCGGAGCCTAGTGGTCTCAGGGAAGGGGAGTGGCAGTCACAGTCTACAGAGCCCGACCAAGGGTGAGGACTTCCTCCTTTTCTCTACCCTCCCATGACTTGCCAGGGTTGTGGCATGCGTTAGAGAACAGCAGACTCCATATTTTCTGAACCAGGGCTGGCTGTGTTGCTTGGTTGCATTGGTAAAATCACTTTGGAAATGTTAATCAACTCAGAAAATTTGGTCACATGGATGTGGCCAACTGGTTTCACTTTGGATCTCATACAAAATTCTTCCAGTATCTTGGCATCAGTTTTTCCATTCAAAAATGGGGGAGACAAAAATAAATCTAAGCCTTTTAACTTGATTTACTATAAGTCTAAGCTCCAGGCTCCTGGATTTACACCCTTCAGGGCTATTGGTTGTGACTGGTGGACCCCTTAATGCCAGTCCCTTGACAATTTCCGAATGAAAGCTTATGCCGGGTTCTTGAAGTTGATGTTCTACAAAACCAATGGTGTGTTCATTTTTGTTGACACAAGTGGATACCCATGTTAGGCTCTAGAGGAATTTTGCTGAAGAATTTGTAAGTCCAAATAAGGATGCAGGTTGTGTTTTTAGTCATCATTGGAAAAGAAGGGGAGGAATATGGGTGTGTGTGGATAGTTGATTATGAAAACTTGGCCAGGAAAATGGGAGTGGTTTCTAGTACTTGGAAGATAGGCTTCATCCCTTGGGATCCTATGTTTAACTCTTGATTTTTATTCAGTAACAGTTCTTTTAAGTTTCATACTTTCTCAGATTCTCCTGTGTTTCCTTCTAGAATCTTCTTTATAGGCTCCATGAGCCTCTCCAGCTCAAATGTCACTCCTGACTTTTAATGTGCGCCCTGTCTTCTGGGAAACTTTTCTATGTCTTGCAGTTCCTTGAACTCAGCAAGTCCCAGCCTGAATTGATCTTCTTTCCTGCTGAACTTGCTTCTCCTCTTCTTTTCCATGTTTCAGGAATGACACCATTCTCTCTTCAGTCACCATAGGTAGAACCTGGCCATCGTCCTGAACTCCTCCCTGGCCCTCCCTCCTGTGTCTGTCAGTCACAACATCCTGCCTGTTTGGCTGTTGTGTCCACCTACAACTCACTCACTCACTAACTAACTAACTAACTAAATAAAACCCAAATAAAAGCAAATAAAAGTTGCCTAGAGACTACCCTGTTCTCTCTAGCCCAATGACTCCTCATCAAAGTTCGCCTCCAACTCTCGTCACTCCGGCCCGATAGCTAACATAACCTCCTCCTCTTGGTTTCCCACAGCTCCTCACTTTCCAGTTTGACTTTTCCTCTGATGCTACAATGATTTTTTGAAATCCTCAATCCAGCCAGTCTGTCTCTACCTGAGATATCACATGAGGTCTCGTGGCTGATAAAATTCAAATTCCCTTGCTTGACATATGAAGCCAATCAAATCTAGCTCTGCATAGGCTTCTAGCTTGAACCTCTGTAAGAGATATTTCATCCACAGAGAGCACTCGGTGCTTCCTGGATGCGCCTTCTTTTTCCAAGCTCCGTGCCTTCCTGCACATTGTTCCTGTGGCTTGGTTTGCCTCCCAACAATTTTCTCCTCGGTTCTGCTGATCTGTAACCCCTGCTGACCTCACAAACCCCCATTCCTCACCCTTCTTTCCTTCTCTTTGTGCAACTCTGGATGCTGACACTCAGGGAGGTCACCTCACCTCCTGAAATTGCTCCTTACCAAGTGTCTGGATGTCCTCTTTTATTCTCCAGAGATGGCCATGACTATATACTCCAAGGGATTTTGGGGTGGCCAATAGGCCCTTCTCACTGATGCCCTCTCTGCATCTGATGGATATATCGTGCGCTTTCCTGGGTTGGTCTTAAGCCATGTGAACAAGGGGCAGACCTTCCTGAGTAAGGGGACTGTGCTTCCTGCTTTCCCCACAGGACCCTCCTCCATGCTCCCTGCTCTCACCTGTGAGCAGAAGGCAGCACTGTGTTAACCTTGAAAGAGAACATATTCTAGAAGTGCAGCAGTTATAATAGAAAAAGTTCCAAACATGATTGGGAGATAGGGTCCCCCCACTCTTTTTTTTTGTAGTTTTTAAGAGTCTGTAAATTTGACACCACTAGAAAATGATCGTTCACATTTTCCAAACTATTCTTAGTAAGACTAGCATTTGTGGTCTTCATCAGTGAAACTTAGTAACCACCTTTGAGTCACTGGGAGCTGTATCCACAGGTGTTATGATAGGTGATGCAGCACTGTGATGATGATGCAATTGGCATTAAAAGCATTCCTAGGGAACTACATAGGCTCAGACACCTATGTTATTTCCAGACAAGCAGACTTTGAAATGCCATGTGTGTAAATAAGCATGGGTCCTTCCAAAGCTCAGGGTGGGAGATGTCAAACTAGCTCCAGAATGTGCATTAGGGTTCTCCAGAGAAACAGAACCAATAGGAACATATACACCATTATATAATGAGCAACGGGCTCACTTGAGGGTGGAAACTGAGAACTCCCGATCACCTTAGATCTGCAAGTTGGAGACACAGGGAACCTGGGAGTGTAGTCCCAGCCAGGTTGGTCAAAGGGACTGAGAATGAAGGGAACTAATGGCATAAATCCCAGCCCAAGGGCAGAGGAAGGCAGATGTTCTAGGTCAATCATGTAGGCAGGAAGACAAAGGGGTGAATTCATCTCTCATCCATGTTTTTGTTTTATTCACATCCTCAAAAGAATTGACTGATGCCCAGTCACACTGGGGAGGGCCGTCCACTTTCCTGGGTTCATCTGTTCAAATGCTAATATCATTAAGAAAGACCCTCAAAGATACGCCAGGAAATAATGTGTAACCAGATACTTGGACACCCATGGTATAGTAAGGTTGACACACAGAGTTAACCACCACAAGATAGTTCCTGGACAGAGGAGGAGATCGTACCTGGACACTGAAGAATCTTCCTGACTGAATCTTCCTTCTTCTTCACTGACCCAATAGTAACCAAGTATGTTATTACCTCTTCTTGACCCATTGCTTTAAGTCTTTATTGGTAAATCACTCTGCCTGGGCTCATGCATTTTGTACTATATTTTTAAATGGAATTGATTGTTTGACAGAACCCTACTGAAATAATTTTCTCAGGGCCCCACACTCCTCAGGGACAACTCTGCTTTGGAGGAAAACTTTATACATATATCGCAATGATCTCCCTGATTCTCCAGAGAGAATATTATGCGTGTGCATAGCTTATATTTTATGATGGGATACCTCAAAGAATCTTCCAAACTTGGTAGATGTCTTTCCATCTGTTTTTAAAGAATGTGAGAGCAAGAGTTCCAACAGGCGAAACTCCACATTCATTGAAGAAAGTATGCCCCAGAAAAATCCAACGAAAGCATTAATCACAGGAATTACTACAAAGGTACCCAGTTATGCAGATCCATGATAGAGATGTTAAGTGTGACTTTTTTAAATTTTAGAAATACAAGCTCATGCGGCCAGTGAGAGATGTAGGTAATATTCAATCCCAATGTGAATTCAATCCCAATAACCATGTGCCTTCCATGATATGATATTGATATGGATAAACTAGAAGTCAATATACCTCCATAGCACCTTCTTTAATGGGCTTGGATTTAAAAAAAATTAGAAAGGGCATTTAATCAAACACTTGGAGAAATGACCCATGTGTGAAAAAAACCATGTCAGAAAGGCTAACTTGAAAAGTGACGTCTTTTGAAAAAACACTGACATGAAAAGGAGGCTTTTGTGCTATTTGGAGGTGCATGACAGGGAAAGATAGGGTCCACACACGGGAATGATGGCACGCTGTTGACAGGTACTGGAGAGAACGCCAAGTTGCTCAATTTATCAAGGCAAAGGGCCTTTAATCTGGGAAGATCGAAACTCAAGATAGGAGATAGGAGAAACACAGAAGGCACACCTCACTGCTCTTAATTAATTCAAGTCCCAATCCCACATAAATTATAGCCCAAGGTCCTGAAAGGACTTGTATAACTCTTTGTGGAATCTGTCCATTCTATTTGAAAATCAGACAGGGAGGGAGCAGGGCGCCAGAGGACTGGGGATGGGCACGTCTTACCTTGATTTTCAAAAACCTGGGTTCTAGAAATTATGGGCTCAGGGCCAGTCTCTGGCAATGAACTAGAAATAATGATTTAAATGGTATAAGGGATATGTGCTCTTAGAAGGAAGGAATCAGTTTAAAATCTGAAGAGTTTCAATAAGAATGAGTAATTCCAAAATTCCCTTATTCCTCGTTTAAGATCTAAACTTTCTAAACTAGTGTTATGGATAGTTGTCATTTTTTTTTATATTTTACCATTTAGACTAATTTGAGGGAATTCTCCTCTCTGTGCATCTTGGTGAGATGCGGATCTGTCTTCTACTATTAAACTAAAAATAGTGCAAATTCCTGACCTCCCTTGAAGCAAGAGCAATGGCATATATTTAGATTTTGGCCAATCAGAGGTAGCCACTTGTGACTTGAAGATGAATTTAAATAATGCCAAAGAGTACAGTACAAAGGGTGAAGAATCAACCCAGTTCAAGACAGTGTCCCTGCCAGTCCGATTAGAGGGACAGTTATAACAACTTTAGCCCTGATCCATTCTACTCTATGATGGGGGGCTTGTTCTTGCTCTTGATCTCTGTCCAGTTCTCTATCCTATTAGTAACTTTGTGAACTTCAAAATAAACTTGAAGCAATTGCCTTCATGTATACCTCAGCCAGAGTCATTTTCCATTGCTTGCAACAAATAATCCCCAAAGGACCGTCATATCTGATATGTCTGGGCATTTATAGTGTCTCTTGATTGTGGAAGTCATTTGTCCAAGATTTTCATGTTAAATTAAGAGCAAGATGGAGGCTAGGGGCTCTGTCTTCTCTGAAGATATAAACATCCTATTCACCTCATTACAATATTGTAATGAGGTGAATAGGATGTTTATGTCTTCAAATGTTGAGTAAGTTACTTAGGTAAACTCCTAGGAAGCCCCTAGCGATGGCTGTAGTAGATACAACATTATTGGTCCTCCATAGATGTCTATGTTCTAATGCCTGGAAACTGTGGATAGGTTATGTTAGGTTACATGGTAGAGGGAAATCATGGTTGCAGCTGGAATTAAGGTTGCTAGCCAGTTGTCTTTAAAACAAGGCATTTATCCTGGATTGTCTGGGTGGAACCAACACAATTACTAAATCCTTATAAGTCAAAGAGATGCAGGATAAAGAGTGAGGGAAAGGGCTATTATGGTGGGCACAGAGTCCAAGAGAAAATATATTGCTGGCCTTGAAGGGTCCACACATGGGAATGATGGCACGCTGTTGACAGGTACTGGAGAGAATGCCAAGTTGCTCAATTTATCAAGGATAGGGTCAGAGACAGATTGTGCTCTTAGGCAAATGGGTCAAACTTCTGTTTGGAAATAAAAGTGTTTGTGGTACAATTTAGAAACAAAATGTATTTTGTGTAATGGAAGATATTTATTTGGGAAAGAAGCAAAAGTCTATGTTTGGATTAATAGACATAGTTATAGTGAAGCATGGATATTTCCAGGGGATGAATTCAGTTACTTGTTGGGTTGTTGTAGAAAGGTATCTCCATTGAGTCACCAGTTTCTGGGCATATTGTGAGTCTAAGATTCTAGGACTCTTTGTTCAACAGAATGGGCTGCCTCATGACATGGTGAGCTCTCTGTCATTGGTAGCAGCATAGAGAAAAGCTAGTTTTGGTGGGAAAAAGTTGATGTAAGGCCCTTTTGGGTGTAAGATTCTAAGACTTAAGGGCTAATGAGCACAGGACCAAATGTTTTAAAGCATCAGTGTTTAGCTTTAAGCAGCTCCATCTTCTCACCTGGCAGAGGAAATTTTACACTGACAGATTCAGCTTCCGGGTTGGACATCCCAGTCTGTTGGATTGGGTTTATCCTAATGAGGATCTATAGTAGCTATTAGAGCAGAAACCTGATAGAAACAGATTGCATTTTTGCTAGTTGATTATTTTGAAGGAAGAGAAATTGGATCAGGATTAGCAGTTCTTATAAAGACCCAAGTGTGAGAGATACATTTCTGGGCCAGAGAAGACAGAGCCAGAAGACTTGGGCTGATAGGGGAAAGAAGAGGGTGGAGTTCGGGACAACACCCAAATGAGGATTGGGTGGGGTGGAGCTGTCCAGAAGGGGCGGTGCTGGTGCCGCAGGCTGTGGGAACACCAGGGCACAAGAAGGTCCACGGGGAAGTGTCTGGGGAGGAGTCCTGTGGGAAGTGGGTCATAGTCTTAGATGACTTTACAGATGGGTTAGTCAGAAGTGGGCCAGGAGCTGGAGGTCAGGCTTAAAGACAGGTGGAGACCCGTAATCCTTAACCCCACCTGTGATTTAGGGACCTGGCAAAGACAAACGAGAGCCTGGTCATAGCATGAGTCTGGTTTATAAGTGAGAAATGGGCCTCTGGGTGGGCTGAAGGCTGCAGAGTGAGGTTCACCTGGCCATGAATCCCACTAGTCAGGAAACCCAGCATTACTACCAGCCCATTGCCATCCACTGGATGGCTGCAACCAGATACGAGGGGAAAAGCACAATCCTGGGAGATTAGCTGTTTTCCAAAAAAGTCTTTTGCAGCCACCACCTCCCTCTGGACCTTCAGACTAGTCACTATCTCCAGAAATTCAATCACCTCTGCTTATTACTGTAAGACAACCATCTGCCCCATCGCTACTATTTTGATGTATTAGTCTTTTTATTTCTCATTAATGCCATAGCTCTCTTTTTCCACATAGGAAACCATCTGAGTCAAATAAGTCAAACTGAATGATACTTTAAGATGACTTTTACTGAGGGCTTAGAATGCATCAGGTCATGGGCTAGGCATTTTTATCTTTATAAGTACAGTTGATCTTTATAGTACATCTAAAGTCAAGGAACTCTGACTCACATATTGATAGTGCTAATAACATACCATTATTGCTATTTCTTTTCATGTCTTATTGCATTGGTTGAATGCTGTTATCTTTCTAGTGCTCTCACATCTTCCCAACACTAATTTGGATTCTCTTTCTGAACCCTAAATTGCCTCAGGAAAATCTTGTCCTGATTTTGTGTCTCCCTCTAACTCTGTTCCTTATGATACCACAAGGGAGACACACCTTATCTGTTCAGTATGGCAGAGAAAATATATGACTAGTTATTGTTAGGAAATTGATTGTAACCGTAATTATATATATTTTTTATATGTGTGTATGTGTGTGTGTGTTTTGATACTGAGAATTGAACCCAAGGGTACTTTACCTCTTAGCCATCTCCTCAGCCCTTTTTATGTTTTATTTTGAGACAGGGTCTTGCAAAGTTGCTTAGAACTTTGCTAAGTTGCTGAGGCTGGCCTTAGACTTCCAATCATCCTGTCTCAGCCTCCAGAGTTGCTGGGATTACAGGTATATGTGACCATGCCTGGTTGTAATTCCAGATTTTTTTTTAAAATAAGGGTTCTACTAATACACAGGAAATTGGGATTATGGACAAACTTTAGAGCACTGAGCTGACAAGATCTGGTGAGGGCCAGAGATCATTAGAGCAGGCCAATTTCCAGAGGCCAATAATCATGGCTAATAGTAACTGAACATATACTTTTCCCTGGAATTTGGTTAAACCAGTGATTTTAAAGCAGGGATGATGTCAGGGGACTTGAAAACGTCAGGAGACCCTTAGTTGTCACAGCTGGGGGGAGGTATACTTTTGGCCTCTAGAGGTTCGAAATTCTGCCAAATGTCCTACAATGCCAATGACACCCTCGTAGTGTTTTCCCCTGAACTGAAATGTCAGTAGTACTAGGATCGAGGAACTTTGGGATGAACTCTGTGCTTTCTCACTGACACGAAGTGAGCAGCTCTCCTTCCCCAGGCCCTGATGCCATGATGCTCTGTGTCCCGTCAGGCCCAGAGCAGTGGAGCTGGCTGACCATGGACTGAAACTCCTGAAACCAGTAGCCAAAATAAATTTTTTTCTCCTCTGAAAAAATAAAAGAAATGAAACTTTAGGCTAAATTTTCTTTGTGTTTAATCTCATTTAATCATCAACTAATCCTATTAAGAAGGTACTATTCCTAATACTATTACTGTATCCATTATAGAGATCAGAAAACTGAGGAAAGGTATACGAAGCAATTTGTTCAAGTTCACAAAACTAGAAGCAACAGAACCCAGCTATTGTCCCAAATTTGGTCAACTTCAGCACCTATACACGTGATCACCTTGCTGGAAGGTCAGGCCAGCTGAGTGTGTGGGTCAGAACAAGGAATATGGCCTGGGACTGATTCTCAGAGCTATCGGAGGGGCCCAGAGATTCCTATAACCCACTAATTACCATATTTTCTGCCTTTGTAAGAGAATAAGCAAACTTAGGCCTTATGTACTGGGAACAGGGTCTCCCGGACATTTTTGTGTTAACCTGAGGACTTATCTTGGTTGTTCTCAGCTACCATCACCCCACACGCTTTAGCATTATGGTCGCATGACTCTGATTTTTGCAGCTTTGGAATCGAGGGCAAGGAGGAGGCTGACTGAGAGCGAGTGACAGTGTCAAGTGAGTGACCCTGCCACTGGCCAGGAGTCGGCTCTTCTCTAATTTTATCTGCCATCCTACTCAGGATATCAGCACACCAGGGAGCTGACAAATGTTTGCTCGTAGGCCTGGCACATAGTAGGCCCCAAGAGAGTGAGTGAAGAAGTCAAGTGAGCGAATAAATATGTCCTCCGTGAGGTCAAACCTTGGAAAACAGTCACAGGGCTGGGCCAGTGGGTGATGCATCGACGGATGGGACGGTGCCAAGTCCTCAAGAGGGGACAGCAGAGCAGCATTGGGAGCCGCACCTCACAGAACACAAGTCATGGAAAGCTGCAGGGAGGTCAGGCTTCAAGCACCGAGGAGACTTGACTAATGTTTGGACTGCATCGTTGGAATGCTTTGGCAACCAGCTTCAAAACCCAATGACCTTCAGCCCCATGGCCATCAGAGCCTAGAGTCTTCCTCCCCAGACCTCTCCTGGTTGAGGGTTGAGGCCAGAGATGGACTCAGGAATTTGGTTTACTGTTCTTGAGGTGGGACTAATTCTCAATATTCTGGTTTCCCCTTTCTAGACCCCTTTGAAGGCTGTATTTATACAGGAAAACTGGCTTCATGGAATCCAGAGAAACCAGAGAAAGTCATATAACTCTGGGATCTTTGTTGTTTTTACTCCTCTGTGGAAGAAAGGGGAGGAGGGGGCAAGGGAAGAAAGGGAATCAAAATTCATTGATGGTTTATTTTGGATTGAGAGCTTTTCATGGTCAAATGAGGGAGGTGGCATGGTGCCCTGCTTCAAAGCACAGAGTGAGGCAGACCTGGGTCACTAGTGACTTGGCTCTGTGTCCTAACCTCCCTAAATCTCAGCTTACTTTATAGTAATGTGGGGATACTTAGACCTACTTTCTAGAATCGTGAAGAAGATCTAATGAGCTAATGCTCCAAATCGCTTAGTTCGGTGACCAGCACAAAATAAGTGCTCACTAAATGTTAACAAGCATGGTGGCTATTTTAAGTTTAAAGGTCTACACCATCCTGAGAGGTGGGATTCAGCGACTCCATTTGTGCATGAGGAAACCACGGCTCTGAGGGGTTATTGTCAAGCAGCTTTACTCTCGGTTCCTCCAGAAAGTCTCTGCTGACCTTCAGGCCAGGTCAGGTGCCCCTTCTCTGTGTTGTGCCTGGCCCCTGTAACTTCCCTCTCCCTTTTGATTGCAGCACGATGTGACTAGATTCACAGTCCACATCACTCTGAAGGTCCAAGAGCACAGCTCTGGGCCTAGAGGCTCATTCTCTGCAGTGTACCCAGCAGCTAACTGAGAGTGTTCGAAAATTGTCTCTGTATCAGCTGATCAAGACCATTTGAACCAGTGGTCTGAATGGTTTTGTTTCTCATAGTGAGGGTGTGTATGTGTGCACATGTGCGCATTGTACTTTCTTCTTTTTTTTTAAGGAACTATGAATAAAGTGGGTGGCTAGAGGTACCCCTTAGATCTTACCAGACCCCTTCTCTTTGGACCTGGGGTAAACCTCATCTATTTTCCTGTCTTTTGATGTCCATCTCTCTCCTCCAGTTTCTAAGGAATCCAGGGCACAACCTGGTTCCCAAGGAGAGAAGGTAAACATGCCATCTATCTAGAAGGAATTGGATGTCAGTTATGTGCTTTCTTGGTGCAGAAATATGTAAATTCGATAGGTTCTTGCAAGTTACAGGGAAACAATGGCTGATTTCAGCACAAGGCGCTTAATCTTTCAACAAGTCGGTTTCTTCCACTTTTCACTTCTAGCTCATCCAGTTCTCCCATCTCTCACGACGATTGCTACATATGGGGTTCTGCCAGCTGCTGGAGGTTGCGCCTATCCCTGTAGAAGGGCTTGTTCTTCCTCACTCAATCACTCGTTCATTCATTCAGTGCTTTGAGCTACTCTCTCCTGGGTCCTGGATGGACAAGGTTGAATAAAGGAGATGCATCCTTGCCCTCTGGAGTTTGCAGTTTGGTGGGTGATAGTCATGGAGTTACACCATGGAATCCATAATTATAAATAGATATAAGTGCTCAGGAGGAAAAAGAAGTTATTGGAGGACTTGACCTAGATGGGATGGTTAGGGAATACTTCCCTGAGAAAGTGAAACTGACCAGGGATCTAAGAAGGGATAGGAGGTGGCTAGTGGTTGGCAGTGGGAGAATGTTCCAGAAAAAGGGACCAGCATCTGCAAAGTCTGATGGAGAACTGCAACTCAAAGAAGGCTGCTAGGAGCAAACATGGAAGGTGAGGCCCACAAGATGGACAGACAGGCAGGGGGAGACTGTACGGGCCCTTTTAGGCAAGGTAAGGATTTGGCTTCTATTATTAGAAAAGGGGAAAGCTTAGAAGGATCTTAAGAAGCTGCGGGATATGATTTGGTTTTATTTTTTGAAAGTATCATTCCAGCTGCTGTCGGGAGAATGAAGGATGCCCAAGAAGATGTGGGGGGACTATTGAGGAGGCCAGAGAGGTTGTTCAGGGAGAGAGCTTGAATGTTTGGATCCTCAGGATGATATGGGGATTGGGGAAAATGGTGCTGAAAATGGAGACTTCTAGGTTTTTGGTTTGGCAATTGGAAGAACTGTGGCATCTCTGAGATGCCAAGTTGCTGAGAAAGAGTGAGGCTGGCAGGGTGAAGGAGGCAGATGAGGAATCTGGCCTCATCCAGAGCCCCTGGGACATCTGGGTGCAGATGCTCGTAGGCCTCACAGATCTGTGTGGGCACTGTTCCCACTCTGAGCTCTTCAGAGAACTAGTTCTGGAACTCATGGGATTTTTCCAATTGTACTTCTCTGTTGTCAAGTTTTGGTCAGACCGTGGTTAAGGTTTTTGAGTGAGAAAATGTGGTCTTTCCCAACAAGAGGTAAACCTGGTTCTATTGATCACTGCTGTTACAGAGATATAACGAGGTGCCAGCCTGAAAGCGCTTCGCATGAGCCCTGAGTCAACATCTTCTCTCAGAGAGAGATCTCTGAGCCTGGGGTGGGACAGGCCTGTCTCACTCAGGTGGCAAGGAAGGATCTATTGAGTCCAAGGTAGTAGCTCTCTTTTTTTCCCCCTTAATCAATAATTACTGAATATATTTCTTTGGTAATTTTCAACAATGCTGTTGTTCATTTGCTTATTGGTTTATTTAGCCAATTTTTATTGAGCATAATGTTTTGATTGCTGAAGACACACAAATAGTAAGACAGATCGGGGTCTCAGCTTTCATGAAGATTGCACTCTGGTTGACAACAGGCAGTGATCAACGGAAACCAACTTGGAAATAAGATGATTTTTTTTTTGGTGGCATTAGGGAAAACCTCTCTGAGGAGTGACATTTGGTGGGTCCTGATAGATGAGCCAGTCAGTCTTACCAAGGGCAGGATGGAGGTCGGGGGCAGCTGTGGGATCAGTCACATGTGAGTCCTGAGGATGCATTTTTGAGGAATAGAAAGAAGGCCAGGGTGTTGGCTCAGAAAACCAAGGGGAGAGTGATGGGAGGTGAGATTGTGGAGGCCACGGGGGCCAAATCAGGAAGATTTTCCTCTAAGTACATTGGGTGCGTACAGAAGGTTTTAAGGCAGGAGAAAGACCCACCCTGATTTGTTGTCTGAAAGGATTTTTCTAAGGTAAAGAGATTTTTGGAAGGTAAAGAGAAGAAGTCAGGAATCTGGTGAGTAGAGTGTTGCAATTGACATGGGAGGGGACCGAGGACTGGCCACCCTGGTGGTGGTGAGCAATGGCACTCAAGCCTTTCTTCTGTGGGCTTAGGTGGCTCACAAACACCCCCTGCCCAGAGGGCTTTAGAATGAATTATGTCATCGCTCACCCCAGCTACCATGAGAGCTATTTTCCAAAACAAAGAAGGGTGAGTAGAGTATCTTTTTTCATGAAGCAAACTATACATTTGATTTCTCGTATCTTCTAGCATCATTGCTGTTCTTGCTGTTTTCACCAATTAAATCATGGACCAGTGAATGATCTGTATCATCCTTGGGGATACCCCATACCAGAAATAGAAAGGTGTACAGATGTCCATTCCTCCGGAGGTGCAGGTGAGTTTGCCGTCCAGGTCTAACTGGTAACAGCCATCTAGGTTTGGGGAAACATTCCTGAAAGGTTGAACTGCATCTGCAAAAGACTGAAAAGGCAGGATTTGTTTAGGAAAGGCCAGATAGTTCACTATGCCTAGAACATATTGGAAGCGCAGGAGTAGTGATATAGCGGGGGGCAGGGGGTGTTGAGAGATGAGAGTAGAAAGACTTTGATAGATAGGACTGGGCCTCATTATAGCCCTAAGGAAGGACAACGAAGGGACATGCTCATGTGTGTACTTTAGAAAGATCACCTTGGCTACAGGGAGGAGACTGGATTCAAGATGGTGAGGCTGGAGGCAGGGGGCAAGACGAGAGGATGCCACCATTATTCTAGGGACCAATGATCAATGATGAGTCCCCGGCTTTAGGAACAGGAGTTGGGATGGAGAGAGGAACGACACGGTGGCTGTTTAGAAGGTAGAGGTGGCAGCTTCATGTGGCTGGTTGGATGTGGAGGGAGCAGAAAAGAGGCAGAGGCAGGTTGGGAGGATTCCAAGATTTCTGGCCTGGGTGGAAGGACAGCAATGTGACAATAGATTGTTACAGCTATTAATATATCTTCTTGTAGGCTGTAGAAATAAATTGGAAGGAATTGTAGACTGCAAAAAAAAAATTGCTTCAGTTCTCCAACGCCTCCTGTATCTTTGCCCCTTTGAAATGTATCTTTGAAGTTCTTGGCATCAAAAGATGGAAGCCTATGTCCTCACTCCTTGAATCTGGGCTGGCCCTGTGACTAGCTTTCTGGCCAATGGAATGTGGTGGGAGGGATGTGATGCCAGTTCTAGAGGCCTGTGGACGTGACTATTTTGGAACCCTGCCTAGTTGTCACATGAACAAGGTAGCCCGCTGGGTGAGTAGGGGCCACGTGTATCTAGAACAAGCCTTTCCAACTAGGGCCATCCTCGACCAGCCAGGCGGCAGCTGACCCCATGGCTGCTTGAAATCCATAACGGAGCCCAGCCACGAGCTGCCTAGCATGACCCAGCCCCAACTGCTGCTGATCCACAGAATCGGGAGCTAAACAAATGACTGCTGTGTTAAGCCACTGAACATATGGGTGGCCTTTTAGAGAGCAAAAGTGAAGTGATACGGGTATTTTTGAAACTTAAAGCTGAAATTAATTTAGGAGGTTTTGCTGCCATCACCCTATTATGTAAGCTTTTCGAGGGGGAAATTAGAATCCGAAGCCTCCTGATGAACCATCTCGTACAGTTCTCAGAATGTTTTGTTTAATGCATCATTCAGTGTACATATTTCCCAAACTGAATTTCAACCCTTTGATGTCCTTAGTCCTCAGCCCTGTCAAAATGAGGTTGTGCTAGGCAAGGTGACCCCACTCCTTATTTGACTGGGACACTCTTAAAAGTCCTACATCCCTGCAAACCCTTTAGCCTCAGGCAAGCCAGGACAACTGGTCACCTTACACCTCCACTGTACTTCCCTGTTTGCAAGTCACCTGTATCCATGTTCCCACTGGCATCTGATAGCAAGGTTGGCTTTATTGCCTCCTGTTTTACAGACCCAGATGGTTCAAAGTGCCTACCCAGGGTCCTCAGCGAGAAGGCAGAGAAGAGAGGAATTGAATGCAGATCAGCCTGATGCTCATGGCTGAGCCTGTTTCTCTACACCTGCTGCTTCTGGGTGGCTATACCAGCTCCTTGTACTAGACCATGAGGATGAAGGCTGCAACTCGATGCAGTCGCTGGCAGCCCATAGCTCTCCATTCCAATGATTTACAAACACATCCAGTGAGTTCTGACACCAGGAGAGAAGAGCCCCTGGCCTGTTTATTCCACAGCTCCCTCTCTACAGAGCCATGATTCAGGCTGCTGGCAACTCTGATCCGGCCTTCAGAGGCAGGAAGAGCTGCCACCTCAGATCTGAAAGGGGCTGAATCTATGAGACTCAGCTCCAGAGACAGACCTCGAAGGATCCAGAAGGGAAAGGGACAGGAATAGAGAACTGGTTTTCATCTCTTTCAGGAACCTTGTTGGTTCTTTCTCGTGAACTCTTTGTTTAAAAAAAAATCCATTTTTCATACATTCAAAATTTCAAGCTGCTGAAAATTTCCTCCTGTGATGAGACGCATTCAGAACAAAACGTGCGGCCTGATTTGTCTTTCCCTGAAATCAAAGGCAGTATTCTAAAGAGACACAAAGGTGGCAGATGTTTGTAGAGATTATAGCTGCACAAGCATTCTGCGTGCTCAATCTTGGGAGCATTTCAGTTTTGAAAAGAGAAACAGTTTTATGTCATTCCTGGATGCCCGGGAAACTTCTGGAACCTACCCCCAGCATGGAGCCGTGCCTCAGGTCATGTGTGGTAGAAGGCAGCATGCTGGCCTGCATTCCCATACTCTGGTTTTCTACAGAGAAGTTTCCGAGTAAGCCTGGGATTTTTTTTCCCCCTCTGGTGCTGGGGATCCAAACCCATGGCCTCACACATGCTAAACGCAAGCTGTACCTCTGAGCTATCACCCCAGCTTTGAACTTCCTGAGCATATTTACTTTCTTAAAATCCCTCCTCTTGACCTCTTGGGCTAAGATTAGGACAGGCTCCCAGATTTCTCCCCTTCAATCATTCCTGTATATAATAATCAGCCCCAGAGTCCTGGGTCGTCTATCTCCAAAAATGGAATTGAAAACCCATTCTCTCACTTCCCTGCATGGTGAGGATTTTACCCTTCTCTTTACCCCTTCTACCAGAGACACTGTCATACCTCCTACATGGTTTTATAATGATCTGTTCTAGGGTCTGCCCTGGGAGGTACTGATGCTAGATTAAGCGTTACATCCTCTGCAGCTCACACAGGGTCAGGTATCTATTTGGCCTTCACTGACTTTCTTGAATGAATGAAATAATGATGTACATGATGGATATTCCTTAATCGTGTCCCACCAGATGCTCAGACCCGCCCCCCCGCACATCTCATGTTTTTTAAAAAACAGGATGGCTCCGATGCATCCTTCAAGATCCAGGGCCTGTGTCACCTCCTCCAGGAAGCTTTCCCTGACACGCGGGATGTGTTGCTTATTTGCATTTCTCTCCATGCTTCTGCATATCCGGTGCTTGTGCATGTGAGAGGCCATAATTCAGGACTAAATATAGCTTTTTTTTTTTTTTTCTTATTTGCCTCTTCCAGGGGTGGCTGGTTGATTAAATTTCAAGCTCCTGTTTTACCTATTGTTAATGCTGGATGTGGTGTTGAGTTGGATTCTGAGGGTGGCTTTTCACCATTATGTGGTCTGATTCCTGTCTATCAGAGGCTGCAGGCTCATTTCCTCACCAGTAGTAAATCCAAAGGACATGTCCTCAGTAATAAAAGGGACATCTCCTGTTTGTGCACCGTGAGCACCTGCTGGCTGGTGTGTCTTCGGGAGCATTAAGCTTGGCCAGTTCAGAGAGGCTAAAGCTTATTAACCTGAAAGCCTGGGAGGAGAAGGGGCTTACAGCTATCCTTCAGGCTCAATTCTGTTCTCTGGGCTAGGTGGTTGATAGAATAGGAAGGTCTCTCCTCTCTGCTGTAAGCCCCGCAGATGCTACATGTGAGGTGCAGTAGTACTCGGAGAGTCACGGTGTGGATTTGGGGTTTAGAAAGATTGGGTTGGAATCCCCACACCAGCACTTACTAGCTGTATGATTGGGGGCAAATTACTCAGCCTCTCAAAACTCTTGTTTCCTTAATCAGAATGGAAAATTCCTATGAAAATCCCGCTTTTGCATTATGCACCAGGTTCAGTATTTAAGTTTAATTTTGATTTTTGATCGTGGCACCAAGCACATGGAAGGTATTAAGTCACTTTTAAGTGTGCAGCTCAGCAGCATTAAGCACGCTCAAGTTGTTGTGTAACAGATCTCCAGAACTTTTTATTTTGCAAAACTGAAACTCGGCATCCATTAAACAACTTCCCATTCTCCCCTTCCCCCAGCCCCTGGTAGCCACCATTCTATTTTCTGTTTCTATGAGCAGGACTACTTTAGATTATTACATCTAAGGAGAATCATACAATATTCACTTATTTCATTCAGCGCAATGTCCCCACAGTTCATCCAGGGTATAGAATGTGTCGGAATTTCCTTCCTTTTTGAGGCTGAATACTATTCCATTTTATATATAATCTACATATTGCTTACCTACATATTGATGGACATTTGTACTGCTTACACATCTTGGCTATTGTGAATAAGACTGCTTTGGCCATGGGTCTCCAGGTATTTCTTTGAGATCTTGCTTTCCATTCTCTTAGAAATTTATCTAGAAGTGGGATTATATGGCAATTCTATTTTTAATTTTTGAGGACTGGCCATACTGTTTCCCATGGCTCTTGCACCATTTTACATTTTAAGATACCCGCATCCTTACCTGTACTCATTAGTTTCTGCATTTTGGTTGGTTGTAGCTACCCCAGTGGGGGTGGAGGGATATCTCACTATAGCTTTGATTTACATTTTCCTAATGATTTGTGATGTTGGACACCTTTGCCTTCATCTTTGTAGAAATATCAGTTAAAGTCTTCTGCCCATTTTAAAATTAGATCACTAGTTTCTGTCCAGTTGTAGAAGTTCTTTATATATCTGAAAGCTTAGCCCTTATCAGACATGTGATTTACAAGTATTTTCTCCCACTCTGTATGTTGTTGATTTATATCTTTTTAAACGATGATATAATATTTTTATTATATTTTAACACCACATGAAAATTTAAAAAAATTATTAGTTTTTGATGATTGATACATAATACTTGCATGTATCTAAGGGGTATAATGTGATGTTTCAATTCATACATTGTGTAGTAATCAAATCAGGGTAATGAGCATACCCATCGCCTCAAACTTTGATTCTGTTTTTTGATGCATGGAAATTTTGAATTTTGACATAGTCCCAATCTATTTATTTGTACTTTTTGCTGCCTGTGCTTTTGGTGTCATATCCAAGAAATAATTTCCGAATCCAATGGCAAAGTTTCTCTTTTATTTTCTTCTAGAAGTTTGAGGTTTTAAATTTAAGTCTTCAATGTTTTTAAGTTAATTTTTACAACATTTTTTTTCATGTGAACACTCAGAATCCAGCTTTCCCAACACTGTTGTTAAAGAGAATGTCCTTCCTCCATGCAATGCAGTCTTGTCAAAGATAATTTGACTACACATGGGAGGGTTTATTCTGTATTTTATTCCATTGGATAATATATCTGTCTTTCTGCCAGTAACCATACTGTTTTGATTACTGTAGTTTTTAATATTAGTTTTGAAATCAGGAAGTAAGCCCCCCATTAGTTCTTTTTCACTATTGTTTTGGCTATTTGGGGTCCTTTGAGATCCATATGAATTTTAGGATGGGTTGTTCTATTTCTGCAAAAATGTCATTGGGATTTTGATTTTGTCATTGTAGATTGCCTTGGCTAGGATGGACATATTAACAATATTAGATCTTCTAATCCATGAACATAGGAGTATTTTCATTTACTTGTGTCTTCTTTAATTTTAGTAATGTCTTGGTTTTTCAGTGTACACATCTTTTGCTTTATTGGTTTATTCCAAAGTATTTTATTTTATTTTACTTTTTAGGACATTGTAAGTGAATTGTTTTTATAATTTCTTATAGAAATTCAACTGATTTTTGCTCGTTGATTTTATATGTTGCAACTTTGCTGAATTTGTTTGTTAAGCAATTTTAATGTTTATTTGTCTTATCATCTAATCTTCATAGCCGCCCTATGAGGTATACATCATTACTCCTCTCATCTTACAGATGAGGAAACTGAGGCTCAGAGTGCTTGGCTATTACGCCTAAAGTCACTTGTTTGGAAAGACTCCCAGTCTGGATGCAAGCTCAGCGACCTGGCTTCACATCCATCTTAGACATGGCACCCATTAATAATCTAATAAGGACTTTTGTAAGGGTTACATGAGATAATTTTTTTTTAAAAAAATGTCTAGCAGAAGGCCTTAAATGCTTAACAAGTTATAGCTTTATTTTATATATTTAAAGAAAACTTTAGTGAGCATGGAAAAGGACCCACAAAATTCCAAGTAAAAAGAAAAAAATTCAAAGGGACTTTCTCCTAAAACATATTCTAGCAAAAATGTCTTAATTATAAAAATAATTTATTTTGATATTATAAGCATCAATGAAGGAAAAAAAAAGGATTCCTTACAAACAATATAAAATGAACCGTCTATGGACTTTTCCTCTGCTTTCCTAAATGAAGGAGTCTTTGTTTAGGTTTTTGAAAGGAGAAGTTTGGGATCAAAGAATTCTGAAGACTTTTAGTAAAAACAATAGGTAGGGTTTTTTTTTTGTTGTTGTTGTTGTTGTTGTTTTGGTAATGGAGATTGAACCCTGGGTGCTTTATATTTTACCACTCAGCTACATCCCAAGCACCTTTTTATATTTCATTTTGAGAAAGGGTGTTGCTAAATTGCTTAGGCCCTTGCTAAGTTGCTGAGGCTGGCCTCAAACTTGTTATCCTCCTGCCTCAGCCTCCTGAGTCACTAGGATTACAGGTGTGCACCACTTCACCCATAATAGGTATGCATTTTAAAGATCTCAGGAGTCAAAATAGACCTACACTAGGGTTGTAAGACAAATCAGCAGTAAGAACATGAGAACAAGGGAATTCCGTAGGAATAGTTCTTTCAGGCAAATTGGACCCCAGGTTTAGAAATCCACCTGGGGGCTATATTATCTGGTAATCCTGGACCCATGAACTTACCCTTCCACTACTGCTCCCTCAGCTGCCATTCTGCAACTCACTGGGACCAAGAAATATATTTCCCTACTTTTATCTGTTCCTTAATACAGGCTTTATCACTTACTTCAGGAAAATGGGGATGAGGAGATATGAAGTGATGAGTGGTTAGCGTAATTCCCACAGCCTGAGTGTTGTTACAGGTTCTGGTTGAGACACGGCTACTGCCCAACACTGTGGTGCACTCTACCAGAGCAGAATGGACACTGTCACAGGCCTCAGACCTGGGTACTGTTTCTTGCTCCTGGTTGTTCAGATCTTCTGTGTTTGGGGGGCCGGGGTTGTACCACGAGGCATCTGCAGGCCCCTACCTCCTTCTTGGTGTTGCCAGGAGAAAGTCGGCTTGATGAGCTCTGCAAGGCCGCACGATATGGCAGGAACCCGGCCTTCCAGGGCCACACCCGGCCGCAGAATCTTCCTGCTTGGTGTATTTCTTTAGGGAAGTCTCTCAGATCCTTGGTTAGAAAACCAAGAGTGAGCGAGTCTTCCTCTTTCAAGATAACCCTCTCTAATAGCCAAAAGGCCAAAATGAAGGGAAAAACGGGGGCAGAAAAGGACCCTGACATGCCACACTCATGTTCTGGCCTGGCTTTTTTTAGAAAAGGAACTCTTTCCCATGGCTAGAGGAGAAGTCAGACTTTCCTGTTCCTCTTGGGCCAGGCATGAAGCAATTTTCAGCCCTGATGTTGACACCAGGTCAAACCCTCAGACTGTCTCCCTAGACTGGGCTCCTGGACTTCGGAGCCCTGACCTTTCTAAGAGGAAAATGACCAACTGCCCACAGAGGCAAGAAGCATGCCTGGTCTTGGTGGAAACGACAGTAAGGGATCCATGCAGAAACAGAGGCGCTGGTGACCCCCAACTCGGCTTGACCCCCCAACTCCACTGCCAAGTGGCTGGGTGGTGCTGGACAAGTTGTTTAACTTCTTTGAATCTCTGTCTCACCACTAGCAAAGTGGGGGAATAGTGCTCTGCACACAAGGGATGGGGACAAAAATGAGAAAATCTAAGCAGTTCAGGGCAGTGCTTGGCACGTAATAAGCACCTGTAGAAGTTAGTTACTCTAAAGTTTATTGAAGGCTACGTCTGAATCTTTAGTTTGAGCAGTCACGTGAATGCATTTCTTTTTTTTAAATTTTTTTTATTGGTTGTTCAAAACATTACATAGTTCTTGATATATCATATTTCACACTTTGATTCAAGTGGGTTATGAACTCCCATTTTTACCCCGTATACAGATTGCAGAATCACATCAGTTACACTTCCACTGATTTACATATTGACATACACATGTCTGTTGTATTCTGCTGCCTTTCCTATCCTCTACTATCTCCCCTCCCCTCCCCTCCCCTTCCCTCCCCTCCCCTCTTCTCTCTCTACCCCCTCTACTGTAATTCATTTCTCCCCCTTGTATTATTTTTCCCTTTCCCCTCACTTCCTCTTGTATGTAATTTTGTATAACCCTGAGGGTCTCCTTCCATTTCCAAGCAATTTCCCTTCTCTCTCTCTTTCCCTCCCACCTCTCATCCCTGTTTAATGTTAGTCATCTTCTCATGCTCTTCTTCCCTACTCTGTTCTTAGTTACTCTCCTTATATCAAAGAAGACATTTGGCATTTGTTTTTTAGGGATTGGCTAGCTTCACTTAGCATAATCTGCTCTAATGCCATCCATTTCCCTCCAAATTCTATAATTTTGTCATTTTTTAATGCAGAGTAATACTCCATTGTGTATAAATGCCACATTTTTTTTTTATCCATTCGTCTATTGAAGGGCATCTAGGTTGCTTCCACAGTCTTGCTATTGTGAATTGTGCTGCTATGAACATCGATGTAGCAGTGTCCCTGTAGCATGCTGTTTTTAAGTCTTTAGGGAATAGACCCAGAAGGGGAATAGCTGGGTCAAATGGTGGTTCCATTCCCAGCTTTCCAAGAAATCTCCATTCTGCTTTCCAAATTGGCTGCACCAATTTGCAGTCCCACCAACAATGTACAAGTGTACCCTTTTCCCCACATCCTCGCCAGCACTTGTTGTTGTTTGACTTCATAATGGCTGCCAATCTTACTGGAGTGAGATGATATCTTAGGGTGGTTTTGATTTGCATTTCTCTGACTGCTAGAGATGGTGAGCATTTTTTCATGTACTTGTTGATTGATTGTATGTCCTCCTCTGAGAAGTGTCTGTTTAGGTCCTTGGCCCATTTATTGATTGGGTTATTTGTTATCTTATTGTCTAATTTTTTGAGTTCTTTATATACTCTGGATATTAGGGCTCTATCTGAAGTGTGAGGAGTAAAGATTTGTTCCCATGATGTAGGCTCCCTATTTACCTCTCTTATTGTTTCTTTTGCTGAGAAAAAACTTTTTAGTTTGAGGAAGTCCCATTTGTTGATTCTAGATATTAACTCTTGTGCTATGGGTGTCCTATTGAGGAATTTGGAGCCCGACCCCACAGTATGTAGATTGTAGCCAACTTTTTCTTCTATCAGATGCCTTGTTTCTGATTTGATATCAAGCTCCTTGATCCATTTTGAGTTAACTTTTGTACATGGCGAGAGAAAGGGATTCAGTTTCATTTTGTTGCATATGGATTTCCAGTTTTCCCAGCACCATTTGTTGAAGATGCTATCCTTCCTCCATTGCATGCTTTTAGCCCCTTTATCAAATATAAGAAAGTTGTAGTTTTGTGGGTTGGTTTCTGTGTCCTCTATTCTGTACCATTGGTTCACCCGCCTGTTTTGGTACCAATACCATGCTGTTTTTGTTACTATTGCTCTGTAGTATAGTTTGAAGTCTGGTATCGCTATACCACCTGATTCACACTTCCTGCTTAGCATTGTTTTTGCTATTCTGGGTCTTTTATTTTTCCATATGAATTTCATGATTGCTTTCTCTATTTCTACAAGAAATGCATTGGGATTTTGATTGGCATTGCATTAAACCTATAGAGAACTTTTGGTAATATCGCCATTTTGATGATGTTAGTTCTGCCTATCCATGAACAGGGTATATTTTTCCATCTTCTAAGATCTTCTTCAATTTCTCTCTTTAGGGTTCTGTAGTTTTCATTGTATAAGTCTTTTACCTCTTTTGTTAGGTTGATTCCCAAGTATTTTATTATTTTTGAGGATATGGTGAATGGAGTGGTTGTCCTCATTTCCATTTCAGAGGATTTGTCGCTGATATACAGGAATGCCTTTGATTTATGCATGTTGATTTTATATCCTGCCACTTTGCTGAATTCATTTATTAGCTCTCATAGTTTCTTTGTAGACCCTTTTGGGTCTGCTAGGTATAGAATCATGTCATCTGCAAATAGTGATAATTTAAGTTCTTCTTTTCCTATTTTTATGCCTTTAATTTCTTTCGTCTGTCTAATTGCTCTGGCCAGTGTTTCGAGAACTATGTTGAACAGAAGTGGTGAGAGAGGGCATCCCTGTCTTGTTCCAGATTTTAGAGGGAATGCCTTCAATTTTTCTCCATTCAGAATGATGCTGGCCTGAGGCTTAGCATATATTGCTTTTACAATGTTGAGGTATGTTCCTGTTATCCCTATTTTTTCGAGAGTTTTGAACATAAAGGGATGCTGTACTTTGTCGAATGCTTTTTCCGCATCTATCGAGATGATCATATGGTTCTTATTTTTAAGTCTATTGATGTGGTGAATAACATTTATTGATTTCTGTATATTGAACCAGCCTTGCATCCCAGGGATGAATCCTACTTGATCATGGTGTACAATTTTTTTGATATGATTTTGTATCAGATTAGCCAGAATTTTATTGAGGATTTTTGCGTCTAGGTTCATTAGAGATATAGGTCTGTAGTTTTCTTTCTTTGAAGTGTCTCTGTCTGGTTTAGGCATCAGGGTGATGTTGGCCTCGTTGAATGAATTTGGAAGTTCTCCCTCTTTTTCTATTTCCTGAAATAGCTTGAAAAGTATTGGTGTGAGTTCCTCTTTAAAGGTTTTGTAAAACTCTACTGTATACCCATCCGGTCCTGGGCTTTTCTTAGTTGGTAATCTTTTGATGGTTTCTTCTATTTCCTCAATTGATAGTGGTCTGTTTAGGTTGTCTATATCCTCCTGTCTCAATCTGGGCAGATCATATGACTTAAGAAATTTATCGATGACTTCACTATCTTCTATTTTATTGGAGTATAAGGATTCAAAATAATTTCTGATTATCTTCTGTATTTCTGAAGTGTCTGTTGTGATATTGCCTTTTTCATCCTGTATGCTAGTAATTTGAGTTCTCTCTCTTCTTTTCTTCGTTAGCATGGCTAAGGGTCTGTCGATCTTATTTATTTTTTCAAAGAACCAAGTTTTAGTTTTATCAATTTTTTCAATGGTTTCTTTTGTTTCGATTTCATTAATTTCAGCTCTGATTTTAATTATTTCTTGCCTTCTACTTCTTTTGCTGTTGTTTTGCTCTTCTTTTTCTAGGATTTTGAGATGAAGTATGAGATCATTTATTTGTTGGTTTTTTCTTTTTTTAAGGAATGAACTCCATGCAATGAATTTTCCTCTTAGAACTGCTTTCAATGTGTCCCATAGATTCCGGTATGTTGTGTCTGTGTTTTCATTTAACTCTAAGAAGTTTTTAATTTCCTCCTTAATGTCTTCTATAACCCATTGATCATTCAGTAACCTATTGTTCATTCTCCAAGTGATGCATGATTTTTCCTTCCTTCTTTTATCGTTAATTTTCAGTTTCATTCCATTATGGTCAGATAAGATGCATGGTATTATCTCTACTCCTTTATATTGTCTAAGAGTTGCCCTGTGACGTAATATATGATCTATTTTTGAGAAGGATCCATGTGCTGCTGAGAAAAAAGTGTAACTGCTTGATGTTGGGTGGTATATTCTATATATGTCAATTAAGTCTAGGTTGTTAATTGTGTTATTGAGTTCTATAGTTTCCTTATTCAACTTTTGTTTGGAAGATCTGTCCAGTGGTGAGAGAGGTGTGTTGAAGTCTCCCATGATTATTGTATGGTGGTCTATTAGACTCTTGAACTTGAGAAGAGTTTGGGTTTTTTTTAATATTTTTTTTAAAGAGAGAGTGAGAGGAGAGAGAGAGAGAGAGAGAGAGAGAGAGAGAGAGAGAGAGAGAGAGAGAGAGATTTTAAATATTTATTTTTAGTTCTCGGCAGACACAACATCTTTGTTGGTATGTGGTGCTGAGGATCGAACCCGGGCTGCACGCATGCGAGGCGAGCGCACTACCGCTTGAGCCACATCCCCAGCCCTGAGAAGAGTTTGTTTGATGAACATAGCTGCACCATTGTTTGGGGCATATATATTTATGATTGTTATGTCTTTTTGGTGTATGGTTCCCTTGAGCAGTATGTAGTGTCCCTCTTTATCCCTTTTGATTAACTTTGGCTTGAAATCTATTTTATTTGATATGAGTATGGACACTCCTGCTTGTTTCCGAAGTCCATATGAGTGATATGATTTTTCCCAATCTTTCACCTTCAGTCTATGTATGTGTTTTCCTATCAAATGCGTCTCCTGTAGGCAGCATATTGTTGGGTCATGTTTTGTGATCCATTCTACTAGCCTGTGTCTCTTAATTGGTGAGCTTAAGCCATTAACATTTAGGGTTATTATTGAGATATGGGTTATCCTTCCAGCCATATTTGTTTATTTATGTTACTGAATATGGTTTGTTTTCCTCTTTGATTATTTTCCCCCCTTTACTGTCCTACCTCCCACTGTTGGTTTTCATTGTTATTTTCCATTTCCTCTTCCTGTAATGTTTTGCCGAGGATTTTTTGGAGAGATGGTTTTCTAGCTGCAAATTCTTTTAACTTTTGTTTATCGTGGAAGGTTTTAATTTCATCTTCCATCTTGAAGCTTAATTTTGCTGGATACACAATTCTTGGTTGGAACCCATTTTCTTTCAGTGTTTGAAATATGTTATTCCAGGATCTTCTAGCTTTCAAAGTCTGTGTTGAGAGATCAGCTGTTATCCTGATTGGTTTACCCCTAAATGTAATCTGCTTCCTTTCTCTTGTAGCTTTATAATTCTCTCCTTATTCTGTATGTTGGGAATCTTCATTATAATGTGTCTAGGTGTGGATCTCTTATGATTTTGCACATTCGGCGTCCTGTAGGCTTCTAGGATTTGGGATTCTGTCTCGTTCTTCAAGTCTGGGAAGTTTTCTCGAATTATTTCATTGAATAGATTGCTCATTCCTTTGGTTTGGAGCTCTGTGCCTTCCTGTATCCCAATGACTCTTAAGTTTGGTCTCTTTATGTTGTCCCATATTTCTTGGATGTTCTGCTCATGGTTTCTTAACAGTCTTGCTGAGCTGTCTATGTTCTTTTCAAGTTGAAATACTTTGTCTTCATTGTCTGATGTTCTATCTTCTAAGTGTTCTACTCTGCTGGTAGTATTCTCAATTGAGTTTTTAAGTTGGTTTATTGCTTCCTGCATTTCTAGGATTTCTGTTTGTTTGTTTTTTATAACCTCTATCTCCCTGTATAGTTGATCTTTTGCTTCCTGGATTTGTTTATGTAATTCATTGTTGAAGAGATCTTTCATTGTCTGATTTTGCTGTCAAATGTCTTCCTTGAGACTCCAGATCATCTGAAGCATGTATCTCCTGAATTCTTTATCTGACATTCCATCTGCTGCAGATATTACCTCTTCTAACGTTGAGTTGACCTGCATTGCTTGTGGTCCTTTCTTTCCTTGTCTCTTCATACTGTTCGCGTTTCTTTCTGCTTACTGAGACTGTTGTGTTATTGAATTTTCCCCCTATATATTTGTATTATTCTTGTATAGTTGCTGCGCGGGCAGGGGCTCTGCTCCTCCTCCAATTGGGGTAGCTCTGCCCCTCAGCAGGCCGCTGGGCCTGCTCTGCTGGTGAGTCGCAGGTCTGCCTACCTTGCAGGCGCGTGGGGTGGCTCTGCCACTCCGCAGGTTGCTGGGCCTGACCTGCCGGTGGGTCGCAGTTCCGCCTACCTTGCAGGCACGGGTGGAGGGCGCAGCTCGGCCCCTCAGTAGGCCACTGGGCCTGATCTGCTGGGCCTATTCTGCTGGTGGGTCGCAGGTCCGCCTACTTTACAGGCGTGGTTGGCAGCTCTGCCTCTCCGCAGGCCACTGAGTCTGTTCTGTTGGTGGTCACAGTTCCGCCTACCTTGCTGGTGCGGGGGGAGGGGGCAGCTCTGCCCCTCCGCAGGCCGCTGGGCCTGGTCTGCTGGTAGGTCGCAGGTCCGTCTACCTTGCAGGCACGTGGGGCGGCTCTGCCACTCCCAGGTTGCTGGGCCTGACCTGCTGATGGGTTGCAGGTCCGCCTACCTTGCAGGCGCGGGGGGAGGGCGCACACCTATTTGCATTTAGACAGTTACGCGAAATGGAGGACGTAATGCTTGGGATGAAATTTGGGGGGAAGGGGAAGGTAGGTGCTCTTGAAAAGAAAGAAGGAGAGGGAGATAGATAGCA
Source organism: Spermophilus citellus (assembly GCF_964194105.1). Lineage (NCBI taxonomy): Eukaryota > Metazoa > Chordata > Mammalia > Rodentia > Sciuridae > Spermophilus > Spermophilus citellus. The sequence continues at coordinate 18,580,726 of NC_138185.1, forward strand.
TAGAGGAGAATGGAAAGAGCAGTAAAACTTGGAAGGGGAGAGAGAGAGGGAAAAAGGAGAGAAAAAAATAAAATGAAATAGGAAATAAAATTAGGTCTTAGAGATCCATTTTCTTCTCTTCCCGTAGGCAAAGCGGTGCCCTCCGGGCTGAGTTTTGCCCTCAATGCATCAACAGCAATCCCTGTAAGGCGGTTCCTGGGAGTTTCTCAATCCTGTTGGTCCAGAGCCGTTTCACTTCTATGGCCCCTCCTCCCCTTCCTCCTGCCAGCCAGCCAGGTCCTGCTCACCGGAGGCAGTTCCCCAAGGATTTGGTTACACTTTCAGCCCCACCGAGTGGTCTATTTCCCTAACTACTGAGCACTCTCTCTGTCATTCATCTAAGCCCCAGTGCTGTGGAGCTGTGGTCTGGGAGTCAATTGTTTAATTTTTCCGGACCCCTTTGGTGGGCACACCTTCGGAATCTGGCAGCTAAGACAATTGGTATCGCTGCTGGTGGTAATAGGAATTGGGGGTCGAGGATCCCCTCTACTTCCCTCAGCCCCTACAGTCACAACCACTCTGCTGGCGGTAGGAGGAGTTGAGGGTCTGGAGTGTCCTCTGTTTCCCTCCGCCCCTACCGTCACACCCTCTCAGTTCGTGGTTGGGGGAGTTGGGGGTGGGGAGTCTTCTCTGCTTCCCTCTGCCCCTGCAGTCATGCCCACATCACTGGCAGTAGGGGGAGTTGGGGGTGGAGAGTCCTTTGGCCCTTATGGTCACGCCCACGGAGAGATTTTGAAGTTTCCTGGTTGTTTGTATCTGATGTGGGTGGGAGTCACACACCTGCTAAAGTCGATTCCGCTGGGAAGGAATCTCTTTGGCCGAACTTTGGTGACTTCCCCTCTCTGCTATGGCGGGCCCCTGGCTCCTTGCCGGAGTGTCCGAAGGGAGGGGTGGAACTGGCTTGTCTCTGGTCTGACACAATCTCTGGTTTTAGTTCCCAGTTCGCTATTTCGTAAAGGGTTGGTTAGATTCCCTTCACGCTGTCTCAGGGGGGGAGCCGTTCGCCAGGTGGGCGGGGCTGTTTGTAGAGCCAGGAGGGCACGGGCTGTCTGCTGGGCCAGGTGGGGACACTTCTCGCTGCGCCGGGCCGCCGGGTGCTGCCTGTAGAGCCAGGCAGCTGTGGCCGCGTGGCTAAGATCCGGGCGGGCGGGGTGGCCGTTCGCAGAGCGAGAGCAGGGCCTCCCCGGGACGGCGGGATGGCGGGATGGCGGGTGCCATCTGCAGGTTCGGGCGGGCCGCGCCGCTCTGGGCCGCCGGCCGCTTGCAGAAGCGGGTGGTGGCTGCGGGACTGGACCTCTGCGCTCGCGTGGCCGGCCAAGATCCACTTGTCTGGGACAAACTGACACTTCTAATAAACCTACCAATTCCCAGCAGGTCCCCTCTTAACGGAATTTTGCTAGAAGTTCCTCAATAGGTAGACTGCAGCTGTTCCAATGGATCTTTCTGATCCCGTTAATGTGGAGACATTGGAATCGCTGCTTCCTCACCGGCGGCCATGTTGGATCCCCGAGTGCATTTCTTTTGAGACAGACTGTCCACCTAGAGAGGGAGGACTCTGGAGTCAAGGCGATCTGAATTCAAATCTCAGCTCTGGCAATTCCCAGTGAGCAGTAGGAACTTGGAAAAGTTAATTCTCTACTTTGAGCTGGATCTTCTCATCTTGTGGGTTCCTTGCCTGATTCTTGTTGATGGGGGAGTACAGAGGGGGGATTGGGTAAAATAATTTATGCATGTGCCAGACAAATGGTAGATATGCAATAATTGTTCTTTTTATCATTAAGGAGTCAAGTCAATTCCATTCAATGGATGGTCTGAAATTTTGTGGGGCTGATCACCTGGAAATATGTAAAGATGGGTCAGTTTGGTCTCATAGTATATAGAGAGAATCAAAAGGAAAAATTAAGGTCCAAATGTTTTTTTTTTTTTTTCCAATTGGATCACTTACTTTTTCATACTCTCAATGCCTGACTTATTTTAGGTCCCCCGATGCATATTTTTCAAATTCAAAAAAGCTTTGTCAAAGCCAACATAGTTTTGTATTAGTGGGTAGGACCCCGCATTTAGAAAAGCTCTGTGCCACCTTGAAATTCTGAATATTGAAATAAGGACCCTTCATTTTCATTTTGTACTGGGCTCCCAAATTATCTAAAGGATCTTGTGTAGGGGTAAATAAAATATTGGCTGAAAGTTGAAAGAGCCCTCATTTCCTTCTTTAAATTCTCCACTGGGGCTTCTCATTACACTTAGAAGAACGTCTAAGCCCCATATGTCATTTAACAGATGTCACCCGATTGCCCCACCTGATTGCTTTGTGGATTTCTGTGGTCATGCACCCCTTGGCTTCTTCACCTCCAGCCGCTGGGACCTGTCCCTTTAACAGATGAGTACTCTGCTCCTTCCCCAGCTGATCCCAATGTAGCTCAGTTATTATAAGTCTCAGCTTTTCAGCAAGCCTTCACCCCACCCCCTAGTCACCCTCGGTCTTCTCAGCCTACCTGATATGCTTTCAACAGCTACATCCCCACCCCCTGTTCATGTGAACCAAGAAGTGGGGAGTGAGCTCAATGGAAACATTGGGTTACACACTACTTAACTCAAAGCCCCACTTTCCAGAAAAGACTATTGAGGCTAAGAGACAGAGAGGCAGAAACATATTCTGTAGCAATAAAAATTATAGCAAAAAACCCAAACTAAATACAACCAACAAAACAAAATAAAAACATGGCAAGCGGTAGCATAGTGTAGTGTTGAGATCTCAACCCACATATGGCACTAAGTGAATTAATACTCGTAAGGCACTTAGGTCTGTTCCTGGCCCAAGTAAATTGGTCACACATTGAAGACTAGTCTCTTGAGCTCTTCTGCTCTTCCAGGAAACTTGGAAGGTCCTTACTTGTCATTTCACTTAATCCTCCAGCCAGCCAGTGAGGTGGAGTGGTGGTGACCTGTCCCCATTTTACAGATGAGGAAATAAAGACCCAAGCTAGAGCGTGACAGAGCTGAGATGTGGCCCCTGCCTGGCTGACTCCAGGGCTGGGTTCCTGGCCACTGCTGTGGGTGGCAGTCAGGGGCAGAGCTGTCCTGGCATCTCTGGGCTCTTTCCCAGCGCCAGTTCTGGGGCTGCTGTGAGTGGTAAATGCTGCTGATTCACGTCTGCTCTGCCGGGAAGCTGCCTTACTCATTGGCTCCTTCATGCCACAAGCATCCCTTGCATCTCACCTGTGCAGGTTCTGCGCCGGGTGCTGCAGAAAAACAGGCAAAGTCGGGTGTTTTCTATGTGTCAGGGCAGCAGTCTCCCAGCCTAGAGGGTCCAGCAGAAAGTGGGAATACACTGAAGATCTGATAAGCATGGGCTTGCCCAGCTCGCTGCTCCTCTGGGTCACCCCTGCAGGGTGAGTGCAGCTTGCCTGGGGATCATGAGCCACTGGGATCCCACATATATCAGAGCAGACTGGGCTAACCTTCTGGCCTTGGGTGTGTCTGACAGCTCCAACCACAGTGGGCCCCCTGAGCTGGGGAGGGACATACAGACCCGGCAGAGGCCATATCTGGGAGGTCAACAAATGATCTAAATTCAGCAATGATTCTAAATTCATTCCCCCTAGCACAGCCTGGCTTCTCCACCGAGGAACTTTGGTGCTGTCCTGCTCTCTTGTAACTTGTTCTCATATTTTGTTGTTAACACCCCAACCAGCCTTGTGGGATTCAAGGTGGGTCCCTCCAGGTGAGTGTTCCCGCTTCAATTCTCAGCAGAGATGCCCAACCCTATGACATCCGTTGACCTCATTCACCTATTCATTCATGCATGGACACATTCACTCAACAAATATTCACCAAGTTCCTATTGTGGGCTGGGGATTGTGTTGGGCTCTGAGGATGCAACTGAGAATAAGTCAGTCATAGCTTCCATTGTTGGGGAATCCACATTCAAGAGGGGGAGCAGAAATGGAGCACAGAGGAAAAATAATTACACATTTAAATGGTGCACAGAGGGAAAGAATAGGAGCTGATTCATATCAGCTCATGAGATCCAACTGTTAAATTTTCAGGAATTTTGTGAATCAGGTTTTAAACCCAGCCATTATGGAAAAAAAATAAGTTACATAAACTTACAATTAAATTATATTAAAATCAAAATAAAAATGAAAATCATCACATTTTAGTTATTTCATAATAGTGAAATAATGCTTTGGGGGTTATTTGCTACTATGGTATCTGCAACTATGGAAATAACATACAATTTCTGTGCATTTCTGTGCTTTTTTCTCCAACTCCATCTTCAGTGACCTCATGTTAGCTTGACATTGACCATGATGGGAATATTTACACCATGAGAAGTGGCAAACCCAGCAAATCAGGGCTTTTGGTTTTCTTTGCAAACTGATTGTTCACAATACCAGCATACTACTGCCATGGGAGAGGGCATACAGGGAGGGGGCTTTGACTTCAGTTTGATGAGTTAGGGGAGGACTCTCCAAGGAGACATGTTTTTGCCAAGATTGAGGATGAGAAGCAGTTGACCACATAGCCACATACATGAAGTTTCATGCAGTGGACATGGGCTCTATGGCATGCTCCTTAGTGGGAACTGGAAGGAAAACAATATGGCTGTTCAGGCGAACATGAGCTTCGATGTGATAGGGGTGCAAGGGGAGAGATGAAGTTGGAAAAGCAGGCAGGGGCCAGACTGCGCAATGACATTTTGGCCACATAAAGGAGTTTGTTTTATTAAAGTGCAGCTGGAAGCCATAGGAGTCTACAGTGGGTGCCTTAGGTGCCCACCAGAGGTTCCACCTGCTGTAATCAGCCCAGCTGTGGAGGACCACAGTATTGGACTACCACCCCCATGCACTCCCCATTCTACCCCATGGCTTTCTCCAGAACTACAGAGGATAGTTTGGCAGGAACTTAACTTCTCCTGGGGACCATCTTCAGCCACCAGGCCATGGACACTGGTTGGATAAAGCTCCAGCCTCCTGTTTTTCAGACAGAAAGTATGGAGAATCTTCTCTATGCTTCCTAGAGGGATGTCCTGGTCTACATAAGCCCCCTTTGCCTACAGTCATGACCTGGACTATATCTTTGTAATTTGAATCTTCTCCTTTGTCTGTTTTGTGTTCACCCATGCCTCCTGGGAGCCCTTCCTAAATCAGCTACCTGCATCAAAGTCCTTATCTCTGGTTGTGCATTCAAGGGATCTCAAACTAAGCTGGGCCATCTGGGGGTGATGTGAGTATGGAATTGGCAGAAGAGAGGTGGCTTGGAGGGGCCATTTCTCCTCATTCAGTTTTTTTCTGCCAGTGGATAGGCGTCTTGGATTCCTTCAGGGACCTCTTTATGCCAGGTCATTCCAGAACTGGAATCAGTTCTGACGACTCTCTGCTCTGAGTGCTGAGTATGTCTGACAACTAAAAGGTAAATTGAACCCAGCACCAAATTGTGGGGACCCCTCCAGAGGCCTTTCTGCCATCGAGATGCTCAGTCTCTACCCATCTTGGGTGGTCTGGATCTGGCCCCTGATGCTGATCATCCTAGGCTGGTACCCCCCTTCGCTGGCTCCGGCCTCCTCCTGAATGTGTCCTCATCCTGTCCCTCTGCTTGATTCTGCCCAATCCACCACTTGGATATGACGACCTAGCAAGATCCCTTGAGCTCTCAAAGTCCCACTTGGTGGTGTAGCTGGACCCCAGCACTGGCCACATGTCTGAATGAGGTTAGATCCATAAGTCCCTCAGGGACCTACTCACGGGAACTGAACCCACCAGTCCCATTCTGGGTCAAATAAGACACCATGCCTCTTCCTCAGTTTCCCCAGTTGAGCGTGAGTGAGTTGTGAACACAATCCACTCTCAACAGGCTAGGCCACTGTACTGAGAGGGTCTGAGACTGAGCCTTCATGGGGGGTAGCAGGCTGTAGGAGTCTCGTGTGCTCATAGCAGGCTCCATATACCATCTAAACCCAATTCTGCTTAGCCCCTCAAGTCCCCTTTCAATTCCCCTCCACTTTGTACCTCCTGGTGCAGACGATCCTTCAGGACCCAAGGTGGCGGAGCAATAGACCCCATGGCTCCATGACTGGGAAACGTGCCCACTCTCCCTCTTTCTCCCCTGGGGACCTGGCTCCCTTCCTCACCATCAGCCCCCTCCTGCTGTTCCCTTCTGAAGCTCTTCACAGCGTCCTGACTCATCCTCTGACTCAGGTGAAGTCTATTTCTGTTCCCACATCCTGCTCCCTGATGGCTGGAGATTACACCTGTCACCTCTGTACGTGTGTGTGCCTGTATGTGTCAAGTATACGTGCATATGTGTGCCTGTGTGTGCCCGTGTCTACACATGGGGGTAGACACAACATGCGTGTCTGATGTACATGTGGTGCCCCTGAGTATACTTGTGTGTATGTGAGTGGGCACATCTCCCCCAGGGAGCCGGGGAGGGTGGTTCTCCTATCCCTCTCCCACCTTCTGTGTCCACCCCCTAACCCCTCAGGAGCAGACAAGCATCCTCCAAGGTCCCTGGAGGATGGGCGGTGGGGGTTGCTACAGGAAGCCTCACCCTGATCTCCCCAAGGTGATCATATCATCAAAGGTGCTTTCTATCAATTTGATGACTCTATTCCCCCACCTCCTGCATGTGGAATCTCCACTTTGTAGAGCTGACAGGAGCCTAGGGGCTGAAGTCAACACCTCGTCAGATACCTCGGTTCTAAAACCATGCTCCAAATTTCCTAACAAGCAAGTGGCCCAGCTAGATTTGGGTGATAATCGGTTCATGCTCTTAGCTGACAGCAGGCTTCTCTGTGCTTTCTCACCCTGTTGTCCCTCAGACAGAGCCCCCACTTCACCTCAGGCCTCCTGTGCTGTGTGGTAGGTGGCCACTAGCCACAAGAGGCTGTCCATACTTGAAATGTGGCTAATCGGAATAGAGATGTGCTATAAGTGCTATCTAATTCCCTTCTAATTTGCACCTCCCTAACTTTACCCATGTCTTTTTATTTTGTAAAATCTGGTTACTAAAAATTTAAAATTGTACATGAAACTTAAACATGTAATGATTCATGTTTCTGGCTCACATTATGTTTTAGTTGAGGTTGACGGACCCAGGCCAACTGCTTGTTTTTATTTTTATTTTATTTTATTTTTTGCAGTATTTTGGGTTGAACCCAGACCTTGCACATGCCAGGCAAGTGCTCTATCACTGTGCTACATCCCTAGCTCTTGCTCCTCTTCTTCAGATCAAGTCTCACTAAGTTGCTCAGGCTGGTCTTGAACTTGCTATCCTCCTGCCTCAGCCTCCAGAAGAGCTGGGATCACAGGCTTGCACCCTGCTCCCAGCCACACTACTTCTTTTTACAAATAAAGTTTTATTAAAACATTGCAAGCTCATTCATTTACATGAATGGTGATATTGCTCTGTGAGGGCAGTGTTATGCCAGAGAATCTATGATCCACAGAGCCTAAAATAGTTACTCTCTGGTTCTTCATAGAAAAAGCTCACAGGTCCTTGCTGCACTATAGCATCAACTTCATTGAGAGCAGGGACTATGGGCTGCATCCAGAATAAGTGCTTAAGAAGTATGAGTTGAGGGCTGGGGATGTAGCTCAGTGGGAGAATGCTTGCCTACCATGCACGGGCCCTGGGTTTGATCCCCAGCACCATATACACTCAAGAAACATTAGCTGATGAATTTTTGGAAGGTCAGTTTGTTGGAATTCCAGCCCAGGGAATAGTGTGTGTCAAAGGATGGGTCTAAGAAGCAGCACGGGTGTTCCGGGGTGGTCCCAGATGCCTACATCAGTTTCTGCCTTGTGCTTGGTCTCCTGTTACCTTCAAGGCAATCTCCACTTTGGCTCTGCAAACCCCAACAAATCATCAGCCAATTCCAACATCTCCAATGGCCTGGCCATTGCCGTTAGGAGAAAGGCAAAACTTAGCCCTGTCTTCCAGATCATTCTGCATCTCCTTGTCCCTTCAGCCTGGTCCTCTGCCACCTCCTCTCCCCCTGGCGCTCTGGGACCGCTCCCACAGTGCCCCACCCGTTCTGGTCTCCGTGTCTTTTTTTCATACTCTTTCTTTGCAAGTCAAATATCCACCCTTTGAGGCTCAGCTCCAATATTTCTTCCTTGAGACACAATGTGGCCCTTTGCCAAATCTTAGTTTCTTTTAATAAGATAAATGATAGGTGGTATTCAATTCCCACAACGCATTGTATCTTTCTTTACTGTCCTGCTAATAATTTAAAGTCGAGAATGGCATTTTTATTTAATATTTAATATATGCTGGAAACCACCCTAAACTCTCCCCCTCCATTTATTATTATTTAACATTCTCACAGCTTTGTGAAATGGGTGTTATTTTATACCCATTTTACAGATAAGGAAAGTGAGTTTCAGGGATGTGATGTGGACATGGTGATTGGTCCTGAATTTCAAACTCAGGTCGGTCAGACTCTAGAGCCCCAAGTCGTAACCTAAGCTCTGTGCTCCTTTCTGGGGTGAGTTACTATTCCTCCATGCCTGTGTCTCCGAGGTCCTTCTTGCCACAGCTCCCACTCCTCCAAGTCCTAGAATCAGTCCTGCTGAGGGAAGCCTAGTCTCTGAGGTTTCAGCATGCCCACCATGAGGTAAGCCAAGGTCAGTGGGGACCTCTGCTGAGGGCTCTCTGGCTGCTCACTCAGGCCCCTTCTTTGAGGTCCCCGGGCACAGAGTTAAGTGTAAGTTAGCTCCTCTTCACCTCTGGGTCTCCACATAAAAGTTGCTTCTCAGGGAAGTCCTCCAGGATTGCCCACATGGGGACAGATCCTGGATTTATGTTTGCATAGTACCCAGGTCTTCTCCTTCTATCCAGAAGGCTTCGCTAAGTTTGTCTTTCTCTTCTCACATTAAAAAAAAAAAAAAAAAAAAGAGCCTTAATTCTGTTCCCTGATAGACTGTAAGCATCTTGGGGCAGGAACTTTGATCTTGGTTGTATTTCCAGCCCTTGACGGTGAATACTTGAATGGATGAAGGAAACTCTGCTTGATCTCTTCGCTTGGGTATCAGCCTCAGTCTCCAAATCCACAAGGAAGTAGAAAAGCCTGAGTTTCAGCTGCTGGCCCTCCCCTCCCTGAGTGACTTAGTGTTGGAGGAGCCATGGAGGCACTGATGATCACAAGGCCAGTAATGTCACACCTGGAGCACAGCTGGAGACACAAAGCCTCTTCCTCAGCCTCGCCCAGGAAATCTACCCCTCCCCCATGCACCCTGGGTGGGGTACTGGCCACCAGGCTGCAGGACAGGGGCAGGTAGGTCCCCTGTCTGGGGAAGAGCAGACAGGCCTGTGGCCTGGACAGTGAGTCAGACAGACTCCCCACCCTGACTCCACCCAGGGAGTGAGGGAATTGAGCTGATCAGTCATCCAGGCGACAGGTCCTTGGAGGAGTTTGATCCGGAATCACAGCCGAAGGGCTCCCCTACTCTCCTTCCCCTGTTGCCACAGTGGGTGTGACTTCACGATTTTGGCTTTGATCTGATTCAGGGAAGGCAGTGGCAGGTGTGGCCTGCAGCAGCTGGAATTTTTATATCTGCCCTGCCCATCCTCTGAACATTCCAGGGCTTGGTTGGTAGGTGGAAGGGCCTGCCGGTTACAGGACCCCTGAGAATCAGGTCTCGTGGACTTGCCTGGGTCCAGGATATGCTACTCGTTTTGGTTTGACTGGGCCTGTCTGGTTTTAAAAATGGGAAAATCCCTTATCTCAGGAACTCCCTTTCACAGTCCCAGGTGAGCCAGCTGGACCCTGCACCCCTGTGATTAGTTTCAGCACCATATGCCACATCACCGGCTGCTGGCCCCATTGATCATTTCAACACAGGGCTGTGGGCTTCTTTTGAGGCTTCCTTGTGGACTGGAGCTCTGGAGAGGTAACAGCTAGCTGAGGCCAGCGAGTCTGGCCAGACTACAGGGACTTGCATTAGCCCTTTTAGACCCAGTGTTAAAGACTCGAGGTTCCTGCGGGTGGAGAGTCCAGGGCATCTGTTTTACTGGTCTGTGATGGTGGCTGCACTGAACTGGTCTGAATTTTGGAAGGTATGTCCTTATAGAGCTGAGTAAACTAGATCAGAGGATATGTTAGAAATACAGTGCAAGGCATGTACGTGATTTTACATTTTCTACTACTTGGATTTAAAAAAGAAGCATGTGCAATTAATTGTAATAATATATTCTGTTTAACCTGATTATCCTGAATATTATTATTTCAGCATCTCATCAGTATACCAATTATGAATGAGATTGTTCACACTCCTCTTTCCTCATCCCCAGTGTAACATCTGGCAGGTATTTCATACCGCCAGCACATGTTAATTTGGAACCGCCACATTTCAAGTAATCCCCGGTGGCCACACATGGCTAGTGATTTGGTACTGGATGGTGCAGAACTTGGTCCTTTGACAGCAGGGCTAGAGGATCTGTGCCTTAAAGGACTTCCAAGGTCTCGGTAGGTCCACCTGGAGAGACTATCTGTAGTCTTTGCAAATGAGAACTTATCTGTGGATTTCAAACTCATGATCTACCCTGGTCTGACACTGAACCTGACTGGGAATAACTGGGGACTATAGGTCTTTTGGGAAAAAGGTGGCTTTGCCATGTTCATCTCTGTGGGGCAGCTGGGTGGCTGGAAGGAACGTCCATGAGTGTGGCAGGGGATGGGTGCTCTCTTGCTGCCAGAGAAGGGGTACTGTCTTTGCCAGTCCCAGGCCCAGTGGAGCAAGCCTCAGCTAGGCCCTGAAGAGGTTCCACTATGGCTGGGGATGACCCCTCCCACTGATCCCTAGATCCTGGAGGGGCAGTGTGTGGGACTGCATCCTGGGCTCAGCCCCATTAGAGAATCTGGTGAGCCCCAGTGCTTCTTAAGAATCATTTTAAAATCATTTTAAAATTTATTTATGTTTTTGCAAATGGATACTCCAAAATATACTTGAACTTGTAAGTATCATTTTTCTAAGGCCCCTTGGGTGCATTCTTTGTATCTGAGATTAAACATTTCCTTGAAAAAAGTAGAGTTCTGAGCTGAGGTTCCAGAATGTCTAGAGCTGAGAGAGAGAGAGACAGAGAGAGAGAGAGAGAGAGAGAGAGAGAGAGAGCAAGAGAGTGAGCGCGCACTAAGAGGGAGGGAGGGAAGAAAGAAGGGGGGAGAGAGAGAGGGGGAGGAGGGGGGCTGGGGAGATGGAAAAGACAAGACTAGATATTGCAGAAGACGGGGAGCAGTCAGAACATGTGTGAGTGGGGGTGCAAAGGGCGTGGCCACTTTGGAAAAGGGTTTGGCAGTTTTGTAAAGAGTTAAATATGCATCTAGCTTATGACTTAGTAATTCTATTTCTTGGTATTTATATGAGAGAAATGAAAGCATATATCCACAAAAATCTTTTACAAAAATATTCATACCAGCTTTAATCACAATAGCCTAAAACTGGAAACAGCTCAAAAATATTCATTAGCAGGAGAATGGGTAAAACTCTACAGTCTATTTATACAGTGGAATACAACTCTGCAATAAAAATAAACAGATTAGCGATACACACAACATAAGCAGATCTAAAAAAAATCATGCTGAGCCCAAGAAACCAGACACAAAAGCCTTCATCTGCGCGACTCCACATATGTCAAGTTCTAGAACAGGCGAAGTCACTTGTGAGAAATCAGAGCCGAGGTTTGCTTCCTGGGAGGGGGTTTTACTGGGAAAGGGCATGAAGGAACTTTCTGGGGTGGTGGGAATGTTCTATGTGTTTCCATCAAGATGGAAAGACCCCTCTCCTTAAAATCTGTGCATTTCACTGTCTGTAAGTTGTACTCAGAAAATGAGAGAGGCCAGCTGAGGAAATGAACTGTTCCCAGGGCACTTAGGGATTGGTGAACCTCTAGTCATTTCTGGGAACGGTAGGTTCTCTGACAATGGGCCAGCCTCATTCTCTAAAGTGAAGTTGAGGTGTGTGAATGCACCCACAAGGTTAAGTAGACTGGGAGAGTCCTGAGAGTGGGATCACGGTCTCATTCGTCTTGGTGCTCCCAGAGCCAGGGTGGGCATGGGTCCCTAAGAGGTGCAATGGAACTATTCACATATAAGTGAATAACAAATGGCTTTTTAGTATGTATTTTTCAGTTGTAGGTGGACACAATACCTTTATTTTATTTTTATGTGGTGCTGAGGATTGAACTCAGGGCCTCACGCATGCTAGGCGAGCGCTCTACCACTGAGCCCAGCCCCAGCCCAACAAATGGCTCTTGACCGAATTCCTCATGGGTGGTCTGAACCATGGTCTCAGCACTGGAAAAGTGGGTCATTTGCATCTCCCAAGTGGAGAACATGATGAGAAGCCCCCCAACCGTCCTTCCTTCCTCCTCTCCCTCCTTCTCTTTCTCCTTCCCACCCTTCTTTCCCTCCCTCCCTGTTTCTTCATCTCTTTCTTCCTTTCTTCCTCGCTCCCTTCTTTTCTCCTGCCTCCTATTTTCTTCCTTGATTTCTTCCTCCCCCTGCCCAACCCAGAGGAATGACCATCAATCTAGGGTCTTTGGTTTACGGAGTCCTTACAGCACCGTGTCTGTGGACCTAAGAGCTTTTCAGAGATCTATGAAAAGAGCTCAGGCCTGAATAGGTAGAGAAGAGAGCCAAGTAAAGGAGTGAATTTCAATTAAATGTGTAGAAGACATCATATTTTATCCAGCAGTTCAACTCAACTCCTCTAGTTATAAGAGGAATTATATTCAGTGTAGAAATAGATCTACTTTAACGCAGCTTAATGATGTTGTGGTGGTAGTGGTGTGTGTGTGTGTGTGTGTGTGTGTGTGTGTATATGTGTGTGTGTGTGTGTGTGTGTGTGTGTGTGTGTGTGTGTGTTGGGGTGTAGGAGCCTCCAAAAGTGAGAAGGACAAGGGACTCCCAAGTTATCAAACTAAAAGCAAATGGATATATACTTGATGTTGTGGAGAACTCACTTGTAATTCCATATAAGACAGTAGAAGAGAGTAAGAGTAGAAGAAATTAGAGTTACTAGGACTAATATCACCTTTGTTTTATGAAAGAAATCACTATAAGCGCACCACAGGTAAATATGTTTACATATATTGCCAAAGGCAGAAAAATGCCCCCTTAAAGATATCCATGCCCTGTTAGGTACAGTGGTACAGGCCTATAATCCCAGAATATCAGGAGGCTGAGGCAGGAGGATTTCAAGTTCAAGGTCAGCCTTAGCAACTTAGGGAGACCCTGTCTCAAAATAAAAAGGGTTGAGGTTGTGGCTCAGTGATAAAATCCTGCTGAGTTCAATCCCTAGGACAAATAAACAAACAAATAAGCCCAAAACATCTAGTCCTAATGTAATGTTACCTTACATTACAAAAGTGATTAAAAATTAAAAATTAAAAAAGTGATTACAAATGTGATTAAGGTTACAGACCCTGAGATAGACAGTTTAGCTTGAATTATGTAGGCACACCTCTCCAAATCACATAAATCCTTAAAATCTTAGGGATTTGAAACTGTTATGTCTATTATGGTACTGATAGAGTCACTCATAGGAGATACAGAGATGTGACAGCTCTTTAGGAGCGCATGCTGTAGAACTTAAAGAAGCATCTTTTTTTTTTTTCCTCATAAATTGACTATAGGACATATGCTTTAGAACTCAAAGCAGCATCTCTATTCATATAACCAATTATAGAACTAATTGCCAACTGTTTTTATCTGTTCATTAAGGTAGATATAATTAAAGCAACATTTTGTTAAACTAGTTTGAGTGCTTTAAAGCAATAATTACCACTTTTATTTCTTTGAGACTCTTTCTAATTTGTCTTGGCTCTTTCGCCAGCTATCGCGTGTTCTCTCTTGCTCTCTGTTCTCCATCAGAAAGTTTGGCCCCTTGGCCCTGTACCCCTGTCTTTATAGTTATCTTTCAGATGTCCTCTTAAAGATCACTTTCTTGGCTGGGGAGGTAGCTCGGTGGAATAGTGCTTGCCTAGCATGCAAGGGGCCCTGAGTTCCATTCCCAGCCCCCAAAAGGGAGGAGGAGGAGGAGGAAGAGGAGGAGGAGGAGAAAGAGGAGGAGAAGGAGAAGGAGGAGGAGGAGAATAGGAAAAGATCACTTCTTCAGGGAGGTCTCCCAGATTTCCCCAGACTGGGTGAATCCTCTGTGTCTGTTCCACATTTCCTTCTGTATATTTGCCATATTTACTCATCAACGTACACATGGGTAGCTTGACTTCCAACTGCAAGGTCAGGACCTCATGCCTGGGCCATTTTCCACTGTGTCCCAAGTGCCCAGAACAAGTGGATCTCTAGGCTGCTTATGAGGAGAGGTGCATTGCCTCCTGGGAGCAGCTGACTTCTCGAGGTGCCTGGGCCCCCACCCAGGTGGTCCACGTGACTGCCCCTCTGCCTCTGACCAGCACCCTGTGGGAAGCCTCCTGTGCCTTGAAGCTTACAGCCTGGTGATCCTTTCCTGCGCTTCCTGCTTCCTTGTGGGCTCAAGCAGGGCCTCTTCCCTCCTCTTCTCGCTCCCTCCAGAGCACCCTTCAGGAGTTTCAGGCAGGAGATTCCAGGCTCCCTCAGGACTGCTGTCCAGACAGCACATGGCTATTGGCCTGCGGCCCCGTGCACAGTCCTAAAGGGGGCTGATCCCTGGAGCACAGCCCTCTGGAGCCAGCCCAGGGAGGTCATTGCACAACGGGCACTGAAATCCACTCGCAGGACCTCTGACCTTGAATCTGGGCTTTGGGAATCCGATTTAGCCAGTGGGGGCGTTCTCTTGTGTCCTGTGCCCAGCCTGCCTGGGCTCCTCCCCCACCTCACCCTGTTTGAGCCCTACATCAGCTTTTGCCCTGAACCCTGGCCCTTCCCAGTATCCCTGGTCTGCTCCACCTCCTGCTCAGACCAATGAGAGACCAGAAGAGGAGTGTGTGCCAGGAGGGCGGGCGGGGGTGGAAAGCCTTCACACCTAAGTCAGAATTGCAGCAATCCACAGGGCTCCAGACAGCGGCTTCCTGGCCTCCACCGGGAGTGTTTATTCTCTGTCCCCTCGGGGCACTGGGGTGTCTGGAGGGTGCCCAAGTCTTCATGCCAGCTGACCTTCCCACCTGCCTCCTTGCTGTCTTCTGAGTCCTTCCAGTTTCCTGTGTCCCCCCCCCCCCCCAGTATCACTGTTCCTCCATTCTTCCACCAAGGACGCAGAGTGTTGGGAAGTGCTTTGGAGTCCACAGATCCTGGTTCTGTGGTCAAATACCTGGCTGTTTGACCTTGGATACACCACTTACCTCTTTGGATCTGTTTCCTCATCTCTAAAATGGGCTTACTCATCCCTTTCTCCTAGGGTGATAATGGGGATGAAGAAGGCAATTGTGTTATCTCCAAGGACCCATATCCTCCCAGCAGGCCCCATCTCTTAAATTTCTACCACTTCCTCCTTAAAGAATAAATCCCTCAACAGATGAATCCATTGATGAGATCAGAGCCATCTTGAGCCAGTTACCTTCCAAAGGCCTTCTTCAAGGACGACTGTTGTCTTGGGGACCAAGCCTTCCACATAGGAGCTTTTGGGGGACATTTTCCATCAAAACCGTAGTATCATGCACTCATTTTCTAGCCACTCTGGCATGACAGGCCCTGAGCTGGCTGCTGGGGTTAAGTGGTGATAAAGGCTGAGTCTGGAGGAAGGAGCCTGCAACCTAAAGAGGAGACAGAAAGCTCTCACCTGGGAACACAGAGCTGGAAACTCCTATCCATGGTGGGTGATGCTAAAAAGCAAACAGATGGGAAACAGTGACTGAAGACACCTGGGTGAGGGTACCCCCCAGGGGAGGGACAGGGGAAGAACTGTTTTAGATGCCACTGACTAGACTCCTGGGGGATGAGCCTTACAGAGATAAGTAGGTGATGACCAGGCCTGCCTCTAATCGCTCCTTGAGGAAGAGGTAGGCACTTTCCAGGTGCAGAGGGTGCAAAATCACTGGCTCTTTGCAAGACTCAGAATTCAACTAAACTTGGTCTGTGATCTGAATTGGGGGCAAAGAGTCCGTTTTCCTGCAGCGGGTGGAGGTGGGATCCACTGGGGGAGGGATGAACAACTTCCACCACTTCTCTCTCTCTAAGCATTTAAAAAGCAGTCATAAATAGATGAGAGCCTGGGAGGTGTGATTGATTTGTTTTATGAATCACAGAAGAGGCTGTAACTCATGGGAGATTAGGGCTGAAGTAAGTTGTACGGCTCTTGCATTACACACGGAGATTAATGACTGATCACACGAGGCCCCACGGTTAACCCAGCTCACCCACAGGGAATTTAATAGCGGGGCCATACGGGCTGACTTTTAATGCTTGAACAAACGCTCCTGGCTTGTGTGTGGCCCTGATTCTCACCAAATGAGCACCTGCCCGGTGAGGGTTCTGAGGGCTCGGGAGCTGGGGAGCGGCTTCCTGTCTTGGGGAGAAGGAGCTAAGGATGTTCAAGGACACCCACGGCCTTGCTACCCTGTTTTTATTCTTAAAACAATGAGCAGGATTTCTGTGTGTGTGGCTGAAGGATCATGCCACTTCTGCTGGCATTTACTGAGTGCCCCAGATCCTCTACTGAAGGCTTCACAGATTCTCATTGAAATCTCATGGCAACTGTTTGAGGTTGGCATTATGAATCCATTCTACCCTCAAGGAATGTGGGCAGGAAGCTGCATGGACTTATCGAGTGAGTCCGAGCTGGAATCACGTGGGCCTGGCTTGGAATCCTGGGTAACGATTTTTTTTTTTTTTAAGTATACCTACTGCCTTGGAGCTGCAGTTGCCTCATCTGAAAACTGAATAATGTAGATCTTTTGCAGAGGTGCTCTGAGGACGACATGATCCTAGTGCCTAGCACTTAGTAGGTGCTCATTTAGAAGACAACCAGGAGACTGCTGGGACAGGAAGGGGTAGCCGTGGGAAAAGCCACCATATGCTTCTGAGACACACCTGGCACCCTGCAGGTGCTTCTGAAACCTTGCCTAGGAGCTCAGTGGGGCTGGCTAGCGGGGAATAGGTCCAGGTGGGGGAAGGAGAAGGTCGAGCTGTAGACTTGGCCATCGCACACGTCTCAGGCTAAGAGCACCGTGATGCATGTTGTGGAAGGTAGCCAGAATTCAGGGACTGGACTGGAACTCGAGCTGCAGGCTCAGTCCTACTTTGATGTCTGTCCTGAGCAGGGCAGTCAGAGGTCCCAGCCGAGCTAGAGGGCAGTGCAGGGGGGCGGCAGCTTGTGTTGATGGTGGGCTCAGCACCCAGAGAGGCCACAGGAAACCCTGGGCATTCCTTACCCTTGCCTGTTTGTTCATCTTCTTGTCTCAGCCTCTGTTTCTGCTCCCCTGACCAGACAGACCTGGGGTCTGGATGTGCCATGACACACAGCCCCAGCTACTCTCTGGTCTTGGAACTCACAGAGAAGACCATGGCTCCTATCCACCAGAGTCCTCCAGATTGCTTGGAAATCATGAGCCTGAATCACCAAATCCTGATATTAAAGATAGGGAGCCCACACCCCCTTACAGCTTAACTTTAGGACCACTAACGACTTCCCCTCCTCTCACAATGGGAAGTTCGTCACACTTTCCCCATGAGATTATCCTCCGTCAAACGTGTCCCTACCTCCCCCACACCCCTTCCCCTTCTCCTCCTTTCATGCTGTATTTCTGCATACCACTTAAAACTTTCTGCTTTATGATGTCCTCATTGAGCTTGTCTGTCTTTGCCCTGCTATAATGTCAACACACAGGACAAGGATTTTGTTCTGCTCTGCAGATTGAACCCAGTGCTTTGGGAATGCTAGGTGGGTCTACCACAAACCTTATCCCCAGTCCCTGCCCTCTTTTGATTTTTTTTTTAATTTTTATTTTAAGACAGGGTCTTGCTAAGTTGCCCAGGATGTCCTTGAACTTGTGAGTCTCCTGCCTCGGCTTCCTCAGTAGCTGGGATTGTAGGTGAGTACCCCGGACCTGGCAGAACAAGAATGTTTGCCTGATGCATGTGCTGCTCTAACCCCAGCCCCAGACAGTATTGGACACACAGTATGTGCTCAGTAAACACCAGTGGAATTGATCGCATGAATAAACACTCATGAGATTTCAGTGACCCGGATCTCCTGCCCTCAAACCTCTGCTTTGTCCTCGCCTGGTTCATGAACTCTGATCCCCGAGCAGCTCACCAGGGGCTCATCAGCTCCCAACCTGGCCCCTCAACTTTGCTCCCTGGATTCAATCTTGGCCCATTGCCCGGGCTTTCCAGGAAATCCAACCCCAGCTGCTCCTGGTCTTGACTTTGTGACTCCTAACTTATCTCTGCAAGTTCATGGAGCTCTCACTCCTCTGTGGGGCCCAGTGTCTCGGGTCTGCAGTCCATCCCGCAGCCACTCAGCAGGTCTGCAGCTGGCGGTCAGTCAACAAGTGCAGGCTGCGCTGAGCCAGGTTATCCGGGCCTCTGGTTGATTTTAGTTCTCCAGGGAGGGGAGAGAGTATGGAGATCGGCATGGGAGCTGGTTGGAATTCTAGCTCCCACACTCAGAGGCTGTGTGGCACGGGGCACATCAGTGTCAGTGTCCCAACTTTATTCCCCTGGGTCCCTTGGCTGTTCTTGTACACACCAGCCAACAGCCAGCGTGGGTGCCCTGTGATCGTAGAACCCCCTAAGACTGTGGCTTGCCATGCATGGGGTACGGAAGCCGAGAGAGACTGTGGGGACAGGGGTGTACATTCTCCAGCTCCATCGTCCCCCAATTGGGATATCTGGATATGTGACCTACTGGTAGAGCGTCCCTAGGGGCCTCGGTCAGACTCTCTGTCCATGGAACCTTGCTGGTAGAGCACCCTTGCTGGTCACCTTTCCTTTGTGATTCCACTTCTTGCCACCCCCGTCACTTCGTCCTGTCCCTGCTTTCAGGGATCTTTGTCTTAGAATTTATGGACATGCCACAAAATTTCTGGCCAATGCTTTTTCAAAAATGTCCAGGTCAAAAAAGACAAAGGCTGGAAAGATGTTTCGGCTTAAAGGACAGTAGAGAGACAAGAGAGTTTAATACAATATGTGGCTCTAGAACCAGGTAAGACAAATAGCTTATCAAGGTCTTTACTAGGATGATTGACGAAAATTCAAATTTGGACTTTACAGGTATAATAAGAATATTGTCATAGTGTTAAATTTCATTATTTTGCTAATTATATTATGGTTATGTTAAAGAATGTCCCTGAGCCTAGGACACAAACCTTAAATATTTAGTAGTAAAGGTACACAATGTCACAATGTCTCTAAGTTAACTTCTCTCTCTCTCTCTTATATTGGAGATTAAATCCAGGGGTTCTTTACCACTGAGCTACAACCCCAGCCTTTTTAAAATGTTTTAAAATTTTCTTATTTTGAAACAGGGCCTCACTAAGTTGCCCAGGCTGGCCTTGAGCTTGCGATCCTCCTGCCTCAGCCTCCTGAGTCATTGCTGGGATTACAGGTGTGTGCTGCCATCCCCTGCTTCCAAATGACTTCCAAATAATTCCTTAAAAACAAACAAGAAAACAAGACAAAATAAGGGGAGGGGTGGAGGGAGAAGGAGAAAGACAAAGAAAGATAAGAGCAGACCGTGGAGACTGGCCAGTTTGGTAGTCAGTATGTAGGTGCTCCTCGTGGTGTTACTGCACCTTTCCTCTGAATCTGAAAGGAACTTCAGTCTTAGGGTCTGCCTCCCGGGAACCCACCCTAAGATGCTCCCTGAGCCTCTGTTTCCTTAACTGCTGAGCAGAGGCCGGGTCTTCACCTCACCCAGCTGCTGCAGAGACGGAAATTGCTGCTACCTGAGACAAACCTGGCCGAGGGAGGGTGTCCCCTTCCCAGTGGTTAGTGGCCCATTCCGGAACATGGGATGTGGGTGCCTGTGGAGTGCTCCTGACATATCGCAGAGCCCCCTGAGCAGCACGCTGCTGTTCCCCTCTCTCTCTCTCCCCGGCCTTGCTTACCCCCTCTGCCTTGCTCGTGTGTCCGCCGAATCCTTCCCTGTTTGCAGCTTCGGTCAGTGATTTTTGTAGATTAAAAGAAAATCTAAGGGTGGGGGTAAGGGTTTCCTGAGGAGATCAAAGAGTCAGCCTAACATGAAAGAAACCTTATAAAACTATATATATCTATTAGGAACAAAACAAAACACAAAAGCCCCGACTCAGGAGCCCGATCCATATGTCAGAGTCAATATGTCCCAGTGTCTGCGAGCTGTGCCACGGAATCGCCAACCGAGGCAGGAATTGCTGCCTTGCCCAGAAAAACCAGCTTCATAAAAGGAAGATTTTTATGGACTTTGGCACAAAGATGAGGCAGGATCCGTATATGCGAGGCTTTGTGAAGACTCTCTAGGAACTGATGTGGTTTCTTTTACCCCTGCTTTTCTTTTTTTTAAAACAGTTTTATGGAGGTATAATTAATATTAAAATATACACACATTTAATACATAAAACTTGATGAGTTTGGACATACGTACACACCTATGATACCATCACCATGATCAAGGTGACTTTAACCCATCACCTCCGAAAATTTCCTTATGCCTCTCCTTCTGGGTGGTAAGAACACTTTAAATGAGACCTTCCTTCTAAATAAGTACATAATACTGTATGGTTAATGATACACACAATGTTGTACAGCAGATCTCTAAAGCTTATCCAGTTATTAGATAAACTGGAACTTCATAACCATTGAATAACAACCATTTCCTGTTTTTCCCTGCCCTGGCTCCTGCCAACACCGTTCCATTCACTGCTTCTTTTAGGTTGACTATTTTGATCACTTTGTGGCTGGGCACGGTGGCACACACCTGTAATCCCAGTGACTGGGGAGGCTAAGGCAGGAGGATTACAAGTTCAAGGCCTGCCTCACCAATTTAGCAAGGCCCTAAGCTGCATAGCAAGACCCTGTCTCAAAATAAAAAAAAAAAAAAAATAAAAAGGGTTTGGAATTAGCAGTAGAGTACCCCTGGGTTCAATCCTCGGTATCAAAAATACAAATAAATAAATAATAAATACACCTTCACGTAAGTGGAATATGCAGTATCTATCCTGTGACTAGTTTTATTTCCCTTAGCAAAATATGGAAACCTCAGTCCTGTTCTTTGGGCCTTTTGACTGATTGAATCTAGTGTACCCAAATTATTTAGGATAAGCTCCAGCAAGTAAAGTCCATTGATTATGGATTCTAAGTGTATCTATAACACACTTTCACAGTTATTCCTGGATTAGAGTTGGATTAAATGACTGGGGGCCAACTAGCCAAGTAGATATGTAAAGCTGATCATCATAGTCATCAAGACTACTCGATACCATCTCTACTGTCTTCTAATAGTTTCAGAATGCTTTTCTCCACCATCATTTATAGTGCTCAAGGTCAAGCCCAAGACCGCTGGCTGCTCTCTGGTATTCCTGCATCCAGCCCCCTGGTCACCAATCCAACCCAGTGTGCCATACTCCAGTTCAGACACCACTGGGTTCTCCCGCTGGATTATGGGATAAATACCGTAATCACTTTGTACGAAAGCCCAAGCCACACTGCCTGGTCTCCTGTTTCCCACCTTTCCTCTGCCCATCATGGTAACAGCTGGCATTTTTTTTTTGGCAATTCTCAGTTCCCAGGCACTGTGTCCAGTGCTTTGACATAAATTGTCTAACTTAATAATAAAAAAAATCATATTTTGCAGATGGGGACACTGAGGCACAGAGACATTAGAGTGGCCTGTCTCAGTCACCCAGGTGGTAACTGACCTAACTATCACCCACAAAATCTGACTCCATAGTCCATGACTCAGCCTTGCATGGTGCTCTCTCTCTGATGAGTTTCTCCTCATTTACCCGATGATCTACTTACCTTCAAAGTTCATCTCTCATGTAACTTCACCTCTGAGTCTTTCAAATTTCCCAGGTAGAATCGACCACCCTCTCTTTCTTTCTTATTTGTGTGTCCCTTACTATAATGACCTGCTGATGTGGCTGCCCTCTCTCCTACCTTCTGAGAGCTTTCAAGGACAGGCGTGTTCTGGCCTTGTCTGCTCCCCCAAGACACAGGGTCTGGCCCTTTATAGACACCAACCGTTGTTGTCAAAGGCTTGACTGTCCCTCCAAGGCCCGGCTAACGACTGGCAGGGCCGCTCGCTCTCAGTGACTGTGTGTCAGTCTCTACCAATGTTCCTCCTCTATAATAAACCTGGATGCTGGTTTCTACTCCTCCCAGTTGCCACTGCAGTAGAGCGCTGGTGACCAGTGGTGGCTTGTGCGTGGGAGGGTAATTCAATGGACTTACCTGGGCTAGGCAAACTTGGTGCCTGGACTGTGTGTTCACAGGAGGTGACAGTGTTGGATGCTACGTGGCTATTAGTCCTTCTAGTTTCCTAATGCTCTGTTGTCCGAGTCCCCTAGACTCAGGTAAGATGCTGTTCACTTTGCCCTCTTTTTGGAAGGAGCACCGGCTCGAGTGTCTTTTGGGTGGGAGGGGAATCTTCCCTAACCTCTGGAAAAGCCTAGTGTGATCCTCTCTAGGAGGGAGCAGTTGTGTGAGTCCAAAATAACAGGCACGTGAAGGCTAGTGTCATGATCACCACTGTGTTTGTGTCCTTCCTCGTTAGCTAAGTCCCAACCTTCAGTGGATGGCCTCAGGAGAAGGCCTTTGGGAAGTGATTAGGTCATGAGGGGAGGCCTTCCTCATGGGATTAGTGCCCGAAGAGAGCTTTCCCCGTCTGTTCTCACCTATATGCAAAGACAATTAGACTGCTTCCTGCAAACCAGAGGCAGCCCTAGCCCTTACCAGGCACAGGATCTGCTAGTGCCTTGATCTTGGACTTGCCAGATTCCAGAAATAAATGTTTTTGTTTAAATCATTCAGTCTATGGCAATCTGCTATAACAGCCCAAACTGACTCAGGAGGCTGGTCATCACAAGATCTGAGCAGTGGTCACCCTAGACCCTGAGGAGGGAAAGGAGAAATCGAAGCCCTTGTGTCCCCCTTTGTTCTGCTTGGTGGGCTCAGAGCTGGTAGCTAGCTGTGCTACCATTGCAGCTGTAACGGGTCTGCCCTAGGCTTGCAGGATTCCCTGCCTTCCTCCAGGTACCCGGCTGCCCAGCTCCTGGGGGCTTCACTCCCTGTTTTCTCTTGACTGGGTACTTCCTGTGGGTGGGAACTATCTCAGTCACCTGTGTTATCCTAACCTCCAGTGTGTGGTACATCACTGGTACCCAGTAACTCTCTGGGTAGCCTTCGTTCGTCAATCAGGCGCAGATAACAAGATGTGGTTGCTTCATCTGTATGGCTGAGACCTGCCATAGTTTTACTGAAATGCTGATAGAGCTAAAGGTCCTCAAGGCAAAGGAGAAATCGTCCACGATCTAGTTAATTTTATTTGTGTTGGCAATTAGAATAGCAATTATGGTAGTATATTAGTGAAAATTCTTCTTCACCCCCAAATATTTTTGTTTGGATGTCAAAGATCACTAGATATTTGTCAATTCTCCTTTTTGCTCCCTACTCTATGGATATGGTGCTGAGTCTCTGAAACACAGGTGTAGAGGTGAGTGGTTGTGTGGCCAGGTGGTGAATCTCTCCTAGTTTGGACTGGATGGTGGACTAGCTGGGAGATTGTAAGAAGGATAGGGAATCTGGAGGCCAAAGAAACTGAGCTGCATGTTGGTTAAGGCATCTACTATGTATGTAATTTAGGAGAAATATCTAACCTCAGTTTCCACATCTGTAAAATGGGAATAACCATTATCTTATTGATCAGAGTATCAATATAGGAAGGATTCGGAGATTAGGAAGCTTGGTTGATGGAGGAGACACATAATTATTTTAAAAATTGCTCCACAAGGCCTGTATCCTGGCAGGGGTCAGTCCAGGGTCACTATGGGAAGCTTAATTACCGAGGCCCCATCCGGTGTCCATGTGAGTGCTGTGTTCTTGGCTCCCCACAGTCCTTGGCCCGTGCAGTTGCTGGCTTGGGCTCTGGAACCCTGTCAGTGGTCGATGATGCAACGACTCTTTGGATGCAGCGTCTTGCGTACCATGTGAATTTAGCTTCTGGTGCATGTTAGTCACAGGAAATGGAAAATGATAGCTTTCAGGAGGCGGTGGCTGAATGGCAGACGCAGTGGCCGCTGGCTTTGGACACTTAGTAGAAACATGTACTTTGCTTGTGAAGATCCAAACCTGTCCCTTGACTAAACCACATGAAAAAGGAGAACCTCTGTGACCATGCTCAAGGTGAAGAATTCACCAGGTGAAAGGGGACCAAGGTAAGGGCCAGGGAGGGAGGTGACCGATGTGTTCCATGGGTCCCTCGCCTGCCCCAGAGGGTTGGGATGATTCCTGCGGGGGTCATTCAAGTCCACATTTGCACCTGTGAGTGGGTGGGGTCAGCAGGAGGGCAGCCCTGGAGCCCCTAAGGACAGAGTGTCGAGTGGGAGCTCACAGCTCTGCCAGGTGCCAGGGGATCTGAGCCAGTGCACCCCACTCCTGTCTGTGCCTCAGTTTCCTCACTGGAGAACCTGTTACTGAGCTGCATCCTGGGCAGAGCAAAAGGAGAGGAAAGTGATGGTTACAAAGTTCTTTGATTTCACAAATCACCAAATAATAGCATTTAATTATTTATAACAGGTTTTGAGATGTTGGGATGAAAGCTGTGGAGACTCCAGGTTATTAACTGGTTGTCAGGGACCTTTGTTCAGGTAATGGACATAATTACCACATTAATTTGATCCAATGGGGAGAGGAGGGGAGAGCCTCCCACCCCTGCTTCCTCCCCCTCCCTCGCCCCTCCTCCTCGCCTTCCCTGAGTGGGAGGTGTGCCTGCTGTCCTGGTCCTTATCTCCTGTATGGCCTGGGCCCCATGGTTGTCATCACCAGGGAATGCATTGGGGGTGAGACCTTCCCAGGGTCTGGGGGTTGATAAGGCTGGTCCCTGCTGTCCCTGGGCATCAATCATCAGCTCTAATTAGACTGTAAATGTCCGTTTTCCCCCTCTCTCTGAGCTTGTTGCAGGTCACATGGCTGATATGTAAATCTCAGCCCTGGGAGCAGTTTAATGGCTGCGGTGACCATAGGTAGTAACTCAGGCTTCCCATAAACGGAAAATAAAAACAACAACCCATTACAGATGATGGTAGGTCTGCAACCTTCACGCAGCGCATCATAAACTTGAGCGATTGCTCCTGTGCTCAGCTGTGGACAGGACCAGGGAGGGGGCGCAAGGTGGAGGGAGAGGAGATTTGCGACCTGCAATTTCCAGGTAGTCTCTCCCCTCTCTGTCCTGGCCCCGCTAGGGAATCGGTGCCTGGGAACTTCAACCTACCCTGCCTGGGCAAGTGGGAAGCGGCTTCTCATCAGGCCCCATCTCTACCATTGGGTGGGGTTCATGTTGCTGCACTCATTGAGAAGCTGGTGTGTGTGTGGCAGGGCTTCTAGGGTACACTGTAGTCCTGCTGCCTCTCTCATATTGTGTCATCAGTGTTTGAGGGCAGCCTGGATGAGCAGAAGTGTAAATGCCATGAACGTGACACATTTGCTTGTTTCAGTCACTGCTGTATTGCCAGCATCTAGAGTGGAGCTGAGCATATAGTAGATGCTCAATTAAGTTTTTCTTTCTTTTTTGAATGGAGCAATGAATGAATAAGTAAAGTTTTGGGTTTGGGGCTTGTTCTGGATCCCTGCTCTACTGCTTCCTAACTGGGGTAAAGTGGGGGTAAAGTCTCTGGAGCTCAGTGTCCTCATCTGTAAAATGGAAATCAGGTGTCTATGTTGCTGGGGTTGTTGGGAAGGTTAAAACAGTGATGTTTCTAAACATCCCCAGCCTTGGATAGAATATGTGTCACTTCAGAATGTCAGAGGATAACGTAGAGGCTTGTAGAGGGCAAGAGGTTTGGAAGAGTTTTTAAAGGATGGAAACTGTAAAGGGGAGAGCTCAGGTACTGTGATCACTCAGATTCAGTTGTCTTCATTGTTCTAAACTATGTTGCAGACACCAGAGAGCATTGGGTGTTTCCTCTCCGCGCCAGGGGGATTTGGGAATTCATAACATGCTTATATCCAATGTCTATCTCAGCAAGTGTTTATTGAGCATCTGCTTCATGCCCACTTGGGCTAGATTGGGGGATTGGAGTGGGTAAACCAAGCCCCTGCACACAAGTGCTTTATGATCTGGAGGAGAACACAGAGGCAGCATCTGATGATGGTGAATGGGTAGTACCCCTTCAGTGTCATGTAGGGAATTCTTTGGGAACTCAAGGCAGGGGGATCCAATTCTGTCCAGGGCTATTTGGGAAAGATTCAGAGAGGACAGTTTTGAACAATGAGGAGAGACATTCCCAGTAGAGAAAGGTGTGGAGGGGAGATCAGAGAGGTAGCAGTTGGCAGGGGGCGGGTTTGGAGAATGCCTGTGGATAGAATGTTCACGGTTATTGGATAACTTTTTGGGAGGCAGGACTAGTGGTGGAGTAGAAGGCCAGGCTGGGATGGGAGAGGAAAGCCTATTCTAAAAGATGTGTCTCTTCCTAAGGGCCGTGGGGAGCACGGAGAATCATAAGCAAAAGGACGATGTGGCTCTATTTATGATTCGCTAGGAAGACTGTTGATTGGCTGGTGTCTGAGTTGGAATGAGACTCATCCAGACTCAGATTCAGATGCAAATAAGGGGATGTGCTCGGCTCTGCATGTCACTTCCGATGAAGCCACAGGCCAACCAACTCTGTCAGATTTTACTCATCTCTGCACGTAGATGGGGATGTTCTTTCCAATGTTGATCAGCTGAGAAATGTTTTGTCCATAACTATAATATAGGGTATTAAGTTGACCTAGACTTACCAAGTCTCTTTTTTTCCCTCTTCAAGACAAAAACCATCTATCATCTGCCATGTCCAGAAACACCAGATCATGAAAGAAGCAAAAAGAGGTAGAACCCTAGTTCCTAGAAGATCTCAGCCTATTTCCAAAAAAGACATGAATATCCCTCCCCTTCCTTAGCCTCTCTCCCTCATTATTCCTGACCTGTATCTGTAACCCTTCAACTCCTTGGAGTTGAGAAGTTGATTTGCAATCACAGCTCCTGCTTCTCTATTCTTTGGACACTATTTGAATAAAGTTCTTTCCTTTCCCATCAAAAAAAAAAAAAAAAAGAAGTTGGGGGACATGTGGAAGGCTCTTCCTCAAGGACTTTCAGAGAATGGCCTTGTGACACTTTGATTTTGGACTCCTGGCCTCCAGAACGGTGAGACAATAATCTCTGTTGCTTTAAGCCAACCAGTTTGTAGTAATTTATGGTGACAGCCCTGGGGAACTAGTAAACTTCCATAAGAATGGATGAACAAAATGATGATTAAAAAAAAAAAAACAAAAACAAAAAACCCTGATTTTGGTAAAGATTTGAGAAAGTGCCTGCTATGGTTTGGATACAGTTTGAATAATTTCCAAGACTTAATATTTGATATTTAATCCCCATTGTGAGGTATTAAGAGGGTGGTCCCCTCCTTTGACTATGGTGTTCACAGGTAGGTGTTTAGGATTAGATAAGGTCATCAAAGTGGACTCCCTCCCCACATACAGAATTGCTGGTGGCTTGATAGGAAGAGGGAGAGAGACCAGACAGACACATGTACACATCCATGTGATGGTCTGTGCTGCTTCAGAACTCTGCCAGCAAAGAAATCCCCAAAGTGGACCCTTGACTTTGAACATCCAGAACTATAAGCCCCAATTAACCTCTTTTCTTTATAACATACCCAGACTGTAGAATTGTGTTAGCAACAGGAAACGGACAAATACAGAACCCATGGTCATCTTCCTAGGGAGTGCTGGAACCAGGATTCAAAATCAGCTTTCTCTGTCACTAAACTCTTTCTCCCTCTATTATACAGGTGAGGATTATTGTGAGTAGCCCATTTGTGAGCAAGGGTAGGCATGGGTGGGTTCTGGCAGGTGGAAAGAATGTAAATTATTTTTGTGGACAGTCTGGCAGGGTACTCCAGAAACACCTTCAAAGCCAGAAGTCCCTTTATTTTCTCCCATCACTCACATGAGTCCCCACTTACATATATTAGTACCTGGAAAATTCCAAGAATCACTTGATGTCGTGCAGTTGGAGGCTCATTCAGTTCCAAATATCAAGAGAGAACTGGCCATTGCTAGAGTATCCGTTTTGGTCCCTTCCATATGGGGTCGCTGTTGAACACCAGTCTCCTACAGCCCCTTGGACCCTCTGTGTTCAGTGAAAGGGTAATCTTCTTGCGGACCTAAGTCCCCAAACAAGTCACAATGAGGACTTCAGGTGTGATCATCAGAATGGGCTCCACTCTCCTTACAGGAACCCCAACAGTTGAATTCCAAGCCTCTCCACAGGGGAAGGCAGATTGTCTCAAATGGCGACTGAAGTCATCTCCTTGACTTGAGGTCTCTCGATGAGCCTCTGCTTCTCCATCTGAGAAATGGAAACAAGAATATCCTCACTTTCAAGGTAAGATGTGAGGACTGAAAGGCACAGAGCGGGAAATGGCACAATGCCTGTCATGGAGCAAACGCTCACGTGATAGGAACTTCAGAAGGTTTCTCCCTTCTTTCCTTCCTTCCTTCTTCCCCCTCCTCTCATTGTCCCATGTCAGAGCATCGGGTGTGTGCTCTGTGTGTGTGTGTGCATGTGCACATATCTGTATATTGTCTATTGTTTGTTTTTTGTTTGCATGTATGTATATGTTCATCTATATGTGCGTGGGTATGCATGTGTGGGCGTGTGTGTTTGAGTGTGTATAGATGTATTTGTATATATGGATGTGCACATGTATGTGTAATTGTGTTTATGCCTGGGTAGATGTGTGTGTGTTTTTGCATGCATATATTTTTGTGTATAGGGATGTATGTGTGTATGTGTGTGTGTGTGTGTGTGTGTGTGTGAGAGAGAGAGAGAGAGAGAGAGAGAGAGAGAGAGAGAGAGAGAGCGCACGCGCACTCCTCAAGCATGGAAAACTTTCACCCTTGAGGAACACAGAAATCTGTGCTCCTGGTTCTGGGTCACCTGCACAGGAAGCCTGGTCCTTCCTGGGACTTGTAAGGATAGTGCTAGGCTCTGAGTTGTCCTCACCTGCTCTTGACATTGCACCACCTCCACAAGCCACAGTCAGGAGAGGGGTGTGGTTTGTGGGGAGAGCTGGATACCTATGCATCCAAGCCAGTGTTCCACCTCTGCAGCCTCTCCTGGCCTCCAGGCTTGGTAGGAGGTAGAGAGCAGAGCAGCTGAAGAGGCGTCCTTCACTGTTGCAGGCATTGCTGAAGATCAGCTCTCAGAGAAGACCCCAAAGATGTCACCCACTGCTCTTAATGTCCCTGGTGCCTCCGTTTGCTCACCGTGTTATGGGGATTTTTGAGTTGAGAATTTTAAACTCAAACACATGTCCAGGCCAGGTAGCCAAATGAGGAAATCAGCTTAATTTGAAACTATCCTGACCCACAGGGGCAGATATTATCCCACTTTGTTAACTGCTGCCATGTGAAGAGTTGAGCTCAGGACTTCCAGCTTTCCAATCACTCCAGAAAAAGGCTGAAATCTGAATTTGCACATAAATCCTGAAATTTTTCATGGTGGCAAAACATTCTTCAGGCTTAGGACTGGCCGAGACAGGGGGCTCACATCTCAACTTGCTTTGATCAGGTCAGGAGGGATGGGGGTGATGAGAGCAGTGTGGGCCTCCATGTTGACCTTTGGGGGAGTCCAGCATGGATTTCAGAGTGTGGGACTGGAGTCAGGCAGCTTCTCTTTTCCAATCCCAGCTTTGTCTTTTTGAACTGGGTATCTTTGGGCAAGTGACCACCTCTCTGAACTTCACCTTCAGTGGACAGTAACGTCCACTGAATAATAGGACTGATGTCAGGAGTAAATAAGAGAAAACAAGCAAATGCTCCAGATTCTCGGTGTATCTACTCATTATGTTGATGTCAATGTCTTGTTCAGGCCACAAACTAACAGCAATAACAAACTTGCACTTTGATTGTTTGGTAACATCCAAATCAGAAGAAAGAAATTCCAGAAGTCTTTGAACCCAGGATAAACAATAAATGTCAGTTAAGCAGCCAATACTTTTCTCCTTGGAGATTTCAAGGTATAACGTGCACTCTGTGTATAATGTTTCCTCATAGATCCCAAGGACATGGAGCAGAGCTATGGGCAGGGCACTGGGGAGCTGGGAGAGGAACTGAATAGAACAGAAGGATTACCTGGAGACTCCAAGAGGGGAAGAGGGGGGTGAGGTTAACATGGGAATGGGCAAAAACCACAGAGAAAAAAAAAAAAAGCTGAGGTGGGAGTGGCTAGAATGTGAATAAATTAAGTTGGAAATACCTTGAGCATTTCCTGGGATTCTCAGCAGCTGGGATGAACATGTCCTGTGATTCATTTCCCAGACCTTCGGGGGAGACAGACACTGAGCAGGAAGTATGGAAGTAGAGAAAGGTACAAAGGGGGGAGTTCAGGGAGCTATGGGATGCTCACAGGAGACCCGGCATCGTCTGGTGTTGTCTCCTGGGTGGCATGCTGGTGTTTTTAATGGTAATAATAATAATAATTAACAAGTATGGAGAACTCACTATCTATATGCCAGGCATTCTGCATGGATGATCTTATCAAATCCTCTCAGAGTAAGCCACTCAAATAGATATTTTAAAGAAGTTGTGGATCTGGAAGGTGAAGTAGGGCCTCTGGTTACTTGGTCATCAGGTGGTGAGTCTGATTTGGGTACGAGACCTTGCAACTGTACAGTGCATGGGCACAGGGAACTCTGGGTTCCAACTTGTCCTGTTTGGAGGTTGGCAACTTGAGTGTGATGAAGGAGAAGCCCCCAGAATCCCCTTCTGTTCTCTTCCTATAAGGAGAAATCCTGGAAGTAGACATATTCAGAGGAAAGGCAGGTATATAAGAAGAAAGCGAGGGTGCTGTTTCCATCTCCTCTCTTGGCTGAGACCTAGTTGTCTCTTTCCTTCTGGGATACACAAACTTGGGTACACATTTCTCCAACAGGCTCAGGCCCTCTATGAAGCCAAGTCTCCCACGGGGGTGTTTCAGACTTTCCATTTTCATTGGGCATCAGTTGAGGGTGAGGTGCCCAAGGTCTATTGCTCTAAAGATTGAATGATGAAAGAATTTGCCTACTGATAATCCTTCTTTCAGGCAAGGTGAAGGTTGAGCAAATTGGTATTGAGCAATGAGAAAAAAGAGGCACAGATATATTTTCAGGACCAAATAGGACAACTTCTCTTTGTTGTTTAGAAAGTTCAAATGTTCAGCTACTTTCCCTCCCTCCAACTTCTGTTTTCCATCTCCATCTGAAAGTGGTCAGGACCAAAACTGAAAGTGGAGGCCTCTTGGAGTGAGGCTGACCTATCTTTAATGGAGTTTCTTATCTTGGGGTGGCCAGGGTGAAACCTTGGTGCTGGGGCAGGCTGGTGGAGACCTTGTTAACGCAGCCCCGGTATTTAGTTATATATTCAACAATAATGGATCGCTGCTACTTTTTCTATGTCAGGACTTGTTCTGGGACCTGGAGGTTCAGAGATGGTGAAGATAAGTCATCTCTGATCTCTCAGGACCTCATAGTCAAAATGTCCCAAAGTGAAGAGTGCAATCGAGGCACCTTACGAAGGCTGTGGTGACACTAAGAGGAGGAACTAATTCCACCGGGCCAGTGAAGGTGGTGAAGCAAACTTCTAGAGCTTTGATTTAAACTCTAAAGAACTTGTAGCCTGAATAAATCTTGATCCCATGTGATTCAGTCTGATTTTTGTGTTGGAGATACATAACAGCAAACAAGATAGACATAATTTTTGAAACTAGTTCATGCCTTTATTCTGTTTCTCAAGGAAGTGCCCAGTGGAGGTCAGCCACTAACTACTCTTCCCTGCTCGAGATCCTCCATGTGGAGGATCCCGGAATTCCCTCCACAATCTCAACAGTCAATGCCACAAGTGTCCCTTTCTCTCAGGTCTCTTGTGGTTTTTGAAAATGCATTTCTTTCATATTATCTACATATCAATCCTTTGTTAAATAGAACCTCGGTCTCTCTGCATTCCATAGGTGTCCTTACGTGCACATTGTCCTGATTTGGTCTCCTAAAGAAGCTGGGAGCAGAGAAGACCTCAAATACTCATACTTTAATGATTTTATTCCTACGTCAGTTAAAGGGCATTTCATTAAGGTGACAATTGGGAGAGAGATTCTCTTGGCAAAGGGGAACCTTCCATCAAGCCTTGGAAACATGAAACTCTGTCCATGACAGAGCGGTTAGGTGTGAACAGGGCTGGGGCTATGCATGTGGGAAGGGGTGGGAGAGAAGATGGGAGAGGTTAAACAGAACAGACCTTGAGGTCGATGACTAGCAATCTAGACTTAGTTCTGAGTAAGGGAATCCATTGAGAGTTTTTGTTGGCTTGTTTGTAATTTGGGTAAGGTCTCATCACATGTGTATTTTCAGAAGATGACTCTGATGTCTCCCAGGAAGTTTGCGTTAGATGGAAAGAGAAAGGTAAAAAGCCAGAAAACTGGGTCAGGAAACTGTTGCAAAAAAGAAAAAAATTCAGTGAGACCCGGATTGGGGTGACCATGATACAGATAGGAAGGAGGGGATGAATGTCAGAATATTTCAGTGGAACAGGCAGTAGAAATGGCTTCTCTTTGTTTGGGTGGTCATTAAAGAAGGCACCAGGCACAGTTGTGGTAGGTCCCTAGGCCTCAGCACCCACCCCTGTGTGCAGTAGGGCTTTTGTGTGCCCATGATTATCACTTGATGGCTCTACTACAGCAGCAACAGGGCCACAATGTATAGAACCTTATTCTGCTTTAAGCAGTGTGCTCAGTACTTTGCCTATGTTATCTCATTCCATATGAGATAGGAATGCAGTAGGGTCATTGAACCTGTAATTAATTGCAAGTCAGGGCTTGGAAGCCTCTTTCTGAAGACATGGACCTGTGGACTCAGAATGAGCATTGGGTGGGGGACGTGCTTATCCATTTCTAGCTTTCCTGGCCACTCCCCACACAGGCTCTGCTCTCCCAGGAACAGTCTGGAAGTAATGTCTCTTTCTCAACCCATTACTCCTCTCTGCATGGCTTGACATCTGGGTGGAGGCAATAGGAACCTCTTTCCCAAGGTGCCTCCAAGAGGGAGGAGACGGACAGACCCAGCCTTCTGAGGACAAGGACTCGGGTGCAGATTCCGCCAGGTTGGATGAGTCACCTCACTGCCAGAGATTTGGTTTCCTATGGAGTGGAAAAGAGTGGCTCTCTTAGGAGGTGGCGAACATCTTGGGAAACTCATGTACAACACCCAGCCATGGACTTGGCACCTCGTATGTCCTCAATACCCCTTCATTTCCTATCACTGCGTTTTGACTTACTGCTTAGGAGGAGAAGTAACTGGATCTGGAAACTGTTGGAATAACCATTTTATGGACGAGGACATTGAGGACAGGAGCAGTAAAGACTTGTAAATCTCACTGGTTGTAGAACAGAGTTTCTACTGTTTTACAGCCAGAAACTCACCCCATTTCACTTTGGATCCTGACTCTTGCCCCAGTTCCAGCTGGATTTTGATTTCTGTCTCCAAAGGACATTTACCAGCAAGGTTCTGAAATACACAGCATTTTAGTTGACCAGGGAAGTTGGATTCTAAGCGCTGCTTAGAAATTTTCAAGAGAATCTGTCCTCTCAGCCAGAGTGGCTGGCCAGTGATTTCCTTGAAAGGAAACTCATCCCTGAGAGAGGACATCATGGACTTCAATGAAGCTGGGACCAAACTGCTTTGCAGCAACTGCGTTATAGGGGAAGATCAGGAGAGAAGGAAGGAGCCATATGGCAGGCTGTTGGGGGAGACCCTGGGGGCCTTAGCAGGACAACTCTCAGTGTCTGGGGACTTAACAAGGACAGCCTTGGGGAACCTTCTTTTTTTCTGCTATGAAGGTCAGCTGAATTCTAGAACATTGTATTAGTACAGGGCTTCATATCTTCTAGGCATTTGACTCATACAGTTCAACTCCAAAACAAAGATTGGAAAATAAAACTTGAAGTGCCCGGATGATTCTGCCACTAGTCTACTCTCTAGCATGGCACAGCGTGAGCTCATTGGAAGAGAAGCGAACCTGCCATCAGGGGTATCAGCATTCCTGCCTATCTACATGAGAAACACAGGGCACTGGGTGAGAGAGAAATCTTGGTGTTTTTATCTGAGATTTTGGGCTTGTTCGTTACAGTAGCATAACCCCATCCATTCTGACTGATACAGAGATTTTTGAATAGGGATTTTGCGTACCCATGATTATCACTTGATGGCTTTACTACAGCAGCAATATGGTCACAATGTATAGAACCTTATTCTGCTTTAAGCAGTGTGCTCAGTACTTTCCCTATGTTATCTCATTCCATATTTATCACTACCGTATGAGAATGATTGAAAAATTCCCATGGTTTTAGATAAGGAAAAATGCAAAGAGTGATCAACTACTTTGGCCAAATTCACAATGGCAGGGATGAATAATAAGGTCAGATTGTTTCTGATACCTAAACTAGTGGGCTGTCTCCAGTATATCAGCTGTCGTTGCAGTTTGGAGCTGAGTTCCCCCAAGAGAGAGGACTAGGCACCTGGGGGTTTGGCAACGGAACTGCCTCGCCCAGCCTTGGCCACCTCATGCCAGCCCCATCCCTCCGTGTGCCAAGCCTCCAAGCACCTCACTTACCACCCTCCTCCTACACTAATGATATTTATTCTTGCCACCCTGGCAGGGTGTTCCACTGCCTAATTACTGTTTAGAAACCTCTGAAGGTGGAAAACATGATGTTAAGTGCTTAATGGTTAAAGGATTCACGTCAAGCCTAGAGAGGAGGGGGACTCTCGGGGGTTACGGCCTAGAGCAGGGTAGAGAAACTGGGAATTCACACCAGAGACAGTGTATTGTGTCATAGAGGGGCAGAGACAGGCTCTGGCAGTGCCTACTCAGGTTGGAGTCAAGACTCAGATTATTTGGGTTACGTGGCTGTTGGGATCATCAACCCCTATTGTCACCCCCTGATTCCTTCTGGAATCAAATCCTGGTTTTCCCCATTTTATCACGAGTACAATAGCCCATTTATTGAGCACTGAGTGCTGGGACCTTGGTTAGGAAGCTGATAGTCATAGTCTCAATTATTCCTTTCCACCATGATATAGGCTCTTGTCCCCACATGGAATTTGAGGCAAATGAATGTGACATGACCTGTTCAAAGGTGGTAGGTCTGAGCCCAGGTCTGTCTGGCTCTTGAGCCTGGTCTGTTAAACCTTAAGCAACTGTATGTTTCTTTTGGATGAAAATCTGGAAGAACAAATTTAGACATCTTTGGAGTCACAATGACATGAATCTGAGACCTCAAACCTTGTAGCTGTGCCTTTTAATCTGTCTGAATCATGATGCCCACTTCGCTAAAGTAGAAATGGTGGTATTGTTGTGTATAAATATTGTGTGTGTGTGTGTGTGTGTGTGTGTGTATAAATATATATATAAATAAATACTGAAGATTTTTCCTGAAGTTTTGGAAGGCAGTTCAACAATGTGGATTCCCTCTACAGATAACTTAGGAATTTGTCACTCTCTGGAATATCTTCCAGGATGGGGAGGTCATCACTCAAGACAGCCCTTCCCGGGGTTGTACAAAGTTCTCTCAGGGAGCTTGGATGGAAGGTGCAAGCAGGGCATAGCCTCACCCCCAGGGGATGTGGGAAGAGTAGGAGGTGAGCAGAGGGTGGGCATCTAATGGGCCGCGTCTTGGTGGGTGTCCAGGGTCGGCACGCCTCTGATGGTGATGACTAGGTGGCAATAATGGGTCATTTCCCTAATTGTCATTAATCACCCATTGGCCTGAGCCTCCACCTCCTGCTTTCTCTCCTGCCACACCTCGCTGATGGCTGCTGTGAATGGCGACACCTGACTCACCGATATCCCAACTGGTCTGGCAAACACTGGATGGTCCTGAAGTGGGGAAGGGTGAACCTGGGTTCTGGGTCCTTCCAGACCTAGCCTGCAGTTCTGGTCTGCCTTGCCCTGGATACAAGTGAAAGCCTGGTTTCCTTCCAAAGTGGGAGGGCCATGTTCTGAGAGCAGGGGCCTCCTGTGACTCAGATAATGGTCTGGATCAGAAAGCAGCCCCTTACTGGGGCTTGACATGGCTGCCAGGGGCCAGAGGCTGACTGCCAGCTGACCCCCTGGGGGAGGGGACACATTGACTGATGGAGACAGGGGGCCAGACAGAGGGGCTCGCAGATCCATAGGTAGAGGGAGGCAGAGGGAATCAGACTGAGAGGTAGGGAGTGTGAAGAAATGAAGAAAGGGGGGAAGCAATGGACCCTGTCTTCACATGTGGTTCCTCTGGGGAGGCTCGAATCCTCATTACCTGCCCATCCCACCATCATTCTATGCTCGTTAGGAGAGTCTCCTAAGTATGAGGGGCAGCAGAAAGAAGAGGAAATGTGTCTTTGCTTGGCCACTGAGTGTGGACACTTTGAGCTCATGTCTTAGCATCTCTGAGTTGTAGTCTTGGCTACAAAGTAAAGATTCTCTCTCCCAGATGATCATGGAGCTGCCCTGAGTTGTGGCTGGGCAATTTTCTGGACACTCTGGAGCATGCCCAGAGAAAAGCTGGCACCCTCCTTCACAGAGCAAGGCCTGCAGGTGAGCTCTCCTGAGTGGCTCTGTGGGTCCAGGGCAGCTTCTGAGAGGGAACGGGGGGGGGGGTGAGACAGGAACAGCCCTGTGGGGGAGGTGACCGTGTCCCGAGCACTCCAGGTGGGTTTTATCATCCCCACTTTACAGATGAGGAAACCGAGGCCCAGAGAAGCTAAATGAGTGTGACAGCCCACCCAATCTGTTGGGAGTCACCGGGCTCCGAAGACTAACTTCCACATCCCTCAAGAAGAGCCGTCCAATGGGGAGCCCTGATGGCTCACATGATCCTGCCATCCAATGGGGAGCCCTGCTGGCTCACATGATCCTTACCCACCAATCAAAAAGCACCCCATGCCAACTGTCAAACCCTTCAACCGTTAAACTGTCATAACTGTCAAACCACCCCTGGCTCTATAAATATGTAGAGCTATTCCTCAATAAAGGGGCATTTTCTCTGGTGGCAAGCCTTGATTATTCTTTCAGAATCCACCAGTCCAGACCACAGCATAACCAGTTTGGGGTTTCTGCTGTGCAGTCACTATAGCCTGGCAGGAGGGAGGCAGAAGGGGTGATGAGTGTCACTTGCCTGCTCTGGGCTCTGGCAGGGATCAGAAGGAGGGACCTTGGGAAAGCTAGCATGAAGATCCTGTTCTTCTGCCTTCTTCCTGCTTCTCACTGTCCTCTGACCAGGGCTGACCACAATGCAGATCGTGCAGTGCCTGTGGGACAATAAGTGTGTCCTTCCCTTTCTGGGTCTCAGTCTTTCAAGCTGCAGAGGAAAGAGGTGGAACCAAGTGGCCTTACAAGATAGTCATTCAGATCCGGAGTCGTTTCCCTCTGATGGGACCAACTTGAGAGTGGGAAGGAGGAGCAGACCCCTAGGGAAGCTCACAGAGAGAAACAGATCTAGTTACACAACCGCACACTCTACATAAATTCAAACTGCGCTATTTTCCATGAGGGAAAAGCCCAAGATTCATGAACCGTTGGAATGGAGAGATGGTGATCCCAAGGTGAGACCTCCAGACCTTGGGTGAGCCCGGTCCTGTGCTCCTACTGAATATTCTTTTGGTCTTCCTTACTCCCTGGGACTCCACTCTGCCTTCTTTTATTCCTTAACTTATTTGAATCATTTACTCATCCTTTGAATAACTACTTCTTGAACCTGAGCATGCATTGTGCTCCAAAGAGAGAGTGGCCAATGAGGAGATGTGGTTTTGACCTTGCAAATATGGCAGTGGAGCAGGAGACAGAGAACACAACCACCTAGAGGATTACTTAAGACATTGACAACACACACACACACACACACACACACACACACACACACAAGAAGCTGGGTTGTCAGGCAGAGAAGGGATGAGAAGCATTAGGAGTTGGGTTAGGAAATGCCTCTCTGAGGAGGTGACATTTGAAATGAGATCTGACCGACAGGCACAGCCCTTCAAGGACCTGAGGGAGGACATTGTGGGTGCAGGGGACAGCAAGTGCAATGGACATGAGACAGGAAAGAGCTTGGGTGTTCATAAATAGAAAGAGGACTTCTCACCCTCCCTGACTGTTAATAGTCCTGTGACCCAGTAGGACATAAAATTTGGACCGAAGGTTGCCTGCCTCGGAGACCTGCTTAAAAATGCAGGCAGGTCCCCAGGCCCTTGTCCTAGCCACCTCAGCCCCCACTTCTGCTTCTTCCCAGCTTCCCCGGGTTGCCCCCACTGCTACATTCCCAGTGTGCCTCACGGCCAAACCCAGGAAGTCAAAGATCTCTTTTTGGACAGAAGCTCTTGCCCAACATTGAGGTCAGAGAATCTTTCCCCAGACAGAGGTCCGTCTGTCTCTGATGTGGTGTGCCTGGGGGCACATGGCATCTCTTTGACCCTGGCTCACAGATTAGGCAAGGCCAAACCGGGGTTGGCAAACACATCGTTTGTTCGTTCGTTCATTCATTCATTCTTTCATTCATTCATCAATTGTTATTAGCACCACCACCAACAGGGGTCAGAACAATAAGATGACAGTTAATGAGGGCCCCTAATTAGGATCTAAGATTCAGAAAAGATTTTTAGGAGGAAGTAATATATAAATTGAAGATGAGCAGGAATTAGCCAGTGAAGGGACTTACAAGAAAGAAGAGAACTTCAGGTTTTTCTGCAAAGGTCATGGGGTAGGGAAAACAAGGGGACAGTTGAAGAACTGCAAGAATTTTGTACGGACGTTGGTAAAGGACAGCATAGGCGGGAGGTCTTCTATCTGGTAGGACCAGAGTCTGCAGGGGTACAGGGCTTCATCCACCATAGTTTTTTTGTTGTTTTATTTTTTATTTTTTTGGACCACAAAGTTCTTTCCTACAGAGTCAGTTCTCTCAAAGGTAAATTATTGCAGAGGAAGAACAAAGATGGAAGGGAGGATCAACTGGTTAACTTTCCCTTAGGGAAGTGACCCCTGTGGCATCCCTTTCACTTCTAAGCCTGATATTCCTCCCATAGATTTCTGTGCTGCCTAAATGCATCCCCCGCCCGCCCCCCCCCCAGCTTTCCCAGTCTCTCATCAGCCTATCCTTATTCCTGTCTCTGAAAACTCCACCCCTTCCACCACGTAGGGTTCTAGGCTATAGTGACCAGGCTGTGGTGGGCAGACCCTGGACCGCCATGAAGAAAATGAACTGGAGGAAGACTGTTGAGGGACATTGTGGTCACCAAGACAGGGGTCATGGCAGAGTGGGCGCAGAGAGTTGCTGCTTTTGAGAGATTTTCAGGAGGTCTTTTGGAAGGTTTGTGTGTGGCTTTGATGAACCTATGGCTGTACTGTCCCTAAAGGAAGAAACACAGGAGACCAAGGGGGAGGGGTGAGGGACACCTGTTGAACTTGGAACTGCACAGCTGCATGACTTTGAGCAAGCCCTTAACCCCTCTGACCTTCTGTTTCTTCATCTGTAAAGTAGGAAAACAAATGGTACCAATCTCATAGATGGTTGCAGGAATTAAATGTGCAACTTTAACATGGCGATAGCACGTGCAAGCCCTGTATCATTGCTTGATAAATCTATCCCAGGGGCTGCTTCCCATAAACACCTGGCTACTAGAGATCTGGTGTCTGGAAGGGAGATGTGGCTGAAGGCAGAGATGTGAGCTTTATTGTTGCTCCTACCTGCTAAGTAAATGTAGGATTAATGTTGAAGCATTTCAGAAAATCAACTCTTCAAAAGCAGCTTCAGATATGTTGGAGGAACTTATTTGCATCCAAACAATGAATCTGCCAATTGCAAACCAAACCAGTGCTCTTATCATCACCCACCAGGGGACTTGTTGATAACATGGAGTTGGAGTTTCAGCATGTGTTCTGGGGCGATCAAAACCAGTCTGTTTTTTAAAAATGCCTTTCCCTTTGCCTTTTCAGACTGGTTTTCCTTCCCATTAGTCTGAGTTAGTGAAATGTCTGGGTTCACTTACACTTTGATTCTGAACAGCAGACTCCCATGGTCTAAATGGCAAACTGTCCTGGGGTGGGGTGAGAACCACAGTTGAAGCCATGCTCATCTACAGTATATGAGCTCATTCCAGGTGGCCTAGGGTGGCATTTGATAGGAGTTGAAATGAAGAACATATGATTTCTTTGAATCTAGCTCTGGGCTCTACATCTCTCCCATTCAAGGAGTCTAGGTGAATCAAAGGAATTAAAGGGTGAATAGCCAATGAAGCGATGATTGGGCAAGAAGACAGACCAACTGCAGCTGTAGTCCCATCAGTTATCGGTGTCTGTGGGCTGCACCACCCCAAAGCCAGTGCCTTAGGATAGCACCTTGTTTGGCTGGGTGGGTTTTCTTCTGGTCTTACTGGGCTCTTTGTGCATCTCATTCAGTTGTGAGCAGGGCCTAGAGGGAATGGCTAGCAAGCCTGCCACTCCCCGCCCCCCAATCCCGCTTCTTTCTTTTCTTTTTGGTGCTGGGGATTGAACCAGGGGCATTTTATCACTGAGCCACATCCCCAGCCATTTTTGTTTTTTATTTTGACACAGGGTCTTGCTCAGTTGCTTAGGGCCTCACTAAGTTGTGCACTTGCAAGCTTCCTTCCTAGGCCTCCTGAGTCACCGGGATTACAGGTGATTACAAGCTACGCCTGGCTTTTCTTTAAGGCATGGGTCATCCTGACCCTCCTCCAGGCAAAGCAGTCTTAGGAGAGATGTCTTACTGGTCAAAACAAACCACTGTCCAGATCTGAGTCACTGTCCAAACCCAGGTGACTAGGAGGGAAGGGACTATACAAGGACATGGGTTCTGAGAAGGGGTTTTATTGGTGATCACTACTATGATGATCTATCCTAATAGTCTATGCAAAGTTTTAAAGATTTGAACTTCAAGCCTGCCAAATCAAGAAATGGTGGTGCTGCAAATGTTGGTGATAATCATGATACTATTATTAATAATGCCTACTATTCTATTTAGTGCTTATTGAATGTCAGTGCATTCACTAGTGCATTTAGTAATTTAACCCTCACAGCAATTCTGCCAGTTCGATGCCACCCCTGAACAGACGAGGAAACAGGCTCAGAAAGGAGCAGCACATATCTCTAAGGACACTTGGGGCTGTAATTCTTTCTGAAGTCAGAGAGGCATGGCCTGGATCTTTCCACCGTGGCCAAGAGATTAGAGTTTTGGACAGTCTAAACCACATTTCCAAAGGAGGCCCTTGAACTTGTTGAAATGTAAGCAGCTTTCACCAAATAGCAGCTTGATGAGATGAGCATCATGAATCACAAACATGAGGCTGATGTTTGTCTTCATCTGCACAAAGGGTTTGGCAGTTTCCAAGTTTCCCTGGCAAGCAGGATTCGGGCCTTGCCAAAACCTGAGGCTCTGGCATAACAGTTCTGGCGTCCAGGTCAGACCAGGCCTCCAGCCCTCCTGCTGTCCAAATCAGAATGCTGGCCCCTGAAGCCTCTCCTGCTGCTTCTTCCTGTCCTTGGGCCCCAAGGACAGAACAGCAGGAGGTATGGCCACATGTGGGAGCAAGATGGCACAGCACCGTTTCCTGATCACTGTCAGAGCACAGTCCTGTAGGTGCCAGGAGCCCAAGCCTTGGAAATGGTGGCAGCAGGGCCCATCCTCAGGCACAGTGTCGGGAAGAAGCTCTGAGCAGGGAGGAGCTTGGCAGAGCCCGACAGGGAGGCTCACCCAGGGCCAACAGAGAGGTGGCCTGCCCGATTCCTCCAAGATCGTGGATGTCAGTCTGAGGAAAAGCAGGTTTAAGACTGAAAAGGTTTGCACCAGACCTGGTTAGTTAGCCCCCCCATACCCCCCACCTTTTGTAATTGCAAAACTTTTCTGAACCTTTAGTGTTCTGACGTGGCAACCCAGGAGGGCAGCAGCCGTGTGGCACGGCCAGCCTGTCTGCTGGTGCAGCAGTTGGTGCAGTGTTTGGTGGGCCTCGTGCTCTGCAGGAGGCTCCAGAAGAATGCTGTTTGGTATGTGTTCTCCCTCAGGTGCCATAACGCTAACTCCATGACGGCAGGCGCCGTGTCTGCTTTATTCAGTGACAAGTGGCTGATAGATACTGAGTCAATCAATCCATCAATAAATGAACACAGGACATCATGTCATCCCTTCCTCATGTGTTAAAGGCTCGGTCCCCAGCTTGGCCATATTGGAAGTGATGGAGACTTGTAAGAGATGGGGCCTAATGGGGAGACTTCAGGTCAGTGGGGGTGTGCCCAGGGATGGTGGGATCCTGATCTCTTCCTCTTCCTCTCTTTTGCTCCTGGCCATGAGGTGAGCAGGTTTTGCTTTACCCCATGCCCTCTGTCGTGATGGGCTGCCTCGCCACAGACCCCAAAGGAACAGGGCCAACCAATCATGGATCAGAAGTTCCCAAACTGTAAGCCAAATAAACCTTTTCTCTTTATAACTTTATCTTAAATATTTGTTATAGTAACAGAAAACTAACACCCTCCTAACCATCCTTCTTTCCATCTCTCCATTTCTTCTTCCTTTCCTTTCTTCCTTTTAATTTTCCTTCCTTCCAAGTACTTGTTCTGGCAGGCACGATACTAGGGACACAAAAATGAAACAAAACAGGTCGACCACAGAGCCATATCCCCAACCTCTTAAAGAGTCAAATTTTGGGACAGAGTCTGTTAAATTGCCAAGGTTGACCACCAACTTGCAGTTCTCCTGCCTCAGCCCTCCTAGTCATTGTGAT
Source organism: Spermophilus citellus (assembly GCF_964194105.1). NCBI lineage: Eukaryota > Metazoa > Chordata > Mammalia > Rodentia > Sciuridae > Spermophilus > Spermophilus citellus. Next base: position 18,623,671 of record NC_138185.1, read on the forward strand.
CTCACCACATGCCACCATGTCCAATCAATTAATAAGTTAATTATAATTTTTGACTGCAGGAGACTATTTTTTTTTTGCCCCTGTAGCTGGGATATTTAAAAAATGAATGACAGTTAGCAAGGTGAGTGTGAGTGTGAAGGAGCAGGAGCAAGACAATTTCCAAAGAAAGCCAGGAGTATATGAAAAGGCCCCGGGGTACAAGGGATCCTGGTGCCCTCTGGGGAACAGAGGAAAAAGGGATGGTGATATTCTGAAGCTGGAGCACAGGAAGCCTCTGGAATATTTTAAGCAAATGAGGGACATGATTATATTTGAGTTTGGAAAATATTCTCCTGCCTCCTATGTAAGATGTGCTTCCTCATAACTGCTGAGAGAAACTCTGACAAGGGACTGCTGGCTTATTCTTGGCAAATCAATTCATTTTGATAGACCTCAGTTTCTTCATTTATTTTTTTATTCTGAAGATTTAACCCCGGGGAACTTTACCACTGAGCTATATCCCCAGTCCTTTTTTTTTGTTTGTTTGTTTGTTTGTTTTATTTTGAAATAGAGTCTCACTAAGTTAGGGTATAGCTAAATTGCTAAGGCTGGCCTCGAACTCATGATCCTCCTGCCTCAGCCTCCTGAGTTGTTGGGATTATGGGAATATGCCACCATGCAGGGCCTCAGTTTCTCTATCTTGATAGTGAGTTTGGATTTAGTGACTGATACTACCTGTCCACCTGGGTGCTCTTCCATCTGTTTTCTCTCTAGTGCTATCTCTCAGGGTCACTCAGTCCTGGGGAGAAGAAATTCTTGGTATTTTTCAGTTCTTCTCGTAAGCATGTAACATGAACACTTGCAAGTGAGTTCCCACGTGCACAAGGACCCATATCTGAAAACACCTAGAAAGGTGTTGTGCAGTGTATTTGTGATACCTAAACAGAATCCTGCAGAGGTTCTCTTGCCTGTACCAACCTTCAGGAAACAACTGCCTGTGGACAAAGCAGAGGAAGATGTTCAGTTTAGCATTTCTTACCCATAGCGAGAGAGTGGGAGTCACCACTACTTGGTGACTAGTGAGATTTTGACCCATTCATAGCATTCAACAATAAGTAGCCACTAAAAGCATTAAGAGGAGCTTCTGTGTAACAGAATGGAAAATTTTCAGGACATTCTGATGGGCAGAAAAACAAGCTGTGGAACAATAAATAAAGTCTGAAAGAAGCACAGGGATGCTGTGAGTTCTGTGTAATCACACGTCCGGGCAAAGAAGGAAGATTTGAAGGAGAAACACTTAACTGATTACAGGTTGCCCCTGAATTAGGGTGATAATTGTCAGGGGGAATCCTTGCCTTCTCAGTAATAGTCCTGTTTTTGAAAGGAAGAATGCATTTATATATTTCTTATATAAATGTAAATTAATTAAAAATAAGATATTGGGGCCCTTGAAGCTACAATGGAAAACATTGTCCAGGTTCACTACTAAGGTGAGGGTGCACGGTGGGGTGAGGGATAGTTTCCCATTTCTTTATCTGATCGACTTCACATCTTTCATAATGAGCATGTATTTATATATTCGTGGTGCAATAAGAAAGGGGAAAAGGAAGTAACTTTTCCAATTTAGCTCTTCTCCGAATGAGCTCAGCAGCTAGGAGTACTCGGGGGAACTGAGGCTCAGAGATCCATGTGACCGGCAGGAGCTGGTGGTGGGTGAGTCAGTCAGGGAGGATGAGGCCGTCCACAGTGCCTGCCTGCGTCACGTGACACCAGAGTATAGCAAACTGGCTTGTTTTGCAACCCAGGCAGGTCCTTTAACCACAGGCCTGCTGGCTGGCCCCATGCAGCTGGGGGCGATGGTGCCAACCCTCTTCCCTCGAATGAGTCATGCCTCTTCCCGCAAAGCTGGGGGAGGATGTGCAGAAGTTGGTTTCTGGGGCAGAGATGCAGCTACTGCTCATAGGTCCTGCCGGGCAGGGTCCCCTGGGGGCTGAGGGGCCCCAGGGATGGTGGGAGAAGTTCAGAGGGGGTTACTGCTCTTGTGTATAGAATAACACAACCATGGACATCTGCTTCAGACCATGGCAGTCAGTGCCCGGGTGTGGTAACCATTAAGAGGTGGGGTTTGGGGGGATTCCATCAAGCATTGAGTGAGCGCCTATTATGATACTGTGCTCATGTGTCATTAATGACCTGCAAGACACTGATTGCTGGCCCCATTTTACGGATGACGAAACTGAGCCTCAGGGGAGGTAAGTGACTTGTCCAAGTTCTAAGGTCCAAGCTAGTAAGAGGCAGAGATGGGATTTGAAACCAGCCGAGGTGCTCCCCCGTGGGTGCTTTGGAGACCACTTCTCGTGGGGCGCACTCTCGGATTTGCTGGTGGGAGGAGAAGTGAGAGGTCCTCGGGGATAGCAGCCATGACGACAGATGTGATCTCTCTGCCAGGTTCCAGGCTGCGTGCTTCTTGCTCGGATGCTCTTTAGTCCTCTCCACGACTCGTGAGATAATTGTCCCTGTTCTGCAGATGGACAAACTGAGACTTAGAGAGTAAATGACTCTCTAACCACACAGCCAGGAAGAAGAGGCAGTGTTCCTAAGCAGGTCTATGTGATTCTAAGTCCTGCCCTTGGATACACATAAGCCCTTTCAGCCTTCCCTGGGAGGCCAGCACTTGGTCCTCCCTTCCCTCTTCAGCCTGCCTGGCCTCCAGGGGGCAAGTTCTCGCTCACCCTCAGTATCGGGGGTCAGGGATCACCTCCTTCTCAAAGGCTTTCTCAGCTCGTCAGTGGGAACTCCTCACCCCTGTCCCCTGTGGCTCCCTGACCACGTGAATCTTTACTGAAATGCTTTACTCATCTATGCAGGGGACTTCGAGGGATTGTCCTTTAGGAGAGGGATTGTATCATGTTCATCAATTATTTTTTAAATTCTCTGATCATGATTTTCTGTCCAGGAGCTAATGCAGAGGTTACATCATAGCTTTAAAATAGAGCCGTGAATCTGGATTTGAATCCCAGCTGGGCTAGGTGATGTGGGGCTGTTACTTTTCTTCTTTTAGCTCCATCTGTAAAATGGAAATCCTAATGTCCACTTCTCAGTCCTTGGAAGGATGAGTGAAATATTTATGTAAAGTGCTGAGCACGGTGCCTGAGGCACAGAGCACACTCATGCCATTAGCCCTCTGGTCTTGCCCAGTCATGGATCAGGAGGTGACTGGCTGGGAAAGCATGGTTGCCCTGGTCACTGTGGCTGCTCTGACTCCATTGGAAGGACCCCATGCAAAGCTTTGAGTGCTATCCATGATTTACATCCCCTGTATTGATCAGAGGTGGTGACTAACACCCAAATTTATGATGCAGAGGGATAGACTGAGACCCCCAAATTCATGTGTGAAATATTAGAAAGAGGACACACACTTTTAAAAACATGTAAAAAATGTTAATTCTTAATTCTGATCAAGGAGATTAAAATAATTTACATCAGTCATCTGATAAACAAAGAAAATATTTTTTTTCCTTCTGATTTCAGTGCTGATGGGATTGGATGGAAAATCATGTACGCAGGTACCACCTGGGACCATCCGGAGCCTGAGAAACTCTTGGGACACTATGAGAATCCATTGTCACATTTTGATATTGATTCTGAGGAAAATTATCTTGAAGAAAGGACCAGTTATAAGTAGAAGATGTTTATTCCATCAATATCTAGAACAGCAAGAACCTGGATCCTCCTTGATGGGCCATTTATAGGGGAGTGGCAGAACAAGTCATGGTGTATTAATGCAATCGTCTTCAGTGTCCACAGCAGAGATCTAACACACATAGGATGCCTGGAAAGCAGAGTCTAAGCTGGACTTTATGCCATGAATGCAGTCATATCAAATCTGTGCAATGACAAATGTGGGCAACGGAGGAAGGTTAAAGGCAAAATTGAAGGGTTACAGCTGGGGCGGGGGCTGTGATTTGCATCGAATGCTATTTGGACTGAGTCACTAGGAAATCCTATAAGTGACCTGGAGAGGCCCAGACTTTGGGATTCCAAACCAAGAATCTGGCCCACCAGGCTGACCAGCCTCTGTCTGCATGGCTTACAGTAGGGCCTCATCAGAAATTTCCCGAATACAGCCTCCATGCTGGCCCCAAGCTAGACATACATGCAAATACCTCTTGTCTGGCTTCAGGAAGCTGAATGATCTTCACCAGGGATTTTCAGGAGGTCAAAGTACTCTCCATGAGTGTTCTACAAAGCGGGTCAGCTGGGGCTGGTCTTGCTTGATGACGCTGGAGAGCACTTTCTATGGAAGCAAAGAGTCCTGCAAGAGGGGGGCTGCCTGAGGCCTAATGGAGCTGATTGGAGCCCTGTTCAGTTAGTAAGTTAGACTGCATGTGACAATCATTCCTTTGGGTCCGCAGGGCCATTTCCAACTTTAGACAAACCAAAGGCAAGAATGGAACCATTCCGTTTGAAAAATACTCCATAGGGGCCTTTAAAGCAGGGCAGAAGATGTCCAGTTCCCGAGCTGCATCTCCCCAGAGTCCTCTGGCTGGACCCCTTTCTTAGATGTAGGCTCCTGCACCCTGTTCCCACTTTGGTCTCCATCCCAGGCAGCCTGGCCTCTGCCCAGCTGCTGAGAACAGCTTTGCCAGTTAACACCCAACCCTGCCTCAAAAATCACACCCCGACAACTTGGATAGCTTGAGTTGCCAAAGATTGGGCTCGGTCAAGACTTTGGCTTTGCTGCCATTCATTCATTCGTTCATTTTTTTTTTATCTGTTCCTCCATTCCTAAGCACCACTCATTCTAAGCCAGACATTGTTCTAGGCCCCGGGATATGGCAGGACCATGGTGGGTCCAAGTGAATAATAAAAAGTCGAGAGAATAACACATTTTCCTAAGTTCTATAAAAGGAATCAACTGGGTGTTCTGCTGCAGAACAATGGGTAGGGTGAGGGGGGCAGACCTTTGTTCCATTGGGGTGGCCGGAGGAGACCCTTCTGAAAAATGTCTATTCATCCAAGTCCGGAAAGAAGAGATAAAGCCCTGGTGCAATGAGCTGGGGCAGAGCCTTCTGGGCAGAGGCCCTTGTCTCCTGCTTTCCTCTCTCCGACTCACGTTCTATCTCTTTCTCTCTTTGGCTGATCCTTTGTTCTCCGTGGTATTTTGGCTTCTGATTTCCCTGGTCTGCATCTGGCCCCGTCTCTCTTCATTTCTTCTCTCCACTTTTCTCCCTCTTTCATTCTCCCTAGCTGAGTCCCTTTTTCTCAGCCTCTCTCTTTTGGTCTCTCATGTGTCTTCTGGGCCTGTCACTTTCTTCTTCTCTCTCTCTCCCCTGTATTTCTCTGTCTTCACCTGACTGGCTCCAGCTCTCTCCCCCTCTTTCCCCTCCTCTGTCCCATGTCTCTTCCATTCCCAAGCACAGGCCACTGGGAAACCCGTCTGACTGATATTGCCACTGACAGCTAAAGCCTGTAAATCATTCCCACGGCACATCTCTGGGAGGTGGTAAGCCGGCAGTGTTTTGTCTGTACCCCAGAACGACAGGGTTTTTTAAACAAATATATACATTCTCAGAAATCCAAGCGATTGTATTTCTCCATTGATCCATTATGACGAGGAGGAAGCGTAAAGCTTGCCCGGTGCCTCGGGGGGAATTGCAAGCTGCATTGGGCGAAGAGGGAGGAGGGAGTGGAAATCGGCCCAGTGGGGCCCTGGTCAGAGCCTGGGCTCCAAGGACCTGAACAAAGTTACTTATTTGTAGAAGGGAGAGGGAATACTTCCTGTTGGGGGAATCAGAGAAGGCGACATGATGTCAAGTGTCAGCTCTTTTGTAAAGCCTTCCCCATCACCTCCCCCAGCTCTAAAGAGAAGTGACAGCTCATCCCCCTTGTCTTCACCTTGCTGCATGGGAGTGTCTGATGACCCAGGGGTGCTCAGCTTTACACCCTGATGACCATCCCAAGGCCTCTGTCCTGTCTGGCTGAGCCAATTTCCTAAAATGCTCATGATTGGCCTAAGAACCCCTACTTGGTAGGTGGGAAAGTGCCTCAGTTTCCTCTTTTCTAAAATAAGGGTGTCTGCATGCTTGGAAACTAATAGATGCTCAGTGAGGTGTTACTATTTAGAATCACTGCCATTTTAATAATAGTGACGGTGACAATAATGATAATAGTAACAATCATCATCATCCTTATCATCAAATTCTTCAGGCTTGGGACCCATGTAATTAATTGGACATAGAATACTAGCTCTCTGAGTTATGAATGAATAGAAATGGAGATTTTTGGTGCAAAAAGCTAGGGATCACCCCTGTGGACTTGTACAATTCCCATGTGTTCTTTCACACTGTTGGCCTCTGTGCAGAGATATTTGAAGAACTTGGGTACCTTGGGTATGATAGGTGTTCAGGGAGTGACAGACAGCTCCTCCTCCCCACTTCCTGCTCTTTTGCAAAGCTGTCCCCTGTCACGCAGCTCCTGGCTGGCTCAGTGTCTCCCCGTGGAATCCACCTGACTGGAGGACCTCAAAAGCCTTGGGCAACTAACCCCTTTTGCCTACAAAGCCTGGGCTCACCCTGAGCATTGGCTACAGGGTTTTAGGATGCTCAACTGACTTGGTTTGAGAACTTCTTGCCACTTTTCTTTGAGCATTAGGTTCCTCAAATGTAAAACAGGAATATCATATACTTAGAGCTACCATGCTTAATGTCCCAACCAAACCACATGTTGAAAGTTAATCCCCATTGTGAAGTGTCAAGAGGGTGGGAACTTCATCCTACTGTGGTATGGGGAGGGCTGACCTTTGGTAGGTAATTAAGGTTAATGAGGCCATAAGGGTGGGGTCCTATTCCAATGAAACTGTGGCTCTATAAGAAGAGGAGAGACCTGAACCAGGACCTTGTCTTGCCTGTGATGCCCTGTGCTGTCTTGGAACTCTAGAGTCCCCACCAGCCAAAAGAACTTCAGCAGATGCAGTCACTTGATCTTGAGAACTGTGAGCTGATTAAATCTTAATCTTTATTCTTTATAAATTAGTTCATGGTATTTAGTTCTAGAAAAATGAAGGAAGGTAGAGCTTCAATGTAAGGATTAAATGAGTTAATGCACTCTCTATCCTTATCCTAATGTGAACTAGTCAGGGCAAAAATTATGTCTGATTCAGCTTTGAAGTTCTAGAGCTGTGCTGACCAATATGGTAGCCACAACCAAGCGTGGCTATTCAGCCTTTGAAATATGGCTAGTCAGGGCTGGGCTGGGTGGCAAGTGCAAAATATACACTAGATTTCAAACACGGAGTGTGAGAAGAATGCAAAATAACTAAATAGTTTTTCTATTGATTGCACGTTGACATGATAGTATTTTGGAGGTGTTGAGTTAAATAAAACCATATATAGTATCCATATATTAGATTAAAGGAAATGTATGAAATATATTAAATACACCAAGGAATGATAACAAAATAACTATTCAATAATAAGCTTATTCTTTAAATTGATTTTACTTGTTTCTTTTTCTTTCATGTGGTCACTAGGAAACTTAAAATTACACACGTGGTTCACATTATAGTTCTACCAAACGTGCCACCTTAAAACACAGGGAAGAATCTGCTAAGCTCGAGTTGGCAATAGATGCATGGGAGGGATGAAGAGATGGGTAGGGGGGAGAAAAATAAAAATAAAGATGAATGGCCAGATAAATGATTTAATTAAGTAGAAAGATGAATGAATGGGGCAGATAGACAAATGGAAAGAAATACAGGATGATAGAATAAAAGTGGCTAGAAATAAAAATGATAGATCAATGGATACATAAATTACTACAAAGATTAAATAAGTAAGTGTCTAAGTACCACATAAATACCCAAAGAAAAGGAAGAACAGATGTCCTGGGGTACCAGGACTTGACTTTGACAAGCAGGCTTACTCTTCTTCCTGAGCATTTGGAGTCTAAGCCTTTGACCAAGAAAAAAGCTCTCCCCTTGCTCTTGGGGAATTTATTATTTTAATTGTTAGCCTTCATCAGAGGTTATTGGAATTTTTTTCCCCCTTGGACAGTTTATCACTTGTAAATTATTTGTCACATCCTTGCAATTCTATCCAGATCCTTAACTTTCTAATCATGCATCTTTTATGGGGTCTCCTTTAAAGAAGCACTATAATTACGTGCCAAGGGTCCCAGTAAATTTTATCAGGCCATAAAATATTATACTTCAATTATTTGGAAGGAGAAGAAAGGCAAATGTTCCTCCTGCAAGTCTGGTGGTCAATACTGCAGGGCTCTGGGTGGCACAGGCTGGCTCCATGTCCTCCCTCTGGCGTCCCTCTGAGAGGGCCCTTGTGTCCTGCCCCCCTGGTGGGGGGGTATCTGCATAGAGCAATGGGCCCAGGTACCCCTGCATCTTCCATGTCTGTCTAATGGACCCCAGGTCATGCTATGCTCCTGGTGTTCATCCTTTAAGCGATTTCTTTATGCACAGCAAGCCTAGGAGGTTTGGGGGAGAATGCTGTTTGTTTTTCCTTTGTTACAGGTGAGGAAACTTAGACCCAAAGAACAATTAGAGATGGGAATCTCTTCAGCTTTCTTGATTCCATGGTGATTTTTTAATTCTCCTCTTCTTTTTCCCACCAGGCCACCACTGCTGTTAGGAATGCAAATCAGAGAACATAGGGGCTCAGAGGGTTGGGCCCATTCATTCTCCAGGGTTTGATGGTCAAAATGCTTTGTTATGGTGGCATCAGTTCTTTGCATGAAGCACTCAATCTGTTAATTCTCACTGGTTCCTGGTGCTGGGGTGAAATAGTGAAAAGACAGGCTCATCCCTCTCTGGGGCTCAGGTCCCTTGGGAGATAGGCATCCGTCAGATCTTTTCATAGATCATGGGAATTGTATGTCTAGTAACTGCTAGGGATGAGCGTGGATGGGGCTTTGAAAACTTAAAAATGGGGGCTTTTAATGAGTTGGGAAGGTCTCTAAGGACTATCCTCTAAGTGATCTAAGATCTGAAGAATAAAGTAAAAGTTAGCTAGGTAAATAGGTGACGGAAACGTATTCTCGTAGAGGGCTGGCATATGTAAAGGGCCTGTGGTGGGAAGTTTGGAAAGAAAATGCAGGGAGGCCGAGGACCTGATATCTTAAAAGCACCGACTTTTCAGGACAAGGTTCAGGTGAGATTAAAAAGTCATTTTCTAAGGTGGTATAGCCCAGGTGACATTTATGCTAGGAATTTTCCTAATCCTTTACATCAGGGGTCTGCCAGTCTAATTTTTTTTTAAATAAAGTTTTATTGGAATACAGGCATATCAGTGTGTTTGTACGTGTCCTTGTCGGGTTTCTTGCTACCATGGATGGCGTGACACAAATTACATGGCCCTCAAAGCCTAAGATATTTGCTAGTGACCCTCAGTTCAGGACAAGTCCTGGGGACCTGAAGGGATGTCAGGAGACTCCTCTGTCTAAACACAGGGGCAAACTCAAGGAGAGGAAGATGGGGAGGATGACTAATCCCCACTCATCCTTCTGGTCTTAGCTTCTACGTCATTTCCCCGGGGAGCCCTTTGTTGACCCCCAGTTGGGCCAGCGCTCCTCCATAGTGGCTCCCCACCCTTCGTTTCCTTTTTCGCAACACACAACCTATTCCTGCCACGTCTTACTCAATGGTCTCCTCCCGGGCTGCCTGTGGGCCCCACTCTGAGCCCTGATCACTGCTAACGGTTCCTCTCCTGGCCCAGGACCCTGCACCTGGTGGACAGAGGAGACCTAGAGCTGGGTGGACTAGTAAATGGGGAGAGGGTGCCCATGAGAGTCGGGATCTGCAAGGGATGTATTCTCTTTAGGCTCTCGCCCTCATTGCCCCTCCTCTTCTTCTGTCTCTCTCTCCCCCTGTCCTTTATCCACTTCTCTTTTTTGCCCTGAAGCTGAACTCTTTCAGACTCCCTGCTCAGGGGTTCTTATGTGGAAGGATGGATAGATACAGGAGAAAACCTCTTGGCCTTGAAGACGAGGTGCCCATTTCCCCGGAAAGGGCAGCTGCGTGTGTGACCAATCCACGGATGGACCACCTCGTCTCAGGAGGTCAGGGGACTGACTTGGTCACAGCTGCACAGAAGGAAGGTGACACAGTGCTTTAGGAAGATCCTCCCTGTCACCCTCTCAGAGTGACTCACCCTGTCCCTAGGTTTGCCTCTGATTAGCTCAGGGTGAACACTTTTGGGTGAACCCTGTGGTCACTGGGCTGGTGGAATCTCTAGCCGATTTTTCTTCCTAAAGAAAGTTGTATTTATATTAATAATATTGACAACACTGGTGCTGATGGCAGCTGACATTATGCCAGGAACTTTCCTAATCCTTTACAGCAGGGGTCTGCACGTCTATTTTTGCTTTAATTTTTTTGTAAATAAAATTTTACTGGAACACAGGCATGTCCACGTGTTTGTATGTGTCCTTGTCGGGTTTCTTGCTACCGTGGATGGCAGAGTTGAGCAGAGTGACATGAATGACATGGCCCTCAAAGCCTAAGATATTTACTAGCTGGCCCCTCAGAGATGCGATGTTCAACATGGCAACACAATGACTTAAGTAAAAAGGTACCATTTCATGAATCATGAAACCAAGGCTCAGAGAGGAGAATTTTCTTGCAGATTTACTAACTCAAACCTAGACAGTGGATCTTCAAAACTTGTGATCTTTTGGTGTGTGCCTAGAGGTGCGCATTCAGTCTGATCTTCAGGAGTTGAGTCCTAACTGGTTCTAGAAGGAAGGCTCCAGTAGCACTTTGTTTTGGGGCAAATACTCTGATGATCTGTCATGACATAAGGATACCCACCAATGGGTAACTGAAAACCACAGCGGTCCTTTACTTTGCTCCCCAGTCTGCCATTTGAGTGGAGTGTGGAAGGGACACATAGCATCAATATGTGTGGTTCCCTTGGGACTGAGGCTATGCTCCCAGGATGACCCCCTTGCACGCCTGCCAAGTGGGTTCTGGCTCTTGGTTGCCCTCCACAGGTGTCTTTCCACAGCATGTCTTGGGCTTCCTTATGGGACAGTGGCTGAGTTCCAAGAACAAGCATCCTAAGAGACAGGAAGTATAATTTGCAACTTTCCTAAGGCCTGGCCCTGAAACTTGCACTGGGCCACTTTTGCTATGTGCTATTTGTCAAGGTCCCATAAACCTGCCTCAATTCAAGGCAGGGGACAAAGACTCCACGTTCAGCTGGAAAGAGCATCAAAGAATGTTAGGGTCATGTCTCTAGAACCCCATAGCAGATGTTGATAGTCATCTCAGGGGTCCCTTGGGACATCATTTTGATCCAGTTTCTTGTGCAAACTAGGAGACACTAGAAGAATGAAGAGTGTGATAAATACCAGACAATGAGTACAAAACCAAACAGTCCCAGGCAAATCTAGCATGCAGTCACCCTGTCCCCGGGGGCAATGTTTAGTGCCTTTTGATGTCTCCAATTCATCTTTAAAAGGTTAAATTAGGACCACAGTGTTCTTTTTAAGTATGGAATCTTGTTAGGAAAATCTTGATAGATTGTTTAAAAAATTCCCCCCTGGATATGAATTTTTCAGTTATCTGAAAACTCATTTACGTAGAACTACTTCCTTTGCCAGTCTTCCAGTTAATTGTATTGGCTCTCATTATCTCGACCACCCTCGACATGGAGTACCCACTTGTGTTCCTGGCTGTGGCTGTCCTGGTACCCTGTGGGCTGAATGTTCATTCCATGCTTGTCTCTGTGACAGATTCTGAGAAAGCAGAATTGGATAAAACAAAGTTCAGACCCTTGGGTACCTAGGACTTACTGGGTAACACAGTCTAGCTATTAGGTCACTACACAGTGCTGATAAGGGCCACCACAGAAGCAAAAACCAAGTTTTGTAGTAGTCATAAAAATAGGAAAATGGGAAAAAGTGCAGGACGATTTCATAGGGGAGGTGACATTGATTTACTTATTTATTTTTTGATGACCTATTATGTCTCAGGCACCTTGCTAAACATTTTATATGTATCATCTCTTTCAATATTTAGAAAACCCCTTTCTAGGTAAACATGATTAATACCACTATTTTATAGATGTGGACACTGGGGCTTAAGTTCAGACAAGTAACAAGTAGTTGGAGCAGAATAGGTGCTGGGACTTGTGTGAGGGAGGGTGAGTGGATATTTCCTAGCAGGCGTGAGGCTTCTGAATGTTGAAAAAAGGAAGGGACTGCATGAGTCATCTTGAGCTTGGGCCCCTTCTATTCTAAGAGTGATCCAGGACCAGAAGCCTCACTCAAGAGTTGCTTAGAAATGCAGCATCAGGCTTCACCCCAGACCTATGGACTTTGAATCTGCATTTGAAGGGTTCCCCATGAACAACTTCTGTACATGCAAGTTTGGGAAGCACTATTCTAGCCCACTGCAGTCCACAAAGTTTCAATCTTTATATTTGTCCCATTCAAAACCTTCCACTGATAGTTTCCAGTTTTGCAAATCTGAGCAGTGGTTTGCAAAGAATTTCAGGGAAGATCAGAGCTCAATAATATTGATAGCTGAGATCCATCTATTAGAAGGATAGAAACTTCTATCCTTCTAGTCATTCAAGTGACACTTTGAACCATCCCCAGCCTTGAGTCTTGCCTACCCCTCCACAAATTCTAAGAAAAATCAGCTCAATGGTATGATTTTCTGGGCCACTGGCAGGCACCATGGATCACTGGGTTCTCATATCATGAGTCCACATTGAGATAAACTTGACACCAGTCCCTGGGGGCAGGTACAGAGATGAACAGATCTCATCCTGCCCTGAACAATTAAGACTGAACGGTGGGGGCCTTCTCTGACTGCGGGTGAGGGTCTGGAGTCTGAACTCGATTCCTTTGTCAATCATATTCCTTGGAGATACTCTACGGTGGGAATGGGGACAGAGTGTGGTGATGGCACAATCCAGAAGGCTCAGATTTCAGTGATGTTGGTTTTTGCAATTCCCTTCTGGCCCTTGGTGAGATTTAACTGGTTCCTAAAGGCAGAAGCGGTGATGCTGATTAGAAACGCAGCCGCCTTGACATCTCTTTCCATCTTTCCTATTTCCTGTTGGAAGCCATGTCCTAGGTGTCTCTTCTTGCATTCCAGCCCATGCTGGCCACTGGGATGGGAAGGGCAGAGCTGTTGGGGTGAGAGATAAACTGTGACAAGGTCTCAGAGAAAAGCGGCTGGTGCTGGGGACACAAGGGGCAGGGATCCTTATGGAAGCCAGTGCTGCCATTTGCTGGATTTATGTCTTTGACCAAGTGTCACAACCTCCACGGCCTCCACAAGTCCTAGCTATACCCAGGTTAGGTTAGTTTCCCTTTCGGGGCTTGGTAGAGGAATGAGGAAGTGCCTAGCCAAGGAATCAGCTGGGGGTAGATATTCACAGATCCCTGGCTCCTAACCTCAGCCTCCAAGTTGTGCCAGGGGTGATCAACCAGAGGGACTGGTTTCAATTCACAAACTTCACTTTCCCAAGGCCCCTCCCCATCTGGTAGGGAAGTGACGGTCCTCTTGGGCCTGAGAAGATGCATGTGATGATGGTGTGCCCCAAGCAACAACGGAGATCTTTCAAAACTTGTGATTCTCTCGTTGCTGCAGAGGAATGAAAGGGGGGGGGAACAGGCAGCCCCCCTCTTGCATTGCCTGAAGGGCTATTCTTTGTGGTCCAGGGCCATTTTGTAAGGTGGACTTAGGTGATTCTGATGTTTACCCTGAAAGCCTTTCTCCATTCATTTTCTCTTTGTATTCCTCCTTCTGCTGCTCCTCCCTTTTCTTTTAATAACGTGCCTTCTATGCTCTTTCTGTGCACTTTCTTGAACCTTCTGCCATAGAAGGTAACCCACAGAAAACAGAGTGGGTCTAGGCCCCCCGCAGCCTTGGTAAAAGGGCTGGCTCCCTCCAGCAGGGTCACTGAAAGCACAAGGCAGGGTCCCTGGCAGAGCAACAGTGGGTGAGGCTGGGTCACAGAACCCCTGGGAGCTCCAGAGACCGGGGATAAATAGGCCATAACATCAGCAGAAATTTTAGGTCCATGAGAGGAGGCGAGCCGGTCCATGCCTTCTTCCTTGGGTCAGACACTATCCATCCCTGCGTGCTCGGCTCAGAGGCACATCCCCTGAGAATCTGCTTCTCCTGACATCCCTAAGGCCTCTGGTCTTAGCAGCAGTGATGAGCAGCCTGTTCCCTGCAGCGAGGATTCTTCAGTCTTTTAAAGGCAGTGAGAAGTGGGTGTCCTGCTCAAACTCTCCTCTCCTTGCATCTGGGGGGACCCTGCCATAAATTCTATGGTACTTCCATGGGTGCACACTCTCTTGCACACCCACCAGTGTGTGCATGTTTATTTCTATCTCCCCTCCCCCGCATTTGTGCTCCGAGTGTTCTTGGCTTCACACAGCCCACAGGCGCAGGCACCTGCATCACGTGCCTCATATTCCCCTCCCCAGGCATGTCCTACCCAGCTGCTCCATGAGGGAGCTTACTGCCTGAGCTCCCATGTGTTCGTTCACAGGCCTGACATTGGCAGTGACCGAGTGGGTCTTTTGGTAACATGTCCATAAACTCTCATAAATCATCTCTATGTGACATCGCAGGCATACTTTTATTTTCCTCCATAAACACACACATTCTTATTTCCTAACAGCTACAGCCTTGGCTGAGTGCCCAGCTGAGGGGTCCACTTGCTGTGCATTTGGCCAGGATGTAATACAGACAGGAACAAGGACTACTCTGTTGGTTGTTTGAGGCCCAAGACATCTCTGGGGACCTGGGCCAATGAAGGCCTGATTTGGATGGGACATGGGTGTTCATCTTGTGAGATACAAATTATACCTCTCCCCTGAAAGCCGTGCTTCTTTTCCATTGTCAACTTATTTCATCCAAACTCTTCTACTGGGGTTTTTAGGCAAGGGCTGTTATTAAGCCCATTTTTTAGAATTAAAAATTGAGGATCAAAAAAAAAATGGAGTGACATTAAACTGGGAACTGGGAACGGGCACTTAAATGATGCTCAAGGTCCTTCTGCTGCAGGTGGTTCATGGTCCCACTTTGAGAATGAGGGTATGTTGTGATTAAGAATTGGGCCTCAGGGCGTTAGCTATATGTAAGTTTTTCTCTTAAAAACACCATATAACTGAAGTGAGAGTGAGCCTAAGGATAAACATTTGCTATATAGAGGGTTGATGGACCTTAAAGCTCTGAGAAATTTAGAGTTGATCCTCCAGAGAGGCTGGGTGTGGCTAGTGGAGACTGGGTCACCTGCCATTGTCCCAAGCCAGTGCAGTTCATCCACACTTCTGGCTTTGCTAAAACTTTGATGCACAGCCACCTGTCTCTCTTTTTTTTTAAATTTTTTTAAAAATATTAATATATATGACAACAGAATGCATTACAATTCATATCACACAT
This sequence comes from Spermophilus citellus, assembly GCF_964194105.1. NCBI lineage: Eukaryota > Metazoa > Chordata > Mammalia > Rodentia > Sciuridae > Spermophilus > Spermophilus citellus. The sequence goes on from NC_138185.1 coordinate 18,639,074, forward strand.
ATAGAGCACAGTTTTTCATATTTCTGGTTGTACACAAAGTAGAGTCACATCCTTCGTGTCTTCATACATGCACTTAGGTAATGATGACCATCAAATTCCACTGTCTTTCTTACCCCTGTGCCCTCCCCCTTCTCCTCCCTCCCCTTTCCCCCTTTTTCCTATCTAGAGTTCATTTAATACCACCCCTCCACTCCCCTGCTGCCCCGTAGCGTACTATGAATCAGCATCCTTAAATCAGAGAAATCATTTGGCATTTGGTTTTTTTGGGATTGGCTAATTTCATTTAGCATTATATTCTCCAGCTCCATCCATTTACCTGAAAATGCCATGATTTTATTCTCTTTAATGCTGAATAATATTCCATTGTGTATCTATGCCTCATTTTCTTTATCCATTCATCTCCTGAAGGGCATCTAGGTTGACTCTATAGTTTAGCTATTGTGAATTGTGCTCCTATAAACATTGATGTGGCTTGTCCTTGTAGTATGCTGATTTTAAGTCCTTTGGGTATGGACCAAGGAGAGAGAAAGCTGGGTCAAATGGTGGTTCCATTCCCAGTTTTCCAAGGATTCTCCATACTGCTTTCCATATTGGCTGCACCAATTAAGTGTTCATGAGGATGTGGGGAAAAAGGCACTTATCTCTCTTTAAAAATAACAACATTACCTTGCATGTTGATGTGGCTTTGGCCATTACAAAATTATTCCACAAATATCATCTAGTGTCCACAACAGTTCTAAGTAGTGGGCTATTTTTGTCTCTATCTTATAGAGTGGGGCAGCGGAGCTGGTAAGGTAAAGTGTCACTCCTAGTAAGTAGTAGAGGCTGGACTCTGAGCCCAGCTCTCCACCCTCCAGCGGAACTTGTTTTGTTCTGCACAATGCTGTCTGAATACCACCTACCATTCACCTGATTCAGGGAGTTGGAGGGCTGTGGGCTTCCAAGGGGCCAGAGCAATATAAGTTAGGAATGACAGGGCTGCAGCGAGTCTCCTTGCTATGAGATTAAATGGAAGGGAGAGAAAGCAGGAAAAAGGGACCCAAGAGTGGGGGTCAGGATGGAAGTTTCTCTCATTCAGCATTGCCCTATCTTGTGCTATCAAATAACACTAATTAGGTTCTGTATAAGTCACCTGTCCTTCACTATGACAGATACCCGAGAAAAACAACTCAAAGGAGGAAAAATTTATTTTGGCTCATGGTTTTAGAGGTTTCAGTCCATAGTTGGCTGGCTCCATTGTTTCTGGGCCTGTGGGGAGGCAGAACATCATGGCAGAAGGGTGTGGCAGAGCCAAGTTGCTCACCTTGTGGTAGCTGGGAGAAGAGAGAGAGAAAGAGAAACCAGGGACAAAGTGTGCCCTTTCAGGGCTCATGTCCTGATGGCCTAGGTCCCAGACTCCACCTCCTGCACTTTCCACTGCCTCCCAAGAATGCCATCAAATTATTAATCCATCAATGGATTCATCCATTGATAAGGCCAGAGCCCCCATGGTCCAGTCACTTCCCAAAGCCCCACCTCTGAGCACTGCTGCACTGAGGACCAAACCTTGTACACATGAGCCTTTGTGTGTGTGTGTGTGTGTGGGGGGGAGCATTTTCATATCCAAACTCCAACAAGTACCCTGTCAGAAGTGGACAGGTGAAATGTAAAGCAAAGTCCTCCAAAAAGTTAAAAGCTGGATCAGACAGAAGAGAGGGGAGTACAGAACTCTCATCTTTTCTTTGATTTGGTATTCTGGGAGTCCCATTATGAAGGAGCCATGGATACCGTCTGGTCTGTGAAGTTTGCAGAGAAATAAAGTGGATGGGCCACCGGAGAGCTTCGTGAGGTCTGATGATCTTGCCTCTCTCTTGGTCTCCCCCACCCCCCGAAAATTATGCCACTGGTGAGTGGGGATGGGGCAAGGTTGTTCCCAAGGCATGAGTTAAGGGGGTTGACTGAGCAGGTGCACATGGCTGACCACTTATAATTTTTGTGTTCATTTGCGATGCTTCCAGAATACAGAGAAAGACAATGATATCATCCTGATTCTGCTGACCCACCCTGCACAGTCATAAACTCTGGGTACTTCAGTCTGTCCTCTGCTGGGCCTTCCTGATTGCTAATAGCCTCCATCCCCTAACTTCCCTTGAGCTTGGGGCTCACAGTACAGTGAAACGGAACTCCTGGGTGAAGCCACCTCTGCAGGTCTGTATCTCACCAACCCACAGGCCTTGGTGGCAGGGATGGAGGTTTTGCATGGGCCCAGCTACATGGACTTTCACTCCTGGAGAATTATCTGGCCTCAGAGTTCTATCTGCCAATAGGAGTGACCAACTCTGAGCCTTCCAATGGCACCATTCCATATGGCAGGGTGACCACATGGAATGAATCACTGTGGTCATGGAAGGGAAAATGCTTTGTCCTCATTAGAGAAGACACTCACTGTGGATTTGCCTTCTCTGCTCTCACTGCTTCTGCCAGAGCCATCATGGATTCCCTGACAGTGAGCAACACAGTCCCACGTGCCATCACTTCTGAACAAGGAACTCATTTTGACAACAAATGAAGATCAGTAATGGGCTAATGCCTGTTAATTCACTGGCCTTTGGTAATCATCCTAAAGCTGCCCTTGGATTATTGCCCTAATGCAGTGGGCCTGATAGAAGTCTGGAATAAGTCTTTGGAAGACTTTAATGGCACTAGCTGGATGGTAGTACTTGGTGGGGTTGGGACAGTGTCTCTCATGATGTAGAAAACCACTAAAACAGGGACAGCTTTCTCCAGAGCCTAGTTTTATAAGTCTGGGAATAAGCGCCTTTTACTATTACCCCAATAATTTAAGATAAAAAAATGTGTACCTTCTCTCCCACTGTGGCTTTAACTCTTCTGATCGAGAAGATTTAGATTCCCGGGAACAAGTTCTCCCACCATGGGGTAGGCATGGAAGTTGAGGCTACCTCTCAGCCTCCTTGGAATCCTCATGTCAATGAACCAACAAAGAAGGGAAATAATTGTGCTGGCTGAGATGAGGGGACCCCTGAGTATCAAGGAGAAACAAGGTTGTTACTACATAAGGATGGGTAAGTGAATTATGTCTGGAATGTCAGCTATCCCTGGAGTGCCTCTGGTACTCCCAAGTCTGTGATAAATGTTGGAAAACCACGACATCCCAATGCAGACAGGACAGTGAATGGCCCAGAAAGCTTTGGGTCTTCTCAGTGGGTGAGGAATCATGATGAGCCAGGTTACTCTCGAGGCTCAAAGGGAGTAGGGAACAGGAAGTAGAAATAATTATAATTACCAGGCACAACCATGTGGCCAGTTGCAGAGGTGAGAACTATTATAATTATGAGTATTTCTTCTTTATTTTGTAGTAATTATGTTTGTATTAACCAAGTCTTTTCTTTTTTTCCTATCACCATTTCCCTTCCTTTAAGGCAGATGCACTAAGATAATAAACTTATAACTCTGTATTTAAGTTATGGACTATCAAAGATATAGTGTGACTGAGATAGAAAATGAATGGACATCACCCAGAGATGGCAATGGAGATATATAGGACTCTAACCTCTGCAGCTCTGTGACAGACGGTAGCAGCTTCTTCTGTAGTTGCCTGTTGGCAGGAGTGAGCGTGGAAAGACAGGTGTGATCCCAATCCTTCCTCTCCCTGGCTTCACATCACATCCAGCTTGACTTCTTGACCACTAACTCCAGGCCATCAATGCCAGATCTACAGCCAGATGCAGACTCAACAGACCCCTATAGAGGTATTCACCAGCTCCTTATAATCATGTAAGTTCCGATTCCTAGAATCAATTCCTCCATTCCATACTATTCAAAGTGTTCTGCTTCCTTGATTGATGCCAAATGTTCAGAAATTAGTTTCTAGTAGAGAAATATTTATTAAGTGTCCATCACATGCCAAGCACCTTCTAGTGTTATGGACTATAAATGAACAGGAGAAATATATGTATTTATTTCAAACATGCTCACACTAAAATAATATATGCCATTTATTTGAATTAAACTTAACCATCTTGCATTTTCCTCTGCTACCTCTGGCAATTGCACCCACCACGGACTTCCAGTTCCGGATTTGGGACTCACCTTTGTTTATCACATCACACTGGGAGCCCCTGCAGTTGCCCGGCTTCAGCACACTTGGTGTGACTCTTGATAAACCTGCGATCCTTCCACAAATCCCTTTTATTAGAAGCCCACATTCTTCACCCTTTTCACCCCTTGGAAGCCAACGTAAGTTTATTGCCTTGAAATAAGTGGCACAATGCTGTGTCTTCTCTAATTCTTACACCAGCCGGTGAGGAACATATTATCATTTTTTTTTTTAACCAGTGCAGAAAGTGACATTCAGAGAGGTTTAGTAACTTGCCCAAAGTCTCAGTTTTGAGAAGTAGGAGAACTAGGGTTTAAATTCTGTCAATGTGACTTTGAGTGGGCTTTGTTTGCCTTATTCAGGTCATAGTGAATCAATTCTTCAGCAAGAGGAAGCAGACCTTTATAGAATCAGACTCGTCTTTAGCAGTAGCCCTCTCTACTTGGGTGTGCAGCACTGAGGCCCACGTTGGAAGCTCAGAGCTGGGGCGATAGGAAAGGTGAAGGCTGTGTAGTAGGACATGCCACCCATGCAGCAGGCTTGGTGGTGGAGGGCCTGGTCAGCTGAGCCTCACCCTGCAGCCTTTCCCCAAGGATCCTCTCTTGTAGTTTAGGGAAGACTCTGGCTATGACAGAGATCTTACATTCTATGAACTGGATCTCAGAGGCTTGTAGGCTGGTTCTCTGCCAAAGTAGTGGTACCAGGCTGCAGTCTCAGGGACAGCTCTGGGAGCAAGCTCTGGGCTATAATGAGGGAGCTGGGGTAACAGCTCAGCCTTTCTTTGACCTTCTTTGATTCTCTTCTTTGATCTCTTCTTGGAAAAGGAGACACATACTGTTACACACATACATACATTTGATATAATATTGCACATAGTATTTTGTACCATGATTTTTTTCATTTGTGTTTTAATTTTACTGAAAGTTTCTAAAGATTCTTCAAGATTATGATTTTTAATAAGTAGCTATTATAACTTCATGGACATACCATAATTTAATGACCCAATCCCTTTACCAGTGATTATGTAGGCTTATTCTATTTGTTCTACTAATATAGTATCTTTATGAATTTCTTGTGCAAAAAATTGTTGTGTGCCTCTTGAGAATTAATTTTAGGTACTTTACTAGGAATAGGCTTTTTAAGTTAAAGGATATGAATCACATTATCTGTATATGTATACATATATATGTATGGTGTATGTATGTGTGTGTGTGTGTGTGTGTATGTGTATGTGTGTGTATATATATATATATATATAAAAGTTCATGTTCAACTCACTACATGTTCTTTAGCATTCAGTGTTATTGTTTTAATCTGGCAACTTGGTAAGTAAAATGTTACATGCATAAGATTTTTGTGCTTAGTAGCAGTTCCATCATTTTTATAGATTTATTGCTATTTGTATTTACTCCTTTATTACATTGTTTGGTTAGTCATTTTTGTATTGCTTTGTAAGAATTCTTTGTCTTTTTACTGTTAGTCTTTGTAATACTCTCTGACCTTATTTTTCCCAAGTTGTCATTGACCTTTTAAATTTTATTCATTCAATAAAAAGTATTTTGGAATTAAAGTATGAACCAGGCTCTGGGCTACACTGCATTATAGTAGTAAACATGACAAGTATTTTGCCTGTCATCATGAAGCTTGTGACCTGTCAGGGTGAGAGACACTGACTAATTACAGGTTTAGAAGCTTTATGAAAGAGCAATTGGTCAACATGGCAGGGGTCAAATCTCTGGGAGAAGTCACATTTAGGGAGAAAGCTGAATATCTTTGGCAAATGTGTTTTGTCACGTTCTGAAAATTTACATTTTAATGTAGACAACCTTCTCTTTTACTTCCATGTTCTTAGAAAGTAGTTCTCTAACATTTACTGATTTTGTTTCTATATAGTTCTGAATGTTTACTTGTGTTTTTGTAAAAATATTTTCAGGGCTATCTTAAAGTATCATGAGATTTTAAATTAATCTGATATTTATTAAAATGGAAGTTTTGGGTTAATTAATTATTCAAGTATTATTTATAAAAGTATGCTTCTTACTTCATTTATTTATGATGATAATTTTGTCATATATTGTTATGTTTTGTACTAGTCACATTTTTAGCTGGTCCATTTTGTTGAAGAACTGGTCGATTCTTATCATTTCTGTATCATTTTATTATATTGCTTTATTATATGCTATAGTTGTTAGAAGTGAAAGATACAAACCAATATCTTCCTATTAACTTTTCTTTAACTATAAAGCCTTTAGATTCTACCATATGATTACTCTTTAAAACAAATTTTAGAAATATTGTTCTGCTGGATTATTTGGCAGAGATATTAGTTAATATTATTCTAAATGTATGACTTAGGAATTTTATATATTTATTCATGAATCTATCTCTATATATTTATATACATACAGATATATACATATATTTATATTGACATTAGAAGTATGTATATACTTGAGATTCAATGTATGTTGTCTTATGTTTCTAAGAGACATAAAGGAAGATTGTTAAATAAAAAAAATAGTGGAAAGTCAATTCATATTAACATGGGGAAAAGTAGTTGTTTTTTTAATTTTTTTTTTAGCAGGAAGCAGTTTTTTTATTATGTCATCTTCTTTTATGTCTGGTGGAACTGTGTTAGGGTTTGCTAATTAATGTCCTTCACACTTATTGATACTACTAAATTCTTTATTTGTTTGTTTTTAATATTTAGGATTGAATCTAGGGCTTCATGCAAGTACTCTACCACTGAGCTACATCCCTAGATTTTTTTTCCTTTTAAATTGAGACAGGGTATTGCTAAAGTACATAGGCTGGTCTCAAAATTGAGATCCTCCTGCCTCAGCCTCCCAAGTTGCTGTACCACTATGCTTTAAAATAGATATGAAGTATTATTGTATATATTTTTACAGCTGTAAAAGTGATCAGTTTCCATTCATTTTCTAACATGCTATAATAGTGAAAAAAGGTGTTTATTTCATATTAACCCCCTTTTACCCAATATTAAAATTAATGCATTTTTGGTTTTTTTGTTGATTATTTTGGAATCTGAGGTAGGTCAAAATCATGAGCAAATAGTCATAATTTTGTTTTCTGTTTTTGTAATAGTTAAACCTCAATTTTTCTGGTTTTATTGCATTGATTAGAGAAATTATTAATAGTAATATCATACAGAATATTCTTGTCTTGTTCTTACTTTTAATAGTAGTGCTGTTTATATATTGCAATTAAACATAAAACTATCATTTTTGAAATAGACATTTTAATCATGCTGTATTAGGTTTAGATCTTCCTAGTCCTTTAATCCTATTTTTTAAGAATAAGAGATATTAAATTTACCAATTAATTCTTCATGTTTATCAAGATGATTGTATTCTATTTGAACTAATACATATAAGTACTTTCTAGCATTAAGTAATTTCTTTATTAATGGTTGTAAACAACTACATTTTAGCATTTTAATAAATCAAATTTGTGGATGTGCACATAAAACTTTTACAATACTCTTAAAAGCAAGATGTTTTTGTTTTGGTATTAATATAGTACATGCATATTGATATAAAAGAGCTAGAAGCAAAATAAAAAATAAATTAGGTTTTTTTGTTTGTTTATTTTGTAGTGCTGGGAATCAAACTCAGGTCCTTGCACGTGCTGGGGAAGTACTCTACCACTGAGCTACGTCCTTAGCCCAGAAACAAAATAAATCAACTGCCAGTAGTGGTTGCCCCTGTGTTGGATGGTAGAATAATGGGTTCATTTTCTTATTCTTCCTTAAAATTAAGTATGGATTGTTAAAAACAGTTATCTGTTGCTTTGTCACAGACTATACCAATAGAAATGACTAAAATTACAACCTTACTTGCCCATGATTCTGAGGGCACCAATCTGGGCTGTGCTCAACAGAGTAAACTCCCTAACCTTCTGTTAGTCTTGCCCAAGGTCCCACACTGTATACTGCAGTCAGCTGGTTGGTCTGCTGGGGGTTGGTTGATCTGGAGAACTGCAGATGGCTACTTTTGCTCCCTGCCATGATGTTCTTCTTGATGGTAGAAGCAGCAAAGTCCACATGGCAAAAAGGTGTGTATACAGGGCTGGGAGAAACTATTGCAGATAACTCTGTAAGCAATCTTCTCCAAACATGTTACAATTAAAAAACCTAACCCTAGGGAAACATGCCTGTAATCCCAGCACCCAGGAGGCTGAGGCAGGAGGGTTGCAACTTCAAGTCCAGCCTCAGCAATTTAGTGAGGCCCTAAGCAACTTAGCAAGACTCCATCTTTAAATAAAATATAAAAAGGGCTGGGGACATGGTTGAGTGGCTAAGTGCCCCTGAGTTCAATCCCTTGTACCAATAAATAAAGACAATAGTACACATTATAAAAAGAAGAGTAACACCCAGTGTTGAAAAGAACATGACAAAATAGACCCTCTTACACTTTGCTGAAGGCCTGTTGAAAGTATAATCAAAAAGTATTTCATGAGTGGCAAAACATGAATAAACTTTGGCCTAGTTTTCTATAACTCAGAATTTATTCCCAGGAAATAATCAGAGTTCCAAGCACAATTTATGTGCAAGGATTTTTAAGTAAAATATTTTATGTGTGAAAAACTATAGCACAGTCTAAATTCTAACTATTAATGATAGCAGACAGTTTCTCCATGTGCTGAAATGTTACATTTTATTATACTTTAGCATATAAAATCAAGTATAAAAGGTAGAATTTGTGTGTTCATTGTGACTCTAGTTTTGAAAGTTGAATGTACATATATATAAATGAGTGTGTGTGTGTGTGTGTGTGTGTGTGTATATATATATATATATATATATATATATATATATATATATATATATATTCAAAGGCACACACACACACATACATACATATGTAGGCAAAACAACAGTAATTTCTGAATGATGACTGGGTTGCTGGTAATTTTTAACTATTACGATTGCCAGAGCTACAGGTATCTAGAAGATAGGCCACCTTGCCCCTTACATACTAGACAGGGTTGCCTTTAACTCTTGTGCGTGTCCTGTGGAAGTCCACACTCCCTTGCTGAGTTATATGGCTTCTGAGGGCTTGTGTTCCAATCATAACCTCTGATAGAGACTTGTCATCTTCAGGACTCCATTGCTGTCTTGTCTTTTGTGATCTTTCTTACGTCTCTGTCCTTCATCTTACAGATGCATGGGGCCTTAGTCCTTTATTTCCATTGCCAATCCTCCCCCAAATAATCTAGAATATGAATATGCTGCATATAGTGACTTTTATTAAATAAAAATTAGATTGTAAAGATAGGTTATCATCCTATACCATACAGAAGACAAAGAAGTTCAAAGTCATTGAAAGATTTTTCTATGTTGTTGTCATGGACCCTCTTGGCAGTCTTGTGAAAAATCTAGACCCCTTCCAAGTATAATGCTTTTACATGCATACAATAAAATACGCCAGGTTACAAAGGAAATAAAGGATGTTAAAAGTAAAGCTATCAAATCCCTAAGAAAAATCAAATTTGTGAAATAGCGAAGCATGAGCTTCTATATTAGTAATGCATTAAATAACATGACAGTGCCTAGCCAGAAAATGAGTAGAATATCACAGTGATGATGAGCATAAATGTTTTGAGATGTATGTAACAACTGCAATAAGGCAGAAAATAATCTGGTTTCTATTAATTACAAACCTGCAAAAATGTCAATACTATTGTGATGGGCTATCTGCATTCATAATTGAAGAACACGTTCACTTTTAGAGGTTGGTGAAAATAAACATGTAATATTTTCCTTACCTTAGTTCAAAGACAGCCTAACCTGCATCTGTGGACCTCTTGGAATCCCTGGGCTCAGGCCTGAGAACCTTTGTAGGTGATATTCCTGTTCCTCAAAGCCCACTTGACTCTCTCACCCCTGGGCATTTCACTCGGGTACCATTCTCTTACCAAATTACTTCCTTGACTCTCCCTCCCTTTCCCTTCCCAGTTTGTTGTGGGAAACTTGGAATTCTTCTCACTTCATTAATAGGAATGATTTTGTAATCTCTGGTTCCTAATTTTAAAGTCACCTCTTGAATGACCACAGCCCAGCAGGTCTGAAAAGTCCAAAGAACTGGCCTTCTAACTTATTTTGTAATGGTAACAGCCCAGACAACTTTCACAGAGTCCTTCCCACATTTAGACCTTATTTCACAGCTGGTAAAACTTGCCCAAAGTCGAGGAGCCTGTGTTCTAAACCCCGCTGAACCGTGGACTTTCCCTTTGAAACTGTCATAAGAAAATGAGATTCACATCTCATCTTCAGATCTTTCTTGTCATAGCATTGGTCATCTTTTTTTTTTTTTGCAGGATATTTGCAAATCAATTTATTTTTTCAGAAAATCGAGTGAATAGAGGAAAATAATCAAGTATTTATCTTGGTTTTTCTTTTATCTTATCTACAAGTAGGTAACAATTATAGTTGGAAGAATTGTTTCATAGAAATATTCCAACTGGCAACTAAGAAAGAACTGATAGAATAACACTATATTCCAAACTCCCAATGAAGGTCTAGAAAATAACAATTTTTTTTAAAATTGTTGAAATTTAAGGGAGGCAACAGATGTGTTGAATCAGGTTTTTAGGAAGTGATTGTTATTTTAAAACAACGTTCTTTTTGCTCTGTTAATACATTTCTAAATCTTCCCTGTGGTACTGGGTTTCAATGTCTTATCTGTTCCTGGTCTTCTGGGAACTTTCAGCCAGTGTGGAGGATTAGAGAAGACATAGAAAGAAACAGAGAGGGGACATGTATGGGACTTCATGGGTCCAGTCTGTTCTCAGATTCAGGTGGAGCCTGCACCTCAGGACATGCTTTCTATGAGGCTCTTTTAGGTTTAAACTTGCACCAGTTTTTGCTTCTTATAACAAAACACATTTAAGAAACGTATAACAGACTTGCATTACTTTTACAACCAGGAAGAAAACACATGTCATCAGCAAGCACTGCCATTGTGGGAAGGGACTTGTTCTTCCTGACCCGTCCCAGGGCTATTCCATTCGAGCAACAGCAGAAGTGATCAGAAGTGTGGTGGAAGTGACTTTGAAGAGACAGGTGTATGGAGGTGACTGCTGCAAATGTCACCTTCTCTGTGCCTGAGGTCACCCAAGAAGAATCTGCCTCCTGTCCAGTTGTAGCTGGACTCATACAGACCTCCTATCTTAGCCACACTGTTTAGGATGAACATTACCATTGTTCTGGGAAACTTGGAATTCTTCTCACTTCATTAATAGGAATGTGAATTGTTGCATGTGAAAGTTTATTTATTTACTTTTTTTTGAATTTGTGTTTCTGTATTTCCAAGCTTGTGGAACTTGCAAAGGTGAGGTCTTCTTTATATCTCCTGGAACTAAGTGCCCAGGAGAAGACAAACGCTCCGTGGCCACCGCAATCCACTGCCACTTGTGGATCGTGATGCTGGGGAGGAGCCTTCCACCTTGATTTGCATTTTTAAAAATGAGTCCACTATCTTCTACCACAAATGCTGCCTCATAAAGGCAACTTACTTTACTCTTCTTGTATCAGAAGAAAAGGTCTCAGATCCGTTGCCTTTATTGTAAACCTGGTCTTATCCTGATTCTTCTAGTCTTGACATTTGTGTTTCTTTTCCCTGGTATCGAGTGACTGTTCCCTTCAGGAATCTGGCTTCATCTTATTCATCTTGGGATAACCTGAGTAGGAGTCAGCCTACCCAGGATCCTCCTGAGGACCTTGATGAGATCCTACATCTGGTCATCTGCTGGGCTCTTCACCTCCGGCTCTGGTTTAGCAGACACTCAGATAAAGAATGCCAAACTTGAATGCATTGGGGGCAGAGGTAGGCGATAGAGACCTGGTGGCGAGGATGGTTGTTTAGGTCAGAATTCTCCCATTTTCAAGTGAGAAAAATCCAGCTCAACCAGTTTAAGCAAACTGGGCAACATTTTGGCTTAAATAACTGAAAATCCAGGCATGGCTGGATTCTGGTAGCAGGATCCCAATAATTTGATCAAGGTGCTCTACTTTCCTTCTTGACAACGCTGCCTTCTGTGTAGATTTGATTTTTAAGTGAGTTCTTTTTATCTGGTGGCAATAAATGATGTCTCACAGTTTTAGGCTTTCTCAATCCAGTTTGTGACCCCTGTGAGAGGAAAACCAAAAGCAAAACAAGAGAATATAATTCCTCCCCGCCCCCCCAATAGCCATTTTTTCCAAGTATCTATGAAACAGATGTACTTGAGTACTGGGCTCAAATTTTGGACCAATATAGAAACATATGGAATGGGAAAAGGGAAGGAAAGAGGTATTTGTGGAGAATTGAAACAATACATAGTGCAGTGTACTGGATAATTCTGTGGGCTAGAAGGTGAGCAAACAAAGGATGCAGATAGGCATGGTCACAGTGGTGCTGTGAATTTGGTCACAGAAGCAGTGATGCTGGTGATAAAATGGTGGGGTGCTGGTGATTGTGGGAGTGAGGGAATACACACTCCTTTTTGCTCCAGATCCTACTGAGACCACAATCCAGCAGGACGGTGCATCTAATCCCATCTGTAGAAACACATGATTTCCTGTAGTACTTGCCTTGAAGAGAAGGCAGCACATTTGTTCTAGAAGAAAATCATTGGTGTCTGAGTCAGCTAGCTCCCCAAGCCTGTGGAAGCAGATCACATGATGTCTCAGAAACATACCTGTGTATGTTAGCAGAAAAACAGAGCAAAACAAGCCTCCACCACCAGGAAGGCAGGAAGCGTGGTCAGCTTCCTCTGAGCTCCAAGGGAGGTGAAGCCAAAATGAGAGGTCATTGGCTTTCACTAATGAAGAGGCCCAGAAACTGCTGATTTAAAGAATAATAATAATAATAAAAAACAGCACCCTGGGGGACATCTTACTACACTAAGAAAATGTCCAGTTTCATCCTTCATTTAAAAAAGTAGGGGGGGCAGAGGAAGAGAGAGAAATGTTTTGATTTTCATAAAAGTCAATAGATCAGTATAAAAAGAAAACGTTCCCAGCCAAGAAAGAAGCCACAGTCGTGTCCATGGGTTCGTCTGAGCCGACTCCTCGGCCTCATGTGAGCGTCTGCATTTGGCATGCAGATCCCTGGTTCTGTAAAAACTATTTCAGGAACACTTTGAAATGGCTGCCCAGTGATGGCTTCCTCATTTGGGATTTATTATAATATCATTAGGAGGGGTTATATCACTTGGTATAATGTCAGACACATTGTAGCCTGTGGTTTTATGATGTGGACAAATATCACACTCAGGAATAAGATGACTCTGAACAAATTAGTTCCATCTGGGTTCTACTGTAAATAGAGCCTCTGCCTTCTGCTGCGGGAGGACCGTTCTCATCCTCCTCCAGCCCCGTGACCTTCTATCCTGCAGGATCTTTTTCTTCTATGCCTCCCTCCTGTTCATCCCCTGGGGCTTCATGGGAGGAGAGAGAGAGAGGTAGAGACAGAGACAGACAGACAGACAGACAGACAGAACTCTGTAAGACACAGAAACCTGATAGAAAGGCATTGAGGCGGATTTGCTTACATTGAGTGCCTGTCAGGTGCCTGGAGCCATGCTAGGTATTTCCACCTGTGCCACTTCATTACATCCTCACAGCAAGCCAGATACCCCAGAGCTATTTTACATAGAAATACTGAGACTCAATGTGGTTAAACATAATATCTTGCTTAAAGTCTGTAAACTGAGGGTGGAGGGAATGGCCATCGAAGTTCGCCCTAAGTGTATTCAAAACCTGTGTCCCCTCATGGTACCCTGCTGTCCTTCAATGCCTGTATGTCTACAAATAAACTGTGTACACATGGGAGGGGACAGGCAATTGTGGCTGCCAGTTTTTTCGAAATTGATTTTTTTTTTTTTTTTGGTACTGGAAATTGAACTCAGAGGTCCTTTGTCCCTGAGCTACATTCTCAATCATTTTTATTTTTTACTATGAGACAGGCTCTTGATAAGTTGCTTAGAGCTTGCTAAGTTGCTGAGGTTGGCCTCTAACTTGTGATCCTCCTCCTCAGCCTCCCCAGTCTCTGGGATCACAGGGGTGTACCATCATGCCTGGCCAGGAAAGTGATCACTTTCAAAGCAGATAGGGATGTGGAGATCTATTTGATGGTATCTAATGAATATCTGCCTACCCTATGACCCAGCAATGTCCTTCCCAAGAGAATGACTACATTTGTCCACACAAAGACTTAAATGAGGATGTTCATAGCAGCTGCTTCAGAGTAGTCAAAAACTGGAAGCAATCCAAATGCTCATCAGCAGGAACATGGATAAACAAATTGTGGTATGTTCATATAATAGAATACTACATATCCATAAAGAAATAAACAGTAAGTTAATGTTTACTGTAACACACATCACAGTCTGGATGAGTTTTTAAAAACCTCATACTGAGTTAAAGAAATAAATGCCTACAAAAACTAATGTAAGATACCAGTTGCAAGAATTAATTTCAAGAATGATAAAAAATAAACAAAGGTAAAAGAAGTACATGATGTTTACCTCTGGGGTAGAAGGTAAATATTGTCAAGAATGAGCCTGGGAAAGTCTCCTGAGGCTATGGGCTTGGGTAGTCATTTACACATAGATAAAAATTCATCGAGCTATATATTAAGATTTTACTGTTTGTAGACTAAACTTCAATCAAGAAGCAGATAATAATGAAAAGTTTAATAGAAAAGATAGAATGAGCTGTGTGCTCTGGCCCTTGCCTTTAATCCCAGTGATGTGGGAGATGAGGCAGGAAGATCGCAAGCTCAGGGGCAGTTTCAGCAAATTAATAAGCCTGTGTCTTAAAATAAAAAATAAGAACTGGTATGTAGCTCGGTGCTAAAGTGCCCCTGGGTTCCATCCCCAGAACCAAAGAAAGATGAAATAGTTAAACTTGTCACTCCCAACTTCTTTAGAGGATTGGCTACTTTGTGACCTTCCACTCTTCTCATAAGAAAGACAGTAGGGAAATGCAGAAAGATCCATGTTATGCTGCAACATCAGATGTTGGACATTCAGAGAGAATAGCTGATGAATGGCTGATTGATTTATTTCTAGTACTTCTTAATATAGAAAATGAAGTGTCACTCTCTTCCCTTGATAAATGGAAGAAAGCATCTCCCACAGCCCCTGCCCATTTCCTTCCTCCTCTCTTCCTTCCCCTGCATTTCCACCAGTGGGTTTGTATTTAACAGAGTGTAATAGGTCAGGGGGTGTTCGATGAACAGAAAGAAAAGGAAAAAGTAAAGCTGACCACTTTCATTTTGGTGTTAGCCTATAATGAAGTCCTTTGCATAGCTGTTATTTTATTATTTTCAGAAGGGATCTCGTAGGTCAACTCATAAATTGGCATGACAGTCTGTTTATTTCTGCCAAAGAAGCCAGTTAAAATGACATTGTTAATTTATTTGAACAGAAATGTGTCAAAATCACTTAAACAAAGTGAGGATGTTAATATGGATGTCCACCGTCAAGTAACCCAAACTCAGTTTTATGACTGTCTCTGGAAGGAGGGTTCCCATATATTGGGATGGATTTCCACAAAATTTCTTCTATCTATGTTGTTCATTTCCATGGTCTCTATCGAGCTTAAGAGAGAACAGCTCTCAGTGAAGCTTAAGAGAGAAAGCTTAAGAGAACACAACAACAGTTGAAGCTGTGCGGAGATATTCTGGGACGTTGAGATAAGTTGTGAAAGAGTTGTCAGGTTCCTGGGTGTCCTGGGTTATTTGGGTCAGAAGGTTTGCTGCCCTGGATCTCCAAGGACTTTCTCTTCCCTTTGGTATGATTCCCCAACTCTGTCCTTGGTCCCTCTGTCTATCTGTGGAGTGAAAGTGATGACCCCAATGTCTAGCTAGTGGCATCTTCTTACTCCATGGGGATGGTGGCTCTGGATTCCCAGGGGAGAACGGCAAATGGGTGAGGATGAGAGCTGCGATGGCTTGAAGGTGGAAATGCAGACGAGTTTTGGATTCAACTCAATCTCTTGTCTTTTTCTTTATAAACCGTGACTGTTTCCACTTCTGTAGTTGGAAATAAAAAAGTTAGAGCACAGTTTCTATCATCGCTGTTCGAGTGGAAGTGGTCTGGGCTGACACGAAACAGCAAACAGAAGAGCCAATTGCTGACCTCAGGGACACATGCTTAATTCCTGGTGCGAGGCTTGGCCTGGTAATAGGATCTTGGTCACAATTACTCATGGATGCTCATGGTGATCTGGACCAAAGCTCACACCCTCCATGAACATGACAGGAGTCATGTGCTGCTGAGAGATGTGCAATTCATAAAATCCCTCTATGTGCCTAAGTCTGGGATTGCTCATGTGAAACATGAGGATAGTAGGGCTATTAAAAAATTTAAACTCTCAGACTTTCATTTCACTCTGTTCCTTATAAAATAGCTGTTTTCTCAGCTACATCAAGACACTGAAAATGTTAATCTGCTTTTTTAAAAACAATGTCTAAGTGTTTCTTCTTCCATGTATTCTGGCCATTTCTTTGCTTGCTAAGTGAATTCCACAAACATATGTTGAATACCTACTGTGTGCTGGGCATAGTTCTAGGCAATAGGAACAAAGAAACAAAAGAGGTAGAGAAACTTGCTGATGTCACAGGGGCTCACAGTCCAGAAGGGAGACAATCCACAATGAAATAAACAAATACGCAAAGCCAGGGTGGGGGGTACCATCAATGAGAAATGGAACAGGGTTAGGGAGTGGAGAGGTCGGAATGGGGGACATGACTGTAGTTAGGACATCAGGAAGGGACTTTATCAGCAGGAGATATTAGAATGGAGACCTGAGAAAGTCACATGGCTACCTGAAGAAAGAGTTGTGGTGGTCAGCTCATGGCCAACCTCGTGGGGTGGGAAGAGGTGCAAAGTGATCAATGCCAGAGAGCAGGCGAAATCTCCCGAGATCAGTGGACCCCTAGCTCATGGAGGTTGTTACTAAGACTTGGGAATCCCCATGGGCTAATATTTCCATGGTCGTCTTGTGCTCTGAACTTTGCTTCTGAAAGTGCAATTTCTGATTGATGTCATATCAACCTAGACACAGTCAGCTCCTTCTTTGATGGACTACCTACCAGCCACACTCATACACAGAAACAGCAAACATTTGCATTGGTAAGCATTGGTAAGTGTGGTAGGTTTTAGCAATGGCTTGGCAGTAGGGTACCAAGGCAGCACTTACATCAGAACATCACCAGCTGCAATGGTACATGAATGTTGGAGATCCTCCTCAGGCAAGATGTTCTTGGGTCCCAGGGCCTCTAGAGATGGCCCACGGCCTGGTTCCCCAGCCAACCCAACTCCCATTTTAAGGATTTTTCATTTCTTTTCTCCTTCCCCGCCCCCCCCCCCCCCCGGCTCCCCCTTATGGATTGCTCCTGGCATCTCCAAACTTGCCTAGTTTTATTGTGTAGGAAAGTTTGGCCCTCCCCAGCTCCAACTTCACTTTGACCAGTATTTATATACCCAACATGCTCAGCAGAACATGAGCTCTTATTAAACAGTGCACATTTTCTTCTGAAAGCAACAGTGATTAGAGAGAGAAAAATGCCAAGAACAAGGTCCCATACGTATCAACCTTGTATGCAGGCTGAGACAGTGAGCATGGCCAGGCTGGTCTAGTGGATGGATGAAGGGCTCATATGCAGGAAGGGAGAAGAGGGCTGTTGGAGATAAGGGTTGTCTAGAGACAGATGTCACAAAGGGACAAGGCCAAGTAGAAGGTGGACCTTAAACCAGAGAGATCCCCTTTTTGAGCTTTGTTCTTTCCAGGTCAAGTATTCAAGATGCGTTCAAGGACTTCCTGTATAGAGGGCTGCTTCAGCTGAGAGAGAGAGTCCTGGGACTATATAGGTTGATAAGCTGGAGAGGTTGTCATGAGAGGGGGCCATGTACAGCCAAAGAAATGCAGTCAGCATTACTGTTCAATGATGCCACATGACAACCATTTTTATTCCTGAAAGTGTTCATTGAGGGTCCAACCCTCAGGAAATACAATATCCCCAGCATTCTTTAGGCATATTCTCTTTGACCCAGAAATTCTACTGGAAATGACACCCACGCATACACTTTTATACAAGGGCTGTTCCTTGAATGAATGGTTGTGATGACAATCACTGAATATACCCTCAAAGTACATAACTGGGAGCCGATTAAACTTTAAAAACGCCACTCTTCTAGCTGTCTGTAATTGCAGCTACTGAGAAGAATGAAGGCAGTATTCATGGTCTTGATATGGAATGATCTCCAAGAAAATGTTATCCAGTGGAAAAGACAGAGGGCAGCAAAGTGTATACAGTAGGCTCCATTCATTCAGTCTCTAAGAAATGTTTCCAGTGAGATGGAATTGTATATAGGTATTTACCCGATTTGTGCCTCACCTGTATGCCACCTCCTCCCCTGGTCACCACCTCCTGACCTGAGGTTCTGGTCTTCCAGGAACTTCCCTGAATGGTCCCTGGGACCCAGCAGATCTCCACCTCAGCTTGAGCTCTTCCAGGGGTGCACTCTTCCTTCGCTGGGAAGTTCCACCTTTCAGGGAAAGCTGTCTTATCTTGGATCCCTCAGCCTTGACCCTCAGCTGCCTCCTGTCTTGCCCCCAGCAGGGGGTATAGCACAGCTCTGAGCAGGGCTGCTTTGTCAGGGCCCCATAGCTTGCTTGGATGTGCAGATTCTCAACAGATCTTCTTCCAAGAACCTTCCACACTTTTGAGCTGGGTTTTGCTCCTAGCGCGGGCTCGGCTAGGATACTGCTGCTACCGCTTGCTTTCCAAGACCTCTGGGATCTGAAGCCTGTCCTGCATGGCAGGTTCTTCATGGCTTCGCTCTTCCTCCTGCAGTTCTGGACAGGTAAGGGGAAAACTCTGCATTTTGTATTTTAATGTGTTCTTTATCTTTTATGCTAGTGTCTTTTTTTTTTATCTTTTAAACTGCAAAGAACAAGCTTCAGAAAATCAAATAGATCAGTACTAATAAACAGAGAGGCAAGGCCTGGAGAAGTGAACGGAGGAGTTTGAGGCCTTGGGAAGCTGGGGAGGGGGACCCATCTGGCTGCACCTCATCTGCCACATTTGCTGCCTGAGTGAGTGACACTACTTACTAGCAAGATAGAAATGGAAGTAAGTTTTCCAGCCACTTGTTGGTCTTTTTCCAGTTAGGAATATTGATTTTTCCTCCTTACTCAGCCTGGGATGGCGCTGAATGGCTGTATCTCTCTGGACCAGGGCGCCAGCAGGTAGGCGTGGCACCCCAGTGAATGTGTGACACGCCTGGGGCCACCCTGGGATAGACTGATTATGTAAAACCTATGAGACGCCTTAAAAACTTGGCTTGGTTCACACATGGGAGGAGGAAGGCATTCTGCATACATTATACTGTCCTCATCACGCTACTTACTTTAATGAGATACAAAATTGTGCCAGTTTCACAATTATGATGTGTATCAGAGCTTAATTATATGTACAGAACGGCATATTCCATTGAGTACCCGAAAATGGAACAGAGATTTTTGTTCTACATGTCTCTCCTACTTTCTCCTACCTAATTTTCCACACAAAGAAGTTTCTAGAACTTTTAGGCTCGTGACCCTGGTGGACAATCAATGCCATGTGCCAACATCTCTTGGCTTTCAAAAACACTGGAACCCCATGACTAGAGAGCTAAGGAGACTCAAAAAAAAAAAAATGAAAACAAACATGATAAAAATATAGTGGTGTTTGATAGTCCTTGCAAACAAGTCTGGCTTCAATTTGCAGGGATTTTCTCATTTGTTAAATGACACACCAAAAAAAGAGCTAATAAAAATTCTGTGGTTAAAGGTCTTTTAAAAAGTACTAGAAAAGCAAGTTCAGATTTGTTGCTGCATTTGTTACTAATTATGGGCAAAACTGGGGAAAGATATTGACCCTTGTGACTTGGATCTGGATGTGCTGATGAAGCCGTTGGGACATGGGTGTCTGTCACTTTCTGAGGCCTGTGGTATTGGGGGGCTTAGCCAGGCCACTTTCTTGTATGCATGGCTTTGTGAGGGGGCCTGGTGGTACCCCAGGCTTTTTTTTCAGGAAATTTCTCCAGTAGGCACAAGCGGACTTCATAAGAGGCGGCCTGTGGGAGGAAGGAAGAGAAAGCAAGTTGGACCATCGCCATGTCCTTAGCCTGGCCCTCAGTACTGGGCAGCAGGTGAGGGTGTCTCTCACCCCATGGAGGCAGCTGATTTTAGGAAAGCTCTTTTTCCACCCAGAAGTAACTGATGACTCCCAGGAACATCTCTGGAGCTTGGGTGGTGGTGATGGGCTGGCTGCCACCTCTGCTCATGTGCTGGTGGACACACTGACTCTAGGGAAAAGCTGACTGACCTGTAGGACAAATGTCTTCTACCAAGTCATTCATTTTTTAAAATTATTTTTTATTTGTTTTAATTAGTTATTCTTGACAGTAGAATGCATTTATGCACTTTGATATATCATACATAGATGGGATATAATCTCATTTTTCTGAGTGTACATGTTACAGAATCATAATTGGTCATGCAGTCACATATATACATACAGGAATAATGTCTGTTTCATTCTACTACCTTTCCTATCCCCACATCCCCTCTACTTCCCTCCCATCACTTCCCTCTACCTAATCTAAGGTAATGCTATTCTTCCCTAGTGCCCCCTTACCTTATTGTGAATTAGCATCCCCACATTGGGGAAAACATCCGCATATTGGTCTTTGGTTTTTTGGGGATTTGGCTTATTTTGCTTAGCATGATATTTTCCAATTCCAACCATTTACTGGCAAATGCCAAAATTTCACTCTTCTTTAAAGCTGAGTAATATTCCATTGAGTATATATACCATATTTTCTTTATCCATTCGTCTATTGAAGGACACCTACGTTGGTTCCATGGTCTAGCTATTGTGAATTGAGCTGCTATAAACATTGATGTGGCTGCATTGCTGTATATGCTGATTTTAAGTCCTTTTACTTGAGTGTCTCAGGGCCTATAAATACACAATGAACAAGACTTCATCTTGTCCTCTGGGACATGGCAGCCCAGTGGGGAAGTCACACAAGAAAAAAATAATACCTCTGGTGGATGAGGTTCCATGCTTCCTTGGGGAACAATGATTTTGCAAGGGAGAAGATGGATGAGGTAAGAGAAAGCCACCAGGCGGGTGTGTCAGAGAGATTATTCCTGGTCAAGGGGTTTGGATGGTGAAAGGCAAAGAAGCCTGAAAGAGCTGAGGGCTTTGCGGGCTCTCCAGGTTTGCCACATGGGAACAGGTCTCCAAAGAAGCACCTGAGTCATTCTGCTGAATCCAAGCCAATTCAGTAAATTCCTTTTGATTCACCTCCAGGGCTCAGTCCAAGTGTCTGGTGTCCTTCGTGCTGATGGGAGGGAATGGAGAGGAACATACAGGACTTGGTTTTTGTGCAGATGAAGTCTTGAGTCTAGGAGAGGTAAAGGTTGTGCGGAGGCCTGATGAAGGCATCTGGTTGTTACTGCAATCAAGAAGCACAAGGAGATATCGTAGGAAGCAGAAGAGCCCACCTGGTGGATAAAGCAGTCTGAGAAGGAGGTGGAATTAAAACTGGCCCTTCAGCTCTGGAAGACAGAAGGCGTTCTGGTAGACAGAGGGGGGTGCATGAGCAAAGGCACGAGAAACAGACTATGGTAGGTGATTTCTTCTACCAAATGTCAACACGCCTCCTCAAACGGTCTACAGATAAGATTATGCACCAGAATCCCCCTGGTGAAGGGGTAGGCATTAAATAGGAATATCTGGGATCCTCTCCTGGAAATTCAGATTTCATGTGGAATGCACATTTCAATCAACTCCTCAGAGGACTCCGATGCTCAGTACATCTGACCAGGGAGCAAAGCACAGGCTTTGGACAGGCGGAGACATAGGTTCGAATCATGGACCTGCCTCCTCGTTGTCTGTCACTTGGCCCGACCTGCTTACTTGCTCTCAGCTTCCCATTATTTGTTTCCAAATGGTGACAATAACAACGCAGAAGGTAGCTGTGAAAATAAAGGAGCTAATATTTGTCCACTGCTAAGGTCCTTTCTGGGTAGAAGTAGGGAGGGCAGTCATCTGAGTTTTCTTCCTCTCCTTGGCTTGGAAAGTCAAAGTGCCTGAGACGCGCAACTCTCGGTCCCGAGAAAGTGGCAGTCCCAGGCAGGGAGTGTGTCAGCGCCTCTGGCCATGTTGGCTCTATCAGAGTTGATTTAGGAAGGAGGGCTAGGCATGCTGGTAAGCACATGTGGCTATAAGGTCCCCGTGTGCTTTCAGAAAAGCCCTGTGGTATAAAGTGGGGTTTGGTGGAAGATTTTCTTTGAAGATCTGCACTATTTGACCTCCTCATTTTGCTTTGGGGCCTCTACGATTGTACTCCAGGGCTGTGACAACTGCCATGATGCCCAAGTTCCACTGGCCTGGGTAGGACAGGCCGGGAGCGCCCCTTCCTGCAGTAAGCCAGGGTAGGAAGAAGTGACGGTGGCTGGTGTAACCCCCCTGAAGGGACACTGGTGAAGAATTCAGTGCCCTGTCCAGGTGGAGTCCAGGCCTGCCTCCAGACAGCTCAGCAGCTCCTGCTGAGCAAAGGGCCCAGGAGCCAAAGGCATTTTAGGGCTGCGTCCTTCAGCCCTGGAGCTGCTCACCGAGGCCTGCAGAGGCCCGAGGAACCCAAGGAACCCAAGGAACCCGGGCCTGGGACTGTGACTTGCTCATTGAGGCCACCCGGAGGCTTTGAAGACTCCACTTCCTCTTTTTGCTGCCTAGTTATAAGAAAAAGAGAGAGAGGAGGCCCAGTAGCCAGGAAGGTGGGTTGAGGCAACCCTGGAGGAAAAGGAAAGTGAGAGAAGGGGGAGGGGCGGCCTCTCCTCTACCTCTGGCTCCTGCAGCTTCCTGCTGGGGCTCCTCTGGAAGCCCCTGGGGAGCCTGATCTGCTCCTGGGCCTGGAGAGCCTGCCAGACTCAGGCACCTCCAGGCCTGCCCCGGGGGGGTCTGGTTCCCTCACCCCAGGGTTCCTCTGGGAAAGCAGGGGCCAGGCAGGACTGCCTGCAGCACTTTCGGGCAGCAATGACTTCAGTGCTTGTCCCCAAAATAAATGCACCACAGACAAGACAATGTGGTCAGGGGCCGAGGAGTTACTGTAAATACCAGCCGGCCTGGGCTTCCTATTTCTGTTCCAATGACTCCCTGGGGGCAGGCGCTGGCCAGCCCCTTCCCAGTCCACTCTCCTCTCCCTGCCACATCCAAGGAAAAGCCTTGGCCTGGACACTCCTCCTTGGATTGTCCCAGGGACCTCTTTTGGGGTTTGCAGGAGGGACCTCACTTCCATGCCCAAACGGCACTAAGAGTTGGGTCTGACTTTCCCAGAGAAGGAGATGCAAACCTCAAGTGGGAGGTTCTATGCTGGATATTCGTGTTTTGTTTTGTTTTGTTTCTCACAACAAAGCCCCCAATGATGGACTTACAGAAGAGTGATGTCTGTGACGCTCCCTGCGTGCTGTCTTAAAGCCTTTTCATTATCCCATGCCACCCTATGACACCCATGCCACAGGGTGCTGCTGGTCTTATTCTGACACCCATTTTATAAACGAAGAAAACAAGATGAGGTCATCAAAGTGCTGCTGCCCCAGGGCACCCCGTGGGGAAGCCAGGAGTGAAACCCAGGCAGCCCGAGTCCCCACCTTTATTCTCAACCCCAGGCCTCAGCAGGCAGATTCCATCCATCTCTATCTGCACGTGAAGGGAAGAAGATGCAAAAAGAGGGTCAAGGTCATGGGCTAGTGAGTTAGAGGGGTGGGTTTGAGTCAGACCTGGTGGGCTCCTCCGTCCTCCCAAGGTACCAGGGTACCTCCTAGAGGCCCACAGCGACGCATCCTTGGAACTTTAGGTCTGATCCCTGGCTTGTAGCTCCTCCCCATCTTTTACACTTAGCGGAGAATGAAGCAGCACTCACATAGTACCCTGGTGGAATCTTCTGGATTGGGTAAGCTTGCTGGCCTTGCCTTTGGGAGGCTGGGTGGTTGTGGTGTTACCTGAATAGATCTCCGTCTGAGCCCTGGCAGTCTTGAAGAGGCATAAGCTGCATTTATAAATTGACTCCTGCTGAGAAATCTCACAGCATTCTCACAGGGTGACTGGCCCACCCAGGAGATGGGCATGAATCTCATCCTATTCAGTGCCTCGGCCATAGAAGGGAAAGCAATGAAAGCCAGGCATTTTCCCAATGAGAAGTAGTGATAGTATTGCAGATAGGAAAAGAAGAGATGGTGGTCTGAGTTGATCACATGCAGCAGTTCTGCTGAGGCCAAATGGGAGCCAATCTTCCTTCTCACCTGAGACATCCAGTGAGCCATCAGGGTTGGGGAATAGTAGCTGCTTTCTGCAGATAATAAAATGGTGCTGTCTCGCCTGCCTGTTGTACCTCCTCACCTTGGCTACTAAGGAATTCACAACTCAAATTCACATTCAACTATTGTAACTCTCCCCAAAAAGAAATTCTTAGACTATTTCTACTCCCTTTGTTCTCTGCATACTGGTTCCTACCTTTTGTTTAGGGCAAGACTTAAAATTTAAAACATTTTATCTGAACTCTTTTATTATAAGTCACCTGGGATTCAGATTCAGATAAAATATATTTTACCAATAGTTATTTGTGGCTTGTGTATTCCAAGTACCGTACAGTTTAAGACCACAGTCACTATTCACTATGTTTATTTGTTTTTCAAAAATTTTTTAAGAGCTTAGGCATGATGGCCCACACCTGTAATCCCAGATTTGGGAGGCGGAGGCAGAAGGATCACAAGTTCAAGGCCAGCTTCAGCAACTTAGTGAGACCCTAAGCAAATAAACAAGGCTCTGTCTCAATAAAAAAAATTAAAATAGCTCAGTGATAAAGTGCCCCTGGGTTCCATCCCCAGTTAAAACAGTTTAAAAAAGTTTGTTGCTTGCCTCCTGTAGGCAGGGTGCCTCTCCTGGTGCTATGGATGCTGAGGTGGATAAGGCAGGCTTTCTCCCTGCTCTTCTAGAGCTTAGCATATAGGAAGCAAGTCAGACACTGAACACATAAGATGTGCACATGGGGTACACGCGCCCTCCTCCAACAACTCTGCACTCACTGCACACGTGGTTCCGCCCACTGTGCACATACTACATACACACCAGACATCCCATGCATGCCAGGCTCGCTGCACACATACTACTCTCCCCCTTTTCTCTTTCACAGGGGGGCAGCTAGTGTTAAATGCTATGGAAACAATGAAGTAGGATAAGGAGGGAGCAAGTGGCGGGATAAGGGGGTGGAGCTGCTGTTCCATGGGGTCCCGAGGGAAGCCCTCAGGTTGAGTTGACATGTGAGCAGACGCAGGAAGTGTCTATGACCCAACAGCAGCTCCAGGAGGGGGCACTGACACCAACAGTCGCTTTGCAAAATTTTTTTTTTTTTTAATACAGGAAGTGTGTCAGATTCAGAGATTCTGAATGATCTGAGGCCAAACTGGACTTCAGTGCAGGCCTGTGTCATTTCCATTAGATGGAGGAGACCTGTGGCCATGTGTAAGGGTTTCCTATCTACGTGGTTTTGCATATGGGTTCCCCTCTCCCTAGCTCGGGTTCCCTGGGTGGACTTGAACAACATCTTTGCTCCTTGTTTCCCCATCTGTAAAATGGCATTAGGCTAGTGCCAACCTCATGGGATGATGATGAGGATGATGTGACCGACTCGGCTCAGCATCCCTCATCGTCACATGTCCATCAGTGTGGACCCTGGTCAGTCAGTAGGCCAGAGTGAAGCTGTACCACTTGCTCGTTTATCATCATCCCTCCTGGGCTTGGGAGAGGTGTTCTGCAGCAGCCATGAGCTGGGCTCTGCTCGGCACACTGAGGACGAAGGGTGGACGCTCCCTGCCATCTCCCTTCAGTCTCTGTTATGGCAGATTGATGGCACTTGGAGGGGATCTGAGGTGGTGAGGGAGTTGCCTAGAGAAAAGGAGTTACTTGCTCTTCCTGAAAATGATGCTGGGGAAAACCTGAGTCCCACCCTAACTGGCTGGCACCTTCCTTCAAGGGCCCCAAGGGAGGGAAATGCACAGAGGTAGAGCTTTTTTCCCTGAGTTGCAGTGGAGTGCCCTGTGAGCCTGTATGAGTGCAGGGAGGATGTTTTGGCTTAAAGTAGTCTTCTGTGGCTTCATTTCCTGCTGAACCTGAGACTCATGCTCAAATGTCACGGCTTTACTGTGAGAACCAAGGTGATGGTGTAGTGATTCCATCCTGCACCCTTGAATAGATGGAAGAATCATCCACCTCTGAGGTTTGGCTGCAGCCCTCCAGCTCTGCACCAACCCTGCCCAGTGGCTCTCCTCTACAA
Organism: Spermophilus citellus; assembly: GCF_964194105.1. NCBI lineage: Eukaryota > Metazoa > Chordata > Mammalia > Rodentia > Sciuridae > Spermophilus > Spermophilus citellus. The sequence goes on from NC_138185.1 coordinate 18,665,568, forward strand.
CCTTGACCACTCTCTTTAGCTCTCTGAAATGGCTCCTTTCTCTTTCGATGGAGGGAGGCATCACTTCCTCACTGTTGTTAGCCCCAGGATGCTGCACCGATTCTTTGGGGCTCTGTAACCCTACACGCATCCCTGCAAATGCTTCATTTAATAAACTGCCCTCAATTATCCCCATGGAACTTACCAGCCACTTCATCTCAGGGTCCTCCCAGGACCCTCGATGGTACAATCCTATGGTACATTTACCTTCCAGAACATGACAGTTCATCACTCCAGACAGCAGTGTTACTGATTTTTTTTTTTCTAGAGAGATTTCTCACATGTATTCTAAAGGAACATCAAGTTCACCGTCATGCTGGTGGGGTTTGTTATTGTAAAATACCAAGTCAACTATTAAGACATGTAAATGGCTAATACACTGAAGAATTATCTCAAATGTCATAAAATAAGAAATAAGAAAACAAAAAAAGAGAAATAATTTTTACTCTCCTGATCCCCACTGTGGAGGTGTTAAGTGGGTTCCTTCGGTAAATATATCAAGAACTTTAAATTTTTTTTTTATTCTTAGGAGTCAAACAATTTTTTTCATGAGAGTCATCTTCCTGAGGACATCCTCAGCCATAAAGATTTATAGCAAAGATGGATTATTCAAGTGACAAACTTGGAACAAAATAAACCTTCTACTCCAGAAGGCCGGCTGAAGAAGCCAGGCTCCGTGGAGAAGCCACGTGGTTAAGCACATGGTCGGTGACGTCAGCTCACCTAGTTATACATCACCTCGCACTGCTCAGCCCTTGGTCCTCACCCTGGGACACCTAGGGAGTCCTCAGAGGACAAGAGCTATTATAGATTAAAATGTTATTTTCTGAAAAGGCTCATCTATCATAATTAAAAGGATGCTTCAACAGAATATAAGATGGCATGTAAAAGTATTCATGGTATAAAATGAAAAAAACAAGGCTCATTTCACCTTGTTGGTCACAATGGCAGCTGCCAAGAAAACAAACAATAGTAAATGCTGGAGAGGATGCAGGGGGCGGTGGGGGGTGGGGAGAAACACTTTGACACTGTGGGTGGAATCATAGATTAGTACAACCACTGTGCGAATCAGTATGGAGGCTCCTTAAAAGACTAGGCCTGGGGCCACCACATGACCCAGCTGTACCCTTCCTCAGTATTTATCCTCAAGAATTAAGGTCAGCATAGTACAGTGAGCCGTGCACACCCATGTTTATAGCAGCACAATTCACAAGAGCCAAACCGAGGAACCAGCCTTGTAGTCAGTCCATCCATGGATGAACGAATAAAGAAAATGTGGCGTATATACACAATGGAGTTTTATTCAGCCGTAAAAAAAGAATAAATTAGGTCATTTGCAGGAAAATGGATGGAACGAGAGAGCATTATTTTAAGTGAAATAAACCAAACTCAAAGTCAAGGGTCATGTGTTTTCTCTCATATGTGGAAGCTAGAGAGGAGAAGGAAAAGAAAGGTATGGGGGTGGGTCAGGGATCTCATGAAAGTTAAAGAGAGAACAGTAGAGGAGTGGGACCAGCAGGAGGGAGAAGGGGAGAGAAAGGAGAAATACTGGGGAACAATATTGGCCAAATTATATTGCTATATTTTGTGCCTATACACATGTAACAACAAATTGTGCCCTTCTGTACAACTAAAATGCACCCATAATTTTTTTAAAAGAAGAGCTAAGGGAGAAATAATGGAGTATAGAATTTGGATATAGACTAATCCCCATTATTTAAACAATATGAAGGGCTATGCTAAATAACAGGAGTGTCCATACTGGAACAGTGTGATAGGGGCTGATTTTAAATTTATCTTTAGTTTTCAAATTATTTGAACTCAAACTTACCTCCTTTTTTCTCTTTCTCTCTCAATACAGAGAAGTAGACAGATGACAAGACTGTAAGCCAAAAAAAAAAAAAAAAAGTGGGGGGTGGGCCACAATCCCACATCCTACATCCTAGATGTCTTTTTAGAAACATGAGCTTAGTTCTCATTCTAAAATAGTGCAAGAAGGTACAAAACCAAAATCAAAAATCTTTCTTCTGTCGGTAATCCTCCTAAGTGAAACTGTTGATAATAAATCCTTTGATTCATTGCAGAAGTATATGCATATACCAGCAGATGTAAGTTCTTTTCAATAAGCCTGTATTGATTTTATAATCAGAAGATCGTAGCATGCATGCGTTTGAAGCATGGGCAGTTTTATTGTCAGACCTTCCAGGGGAAGGCTGGGTCCCACATCCTGTCCTGACCTGTCAGGGGAAGATGGGATGCTCTGGCAATACCACTGTAGGGGGGTGGGGAAGGGGGCTCTTGTGGCCGTGAGCCAGATATGTGCAAGATGAGCTCAGGAAGGCTCGCATCTCCTCATGCACCTTACCTGGGGATAATAACCAGAGGTAAGACCCTGAAGTCGATCCCTGGGTATTGCTGGTCTTTGTGGCACCTTTGTGAACATTGCTTCCAGCCACTTTCCTATGTCTCTTTTCTATGAAGACACTGATCCTCAGTTTTTCCAAAGGATGCCGACCCTCATGACTTCCCGGGGCCCCCCAACCCCTCCATCTCCTTCCCGCTTGCTCACCTTGTCTCCAAACAGAACCAAATGAATTTGTTTTCTCCTGCTTTTTCCCACCTCCCGCTCGCCCCACCCTGACTTCTTTAGAATTTAAGTCATTGATTGCACAAAAAAACAGGGAACCATCGGGTTGAACACTCATATTGGGCAATTCGTATAAACTTCATAAAATTAACTGGAAGCTAAGTCTCTCGCGTGTAGTTCCCTACTCACTGAATTCATGTGACTTTTGGATAAATCACTCTTGAAGTTTCCATCCGTTCAGTATGTGAGAAGAGGGTGCTGTATTATCTTTGGTGTTCAAAGCAGTCAAGAACGTGGTGTCAATTCTAGACACTTTTACATTCCTGAATCCAGAAGAGAGACATGATGGGGAGTTCACAGCAGCCTTTGGAACCAGGAGTCACTGACCGATGGGAGGGTTGAGGAACTTCACTGGAGCGCAGGCCATCAGTGACCTGTCCCATAATCCCATTGGGACACAATGCCAAGCTCTCATCCATAAACTCATGAAGTTCATGGTTTTATTTAGAGTGTGTGTATACCATGGTTCAAGGTCAGGAAGGTCACGTTGGACCCAGTTCTCACTCTTTATTCACCTGTTAAATGACTGCAAAATCCTCATCTTGCCAGCTCTCAGGGAGGCCCTTTGTTTCTACTCTTCCTTTCTTCTCTGGATGGCTGTTTGACATCAAGAGGAGGCTGCTGCAGCCAAAGCACTTTGCAGACATCCTGACATGAGGATACTGTAAGGCATGTTCCGTGTGCAGGGACAGGAAAACAGACACTTGAATGTTGAGAATGAAAAGATCTCTCTTTTTGTTAGTTATTTAACAAACATGAAACCTGCCCAGTCTTCCTGATATACCACATAGTCTTTTAAGTTCTTGACAAATATTAGCACATTTAAAGTTTCCTAATCACATGATGAAAAAAATACAACTGCTGCCCCTGTTTTACAGATGAGAAAACCGGCACAGGAGAGCTTAGCTAACTTACCCCAGGCCAGTAGTGTAAGTGGCACAGTCAGGATTCGAACTCAGGCAGTCTGGCCCTAGGCCCCTGCTCTTTACCAGGACATCATGCTGTCTTCTTTGCTTGCAGTGTTTGGTGTGATAAGAAAACAAGAGACCTAGCACAGACTGGTTGAGGATCTTAGTCCTGCCCCTTATCTGTGTGGTCTTGGGACACTTCATTAACTTCTCTGAGCCTTGACTTCTTTATCCATAACTTGAGAATAAAAAGAACCCATGTCACATAAGTTTTGCGGAGGTTCACTTGAGATACCCTGCCTGATCTACAGGGACACACGGAATGCACTGGCAATGTGAGTCAGACGGACAGACAGGGCCTTACCTGAGCCCAGCCTCAGTCACTTGCTTGGTTTCTGATTGATTTCAGATTTTTCCTATATCGACCCTTCTCCCTCCCGAGCGACCACCCGTGTATACGACATCCTCCAGAGTGTGAAGAACCCTGCACACACCCGTCCTGTACTGGGGTGCCTGCTTTGCCAGCAGAGGAGGGAGGTTCTAGACACATGCCTCAGCTTGCTCAATAATCAGTGTTTCAGGCCCAAGAAGCCAGCTCTCGGGCTCCTGTTTCCTTTGGGCTCTAAAGAGCCAACAGGGCCCCACACTCTGCTGTCCACTTCCAAAACCTTGCTAGTTAATGTTAGGGTTGGGGAGAGTCTCTGATGAGTGCCTGCCCACACGGGGTTAAGGTTACCAGCGGCCTCTGCCTCTGGCCAGAGCCGCTGGGAACAGCAGCAGTCACTTCCCGAAGCTCAGTGGGGGCAGGAGCTGGGCCAGGACAGTGGGCAGTGGCTGGGCACAACATTTCCAAGACGGTGGAGCCCCACCTCAGCAGACTAGACCCACAGCCCACGTTTTTACGAAGAGACATTGCCTTGTATCTGGTGTAGCCTGATGCAATTACATTTTTCGTATTATTTTATTTTATTTTATTTTGCTAATATCTTTTTTTCTTTTTTTTTATTGGTTGTTCACAACATTACAAAGCTCTTGACATATCATATTTCATACATTCTCTGGAAATGGCCTGACATTTACTACTGTGAAAACCTGACCATGGCTCTGCCTTACCAGAGGCCCCTTTAAAGGATAAATGCTGACAGATTATCTCGATAATAAGGAAAGAGAGTTCAGTCATAGCTCTTTACTATCCACTGAAGATATTGAGACCACGTATTGATTTTTTTTTCAAGAAAAGAAATAGGAAGAAGCATGTACCAATTAAGAATAAAACTAACAGTTTATTACCCTCTGATCTTTGAGACAAATAGAGAGTAGAAAAACACTTGCTTCATGCTCCCCCATCCTATACCGAGACGTAATAATTAGCCAACTATGTAAATAAACTTATATTAAAACCTGAGACAGGCTGTCATTTGCTCAGGTTTCTGTACAGGATCATTAGGATTGGCTTCTGATCCTCTGAATTTTGAAAATACTTGTTCTCTTTCCAGAAATGCTGTTAGGAAAAATTGTTTCTTCCTCCTCTCTTTGGCTTTGAGCAGGGTCCTGATAAAGCTCACCTTTTTACCTGTCTGCAGTTTGTTGAGGAAGGTCTCCAAGGTCCTCATTGACTCATGTATTCTGCCAGCCTGGGTAGATGGCAGATTGCACATGTTGCTCTTTGTATGAGCTGGTAAACAGTTCTACAGAGGACCAGTGAACAGAAGAGGGGACATGGGGCATTTCCAGAACTGTAGTAATAAAGCAGTGACAAATTTTTTCATGAAGCTAGAAACTTAAAACAGGCAAAGTATGTCAGTATTGACCTACTGTGCACATGTCATCCCATCTTTTGTGTGTGTGTGTGTGTGTGTGTGTGTGTGTGTGTGTGTATCTATGATCCTGTAGTCAATAAATGGATGTTGAAGACATAAATAATTGTCTTGCTCCACCTGGAAAGTAAGTTCCATTAGGGCAGGAATTTTTTTTTTGTGTGTGTGTGTGTGTGTGTGTTTTAACTGATGTATCCCCCAAACTGGGAATGAGGCCTGACACATGGTAAGCCCTCAGTGAATACCTGTTTCATGAAGAAACAGTTGTTTTAGCTCCTGTGTTCATTTAACATTTAAAAAGTTTCCTTTGTGGTAGGCACTAAACTAGGTGCTGGAAACTCAGTCAGTCTTTTCTGACCTTTCAGGTAAGGGCAGGAGAGGAAATTTACCAAACTAAGGTAAGTTATGTGTAAGTGATCAATTGAGGGGTCTTTGGGATGCTATCTTGGAGAACACAGCAGGTTGCCTCAGCCAGACCTGTGGAGGGGAGCAATGGAGGGGGCTAGAAGGAAAGGACTGGGATGGAATGGACAATTCAGTTCCAGTGGATGAGAGAGGAGGTCTATCCATGGGAAATGAGAGAAAACAAGAAGCTGGAAGAAATTGAGGATGCCCTGTGTGGAGTGAAAGCCAGGAGAGGTGGGAGGTGAGGCTGGAAGAGTAAGCAGAGGCCAAATTGTACTGCGTCATAAGGGGTTTGGACAACATGAGAGAGGGCACCGAGGGTTTCCAGGGGCCAAGATGGGTACATTTCTGTCTTAGAGAGGTCACTCTGGTTACTAAAAGGAGGGTGGATCTAATAGGGAGAACCCAGGCAGGAAGGCAGGTGGAGGAGGGTGTGGTGGAGATGTGGCTGAGAGTGGACAGGCTGTGGGCTGGAAGAATTGGAGGGACTCATGAGAGCTTTGTATGGGGGCTTGAGATGGGTGAGAGGCAGCAGAACCCACTGGTGACTCCAAGGTTTCTGGGTTGGTCAACTGGGTAGATGGTTTGAAATAGCTCAGATACAATGTGGGAAGAAAATTATCCAGGGGTCCTTATGTATGTCTTGGGAGATGGAGAGGTTCATGGCCTCATTAAAATCATTTCTCAATTGACTTTGAAGGCACGTGAGTGAGAAGCAGGAGGAAATGTGATTGAAAAAAATTATGTTGACACAAATGTACATCAACAGCAGATACCTGCAGATAAAGGGGGTGGATTGGTGTCCAGGTTCAGCAAACGGGTTGTCCATTTTGTTGAATTCAAGGTCTTTTATCCAACTTTGCATATGGTGCTGGAGGAATAATCCAAGTTATTTTCTTGGATGGTTCTTTATAGTGTGGTTATTAATCCTCTTCTGGTGGCTGACAATGGAATGGATGAAAAGAAGTTGGGCTGATCATGTTTTTCAGGTGCACTAAAATTCTCCTTGCTTAATGGATCTTTAGATTTCATTACCTGGCATTCTCAAAAGGGATTTATTTCCTTTCATTCTAGTAGTTTTGAAAATGTAATATGAAGCGCGATATTCATATCATATAAGGAATAAGGAATGTCACCCTTAGAATTCATCCATCCATCCACCACGCTACCCAGCCACTGGTCAAGTGGTTTTCACCTGTGGTTGATGGTTCTGATGCAGTTGGTCTCCCATGGGGCTTGGGTGTTGATATTTTATTAAATTCCCAAGTGATTCTAATGTGCAAAGAGACACTGAGACTCAGCTTTCCATGAGGGCAGGGACCGTGTGTCTCTTTCATTTGTGATGTATTTCCAGTGCCTTGGGCAGTGTCTGGCACAGAAATGGTGCTCAATAAATGTTGATCCTTTTAATGTGTATTCTTTTAATTATAAACTCATCAAATATTTATTAAGTATTGCTAGCTTTGCTCTAATAGGTAATGAAGATTGTTTTGTGGTGTCTTCCACAGATAACCATCAGGTACCGTGTCTCAGGAAATTTAATTACTACTGAACCATGTACTGGAATAAGGCTGGAATGTGTCCTGCTTTATCCTCTCAAGCATTTTTTTCCCCCCGGCAAGTACTTTTTTCTATCTATTGCCACCTGAGGCCTTTGGACTCTCCATGATGGGGGGCTGGATCTTGACCTGGCAGGAAGGAGAGAAAGTGTGCTCTAGTTGGGAAGATGTTGGTAATTGTGCAACACCCCCACATCTCCTCCCGGTGCTACATTGGGTCCTCCATCGTTTAGCACTACAGTGTGGGGCACGGGTCTGAGTTTCTGATCTGGAGCTGGCAGACCTGTGTCTCTGCCTTGCCCTCTCTGGCCCTTCTACCTCTGCAGTGGCTTGCCCCTGCCTTGTCTGTCCCTGACTCCAGCTGCCTCCCAGGTCTCTGTTGCTGTGAACCCAGGACACTGAAGGCCCACCCTTCCCACGGTATGGACATGGCTGCTACAGTTCTCTTGACCCACCAGATCATCTAGCTGATGCAGCAGGAGTTGATTCCACTTGACTCCAATTTAACTGTCCCGAGCCCCTTCCTTATATTGCCAAGAGACTTCCTAACAGATATGTAACCCGGTGATTCAGGCAATTATTCACGTATTCCCCCACATCATTAGTTTTATGGAACACTGCCAGGGGGCATATTTTTCTTTCCTAGGACTCTTGAGAATAAAGAAAATAGGACTCTTACCATGAAGTCATATTAAGGAGTTTATTCCTCAGAAAATACCCCATAGCACTTTTCTAAAACCTTATATAGATTGACTGCATTTAGGAAAGGAATTATTTTTATCTTACCTGCTGCCATGGGAATCACTGTCCGGGCCTCCTTCCTTCCAGGGCATGGCTCTTAAAAAATTCTATAGTATCTGCTGACCACAAAGGGGTGCCTGTGGTTACTACAGGGACCACATGGCTCATGTTGGATCATGTTGGGTTTAGCCAGGAGGACTATAATTAAGTCATCAAAACCAGGATGGATTTTTTGGGGGAAAGGTGCTATTATTAATTATATTTGGATAATAGGTGTAATTTAGGACCGACCAGGCCCACTGGGACACATTGTTACCCTAGACTTAGTGCTCTAATTCTACCACTAAACTGAAATTTCCCTGAATGGATATGGCAGATGGAGTGAAATCAGAGAGAATCTAGCTGAATTGGGCAAAATATCTGCATTATAATCCAAAGTAGTGATTTTCTCAACTGAACTCGAGAGCAAAGGATATCAGTTCCTATTAAATAATGCTGCATAACAAACCACTTCAAAACTCAGCGTCTTAAAGCAACCATCGTTTATCCTGGCTCATCTATCCGCAAGGCGGTTGATCCAGCTGGACTTGAACGCAAACTACAAGTGAGGTCCTGCTCTGCTTTTATTAATACTTAATACTCCTTCTCCATGGACCAGTGGTCCAAATGGGACCTGCTCTTCCTTGGCAATGGCAGAAGCAGAGCAGACACAGGATGCGCCCTAACCTCAAAGCTTGGGTCTTGTATGCTGTCCCTTCAGCTGCATTCCTTTGGTTAAAGAAAATGCTCTGGAGAAGTCCAATCTCAGTGTGGCAGGGAAACAGACTCAGTCTTGGGTGAGAAGTAAGCCCAAGAGGCAAATGTAGAGGTCGTAGATGGAGGAAGGGCAAAGAATTGGGGACAAGAGTGCAACTTACCACAGGGGACATTAGACAAAAAGGGCTTTGCTTGTCGCCTCTTCAGTCCTCTAGAGCACTGGCTGGGATTATTCAGCCCTGTGTAGCTAAGATAGGTGACGGAAAGCAATCACAGGATGTTGGGTCTGATAGAGACAGGGAACTACCCCCAGGGGCTCTCCACATAGAGGGTGCAGAGCAGTGGGCTCATTTTGATGCAGACTATGACTGTCCAAAAGAGGAGCAAAACGATGAGGAAGAGACTTAGAGAAACCCTTATATTCAGAATAGCAACCTGGCCCTGGTATGTAGGTGTCATGGATGGAAAACTGTTTTCATGTATCAATCAGATCAATCAATTATCTTCCCATAGGATCGGGGAGTCAGGAGATGCAGAGAAGAATTGCAGATGCTCAGTCCAATACTTCTCCTTTCTGAGGAGGGGAAACAGAAACCTTTGCCTGTAGTGTTAAGAGCAAAAGTGTCCCCAACTCACAAGTTTTTCAAAAGATGCGCACAAATCCACAGAGCACATTGGTGGGCATTTCCAGTGCTGCTGGCGAGGTCTGACCTGCCAGTTCCTGTGTTCTTTCCAAAGTTCCCTGTGGACAAGTGCTTCTGTGGGCTTGGTGTAATTCATAGACTTTTCTTGAAACGCTCCCTTCCCCTGAGAGTGCGTCAGGTCCTGAGCCTTTGCCTATCTGCTGTCAGAGCCCTGTGTGGCTTCCTCCCAGGGTGGAGAGAGTGGGTAGTGGGGGCTGGTTAATCAGAGACACCAATCATGCTGATTATGCCTCATTCCACAATGGGTCGCCCCTCTCAGAGAATCTCCTGTTTAATATTTAAAACAATTAAAAGGCTCTGGGGGAACAACTTGGTTGGGAGTTCAGGCTCAGAGTGAGGCAGGCTAAAGAGAAGCATTTGGGGAAGGGAGTTTCAGAGCCAAGCACATCTTACCCCACAGACAACTGGGGGTTCTTTCTGTGTCCCAGGACGGCTGAGACCTTGGAGCGTGGCGTTGATCACAAGGAATGCTCAAAGTCTGCAGAGAAATAGGAGGATTGGCTCATGGTCACCAGGCCCAGTAGATTTGTACCATCTGCTATAATTTGGGACTAGAATGTCCTCCACAGGCCCATGTGTTAAAGGCTGTGTCTCCAGTGTGGCACTATTGAAAGGTGGTGGAAGCTTTAAGGGATCAGCCCCAGAAGATGGTCTTTAGGTCCCTGGAGGTGAGTTTTTCCTCTTTCTCTTTTTTGCTTCCTGGTCTTGAAGTAAACAGTTCTGTGTCACTACAGGCCCAAAGAAATGGCCAGTTGGATCATGGACTGAAATCTCCAAAGCTGTGAGTGACAATAAACCTTTTTTTAAAATAAGTTAATTGTTTCAGATATTTGTTAACAGTGGCAGAAATCTGACTATCACACCACCCCTGTCCATTTCTCTCCTCTCCTGCTGCCACTCTTCTAGTTTAGGCCTCATATTCTCTAACTTGGGCTCTTGCAAAGTCCTAGCTGGCCTGCCTGACTCCTTTTTCTAATCTGCATAGAGAGCAACTTGAGTTGTCTTTTCTATTTTTCATTACTTATATAATTAGAAAAAGAGTTTAAAAAGTACAAAGTATACAGATATTATAGCTAACTCACATATCAATGAAAAATAACTTTCTACCATATTTTATCCATCATTTATCCTTTATTGAAATAGAATACATAAGAAAATGTAGCATAATTGTACTGGTGTTAATTTTCTGAAAATGGACATAGACACATAACCAGCATTATAAAACGAAACAGAACCATCCCAGGCTCCTCTTCTACCACTTCTTGTATCCTCCACCCTGCCCCCATCAAGGTAACCACTGTCCTCAATCTAACAGTCTAGGTAGGTTTGCCTATTTGTGAACGTCATGTAAACACAGTTGTTCAGTGTGTGCTCTTTGAGTGTGGTATTTATTTTTAACTTTCTTTTTTTTTTTTTTAAAGAAAGACATTTCAAAAGATAAAGACTCCTGTGTTCTAATTCTTTTTCCTTTGACAAGCACATCATAAATGTGATAATGTATGCAGCCCATGTCGTTACAGGCTTGAGTATGTGGATAGCTTTGTTTTGGAGGTGTTACTGTCTGTATTGAAGCGAAGGGTTTTATGATATAAGGAAGTCCTATCATTTGCTTACTTCACACAATGAGATTTCTAAATCACACAGGGTGATGTGAGTCACTTTTCTTTTTGAACACATACCTCCCCTCTTTCTAAACTGTCCATTCCTGGAAGAAAGAGTAATGTTTTATGGCCTCGTTGTATCCTGTGATGCTTTATGAAGATATTTAGGGAATGGATGTGTCAACGAACCCATGAGCAACTTGGTTGGTTCATGGAGAACCATATTCCGTATTTCTTCCTCTGCTGGCCCCTTTTTGGAGAATGACATCTTCTTTTTCTTTTCCTTTCTTCTTTATTTTTTTGCTTCTTTATGTATGTCTATTAGAAGCTCCGAAGACTTAAGTCCATCAGCAAACCCAGCATAGATATTGACTTCATAAAATGTTCCTTCAGAAGAGGCAGGCATTGCAGAGCTGGGTGTGATCTTTGCAGGTTGTGCCTCCCCTATTTTTCTGGAATGGGGGACAGTAGTGTTCTACCTAGGGTTTTTCTTACTATAAACAGAATTATAGAAATCTGAGGTGGTACCACATTTGATTCACACCTTAACAGAATTGGCAAAACATCACTCATCTTCTGGGTTAGCCTTCCCTAGGTTTCTGTTGAATTCTCTTGGTTCTTCTAGGCTTCCTGGGTTTGAGACCACAATCAGAGGGAGATGGGTCCCTGTTGACACCCTGAGACACCATCTCAAGACTGTGTCGGGTGAAGGAAAATGGCCCTGTCATGTCTCACTACCGCTGATGACACCAAGACCTGGAACTTCATCCTTCCTTGGGACTTAGATTCCATGGTCCTACCTCTCACCAACACTCACCCAGAGTTGTCTTAATACTCTAATGCAGGGTAATGGAAAAATTTCCCTTTTAGTTTGTGATGGGAACCTTGGTGTGTCGTCAACCATCTGGATGGCGTGGATGAGTCTGTGAGTGCTCTGATCCTCAGCATTCTTAACTGTGCTGTGGACATAATATTTACTTTTTCCATGAATTTGTTGGGAGAATGAAACTGTGAGTTATAAAGATGTGAAAATTGTACTCAATCTATTTTTCTACTGTGTACACAGGTAGACAAAAGGCTAGGAAGAACTAGATGTGTTAAAATACATATACTCCCACTGAATTTTTGAGTCTGGCTTTTGTTTATTTATATATTTTTTTTAATTTTTATTTTTGTAGTGGGGATTGAACCCAGGGGTGCTCTACCACTGAGCTATGTATCTTTTTTTTATTTTTTATTTTGAGTTACGGTTGCCCAGGTTGGCCTCAAACTTTGCGATCCTCCTGCCTCAGCCTCCTGAGTCACTGGGCTTATAGGTATGCACCACTGGCTTTCTCTCTAAATAGTTTATCATGTGCATTTCCCTATCTCATTACGAATACTCACTCTCCATTGCTTTTTGAAGTTGCATAAGATTCTACCATCTGGTTGCACCTAACTGCTTCCACATTATGAGCCCTTTATTTATTTTCAATTTTTCATCAAGGAGAGTTCTGAGGTCAGCCAAGCCTAATTTTTTTCCCTCTTTTTAACCTTTTGCTTTGCTTTGTTTTGCTTTCAGCCTGAGATATTTATAATTCATTTTTACCTTGCTGTCAAACAGTGGGTTTCTTTCTTTCTTTGTTTAACCAATTATGCCTGGTGTATCATATACCATTTTGTTTTATGATTTTAGGTTTTTTTTCTTTTTTCTAGAATGTTCTATTCTAGACTTGATTGGTGTTTTAGTGTCGTTACATTTTTGGAGACTTTTTAAGGGAACACTAAGCTTTTTTCTTTTTACACATTGGATCATTTTTTCTCCATCATACATACTATCTGCTCAGTATTTTCAACTCTAGATTCTAAAAGATACATTTCAAATTTATTATTTCTTTGAAACTAAGGTTTTTGCAGTATAAATTCTGCTTTTTATTGCTTCCAATGTAAACTGTAGTTCTTAGAGTGCATTTATTGTTTGTCTGCCTTCTTTAGTTTTCATCTAGACTTTTCGCATTTTAGCCAGCGTCGTGCTTTATGTCTTGTCTCATTTTTTTGTCTCCTTCTCCCTCTCTGGAAGCCATTGCTCTTACCAGGGGCACGTAGGACAGATCATTTTCCACCTGAGTTCTAGTAACTCAGTTCCACTTGGTAACTTCTGTTCTTTACAGGCATTATACTTCATCAAGTGCTTAGAAAAATAAAACAATAAAAACAATGCTTACTTCAGATGTCTTAAAAAATGTTTCCTTGCCATTTATCGATGTATATGCCAAACATACAATATACTTAATTCGTTTATTAATTTATAAACTTAGCAAAGGGGATATGTTCTGAGAAATGCGTCATTAGTGACTTCATCATTGTGCAAACATCATAGGGTGCATTTCTACTATGTGATAATCATAGGGTGCATTTCTACTGTGTGATAAATCTTAGGTACCATCATCATGTATGTGGCCTGTCACTGACTGGAGCATCAGTATAAAATGCATGACAATGTATGCACAACACATATAACACTTTCTTAAAATTCAAAGGCATGCTTTAGGCAAACTACAGTCCATGGATCAAATCTGGGCTGTTCACTCATTTTTTTATAAATAAAGTTTTATTGGGGGCTGGGGATATGGCTCAAGCGGTAGCGCGCTCGGCTGGCATGTGTGCGGCCCGGGTTCCATCCTCAGCACCACATACCAACAAAGATGTTGTGTCCGCCGAGAACTAAAAAATAAATATTAAAAATTCTCTCTCTCTCTCTCTCTCTCTCTCTCTCTCTCTCTCTCCTCTCTCACTCTCTCTTTAAAAAAAAGTTTTATTGGAACAGGGATGCCCTCATTCACATACATGTTGTCTGTGATTACTTGCTTTGTACTACAGTTTAATTCCAACAGAGATTGTGGGACCCACAAATCTAAAATATTATTATCTGGTCTTTCATGAAACAGCTTCACCTACCCTTGTGCTATTCTCTGTTTAATCATTTCTAAATGAAAGAAGAATTTCTAAATCCATTGTTTGATTTGCAGGATTATAGACTGTATAGTCCCCAAAGGTGTTGATCAAGTTGACTTAAGTTAGATCAGGAGCATATCTGTAAGAATACTCATGGGAAAGAGAGAACGCTCTCGTACTGGGTAATTGATAGAGTGTTTATTAAAGGATTCTCTGCTAAAGTGCAGGAGGAGTGAAGGAACCCCAGAAAGGAATGCAGTGCCCCAAGTCCAGTAGCCATGAGGGATCTGTACCTTCAGCCTGAGGATCTGGGGGAGGGAGGAACTGCCCCCAGAACCCAGGGAGAATTGCTGCATGGAGAGTTGCCTGATGAGAGCTGTAGCTTTTAAAAGAGGCGTTTACCTGAATCCTCAGGACTTACAGGGAGAAAGCCGGAGTAGTGAGAACTCCACCTCACTCTGCTGCCCTAGAGGGTCCTGCTGGTGTCCTGCCCCCAATTTCTGAAGTCAACCAGAATCAGAGGGCAGCATTTCTCTACTGTACCTCATCCAAGTCTAACTTTTGAGGCACAGCAGAGAGTGGGGATGGATGAGTAAGTGAAAGACAACCAACACTTGGGAGTTTAATTCACAGGCTCTAGATCAGAGCTGTCCAATAGAACTTTCCACGATGAGAGAATTGCTTCTTATCTATACTGTCAAACATGCCAGCCACGAGCTGCGTGTGCCTAGTGTTTCCTGGGAATACGGCTACCAACTTACGAACGGAATCTTCAATTTTATCTAATTTTAATTTAAATACCCACATAGAGGTAGTGCCTACCACTTCAGAAGTGTAGCTGAGGATAGATTTTCATTTTTCTTGTTTCCTGTTTCATGGAGTATAAAACATAGATTCACTTCTGGAAGTCTGAGATAGTCTGTCTCTCTCTCTCTCTCTCTCTCTCTCTCTCTCTCTCATAGAAATAATATCTGAAACTTAGAACCTCTGAGAAGCATAAATTCCAGTCTTCCTTTTACAACTGTCTGCCTAATGACAACTTCATACCCCACCTTGGATCTCTTCCACTTCCCTTCACCATGAACTTGTATTCAGATGTCTCTAAGCTGAAGTAGAAAACCATTCCTGGGGATTTTAGGGAGGATGGTTTTAGAATGCTCTTGGAGCACACAAGAGGGAATCTGTTGTTTTTTTAATCAGTGAAGACCTGGGGTCTCTGTTTGGGAGCTGGGGTTCAACAGTGCCTGCCATCCTTGACACTTGGCTTCAGTCTGCCACTGAGAATGATTTATTTTTATCCATTCTCTTCCATGCTATGGTTAATAAAACTTTGGCTCAGAATTTGGGGCTCGTTCGATTGTGATTCTCTGCTCCAGAGCATTCGTGTGTGTATTTTGGTGGGAAGATGGGGGAGGTCACATCAGGACGGCTATGTGGATTCTGTTAACCTCAGAGCCTCCTTTTGTCATTTTTCTTTACCATTGTCACTGTTGCTTCTGAAAACAGGTCATGATTTTGAATGTGCATAATCTCAGGTCTGATGCAGAATTAATACCTATTGCTTGATTTTCACACTGAGACATTAATTACTATTTGTTTTGCATTTGCATTCACAGGTATCTGTGGAGGGAAATTAGCATACTTTGTTGTTAGACCATTATTGAAATGACAGTTGGGAAAATATTTAAAAAATATTGTCTTTCTTTCTGTTTTCCTCTCTGGCATTGCCATTATTGTTTTTTATCTTCTCTGTAACTTATATTTATTGCACAATTTTGAAATTCTGGGTAAGAAATGGAGACCATTTTGGAACATTGGTACTTAGAACAAAATCCAAGGTGTTGGAACTGGGGCTTCGTAATGGCTTTTGCATTTGTGTATAAACAAGCCAAACCGGTCCAGCCATTCAAGGCTGGGAGACTGGGTGACTCAGAGGTGCTACCACATGTGAAATAATTCTTTGTTGCTTCAACCCTTGGAGGGCTACATCTAACACATTTAGCTGGGTGCTTTCTGCAGTCAGGAGCTGCCTGTGGTTGGGATTAGAATAGCAAACAGAGAGAAATTATGGTCTTTTTATTACTTTATTAGCAAAGAATTCTGAAAGAGGAGTTAGACAACCAGGACTCATGGCCCGGCTATGCCACAGAGTACCTGAAGAAACTTGAACAAGCCACTTTATCTCTTTATCTTTGGAAATTGTACTTACCCACTGTGTCCTGGCTCTAATGAGGTGAGGCACCTTGACAACTCTGGAGAACCATATGCCTTTGACAGGTGGTTGCAGCTACAATTTCCAGCTTTGTTATCTTAGTCAGTCTCTCACCACAAGGGTGAGATTTGGCCATGCCTTTGTGCAAGTTTTTGCCCATGGACAGGCTACTGATAGCCAGGGTACCTCAGCCTACATTGGCAGCAGAACCTGGCCAAGAGGCTTCCCTGCTCCTGTGTATTTCCCTCTACAACAAGGAGTTCAGGTAGGGGCAGCAGTCTTTTAGAAAAAGAGGAACCTTCTTTTTCATCCATATCAGTAAAAGTTAATTAGTTCAGCTAATTTATCAAACATCTACTTTGTCAGTTACCAGGTGTTCTTGTTTCCTGTCATTAGAGGACTTACATTCTAAGAATACACTTCATGTGTACACATTCTCCTCAAAGCTGGGAAGATATAAGGGTTGATTAATTGATTGACTCATTCATTCATTCAATAACTGTTAGTTGAAACTTCTGTGTTTCTTCTGTGTTTCAGGCTTTGGTGATTTGAAAGTGAACAGGATAAGATCTTGATGTTAGATTACCAAACTCTTCATATGCTCTGTAAAGGAATCCTAGGTGGGGTTCATCACACATTCAGAATTCAGGACTTGCTCTTTTCAGAGATTCTGATCAGGCATCTGGATTTTGAACCCTGTCCAAGGATGTTGAAGAACAATCTGAAAACACTGCTCTGTGAATTCCAAATGCAGCAGGGGATACAGACATGTGCACACACACACAAATGTATTTATCTACCCACCAACACAGAAGCTCATGAACTCACATATACACATGCACACATAGTCACACACACACACACATACACACCCTCAGACTAAATCAGTATGGGATACCCAGAAAATGTTTCTCAGAAGAAGACATTAGCTGCTCAGGAACAGCAAACTCTCTGGTTCTACCTGGCTTCTTGGCCCTCTCCTGCATTCAGTCAAGATTTTCCTGTCCTCAACCAGGAGACTTGGACATAGATTTTCTATTTACAACATGTAGGTTTCCATAAGAAAGTAAATTCCACTTCCCATTATAAATACGTACATTTTATATGGAAACACACACATATAGAAATATACTTATGAATTTTATACCATTTACTTCACCCCCTTATCAGAAAATCCCTCTGCAAGTAGAACCACTTCAACTTGCTGTATAGTTTCATACGCTTTTGCCCATCACTATCTGTGTAACCAATATACTATTTTTGGATTAGTTTTAGGAATGATTATTGTTAGACCTTTGCTCAGAGACAAGTACAGTACAAAGCACTTTGTATGCATTGTCTCCTTTAATCTTTGCAACAAATTCATAAAGTAAATATTATTGTTTTCCCATTTTACAGTGGATGCAACTGAGGCTTAGATAGTGAAGTATCTTGTCCCAGATTTCAAATTAAGTACAGTCATTCCTAATTTCCACTTTTTAAAATGACTCCAAAATGCTATGGGCTATGTACTTACTTCCTTATAATGGATTCCTAAAAGGGGAGTGCTCCTGGGATTCTGGACCCCATCTTGGAGAGTTCCTATTTGCCAATGTTCCTTCTTTCTCAGTTGCTCTTGTTGCCACAAGACTCACAATTTCCATAGAGGCCCACATAGAGGTCCATAGAGGACCTTGAATAAGCCCCTAAGCACTAAATCTATAAAGCCTAATATGTAAAACTACCCTGCTCCCTCTTGAGCCATCAAGAAAGGGATATGCAATTGGCTTGTTTGTGACCCAAGTGCCTGCTTTTCTGAGGTAGTCTTCCTGCTGTAGATACAGGGGAGTGGGTCTGGATTCAAGGCGCCCCCCCTCCCATACCTTCTCAGTCATCAATGTCTCTCGATGTGTCTCTGGGAAGAAACATGTAAAGGCCAATAAGATCAGGTTGGGGTGATTCTGTGACAAGTGTCAGCATTTATGGTGGTACCTGGATGGTGACAAGCACCTGGAAAAATGTTCACCATGACCCCTGGGTGGTGACTGACAAACAGCATCAATCACCAGAAGAGTGGGGCTCAAACCTGAAGGGAATGTTAAAGGAAACTGTGAGAAAGCCCCCCAGGCATCCTGCCACTTCAGGCCCCTGGGACACTGTCAGAGGGGAGACCTTCATAAGTGGAGGCAGTGAAAAGTGGGTTCACCCTTTTGGACTAATGTAAATTGCTCTCCCTCACTCCTGATATCTTGCACAACAGTTTGAGGACATTTGCAGGCTCTAAAGTCGCTAACTTTTGGAGGTGTGCTCCTACATCACCTGAAACAGTTTTCAAGGCATTAGTAAGCATGCATCATGTAGCATTGCCGTCAGTAGCTGCCATCTGCATTATTTTGCAGACATTTAATGAATACACGTGTTTCTCTTGTACCTTTTTTTCTAAATATCTGTTGCAGCCCCATTTTTAGAAGTCCTAATATTTTTGGAGGACCTTGAATAAGCCCCTAAGCACTAAATCTATAACGCCTAATGTATAAAATAACCCTGCTCTCTCATGAGCCATCAAGAAAGGGATCTGCAATTGGCTTATTTGTGACCCAAGTGCCAATATTCTCTACTCAGCCCTCTGATGCACCTTGCCAGTCCCACTTAGTGCTTCAATAGCAAACGGATTCCATCAGCATCTGAGGCGAATTAGATTTAGTTACTGTCATAACTGCCCCCACCCCAATGGAACATGAGCTGGGATTCTCTCCCATGTTTGCATCCTCAGTGACTCAACAATGGTATCAAGTGCTGCAAAGGAGGACCTCAAAAAAATGTTCATTAAATACATGGAAGAAAAGGTGAATGGTTCAAGCTCATGAGAATGTCTCTAGATCAGAAGTTCTCAAAGTGTGGTCCCTGGACCATAAACAGCAACTAGCAACTTGCTTGAAATGCAAATTCTTGGCTCCTACACCTGACCAAAGGAGTCAGGAACACAAGAATGGAATCACTTCCAGGTAATACAAATGCAATCTGAAGGTTCAGACCAGAGCTTCTCAAACTATAACATGCACACAAATCATGTGCATGTGTTATTAAAATGCAGATTCTGATTCAGTAGGTTTGAAGTGGGAGCTGAGATTCTACATTTCTAACAAGATTCTAGATGATGCCAATGCTGGTGCAGGGACCACACATTGAGTAGCAAGACTCCAGCTGTTCCAGCTTATTCATCACTAACCAGGGAGAAGGGGGTGTATGCTTGGCAAGCAATGTCAATTCTCTGAGCCTCAGTTTCCTCGTATGTCACATGGAAGAATAATACTCCATGAGGTTATGATTATGATCATGGATGAATGAAATGATGTACCCAAAGCACAGGGCTTGCAGCATAATAAATGCATGGTAATTGTTTTCTCCTCCCTCTACCCTCTCTGTTCAACTCCTTATCAATTTTTCTTCTCTTGTCCAAGTATTAAACCTTTTAATTCTAAGGTTAGTCACTAAAGGGAGTTATTTGAGTGACTGATGTTAAGTAATGCTAAAAACCTTTAATATTTCCTCTAATATTTCTTACAGTTATTTAGGATTCAACAAGCAGGATTAAAAAAAAGGATGGAGTGAATCCACAAGAGGTAAGTTAGGAATTGAAGGGAAGACTTTATTGTAGTAAGTCAGGGCTCGGGGAAGCGGAGCTGAGAGAACGTTCTTGTGTTTTGGAGCCAATGGACATGCACTGAGTGCCGACTGCTTGCTACCGTGCCCAGCATCCGGGCACAGCCTCACGTGGGAGGAGTGGATGGAGGAATGGAATGTGCAGGCCTCTGGAGCACTTCCTTAATTGTGATCATTTGTCTTCCTGCAAGTCACAGACCCTCATTTGGACTTGGCTGGGGATTGTGTGGGCAGAGAGAGAGATCTGGGTATTGGGTGGGGGGGAGGAGGTTGGCATGAAATTAATTCTCTGCCTCTCCTCTCTGGAATGTCAATAATGTGCTGAGGACAGGGGGAGTGCCGTGGGCTGCCAGCCCCCTCCTCATCTTGGGCTCCAGCCTCTGAGCCTCCTGGAAATTCTAGGGCTTCTAGGTGCCCAGTCTGACAGTCCCTCCCTGCTTGGATACCACTCCCCTTTGGAGAATCTGGTTTTCTTCCCTGCTTCTGTCTCCCACCAGGAGAGGCCTGACTTACAAGCTGTTGGGGTTTCTTTCATAAAGACTTTCACAGGTCATTGGATAGGGTAGCAGCCAGGGGTGACAAAGTCCAGCTGAGTCTACTCTAGACAGACACACTTCAGCCAATCAGGGAGGCCAGGGGCCCAACCATCCTGCCCAAGGCTCACCGCAGTCTCATATTGGCGGGCCATCTTGTTCCAGCCAACTTCCTTCCCTGTTTCCACAGCCAGCCACTGAAACTGGCAAGGCGGCTGGGCCTTGACGTTATCACACACTCGAATGCTTGGCAATTGCGTTGAAACATTTCACATTTAGATTTGCCACAGATTCATGTGAGCTTATGTTTATACAGACTTAGGATCGGGAAAGAGCCTCAGCATGCCTCAGTCAAATGCTCTCATTTTAAGGGTGAGGCAGCTGCAGTGCAGAGAGAAGTTACTTCCCTGAGATCACACAGTCAGGCGGTCAGTGCGGACTAGCACTGCCTCTCACACCTGTGCATTTTCAGTTTTAGCATGGGCGAGGCACACTCAGCTCCAACTTCTGGAAAAGTCCATTTATTCTACTTATCTGGGAATAAGCAGGTCAGGTTCTAGCTCTAAAGACAAATGACTGTGGGTGAGTCCCCACCACTGATGTCTGTAGAAATAAAGGAAAGCACACAACATGTGGGGCTCTGTTCCCCTTGTGTGGAAGAATCTTCTAGACCTTTGGTCCTGGAAACCCTGAGCTGACCGTTGAGTGAGTGAGGTGTTCATAGAAGTCAGGGACACTCCTGGGAGGGTGGGAACCACAGGTCTCTGAGGATGTGGATGTCAAACTGGGAAAGAGGACGGTGATCATTTTGTTTCGTGCCCACAGTTGTCTTGAAATAGCGAAGGTACCTCCAAATTTACATGTGGTAAGTGTCAAAATGAATGCATCAATCAATTATCTATCTATGTAATTCTCATATGGTAAAAACAATATGCTTGCAAAATGAAGAAAATGGGAAAGGAGATGCTCATGCTTTTGATACAGGTAGAGGAACATCCTAGACAAGCTTTAGGTGCGTACCCGTTGCTTTCTATAAACTGTTTCACTCAGTAGCGTTCATACTGTGTCTGTCCTTTTACATCTTGCTTGTTTGCTTATCAAGTACATTTTCCATGTTATTACAAATTTATTATCAACTGCCCCCCTTTGGGGTGTATGACAGTTCACTATTGTTTCTTTAATTGTTTGACGAGGATTGGGCATGTTTGGGTTGTTCCCATTTTTTTTCCACACGATAATGTGGTAATAAAAGTCAGTTTTGTACCCAAAGCTTTAATATATTAATATCTAATAATAATTATTCTATTTCAATAGCTCTCAGAGACATAGTATTATTGTTTTTTTTTTCTCAGAAGAGATTCCCAGAAATGGGGGAGAATTTGATCAAAGTTTGATCAAGTTTCTGATGTGCCGTCCAATTATTTTGAAAGAATGGTCCCAACTTTCCATCCAGCAGCCCCATTTGAGAGGGCCATGAAGAGGCAGGCGTCTGAGTAGCTGCCAAACAGAGTACAGCATTCAGGAGGGTGGGCTCAGCGCTCAGACTGTCCAGGCTTGCACAGCGACACCTCCAGCTATCCACTGTGAGCCTCAGGCAAGCGGTTGAGCCTCTTCTGGCCTCAGTTATCTCGTTTGTCAGGCGGAGATGTTAGAGCACGTCTCTTGTAAGCTGGCTTCAAGAATTGGGTGAGTTATTTATGCACATAGCAAACACTCAACAACCACAACAACTAATAATAATAACTGCCAGTGTCTCAAGGAGCCAAGTCCTTGGTTGATGCTCCCGACAGACACGCCGAGGAAGGGCTGACCCTGTGCTCAGATGGAGTGAGAGCACATGCCCTCTCCTTGTACACCCTGCTGAACAAATTCTTATAATTTAATCATGACTTTTAATGTTTGAAATGGTGGCTTTTACATTTTACTGAAGCACTACTGCCGGCTGCTCTGTGTTATACTCCCTGTTTATATTGCAATGCAAATTATTCCTGGTGGAGAGTTTACAAACTGCACTTCCATTATTAATAGGGTTATGATTTTCCCCATTCCACTCTTATCTCTATTGCTTGTGTAATACATAATTCATGCTCACTACCCTTTGCTGGTCTCAGTGCCAGGGCACAGCGGTGTCTCTCTCTCTCTCTCTTTCTCTCTCTTTCTTCTCGATGACAGTAATTGGTATTCAGTGAAAGTCAAATGACCATGTCCCTCGATTCAGACTCTCTCTAAAGGTGTTCTCTGGAAAGGCTCACACACAGGGGTAATAGAAGCCCAGAGCCACTTACAGCCAAGACCTGAATTCCAATTCTATTACAGCTCTGAATTCTGGGCAGATACATGCAGAGCTGTCCAGAGCCCTAAGACAATCAGCCAGTCAGAAGGAAAGCAGCACCTTGGTCATGCTGGGACAGAGGAGTGCGGGAGGGTGGGGGCAGCAGAAGGAGGGCTCAGTTCAGCCTGGGTCAGCCGGCTTCTGGCTAATGTGGCCTGAGGGTGCTGGGAGGGACGACAGGGTCTCAATGCCCACCTCTTCCTTGCTGGATGCCCCTTTTAGCAGGTGGAAGTTATATAGCCTTCTAAAAACCCAGCTTGAAGTTTGAGCTCCTGTTCTCACTTCTCCCCTGAAAATAGACACTGAGGCTAAATCCTATCAGACAATCCTAGGATGGGGTCAGACCGTCCCATCTTGGAATCGGGCCTCCACTCTGCATGCTTGGACTTGGACACCAAGGACAGGCCTGACTCCTCCTCCTCTGGAAGCTTTGTGCACTCCTTAGAAGGGTGAGTGCTGTCCACGGAGGCTGGGGGCACAGGAAGTAGAGGCCACAGCAGAGGACTGCTTGGTCCCCCGGGTAGAAGCAGCTGGTGTCCAGGATGACTGTTCTTGTGAACTGCTCTGCCAAGGCTTCCCAGCTTGGGGGAGAAGCCCAGGACAGTTGGCTCCATCAAAGTGGAGATAAAATACTTTTTATATAAATTCCCTGAACCTTGGAAGCCCTGTTTCCCTAGAAAGGAGAGTCCTGCTGGGTCTGCACATTCTTTGGGGGAATGTTCTTTCTCACCTCACTGTTCTCTTTGCACAGGCTCCTGCCAACCCCGTCACTGTCAGGCTTATTTTCTTCCTAGGTCCCTTGGTCAGAGCCCACATGTGGCAGGCAGGCTTTGGTCCTCCTTGTTGGAGGGTTTTAATTCCCGAAGTCTGGGGGCTGACAGGTGGTTCCACGATTCCCCTTTACTATAAGTCCCTGTGTGGGGGGCTCCAGGGTCCAGCTCCCAGCTCCCAGCTCCAGCTGCGGAGGTCTTGCTGGGTTTGTGCATGCCCACGGAGCCTGCCTTATTCCCTGAGGTCAGAGGCCCTTCCTGCAGGCCATGATGGCCACTTGGTGAGTCTGCTCCCTCACCACCTCCCTGTCAGGAACTCTCCAGGTCCTGCTCAGCACACACTCTGCCACTTCCCAGGCAGGCTCTGGACCCCGCCCTCTCCTGGCTCAGGCCTTTTCTTTCTGGTCACTCTTTCCCTCCCTTCTCCCTGCTCATCCCTCAAGCCTGCTAGTTTACCCAAGCACACTCACACAGACACACCAATAGAGATACGCCAGCCACACACACACACACACACACACACACACACACAGGAATGTAGGTGGAGGTTGGAATCCAGATCAGGTACACACACACACACACACACACACAAGCCTGCATGGGAACACACATACACACATGCATAAACACACATGGATACCAGGGACACAGGCGTAAACTCACAGGCCATGTGTGCTTCCAGGAAACCTGGCTTCTTCCCCCACACTCTGGAGTGCGCGGAAAGCCACCGTGGACATTTTCTGACCCAGTCACACCTCAAGGGCCCCAAGTTACCCACTGAATCATGAAGCACTTTCCTGTTTAAGTTTATTTTCTTCTGGCAGAAGGGAGCTACTTATTTCCAAGAAGTGGAGCCAGGGGAGTCTGCTGAACCCACGATGTGGCTGGGGACACATTTTGGCGTCCTGTCCTCCCACAGAGCTTTGTTTACACAGCTCCAGTTGCTCTGGACTTCAGGGCCCTAAGAGGCACCGCAGCTTACACTCTGTCGCAGTGAGTGGCACAGAAAAGAGCTACAGTTGGTAAAGCTTCTGTTATTGGTCATTTACCAGACCCTCTTGATCCCTGCCCAGGATCTGGGGACAATTCTTGCCACCTTCTTTGTGCGTCTTACTTCCTAGGTGCAGGAACTGAGAGTCTGGTCAAATCTGTATGTGAAGAGTCTCCTTTGACCACCTGGAGCATTTTCTCAGTGATCTAACTTCTGTGAATTAAGGACAAGGTGTTTTGTTTGTGCTGTGTGGGGCTGACTTTCTACCACTTGGAACGGTGCCCAGCACACAGTAGGAATTTCATGAAGATTTGCTGTGTGGATAATCAAGACCGACACAACTACCCTTTAAGTTTGGTTTGATTGTTTTTCTCCCTCAGGTCAGCAAGGCCCATACAGTTGAACAAGGAATAGAGCCCAGGTTTAGGTTTGTAGACACCATGCTACACAGTTAGGAGAGTCTGGACCTCCTGGCCTTAGGGGTCCTTTCCCCGGTGAACTTTTTAGTTTATGATTTTTGCCATGGCTCCTTTAAGGTTAATGGAAAGAGCACTCCACTCATGGAAACCGAACCCCATAATCTGGGGTACTAGGTCACTCCTCCTCTGGCTGGTTCCACTGGCTTTTGGATTGTCCTTGTTGTCTGGCCAAACCTAGCTCATCTCCACCCTGGGTAACCTGGGAACACAGGCTGGAGCCTCAGAGTGGCAAAAACATACCTGAATTAAGCCTGACTGTGGCTCTGCACTGAGCCCACCACTTTAAGTCTCATTCTTGGGACCCGGTAGTCATATGACCAGGCTTTCCAGTCATTCATTCATTAATTTTCATTCATTCATTGTTCGTTCACTCAGCCCATATTTATTGGACACCTCCTGCCGGGGGTACTGTGTCGAATTGAAAACTGTCACTGACCTCTGGGGCCTCACAGACACAAGATCAAATAAACCCTGCGCTTCAGGGTGGATGCATCAAGGAGGCTGGGGTGAGAGAGAAAGTCACCATCTCACCCAAAGGCCATCAAACCACAGTGAGCTACAGCATGGCCTTACCAACACGGATTCCCCGGTCCCAGATACTCCCTTTCAGCAAGTCTAGGAAAGGGTCCAAGAGCTACATACTTCACCATCTCCCCAGATGATTCCAGGACCAGGGAGTGTGGAGGGAGAGATCAACTGAGAAAATCTGTACTAACAAGTCAGAGAGAAAATGTCCCAGGGAAAAGGTGGTACCTGTGAGGATGGGGAAAGATTTGCCAACCAACAAGAGGATAAAAAACCTTTATAGATTTATAATGTAACTTTAAGAATGTTTGTTGTGGAAATAGTCAAATGGCAAAGAAATTAGTGAAATAAAAATGACTTACCCAGGGTCACTGTGATACTTAGTGTGCATCCCTTCAGACATCAAATATATGATGGAAATTCCCAGTTGTAGAAATCTATGGTGTCTGAGGCTGCATCTCTAACTACCAATATATTTGCAAAAGAAGCTCACAGGTGCCACTATCACCATGGCCTCCTCTGATGTTGGGATTAATTCTGGGACCCCTGAGATGCTTCAGTGGACAAAAGTTTCTTCTCCTTCTGTTCTCCTAGGGTCCAAAGAACCTGCCCATAGATCTTTACACTTACTTTATAAATAACTTTTATTGAGTATGGTAGGCCTAGGTGTGCAAATCCTAAGTGTACAACAATGGCTGTTGGATTCTCTCAAACCAAACACAGCCATGGGGCCAGCACCCATTCAGGACAAAGAATGTGACCAGCATCCCACTGCCTCTCCTTCTACACTCTTCCTTTCCAGAACTCAGGTATAAGAATTGGGAATGGAACTAAGGATAAGTTTGAAGGCGCCAAACTATAGTCTAGATGAGCCCTTCTCTCCTGAGAAATGATTTCTCTGCTGGTTTCTGGTGGCTGCTCCAGCCAGCTCACACAAGCAAGAACAGAGCTTTACTTTGCAAAGCTAAGCCTATGCTCTTAAGTGATGGCCAACTGGCAGAGGATCAGAGGTCCTGAGCCATCCTGATAGGAGCCCATCCTGATAGGTGCTGTTTGCAGGTTGATCTCAGAAGGTTCTTGCCATCTCTGCTGCCTCCTGGCACACACATGCCCCTGGAAAGGCCTACTCTGAGGACTTCTTTGACCGTGAGGTCTATTATGAATGGCTTCCCTCTCCCTACTTACCTCCATCCTCTGGCACCACCTTCTTCCAGATCTGTTCTTTGAGGCTCCATTCTTAACTATCACTAGCAATTGTCCCTGCTACCTCTTTACCCTGAGGCCTTTTAAAGATTTTTTATGAGTTATTTTTTACTATGTACACACTATTTTAATTTCAGAAGGAGGACAGTCTTGTGGGGAAATATGCTCACCATAGAGCCATGTACAAGGTAAAAAGTGAAAACCTGTCCCACCCGCTATGGCTCCCTTTCCCACTGCCCAGGTAACCTCCAAGAGCTGAAGTTACGTGCGCATCTTCCCAAACTCTGATTGTGTTTTCCCATCTTACATCTTATTTTGTTGTTGTTTGCCTTAACAATATAGCATGCCCATCCTTACAAATCAGTCCACAGAACTCTCCTTCACTCATTTCAACAACTTCAAAGTACTCATCAGTGTAAATGTGCCATAAATGACCTTGCTATTTTTGTAATACGGGGGGGGGGGCATTTAAATTGTTTCCTACTTTTGCTATAATGAACAAGGATGAAGTAAACATGCTCTAAATATGTATTTGTCCAAGTGCTTTGATGAGAAAAACAATCCTGGAAATTTAATGATAGGGGTCAAAACTCATCTGCCTTTTAAATGCTGGTTTTGCACATTAGTTATACTTTTGCCAACAGAGTGAGGTACAGTCCCCTTTCCCTCTCTAATCACTGCGTATTATTAATTTTTAAAAAATTACCAATTTACAAGTAGGAAAGAATATTCCATTTTATTTTGTGTTCCCCTTAGGACTGATGGGTCTTAGCATCTTCCCTATGTTTTTAATTTAAGCATGTACTATCCTTTCCAAGAAGACTTCAGGTATGATGTGTAAGCCTGACGTGTTTGGGCAACAGGGGACGGTCCATGAGTCTGGAACTCAGTGCGTAAGGGTGGAAAAGATGGTAAAAATATTGGCAGAGGCCAGATCATAAAAGACCACATTTGCTTGGTGAAGGAGTTGGGATTTTACCTAAAAAGCAGTGGGAACCACCAAGGGGTTGTAAAATGGGAGATAGAATGATCAGATTTGTATGTCAGTAGCCCCATCAGGGACAGATTGCAAGGACTAAATTTGGAGATAGAGGTTAGAGGTAATGGCAGTTGTGGGGACAGACAAAAATGAATGAATGAATGAATGAAGCCAAGTTTCTCAAACAATATCAATCAGCTTTCTTGATGACACATCCTTGAAGGTTGGTAGCAGAGATTTATCCTGGAAGAAGATGGGTGAGACCTTCTGTGGGATTACCTGAACCTTCCTTAGTCTCCATTTGCTGAAGGTGGCATGAGACCCATGCCCATGAACAAGTCCTCTTCTGGGTCCGGTCACCCGGATGATGGAGGTCACACCAACTGGACTTGTGATTACAGTAGGGTAGGAGCTTGGGCTTTCTTCTTTCCTGCTAGTGGCCAGGCCCATGGCACACCTATTAGGTATGGCTGGAGCTCAGATGATGGCTTCTCTTCTGAGATCCCTGCAGCTAAATCTGCTGCGAGCCATCGACTCAGCCACATGCCCACTTAGAGAGCATGTGCTACGGTCCTGGGGGGGTGAGAGGGTTTAACACTCAATTTCTCCCCTGAAGAGCTTATAGTCAAATCAGGGAGAGGAAATGAGAGGTTCGGATTCCATAGGGGCAAAACATAATGCCCACAAATCCCGGAGCAGAACAGACGGTTTGGGCCTAAGTGCAAATGAATTCATGCAGACAGACATGTCAAAGCCCACCAAGCACTCTCTCCTGGGTGATTCCAGTTAGATGTCTCCTGTGTCTTAGACTTAATTTGCTTAAGACCTGAGTTTTCATTCTTCTCCCCATGACCTCAACCTGAATCTACCTAAGCCTCTTCCACTTGGGCTGCCATCCACAACCCAGACAGAAAACTGACAGTCCTTTGATCAGTAGAGCTGTTTTACGGATCATCCTTCCTAAATAGAAATGCAGTCTCTCCACCTCTTCCTATTTTTATCACCACCCCAATCTAAACCATTACCATCTTCCAGCTAAAAAAAAAAAAAAAAAAAAAAGACAGTCTTCTGACTCGTCTCTGAGCTTCAATCCTTGGTCACCTACAATTCACTCCCCGCATAGCGGATGTGAAATTAGAGAGAGAGAGAAAGAGAGAGAGAGAGAGAGAGAGAGAGAGATATTACATAGAATGCATCACGCCACTCACGTGCTTCGGGCCCTTCAATGGCTTCCCATTTCAATGAGAAAAATAACTCGACTTCTTGCCTAAGAGGCCCTGTTTGATCTGGCCCCTGATAACCTTTCCAAGCTCCTCTGGGAGGAGGCTGTGGGGCCAGTCCCCATAGCTTGCTATTTTCACTTCCTCAAATAAGTCAGGCTCCTTCCCTGTCCTTGGATTCTGTTCTTCCTTGTGTCTGAACCCTCTTTCACGTGTTTGACTCCTGTGTGGGAGCATCATTCTTTTTAAGGTAGTGGTAGAGCACTTGCCTAGCATGTGCAAGGCCCTGGGTCCCATCCCCAGTCCTGCAAAACAAACAAATAGATAAAAAGTCATGTGCTTTTTAAAGCACAAAATTTTAGAATCTGGTCTTATGGAGACAGTCTAACGTATGTGTGAAGATAAGTACAAGATACGAATAACATCACTGTTTCTAGCAAGAAAATATTGGACACACCCTAAGTGGTGTTGTATGGGGAGCAGGCGATAGAAGTACAGTTAGTTTACGCAGAGGAACACTTTGGAAGCTGTTATTAAAAAAAATGTGTGCTCTTATGGCAAAATTCTCAAGCTATATCAAATGGAAAAAGATACAGAAGGATGCCTATAGGGTCCTCTCATTTGTGTGAAAGGGTATGTTTATTTAGCTCTATATGCCTATATGTAGAGACCCTCTGGAAGGAAACCCAAGGGGTGTGGTAATGGCTGTCACCTCTGGGGAGGCCAATGAAGGGACCTATGACCCAGGTGGCAGGGAGGTGTTTCAAAGTTTTAATTTCTCCCATGTATATGCTTTTTTTAATATTTTATTTTATTTACAGACAGGGTCTTTCTAAGTTACTTAGGGCCTCGCTAAGTTGCTGAGGCTGGCTTTGAACTTGCAATCCTCCTGTCTCAGCCTCCCAAGCCACTGGGACTACAGGCATGCTCTGCCTTGCCTGGATTTTCAAAAATAGAGTTTTTGGTCTCTGAAAGGAACTGTGCAGTGGAAACAGGCTCCAACAGGCCAGGCAAGGCCAGGCCAGGTCTGTGAGCATAACTTGGCCTACTTAGCTCTTCTGAGGCTTGGTCTTCAGGGGGTCTGCAGGGTGAGAGTAGCTGCCCAGGCTTGCACTAGAAGCTGGGGATATTCTGCTGGTCATTCAGGGAAACACAGGCTCCAACTTCCTCCCCCAGGGCTTGCTGTGTGGGGTGCCCACGCCTTCCTCCTAATTCACGTCCCCTCTTGTCTCCATGGAGGCTGGAACAGGGAGAGGACAACCAAGGAAATGTCCTTTTTCAGGCTGTTTGTCGTTTGGCAATCTTTCTTTCTTTCTTTCTTTCTTTCTTTCTTTCTTTCTTTCTTTCTTTCTTTCTTTCTTTCTTCTTTCTTTCTTTCTTTTTCTTTCTTTCTTTCTTTCTTTTTTTAGGTCAGAACTATAGAACAGAAACTTGCTCCAGCAGGCAGTCAACTGTGGCTCCACAGGCCTCAGTGATCTTAACGAGGATCACAGGCTTGGGAATGAGCCAGGGATGGGTTTGAGTCATTGCTCAACCCTTGCAGCTTTGCATCCTTGGGCAAGTCAAGGGACCGCACTGTGTCTCGTTGCTTTGTTGATAAGCTGGCATCGGAAGGCCTGCCACAGTTCCCGAGACCCAGGTAAGGAGCAGTGCCTCTTCCCCTGCTTCGTGAAATGGGAAGGTCCGTGTGAATGGGTCGTGTGGGTGGCAGAACCTAGAGGTTTCCTAGGGGCTTCCATAATAAATTGTCTTAAAACAACATCAATTCATTCTCTCACAGCGGTGGAGGGTGGAACTCTGAAATTAAGGTGTGTGTAGGGCCACACACACTCTGATGGCCCCAGGACAGGGCCCCTTCCTGCCTCTTCTCCTTCCTGGTGACTGTCTACTTCCTTGTGGGCAACTTCACTGCAACCTGCCCCCGTTTTCTCTGGGCCTTTTCTTCTTTCTGTCTCTCCTCTGGCGTCTGTTGTCCCTGGATTTAAAGCTCCAGTGGATAATTCAAGATGATCTCATCTCAAGATTCTTATCTTCTTTACATCTGAAAAAAAAAAGACCCTTTTTACAAATAAGGTCACACTCAGTTCTGGGGGTTAGAATGTGAGCATGTTTTTTTTTTTTTTTTTTTGTGGGAACCATTCCACCCAATACACAGAAGAAGCAAATCAAGGGGGCATGGAAGCCCCTGAATATGTGCCCAACGTGTGTCCATGCTATGGCGGTTCAAGACAGGTGCCAGTCATGTGTGTCTGCTTCTGAGCCACACAGTGCTGTTCCAATGGCCACCTCAAAGGACTGCTGCTCCGACTCGACTCTGCTTTTCTCTCCTGAGCCCTCTCCGTCTTCCCTCTGCCTCCCAATCAAACCAACACCAACCTTCCTTCCTGGGCCTGGGAGGTGGCACAGAACCCAGATGAGATCCTGTAAATGCAAATCTTCTAATTCATTTGAAGACCGGAGGAGGAGGACTGCAGCTTAATTCAGGGTGTTTTCCCAATGTCAGCATCTGGGTTTTGACCTTGCGTGACAAATTTAAGAT
Source organism: Spermophilus citellus (assembly GCF_964194105.1). NCBI lineage: Eukaryota > Metazoa > Chordata > Mammalia > Rodentia > Sciuridae > Spermophilus > Spermophilus citellus. The sequence goes on from NC_138185.1 coordinate 18,697,104, forward strand.
GTCACCATGGGAGGAAGCTGGACACAGGGAGGCGATTCTCTGTGCAATGATGGCAACTTCCAGTGAGTCTATAATCCATTCCAAATAAAAAAACAGTCCAAAAAAGTTCCCTAGGAATAGTTGAAATCCAAGCAAGTACCCATAACCTTTGTAGATATTTCTGGATTAGAAGGTAGAAGTCAACCTCTCTCTCTCAGCAGGATGTGGGCTACTTCAAGCTCCCAAGGTAACCTGACCCTTCCCATTCCCATGGACTGTGGGAAGTGGCCTAACCTTGGTCTAGCTCCATCCCCATTCCAGGCCTCCTGGGATCCTATTCTAACCACCTCCCCGAGAAGGGAGTTTGTCGGGCCCTCCCCAAGCCTCCGCAGGCCAGGGCTGGGCTGGGCTGGGCTGGGCTGGATGGCAGACACATGGCTGGGTTGGGCCAGCCTCGCCTGGCCCTGCAGCCCAGGCTGAACCCTGCTGCTGCTGCCACATGCACAGGGCTCTGGGGCTTCTCCCTGTATTTCCCTGGCAGGCATATGGCCTCAGTAACCCCACCCTGTGTCAGAAGCTCTGAGCTCCTAGGTGGTGCCGCTCTGGCTTGGGGCCAGCCTTCCCTACCCTGATTTTGGTTGTCATCCTCCTCCTTCTCCTCCCTGGGGCAGGGTGCTCAGCTCCCCTTCCGTGGCCTACTGCAGTTCCACTAGTCTGGGCAAGTCCGAGGCACCCTCCCTGGCCGACTTGTCTGATTTTTTTCTCTCCTTCCTCCTCACCCACGTGGTGGCTCTGCATGAGTTCCCTACAGTGCGACTGGGTGTTCCAGGGGTTATGAATTTGGAATCCCATGACATTGGAGGCTATCCTTGAAACCCTATGAAGTTACATATAAGAAGTATGCGCATTTTCCAAGAGGAGACATTGATCCTCAGAAGGGCCCGTGACCCACCAACAGTGAAGAGTCTCTTAGGACCACAAAAGGCTGCAACATAACTGTTAATCATTTTGTTTCTGGCATCTGCCTGTCTGGCTATCATATCATTTCTCCTGAGTTAGCTCATCTCTGTGCCTCAGTTTCCTCCCATGGAAAATTAATTAAATGATAACATCATACTGATATCACAATTACATGGTGATGTGAGGAGCAAATGAGAAAGTCAGTCATATAAAATTCTTGGCACAAGCCAGTGAGAACTCAATAGAGATTACCTATTATTATCATTATCTGCCCTGAGTGCAGATGAACTCAGTTCTTGCTTACAGCAGCTGTGTGACCCAGGGAGTAGCGCCATCTTCTGAAAGATCTCATCTGACCAATATCACAGGCATTCAAAGGTAGAACTGGAATTTGAACCCATAGCCTCTCTCTTTCTGCTACATCATGTTGTCACTCACTGCAAAAAGATCCAGAAAAGAAAAAGAGGTGAGAGGGTCAGAAAAATGTTCAATACCTTAAAACTTTTTCATGGGCTGTCTCTGGAACATCTTTTCTGTTTTGCCAACTGAGGTGTATGAGAAAACACGATGCTTGCATGTGATGACTGGACTGGAGGAAAATTCTAGAAGGGCCTGGATTCCATGGAAAGATTGTGTCCTTGCAGAAAACCCTCCTGCCTTTGTAGATGCCATTCCTCCCTTAATTTGAGGTCTATCTGGTCATCTGTCCAAACCTACCTCACCTGTCAGCTGCCTGGAACCCTAACCCTGACCCTGTAGTGTTGATTGTCTTCCAGCATTTTGCATATTATTATTGGGCATTTATTAACTGCTTTACCACTTCTTTGCTTAGATCCCATTCCTGTCTTTGTAAGTAGATAAGGGCTGTGTCCAAAGCCATTTTTTTTCCCTGAGCTCAATTTGGTGACTGGAATATAAACATCTGATGAGAAGGATGTCCTCTCTCCATTCCTTCTTCCTCAATAATTTCTTGCCCACTTTGTGGGGTATGGAGATGAGCAATCCATATCCTCAAGGCATCCAAGCCAGAGATGGGGTGATAGCACATCTCCTGTGAAGCTCAGCCAGGTTTGTGCCTAGGCTGCCTGTCATAACTTACAGTCCTCAAAGGCAGGGTAAGGAATCCAAACCACCCAGAAGACACCCAGGCCTTTTCCCCAGGCACCTATTTGGCATTAGAAATGAACCAAAGGGCAAGAGTATGAGAAATGGCCACTCCCCTGGGGACACTCTACGTGACAGAAAGGAGAGTCTTAATATTCCAGGACCTGCCTGATGCTTGGGAGTACCCAAGCCAGGCTGCCCAGCTTGCCCCTTGGATTTATGATCTTCCTTCTCTAAGAGCAGGAGAGGGCTGCCAGGCCCAGCCTTGTCAACCCCCAGCCTTTTCAGAGATAGAGAAAAGTGTTTATTGAAAGATGGGGAAAGACAAAGCCCCAGATGATCACAGAATGGATCAGAGTGGCCTCAGACTGTGAGTCAGGACTCTGTATTCTGAACTTCTAGGGGTGCACATGGAAAAAGTGATTGTTAACTAGGAGGGAAATAGAGAGATCTGGCAGGGCAAGGATAGTTCCAGATTCAGTGTTAATTATTGTCTATTTGAAGCCTGTGCCTGAGGGTCCATGCCCAGACTCCCACCCACGATTCTCCCTAAAGCCTGGCTTGTCTCAGAAAATGGCACCCCTATCCATCCAGAAACTGAAAAATCAGCCTGGCCCTCGATATCCCACACCATCCCAGATCAATCTGTCAGCAAGAAGATCTGTTCTTTTTGTTTCTAAAACTTCCCTTAAGTTCATCCCCTTCTCTCTGTTCCTATAGCCACCACTTGAGTCCTTCACCAACCCCTCACTGAACTATTTTCATAGCCCCCCCCCATCAGTTTCTCTCATCAATCTCATCTCCCCAAACTCCACAGACATTAGTTGGTCCAAAAGGAGGGAAAAAATCTTAAAAACAATGTAAATCTAGTCAAGTTACTCCTCCAATTAAAAATGCTTTAATGTGTATTGAATAATACACTAAAATCTGTGACTTCATGTTATGCAATGTTTCTTAAAAACCTGTGTACAAACACGGAACTAATTGATGACATGTATGCCACAAGTTTGGAATCGAGTGTCCGGAGGACTACCATCTACTTGTGAAATGCAACAAGAAATAATATGGTGAATGGATGGACAGATGGATGGCTTGGAGGATAAGTTCCAAAGCAAACACAGTAATGTTAATTGTAGAATGCAGATAATGGGTAGACAGGGGTTCTTTCAACTTTTCTTCTGTTTGGAAAGCTTTATAAGGATATATTGGGGAAATTTTCTCCAACAGCTGCCATTACATCAGGATTCAATCCGAAGTCATTACCTGGGTCTGTCAGCCCTTCCTGGTCTCCCTGACCTCTATATTGATGCAACTATATTGATCCTTACTGCTTATGCTCCAGATGTAGAGCATGTCTTTCAGTTTTTAATGTGATATCCCTCTTGTTTTGGAGCCTTCATACCTCTAATCACATTTTTAATGTAGTCCATTGCGTAGCTACAGGTCGAACAATATGAGTATCAATTCTATATTTGAGATAAATATTGGCATTTCCTATGACTCCGATAATAGTTGTTGGATGATCACTCACCCTTAAAATCCAAGCCCCATGACATATAGTGCCTAGCAGAGTGCTTCACAAATGGTAATGCTCACCAATATCTTTTGAAAATTAATGAACCTGATTGATTAATTGATGGTCCGTCAGCCACCTCTATCTTTGCCATCAGATTCCTTAACTGTATACATCCCGAAGTGCTGAGTGTTGCAAAAGCATCCATCCCTTTCTTTGACAAAACAAACAAACAAACAACAACAAAAAAAATAAATGTGCTCTTTGTTTTAACAGGGAATTAAAGAATTATATCACCCTAAATCTGGACATTTCCACAAAGCATGGTGCCCTCCTCAATTCTCCAGACAATGGATCTAAGCTTAACTTTTAGCAAACCCATCTAGAGATGAGCATGGATGTTTTTCAGGGTTTAGGCTTTTCCCAGAGGGGGAGAGAAGTCTTTGATTGAATTCCAGAGAAGCTACTTTTAATGGACAAAGGATTGCCTCTCCAACCCCCAGTTTCCCCATGGGTAAATTTGCATAGTTATGTTCACTTTCTAGAACTGTAAAAATTAAATGAAACATTAGAGGTGAAGAGCCCCATTGATAGGTTTTTCATACATTTCTGCATCCTTGAAACTCTCTTCCATTCACAGTTGTCACCAATAGGCAGGAAGGCAGCTTCAGTCTTTTGAGTGTGGTGAAGCCACAGGTTGGAGACGCAGCCTGCCATTGACCTTGTCTCCTTTGTCCAGATGTCCTGAGAAAATTAAATGTCAGAGAAACCAGTTAAGAGGGTCTGGGAATGCAGGGCACTTCATTTCTAGAAGTGGAAGATACTATGTACTGCACTTTTTTTCCAAATGGATTGACACTAAGGAAAGCAAACCACAGGACACAGATTAATATATCTGAGTCTCAAAGACGCAGATCAATTCCGTCCTTCAGTATAAGTTCTTTCCTGATAGGTTACATACTGACCTGAGTGTTCCAACAGCAAGTACAAAATTTATTCCACACAAAGATCTTGATAAATGCTTGTTCAAAGCATGAAGAAACAAACACAGAAATTCTTTGGTGATACAGATGGTACATTTATTGAACTAAAATTAGTGCCAGCTTCTCCCGAGAACATACTTTAGCTACTTGATACACTGCTAGACACTCAATCTAAAATTGGAATCTTTTGTTCTAAACACAAGCAGCCTCATCAATTGATTAGAGAAACAGATTCAAACAAAGCAAAAATAAATTGCACAAACTTTTCAATTTGTCAATGGAAGATAATGGCCGTGTTGGAGGACTATTTGAAGCAGAGACTCTCAAAACTAAGGGTATGTACAAAGTACCTGGTGGGGAGTTCTTGAATGTCTACCATGTCCAGGGACCACCCTGCGAGAATCAGATTCTGAAGATCTTGGGTGTGGCCTTTGAATCTCTATGCTTATCAACCTGCTCTGGTGATTCAGGTGAAATAGCCCAGGAACCACAATTTAGGGGCCGCTGTCCTAGTGGTTGCAGTAATTAAAGTACTGATCCCTTTAACATGTTCTCATCCTTAATCCAGGGACCTGTGAAAATGTCAGAAAAAGGGAATTAAGGTTGCAGATGCAATTGAGGTTGCTAATCAGCCGACTGATTTAAGATGAGGAGATTATCCTGGATTATCTGAGTGGGACCAATGTGATCATGGGAGAATTCAAAAACAGACACTTTCTCGTCTGTGAGGTCAGAAAGAGGTGTGATGGTCAAAGAAAGGTCAGGGATGTCATGTGGCTGGCTTTGGAGTTAGAGGAAGAGGTTCATGAGCCAAGGCATGTGGGAGACCCTAGAAGCTAGAAAAAAAGAGAAGGGACTGGATTCTTCCATACAGTATCCAAAAAGGAGCACAGACCTGCTGATACCTCAGTTTTAGTTTAGTGAGATCTGTATTGGACTCCTAACTGAAGGACCATATGATACTGATTTTGTATTGTTTTGAGTCACTGTTAACAACAAAAGAACATTAATGCTGTGTTCCTCTAGTCTAGTTCTTTTTTCTTTTTTTCCTATTTTTCTTTTTCCTCTTTTCCTTTCCTCCTTCTCTTTCTTCTTCTTCTTCTTCTTCTTCGTCGTCGTCGTCGTCGTCTTCTGTTTTTTGTCAGCTGTGCTTTGCTGAGCCCCAGAGAAGGTCACATAATGCAGTGATCCATGGTTCCTCTATGGGAGACGGACCAGCAGTGTTTATTTGGGGTGGCTTTGTGGTTTATGCAAACCTACAGGGAAGCCTCTTGTTATGGCTTCTGGTTCTCACCCATTGATCAGTTCAAATGAGCTATTTTTTTTTTTCTCCAATCAAGCGAGGATGGGTGAGAACAGCAGTTATTGGTTTCATTTCAAGCAGCAGACATGTGTGGCATTATCTACAGTTATTCCTCAGGGGTTGGAGTTACAATTGGAGAATGTTTTAGTCAGCTTTTTTTTTTTTCCAATGTGACTAAGGGACCCAATCAGAAAAACTGTAGAGGAGGAAAAGTTTATTTGGAGGCTCACGGTTTCAGAGGTCTCAGTCCATTGCCAGATGGCTCCATTCCTTGGGGTTCAAGGTGAGGCAGGACATCATGGCAGAAGAGTGTGGCAGAGGGAAGCAGCTCACATGGTGATCAGAAAGCAGAGAGAGACTCTGCTCTTCAGATATAAAATGTATACCCTATAGCCACGCCCCCAATTAACCACGTCCTCCAGCCACACCCCACCTGCCTCCATTTACCACTCAGTTAACCCCACCAGGGATTAATTCACTGATTAAGATTCTCACGACCCAATCATTTCTACTCTGAACCTTCTTGCTGTTATCTCACATGTGAGCTTTTGAGGGATACCTCATATCCAAAACATAACAGGGAATAAATATTCAAAATTATCCTAGAAGAGTAAGACACAGAAGCACAGATCATACCTTTCCTGGAATTTCTGTTGAGACATCTCTCTGTTCTTTCTTTGCCTGAAAACTGAACCCATTTCCTTGTTGACAAAAACTCAGCTTGGTAAGGCGACAGGTGGCGGAGACAAGACAGTTTAGTTTGTGGGAATAAGTGGCAAGCCCTATGCATGGGCCTTGTGTGCTACAACTGTGATCTTCTGCCTGGAGTGGATTTGGGACTAAGCATTTCATCTTCACAACCCCTGAGGTAAAAAATCATCATTTTCTATTGTACGAAGGAGGAATCAGGCTCAGAAAAGTTTAGGTCACTCGCTTTATTACATGTACCCAATTAGTACTGGAGGTTAGATGGGGACCCAAGTCTTTATGCTCAGAAAAATAGGAATGTATTTTTTTCCCCATTTTGAGGTTTCCTGAAGATAATAAACACCCATGCTCTTTATGTGATGCATTTCTTTCTTGTCCATTAATCTATTAATGAATAAATCATGGATCTCTGCTGTAGAACCTGATTCCTAGGCTACACCCAGATAAATGTCCCATTGGCCTCAGTAGCAATTAGCTTCAATGAGAGGTTGGCCTGATTAATAATAATACCATCACCTGCTATTTATAGATGGTTGTTCTCCAAGGAGTCCAAAGTGCTTTGTAGACATTATCTAATCCAGCCTTACTGTGTTACTTTAAGTTGGGTCTGGGCCTGATATCTTTGCCTTGCGTGTCACAGAGAGGAACAGATCTTGGCACTCATTGTATGGAGGGTTGACGTCACCTACTGGTGGTCCATCAGTGGCTTGTCCAGCCTCATGAGACTTTGCTCTCCGTGGAAATCTGTCCACAAGGATTCTTCTTTCTCCTGGCGTAGGCATTGCTCAGACCACAGGAGCATGACTGACTGCTGCATGGGAATTTTTTAGAATGTATCTTCTAGGCACAGGCACCTATGAATTTCTCCTGGGAATAGCATCTTATTCATTGCCTCCTGCTCCTCTTCCTCTTCTTCTCATCCTCTTTCTCTGTCACCACCACCATCACCACAAACACTTATTTGGTACTAGGTCTTGTGTGAATCACTTTGCATGGCCTGCCTGACTTATTCCTTAACAATGTTCGCCTGAATAGGTATCCTTGCCAACCCTGTTTTATAGAGTAGAAAACAAAGGCTTGGAGTAGATGAATGATTTATTTCATTCTGATAACTGACTTTCTAACATGGATTATCTTGGCTCATCTTGAAAAACTGAGGTTTCACACTCAATATAGAGTCAGATATTCATGAGATACCAGTGAGTAGATGTTTACTAGAGTAGCAGAATAACTATCATTTATTAAATGCAGCAACATTATGTTGTAATTTCTAATTCTCACAAAAATCCCCTTAGATATTTGTATCTCCATTTTACAGAAAATGAACTAAGACTCAGAAAAACAAATAATTTGCTAAACCCACACAACTCCATAAAATTTAATTAAATGTATTTTAATTCCCACTCTTTCTGTTTCCAAAATCTCTACATTTAATCTGTAAGGTCATTTGAAGCAATGAGGGAATTGACATGATGGATGGATGGATGGATGGATGGGAGGGGAAGGGTGGAAAGGGCCAGGATTTTCCTTATATGCCTGACTATGGCAGGGAGCTGCTAATAAAAGCATAGATAGCACAGATCAAAACCTTCAGGGACTTACATAAATGACCCTGGAATTGCTTACTGGTAGAAGGAGACCTATACTCTAAAATGAAACATTTCAGAAAGAGCTAAATAATTATTGCTTCAAGGAACTAAGATCGAAGCCTGTTGACTTTCTGGGTTTCAGTGGTAGACCTGGGTTCACTTGAAGAGATTGGAGTCCCCTAGATGGCAGACCCTGGTGAACTCCCAGCCCCCCAAACATCCGTCCTGTGAATGAACCATCTTGGAAGTGCCTTCCCTGCCCCAGTTGAGCCACCTGATCTGACAGCATAGAACAGAAAATGACCCACCCAGCTTTGCCTCAAGTACTAATGCGTAAGAAAAATAAAGACTTCCATTGTTTTAAGCCACTAACCTGGGTGTGGTTTGCTCTGTGGCAATAGATAACTGGAATAGCGGATGTCCTTCTTTAAAAGGATGAATGGAGGAAGGAAGGAGAGAAGGCAAAAAAAGAGGAAGAGATAGAGAAAAGAAGGAAGCCTCTGTCACTTCATTCCCTGGGAAAATTGTACAAATCAGTAAAAATTTCTCACTGAGCAAAAATACCCCCTGATCCCTGGGCCTCTGTTAGCCCAGATGTTGGCCCTGCATCATCAGTCTCCTCCGTACTGCTCCTCCATTAGCAAGATGAGAATGGAAAAAAAGACTGTGCTGACTGACTGACGCAAATCTACACTTGCTCAGGTAACTGTGAGAGCAACGTCGACAGCAGAGAGGCACAGTTTTTATTTATGAACTTTCTTGTGTATTTATTTATCCTGTCAAAGGCATTTTCAAGCTCGTCATTTTAACCCTAAGGAATTTTTCATCCATTTTGGAATTTCAATCAGCACGTCATTGAATGGTGAAGATGATGTAGGGGCAGCCCAGCTCCTCTGAGTAGCGTAAATCACATGGCCTTGGCCTCCAGGTAGGCTAGTCCCTGGTGACCTGCTGCCAAAAGCATTCAACCCAAGGAAGCTGGACCCCAGCCATGAAGTGGCATTCTTGTGAAAGATGGTCATCTGAATGATGGCTTGCTTCTTGCCCTTGAATTGTGATTAAATCTTAATAAAATAGACCTCTTTTCAGGGTCTCTAACTTCTAAAGTGGCAAATGGAACTGAAGAGTTCATCTGGTCCTGACTGCAGCCTGAGAAATTAATAAGTGTTCCCGGACAAATGGTATGTCAGCCATCTGCCTGTTTGTTCCCAGATCCATTTCCCATCCTTCCTCTGCCCAGCTCAATATGACCCTGCATCCTTCAAGTTACATTTCACAAATCCCTCACAACTGGCTACTGTTGGGAGGGCAGGAAGAAGAGTTTTTTTCTCCAAGAAACTCCTGTATACCATTTGTACATATTTTTCTTTTTTTTATTTGTTCTAATTAGTTATACATGATGGCAGATTGCATTTCGATTCATTGTACACAAATAGAGCACAACTTTCCATTTCTCTGGCTGTACACGATGTAGAGTTGCACCACATGTGTAGTCATACATGTACCTAGAGTAATGATGTCCTTCTCATTCCACCATCTTTTCTGCCCCATTGCCCCTCCTCTTCCCTCCCTCCCCTTTGCCCAATCAAAGTTCCTCCATTCTCCCCATGCAACCCTCCCCAATTATGGATCAGCATCTATTTAACAGAGAAAATATTAGGCCTTTGGTGTTTTGGGATTGGCTTACTTCACTTAGCGTGATATTCTCCGGCTCCATCCATTTACCTGTAAATGCCATAATTTTATTCTTTTTTAATGATGAGTAATATTCCATTGTGTATATACACCACAGTTTCTTTATCTATTCATCTGTTGAAGGGCATCTAGATCTAGGTTGGTTCCACAGTTTAACTAGTGTGAATTGAGCTGCTACCATTTGTACATACTTATCAATTGCTTCCATTTTTCTCCTTTTGTTGTACATGTTTTTGAACACAAGCATCATAAATACCTCTCTGTCTTTATACACATATGCTCCCATTTTTGTATCTCTTGTGTATGATTTCTCTGGATCATATCAGAGCAATTTAGAAACATCATGCCCCTTCATTAAATATTGAATGTGTATTTCATAAGAACAAACGCATCTTCTGATGTAACCAGTGTGACTATCAAAACCAAGAAATTTAACAATGATATAAAACTGATTTAATCCATGGCCCATACCTATATTTCATCTATAATCATCCTTATAATGATTTTTTTTACCATCTAGGATTTAATCCTGAATCACATATTACCTCAGTTGTCATGGCTCTTCAGTCCTCTTTTTTTTTTTTTTTTTTTTTTTTCTAGAACAGTTCTTTGTCTTTCTTGGTGTTCTCAGACCTGGATGTTTCTGAAGGTACAAGTCCATCATTTTGTAGAGTGTTTCTGAAGTTGGGTTGTCTGATGTCTATGATTAGATGCAAACTATATGTTTTTGGAAAGAAATCTAAACAAGTAATGTAGTTTCCTTCTTGGGACAGAATACTAGGAGGCATATGATGTTAATTTGTCCATTTTTAAAGGTATTAACTTTGGCCACCTACTTCTGGGAAGGTCGGCCAAGTTTCCGCACCATAAAATTACTCATTTTCCATTGGTACACACTTTTTTAGATAAATACCTTGTGCAAAGTTTGATGTTTCTCATCAAACATTCAACTCTTGTTCTGGAATCCATCCATTATTTTCTAACTCTGTGATTTCTTATACATTTACAAGTTAGCAATATTCTGTGAGTCCTTCCTCTTCTGGCCGGTTCCTTCTTTCTTACCTTACTTACATCATTGCAACTTATGGATTCTTGTTTTATGTATTGGATTATAATTCAGTCTTGATGCTTGAATTGTCCCAGATGTTCTGAGTGGGCATCTCTGGGAGCCGGCCCCCAGACCTTTGTGATATGTCCCTATCATTCTTGAACACTTTCTTCTTTTTGGTTCAACATGGTGTTCAAGCTAATCTTCTATTTTCCCTGCCTCCTTCCTGGTATCTGCCTATTTTTCAAGAAGTCTTCCTTCCTTTTATTGGACAATGATATTTAGAAGCCGAGATCTTCTGGGACCTCTTGAAGTATATATAACTACTAATTAAAAAAAAAAAACCTCATTGTCTTAACTTTCTAAACGTCTTCAATGATGGTAAGAGATCTGGCTCCTGATATTCAGATAGGTGTGAAAAAGGCATTTTTGTGTAGTTTCCAAGTAAGCTTTAATATTTTATCTTTGTCTTTTACATTTTTTTTGTAAATATCTTGATCAAGTATTTTATATGTTTTAGCAAATGAAGTACTTGCTTTTCCCTTTTTGATATGTAATTCTTCCCTACATGCTCAGAGTATTAACTACTTTTCAACAGAAACATATGTAAATATTAAAATGTTTTTTCTAAGTTTGTCATTGGAATTTGAATTTTTCATTCTTGTTCATTTCCCATAGAGTAACAATATTTTGCTTTTTCTTTCAGATTTCAGGTGCAGAGAATTGAATAATTATGATCCTTGATTCTAACACACTGTTTTGTTGTCCACATGTGACTTCTGTCTTAGCCTAAATTCTTCAGTGAAATGGAAACAATAGAGGATATAGATATCTCTCTCTCTCTTTTTTCTCTCTCCAGATGCTCCATGACACCATGAGGGTGCATCCCAATAAAACCTTTGCAAATTGAAAATATGATAAGTTGAAAATGCACTTAATACACCTAATCTACTGAATGTTATGGTATGGTTTCTACTGAATGTGTGTCACTGTTAAACCATTGTAAATTAAAAATAATTTTAAGTTGGATCATAATAAATAAGAATTCTCTCTCTGGTGCCCTTATTCTACACACACACACACACACACACACACACACACACACACACACACATTTATATGTATATACACATACAGAAATAATGTTTAGCCAAATATCTGGGCACCCCATGGCCCAAACAAGTTGACACACTAATATTAACCATTTACTTGTTTTGCTTGTGTTTATTACATTGTTTTAGTTATTTTAATTATTCAGATATTTGTGAACCACCTTTCAAAATTCATCTTGTCTTTTGACAAGAAGCTACACGTAAACATTGTTAGTCCTCCTTCTTCAGTCCATCCCCACATCCTCACCTCTGAATCCATTTTCTTTAGTTTCATTAAATAAAGTAAAATTGTAGAATTAAAAGTTTGGCTTCTAACATTTTGTGGTTTCTAACTTCACAAAAAAAGAATATGATTTTTAATGCAATTATTATTGATTTTAATATAAATACAAAATCCACAAATTTTAAGTATAGAATTTAATGAATTTTTACTTACATTAATACCCATGTCACTATTTCTTATATGAAGATATGGAACTTTTCCAGGAGCTCAAAGGACCTATACACAATCTTTTGGCATTTTTTTCCTCTTAATATCATTTTGCTAATATTTATCCAAATGGTTGCTTGTCCTGTCATTGTGCTGTATTATCTGTGACTGGTGGATGATATTCCATTGTTTAAATATACCACTTTTATGGATCCATTTTCCATCGATGGGTGTTTGAGTAGTTTCCAAGCTTTTACTATTATGAATAAAGTACATCTGCATGTTCCTAGTTGTGTGTTCTGATATTATAACATCTATGAGTGGAATTGCTACACTGAAGACTACAAGACTGTTGAATATTAAGACACTACTTAACAACTTTCCAAGGTAATAATCTTATTTTATGCTCTATTGTGTAAGATATCTTCTCCAAAATTTATCATCACAAACTTTTTAATTTTTGTCAATTGAATGTGTGTGAAATTGTAGATCATGGTTGTCTTGATTTGTATTTTCCTTAATGTGAATTCTGTTCAACATCTTCCCAAGAGTTTATTGGTCACTCATCCTTCTTGAACTTGCCTGTTCAAGTCTTTTGCCCATTTCAAATTGGGTTATTCATGATTTTGCTTTTGATTTGTGGGATAATCTTAGATGTCTTATAAAATAAATTCTATTGATCTTTGTCTTTATGCTGTCTGCCTGTACTTTCTAATTTAGCAGCGTTTCCCAACCCTGCAACTACTTAAATATTCATCTGTACTTTTTCTTTCAGAGCCTTCTGGTTTTCTCTCCTCTGTTTCCATCACTAGCAGGCCCCACCCTAGCTACATTCCTGAGCTGAAGGTTTGCAGCCTGGGACGTGGGACTTTGCACTGCATAATCGGGTACCCGGGTTCTCTGAATCTCCACCCTGGCTCCTTTTCAGCTCCACCTAAGCGTGGCTGTGGCCCCGCCCAGGGAACTGCCTGGAGCTACCTGGTCTATTTCCAGCAGATGTGAGTCATTTTCCTTTCCAAGAAACCAAGGAGTATAACATTTACTGGATTCTCTGGAAGATTCAGCTAAACTATTTCTTCCAATGGATGTGCTGAGGTTCTGAGGGTGATGTCATTTGCCCAAGATTTCACAGCCAGAAGTATGAGAAAAGCATGGTGATACCAAATGTTCCCTTTAGAAAATGGATCCATATTGGAAAAAATGTGCAGTGTCTTCAATACACATGCATGAAATCCTCTTTTGCCTCTGAGTCTGAGAATAGAGTGAAAGGAAGTCCACACAGACATTCAGCTGGTTCTCCTGCACCTAGCCCGACCGCTCTAGACTAAAATCCCTCCTGGTACAATATTCAGAAGAAAATTTTTATTGAAGCCAGCTCGTGTGTCTTTGCTGCTGTGAAAGCTTCAGTTGTTCCCCTTTGCACTCACATTAAAATGTAAACTCCATCGTGCCCTACTTGTTGGGTACCTGTCTGCCCCTCCTACTTCATCTCCTGCCCTCATTCTTGCTATTCACTAGCCACACAGAACTCCTTTATGTTCTTTGAATGTGCTGAGTTCTGTTCCACCATAAAGTCTTTGCCCCTGCTGCTTCTTTGCTGAGAATGCTTCTGTGCTGGCCCTTTGCATGATCATTTTCTTCTTATCCTTTAGTTAATGCATTAGCTTAAGGGTCACCTTGAAGGAATCTTTCCCGTCCCTCGTGGATACCTACATCCTTCTCCCTTTGCAAGACATCACCACACTTTGTTTCATTCCTGTCCAGAGCTTATTAGTATGCATGGTTATCTTATTCATTTCTTTCTCATTATTTGTCTCTGCCCCATTCTTCCATGGAACTGAAAACTCTAAAAATTCGTTCTATTCATTTATATCCCCGGGGGCTTGGACAGTATGTGGTGCAGTCAATATCTGCAGAACCAGCAAATGAATCTAGTGGCTACTCAATAATTAGTGGTTTCTATTTCCTTCTCTCCTCTAAGCAGCTTTGCCATACATACTCACTGACACACACAACCTGAAGGAGCTTGAATGAGACAATGGAAATAACAGCTCAGAGTATGTATCTAATGTGTCTCAGAAAAGCCAGCTGAGCTGGTTGAGCTAGCTACTATTTTCTGTTTTGTTTTGTTTAACTTCATCAGGTTCCTTGGCCTCTGATGCCGCTTTGGGTCTAAGTCCACCTATTCATGGTCAAGAAGAGCTTATGCAAATGATGCTATATTATGGCCTATTGACTTAATGAGCACTATATTATATCAGTCCGTACCCAAAAATGTCTAAGAGGCTATAGCATCAACATAATTCTTGAAAGATTCCACTATAGTTTGAAAAAGTAGGTAGGAACCAAATAGGTGTTCTTTTCAACTAGTTTAAGTTTATGAAGCCCCTTTTCAATACGTGGTCCTCAACAGAGTCATTGAAGTCATAGGGAGGGAGTGTCCTCATGGTTGTCACGGACTGAATGAGGAAACACTTAAAATTATTAATCCCCAGGAAGGTTTTTAAGCAAAACTGGGATTTGCCATCCTAATTTGTATTCAGAGATAGTTTTCCAATAATGGTCTCATTCTGCCTTCCTGATTCAGTCTGACTGGAAGTTCAAAAGGTCAGGGGCTGCTTTTCAAAGCCTTTTCCTTCTTAGGAATGAAGAATGAGAGGCCTAATCTTTCTCTTGGTGATGGTTGAGAGTTTCATGCTCTGAAGAATGAGCTAGCATAGACACTTAGGGATGATTCATCAATTTGATTACATTACTTTCCCTCCCTCTCTTCCTCTTTCACTCCCTTCCTTCCATGCTCCCATCCATCTTTCTTCTCTCCTTTCTTCCACCAACTACCTGGTAAGGTGCTGGGATGTGCTCAAGAGATAACTGGTGAACATGTCCTACTTCTTACATGTTTGCAAATTAGTGGTGGAGAAAAACATGCTCAACATCACAGGACAAGGTTGGTGTGCTAATAAATGTTTGGCAACTGGCTACACATTGGGAAGAGAACTTGATTTATAGCATTTGCTGATTCCCGTGGTGTAAATACTGCCGCCTTGACAGATTTCAAACTACCACCCTGGTACGTACGGCTCCACACGAAGTTGGGATGAGATTCACACACTCTGATTATAAAACTTAAAAGCTGGCTTGTCATATCTCTAGGAAGGGTACATATTTGGGTCCATTTGGAGGTCAGTTTGTAAGGGCAAGTGATCTTTCAGGAAGAGGTGATACCTGAGTTGCATTAGCTTATTTGGGAACATAGAGGGCAGAAAAGGGAAGAAGTTACAACTCTTTTTCTCTTTCTCATGGAAATAATCTGATGGTGGAATGTGACAGTCATTATTATCCAAAGATCAGGTATGAAGACATGAATTGGTGTGAGTGCACTTTGTATACAACTGGAGATGTGAAAAATTGTGGTCTATATGGGGTAATAAGAATTGTAATGCATTCTGCTGTCATATATAAATTTAAAAAATGCACAATTAAAACCAAAAATGCTAAAAATAGCAAGAATTTTTAAGTTACAAACATGGTAGATATAAATGCAACTGTATCAATACTCATTTTAAATAAAAATTGTTTAAAACAAAAAAATAAATTTTTAATTTATGTTTATGAAGTCATAAAAGTCATTTTTAATTTAAAAACAGAAAGATGATAACTTTTGGAGTTATTCCTTGTATCTTTCTTTGTTTGTGTTGAGCTTTTATCATTAGAAAGTGGGCTTCTCTATCCCAGTTAATCTCTTACCTGTTGGGATATTATGATGATGGCTTATTATTTAATGTCATTTTTAGCTGAGAATCCATTTTTAAAAATTTCACTGGCCATTTAAATTCTGATTAAGAATTCTTGTTTATATTTATTTTAAATTTACATTTATGCCTAAAATTATGCCCTTTATGTCCATTCTTCTATCACCTTGTTTTAGAATTTATTTTAATATGACTCTACTTTTTCTTGGTTTCTTATTCTCTGCTGATGTTCTCATGCCCATTCCTTTTCTCTTACCTTCTTTCCTCCCTTCTTCCTTTCCCCCTTACTTATTTTACAATTTCTGCACCCTGCATATTAAACTTAGGCCTTCCAGTGTGAATAAGGTTTTAACATGCTTTTACTTTCTTCGTTATCCTTCTCCCATTTTCCTCTTCCACTTTGAAGCTTTTAATGAGCTCTGAAATTTTAGATACAAAATATTGGTATCAAATTATTGTTATTATTATTGTTTGATTGGTATTTACTTGACTGACTCAAGATAACTTTGACTTTTAGTATATGGTTTTATATCTAAATGTAAAATAATGATTTACTCTTAGCTGTGTTTTATTTTATTTATTTTTAGCTGTATAATAATTGATTTCAGTGCTCACCAGAAATCTTGTTTTTTTTTTTCTTGTCCTTCATTTGGACAGAGTGCACATCCATGTAACTTTTCCCAAAAAAGTACATCAGTGATGGATGAAAGAAGCTCTCGAGTGTTTCAAATGAAATAGGGTTCAGTTAGCATGCCCCATAAATGAAAATTTAACTTATTTGGGAAAAACCTGAGTTTTGGTCAAGAATCATAAAAGAAAGCACTGACGAGTTGGAGCCCGGTGTTCAAATGTGTCTTACTCTACGTGCAGGTCCTGTTGTCTCTGTGTAGACATGTAGGGCCCAGGTATGGCCTCAGTGTTCCTCCTTGCTACAGTGTGCTGTGTGCCATTCAGCATGCCCCCTGGCTTCAAGTCACCAGCATGCCACGCTCTCCTAAGCCCATCCCATCCCCAGCCCAGGCACTGCTGGCTCTGGGCTCATGATGCTCACCCGACAAAACTGGAGCCACCTGATGCCGGGTGCAGCCAGAGGAGGAAGCTGGTGGAACAATAACAGGCAGACCCCTGGAGGCCTGCTGGCCTGTGTCTCTAGCACTGTAGATGTCTGCCAGCATCCTTGAGGGCTTTGTCTGGTTATACTGCTCTGAGCTCTTTGAGACTATGGGCTAACCTATCACCAAGACAAGAATGTAGGGAGTGACCTGTGACCATTAGCATTAACCCCATATGGCTTCATGTTAATCCTCTGGAACCTGTGTATCCAACCCACACTTGAAGCCATTATTGGTGATGTTGTTCCCATGTGCATTCTGGGCTCCCAATGGTTCCAGCATGGTATTAGTTCTTCTCATTGACCACCTCATGCACTCACCCCAATATCTCATTATGCCCTTGGGCAGGTGAGGAGAAGTCTGAGAGCAGTGACCACTTGCTCAGGGCCCCTAGCTGGAGGCCACAGAGCCCACCCTGTCTGGGTTTTCTTCAGCTCCTTGGTGCCTTCTTGCCTATAATGGATTCCAGCTGCAGAGCCTCTGAAGGGTCCTCCAGGTCCCTTGTTGCCTCTGGCCTCCCTGAGATCGCCCCTTCTCTAGTTTTTACATATAGACTGAGGGGACTGAGCCTTTCCTCCTGGCTCTTTTTACCTCTGTCCTGTGGGGGATGGAGAGGGGAGGGGGCTGCCATGATCTCGCCCAGCCTCAGGTTGGGGCAGACTCGCTCACTCCAGGGTCTAGGAGTCACCTGCCTTCAGATTTTATTGCCTTGGAAAAAAGACCAGGGCAACTGTTTATAGGCCTGGGAGGGGCAGTAAAAGTCTGCAAGCATCTCTGCCTCTTACTTAATAAATCTTCATGTCCCCTTCACATATCCATTAACCTAACTAACAAACAAACAACAGCAGCACACACACACACATACACACACAAAAAAATACAACAACAACAACAAAAAAATGAGGTGAAGCAGAGGTGGGTTTAAGCATTGCCCTCAAGCTTAAAAATCTCCTGAATTCCACACAAAACTTGAACTTGAGCTAAGGAGATCTTTGAAAGGGATGCAGAGTATGCAGAGAGAACTTGCTGTGTCTCCCTAAGGCCCAGGACCCTGAAGAGGGCCTCCCAGGCTTGCTCAGGGCAAACCCTGGGCTTGCTCAGAAAGTTCTCTGGGGTCTGAAAAGATGGGGTGCTGACAGCATGGAGCAGGGAGAACCAACCATTCTTGGTCCCTATGGCAGAATGTGCCTAGGGAGGCTGGAACGATGAAGGAGCACTGGCCAGAGGGGTGAGGGAGAAAGGCCTCGGATTTTGGCTTGAGAAGATCAAATTTCAAGTAGAGGAGATTTATGGGCATGACAGAAAACTGGTTATACTTACTGAGCAGTTCTCAGCCCAGACATTATTCTAAGATACATGTGTTTACAAACTCCCTCCAGAGTAAGTACTATTATTATTCCCAGCTTTCAGATGTGGAAGAAGATGGTCAGAAAGGTGTAGTTGCTTATCCAAGGTCACACAGCTAGTTAGGAACAGAACTGGTATTCAAGTGGAAACAGTGGACTTTCAGTGCCTATGACATTGAAGGCTGTATGGTATAGTGTCTTCTGGTCAGAAACAAGCAGGGGATTCCATGGCACTGACCTTGGTTGGTGGGTACCAGGCATCAGGGCATCCAGATAACAAAAGAGGAGAAGAAGAGGGGAAGGAAATAGAATCACTGAGTGGCCCTGTTTTAAGTGTTGTCATGGGTTAACTTTCCAACATTTGCAATCTTCTTTATTCAGATGAGCAAGAAAGTTCTGAGAGATTAAAGCTCAGTTACCTGAGCTTAAAAACTGCACCATCAGGTTATCCCCAAGGAAAGATAATTTTCATTTGTAGCAGACGGAAGAACCACTGAACTTGTTTATTTATTTAACCAGTACTTAGAACCTTTCCCATCATCTATGGGAAGCTAAGGTGTTCACAACCCAGAAGCTATATGAAAATGGATCAGTCTTTGACCCAGGTGGATTCTGATCCCTGATCCTGGAGAACCCCAGTGCATGCCCTTTGAGGACTCCTGAGCATTCTGTGGTACCCATGCCTCCGACAGCCCCCACCCCGGGTTCCTGTCTCCTACTTAGGCACCATCAGATTCAGAAACTTGAGCTCACCTTCCACGCACATCACAAGATCATGTGTATGCTTGTGTGGAGCTGTGCATGGGAGCATTGTCCTGTGAGGAAGAATTAGCCTCATTAACTTTCCCCAAGCTGTCAACTGGATTGACAGAGTCTGAATAGAAACTTGAGCCCTTTACTTGGAGAGCACCAGGGGTCATTTGTACAGGATCCTGAGCCCAGAGAGAGCTGGAGCTGTTGGGGAGGTCAGGGCCTGTGTTTCAGGGTCAGGAGGGCCTGTGGGGGTATCTGTTTTGCATCTCTCTGACCCCTTGAACTTGGCAGCCTTCCTGAAGGCGGTAAGTTGTCTGGTCCTGTTATGGCTTTGCACTTGTGCTGACTCCTGAAGGATGCATGCTAAAATCTGCTCCCAGAAGTTATGAGGCATCAGTAGAATGTGATCCAGGCTTCATGTCTTTGGGCAATAAAGGTATAAGGTCTGGACTGTTTCTTTCCGGGAAGATGTAGAAAACATAAGGGAGAAATTAAGGAGTAAAATATTAATAAGCTATTTTAGTGAACTTTTTGTGTCACTGTGATCAAAAGGCCCAATAAGAAAATGTTAGAGGAAGAAAAAGTTTACTTGGGGCTCACAGTTTCAGAGGTCTCAGTCCATCGACAGCCGACTGCATAGCTCTGGGTCCAAGGTGAGGCAGCACGGCATGGCAGGAGGTCCCAGTGGAGGGAAGCAGCTCAGGACATGGCAACAAGGAAGCAGAGAGATAGAGAGCTCTGCTCACCAGGCTCAAAACATAATCCCCAAAGTCACACCCCCAGTGACCTACCTCCTCCAGCCAAATCCTACCTGCCTATAGTTACTGCCCAGTTAATCCATATCAGTGGATTAATCCACTGATTTTTAAGTTAAAGCTCTCATTAATCCAACCATTTCACCAGTGAAAATTCTTTCATTGTCTGACATTTGAACTTTTGAGAGACACCTCATGTCTAAGCTATAACATGAACCTGAAAACAAACAAATCAATCTAAAAAGTGAGACTCAAGAAACTCACATAAAAATTGATGCTGGGGCATACAAGAGCCTTAGGTGAAGATGAACTGACATGTACTCGGGTTTGCGGCACCTACATTTTCATAAGACAAATCAGACCTTTTTTTTTCTTATTAAGGAAGTTTTTCTGACATTCATTTGTCTCATAGGAAAACAAGAGAAAGAAAGCTAAAATGTGGGAAAATCTGTTGGTCGTAGCACGCACGACCTTGGCCCTGTCAACGATGGAGCCTAACTCCTTGCCCTCTCTCCTATATTATTTAATGCAGCCCAGGAGCTGTCATGTTGCTTTCCTTTCTGCTACTTCCATTTTGCATTTTTTCCCCTAGTCTGTGATAAATGGAAAATCTAATCAGACTTGAAAAGTAAACCCCAAAGTGTCTCAGAGACACAATGTGGGGTAGTAACCAAGAACACGGGTTTGGGAAGTGGACTGAGTATGAATTTTCCCTCTTCTCTTTTTCAGTTACGTGGCATTGGGCAAGTGAGTCTGAGCCTCAGTTTCCTCATGTTTAAAATAAGGAAATACTAGAAACTTCAGAGGAGTATTTCCTAATGCAAAAAAATGTAGTGCCCCAAATTTCATATTTCATTATGGATGTAAGAGCTGTCTGCTCTGCAGAAACTCTTGGTTCTGTTGAAGATTAGAACTTGAACTTTAGAATCTCAGGTCAAGAAGTAACTGCGAGGGCATTAGATCCTGCTTCTTTATTTTGTATGAAGACAAAGACTCAGGCTTAACCTATGTTCTTGAGAAGAAAGAGCCCAAGGAAAGACCTAACGGTCTCATGCCTTCAGAATAAGAATGTGAAAAAGAGAAGACAGGGGCCTCTATGAACCAATGAGAAGTACCGCCATGTCAGACCAGGCCACTCCTTAGGACAGACCTCTGTGGATAGGCTGCGGGAGATATGGAGTGGTCCAAGGAAGAAAGGAAAGAGGAAAATTTGTCTCCTCGGATCCCTTCTTTCTCCCTCTTCTCTCAGTCAAGATTCACTCCATAATAGTTTAATTCTGCAATTTCTAGGAAATGTCATCTGGTGACTTTGTGGTCAGTCTGTTGGTCAGATGCCACCATGGGGGATGATGTTCCCTCTGAGTCTGGAAATGGAGGAAGAGACAGAAATGCCAGGCTTGTGGCTGGTTGGCCTGTGATGCAGGGGAAGCCAAAGCTCAGGGCTCAGCATTTCCAAAGAAAGTGACAGGCCAGGCAGCAGTGACAGCACAGTTTGGGAGGCAGGATCCACCAGGGTGGAGGTCTGAGGAGGCATTTAAAATTCATATCAGATGTTGTTGGAGAGGGGAAGGGATTTGTCTTAACTGCATGCGAATCAGGATGCAGAATAGAACCCAAATTTCCTGGTTCCAGTCTAAGACTTTTTCCTCCTGAATCTCAGTGTCTTCTCAGGTGTGGTAGTTAAAAATTTCTCACTGCTTATTCTGATCCTATAGATTGTCTTTACTTACAATAGAGTCAATGACAGTCCCCAGTAAGTCTGCATTAGCTCAACATGGAAGGCAACAGAAGCTCTCCTGAGTAACATCTCTGGGAACCCCTTTACCTCTGCTCCTGATTGGTCATCTCCTGGCCATGCTGCGGGGCTGTTTGAATGTCAGTCTCCTCCTTCTTTCCTTGTTTTAACTAGACTCAGTGGCATAAAAGCAATTTGGAGATTGCTTTGATTCCTCCCAGCCTCTGGTGGTGCTAGACTCTAGACGTGTTCATTTTTGTTGAGAGTGAAAGCTGCCCAGAGTTGTGACAGGCCAATTCATTGATCAACATATTGGCTCATCATATGCAAGTAAACTCCAGCCATCCAATGTCCATCACTTTTAAAGTGTCCTGTAGAAACTGAACTTGAATTTCTTCTTGTGGCAACCTCCTCAGCATGGCTCAAGAAAATTACATACCATCATTAAGTGAATAGATCCATGCTTCTAGTCATTTTGGAGCAAGCTGTATAGAAATGACACCATGTGCAGCAGCTCAATTAAAACTCAACACCTGAAATTTGAAGCTTTGATCTTCTGTCTTTAGATTTAGGGTATATATTTGAGGCAATTGCTCATTTCCTGTAATAAGCACCTACAATCTGCACAGCATGTCTCCTCAATTGTCTGTCTGGAATCATTCATTGGACCTAATGTTTAGCTGGTCTGGAATTGACTAGTGGGTCTGGTTAATGTGCTTAGTACCTGTATCTCCTCATGTGGCACAGCCATTATTTTAAGTAAAACTATTCTGGACATTCCATTCACCCCTATATTTTATGACAATCAGTCATTATCATCTGATGCTATAACAAGAAGGCAGAATCTTAATTTTATTAAAACAGTCAAGTGTTTTTTATTTTAAAAAAAGCAAGTTACTTCTTTTCTTATTTGACCTTCCATATGAAACCTTGTCAATCTTTGTAAATATTTATCTATTTATTTATTTCTAGGCACAATAACTCATAAACTTTTTGATGCAAGTGGATGGTGATTTGAGTTAAATGACATGCTTGTAAAATGAAGTTTCTGGCTCATTGGTCCAATCTGTTTCAACACTCAAAAATTATTATCTTTTAGTTCATCTCTGCTTATTGATATCAGTAAAAGAGTCTCTTGCAAATAGACCAGGATTCCAGACTCAGGGATCAGAGGATTCTTAGATCTGTGATCTTGAGCCAATATATTTTATCTTTGGAATTCTCTTTCTTTGTCTGAAAAATGGTGATCATAATTGTGTCTCCCTCGGAGAAATGTTGTGAGTTTCAAATGAGACAAAAATTATGTGATTCACAGGATGCCTGGTGGTGGCCCCTTCTCCTTTCGTCCTTCTCCTCCACCTCCTCCACTTCCTCCTTCAGAGAGAGAGAGAGAGAGAGAGAGAGAGAGAGAGAGAGAGAGAGAGAGATATTTAGACTGCAAAGTAAAATAATAAGATAGCCAAAGGGAGAAGAGACTGGAATAGATGAGTTCCAGGGACCAGCATGATGTTTTTTGGGGAAAACTAAATTCTACAAAGTTTTCATGCACTTACAATCTGGTTTATCACCAGAGAACATATAAAGAGAGTTATTAGGAGTGACCTTCTTGATATTTCTGTGGGCAAGCTCTTCAAAAGATCTCTCTCTCAATACTTCAAGTATGCCTCGCTTCCCATGTCTCTGTTCTTGTTTGAATAACTCTTGGGAGTGCAGCGAGCCCTCAGATGCGCATATGTTTTCCATTCTTCTTATTTAGGAATGAGAGCTTTATTGTCATTGTTCTGTTCTTACTCCATGATTGAATGAGAGAGGGAGGGAGGGAGGGAGGGAGGGAGAGAAAGAGAGAGAGAGAGAGAGAGAGAGAGAGAGAGAGAGAGAGAGAGAGAGAGGACAGAGGGGGAGAGGGAGAGGAAAAGAGCAGACAAACACAAGCAGGCATGTGTGGGCATGTAGGAGGTGCTTATTTGGTCCTTTTGATCACCACATCATCACAGACCACATCTGGCTCTGGCACAGGGCTGTCCAGGGCAGAGATCCTATGCATAATTGGTCTGAAGGCTGTAACTGGGTAAGATGCCGCGCTAGCACCATGGCTTCATATGCCACGCTACTGTCCGGATTTATCTATCCCTCACTACATTTGATTTATGCCTCCCTGATGCCAAATTGCCTTTGGTTCCACCACAGTTCCTAAAGGCAAAGTCTACAAATATACAAAGAAAGGGCTTCTAGTCTTCCAACTCCATGCCCATGGCAGACATTGCTAATCAATTCTGCTGCCTATTAACCCACAGAATTCTTTTGAGTGACTTCTTGGAGTTATTTCAGAGTCTGGGAAGCACTTCTACGGTCCCCAGAAGTGCTCAGAGGTTCAAGGAGGGAAGCCAGAGAACAGGATACACTGTGTTGACAAAATAATGCAGAATACAGGGAGTTCACGGTAAATGGGGAAAGTTCACTGATTCTCTTTCAGAATTCAGAGAGCCAAGAAGGCCACGGGGCTAATGGCTCACACAGCCAGCCATGATCAGCACAGAGGAAAAGTCATCGGTATCTCAGTCTTCCTCTTAATGTCCAGGCTTCCAACTAATCGACTTTTCTCATCAGAATCCCATAGTGGTTAAGTACCTTGTACACAAATGTGACAGGAATGCTGGGTTGATAAGAGGATCCTGAAGACGTGTAGTGGTATTATTAATGATCTTGCCATCAATATCATCAATAATGTTGCAATGCTTTATAAAGAGAAAGCCTTGAACTTAACTGTGCACGTGTCTGAGTCCATCTTGTGTGCCTCACAGATTTTGCTGATTCTGAAGATTTTTTTTTTCTTTCTTTGTGTTGCAATTTGAGTTCCTTTTGATGTTTGCCTCTTTGGATATTACTTAAATAATTAAAGCAGCCATTTTTTAACCTACTTTACATCTAGAACGTTTAATTTTTATCATTGAATTAGAAAATTATTTAATGCCACCTTATTAAATAGGAGCTACTCCCTATTTAATAGAGAGACAGATAGAGATTGATTTTGGATTCTTTTGTGAAAAATGTCATGAAATCAGACGGACTCACAGCCCCATTGTGATTCTCTGAAGCCTCCAGGTGCTGACTTCCCCTAACTTCAAAGGGAATTGAGGAGGCAGGAAGCAAGGTGCATTGGGAATACACCCCAGGCCTTTGCTACCTGGTGGGAAGTAGGTTGCAATGTCTATGTGCTTGATTTCTACCTAAGGACACTATGGAAAAGTTCATCTGTCAGGAAGAACTGTTCTGTGTGTCAAGAGTAAACTTGGCCACAACTATAGGTCCCTTTGAGAGTCAGTTTCATCACTGAGAAGTTGTAGAGCCCTGGAAGAGTCAGCTGCTCATTG
Organism: Spermophilus citellus; assembly: GCF_964194105.1. Taxonomy (NCBI): domain Eukaryota; kingdom Metazoa; phylum Chordata; class Mammalia; order Rodentia; family Sciuridae; genus Spermophilus; species Spermophilus citellus. The sequence continues at coordinate 18,722,352 of NC_138185.1, forward strand.
GGGAGCCTGTTTTCTAATTTATAAGATAGAGGTAATAAAACGAACTTCTAAGGTTGTTTTGGTTTTAAAGTACTTTGCACATAATAGCTACCCAATAAGCAGCATTTAGTACACGATGGGTATTATACACCAGCAGGGCTTCTCCTCTTTCCTGCCTGCATGACTGTGGTTCCAATTTCACTAGGAAAACTGGTCTCCTTGAAGTGGAGGTGATCCCTCCTTACTAGTCTTAACCCTCTTGTACTATTTTCCATATGATCTGTTTTATTCAACTCACTTACAGCTCTTTAGCCGTATGCCATCACTGGAAGATGACTAAGAGGCACACTGTGTGCTGTAAACATCCTCTCTAACACCCAGAAGAGAACTCAGGAAGGTGGACCCCAGCTTTTGTGGTTACAGGCCAGGATTCTCTGCCCTTTCAGATAGGAGTGGCCTCTAATTACCACCCTCTGTTCTCAGGTCCTGCCTTGTCTCTGGGACTAGACACACATCCTGAAGTCCTCTTCAGTTTTTCTCTCCAAATGTGACTCTAGGCCACCTGGCCTGACTCCCAACATGAGCATTAAACTTCCTATCTTTACACCTGTCTGTTATGGTTTAGATCTGAGATGTCCTCCCAGACGCTCATATATGAGACAAGGCAAGAATTTTCAGAGGTGAAATGATTAGATTGAGAGCTGCAACCTAATCAGTGGATTAATCCACTGACATGGATTACTTGGGAGGTAAAGGCAGGCAGCAGATAGGGTGTGGCTGGAGGAGTAGGTGGTGAGAGGTGTGCCTTTGGGGTTTCTATTTTGTCCCAATGAGCAGAGCTCTCTCTTTTTGCTTCCTGGTTTCCATGTCTTACGCTGTTTTCCTCCACTGCACCTTTTCCCCATGATGTTCTGCCTCACCCCAGACCCAGAGCTATGGCGTCTGCCGACCATGGACTGAACTTCTGAAGCTGTGAACTAAAATAGAGTTTTTCTCCTCTAATTGTTATCAGGTCTTTGGTCACAGTGACCAAAAAAAAAAAAAAAAAAAAAAAAAAAAAAGAAGCAGCTAACTAAAACAGTGGCTTTATCCAACAACACATTATTAAGGATCTACTCAATGCTGTGCACAACTCTATGGTCTAAAGGAATCAACTAAGAAATGGAAATAATGAGAAGGAATATAAAATACATCATTCCTACCTCATGGGAGAGGCAGACATAAATCAAATATATAATGTTATAATTATATTAATGTGCTATGAGGAAGACATAAGTAATAAGGGAGCTATTAAAGTAAATAATAAGGGGGCTTGACCTGATCCAGGATCTAAAGGAAGATTTGTCTATGGCAACCGTCTTTGGGCTTTGATTTGAAAGGCGAACACTTTGATTAGAAGAAATGAAGGCGGGGTGGAGGTGTGCCTTTGGGGTTTCTGTTATTCCGCACAGAGGGAACTGTGTTTGAAGGCTCAAGGCAAGAGGGCATCTGGTGTGTGCAGTTGACTCCCCCAGGGAACAGGAAGACCCACAAGACATCCAGGCAATGCCTATCGTGGTGGGAAGCTGCTGAAGTGATGTAACTTGTTGGAACAGAACATGATCAAATTTGCTCTTTCAGAAAGAAAAAAAGTTATTGAGTCTTTTGCTAATTGGACATCAACTGTCTTTACAGATGTGCTTCCAAGACTAACCCTCAGTTGGCTCTGAGACAGGACACCAGGAGGCATGAGTCAGGGGCTCCCTGCAACGGGATGCCTGGATCTGGCTGCCCTGTGGGGATGGCTGGAGTGCACATGATTTCCTCACCTTCCTTATCCTGCCTTATCTTGTCTTCTGGTGCCAAAGAGCTTTAGCATATCCAGCTTCCTGTGCCCCGAGGGCAAGAACATGGCCACCTTCTATGCCAGCACCTTCCTCTCCTCACAGGGGGATCACAGTTTTAGTCTCATTAAAGTCAAGTTTATTGGTGAGTTAATCTCTATTAAAAACTTTGATTACTTAAGAATTCATCCTTCCTTATATTTGTTGGCAATAAAACAACTTTCTAAAAATTAGACCATAAAGTTCATGGAAAACAGGGACCTCTTTATATGGTATTGTGTTTTCAGCTTGCTGCACAGTAGTTGCTCAGTGAATAGTTATTATATCAATAAACTATAAAAATTCATAAGAAAAGAGAAATGGAAAAAACTGCTCATTTTGCCACCATTCTAAAAAAGACTTTTTTTCCTTTTTCTGTCTTTTGGTTATACATACGTGTATATTGAATTAACTTTTTAGTATGCGATTCTGGTTTATATACAACTAAATATTGTCTTTGCATTTTCATATCATAATGTGTGACTCTAACTCTTAGTTAACCACTAGGATATTCCTGAAGTGTATGCTGAAGGATGTAAAGTTACATGTACAGCAATGTATAAGTAGGGATGTGCATGTTTAAAAAGGAAACCCATCAGCTGAAATGGGATCAAGTTTATCCAGACAGAAGCAAGGAAGATGGAATACACTTAAAATGCAAGAAAGAAGAAAAAAATACATTGGGTTTTAGGAAGCATAAATAAATAGGAAATTAGATTTTAGAATTATTTAAAGCTTTAAGATGACTTGGAAAAAAAGAGAGAATATGTGGCATTAAAGCTTTAAGTTGATTTGATATAATAAAGTATGTATCATCGTGGCAAATACACAAGAGAAGCTCAATCTTAGATATAAGATGGAGAAAATCCCTATAAAGAAGGTATTCGAATTATCAGTGAGGGGACATGATTAGGAAAGAGATTTCAAACTTTTCAAAAAAACTGCAACCATTAGTAACAAATATATTTTATGTTGTGGTACATACATGCATATAAGTCTGTGTATAGGTCTGTGTATAGATAGATTGATAGACGGTTAGGTGATAGGTAGGTAGGTAGGTAGATAGATTAACATAAAAGTATATAAAAAACAAATGTACCTTTGATATTTGCAACATTCTCATATTTTTTATCCTCTTCTCTTTCATTTCTTTTTCAATCCTCATCAGTCTTGATAGCACAATAATAAGTAGTATTCCACAATTCCTAAAACACTGAGTTAAGGTTACAATATGGCTGCATGTAACAGAGAGCCCTAGAATCAGTGGCTGAAGCAAGATTGCAGACTGTCTCTGCCTCAGCTCATGTCAGATATGAGCTCCTCAGGTGTAGCTCTACAAACTCAGAGGCTCTAGCATTTTCTGTCTACTTTCCTGTGCCCTCACCCTTGCTGTGATTTGGTGGTTGGACACTCTAAAATTAGTGTTGAAATGTAATCCTCAGTGTCTGATATTAAGAAGTAAGACAAAGTAGGACTATTAAGAGGTGATTGAGTTATGAGGACTCACCCTTGTATGTGGATTAATCCACATATGGATTAATTCTTCTTGTTCAGTCTTGCCCTGTGATCCCTTCTGCCATATTATGACCTTGCAAGAAGGCCCTCACCAGTTGCCAAGTGGATGCTGGCCCTATACTCTTAGACTTCAAGAACTATGAGCTAAAAGCCCATTTTTTAAAAATAAAATTACCCAGTCTCTGGTATTCAGTTATAGCAACAGAAAACAGACTAAGGTATAACCTGGAAATTGTACACAACAGTTGCCTTCATATCTCACTGGCCAGAATTCAGTCATATGACTCATGTAGCTGGTAGCAAGGTGGGTAAACAGTGTCTACTCTAGGTGCCAAAGTGTTGAACCAAAAACCATAAGTCCTACTACTGTTGAAAATAAATGGGATTTGGAAGGGCAGTAGAAGGATTACCATGGCTATGTGTGCAAGGGTATAGTAGTTATAGGCCCAGACTTTGGAGCCAGACTTACTGGGATCAAATCCTAGTTTTGGTACTTACTCTGTAGTAAGTACCTGGTCATAAAATGAGAACAATATTACCTACTTATGAGTCTTAAGCAGTTTGATATTGCCCAGAGCAATGCTTCCCACAGAGTAGATGCTATGTAGGTGTGTCTAAAATTTTGAGGAAAAGTATCAGGAAAATATGAAAATATGAGGGCACTGGATGGGCAATAAGCTTGAATTTATGCAGTTAAAGGACATTCGACCCCCAGCCTCTGGGTTCATGGCTCCAGGGTTTGCCCACACCAGGAAGACATATGCTGAGAGGGTGAGGTGGAGTTTAAGATAGGATCAGTTAGTGTTAGGGCCCTTCTTGTGAGACCAGGCTGAGGGCCTAAGGCCTCTTTTGTTTTGAGAGAAAACAGTTGTTTGTAGTAGAGTCCAAGGTCATCAAACCAGAGTGGTCTCTGTGCTAATTACGGTATGGCTAGCTTCCTTGATGGAGGAATCACAAAATTCCATTGTGTGACATAACAGAAATGCAGTTCTTATGTGAAGTTGAATTGGTGGCAGACCATGGGCTCAGGGATTGAGGAGCATGAGTTTCTGGGTCATGCAGTCATTTGGGCATTGAACCTAGCCCTCATCCTGGAGGAGGGGGAGAGTGCAGGGTGGTTCATGAGGTGTAGATGGACCTAGAAGCAGACCACTTGATCCTGCCCACATTCCACACTGGTGACATGGTGGGTGGAAAGGAGCAGGGGAAAGCTTGTCTCTGGCTGGGTAACCACTGCTCAGCTGCAACGGATCAACATGGTAAAGAAAAGAAAACTCTGGTGGATGACTGATACCCTTCAACCACAGCCAGCCGATAGGGCTGTTTTGAGCCTGTCTGATGCAGACAGCCTCCAGGCTCAGAAATAAGAACACTGTTCTTCATCAATTATGGTCATGTCAAGAAAAAGTTTGCATCCCGATGTCTCATCGACCCATTTACAAACTGACTGCTCTGTGCCACTATCTTTCCCTTAAGAAGTGACCTTGGTGTTCATTCTCATCTGGGAGAGAAGTTTGGGCAGGGAGTTACGCACATGAATCCTGTGAGGGGATGTATGATATTTGTCTGGGTCCTCTACCCCCTTATCTCTTTAAGCTCAGGACAGGAGTCAGAGATAATAACAGGGATTCAAAATCTTGAATTTCGGGTCAAAAAAAACTTCAGTTTAAATCTGAAGTGTATATCTTCTTGTCAGTTTGTCTTTGAGCAACTAACTATTGGAGCCTTCTTGAGTTTTGATTTCCTCATCCTTGAGATAAGGAAGCACACCTATTTTTTTTCTGAGATTGTCATCAGAATGAAATGAGATTATATATGCAAGGTGCTTAGTGCAGTGGCTAACTCACTAGTATCATGTAATTATTGCCATTAATAATATCTCTATTGGCTGCTTGTCACCAAGGCATGTAGGAGCCTTGTATAAGAAGAGGTTAATAAACAATGAGGTGGCTGGAAAAGACATTTACTTCCTGAATTCCTAATTTATCTCCAAACTGATTGATTCCTGGGATGATAAAGAATTACCTGGACTCTTGTCAACAGAGTCAAGTCCGGAGCGAAGCCTGGTTCACCTGAGGAATCTACTTATTTAGTGGGAACTACATATAGAAATCAGGTTCCTCGGTCCTAAGGCTGCTACATGGGCATGAATGGCACACTGAGCCTTTGTTGTTCTGAAAGCAAGTGACATTTCCTCTGTAAGGATGTCTTATCAAGCTGGACCCTTCTGGTGGGTCTGGGGTCTCAGTTGACTGAGAAGGGAGGAGCCGTGGAAACCAGAGGGCTCAGAGAGGCAAGCAGGTCAGCCAAGGTGAGGCATGAGCTTCTTTGCTTGATGTTTCCTTCAACCCATTTCTTTGTCTTCCCCTTGCATAAGTCACTAGGATGGGAAGGGCTGAGGGATCCTGAGTTGGTCCTGAAGCCAATCCCACGGAAGTGTGTTGGCTCAGATGGACTAGGGTAAATGTGCCTGGCAGTTGGGATGATGGGAGGTCCTGCCTCCAAAGATAGGTCGCACTGCACGGCCTCGTTGACCTGATAACCCAGGCAGAACCTGTGAAAGACGTGAATTTCCATAGTCCGTGTCACCCTGGCCATTTGGGGAATGGCAGCCCTGCTGCTGATGTCCATCCCACAACTGAAGGGCCAAGGGAAATCTGTTTCCTCCTCTCGGAGGCTCAGCCTTTGGGCTGGTCATGGAGGCAGCTCCCACCGTGGGCAATGGGGAGATAGCAGTGATGCCCAGGCTCCGGCTCATCCTCTAGTTTCTATATCATAAATACATCTGAGAGACACCATTCCATAGGATAGTAATTCAATAATTAGGTTCTTAAAAAATAAAAAAAAGATATTCTAATAATTACTAGTTTGGAAAAAAAAAATCAAATCCCCAAACTCTATTTCCTGTCTCACACATTCAGATCTCATGGCACATTGAAATTCTAAGATATTGTCCACTCAAGAGGCTCTTTTTCTTTTGCTCTGTTGTGTTTCTCTAATTGAGTTTAGCATACAAGGGTTTCCCCCTGCATGCGCCCCCCTGTGTGAGGGGTGGAGAGGAAGCACTGGCTAAGGGGTGGGTGACAGGCAGTCCCCCACCTGCACTCCATACCTCCAAGAGCTGACCAGCCAGCTTTCCTAGATGAATTTTGAAATTGCACCCTCCCCTTTGGACTTCTTCTGCCAGTTGCTCCTTGGAGCCCCCAGATTGTGGAGCTAGAGGAAGCAGGAGGAAATACCTCGCCACCATCAGGGTTTTCAGAATTATGAAGTAGACAACGCCAAGTTCACACCCACCAGCATCCAGAATGAGGCAGGTGGAGCTGCCAGAGGAGGATGAACAAGACACGCTTGCCATGGGCATCCCTCTCCTCCCTTCCAGGTAAATACTGTGCCCCTAAGAGGTGAAGGATGTAGTTCAAAATTATTAAAATAGAGTCTGTTCCATCTCTACTGTGCCCACAATCTAGCGTGGGCCACAGACAAGTACTCAAGTCACTCATCATCATGGATTACGCCAGCGGGACTCACAACATCGATAAAGTCAGGGGAAGAGCCAAGAAGCCTTCCTGAAGGAAGAGAGAGATCAGGTCAGTATTCAGGCTGAGGAGGAGTCAGATCAGCCAGGGGAAAGGAGGTGGAGATGTGGGGAGGCCCAGGCCGACTCTGTCCACCTGTAGCTTCCTTGAAAACTCTAGTGACACAATGACCCTGCTCATCTGAGGAGGTCACTCTGGCTCAGGGGGGACCTGTTTTATGTTTCTTCCTTAGTTACTTCAGAAAATCCAGTTTTGCTCCCTCGGTGCCGGGTTTATTGAGTCCCCACAGCCCATTTCCCTTTAGGAACCTGCTGGGAGAGGCAATAACCTTTTTAACAGGAACATGCCCAACAGCAGGATCTTAGGCACCCCGCTCTTTTCTTGTGTATAATTAATTGAGCTCTAAGGTCAGGAGGTGATGAGTGGGGCTCATTAAAACAAATGATTTCTGTTTGAATAAAATGACCTTTGGGGTCCTTTTAAGAGCTTAACTAAATTCAGTGATTCCGTGTGCCCCAGGGATCAAACCAACAGAGCAGAGAAATAAGGATGCTCATGTTGGAGGAGGGGGTAACAGGAGATTCAGCTGAGCCCAGCTGGGGTTCTGGTTCAGCTGGAGTTTTGCGGAAGGCTCATGCTCCTCTGTTTGGACTTCTTGGGGACATGCTATGTGTCCATTCTAGGGATCATCTGCTCTGTCAGGTTTGTGTACAGAAGAGCTCAGTAAATGTCTGAGGCCATTATCATCATTATTGTAGTGGAAACTGTGGCTTTTTCTCCAGCAACCATTCCTATAAAAGTCCTCATTTTTATTCAGATGAACCCTCTGTTATTCAAATCTGTGTGTACTTTGTGGGAAGAAGACCTGATTCTTGGGCACGGTGTAGAATTATTTTAATTAGTAAAACTACCTTTCCTGGCCACGGTGGCTGGTTTCAGGGCTGGGCTCAGGGTCCCACGTGGACCTATGAAGTGTGGAGAGATGTTTTCCAGGCGATTCTAGAATTGTATTTCTTTGTTTTTTTTTTCTCAGAGAACTTTTCATTGTAACCCACTCCCCTGTCTCTTGATGTGATTCCAAGGAACAGGAGCCTTGGATAGCTATGAGTAGTCATCTTATAATGATGAATTGCAATCTGCCTTGGGGGTGAAGTTAACATCCAGGGGAAGAGAGGAGAGATGGAAATGTTCACATTGGCGAATGGCTGAGTCTTTCGAGACTTGTTACTCCCCATTCATCATCTTGTAGGGAAAACCACTTTGGGTTGATCTTTTTATTATTATTATTTACAACTCAAGATACCTCAAATGATAGATGGACTTGACATTAGAATAAGAAACCTGAAGTATGAACTTGGCTGAGGTGGCCTGAAGGACACGGGAGAGCACTCCTCCGGTTGGCTAATCAATTGTCCATGCCCCTTGGGAAAGAGACAAGCAAGGTCATAGCTTTAGTGGACTTGGTAGAAAAATACAGTGGTATTGGCAAACCCGATATGAAGGTCCTGTAAGAAAAACATGGAGGCCCAGGTGACCTTCCTGCACACAGGGAGAGAAGAAAATACAACTTTGTTCCAAGAGACCATGTATGGGAAGCCATGTCTCTCTCTATAACTCAGTTTGAGTTGGATTTTATTTTCCTTGCAACAAATCACTTGCTAACCATAGCAATCATCAAAGTATCTTGTGCTTCCTGTTATCTGAACACTTAAAAAAAGGAAATATTTGCTTCTATTTCTGTTTATACCAAATGTCTTACCACTAAAATATTAGTTTTTTGAAGGCAGGAGCCCTGAGTATGTATCTCGGCATTCCTGGCACCAGGATTATGCCTGGCACCTGGCAGGTGTACATGTCTGCTTGCCAAATGAGAAAGCTCCACCAGAAGACACTAGAGCAGAGGTTAGTCGCTGAAATATGGGAATGGGGGGTGGTTGACTCCTTCAACCAATTAGTGAACATTTTGTAGGTGAAAAATTGTGAGGCAGAACCATCTCTTTGATGCACTTGCATTTCTTTTTCTTCTTATCTTTATTTCTTTTTTTTTCAAAATTCCACTTAGGAAGGGTAACAGAACTTCTTTCCGCCATTCTCTCAATACTGCTTGGCGTTAAAGCAAGAGGCAGGCATACCTCCAAAGACAATTTACTGCGATGTCAGAATAACCTCCAGTGCCTCTTGGGACAGACACTGCAAAACACAACCATTTTCTCCAGATAGTCATTCACACAGAGTGCAGGATCTGCTAGAATTGCAAAAGCTTTTGGAGAAAATCGTGCCGTGTGGCAGTCATGGATGTGTGCTCGTTAGATTCTCTTTCAAGAAAGAACCTTTGTGAAGAATGTGGGGAGCTGAGAGATCTGGAAATTTGAGATCTACTCCTTCCTTGCCTCTCTCTGCACAGGAGTCAGACCTGCGCCCTTCAGAGGGTTTCCTCCAATCTTTTCCTGCTCTCACTTTTATCTTTTATGGTGGAGCTCCTGCATACCTCATTCCGCCAGGGTTCCTGCTTCTCAAAGGACCTAGGCTGATGCTCACTGCCTGGGTTGAATGGCTGGTTTAGCAAACTGCAGGGGTGTCGGTGCAACTCTGCACTTTATTCCATGCTCATAGGAACAGAAGCAAACAGACCTGGGAAAGAAATAATGACACCAGCCCTCTTCTTTGCAAATAAGGTAAATATTGAAAGAATTCACATGCTGTGCTTTTTAGCAGGGGATGGATATGCTGGGAAATCTTTGAGATAATAACATCTTCAGGATCCCTGGGCTTTGTCTCAGTACACGTTCTTTATTATGGACTCATTTCTTATTCTGCCTCCTCTACCCTCACTCTGCTCCCTACTATCACAGCTGACTATGTGCCATGTTGGAGGGAAGATTACATGTCAATAACATGGACATGGATTTTCAGCTAAGGTGGCTGGCTGTGTGACCTTAGGCAAATGACTTAACTTTTCAGAGTTTGTTTGCTCATCTGGGAGAGTGGGATGATAATCCTGTCTTTACAGTGTGGTTAAGAAGATGGAATAAAGCAACAGAGGCATGGAATTATAGCCCAGTTGTCAGCACGGGGTTGTTGCTTGAGCATCGACTGTTCATGGTGTGATGTTTCAGAGTGTGGAGCAGCAGCAGGAAGCTCTCTGAGTGTCTCTGCTCTGCTATTCCAGATGAATAGTGAGAGGTCAAGGTTAAAAGACTATCTGGGTTCTGTGGTCATTGACCTCTTCTCTTAGGTCTATGAAGTTCTTTGGCCAGAATTTCTACCTTAAATTGTATGCATTTTCCTTATCTTAGGAGAAGGACTATAACTATTTATTATATACTTGGAATCGAACACAAGTTGGGCTGAAGCTTTGGAGCTGATGCTAATCCAGTCTGGAATGTTTCACGGAGCATCTGGGAAGAAGAAATGGGGGCACAGTCCTGGGAGTGGCTAGGCCAGGCTTTGGTGGAGCCAGGGTACTCCTGGTCTCCTGCTCTCTGAGCAATGTGGGGCTGCCTCACCTGGCCAGCACTCCTCAGGATTTGACTCTTTCTTTTGGAATGAGTTGGGTCTGACTGGCTTGGATGAGAACCCTCCTCTCTAGGTGCCCAGACCCTACTCCTTTGAGTCTTTGTGATTTTCGTTACAGCATGAATTGCTCTATCCTGTTTCCTGTGCCTCCAACACCTGGTGTAGTGTCCTATTAAAGCTCCCAATGCCTCTGTCTTTCCTTCTCCTTGTGGCTAAGGCCATGCCATGCTCAGAGCTGTACCCCAGGGCCTGGTACAGATCCCTGCTACATTCCCAGTTGTTGGATTTATTGAATTCCTAGATTTTACAATCATGGGTAATGAGTACTAGGCAACAGTAGTGAGAATAGGGGCAAAGCCACTTCACTGATTTTGACAAAAGCTTTCTTGTTGAAAGAGATTTATCCAGGAGGAATGAGAGGCAGGGATCAGAGTAGTCAACAACATGGACTCTGCATTTAACTTGCTAGAGTTTGAACCCTAATTCAATATACCCACCAGCTGTGTGACCTTGGGTGGGTTACTTGATTTCTCTGAATTCTTCCCAGGGAGAGGTTCCCGAACCACCGTTCAGGCAGCTAGATTGTGGGCAGATGTTTATGTCAATGTGCGTATAAACGCGTGGGTGCTTATAGACTCGCATATGTGGACACGGCTGTGCATTTATATCGAGGTTGGCACCTACACCTCTCTCACATTGTCACTTCAAAGTTGCTCAGTGAGTTTGGTGACATCGATCATTCATTCAATGAATAAACATGGAGTAAGCACCTAGAAGGTGGCAGACCCCATTAGAAGCTGGGGAAAGAGCTATGAATTAAACATGTTCCCTCACTTGAAGGCACGCAGTCAGTCTATCACCAGTGAGTAACTGTGATGCCGTGTGTTAAGGACCTGAGCCGAGTCCTTTGGAAGCCACAGAGGAAGGAGTGACAATTCTCTGGGGAGAGCGAAGGGAGGGTGTGACAGGCAGGAGTCAGTTGTGTCTTTGAGACAGGAGCTGCGGGCAGGAAGTGACCTAGGAGGATGCTCCCTCGGGGGATGTGGGTGAACCAAGAGAAGTCCATCGAGAGGCGGTGACGCAGGCGATTGGCCGATTCCTTGGAATTTGTGTGATTTATTTATTTTTAGTGGTTATTAAGCTATTAAGACGTAAATACTAAGTTGTTTGAACCTAATGACTTTAATAAAGGCAAAAGATTTTTCTTTAGGGCTAGGGTGGCCATGAAATTGTTTATGAGACTTTCAGTGTGTCATAAACATAAAAATATGGGAAACTCTATTTTAAACACAAGCATGAAGATGTTTCCCAGGTGTGTGTGTGTGTGTGTGTGTTGTGTACCAAAGGGTTGTTCTCTGCTATAACCGGATGTAGTATCAAGACTGTAGCAATGTCACCTTTGACCAGAAAGAACAATCCCAGCTGATCAAAGCTGCCCTCCTCCTCCATACTCACACATGCGCGCGCACACACACACACACACACACACACACACACACACACACACATAGTGATTTGGCCATGATGGCACCTTCAGAGGCTAATTAGCTTTGAGAAATGAAAATGATTAAAAATCAATTAAGATATAATTTCTAGAGAAATGGAGGGAATCAGGATGAAGAATTTCCAGGGAGGAATGTGGCCGTCCTTGGAAGAATAGAAGACCCCGGCTCTCGTGGCCAGGAGTGGATGGTGAGAAGCACATGCAGGAATCTCCTTGGAGCTGCACAGTTTTTCCAGGCCCCTCACCTTTGCAATCTCACTGCTTTCCCCAGGGGCTCCACAGTGTCTCTCCAGAATGAGACGACATCACCCTGGCTTTGTGATGAGACCCATCTATTCTGATGACAGCCAGTATGTCCAACCTCCCTCTGTTCTGTAAAACCACCCTGCAGCTCCTTAAAACCCTTAGCCCTACGGTCCCTTTTGCTGTTCGTGTCAAGTGTCCTCAAAGTTGCTGAGGCCTTTGCTGTCAGATTCTGGTTCTAGATGCCTCACTAAGTGGCTGTCGAGGACCTGAACAGGGAAAGCATGCTAAGTGGATGTCATCAGCCTGGCCTGCTAGTGCGTGTTCCCTCTGCTTTTGGAGAGGTGCCTGCCTTCACTTGCTCCCCTGGTCTATCCATTCTGAATTTATAGCTCTGGGTGATCAATTCTTGAAGGGAAGTCTCGACCAAGAATTTGGCTTCTTATTCTATGGCGTTTCTTGATCAGCTTGCTATGACCACAGCTTATACCTGATTTGACCTTCAGTTTTGAAGTCATTGCCCACGTCTACTTGAAATGCCACTCTCTGATTTCTGGGATGCCCATCAGACCCGTGTTTTCTGCTCTTTCTCTGAATGCTCCTTTGGGTGCCAGTGACCCTCCTCTGCTCTCCCCACATACCTCCCTGCTCAGGGACCTGAGCCATTGGCCCATAGCCATCATAGAGGCTGATTCAGAGACTGTATCTCAAACTTCTGACTTTCCTCCTAAGCTTGGGACTCCCAGAAGGGTCACACCATCATCTGCAGTCTCCAGAAGCACCCACAAGGTCACTGTCCTTTTGCCCAAACCTGCTCCTTCTCCTGGGTTGCTGTCTTGGTTAATGGTGTGACCCTATCTTCCTGGTCTCAAAGCTTAAAAGATTCAGTGTGATCTCTCATTTCTCTCTTTGGCTCATCCCTCATATCCGATACATGAACACAGTCTGCCTGTTATGTGGGGGAGTAGGACTGAACCTCCTCTTCTCTCTCTCCTGCTCCATCCTTTGAAAATTCTCACTTAGGCACTGGCCTTTAGCTAGTCTTCTGCCTCTACAGGCTGTTTTCTTTTCTGCTGCCAGATTATTTCCCCAAAGCTCCATTTAGAATATTTTACTTCCCTCCTCTTATTACTTTGAACAGACTTTGGAGCTCTCAACCATCAAATTTGTACCTGATGGCATTCTAATGTGGTATCTTGACTGGACTACGTTTCCCAGAATTCTCCCTTTTATGTTTCCCCTGAGGGAGAGTCAGAGGGAGATTCTTATGAAGTTAGGGAGGCACCCCGAAAGTGGTGCCATTGTAGCACCTGCAGGGTCAGGGAACTGACTCACCCCATCAGCACTAAGCAGCATCTGGGCTCAATGGCTGGATCCCTCTTTAGCTTCCTTATTTCCCAGGCTAGGCATGTAGGCTTCCATCTATGATAAAGAGACCTGCATTCTGGCTGATTTCCTCATTATGAAGGTCAGAAGCAATAAGAATGAATAAGGGGATTCAGCCCATCAGTTTTTTTTAAAGCTTATTGAGATATAATTCATAGACCACATATGTTTCACACATTTAAAATGTACCATTGATTGATTTTTTAGTATATTCATAGAGTTGTGCAATCATCATTGATCCAAAAGGAAAGTTCATACCCATTAATGGTCACTCCCTATTCTCACTTCTACCCCCATCTCTACCTCATCCCAACTCCTGGGGAACTTCTTATTCATTTTCTGTCTCTCTGGATGTGCTTATTCTGGACATTCCATATAAATGGAATCATACAGTATGTGGCCTTTTCCACCTGGTTCTTTACCTTAGCATCATATTTTCAAGGTTCGTCCATGTTGTGGTGGATATCAGTCCTTGATTCCTGTTCATCACTGAATAGCATTCCAGCACGTTTTGTTTACCCTTTCACGGACATAGTTTCCACATTTTGACTTTCTTGAACACAACTGCTGTGAATCTCTGTGTGGCCATGTGTTTTCCTTTCTCTTACCTAGGAGTGGTATTGCTGGGTCATATGATCATTCATTTTGAGGAACCTCCAAACTATTTTCAAAGTGACTGCCTGTTTCCCACGCCCACCAGCAAGGCAAGGGGCTTCTTTTGGCCAATTTGTAAATGTGGGAACGAGGACACGAGGCTCAGATGATTCATGTTATGCACTTTCCTGTTTTCTGTGGGTTTGGGATCCTTCTGGGACATCTCGTCCTTTTTGCTCTGGGTTCCAATGCTAGGCATGCCTTTTCTGTAAAGGCCCGCATTTGCAAGGTGATGATACTGACTGCTTGCAGCCATAAAACATTTCCTTTTATCCTGTCAAATGATGTGAGGGGACCGTGGACTCAATAAATGGCAATGGATCTAATTAATAGCATCGGATCTAATTTACAGCAATATCTGATGATTGTGTCACACTTCAGAGTTTTCAAAGCGGTTCTTCTCCTTAGGCCCTCATGGAAGCCCTTGCTGGTGATAGGAAGGGCAGTTGAGGACATTCTGCTGGTGATGACACCAAAGCTAAATGGCTCAAGTGATATGGCTAAAGGTCACCGTGAGTAATTAGAACTCATGGATCTGGTCTCCCACACTAGTGCCCCTTTCTCTGTGCTTTCCAACAAGCCAAGTGACAAGGATGATTGGCTCCTGCTGTAGCCTAAAGCCTGTGTGACCAACACTTATTAGTTAATCCTGAACCTGTCCCTGCTTGATCTCCAAGACGGTGGTGGAGACTGCTGCCTTACTTTATCTTAACCTAGCTATCCCTGACCTGTCCTCTGTCACCCTCTAGAATCCACAATGTTGATCATGTTAGAAACAGGACATGCATGATACTTGTTTTATTTTTATTGCATAATAAACCACCTTAGAACTTGTGATTTAAAACAACAATGATTCTTTTTTTTCCCCCTTGATTCTGGGATTGGCTGGTCAGTTCCTCTGCTGTGTTCACCAGGTTCACAAAAGTGGCTGTCTTCAGCTGGAGGGCCAGCTGGGTTGGGAGGTGCAAGTGGCCTTATGCTTAAGATGGAAGTCAGACTCTGTTGTCCACAGTTTGGCCTGGTTTACCTCCATGGGGACTCTTACCTTTACTAGGCTAGCTGGTGGTCTGCACAGTGGACTCAGGGAAGAGCCCCAAGAGCATAAAGCATAAAATCCAAGGCTTATTGATACTTGGGCTTGGATCACACACATCACTTCCACCAACTTTCTATTGGTCAAAGCTATCAGAAGGTCAAGGTTAATGGAGGTGGATGCACTTTTTTTTAAATATTTATTTTTTAGTTCTCATCTTTGTTGGTATGTGGTGCTGAGGATCGAACCCGGGTCGCACGCATGCCAGGCGAGCGCGCTACCACTTGAGCCACATCCCCAGCCCGTGGATGCACTTTTTGATTGGAAGAAGTTAACATTCATATTGCAAAGAAGTACATGACAAATTGTTGGGGTGATCTTTGGAAACAATGGTATATGAAATCATTGTATGTTATCAGTTAGAGGCAGTGGGTGTGACTTCTTTTCTCTCGCTTGTATCCGTAGTCTGGGTTAGGGTCCATCTGCACATCAGAGGAGGCTTGATGTCTCTACCCCCAAAGCTTTCTCTCTTTCTCTGCCTCTTACTTCACAGCCAGACAGGACCATTTCATCAATCCACTTTGGACAATTCAACACTAGGCATGAAGGATTGGTGTGTGTTCTCTTGGGAATCCTCAGGTACCTTAGTCACCTGTTGTTCTATCCCAGTGATACATTTAGAGTGAAACCAGTTGGAACCAATTATTTCCAAAAATGTATTCTCCATCTGAGTCAGTAACAGAGGTGGCCATCCTCTGTCTTGTGGTTGGAGGCAAAGTCGCAGCTTGAAATGTATCTCTGACCTGCTGCTATGGTCCCAGCTTTTCCATTCTCCCGTGAACCCAAAGGGAGAGATGGTTTCTTTTGTTAAGCACCCAAATACTTTAAGGTTCTCTTGTCATAAAACCATAAAGAGCTCCCTATTTCATCAACATTGCAAATATCCCAACTTGATTCTTAAATTACTCATTTCTTATCTTTAAGTAGATGAAATTATCTTTATTTTTTTAATAACTCATCTCTTGGTTCTGAACCACAGGATTTGTTTCGGTGAAAAATGTTAATTAAAGGTATATCACACATTTAAAATCTGATCTCTCTGTCTTTCCTTTTTGGTTAATAACCTAGTCCTTTCTCCTCCTCTTACAACCAGTGTCCCATGCACACCTCCTTGTGAAGGCACCATCAGGATGCAGTGGGGCATTTATGTATCCCGGTGACATTGGGAGAGATGAATCTGGCATACCCCTCTGTGTGTTTAAACTCTGCCCACTTGGGATTACATTTCCCCAGGAGTGTGGAGGATGATGCCAGTCTTTAATCCCTTGCTCTTCACTTCCTTTTGACTCCTCAGCATGAGAAGATTTACCCCTTTCTATGTGTAGATATTTCCTACCCACCATACCCATGCCTGTCCTTGTCCCAAAATTATTAGATGGCTATTCCTTCCAAGCTTTTTCCCCATATGTAAGCATCTAACTTGGGGAGATTTAAGAAAACTCTTTTCTTTCTCTTGAAATCCTAGCAGTCAAGACTATCTGATATGGACTTGTAGTCTAGATGGAAACTCAGAGCTGAGCTATGAACTCTATTTGTGTGTGTGTGTGTGTGTGTGTGTGTGTGTGTGTGCTAGTTCTAAATCTGTTGACATTATTGAAATATCACCTTTCCATCTTCTGCGCAGGTCTTGGGAATGATGATCTCATTCAAATAACACCTTTTTCTGTAATGTAATTTTTTTCATTTCTTTTCATATATCTTGCTAACTATACACCTTGGTTTTAATTATTTTACATAACGACGTTCTCACAAAAATCTCAAGATTTTGGGGAGAAGCAAACTTAGCACCATATCAAACACACTGAAGTCACAGAGTTAATTTTTAAAGAAACTACTCTTGGCTGTTCCAAGCTACAGAGTGCAAGATTTTGCTTGTGTTCTCTAGGACCTAAGAGTGCTCCGTACTTCATTGTTACTGTTTGATGATTGACAAACACATTCACAAAGCTCTGAACTCTGCTCACAGTCATTGCATGCATTGGTACTTGATTGTTCTGTGGGAATGTGAACTTTCAGGGGACTCAATCGGGTAGCCCCACTGTGAGATAATCAGTCCTATGCTCCCATTCTATTTTGGGCTTTCTCTCTTCCAGAAGTCTGCTTGCTTTCCTGCATATGTGCCTGATGGACTCAGCCTGTCTCACGGCCTCACTCTGGGGCCTGGGGGATTGCTTCCCACTACAGTGTGCTCTTTGGGAGATTTCAATTGCTTTTGAATTAGTTATAGGCTCAAAAATGAGCGACTCCCATTATTACGATGCAGGTTTTTAAATTACTCCATTTCAAGTTGCCAGCGAGGAAGCATTAACCTGTCATCTGAGAATTCCTCGAGGTCATGAAGAAGATAGACTTCTGAAAAAAATACAGCAGAAATGAACTAGTGAGGTCAAGGAGTGAAGGGATGGCCTTTGAAACACCTTCCACTTTTGAAAGCCAGGCCTCGTCTGTCTATTGATAAAATGGAGGCAAAACTTCTGATCTCCTTTTCAGAAGTAAATTGGGGTTGTAGGGGGAGTCCATGAGTATGCTACATGAAACAGTTCACCGAGCATCGTACTCTGCCAGGTTCCCTAGATTCATGAAGTTGTGCTGACATCATTTAGTAAAACTTTTGCAATCACATGACAGCCTCACTCCAAATACCAAAAGAATGAGTCTGGCACAAGTAACCTTTGAAAATGGTCCTGAGTGCAATCTCTCCCCACTTACTGCCCACAGAGGCAGGAGAAATGCAAATAAGAAAGAGCAGAAGATGAATGGGAGCTATACCTCTAATGCCAAAATGTTGAATGGGGCTTTCACGGAGATTTTTCTGTTTTCCTTGACTTTTCCTGTATTTTCAAAATATCCCGAATGAATGTTGTCGAACCAAATGCTATCAATGAAAATACCTATCAAATCCAAGACAAACGCCAAGCACATAACTACAAAACCACGACAATATCTTAGTTTGGCTACTTAGATAATTGACTCTGAGACTAGGATTTGAGTGCAAGTAGCTTATTTGGGAATTAATTGTAGGTAGCGCTAATGGGGTGTTTTGAGAACCCCCAGCTACATTGGGATTTCAGTACTAAAGCAGCTTAGCAACACTGTCCTTGTGGGAAACTAAGGGCAGTGGATGTCCATGTTTCCAGGGCATCTTTTATGAGATGCTTCTTTTGCCTGACCCATGACCTAATGCCTCACTGTGTGACCCAGCAGACCTGTTTCTACTGGCAGATGTCCTTATGGCTCTTGTCCAATCCTTGTCCAGTTTAATGACCATTGCTTTGGTGCTGGGAGTATCCCCTGTGTTCTCCCTAGCATCCTGGGGGGAACCTGGCCTGGGTAGCCCCAGCTCCTTCAGAAGGAAGGTGTAAATCAGTACACTGTAGAACAGGGAACAAGTTCAAAGATTTATTACTTATAGATCTTGAGCAAGAAGGGCATAGTGAGTGGCAGTCCTCTGTCCTTGGGTCACAGAAGACAGGAATCAAGAGTTAGGCAGAGAGACAGGAGCAACTAGCAGTATATACAAGGCAATAGAGTGTGGGTTGCTTTACGTTCACAGGTAAATGTCTGAATGGTCTAGTGGGAAAGTGGAGTGTTCTATCTGGTGGGTAGGGAAGCTGCCTCTAAGTTCTCTGGCCACCGGCTTGGGCCTTTGGGGTGTGTGTGGTGTTCTTGTAATACCTAGGCAGCAATCTTTGATGTGTCCTTCCTGTTACTAGGAGGGTAGAGAAAGAGAGGGAAGGGAAGGAAGTGGATACAAGACCCTTGTGAATGAACAGGGGACTTCTCTGGACAATAGGGATTTACTTCCATAGAAATATCTGGAAGCTGGTATAGAACACACCCCAGGGTTGTCCCATCCTAGGGCAAGAAAGATGGGGTCTTTGTCCATCAAGCACACAGGGAAGGCACTTCTGGCTTTCTCTAAGTGCAGATCAAGTATGTTCATGCAGCCAGAAAAGTCCTGAGGCAAAACTTGGAGTCACAGGTGTTTGTGGTATGAGGAACCTGAGCACCAAGAAAATGTGGTGTAGAATCTAGGAGATGCAGTGAACTATGAAACTGTGACCCTAACTTGAGAAAGCATGGCCAGCAAGCAGCACCTCCTCACTCACTGGCAGCAGAGAAAATCTCCTGATGCAGTAGTGGAGTTACTTTGGCCTTGACCTTGTGCTTGACCCCTGGCCCAGGTATACACGTGGTAAGTAAACAGAAGACCATGTAGGATAAAGAGCTTTGGCTTGTGGATGGCGGTCAACAACTATTTGCTGGCTAATGAATTTATTATCCAAACCTATAAAGTGCCATACAGAGTAGTCAGGAAGATCCATGGTGAAAGACTAAGCTGGTTTTACTGTTTCCCTATTGGTTCAACATATGGAGTTCAGAAGAATCAGGCAGTGGGGGTAGAAAAAGATCTCATTTAACCCAAAAGAGTCACAGGGCTTTGGTGCTCTTTAGGCTTTTAGAATTGGGCTACAGCTGGACAAAGGAAAGCATTTCTTCTACAGTGGGAACTAATAATATCATTTGCCCACAACCAAAGAGATTTTGGAAGGGTCCTAAGCTGAGTTGTAACTGACTGGTATCAAATGTGACTGTGAATTTGTCTGCTCTTATTCAGGAATAATAAATGATAACAAAGACAATCAAACAAAGCCATGCTCATTGTATGAAAATGTACTTAAAATTTTGGGAAGTGATAGACCTTAGAAGATTGTTGGCTTTCTTCAATAAGATATGAAGAAATATTGACTCTATTATACAAAAAAAATTAAATAGTAAACTATGCTGAGTTTGAAAAAAGAAAAAAGGCCAGGATAAAAAGGAAAACCCTGTTTCCCAGTGTTTGATATTTTTTGCAAAAGTCAAAGCAAATGTATTATTGGAATTAATGAAAGAAAAAGGAAAACTTTTGTGATTAGGCATATATTTACATACATGATAAAACAGAACATACATAGAAAACCACTTAAACTGACCATGAACATGTAAAAATTATGTAACCATAATCCTGGATATTATTTAGACTACACTAAATAAAGGATCTATACTAAATAGGATACAAGAGCATGCTAAAATTGTCTTGTTTCATAGATTCAGTGACTAATGCCCAGTACAATAATTAATGGCATCTTCTTTTTTTTCTGTCAAATGTGCTAGTTTGGATCATACACCCTGTTATTCTATTCATACAGGCTGTTATGAATTGGCAAAATCAACTTTAGTGATATGATAAATTATATTTTAAATGAAGGTTTTGGACAAAAGATATATTTTGATAAATGAAAGTAGCAGGAACAACTTCAAAATCATGTGTTTAGATAAAAGTAAGCAAAGTTCAGTTCCTATAACAAAAAGCAATGGCAGAGCAAAGAAGGTGCAGTCAGGAATAAAAAAAGATGACAGACATATGATCAGCATTTTGATATAACAATAAATGTAAATGTTCCAAATTCCATCTTGTAACAAAATCAAATTTTCCAATGGTATTAGAAATAATACTTAATTATATGTTTCTTTGAAGATGATAACTTGAAACAAATAATTGCTACAAGGGGGAAACAGAAAATAGGACAAGGAATAATTTAAGAGGAAAACACAAAAGAACAATAGTAGCAAATTAACTTGGCAAATTAATTTCAAACAAGCAAAAAAAGAAAAAAAAGCAAGTTAATTTCAGATAAAGTAGGACCCAAGTCAAAATCTAGTGAACAAAATAAAAGAAGCATTTTATGATAATAAAATAAAGAACAAGATGGAAAGAACTTATATTTATAGTATCTATTGAAAAAGTAAAGAATGGCAGAGATAATTTGCAAATTTCAGTATATATAACTGTGGATACAACTCTCACCCTGTATACCTATTTCAAAATAATCATTGTTCTATATTGTATCAGAATACATGCTTCTACAAATTCTCTACAAAAGAATTTTACAGGCTACTTTTTAGATTATAATGCACTAAAATTTGAAATTAATTGTTTGAATTTGAAGAATGCTTCCCATCAAAAAAAGTCAGAAAGTAAAATAAAGAAAAGCAAATATAATCTTGAGAAATTTCAATTCTTTTTTTCTCTCTTTTAAAATTTGTTCTGTTTAGTTATACATGACAATAGAATCTATTGTGATATATTCATACAAACATAGAAAATATCTTTTCTAATATGGATTCCAGTTTTGTGGATGTACACAATGATGAGATTCACTGTGTTTTATTCATACATGTTAAGAACTGAAATAACAGATTATTTAGAAAATAATAAAGGAAAACATTGTATTTCAAAGCTTATGTGATAACAGTTAAATCTGTTTTGAGAAACAAACTCCATCTTTGAATGAAAAAGGAATTCTGTGAAACAGTCATACAAAGGAATACAATGTTGGAAATCAAGACAATGGTCTAGAGTTCTATGTAAAAATGTAGATAAAACAATCTTCAACACATATTTGAATAAGATTTGCAATGTTACATAATAGTTTTTAATGCTACAACATAATAAAATCTTACACATGCTTAGAATTAAAAAGTAAATGGTGATATGAAAAGATGCACACTAAATTGACCACAGTGGCTACCTCTGTGAAGCAGAAACAGTCAGAATGACTGTCAAATATGAATTTATATCTTTGGAATTTTTTACAATTCAAATATATTCATGTTCTACCAAAAGTCACATGTAAGAATTCCCATGGCAACTTGACTCATGAGGACCCAATTCAGAAATAACTCCAACATCTATCAACAGTGAAATGGCTGGTTACATTGTGGCACATACAGACAGTAGACAACAGGCAACAATGAGCTGTCACATAGACGAATCTCTCAGACATGATTCTGAGTGTAAGAAGACCCAATAAGAGTATGTACTGTGTGATTTTTGTATGGTTTAAGGACAGATGGAACTAATCAATGAAGCTACAGGTCAGAGTAGTGATTCTCCTTGGTGGTCTAAAGGAGCACAGGAATCCTTCTAGGGTGCTGAGAGGTTCCACTTGACCTTTGTGGTGGTTACTTGTGTACACTTGTCAGAACTCACTGAGCTATGCCCTTAAGATTTGTACATACTAAATGTAAGTTACATCTGCATAAAAAGAATATATTCTTGTATTACTTTAGATTATAATGCACTAAAATTATAATCTATTATTATAATTTTATGAAGAGGAAACAAAAGGATTTAAAGGTAAAAGAAAAAGTTTCTTGTGAAAAATAAAATCTGCATATGTGCTTTCCACAGGGTTTAGTCTGATCTGGCATCCTCCAGGTTAAGGAATCTGTAAAAACTGGTTTAACATGATTATATTTCCCTATTAATTGGGTGGGAGCCTCCTAGAAGGAACTTCCAAACCTCAAATGGCAGGATTGCTCTGATGAAAATCTAAAGATAGCTACACAACCCAAAATTATAAAATGCATGTACAACAAACACTAAATATTAGAGCTGTTCGAACTGAGATAATAGAGTAATTGAATGAAAGGAATGTAAAATACCTATGAGTAAGATAATTAAAAACATATAGAGATCAAAACACTAACATGATCAAAACACACATAAAAGACTAGAAATCAGAAAGAGAATCAAATGGAACCTTTAGAAATGAAAAATACAAAGTTTGAAATTATGCTATCAACTGACATAATACGTAACACATTTGTTAAGACAAAAGCAAAATGAGCACTTCAAAGACAAAAGGAAAATATTTAAAACAACTGGGAGGAGTAGATTATTTATAAAGGACAGACAATTAAACTGATAGCAGACTTCTTAAAAACAATTTTACATTCCAGAATATTATCTAATAATACCTTCAAGGGAATGAGAGAAAATTACTATCATCATAGAATCCTATGTCCAGCTAAGGTATCATTTTGGCATGACGGTGAATTGTAGATATTTCCAAAAAAACAAAGACTGTGTGTATTTGCCACTTAAAGATACTTACTGGAGAAGACACCAATGATTACAGTTCATGAAAAACAGTTCAGTCTCTAGGAAAAATAATGATAGGAAGAATTGGCAACCAGAGATGTCAGGAAACATGGAGTAGACTGATAGAAGCATTGATGGTTATAAAATGAAAACAGCAAGGACTACAGATAAAACATGAGATGGAATGGGCAAGGTGAGCTGGAGGATTCTAAGTTCCTGAATTGTTTTGGATAATACTCAACGTACTGATTACTTTGACCTGCTTAAGACACTTGTCCATATTGAATATTTCTAATCTACCTACCTATTTAATTTCTGACTTATCTCTGTGTGTTGGTTTCTTATTCGGCTGTAACAAATTACCACACTTAGTGGCTTGAAAGAACACAACTCATTCTTTTATAATTTTTTGCCGCAGTCCAGCTGCAGCAAAATAACCGGGGGGTTACGAACAACTCGTGTACATTGATACAGCAGGAGTGGGAGCTGTTTATTGTAGGACAGGAGGGGTATATATACATTACACACAGCTTATCTTAATTAACATAAACTAGATACAGCAGTCAACCAATAAGGAATCTCCACACTTAATGGCTCGCTGGCGTTACTTCACAAACCACTCCCTCTGGCAAAATGCCAGGTGCCATCTTGACTTGTTTACAGACCCTAACAATTTTTGAGGTCAGAAGTCCAAAATGGGTCTTACTAGTTGAAATCAAGGTATGGGCAAGGTTGAACTTTTGGGAGGCTCAAGGGTAGAATTCATTTCCTGCCATTTCTAGCTTTTAGAGGTAGCCTGCATTTCTTGGCTCATGGCCCCCTTGTATTTTCAAAACCAGCAGCAGTTGATGCTCACTTAAATCTCTTCCTCAGTACTCTCTCACATATAAGGCCCTTGTCAATTAGGTTGAGTCCATTCAAATGGTACAGTACATTTTCCTCATCTCAAGATCAGCTGATTAGCAGCCTCAATTTCATTTGCAATCTTAATTGCTCTTTGCTAGGTGACCAAACATATTTACAGGAAGTGGATATATTTAGGAGAACATTTTTTCATGTACTGCAATCCTCATGTATAAATGAGGAAGACTCAATGTAAAACTGGCAATTCTCAATAAATTACTTCATAGGTTAAATGTAATTTCAATGAAGATCCCAGCAGATTTTTTTTTAATTGAACTTGACAAACCAATGCTGACATTAATAGGGAAAGGTAAAAAGTCCAAAATTAATATACTAAAATTTTTAAGAAATATAGTAACTGGAAAAATCTTATCAGACTTCAAGGCTTATTAAAATTTTTGTAATTAAAATAGTGTGGTATTGTGTCAGGGACAGACATGTCAGATAGATGTGACAGAGGCTCTTAAAATAGATCTACATGTATAAAGACAAATTGGTTTTTGACACAAGTGTCATTTTTGTCAAATGAAAAATGAAGAATGCGCTACTTAATATATAGAGCCAAGACAATCGGCTAATAGTAAGGAAAAATAAAAGTAAGTTCTTACTTCATTAAAACCTTTAAGTTCTAAGCGCTTGATGACCCAAATATGAAAGCAAACTGGAGAAGGTTTAGAAGCATAATGGAAGAATATCTTAGTGACTTTAAGAAAGGGAAACTTGTTAAAAAGAACACAAAATATACACTTTCAAGAAAAAGATGAATATATTTGACCTCAGAATTATAAATAAACAAAATACCATAAACCAAATTGAAAGCTCATTTAGAGACTTGGATTATTTTTTTGTCAACACATATAAAGTGAGAAGTGCAAAAAAAAAAAAAAATCCAGGATACAAAGACATTTTCTACAAATCACCAAGGAAAAGGAAAGCTCATCAATGAAAAAGTAGCCAAAGACAGGATTGTATAATTTACATATAAGAGAAAATTCAAATTACCAATTAGCATAGCCTCATTGATAATCAATACTGTATAACTAAGAGCTGCTAGTTAGCAAGATTTCTATTAGAGAAAAAAAAATGGTTTCTTTTGATCCTACCAAGTGTTGGTGAAGAGGTATGGAATGAAAAACATTCTGTATAAAAACTCACCACAGAACAAAAGTGACAACCCAGAGTAGAATTGAAGATACACTTATGCTTTAATTTAGCAATTATCCTACATTACGGTGCCGCAGTCTGGCTGGGCACAAGATCACGAGCCACTCACAGCTTTGTAGATTCAAACAGCAATTCTTTACTCCCGAACTCACACCGGCCTCTACACACGAATGTCCAAGGCAAGTCCATTTCCACGAGTGCAACATGGGGTACGCTGGCAAGGAAATTTCGATGCGTCATTCCTACTTGGCAATGGCCCTCAGCATTAAGGTTCATTCTCTAAGACAGCAAATAGATGTCTTGAGGTATAGCACTTGTTAATTGATGTCTAAGACCCAGAAATTATATCTCCTTCTCTCCAGTGTCTGTTTCCACCCCTTAGGTGACAAGGAACATACTACCTACCTTCTGTTAACAGAGAGTATAACTCTGTCCCCAAGCAGTAAGGCTATGGGGTCAACACATTTACATTAGAATGTGACTAAGTGGTTTGGGTCCCTTCTCTTCTTCCCCATCTAGGAAGCCTGTGACTTATTTATTTATTGCTTTTCCTTTTTTTTTTTTTTGTTTGTTTGTTTTTTCATTGACTTAATGGAAAACTTTCTGGACCTCTCATAGATGGAATTACAAAGGCAGTTTTCTTAAATCAGAACAACTCAAAGGAATCAGCTTACTCTCCTCTCTGGCAGCTAGTTTCTTAGTCCTGGGTCACACGTCACTTCTAATCTTGGACATGATGCTCGAGTTTCCCTTGAGCCTAAATTTCACCCAAGAAAATCCTCTCATTCAGCAGCTGGGCACTGGTGTCAGGGAGCATAATGTCAGCCACACATTTCTGCAGGAGAGAGCAGCAGAGCCCAGCAGGAATCCCCTGGAGTCAGTCATCCCTAATGGACCTGATATGCATGTTGACAGGGTGGTCCTCAACCAGACACCAGTGAGCAGAGACCAAGGGAGGGAGCTGTAGCCTGGGGGACAGAGATCTTCTTACTTTTAAATAAGTGGGTAGAAGGGATAGGAATGGATGGAGGATGGAAAATAACTGGAGTGGAATTTTGTCCAGTCGTACCCAGCTTGGCCAAACAGAGCCCTGGTTAGAGATGGGCTGATTCTCCCAGAAAATCGGAGGTCATTTGCTTACCCTGAAAAAGGTTCTCAAGTATCCTCAGGGGCTCTCAGAGTTTTTCTTTCTAGTGTGAAGTCCTCTGCAATTACATGAACCAAAAGCTCATTTTTACCCCAACATTTTATTCCAAAAAAATTTTAAACATGCAGCAGAATTGAAAGAGTTTGACAGGGAATACCACTTGGATTCTGCCATTAACATTTTATGATACCTGCTTTAGCTTATATCTATATATCTTCTTATTCCACCATCATTCCATTTTATTTTATTTTTTGGGTGCATTTCAAAGCAAATTGCAGACATCATTACACTACCCTTAAATATTTCTGCATGTACCCAGAGTTGAGCATTTGTTAACATTTTTTTCCTTTTATGAAGTAAAATTTGCTTACAATGAAACACAAGTCTCAGGAGTGTATTTGAGTTTTTACCAAAGCATACTTTTATTCCACCTAAATCGCTATCATAAGCAAGCAATATCATCATCCAGAAAGTTCCTTCTTGCTCCTTCCTAGAAAATTCTCAACTGCTCCCTCTTTGCACATAAATTTTGTTCTTACATTTATTCACTCTAAATCAGTTTTGTCTGTTTACATTTTCACAGAAGTGGAATCATCTAGTTTGTGCTTTTTCATACATTGTCTGTTACACCACATGATATTTTTTTAATTTGTTCTTTTTAGTTGTACATGACAGTACAGTATATTTTGATGTATTCATACAAACATGGAGTACATCTTATTCTAATTAGGTCCCTGTCTTGTGGTTGTACATGATGTGGAGATTCACTGTGGTGTATTTATATATGTACATAGGAAAGTTGAGTCAGATTTATTCCACTATCTTTCCTATTCCTTGTCCCTCTCCCCTCCCTTCATTCCATTTTGTCTGATCCAGTGAACTTCTATCTTCTCCCTCCAATTGTGTATTAACATCCACATATCAGAGAGAACAATACTCCCTTAATTTTTTTGGGGGGGGTATTGGCTTATTTTACTTAGCACAATAGTCTCCAGATCCATGTATTTTCAAGCAAATTTCATAAAATTATTCTTTTTATGGCTCAGTAATATTCCATTGTGTATATATACCACATTTTATTTATTCATTCATCCATTGAGGGGCACCTAGGTTGGTCACATAACTTAGCTATTATGAACTGAGCTGCTAAAAGCATTGTTGTGGTTGTATCACTGTGATATGCTGATTTTAAGTCCTTGGGTATATGCCAAGGAGTGGGATAACTGGCTCAAATGGTGGTGCCATTCCGAGTTTTCTGAGGAATCTCCATACCACTTTTCAGAGTGACTGCACCAATTTGCAGTCCCATCAGCAATGTATGAGTGAACTTTTACCCCTACATCCTCACTAACATTTCTTGTTACTTGTATTCTTGATAATTGTCCTTCTGACTGGAGTGAGATGGAATCTCAGTGCAGTTTTCATTTGCATTTCTCCAATTGCTAGAGATGTTGAACATTTTTTCATATATTTGTTGACCATCCATACTTTTTCTTCTGTGAAGTGTCTGTTCAATTCCATTTGTTGATTGGGTTATTTGTTTTTCTGGTGTTCAGTTTTTTGAGTTCTTTATACATCCTGGAGATTAATGTTCTCTCTGAGATGCAGATGGAAAATATTTTCTCCCATTTTATGGGCCGTCTCTTCATGCTCTTGATTGTTTCCTTTGCTGGGAAGAAGTTTTCAATTTGATACCATTCTGTTGATTGATTCTTGATTTTACTTCTGGTGTTTTAGGACTCTTTTGGGGAAGTCATTTCCTAAGCTGACATGATGACTGTTGGGCCTACATTTTCTTTAGTGGATGTAGCTCTCTGGTCTAATACCTAGGTCTTTGATCCACTTTGAGTTGAGTTTCATGGAGACAGAGAGATGGGGATTACATTTGATTCTGCTACATATGGATTTTCAGTTTTCCCAGCACCAATTGTTGAAAAGGCTATCTTTATGGTGTCTTTGTTTATTATGAGACAACTATATTTATGTGGGTTTGTCTCTGTGTCTTTTATTCTGTTCCATTGGTCTTTATGTCTGTGTTGGTACCAATACCATGCTGTTTTTGTTACTATAGCTCAGTAGTATAGTTTAAGGTCTGGTATTGTGATGCCTCCTGTTTCACTTTTCTTGCTGAGGATTGCTTTGGCTACTCTGGGCCTCTTATTTTTCCAAATGAATTTCATGATTGTCTTTTCTATTTCTATGAAGAATGTCATTGGAATTTCAATAGGAATTGCATTAAATCTGTATAACACTTTTGGTAGTATAGCCATTTTGACAATACTAATTCTACCTTCCCCAAATTATGGGAGATCTTTCCATTTTCTAACATTTTCTTCAATTTTTTTCTTTAGTGTTCTAGAGGTCTTTTATCTATTTTGTTGGATTTATTCCCCCCCCCCAAAAAATATATATATATTTTGAGGTTCTTGTGAATGGGACTGTTTTCTTAATTTCTCTTTCGGCTGATTCATCATTGGTGTATAGGAATGCAATTGATTTATGGGTGTTAATTATATATCCTCCTACTTTGCTGAATTTGTTTATGAGTTCTAGAAGTTTTCTGGTGAATTTATTTGGGTCTTCTACATATAGGATCATGTCCTTGGCAAATAGGGAAACTTTGAGCTTTTCTTTTCCTATTCGTAGCCCTTTAATTTCTTTTGCCAAATGCAGCATAATAGTTTTGAACCTTTTCTATATAGTGTGTTATCAGAAGTTCACTCCATTTTATTGCTTAAGTATAATGCATTGGGTTAATTAATATACCACAGTTTGTTTATCCATTCTCCTATTGTGGGTGAATTGGCTTTTCTGACCTTTGACAAATATGAATAAATGTGACTATGCACATTTTTGAGCAAGTGTAAGAGCTAACTTTTTGCCTTTCCATAAGCAAAATATAATCTTATCAACAGGATAATTCACCCATCCTTCTATCCATCTACTTTTCCATCCATCCACTCATCCATTCATCCTTCTGTCCACCCACCCACCTACCCATCCATCCATTCATCCATAATACATCCATCTACCCATAACCCATCCACCCATGATCCATCCATCCATCCATCCATCCATCCATCCATCCATCCATCCATCCTCTCTTGTATTTGTCTAAGCACATACGGTATATTCATTGCACTCCTGGCAATGCTCCACCACTGGGAATACAAAGGCAGAAAATACACCATTTCCTTTGAAGGATATAATGAAAGAACTGTGCAAATAGACAATTAAAGAATCATGGAGGGCTGGGGATGTGATTCAAGCGGTAGTGCATTCGCCTGGCATGCGCGGGGCGCTGGGTTCGATCCTCAGCACCACATTAAAATAAAGATGTTGTGTCCACTGAAAACTAAAAAAGAAATATTAAAGATTCCTCCCCCCCTCTCTCTCTTAAAAAAAAAAAAGAATCATGGAATTAGGGCTAAGACAGAGGCTTGTTAGAACAGGAGATAACCAAACCTAGGAGAATTACATAAAATATCCAGGCAGGTCAGGAATCCCAGAAACAGAGCACAATGATCCTGACAACTCTCGGTGGCAGTTATTTAGTGATAAGTGTCATCGGGCTCTATCCTGTAGGTTCCTTCAATAAGAGTTAAAGCCCTCACCATAGAAGTGAGCTCAATGGAGGTGATTTTGCAGGCAGCAGTTTCTCACCTTATTTCTATACCTCCTGCAGATAAATCTCTTGCTCTCATAGCACTGACTTGAGTCTTGCAGAGGGAAGACAGTGGTTCTCATTAGGAGGACATTTTTGCCTTCAAGTTCATAGACGTCTTCTGAAGCTCTCTGAAGCTGAATCACAGAATTAGCCAGGTTTTCTTAAGTGCAACAATTCCAGAATGGACCAACTCTGAGTTGCAACACTGGGTTTCTTTTGAGTCACTGGTAAGGTTGCCAGAAAAAATACAGGAGACCCAGTTAAATTTAAATTTTGAATAAACATTTTTTTAAGTATAAGTGTGTCTCAAATATAGACTGTGGCATAAACATATCCTAAATTTTGGGTATCATACATTATATATTTATACCAAAGGTAATTAGCTGTTTATCTGAGAATAAAATTTAACTGGATATCCTGTACTTTTATTTGCTTAATTTGGCATTCTAAGCGTTGAGAAAAGAGATCTTCTGGCCAAGTGAATTTTACCCATGATGGAAGCCAATCTCATAAACTATCAAAACTTTAGAAAATACCATGAAAGAAATATTAATTGTACTACAATGTACTGTCTTTTAAACTACAATACAGGGGTTCAACTAAAACACTTCCTTGATAACTTGAAGTCATCAGTATGAATATTATTATTGTAATGTGTGATATACTCCAAGCCAATTTGGATATTTCTGATCACCTGTCTGTATGCCCTCAGCCATCTGTGATTTTAGAATTTTAAATCTGATTTATAGAAATCATATTTTTTTCTCTTGTTGTAATCAGGCCATAAGATAAAACCTCCTAAGGCAATCAATATTTATTTTTCCAAAGTCTGAAATGCTGATTTTTTTTTCTTCTGCCTTAACTGATGAAATGGGATACTGAATTTCACTGGCCAAATGTATAAACAAAGATTATAGGCTAGTAGAAAAAGAAAGTCCTGGGTTTGTGATAATTTATTTTTAACAGCTAATACTTTTTAAAACGAATTTCTGTCTTTGAATTTAATTTCTATTTTCTCAAGCATTCACTCACTCATTCACAAAAATAAAAGCCATTATCTAACATCGGTTGATGAAGACCTCTATAGCTTCAGCATTTTATGAAGTGACATTGATAATTAATCTTTAGAAACACAAACCATTCAAGGGCTGGCAGGTGGTTAAAAATGGAAACTCACCATCTGAATATTATATGTTTTCCAAACACTATATTTATTCAATTTACCAAATTGCCTGAATCCCTAAGTGGATTCCCACCTGTCTTCCTGTTAGTCTACTAAACAAAATCATTGAAGTTCAAAAAACACAGTTCACTCTCACCTAGACTTTCTTCAGAAAGTTCTCAGGATGTCTCCTGGATCTGAGCTGCTTCTAAACAGGTTTGATCTCAACCAAACTAGGAAAGGCAAATAAACGTTTTAGCTGTATATTTTAAGGTGAGGCCTTCTTGCAGGAAGTTGGCCTCAATCCTCAGCCATTCACTGTTTCTTTCTCTGGAAATCTTGGTACTAAAGAGTCTAAATCCTCATGACATTTGCCAGGGCACAAATAAGTCACAGATATTCATAGAAGTTGGAGTTAACATTCCTGCATCAAAATTCTTGAAAAATATATCCACTAGATTACCCAAAGAATGTCATCCTCTATAAACATCCGCCAAAGTCCATTACCTGCAAAGATGATGCTTTCTGTGGAGAAAATATCCTCCCTATTTCAATGGTAACTTCGGTCTCCCCAAGCATCAGGATAGACCCTAATTTCACTATGGAATGGTCCATAATAGTACTGTTAGTCACCTTTCTGTTACCATAACAAAATACTTGAGATGATCAACTTAAGAAGAGGAAAGTTCTATTTTGGCTCATGGTTTCAGAGGTTTCAGTCCATATTTACTTGGTCCTGTCACTTGGGCATGCAGCAAGGTGATACCTCCTGGCTGGAGCACATAGTGAAGGAATTTCCTCACCTCATGGTAGCCAGAAAGCAAAAAAGGAGAAGAGGAAGGGGTGGGGGTCCACCTATTCCTTCTAAGGACATACCCCCAGTGACCTACCTTCCTGACTAGGCCCTGCAGATTCCACAGCTTCCTGATAGGCTGGCAACCAGGCCTTGGGGGATATTAGTCCAAATGATAGCAGGTTCAGTTCTAGCTCCATCAACCTGGAGCATGGCCTGCTCTTGACTTGGTTTCCTGACTCAGCCAGTCATGGACCCACTGCCATATATTTTTTTCCCCTGGTCAATGAACCATCCATCATTTTTACATCAAAACTGCACCATACAGTGATTCTCGAACTTCACTGAGCACCCAGATGCCCTGAACAGCTACTGAGAAATGCAGCTTCTTGCCCCTCATACTATAACCTCAAAACCAGACTCCCTGAGATACGGAACGATGCTTCCAGAAGCACCCTCCTGCACATGAGTTCCAGGGACAGTGTCATTCTTTCTAACATTTACTCCCTAAACCAGCCTAGTGCTTGGCACCTGGCAGGCCTTCAGTAAACATTTGGTCAATTAACAAATTTTAAAAGACTAAAAAAAAAATATGGTGGATGACATTGTGTCTCCAATGGGCAATTTAGGGAAAATTTTAGGTCAAGGCATTTTTATTAACGTGAGAGAGAAGTTCAAACAGTGTCTCTGAGGCTTTTTAAAAAATTGTTAATCAACATTATTGCTTTCTTTAATGTATAAAATTACTATACCAAGATTGGTAAATGATGGTGGCAAGCTAATGTATCATCCCTCCCTTCCTCCTTCCTTCCTTACTCTTTAAACATTAAGAGAGACCAAGGAAATGATTTGTTCAATGCTCAATTTTTGAGTGGTAAAATTTTGTGAATTTTTTTTTGTATTTTTCTATATTACATGAAATTTTGTTTTTCCTAAGTTTGTATTGTCAAAGAAATTAGTAAGAACATTTTTTTGTTGTTGTTGTTGACAGACTGGGAGTTGGAGTCAGTCAACACATCTGATCTGCAAACGTACACGACAGCTTGCAGCCACTGTGCCTCCTTTCTTTCCTGGAGAGTTCTACGGCGAAGGCACCTGACCTGTATCTGAGTTTGTGTCTTTCGTGTTCATACTATTTCCCTCCTGTGAACCCCAAATTGGGGATCTGTCTGGAAACTACCTGTACCATTGACTCATGAACTGGGTGGGTCCTGCAGGCCTGCCTGGTGTACTGAGGTGGACATTTTGCACAGTGTTCAGGGGTTGAAAGCCATACTGAGGAGTAACCCCAGACGTGTGTATGGGTCTGTAGGTCTCTGTTGTGGAGGGTCTGCCTAGATGTAGGAAAGTGAAAAGGAAAGAGACGCTCATGTTCTTAATCAAATCATCCTCTGTGTAGACGAGACCCCTTTTCAGGAAATGTACACTGGATGTGGCTATTCTTGAAAACAGAAATGGCCCCAATAGGTTATCTCAGTTTGTTACCCAGCTGACCCCATCCCTTGAACAACTTGCTACTGACCTCTTTCCTGCAAAATCTCAGCTCTGCTTTTAGTTTTAGTTTTCCTATCTGATTTGCAGATATATTCTTCCTGAAAGGCTCTGTTCAGGTCTCTCACTGAGGAGCCACCCACCAACTTAAAAACTTTCCATCTCTGTGTCTCTTCTGAATACAGGTTAAGCTAATCCAAAGCATGTCTCCCTTAAAAAGATGCTTACTATTGAGGAATTTGGGGCCTGACCCCACAGTATGTAGATCATAGCCGACTTTTTCTTCTATCAGACGCCGTGTCTCTGATTTAATATCGAGCTCCTTGATCCATTTTGAGTTAACTTTTGTGCATGGCGAGAGAAAGGGATTCAGTTTCATTTTGATGCAAATGGATTTCCAGTTTTCCCAGCACCATTTGTTGAAGATGCTATCCTTCCTCCATTGCATGCTTTTAGCCCCTTTATCAAATATAAGATAGTTGTAGTTTTGCGGATTGGTTACTGTGTCTTCTATTCTGTACCATTGGTCCACTCGCCTGTTTTGGTACCAGTACCATGCTGTTTTTGTTACTATTGCTCTGTAGTATAGTTTGAAGTCTGGTATCGCTATACCGCCTGATTCACACTTCCTGCTTAGCATTGTTTTTGCTATTCTGGGTCTTTTATTATTCCATATGAATTTCCTGATTGTTTTATCTATTTCTACAAGAAATGCTGTTGGGATTTTGATTGGGATAGCATTGAACTTATAGAGAACTTTTGGTAATATCGCCATTTTGATGATGTTAGTTCTGCCTATCCATGAGCAGGGTATATTTTTCCATCTTCTGAGGTCTTCTTCTATGTCTCTTTTTAGGGTTCTGTAGTTTTCATTGTATAGGTCTTTCACCTCTTTTGTTAGGTTGATTCCCAGGTATTTTATTTTTTTGGGGGATATTGTGAATGGAGTAGTTGTCCTCATTTCTGTTTCAGAGGATTTGTCGCTGATATACAGGAATGCATTTGATTTATGCGTGTTGATTTTATATCCCGCCAATTTGCTGAATTCATTTATTAACCCTAATAGTTTCTTTGTAGACCCTTTTGGGTCTGTTAGGTATAGAATCATGTCATCTGCAAATAGTGATAATTTAAGTTCTTCTTTTCCTATTTTTATGCCTTTAATTTCTTTCGTCTGTCTAATTGCTCTGGCCAGTGTTTCGAGGACTATGTTGAACAGAAGTGGTGAGAGAGGGCATCCCTGTCTTGTACCAGATCTTAGAGGGAATGCCTTCAATTTTTCTCCATTCAGAATGATGCTGGCCTGTGGCTTATCATATATTGCTTTAACAATGTTGAGGTATGATCCTGTTATCCCTAATTTTTCTAGAGTTTTGAACATAAAGAGATGCTGTACTTTGTCGAACGCTTTTTCTGCATCTATCGAGATGATCATATGGTTCTTATTTTTAGGTCTATTGATGTGATGAATAACATTTATTGATTTCCGTATATTGAACCATCCTTGCATCCCAGGGATGAATCCTACTTGATCATGGTGTATAATTTTTTTGATATGTTTTTGAATCCGATTCGCCAGAATTTTATTGAGGATTTTTGCATCTAGGTTCATTAGAGATATTGGTCTGTAGTTTTCTTTCTTTGAAGTGTCTTTGTCTGGTTTAGGAATCAGGGTGATGTTGGCCTCGTAGAATGTATTTGGAAGTTCTCCCTCTTTTTCTATTTCCTGAAATAACTTGAAAAGTATTGGTGTTAGTTCCTCTTTAAAGGTTTTGTAAAATTCTGCTGTATACCCATCCGGTCCTGGGCTTTTCTTAGTTGGTAGTCTTTTGATGGTTTCTTCTATTTCCTCTATTGTTATTGGTCTGTTTAGGCTGTCTATATCTTCCTGACTCAATCTGGGCAGATCATATGACTTAAGAAATTTATCGATGCCTTCACTATCTTCTATTTTATTGGAGTATAAGGATTCAAAGTAATTTCTGATTATCTTCTGTATTTCTGAAGTGTCTGTTGTGATATTGCCTTTTTCATCCCGTATGCTAGTAATTTGGGTTCTCTCTCTTCTTCTCTTCGTTAGCATGGCTAAGGGTCTGTCAATTTTATTTATTTTTTCAAAGAACCAACTTTTGGTATTGTCAATTTTTTCAATTGTTTCTTTTGTTTCAATTTCATTAATTTCAGCTCTGATTTTAATTATTTCATGCCTTCTACTTCTTTTGCTGTTATTTTGCTCTTCTTTTTCTAGGATTTTGAGATGATATATGAGATCGTTTATTTGTTGGTTTTTTCTTTTTTTAAGGAATGCGCTCCAAGCAATGAATTTTCCTCTTAAAACTGCTTTCAATGTGTCCCATAGATTCCGATATGTTGTGTCAGTGTTTTCATTTATCTCTAAGAATTTTTTAATTTCCTCCTTGATGTCTTCTATGACCCATTGATCATTCAGTAACCTATTGTTCATTCTCCACGTGATGCATGATTTTTCCTTCCTTCTTTTATCGTTGATTTTCAGTTTCATTCCATTATGATCAGATAGGATGCATGGTATTATTTCTACTCCTTTATATTGTCTAAGAGTTGTCCTGTGACATAATATATGATCTATTTTTGTGAAGGATCCATGTGCTGCTGAGAAAAATGTGTAACTACTTGATGTTGGGTGGTATATTCTATATATGTCAATTAAGTCTAGGTTGTTAATTGTGTTGTTGAGTTCTATAGTTTCCTTATTTAACTTTTGTTTGGAAGATCTGTCCAGTGGTGAGAGAGGTGTGTTGAACACCCATAGCGCAAGAGTTAACAACCAGAATCAACAAATGGGACTTACTCAAACTAAAAAGTTTTCTCTCAACAAAAGAAACAATAAGAGTATTAAACAGGGAGCCTACATCCTGGGAACAAATCTTTACCCCACACACTTCAGATAGAGCCCTAATATCCAGAGTATACGAAGAACTCAAAAAATTAGATAATAAGATAACAAATAACCCAATCAACAAGTGGGCCAAGGACCTGAACAGACACTTCTCAGAGGAGGACATACAATCAATCAACAAGTACATGAAAAAATGCTCACCATCTCTAGCAATCAGAGAAATGCAAATCAAAACCACCCTAAGATACCATCTCACTCCAGTAAGATTGGCAGCCATTAAGAAGTCCAACAACAAGAAGTGCTGGCGAGGATGCGGGGAAATGGGTACACTTGTTCATTGTTGGTGGGACTGCAAAATGGTGCAGCCAATTTGGAAAGCAGTATGGAGATTTCTTGGAAAGCTGGGA
The DNA here is from genome assembly GCF_964194105.1 of Spermophilus citellus. NCBI lineage: Eukaryota > Metazoa > Chordata > Mammalia > Rodentia > Sciuridae > Spermophilus > Spermophilus citellus. The sequence goes on from NC_138185.1 coordinate 18,759,185, forward strand.
ATGGAACCACCATTTGACCCAGCTATTCCCCTTCTCGGTCTATTCCCTAAAGACCTAACAAGAGCATGCTACAGGGACACTGCTATATCGATGTTCATAGCAGCACAATTCACGATAGCGAGATTGTGGAACCAACCTAGAAGCCCTTCAATAGATGAATGGATTAAAAAAATGTGGCATTTATACACAATGGAGTATTACTCTGCAATAAGAAATGACAAAATCATAGAATTTGGAGGGAAATGGATGGCATTAGAGCAGATTATGCTAAGTGAAGCTAGCCAATCCTTAAAAAACAAATGTCAGGGGCTGGGGATGTGGCTCAAGCGGTAGCGCGCTCGTCTGGCATGCATGCGGCCGGGGTTCGATCCTCAGCACCACATATCAACAAAGATGTTGTGTCTGCCGAGAATTAAAAAATAAATATTAAAAAAAAAGATGCTTACTACAGTATATTGTAAAGCATTTTCCCACCTCCCTGCCTCCCTAGCTTGACTAGAAGCTGTTCAATGGCAGAAATTTATCTTATTAATCTTTGTGAACTTACTGCCAATTACTGTATCTGAAACACTCCAGGTTCTCTTAGGAAGGAATGGAACTTGTACTTGAAGATCTGTTTCACCAAACTTAGTGTTTTGGTGTATTGCTTCTTGGACCCAATTAGAGGGGCAGGAAACCTAGGTCCAGTGGATCTAAAGTTCAGGTCTAAGTCTCAAAATCCTTCTTTGAGTATTAAAAACTTCCAAGGCCCTAAGAGAGCATTTGTATTTTCTCCCTTTACCATCTTCCATGAGGATAGCCATTGTCAATTAGTTAAATAGAGCCAAAGTTGGGGGCATTTCATTGCAAGGCCTGGCTCAGTTTTTTAGAGAAGATGGTAAGAACCAGTCGGGATGGAGGCTATTCCGCTGCAGGGAAGTGGCAGTGATTTCTCTGTCTGTCCCAAGACCAGGCACCAAATAATCATGGTGGAAATCCCCTATCCAGAGATTTTTGTTTAAGAACAAAATGCCTTTCTGAGTAGACCAGAAAAGAAACTCCAATGTCCAGCTGCAAAATTTAAATGGCAAATAGTAGTGTCCCAGGGAAACCCATCTGACTGGGCTGTCTCTTCTATAAAATGTGTTGCAGGCATCTCATGACTTTCTTGGGGTGAGAGTTCCAATGTACAATGTGCATGTGTAACGATTTCCACGTGTTTTCTTTTTCTTTTTACTGTAAAAGAAAAAGGGAAAGCCAATGTATTTAGAAACTAGAGTGGTTTTCTTTAGATATTCAAATGACATTTTTTACTTCCTCAGTTTGAATCTCACTCTCTTTATCCTAACTGGGCATGGGCTTGTGAAAGGGAGGCGGGGAGGAGAAGGATTGTCCTGAATCATTTACCTAGAACTTGAACTGGGTGTGTACAAGTCAAAGTCAAGTTCTAAGAAATCAGAAAGTAATAGAGAGCTGGAATACTCTCCCAGGTGGCTAAGAAAGGAAGTTCACAGAATGCAAAGACTAGCTTGATGGTGCATGCGGACCATGGGCACCGAAGAATATTTGCAATGAATTTCTTCTTCTTTTTTTTTTCAGAGCAACCAAGAGATATTTATTGCAGCAGTGAGGAGGAGGAGGAGGAGGAGGAGGAGGAGGAGGAGGAGGAGGAGAGAGCGCACGCAAGAGAGAGAGAAAGAGAGCAAGAGAGAGAGAGAGAGCAAGAGAGATAGCGAGAGAGAGAAAGAGAGAGAGCAAGAGAAAGGGTAAGAGGGAGAGTGAGAGAGAGTGAAAGCAAGAAAAGAAAGAGAGCAAGAGAGAGCAATGAATTTCTTAAGAGCAATCCATAAACTATGCTCATAATGTACTAGTACTTAGATAATGCACATAGTACTTAGATAATGTACTATTTTATGTTTTTAGGAGAAAAGTTTGCAGTTTACAGATTACCCAATGCATGCTGGTTCCTACTAATTTTATGACAACTATTTACTAAGTGTTTACCAGAAACTGGCCACTGGAATATTCAGAGTTGAATAGACTTGATACTTGATCTCCATGGGCAAGAATCATATTAATTCAGTTCAATTCAGTTTCTCCACAAAGATTCCCCCTAGGTCTTCACGTGTCATAATGGGCTCTTAATTCACAGAGGCTGTCAATCTGAATCACTGAAACTGGGACCAAGTTCTTATGTACTGGGGATGGCCAGAGAGGATAAGTGGAAGGTAGAAGAGAGAAAGCAGCTTTCCTTGCTGAGAAAGAAGATCAGCTAACAGGTTTATGTGGTGTTTGTCAGTCCCAGGGCACCAAGAAGTGAAGACAATTAAGAGACATTCTTGGCTGCTGTGTTTCTGTAGGGGTTCTGCAGAATGCCAGCCAGCAGGATGCTCTGTGTAAAAGTGTTCTGTGGTTCAGCATATTTTGGGAACTTTATATATCATAGTGTGGAAATTGACAAAATGCTCTGGTGACCTAACAAGCATCCTAAGAAGTTTTGCAGGAGACAAAGTGAATTACACCCCTTCTCCTGTGTCCACCATCTTGTGTATCCCAGGCTTGATTTACAGCACATTATTTGTCACTTACTATTTACCCACATTTCACGAATTTGGTATCTTTCATATCTTATTTTATAAAACTCTGGGGTGATTTAAAGTGGCATATCACCAGGCATATCACCCTGTCCAAAAAGGGCTCTCAGTCAAATATGCATTTCCTAATAATTATTTTTAATGGACATATTTACTTGAGATTATAAATCATTCATATGGATTTTCTAGGATTAACTCTCAAAGATATGTTGTTGTGTTGATATATTTTAAAATATAACGTATGTATCATATCAAGTCATCGTATCATGTGTAATGGGTGAGCATATTTATTCTGCTAATAGCCCATATCAGCATTCTGCTTTGGAAAGGAAGATCTGGAGAAGTTTTTGGGGGGAGAAGATTAAAAACTCAAATGCGTAGGTAATCAGACACCAAGGCCATTAAAGAAAGGAGAAATTGCTGAGCTCAGTGACGCAGGCCTGTCCACCCAAGGGTTTGCAAGGCTGAGTCAGGAAGATGGTGAGTTCAAAGCCAGCAACTTAGAGAGGCTCTAGGTAACTTAGAGAGACCCTGTTTCTAAAGAAAATATAAAAAAAGAGATTGGGGTTGTGGCTCAGTATCTAAGTGTCCCTGGGTTCAATTCGTGGTACCAGGGAAAAAAAAGAAGGAATAAAAAAGGGAGGAAGGGAGACAATAAGGAAAGAAAAATGTCAAGATAAAAAAAATAGGCCAAATGATAAAGTAGGAGTGTGATGTTCAAGTTTTAGAATTGTAGCAACTTTTAGAAGCTTGACCAATTCCAACTCAATGTTAAGCTGTTACTGTTGCTCTAACACAAATCCTTTTATCTTCCTGAAATTATCACTAAGGATTTTTATGCCTTCTGCATCAATGTATAATTAAGAGCTGTGTGGGTCGATGCAGAAGGAGTGGGGTACCACTGAAGGGGTAAGGCTGCCCCAGTTGAAGTTTTGAGAAGAAGTGGGAGCCCAGAGCCTGAGCAGGTTGGGTAGGAGATGAATCCAGGGAAGCTGTGGGAGATGATGATGATGATGATGATTATATTATTATTATTATTATTATTATTATTATTTACAGAGCTCTGTGCTTTCACTGGAGTACAACGGGGTTTGATGAATTTTCTCCATCTCCTATGGAGCAGGAAAATGCACCACACCTGGAGCATATCTGAAGTGAGGGGTTGAGCTAGAGAGAGAGAGAGAGAGAGAATGGGGTCAATAGGAAGGTGACATGGAGCTGGAGGTCTTCACAGCCTGCCAGACCTCAAGTTTCAAGTTTAAATGTTTCATAGTTCGAAAACAATATTAAAGGTGGTCAGCTCTGACCCCCACGCTTAGGCCAGTAGTTAGAAAAGGAGGAAGGAGTGGGTCTGGGGACTCAATATAAAGAAGCCACAGCGTCTGGCTGCTGGTTTGGGGAGTGGAAGGGTGGGGCAGCCGGGTTCACCTCACTTGGCTCCTCCGGGCTTGGCATTTTCTCTTGGGGCTCTGTGAAGACCTATTTTGGGACTAGAAAGTCAAGTGTTCACCAACAGGGTTTAGGAGAGGGACTCGACAGCACTGAGGGGAAAGAGATGTCAGGGGGTGGAGTTCAGTGTAAAGGGCGGCAAACAGTGAAGTAATTTATCTTAGGTTGTATAAAACAGGGCCTGCCATATACAGTGAAGGAGGGGATAGTATTCTTCTGCTCTAGGCTGGTTAGTTCATCTCTCTTTTGGATTTATGCTTCTTTCTGGGGCTTGGTCATCAGCAGTTTCCACAGTATGTTCTCATAAAAGTACAGAACTGATTGTGTCAGTTTCTGCTTTTTATTTGTATTTTTTGGTACCAGGAATTGACCCCAGGGATGCTTAACCACTGAGCTACAAACTCAACCCTTTTTATTTTGAGACAGGGTCTCACTAAGTTGCTTAGGCTCTTTCTAAGTGGCTGAGGCTGGCCGTGAACCTGGGATCCTCCTGCCTCAGCCTCTTGTGTTGCTGGGATTACAGGCGTGCATCAGTCCCTGTTTTGAAAGCATTCGGTGGCTTCCCACTGAATTAAGAATACCATGTGCCCTCTTCCTCCTGGCTTCCAAGGCCCCCATGCTCTTCCCTTCTTCAGTTCCTTCCCGTGTGCTATTCTCTCTGCCTGAGATGTTCTCTCCCTCTCTCCTATCCTCGCCTAGTTGACTTCTATTCACCCTTTGTATCTCAAGGCAGATGTCAATGTCTCCCTAAAGCATTTCCTGATCTCCTAGATGGAGCGGTACTACCCATTGCCATTCTGTCTTGTCTATTCCCTTCCTGGTACTTATTTCCAGCAGGGGGTCTCCCCTCCCCCAGTGGCATAGAGTCTGATGAATTCAGAGAGGAGCCCATCCACCTAAGGAGGGCAGAGCCGCTCAGCAAGTCCCCCAGGGATGGCCTCTTTTCTCACGTGAGAGGCCAACACACCAGACTGAAACCAAGGACATTGTCAGTCTCTGGCTTGGCTACGGGTTTTTAAACTAGAGCCTATATGCTAGGAAGATTTAAATAAATATTTTCCAAGATATACATACAGAAATTTGGTTTTGGATCATCAACTTCCAGATGAACTCTTCTAAAATTGGACCAACTGATAAGTCCCTTTGAATTACCCCTTTTCATTTAATAATCTCTCATTTCCCATGAGAAACAAAAAAAAGAGCATAACTAAAAAGATTCCCACTGCAAATTTTATTACTTTGTTTCAAACTAACATTTTCCAGGGTATCAGACAAAGGGACAATTCAGAACATTAATATATATTTTTTTGATGTTGGATCACTTTCTAACTTGTTACATAATTCAGTAGCAATAATGATTTTGAGTAACGATGGTTAAGAAAAAGCGAGCTTTCATTTCCATGTACCTACTTTTGTGAACAAATTTTCTAAGCATTTAATGTTTGCCAAAAAAAAAAAATGAAAGAAAGAAAAAGAAACAGATTCAATCCTGAATTCTATTTTTAAATGTAATTAGTCACAATCATCTTCTGAAATACAAACAACCTCATGGATCCATCTCATTAAGAGAGGCATTTCCAATACAATTGGATTATTTCTGCTAAATAAATATTTATCAAAGTTTGTAATGTATCCACTTGCTTTTAATCCATGGCTTAGTAATAATAACAATGATATCTCCATAGAGAAGGAATTCTATTTAATACTTAGAGCTGTGTAGTCCTAGGAATTACAAACTAGATTCAAAGTCAATTTATGTACATATTTTTGTAGCAGATATGTATGATCAATAAAAGATTTTCAAACATCAAAATATATTACATGAGCTTAAAATTCTACGGGGGATGTGAAATGCCTGCTTGTTACAGGAACGCATGTTCATTTCTTAAATGGATGATGGAGAATGAAATTGCTATGATTACTATTGACTGGTTTTAAAGAGTGTTTTACAGTTTTGTTTAGCAATTTCAATATTTGTAACGCAGCAGAAACGATATGCTTTGCCAGGAAGCTCCAAACTTTCCAAAGTTCTTTTGGCAAGCAGCAAGAGAGAAGTGTGAAGGTCACTTCTCTGAGCCTGGCTTCTGGCTCACTGGAAATTCTACCCAACTCTGCCACTTGGCAAGGAGTGTCTCTGAGCATGGTAGGTTGTGTGACACCCCAGGAGGACCTCTCAACTCAGAGTGTCATTCTTATCAACTGCTTGGATAATGGACACACTCACATTGGGAACTTTTTCGTGGGTTTGAGTCCCTAAGCCCTTTCCTTTGGGAAGATGTGCCTGCCCAGCCATGGCCAGATCCATTGAGGTTGCCTTGATCAACATTCTCAGAGTCCTTCCACTATTTTTGTCAGATCACATATTCTGTTTCATGGTTATGAATTAGAAAGGACTTGTCCAAAATCCAGATCTGTCCCCAGACTGTAAGCTCTCTGAGGACAGGGCATAGCCAGTCCTTTCTCAGGCTGTTCCCTAGCATCTAGCACAGGGCTTAGAGTCTTACAATTCAGAAATTATTGAATGAATGGATAAACTGATTTTAAACTTCATCCATAAAATGCAAATTCCCTGATAGCAACACTTCATGTGTCTGAATATATGATTCATTCATTGTTGGCTTGCTCACTTTCAAGACTAACCTAAGGGAATAACTATGCCCTTATCATGTGTTGTTTGTTTTTGAGCCATTTGTAGATGGCAGGAAAGAGTTAAGGATTTTACTCAGTGTAATTGGGAGCAGAATGGCTTTCTGTAGCAGGCAGATGTCCCATGCCACTTGGGCTACAGTGGAGCCATCCTGTTGCAAACTCGGGGACACCCCTGAAAAGAGAGTGCAGGAGTGTTGTGGTCCTGGGGTGAGAGATTCTCCTGGAGTTGCTGACCCAGGAGAGTCTCCTCTGCATTTAGGAGTTCTATAGATGACCCTTCCCAGAATAAGAGAGTGGGGTTGGGAAGAAAGCTCTGGATTGGCTCATAACTGTGCAAGCACAAATATAATGAAGAAATAAGCAAATGGAGAGAGAGAAGCTTGTGCAGCAGCAGCAGCAGCAGCAAGCATTTCTCCCTCTTGGGTGGTGCTCTGTGTGTCTTCGAACAGCAAAGTGGCATCAACAAGAGGCCCTTTTGAAGCATGGACATGCAGCAAGCAGGCTTGGGCTCTCCAGATGGAGGAAACTCATTTAATACTAAACTGCTCCAAGAAGATGAAGCATTGGTGGCCAGAAGAAAGACATCTGAGCACAATTCATTGGAACTTGTGTTTCAACACTGACTCTGCAATTCTAGCTTCGTAACTCCAGTAAATGACTTGACTTTGCTGAGTCTCAGCTTCCTCATTAGCAAGATGGGATTTTGCAATCCTCCTTAAAGGAGAGAATGGAAAGTGTTGGCTTCTTAAGAGGTTGTTCAGGAAACGTGTCAAAAATGTTGAAAGATGACAGTCTCTGGAAGAAGACTGAGGGCTGGTAGATGGACACCCACAAGTGTTGGCTAAAGAAGATGTCTGACTGTGCCACGGCTGTGTGTGTGCACTTATGTAAGTCTCCGGGTCCAGGACAGAATTTATTAATCTTGGCACTGTTGATATTTTGCCTTGGAAATCTCTCTGTTGTGGATTATAGAGTGGGGTACATTTTAAACTATTTAGCAGCATCTCTGACCTTTATCCATGACATGCCAGTAGCATCCCCACTTCAAGTTGTGACAACCAAAAATGTCTCCAGATATTGCCCATGTCTCCTGGAGAACAGAATTATCTCTAGATAAGAAGCACAAATCAAGGAGGTGAACTTACATTAAGACATTTGTGTGTATGTGTGTGTGTATGCACATACACATGCACACATAAACAGGGTGATAAGGGAGTGGTGGTTAAATACTAAATGTACTGATATCATAATAAGGCAAAACCTGAACTTTCATTGTTCTTAAAGTCACACCCCAAACAATCTGTTATTTAAAAGTAAAACATTGGGAAGATGATGTCAGTTATGTAAAAACTTCTATATAGCTTGCCTTTACAACATTTCTTTGCAGTGTACAATTGCCTATGTCCAAAGCTGTGTCCTCCTTGGCTACCAGTTTCTTGGAGGGGAGGATCCACTTCTTTTTAAAAACCCCTTAAGAGGGCGTGGCCCATAGTTGTTGAATAAAGGCAATATTTATTATATAGATGATTTAGTAAGATGTCAGATAATTCTAGTAAATTTTGAAAATCAACATGATTTCCAGTATAGTTCAGAAAGCAACAACGATAAATAATATGGGAAAGATGCTTCTTTAATTCTTGGTATGTCTACTAATGTACTTGAACATTTGTGAAAGCTGAGAGATCCTATAGCAACCCTGAAAATTGAGGCCAAATGTTTTGAACAGCTGGATTGATAAATGGATGGAGAATAATATATGAGTACATATATATGCCAATATATATTACACACATACACATATTTCTTAACTGTGGTGCAAAAAGTGTGAAAAGAAGGTAATGTTGGAAGCAGCTGGAACTACCACCCATTGAAGGCTTATTCAGTGCCAACGCTGTGTTGCTGTTTTACATGTTATCCTAGCTAATCCTCTTAATGATGAAAGTTTTATCAGCCCCATCTTGAAGCAGAGGCTTAGGAGGGTTAACCAACATAGCCAAGAGGCAGCTGTGGGCCTTCAAGCTCCAAGTGTTCTAAATGCCATAGGCAAGTCCTAGCCGCACAGTTCTACAGAAGTCTTCCCTGTCCACAATGGAAAGTGGTGACCCGTGAGAATACTGTGTCTCTGGCCTTCCCATCTCTCATGTCCACTCCAGTAGGGTGAGTGCAACTGGGCTCAGCTATGGGCCTGGAGCACCCACAGCAGATGCTTCCATTGCTAGAACCTGTTTGCAGCATTGACAGCTTGTAACATGCATGGCTTTGGCTGGGTGCCCACCCCAGGCAGGGCCCCCACATGTCCAAAGCCCACTGAGGGCAAATGAGATGCAGGTTATGTCTCACTGCGATTGCCAGCTGCCTGTGGCTGTGTTCCTCACCAGGTGGAGAATGAGCTTTCTCATCAGAAGCCAGTCACTTATCAGTCGAGTGCAGAGCTTAGCAAAGATGGTCAAACAACCTACATTCTTGCTTGTCTTATTTTATGTGTATGCATTTTAACACACCCTTTCACAAAATCCCTCATAACCACTCTGTGGCGAGTGTCCTCAGAGACCCATGAACCCCACAATAGATAGTCAGCTGTATCTGAGGTTTCCCCATGATGCTTGTATGTATTCATTCATTTCATAAATTAAATTTATTAGGCTTCCATTATGTGTCAGACACTATTTTAAGATTGAAGACCAGATGGACGAAGACAAGGAGCTTGCATTGGAGTGGGAGAGGACAGAAAAAACAAGTAACTAGGACATAAAAGATTTAATACCTAGGAAATGATCTAGGCCATGGGCTAGGGAAGCCACTGGGGATGAGCAGGTTTGTATCCGTTCAGGTAATCAGGGAAGACTGATTTGAGGAGGTGATATTTAAGCCAAAGGGTTCTGAGTGAAGCCCATGGGCTGATGGATTGTGACACAAACTGGTTCAGGACATTGAATACCCCAGGCTCAATACCAAGCACCATGACTAGCTCTTGTCACAGTGAGGAAGAAATGCTGTAGGCTTGTACCTACCTAAAGAAGAGGTTCTTACATTCTTGTTGAGACTCTGCTAAAGGTCTTGGACTCTTTCACCAGTAAAAGTATACACCCACACGCCCTTGCAAACTTCCTTCTAATATCAGGGGATTAATCTCACCCAGAAACTTGTGTCTGAATCACTGAGCTAGCACCCCAGCTATAAAGACAGATCATGGGCCTCATTGCGTCTGTGGATTCCTGGTGTGGATTTTGTGGAAAGACACTGAGGAAGAAAGAAGGATTATTTCTTTCCTTTCCAGGCAGATTGTAGCAGGTGACATTATTGTTCCCAGTACTTCCCTGGGCTATTGTTCCCATAGCCCATGAGGTTATTGCTCTTTCAGCCTGTGCCTCAAATGAGGCTGGATCTGAGCCCACTGTCCTGCAGCTTTAAGCAGAACCATCCAAGAGAGCCAGGTCTAGTCAATCAAGGAACATGGCCACTTGTCAATCTATGAACATGAGAAGGTAAGTTGAGTTGGATCACATTCAGTTTGGGGATGCTTGTTACGCAGCACCTTTGTGGCAAGATTCACCTACCATGGGTAACGTGTAATACCACATGTATCACTGGAAATACCTGTAGCATCTCTGAAGTCTGTACTCACATGGCACCTATAAATGGCCTAAAGAATCTCACCTGGACACAGTTGCCTGATTATGTCACCTTCATTTCATAACGCTGGAATCGAGTCTACATTTCCTTGTTCTTTGTAAAATTTGCATCTCATAAAGTAAATCAGGAAGAAAAAAGGAAGTGGGAGAAGAAGATAAGGAAGAGGGATTGGAGTTCTTGATACTTTGGGACATTTAAAGAGGGTAAGATCTGACACAATGCTTGGCACAAGGTACCTGAGTGAATTCTTTTTAAAAACAAATTTCCACAATATATCATGATGCCTGTTTTACAGGTGCAGAAATTGAAGCTTAGAGAATTTTAATAAATTTTGTTTGATCATGGTGGATAAGATTCACACCCAGCTCTTGTCTGCAGAATCCATGTCCTGCCCATGAAGTGATATCATCCCCTGAGAATAAACACCTTAATATTTTGTTAGGGCACAGAGATAAGGAGAACAATATGCTGGATTATCTGGGTTAACCCAATTGAATCACAAGCATCTTTATAAGAAGAGATATAGTGGACTAGATATTACTATTCTTAGAGCTGCTGAAACATTTTGATAGGGAAGAGAGAGCGGGTCAATGGCAGTTTGAGTCTGTAAACACTAGAATTTAGATTTAATTAACTGAGCATAATCAAAAATATTGAGTTGTTACAATATCTACTTTCAGAAGATGACAGTTGGATTGTTTTCTTTTGCATTTTGATCCATATACCTGTCTTATTCCTCAGACTTGAAGACAAGGGTCATTAAGTCTTCTTAAATAGGCAATATGTGCTGATAAAAACAAATTCAGACAGTATAACCAGCTACAGTGAAAAGCGAGTCTCCCCTCTCCTCCTGTCCCTGAGTCCCACACCTTGAGCCAGCCACTGTTATCCATGGAGGACCACTTGAACTTGCAGAGTAAGTTTGCTTCTTACGTTAAGAGTGCCTGCGGAAGTCCTCCCAACCACATTCACGTACTTACTAAACACAGAATCATTCAAACCTATCAGGGGCCCAAATATAGTTTCCCTATCTGTATTAGTTTTCTATATTGTTGTAACAAATGATCACAAATCTCGTGGCCTAAATCAGTAAAAGATTATTATCTTCTAGTTCTGCAGGCCAGAAATTCAGAATGGGTTGAAAAGGCTGTGTTCTTTCTGGGGACCAAGGGAAGACAGTTCCATTGCCTTTTTTTAATTTCTAGAAGCTGGCTCTGCATTACTCCTGGCCCTCTCCTTCATCTTCAAAGCCAGCAGTGAAACATCTATGAATCTCTATTGGACTCTCTCTTGCCTCCCTCTTTCCCTCGTAAGGAAACCTGTGATTCCATTGCACCAACCTGCACAACCCAGGTTTTCTCCTCATCTCAAGATCCTTAACTGACCTACATCTTCAAGGTGTTTTTGTTGTTGTTGTTGTTGTTGTTATAGAAAATGACATATTTTCGGGTTCCAGGGTTTAGGATGTGGACATATTTTCAGGACCATTATTTAGCCCTACCACATCATCTTGTAGATAGTCATCTACATCCACGTTTTAAAACCATGCATCTCCTAAATAAGTGATGATCCACCCAGTTCTTTCCATTCCATTGAGAGTTCACAGTTGTGTTCCCCATTATCTGTCTCAGGTCATTGCAAACCTTTCCAACTATTGTTCATGGCATCTGAACCACCCTTTCCTCTTAGATCTTCACTGTAGCCAGGTGGGTCCTTCTAAACATCTAGGTTTTTTTTTTCCATGTCATTACCTTTTTAAAATATCTTGCTGACTCCCCACTGGGTTCAATCTGAGGCAGAACATAGTTGCAGAATTGATAAGACCTTTCATAATGTGGCAGCTGCTTCCCTGTAGCACCCTGAACTTCTTCTGGTTCCTAAGGTCCAGGCCCTGGGTCTTGCTTGGTACAGGCTCTCGGTCATCTTCAGATATCAGCTTAGGTGTTGATCCCTGGGGGAGCTGTACCCGATTCCCCACAGCTAGGCTCCATTAGATCCTGCCTCTGAGGTCCAGCAGCAATTCAGCATCCTGATCATAACCCTTGTTGGCTGAGTGGATGATGATCATGCCCATCTATGGATGTGTCATAATCTCTGTTGCCTTAGTGACTGTGTGGATAAGTGAATGAAGGAACCACACTCTCACTGTAGAAATAGATGCTCTCTGGTCTCCTCCACACCCTGGTATTTGTTATCAGACCTGATTCTCTGAGTGCAAAGCCTTGTGGGATAGTAACTGTTAGGAAGGGCTAGGGACTCAGCTTCTCATCAAAACATTTGTCAACTATATATGTATCTGGCAGGCATATATTAGGTGGCGGGGAGAATGGGGCTGTGCATCCCAAACACCTAACTGAGCTTTCAGAGTTGGGGCTCTGCCTTCTTCTCTAGCTCCAGACAGATTAATCATGCAGTGCTGGAAATATCAATGACTAGAAATAAACAGTGCAAGTGTTTGCCAGAGTGGACTTTTCTGTAGACATACCCTGTACTCACAGTGTTTTCATGGTCAAGCATTCAGAGACTGATCTCTGCACCAAGATGCATTCTATTTTCCTTAACCTTTTTCTGCTGCAGAATAGCCCTGGTTATGCTGAAAGCAATGTGCAACTTCAATGAATCAAAATTTCCGGGAGGAATGAAGAGAATCAAGCTGGGGTGCCTGGCAGGGGGGCACCGTCTTCCTGCTCCCGGACGTGCCAGGCAAGGCAGCAACCACACACGGGCTTGTTTTGATGGAAACAGCAGCGCCAGCACAATGCACGACGTGGCAGCGCCTCTTGGGGCAGGTTACGGTTTACAAGATTCCACTCTTCTAATGCCAACCTGGCAGCAAGATGGTGAGGCAGGCTCTGCTTCTAGAAGAAATCTGTGCTTCACACAGGAGGTGGATTACAGGAAGGATGTAGATGTTCTTCAGTTCATATCAGGAATTCTTTAGCAGGAGAGAGCAGACAAGGTTGTTTATCAGGAGAAGTTGCCAAATAAATAGGGCACACTCGATACACTCTCTCCAGACTTAGGGAAAGCTATTTCCTTCCTCTCCCTATCCTGACTTCTCTGGGTTGGCTTGTTTAGAAACCTGTCTCACTGGAACTCACGGCTGAGCAGGAAAAGGAATCTGTCATCTTCCTAGGTGGACACAGGCTCATGTCTCTAGTGACTGAGAGGGACCATCTCCCATGAGAGGGTCATTGCATAGTAGATATTCTATTATGTTGCTTGCCTCCAAATTCTATGACCTGGTCACATGTGGACAGGGAACCCAGACGGCTGGTTTTAGAGAAAAGCAGACTAAATTCACTCTTTTCCTGGTGGTGGGTCTTCCCAGCTAAATCCTGGCCCAGAGCATTCTCAGGGCCTGGCTGTCTCACAGTAAAGAAATGGCAACGTCACCCTGTGTTTTGCTAAGCTCCAGTTTCCTGGGTTTTACCCATCCCTTGTGAATCAGAGGCTCCAGAGGGAGGTATTAGGAGTGTTTGCATGATACAAGGTTAGAGGTGGGGAAGGAGAGACATTTGCCCTTACAATAGGATGACAGTGACTGTGTAGATGAATTGGCTTGGCTTCAGATGGTTGTAGAGAGGAATCTTGGCTCTCTTCTGTGGAACCCCGGGCAAATCACCTTTTCTGGCTTGGTCTTGGCTTGCTCAGCTGTAAGATGGGGATAATGACAGGACCTCCCAACCTGGACTCCTGGGAGCATAGATCCAGGTTGCATAGGGAAGGTGCCTGAGGCATCTAAGTGCCCCCAAATGACACGTGGCCCTGTTGGTGTGATCTGGGGGTAACTATGTTTGGGTGGGGAAAGGTTTTCGCTGTCTGGAGGCCAAATTCTCAGTGTGATTCTTGGGATGGATGCGCTCCTGAAGTCTAGGGGAATATGTTCCCTGGAAGAATGGGAGGGAAAGGGAGAGAGAAGGGAAATTGCATGGAAATGCAAGGAGACCCTCAGGGTTATACAAAATTACATACAAGAGGAAGTGAGGGGAAAGGGAAAAATAATACAAGGGGGAGGAATGAATTACAGTAGAGAGGGTAGAGAGAAAAGAGGGGAGGGGAGGGGAGGGGAGGGGGGATAATAGAGGATAGGAAAGGCAGCAGAATACAACAGATATGAGTATGTCAATATGTAAATCAATGGAAGTGTAACTGATGTGATTCTGCAATCTGTATATGGGGTAAAAATGGGAGTTCATAACCCACTTGAATCAAAGTGTGAAATATGATATATCAAGAACTATGTAATGTTTTGAACAACCAACAATAAAAAAATAATTAAAAAAAGAATATTTTGAGATAATAGAATAAATCAGCAAAATCTAATTCATGGGAGGCAGGAGGAGGTGGCAGGCAGAGTTTGGTTAGAATTTTGGCCAAAGTTTTCTATCCTTCCGAGTTTTCTTTAACATAACCATGACAATTACATTTGTCTTGAAATTTTATTTTTTGGCAGATCAGGTTGAACATCTATAAACTTTTTTCATTTTATTTATTTACATTTCAAGGTGATTTTTTCATTAAAAAATTTCCAACTTTATTGAAATGTTATGGACAAATAAAAAGTGTGCATATGATGCTTTGGTACACATATACATTGTAAAATGATTAAGTCGAGTTAATATATCCATCATCTCACCTATTTATCATTGTTTTGTTACAAGAGTATTTAGGATGTAGTTCCAGCACTTTCATGTATTCAACACATAATTATTAACTATTGACAGTGTGCTGTACAATAGATCTCTAGAACAAAGTCAAACTTTGTATCCTCACCCTCAATACAGAGGATTGAACCCCAGGGTACTCTACCACTGAGCTATACCACAGCACTTTTAATTTAATTAATTTATTTTTTTAAATTTTGAGACGGGGTTTGGCTGATTTGCTGAGGCTGGCCTTGAACTTGCAATCCTCCTGCCTCGGCCTCCTGAGCATCTGGGATTATGGGCATGTGCCACCACACCTGGCAAACTCCATATCCTTGAACAAACATCTCCCATCTCTGACCCCTGTCAATTCAACCCTCAAACCATTATTCTGCTCTCTGCTTCTGAATTCAACTTCTGTGGGTTTCATGTGTAAGTGAGACCACACAGTATCTGTCTTTCCATGCTGTGACTATTTCACGTAGCAGGATATCCTTAAGTTCATCCATGTTGTTCACATGATAGAATTTTCTTTTTTTTAAAGGTTGATTAATATTTCCAATTTTTTTTTTTTTGGTGAGTGTGTATGTATTCAATTGTCTCCCAGTATCCAAGTAACATTGGTTCTAGGGTCCCTTGAAAAAACCAAAATCTGAGCATGCTCAAATCTTTTATATAAAATAGTGCAGTATTTTTTAAACCTATGCACATCCTTCTACGTACTTGATATTATCTCTAAATTAATTAAAATATGTAACACAATCTAAATGTTATGCAAATAGTTGTTATTCTATGTTGTTTAAGGAACAGTAGAAAGAAAAAGGTCTGCACATGCTCAGTACAGACAACAATCATTTTTCCCTGAATATAATTCCTAATTGGTTGAATTTATGAGTGCAAAACTCACAGATAAGGACCAGACACGGTGGTGCAAGCTTATAATCCCAGTGGCTTAGGAGGCTGAGACAGGAGGATCACGAGTTCAAAGCCAGCCTCAGCAAAAGCAAGGTGCTAAGCAACTCAGTGAGACTCTGTTTCTAAATAAATTACAAGATAGGGCTGGGGATGTGGCTCAGTGGCCAAATGCCCCAGAGTTCAATCCCTGGTACTAAAAAAAAAAAAATTAATAGATAGAGAAGGCTGTTCCTGTGTATGTGTGTGTGCATGCACTATGTGTGATTGTGTGTGTATGTGTGTGTATATGTGTGTGTGTGTGCAACATTTGTTTTATCTATTCATTAATCAATAGGCATTGAGGTTGATTCTCTATCTTGGCTCCCCTGAGTTATGTTAGAGTGAAAATGGGTGTGCAAATATCTCTTCAACTGATCTGATTTCCTTTGAATATATACTTCAAAGTAGGATTATGGGGTTATATATATGGTGATTCCCTCTTTAATTTTTGAGGGAACTCCGTACTGTTTTTGATAATGGCAGTGCTACCTCACATACTCCAATGAGAGTGTAAAGTGTTCCCTTTCTACACTTCTTTGCCTGCACTTGTTATTCTTTGTGTCTTTGATCCATTCCAGCAGGTATGAGGTGATATCTAAATGTGGTTTTCATTTGCATTTCCTTGATGATTAACGATGTCAAACCTTTTTCAATACACTGGTTGGCCATTTTTCCTGTCTTCTTTTGAGAGATACCTATTCAAGTCTTTGCCCCTTTTTAAAAATCGGGTTATTTGTTTACTTGCTGTGGAATTGTTTGAGGTGGTTACATATTTGGGATATTAACATCTTCTCAGGTGTTTAGTTTGGAAATGTTTTCTCCCATTCTGTAGGTACTATGTTCATTTTATTATTGTTTTCTTCGTTGTGCAGAAGCTTTTTAGTTGGATGCTGTCCCATTTGGTATATATTTTCTTTTTTGTTTTATTGCCTGCTTTTTGGGTATTGTATAAAAAAAAATTCCCAAAGTCAAGATGCTTTCCCCTGTGTTTTCTTCTAGTTGTTTTATGGATTTGGATCTTACACTTACATCTGTAATCCATGCTGTCTAATCATCATTCATTCACCTGTATATAAATACTGTTTTAACAATGCTGCTTATTGAAGGGACAGCCCTTTACACATTGTGTGTTCTTGGCATCTTTGTCTAAGATCAGTGAATATGCAGTTTTATTTCTGCACTCTCTTTTTTGTCATACTAGGAGTCATTTCTTTTTATGCTAGTACCGTGCTATTGTGATTATTATAACTTGGGAGTATATTTGGTAATCAGGCAGTATGATACTCCAGCTTCTTTTTACTCAAGTTTCTTTTGGCTATTTGGAATACTTTGTGGTTCCATATGAATTTTAAGAATAAAAAAAATCTACCAATAAGAATTTTGATAGAGATTCTATTTTGAATCTTGGATCATTTTGTTTAGTGTGAATATTTTAATAATATTAGTTTCTCCAGTCTATAAACATAGGTTATCCTTCCATTTATTTGTGTTTTCAATTCTTTTATCAATGTTTTATACTTTTCAGTGTGCAGACCTTTCTCCTTCTTGGTTCAGTTTATTCCCAAGTATTTTATTTATTGAAGCTACTGCCAATGTGATTGTTTACTTGATTTCATTTCTTAGTTTTTTTTTTAAATTAGCTATAAAATTCTAATGATATTTATAAATGCTATCATATTCTGGAACTTCACTGAATTTGTTCATTAGTTCTAACAGGTTTTATTTTTGTGTGTGTGTAGTCTTCAGGATTTTCTATATATAAAATCATGTTATCTGCAAACAGGGGCAAATTCTTCCTTTCTGATTTGGATATTTTTCATTTTTTCTCTTGCCTAATTACTCTGGCTAGTATTTCAAGTACTATGTTAAACAGAAGTGTTAGTAAGCATAGACCTCCTTACCTTGTTTTTGATCTTAGAGGAAGTGCTTTCAGCTTTTTACTATTGAGTATGATGTCCGCTGTGGACTTATAATAGATGGTCTTCATTGTGTTTATATGCAATCTATATTTACCTACTTTTTTAAGAGTTTTTTTTTACATGAAAGAATATTGAATTTTGTAAAAGTTTTTCTTCATTTAGTGAAATGATCATATGAGTTTTATGTTTCATTCTGTTAATGTGTTGTATTTATTGATTTGTGTATGTTGAACCATTGTTGAATCTCTGAGATAAATACCACTTGATCAGGGTATAATTTTAATATGCCTTTTAATTTGATATGTGTGCTATTCAGCTTTTCTTTGCTGTGACAAATGCCTGAGAAAAATAACTTAGAGGAGGAAAGATTTATTTTGGCTCATGGTTTCAGAGATTTTTGTCCTTGCCTGGCTCCATTGCTTTGGGCCTGAGGCAAGACAGACCATCATGGTGGACAGGCATGGCAAAGGAAAGGTACTTAGCACATAGCAGCAAGGGGGCAGAGGGAGAGAGAGGGAAAGAAGAAGAAGAGGAGAAAGAGGAGAAGGAGTGGAGAAGGAGGAGGAAGAAGAGGAGAAGGAGGAGGAAGAGGGAGAAGAGGGCTAGGAATAAGCAATACAAGTAACACCCTTCCAGGATATGCCCCCAACTGGTCCTTACCTCCTATAGTTTCTATCACCACCAAAATGCTATCCAATGACTAATTCATTCAGTGAATTAATGCATTAATAAGGTCAGAGCCCTCATGATCCAAACACTTCCCAAGAGTCCTACCTCTGAACACCACTGCACTGGGGACCCAAGCCTTTTGGGAATATTCCAGAATCAAACCATAACAGTTCAGCTAGCATTTTGGTGAGGATTTTTGCATCTACATCCATCAAAATTCTTGGCCTGCAATTTTCTTTCCTTGTTATTATCTGGCTTTGTTATCAGGGTATTATCAGACTTGTAAAATGGATTTGGAATCATTCCCTTCTATTCAATTTTTGGCTTTAATTCTTCTTTAGACATTTTGTAGAATTCACCAATGAAGCAGTGATGTTCTGCACTTTTTTGGTGGGGGGTTTGATTACTGATCCAACCTCCTTTTTCATTACTGATGTATTTATATTTTCCACTTTTTTGTGATTTGGTGTTAGTAGGTTGTATGTATCTAGAAGTTTATCTATTTATTCTAGGTTATTTGATTTTTTTGTATATAATTGTTCATAGAAGTTTCTTCTGATCCTTTCGTATATGGTATCACTTGTAACATCTCCTCTCTCATTTCTACATTTATATGTGCCATGTTTTTTAATTCCTTAACCTAGCTAAAGTTTGTCACTTTTGTTATCTTTTTAAAAGATTAACTTTTAATTTCATAGATTTTTTTATATTGTTTTTCTGGTTCCTACTTCATTTATTTATGCTGTGGTCTTTATGATTTTTTTCCCTTCTGTGGCTGGGGCTTACTTTGCTCTTCTTTTTCTACTTACATGAGATGTAAATTAGATTGTTTATTTGAGATATTTGTTCTTTCTTGATGTAAGTTTATCACTCTGAATTTTGTATGTCATATTTACATTTTCATTTGTCTCATGATTCTTTTTATTTCCCTTTTTATTTCTTCTTGACCTATCGTTCAAGATTATGTTGTTTGGTGTCCACATATGTGTGAATTTTCCAAGTTTTCTCCTATTGTTGATTTCTAGTTTCATACCTTGTAGTCAGAAAAGATAAATGATATGATTTTGAGCTTCTTGAATTTGTTGAGAATTTCCTTTTTGGTCTAACACATGATCTATCCTTTGAGATAGAACGCTTTATGTGCACTTGAAAAGAATGTGTATCCTGCTGCTTTAGATGGCATGTGTCTGTTAAGTCCATGTGAGTTTATAGTATTATTTGTGTCTGCTGTTTGTCTGATAATTTTCTGTCTGAATGATCTATCAGTTGTCAAAAGTGGGATATTCAGTCTTATACTATTACTGTATTTTTATTTTCCAATTTAGTTCTATTAACATTTGCTTTTATATACTCAGATGCTCTGATGATGGTTGCATGTATATATTTATAATTATTATCTCCCTTTAAAAATTGACCCCCCCATAATCATTTGAATATTGTTTTATCTTATGAAAATTTTTGATTTAATGTTTATTTTCTGGGTATAAGTACAGTTGGTTTTGTTCTCTTATGATTATCATCTGCTTAGGATATCTTCACCCATCCTGTTACTTTCAGCCCATGTTTGTCTGCAAAGCTAAAATGAGACTCTTATAGGCAGCATACAGTTGGATCTTGATTTTTCTAATGTCTGCCTTTTGATGGGGGAATTTAATCCATTTACATTTAAAGTAATTATTAACAAGTAAGGACGTACTGCTGCTGTTTTGTTCATTGTTTTCTACTTCCTGTGTTCCATTTTTTCTCTCTTGCTCTCTTCCTGCATTATCTGTTGAATCTTTTTAAGTGTTATACTTTGATTCCTTTCTCTTTTTCTTTTGTACACATCCTATAGATAATTTCTTTATGGTTAACATGAGGCTTACATAAAATATAACAACCTATTTTAACATTTCAAGTACTCTAGATAGGGCAGAGGGTGGGAGGGGAAGAGAGGGACCAGGGGATTAGCAAGGATGGTGGAATGTGATGAACATCATTATCCAAAGTACATGTTTGAAGAAAAGAATTGGTGTGAACATAATTTAGATATAACCAGAGATATGAAAAACTGTGCTGTATATGTGTAATAAGAATTGTAATGCATTCCACTGTCATTTATTTAAAAAAAACAATTAAAAATAAAAAAAATCAAGTACCTGGGAAAAAACTTTACATTTCAATCTTCCCCCTATATTTTATGTCATTGATGTCACATTATATTTCCTATACATATATCCATTGCCAAATTCCAGTAGCTTGTTATTTTTAACATATTTGTCTTTTAACTTTTACATAGAGTTAAGAGTGATATATATAATCCAGCATTTCAAATTTGATTATATTCTTATATTTGGAATGAGTTATATATATACTTTCACAAGTTTTCTTATTGTTAGTTCCTTTTGTTTTAATTTGAAAAGATCCCTTTAACATTTCTTGTAAGGCAGGTTTAGTGATGAAGAACACCCACAGCCTTTGTTTGTCTTGGAAAATCTTTATCTCAGCTTCATTTTTTAAGGGCAGTCTTGTCATCTTTCAGTAGTACTCTTGGCAGTCATTTTCCTCCAGCACTTTGATTATATCATCCCTCTTTCTCCTGGGCTGCAAGTTTTCTTCTAAGAAATATTCTGATATTTTCTTACTGGGATTTTTTTGTGTGTGATTTTATTTTGTTGCTTTCATAAGTCTCTCTTTGTCTTTGACTTATGAGAATCTGATTATATCATGGGTCAGTGGAGATTTCTCTTTTATCTATTTGATATTCATTTGAATTCCTGGTTCTCAATATTATTTTTTCTTCTCAGATTTGGGAAGTGTTCTATCATGTCTTTAATCAGCTTTCTTCTGCTTTGTCTTTCTCTGCTCCTTCTGAGACTCCTCAAATGTGTGCTGGTTCATTTGAAGGTGTCCATAATTCTTGTAAGCATTCTCTACTCTTTTTTATTATTTTTTTCACCCTCTTTGTTCCTCTGACTAGGAAATCTCCAATGATCTGCTTCAGTCTCACTTTGCTTCTTTATCTGCTTGATGGTCTGTTGTTGAAACTCTCTTTGGGATTTTCCTGTTCAGTCATTGTGTTCTTTAGCTTCAGAGTTATTGTCCAGTTTTTTTCCCCCTTTCTATGGTGTCTCTCTCTTTGTTGAACTTCTTATTTATCACATAATTTACAGAGAGGCTTTGTTAGTGAGAACCATTCACCAATTTCCCAGTCTAGAGATCCTGGATTGGCTGTCAGAACAATCCATGGTGAGTTTGCTGCTGGAGTTCTGGAACAGGCAGGCCTGATACTGGAGTTAGAACATGGACAAGTCCAGCACCAGGGTTCACAGGATCCTTCTTGATGACTGAGTCCATGAGATTAGTCCTTGGATACACAGGAGCCAACCTGGTGCTGGGAGGGATTTGAACCTGAGTCCTTGTGGGCCAGCCTGGTGGTAAGATGGGCCTTACACCTGGGTTCAGAATATTGGCCTTGAGCTTGAGTCCATAGAGACTGGTCTGGAGCTAAAGGGGCCCTGTAAGGTGGGTTTACTGGAGTGGACATGGGTCCTAAGTCTGCAGGTAACCATCTAGTGTCTGGGGCCACAGTGACTGGTCTAGACCCTAGGGCTGTGGGGGACAGCATGACACTGAGGCAACACTGGAACCTGGGAAGTGAGACATGAAGGCTGGCCTGGAAACTAGAGCTGCAGGTTCTGGATTGATGCCTGGGCATCAATATGGAGCTGGGTTCAAGGTGCTGGCCTGGTGCTTGGGAGGGACTAGAGCTAGGTCCACAGGTGCCAGCCTGGAGCCTGGAGCAGTGTATGCCTGCTTGTGATTGGCTCCCAGTGGGGCAGCCCTGGTCTTGGATCTGAAGCAGTAAGGTGCTTCCATCACCTTTTCCCCATACATAGAGGATATCTCAACATGATGTCCATTTAAGGGAGAGATGATGCAGGTAATGGAAAACTGCCCTTTCTCAATGTGTCTTTTCTTATCTCTGTACTACTCCCAGGTGTGATCTCTTGACTGGTTACCTTAACTTCTGTAAGTAGTTTTCATGCATGGATAATTATTCAAATTGATGCTTCTGCAAAAGGATGCTGAAAAGTCTGATTCTACCAGACTTTTACTGTTCTATTTTTTTTTTTTTTACTAATCTATGCTATAAATTTTAGTTTCTTGTTATTTGTTTATTTATTTATTTTAGCTGTGCTAGTTCCAAAAGTTATGCATCTCTGAGCATAGACTATACATGATTAATATTATCTGGAGAAAGTAAGAAATTTGATAGTGTGGACATTGTATTTATTGAAAAAAATATTACATTGATTCTGGAAACTCTAAGGAGCCTTTGGGGAGACAGAGACATTCATTTGTAGTGCAATACATGACATATAGGAAGTACTCACTTCAGGTAGTTTTAAAATATGTTATCAATATTATTAACATAGTAACATTAGTAATAAGAGTAATAAGAGTCAGGTTGGACTAGTACATGAAGAATGTGAATTGTGGGAGAGTCATTGCTAGTTCTACATTCTAGAAGTTGAAAGACCTGTGTGGCTTTCACTAAGGTACTAAACCTCTCTGAGTCTGAGTTATATTACCTGTAAAAACTGACAGTTATGCTTACACTGCTAGTGTGTAGTAAGTATTAAAATGATATATTATGATACAAAGGGATGCATAGGCATTCAAAATATACATATATTAAATATTATTTTTCTACTTTCCTTAAATATATCATTAATTTTTAATTAAGTCTCTGATTGCTCATATGGATAACTTCACCTAAAAATGTGACAATTTTAATCATTCTTTACTAATTGCTCCTCTTTTTACTTTAACTTTATTGTGAATATTAGTACTTTTAGAACAAAAATAAGCCTTAAAGTTCTCTGAATACATCCTCTCCTGTTTGCCAGAGTGGGATTCGTCCTGATGTTTATCATTAGGTATGACTTTGTTGAAAATGCCTAGTAACATGATAATATTCAATATTTTTTCCTCAATTTTTATTTTAATATTTTTCCTAATTAGGAGTGAGTATTTATTCTTATTAAATGCTTTTTTATCAGTTCTCAAAGTGATGATCCCTCCTCCTCCTCATCCTTATCTTCCTCCTCCTCCTCCTCCTCCTTCTCCTCCTCCTCCTCCTCCTCCTCCTCTTCCTCCTCCTCCTCCTTTTGCTATTTACTGATCTGCATGCCTGGTGTGCTGATGCTTAACCATCCTTGCATTATAGAAGTCAGCTCTACCTGGTCCATTTAGTAAACGTGAATCACTATCCTCCTTCTATTCCCCTTGCTGGTCCTATAGCAGTCCATTTGTCTTGTCTCCCTGATGTCTGCATCTCATGTTTCCTGAGACAGCCCTTTTAGCGGGGAGAAGACAATGAAAAGCAGCACCCATCTGCAGGTGCTCATGGGTGGAGACTACCACGGGCCTAAGTCAACATGCAGAGAGAGGAGCCCCTGAGTTCCTGGTCCCTGCTGATGGGAGATTTGGGGGCCTCCTGAGTCGGCCATTTTATGCCATCTTGTCCTTTGCAAACTGCTGCAGCAGCAGCCTCTTACCAGCTGTCAGGCACCTGACCTCATGTCCCTCTGACCACAGTAGACCAAGGCCATGACAGCCTAAGCCTGTTTCCATAGAAATGGAAATACACGGCAGTACTTCCTCTTCAGGCCACCTTGTCCATCTCTTCCCGTTTTTGTTTTTTCTAGATGTTTTATGACAGTAGCTTGGATTTCACAACAGAGAGATGTGTCACACAGTCATGCAGTTCCCCATGAAGAAATAATTTTATTTTCTTCTCTTTATTCTATTTTGAAAATAAAAAAGGGACAAACTTCTGGGTGTTTATGGGGAGGGCATGTGCATACAGAAGACAGAGGAGGAAAGGAAGCCAAACCTGGTGAGAAGTAGGGAGATGGGTCTGACTTCAGGTTGTCCAGACAGAAGGAGTGCTTTCATGCAAGGAGATGGCCTACAACAGTCCCCAGAGGCGATTCAGACCCCACTCTTCCAACCCTGAGGGCAAGGCACAGGAAAAACCATGCTTAACTCTTCATTTGTGTAGTTATGTGTAGGATCATTCATATTCAACCTTCTGAAGGACCAGGTGTGAGCAGGGCAGGACGTAAGCAATCAAAAACTGAAGTCAGAAAGTGTGTGTAGATTTCCCAGAAGCAGACCCTGAGATGAGGAATATTTGCAGGTAACTTATGAAAGAAAGTTGGCAAAGGTCAGAGAAAGATAAAGGAGGAGGTAAGAAGTCAAGCAAGTGTAGGATCTCAAACAAAATCCTGCAGAGACTGAGTTAAGTCTGATCCCACAAGGAAAATGCCATGTAAGTTGAACCTCCGAGGTGTCCTGACCTGAACTCAGGAAGCTGGATTTCCATGCAATGTCATCTTACATTCAGTAGATAAAGGTTTCTGCAGGAATATAGTTTCCCAGGATGTTTTGCTTCCCATGCAAGTGGACAGAGTAGGACCAAGTGGTACTGGATGGTCCACTGAAAGAAGAACCAAAGATGCTGAAGGACCCATTGCAAGCAGAAAAGAGGATCTTCATGAGTCTGGGTGGAACACCAAAATGGTCTTTTCTTAAAGCAATCAGTCACGTAACAGACCCAGGTTAAACCTGCAGATTTTTAAATGTTACCCAGGCCTATATAATCAATATTTTTGGAAACAGATCCCAGAAGCATGCACATTGGCCCAGCTCCACGTGTGATTCTCATGCCTTCTCATGGTGTAGAACTGCCACTCTAAGTGTTGCAATGGGCTGAGGATTCTATCACGGCCAACAGCAAGTTGGGTACATGGGAACAGGAAGCACAGCCCTTTAAATGGGAAGACAGAACTGTGTGTGCAACTGAAAATGACTCAGGCTGTGCAGCCAGACTCCCTCAAGCTCCTATGCTGGCCCTGTGGCCTGGTGGCTGGAGAAGTCCACTTTACCTCTTGTAGGCTCAGTTTCTTCATTTTTATGAATCACCATACTCAGTTCACAGTACTGAGATGAGTTCATTCATTCACTTATTCACTTGATGTCATGGTTTGGATAGGAGGTGTCCTTCAAAGCTCCTGTGTCCGTACAGGATGTGAAATTAGATTATGAGAGTCTGTCCTAGTGTGAATGGACTGAGTGGATGGTGATTGTAGTCAGGTGGGATCAGACTGGAGGAGGTGGCTCACTGGGCGTGTGTCCTGGAAGGGTTCTTCTTCCCTGAAGCTCTTTCCCTTTCTCTCTCTCACCCTTTGGCCATAATGTTCTGTGCCATCTCAGGCCCAGAGCAGTGGAGTTGGCTCACCATGGTCTGAACCTCTGAAAATATGAGCTGAAAATAAACCTCTCCTCCTCCAAGTTGTTATTATCAGGTATTTTGGTCACAACAGTGAAAAAAGCTGACTAACACACTTGACAAATATTCAGTGAGTGCCTGTACTTTGTGCCAACCATTTTCTTGAGTGCTTGGGACGTAGGAGTGATTGGGGTTCCTGCCAACGTGGAGCTTGGGGGCTCTTACCTCTCTACCCTGTGAAATTCAAGCCCTACTTTCTTTCTAACATCTCTTAAAATCTTCCTTATCTCCATAACCACCTGTAGCTTCTCATTCTTCCTAATATCATCCAATTTTGTAGGGTCCAAGGGCACATGGCAAGTAGCTAGAGGTGTCTCAGTAAGTTTTGGGCAAATTTCTGCTGCAAAAAACCCACTAATATGGAAAAAAAAAAGAATAATGTAGGACAGAAAGAATTATCTCTGATTAAAGAAGGTCTTTTGTAGAGCCTGGATAGGTGCATGAAGTTAAAAGTACTAAAAAACCTGATACCTGAAAAAAAAAGATAAAAATTTCTCAGACTTGTGGAAAGAACTTTGAGCTTGAAATAACTTATTTATTGTTTATCCATTTCTTTTTTTAATTTTTTAAAGTTGTTGATGGAACTTTATTTTATTCATTTATTTATCTGTGGTGCTAAGGATGGAGCCCAGTGCCTCACACATGGTAGGCAAGGGCTCTACCACTGAGCCACAAGCCCAGCCCTGTTCATCCATTTATTTATGTCAGTCGGGGCCTCCCTGTCCTTTGAGATTGGGCTATGGAGGACTTCAAGACCCACTTCCATGATTCTCTCCAAGATGCCTGGATTTTCATCATCTGCTCTGCTCACAGGCTCCTGTTTTCTAATAGGCTGTGCTGTTCTGAGCCACATTGAATTAAACCTCAGACATGATCTCTCATTTCTTTTTACTAAACAAAATCAACGGATGTACAAACTGAAACAACCACAAATAAAACTTAACCATGTGCCTTGCTCAAACTCAGAATGGGTGGGGGTTCCACCCCAGGAACATACATTTAAAGGTACAAGAGCATTGCCATTCTCCAAATGATTGTATACTGTAGGGCTTTGCTAGCTGAGGCTCCACTCCGTTGTCTCTGTCCTTCTCTCCTGTCCATCTTTCTTCTCTGACCACTCTCCTTCCCTGCTCAGTTTTGCAAGTGGACTCATTAATTCCTCTCTTGCTTCAACAAGGACATCTTTCCTTAAGGAGCTTTTGATCCTACAGGGGACTTATCAGTGTTTGCCCACACCAAACTGCTTGGAAAATGTGGCTTCATTGTAAGCCTTTTAATACAATAGACATGAATAGATCCCCTTGTTTATAGTTTCCATATCCATCCCTCAAAACTAGTTTTGCTTATTGCTCAGGATTCCAGATTTCCTCTTTATCAGATAATAGCCTTGTCCACTTGTTGGGCTTCTTTGCAAGAGTAAATAAAGTCACATGCTGAGAGTATGTTTGAAGATACCCAGACTCCACACTAATAAGGATTGATCATCAATTCTTTGAATCTGTACCATTTATTATGATTTATTTCTATTAGCTCCCACCACCACCTCTTCTCTGTAAGTTTGCTTGATTCCTCACTCACATTTTTGCAAAATTAATCATTCTTTCCTTGAGGCTTCTAGACTTGTATATACTTCACTCCCTTCTGGATTGTCATTACTGTAACTTGGAAGTTCCTTCAGATTCTCAGTTTGGTCTTATCTTCTTTTTCTGAAAAACCAGAAAGAATGCCAAGATAGTTTTCCCCTGTTCTTTCCCTAAAAGAACTGAGTCTTTGAGTCTTAGATGCAAGTTCCCTTTGATCCGCAGAAACACTGGAGTTTACTGGGAGTGGCTTGCCTGGGAGTAACTCCCTTTGGGGACAAGTACGAGGTGTTGTGGATGTATCTGCAAAGGTCTGGACGATGGCGTGGCCTCTGTTGGCACAGGAAGCAGCTCCCTGCTTAGCAGACGCTGTTGTCTTAGCCTATCAGCATCTCTCCTCCCTGGTCTGGTAATAGGACTCTTCTCCTGCTTCCTTGGGGAACTGTCTCTCTCCTACTTTCAGTCAATGAATTTCCCAAGGAGGTGCCTTCCTTATCAGTTCCAAGGGTGAGTATGTGACCCTATGGTCAGTACCTTCCATACTTCTGGACTCAGTTCAGGGATGAATGTAGAAATGAAGCTGGACTGATGAGACTCAGTTTCTCACACTGGGCAAACCCTACTCATCTTTCAAGACCAAGACACTTCAGCGGCTCCCCACTTTATTCCCACAGAACACTGTGCTCCTCTATCATGGAAGCTCTCCTATGGGATTGCCTTTCTCCTTGGGGCTGTGAAGTACAGGCGCAGAGATTATTTTGCATTTACTGTTAGCATGTAATAGAGAGACTGTCCCGTGCTAGGTTCCAAGCCAATATGTATCAGCTGAGGGGGAAGGGTTGAGGGAGGAGGGTCAGCCTTGGGAACTGGCAGGGTCAGGTTGAGTGAGGACAGGGCTGAGGACCCTGGGTTTTGGCGAGATCACACTTGAGATCTGATCTCCAAAAAGCCTTATTAAGAAAACAGCAAAACTGAGAATTGCAGTGATGTCCCTAGCAGACCTCCCGTCCCCATTAATGACTGCCATAATGGCTTTCCACTGCCTCCTTTTTCCTTAAGAAAGTCTCACATTGTCACCCAGGCCTGTTAAACGTTCCGTGGGCCCATTATCAAAATAGCATTTTCAGCTTCGCTGAACACATGTAGGAAATGTTGTCGTGTTTTTTTTTTTTTAAAAAAAAACAACTCTGAGAATAAGCACAGATTGTATTGGGGTAATTATCTCCTCTCCAACAGCCTTTTGGAAAAAGAGGATATTTCTAATTTTTGGAAAGCCAAGCTATATATCTAAAAGGGTAAGTTGTCACTGATTAGATTAGTAACTCAACAATTGAAACCTGACATCTAATTAATTTCTCCTCCCCCCACCTCCCACTCCCCGCCTCTCTGGCCAACCTTCTTCCCCATAATAAAGACACATTTCTCTCAGATTTCTGATGGATGCCCAGTGCGAGGTCATTTCTGACTGCGTTTCTGTGGGAGTGTAAAGCAAGTCTGTAAATTTAAGTGGAGATTGGACCCCAAACTTGTGGCGATGCTGTGGTTCATTCCTGGGTCACCCTGGTAAAAGGCTTGGCCCAGAGTCACATATGTGTCACAAGAAGAGAGGGGGGGGATGTCAGGGAGTGATAAAATACAGCAGAAGAATTGGGGTCTCTGGCTCATCATTAGCTGTTTTATGGTCACTGTCTCCAACTCTCAGAGTGACACCTTAGTAATGTCTCTGCAGTTGGGAGGAACTGAGGTGGAGATGCAGCTCTGTCACTAACCCCAGGTGCAGTCTCTATGTTGTGCTTTTGCAAGTCTCCATGTACTCACCTGTAAGGTCTGAACAGCAACATCAACCTCATAGGTTGGAAGGATGGGATCCAAACCATCAATGAACGTGAGTATGTGCAGTGGGTAATGAGCACCTCTTTATCAGGCCATCATTTGACCCTCTTCCTACCCTCCCATCCATTCTGTTTGGGTAGCCCCCGGAAAGGTGGACGGAAACATATATTTTTAGACATCAGAATCGTATTCTTCTTAATGAAGAAGGAGATCCTGTGATTCTACATCATGCACAATCAGAAGAATGAGAAATTATACTCCACTTCTGTATGATATGTCAAAATGCATTCTACTGTCAGGTATGACTAATTAGAACAAATATAAAAAAAAAAGGGATCCTGCCATTAACCTGGATGAATCTAGAGGGCATTATGCTAAAAGAAATAAGCCAGAAAAGTAAATTATATCATATATATATATATATATATATATATATATATATATATATATATGTCTTATATAAATTCTATCTTATATAAATCTCTCTTATATGTGGAATCTTAAAGCAGCCAGTAAAATACATAGAAACAGGGTAGTAGAGTGGCGACAGGTGCAGTTGTGGGATGGAGAGAGAGAGGTCACAGGGTACAGTTTCAGATATGCAGAATGAGTTGGTGTAGAGATCCAACGTGTAACACAAGGACACCGTAGCTCACAGTATTGCATTGATATGGGGAATCTCTTATGAGAGTAGGTTTTAGGTGATTTTTGCCTCAGATACACAAAAGACCACTCTGTGAGATGATGGAGATGTTAATTTACTTGACTGTAGAAGTCATTTCACTGTATCTGTATAAAAACATTATGTCTTCCACCTTGAATCTATGCAAAAGAAACCATCCTGGAGCAACGCCCGGCCAGCTCAGTTTCCACCAGCTCCTGGGGACAGCTGCAGGTGAGAGCAGAGGAATGGAGAGGCAGGGCTCCGGGTGATGAGTGGATGCTGGGCAGGGGTTTGAAAAGTGTCCTCTCCTGGGCAGGGACTGGGTATGGGGCTCAGGGTGTGGGTGCTTCCATCTGGGGTGGCCTGAAGTAGTGAGGCCGAAAGGCTGGGGCAGGGCTGGGACTCTGGCTCTGGTGAAAGACACTGTGGGCTGAACTGGGGCACGAGGCAAGGGCTAGGGCAGAAAGCACCAGGCTGGAGCCTCGCTGAAGAGGAGGAGGATGGTCTCGGGGGCCTCAGGGTGGAGACCGCCCTTCTCTTCAGTGTGGCCTGAGAGGTCTTTGATGGGAAATTGGGGACACTAAACTCACAAGCTCAGACACAGAGTCACAGTTGACAACCTGAGCCGGCAGCGCAGCAGTGACAGGGGACAAGACCGAGGCTGCTGTCTCTGTTCAGCCAAGGCTGGAAGCAAACCTTGGCCTCTGGGTGCTGTGGCCCCAGCACTCTCCAGGGCTTCAGGGCTTGGACTTGCAGACTCACCCTCCAGCAGAGCCTCTCTAACCCACACTCCCCCTTCTACTTCCTATCTCAGAGCTTTAGTCTTTCCATCTGTTAGATGGGTACACAACAGACCATGGATTTTCTGGCCACCTCCCGAGACTGCTGGGGTGGGATCGTTTTCTGTGCAGGTGAAAGTAGACATCACAGCATTTCCCACATGGTCTGTGGGTCCTGGGCAGCAAGTGCCCCTTCAATTTAGAGGCCAGCAAAGTGATCATACTGCTCATGAATGGGAAAGATATGAGCTGGCAGAGTCACTGGGGATCCCTGTCAAGGTACAGCAGGAGCAGGTGTCGAAGAGGCTTTAAAGCTGAAAGAGCAGGGTTCCAGGTGCATGTCAGGGCGGGTGTGTGGTGTGTGTGAAATCACAGTGAATAATAATTGGCCGCTTCGTGTTTTCTACCCTGGATGACAGCCCAGGAGGTGGGGACAGCCAGTCAATATCAGAGACAGCCCACAAACCTCTGCCCCTGTCTTAAAGCAAGCACAAACTCACACCCAGGTCTGCCAAGTCCTCTCGTCAGCTGGCAGCAATAATGAGAGGAGGTGGCACTATCCAAGAGCAGAAGGAAGGAGGAGGGTGGGACAGACAGGGCCGCAGAGGTTGCAGGGGCCTGAAGGACTTCAGAGGCCTTGTTAAGGGTCTGAGTCTTTATTCAAAGCATAATGAGAATTCACTCAAGTGTTTTCAGCTAAGGCATTAGGTGATCAGTTTTGTGTTTCAAAAAGCTCATTGCAGGTTGCAGCATTGAGAATGGATTAAATGAGATAGTCTATACCAAAGGCTCTGCTCAGGCCTAGGCTATAGCAAGTGTTCAGAAAACCACATAGAGTGCTGTTATTAACCTGTTAGCTGCCAATCACTTGGTGGGAATGGATGGTGCTCAGCAAATGGGCCTTAGATGCTTTCCCTCTTTAACAAATGGATGGTGGTGGTTCCAGGTTTATTAAGCCCAAACTGGCTTAGTCTAGCAGCTGTCCCCATCTCGCTGTGGACCCTTAAAGGTGGGGCCCAGCCAGACCTGAGAGAGGAGAAAATGGATGCTTCCAACGTGGGGGGCCATACAGCAGGGAGGGCTGTCCCCTGTGGTTGGGCTGGGAAGAGGAATTCTTGCCCCAGTTAACAGTACTCCTTCTCTTCTGGGCTCCTTGACTACTCAGCACGGCAGTTCCCAAGGGTCTTCTGGCTTCCCAAGCCTGAAGTAAGAGATGAGAGGACATCACACAGTGACAAACTAGGTCCTCCCAGGGCAGGGGCCCAGCCAGGATCACAGATCTCTTGGGTGATTAGAGACTCCGGTAGGGGTGACCCTTCATCCTGTTGTCTTCAGGGTCTCTCTGATCCTCCTCCAGGAACATAAATCCAGGCAGCCTGCAGCTAGGTCAGGGCTTCAAGGACAGAGGGCTTCGAGCTCCCTGCTTTCCTCCGTTTTGTCACCCCCCCCCCCCGCCCCCGACCAGCTGCTGCGGTGTCTGTGCAGGAATTCTCTGTGCAATGGCACTCACTAGGCACATGTGCCCGTGGGGCCCTTGAAATGTGGCTTGTCCAGTTTGAAACCTTCCG
Organism: Spermophilus citellus; assembly: GCF_964194105.1. Taxonomy (NCBI): domain Eukaryota; kingdom Metazoa; phylum Chordata; class Mammalia; order Rodentia; family Sciuridae; genus Spermophilus; species Spermophilus citellus. The sequence goes on from NC_138185.1 coordinate 18,791,443, forward strand.
TAAATGAAACCACACACTGAATTTCAAAGACTAATGTCGAAAATTATCTCACTAATAATTTTTTGTATGGGTTGCAGGTTGAAATAACAATATTTTGGACATAATGAGTTAAATTACAACTATTGTTGCAATTTATTTCACCTGTTTCTATTGCTTTTTCAAAAGCATTTATTAGTGCATTATAATTATTATACATGACAGTGGGGTTAATTTTGACATAGTCTTAAGTGCATATAACATGATTTGCTCCTTTTCAATCCCCAGTACTTTCTCCTTCCCTTACCTCCTGCCTCCCCCTTTGATGGAGTAACTATAACATTTAAACTTGCATATCTGGCTGGCATTTTATTTTTATTGGACAGAACTGTCCTTGGCTTCAACTGGGTGAAAATGGTCCAATGATACAAAGAAAAACAAAATTCCTTTTAATACCCTCTAAGGCATAGATAGAGGAGAAGGGCAACAATCAATCCCCTGACTGGTGAGACACTTCCAGGTGTCTACAGAACCAAGGTGGTGAGGTGGGATCAAGTGACATCAATAGAATCAGAGCATGGTGAATTTATAGCCCAACTCTGCTACCTCTTCCTGTGTGATCTTGGACAATTCACTTAACTTCTCTGAATCAGGTCAGACTCCTTTGAGTAAAATGAAGATAGGAATATACTCCTCATGGAACTGCTAGATTCAGTAACAGAATACACTTAAGTCTCTTGGATGGAGTGTTTGACATGCAAATGGAAGTCATCTCTATTCTTTCCCCTACAAGGTGTGAGAAGACCAACTCCATCTTAAATTTCAGAACCCAGATGAACCTTCTGAAACCAAGGCTGAGGGTCCTTATGTTGCTTTAAATATTCATTCATTCACGGACTATTCTTGAAGCTATGGTGGGGTTAGAATGGTACATGAGGTGGGCAGGGTCCCTGCCAATTTTTGTGACTGTGTGTGTATGTGGTGTGTGTGTGTGTGTGTGTGTGAGTGTGTGTGGGTGCTGGTGGGGTGTGGGCTTTCTTAGCCAATCAAGTTTCCTGGTGGGTCTCTCAGCTTTAGTTCCAGCTCTGCTCGACTCTCCCATCCCCAGGAAAGGGCTGAAATCCTCTCCAACCCACCTACTGGAAACCCTTCCCCTTGGTGATGGTCGCCAAGCTCAGTCCTGCAATTTCTCTGAAGCCAGGCCGAGGGCAGCCAGTCAGTAAGAGCTGTGTCCCCATCACACCTTATTCTCTCTCCAGCTCTCGAAGCCCACTTAATTCTGCGCTGGGTACTCCTCTGGGATTTCTCTCAATTCATGCTGATCCCCAAGAGAGGAGGGCCTCTGATTGGTGCTTCACTTTCCTGCTGGGGAAGTCTGAGCATCAGGAAAAAAACAAAAAGAAGAGAAAGCAGATGATCACATTCTGCAAATGGGCAAACGCAGCTCAGCATGAGGATTCTCCAGCCCAGACAGAAAGGTGGCTGGGTGTGAATGTCCAAGTGAGTGGCCACAAAGCCCACCACCATCTTCATGATCCCTCATGTTGAACCCCTAGAATGTGCGGGATACACTGCATGTTCTATTGCGCTGAATTCCCTTAAGATGTTTTAGAATATATATCCTGTGTCTTCTATGTTTCATGTGACTCATGAAAAAATCCCACAAGTAAACAGGGACAGAGCTTTATTTTAAATCCAAATATCTTTTACTCAAGAACCTTACAACAAAACCCTGTGTTCTGAACTCCACATGCAGAGTGGGCTGCTAAGTGTATTCCCTGTCATTATCTGACCATTTCCTTTGTCAAAGACACAGACCCATGGGCTGAAGCGAACATTCAGGGGACAGTTCTGCTCTTTTGAGTCCACCCAGCCCACATCACTATGATTAAATTCCCTCCTTTTCTGCTCTAACCCAGACTCTATGGATCCACAAAGTCAGACTCCAGAGTGTTGCTTTCCAGGTTCAATCCATGTGGGAAGAAGGAATACCTTCTAGAGTTCATTCTTTCAAAATGCAGCTTGGTGCAGTTGTCAGGAGATTTAAATATGAGATTGTTTGGAGCTGGCTCATACCAGTGCACGAATTATTTTAAACAATGCAATCCTTTTAACAGGGTTGACATAATCAGAAATCTCTGATGATATGCCCTGACTGTAGAAGGTGCTCAGTACACTCTCAGGAAGGACAAGCACTTATGTATTGGTGTCACTGAAACAGGAATGGAGTCTATTTCTAGATCTTGAGTGTGCAATGGAGTCATAAGAATCTTGAAATGTGAATTCCTCCCTCTCCTTTCTAATTTAATAAGTCATGGGTGGATCCCAGACAATCAAATTCTATTTATTTATGTATTTATTTGTTACCAGGGAACCCAAGCATGCTTAACCACTGAGCCACATCCCCAGCCCTATTTTGTATCTTATTTGGAGACAAGGTCTTACTAAGTTGCTTGGGGTCTCACTAAGTGGCTGAGGCTGGCTTTGAACTTGCAATCCTCCTGTCTCAGCCTCAGAAACGTCTTGGATTATAGGTGTGTGCCACTGAGCCCTGCCAGACACTCAGATTTTAATAAGCTCCCCCAGTGGTTCTGATCTTGGTGTTTCCTTTGAATTTTATGGCAACTATAGCAGAAATTCTCAGGCTTAGTAAGTCTTACTGGTAGAGGTGACCAAGTGTGAGAGGTACAAGCCTGACTCGTGGAATCAAGGCATAGAGGGTATTCCAGGAAATGGGGCGGGATGAATGGCAAGATGGCTTTGGGAGTGGAAAAGAAGGGCTTCCAGGGCGGCAGGTGGTACTAGGGTGGATGCACCTTTGGGATGGCACGGTGTCATACTTGCGGGTCCCTGTGGCTTGCATGTATTATCTCCCCACTCTGCTGAAATAAATTTTAAGGCTCAGCTCATCTGCGACCTTCTCTAAGAATTCTGCCATCAGCCCCTAAGGTGATTTAGTTACTCTGAATACGCAGCATGAGATGGTTTCTTTCAATTCTGTGGCCTCTTTTTTTTGTTTGTTTGTTTGTTTTGAAACTTTGATATTTATCATTTCTGAATCCTTAATGGCTGAAACAGGGCTGGTGTGCAGAAAGCGCTTTGTCACTGATGGGAACTGAAAAGCTCACCCCCTTCCCGGGACAGCTGGCACCTGACTTTGAGGAATTAAACTAAACTAGCTATTTTTATGCAAGCTTGCTTAGGAAATGCTGCCCTCCCTGTGGTATCATTCCCTGACCTTGTAGATTCAGAACTGGGGACCGACATGTGGTGAGAGAGCTCCAATATCCCTATCCAAGTAGATATGGAGTTGGGGGTGGGGAGGCCAGTAGGAAGAATGGGAAGTCCAGCCAGGGTTAAGAAAGGAGAAAGGGAGCAAGAGAGAGAGGGAAGAAAGGAAGACAGAAGGAGAGGTGGGAGAGTGGAGAGGGAGGGTCCTTGAGGCCAGCAGTCCTTTCACTGTGTCTAGAACTAAGTTGTGTACCTTGTTCTCATAAAATAATTAGATCACCTGTTCCTAAAAATGAAGGTCACATCACCCGTCAAGGAGCAAAGTCAAGATCTGAATCCAACTCTTTTGACTCCAAGACTGATTCTCTGCGTTCCACACCATGGAAAGCAAGCAAGGAGATACTTGCTTTGTTGCCAATTCCCATGGAGCCCCTTTAGGAATCAACCATCAGCCACAACAGCTGTTTTGTATCACGGAGCCCAAGTAGGGCCTCAGTCTCCATCAACACCCTGTTTCTGGAACATACTATCTTCCGATCAGATTTTGCATTCACATCGAACTTTTCTTATTATTCCAACTTTTTTTCTATTATTCCAACTTTTCTTATTATTCCATTCTAAATGAACCCATGGCAGAACTTGAGAGGATATACTTTGAATGTCTCTTCCATTTGAAAATCCTGAAATCCTGACCTTACTTAGGAGAGGAAAGAAGAAAAACAGAAAACTAGAGTGTTGAACAGTGTTTGATTTCCTGAACCCAGACTATGGCAACACAGACATCATGGGGGAACGGAGTACATTGGTGAGAGGAACTGCCTACGATAATAAACTTAAACAACAGTACTCGCCATTTATTGAGTGCTTACTAGGAGCAAAGATACAAATAGATGCAAGATGTGAATCACTTATGTTTCTCCCCAAGATAACATTATGAGGTTTGCAGAAGAGAACACTGAGGCACAGAGAGGGTAGGTACCTTGCACTAGAGACTCAGCCAGTTAGAACTTGTTAAAAGTGAGAAGTAAGATTCTAAGAGTTGGTACCAGGAAAGAGGCAGACCTGGGAGTCTCGGCCAGGTTCTAGATCGAGGATTGTCAGCAAAAACCACACCACATGCAGGTTTTGAGGGACAGGGACTTCCAGATACCTCAGGTCCATGTCGGCACCCCTGGTGGTCACTTCCCCTCCACCCCCACCCATAAAAGGTCAGGGACTTCTGGGATGGGGGTGGAGATCTGAATCCGGGCATCCCCATGGCTTATGCAGATGTTAGTCACCACTTCATTTCAGCCCTGGCCACACCCTGCCCAGCATCTATGGGTGAGGAGCCTGGTAACTAGGCTCGGTGGAGAGGAAGTTGGCTCATGTAGGAAGTGAGTGGGCAGTGGCTCTCAGGGGACTCCAGGACCAGCCACTAAAGACCCCTGCCCTGCCCTTTCTTCTACCTCCATGGCAAATGGATATTGAGGCCCTCTTTTGTCAGGGACTATTCAGAGCCATTTCCTTGGGTGAATTCTCCCATCAGCTCTGACAGGTGACCTGTACAGTTTCAATATGAGAAAGCTGAGATTTGGGGAGATTAGGAATGCAAACTCGTTTCTGTCTGACTCCATGTTGAGTCTCTCCAAGGAGAACTTGGGACTGAGCATCAATGAGAGAAAACCAATCACCAGAGTTCATGAAGGTCATCGTGTTCCAGCGAAATCATTTTGGAGCTTAGAACCAAATTTGGGCATGACTTGATTTTTTCACCTTTCTGGGTGGTTTGTAGCAAGTGTTCAAACAATTGCGTGTATGCAAACCTCAGCAGAAAGAGTTTCTGCCACTTCTTGCCATAATCAGATCTATTGTGAAATTACAGAAATCTTTATTTCTTCTAGAATCCTAATGTTTAATGAAGATATAGATAGAGTGAAACTTGGTTGGCACAGATGTCGGTTTAGGACAACATAAACTTATCTACAAACTCTTAACTTGTTTAAGATGAAGATAAGTTTTCAGAATACCATAGGGGCCCCAGAGCGCATTTTTACTTCTCTTGGGTAATTTCCTATATTGTCGAACAAGGATGACCCTGACCACTGGCCTTCTCCTGTCTGGGACCCACATGCTTCTGGATGGGCAATTATAAAAGAATCTTGTCTTTCTGAGGGGCTCATGGATACACACCCTTGCTACCCACAGAGTGGACGAGGGACCAGAGTCATTGTCATTATGTAGAACCTTGTTAGAAATGCAGACTCTCAGACCCCATCTAAGACATCTTGAATCAGGATCTGCATTTTAACAAGATCCCCAGGTGATCTGTATGCACATTGTGCTTTGAGACAAGCTGATGTGGATGGCTTTTTCTTTCCTCCATCCCTTAGCCTTGAGTGAAAGCTTCCATTTAAAATTAGGTTATAGGCCTATTAGGAAAACCACCTGCCTACACAACATTACAGAGGTAAGGTGCTGACCACACTGCTTGCAAAGGTTGGCAAGGGGCAGAAGAACTTCCAACTTCCATCCGTGTGGCTCTCAATCTATTTTTTTATTTGCTACATTAGAAACAGCTGATGGAATGTTTCTTGAATAGAAAGAGGCCTTCCCTAAGATGGAAGAAAGATATCTTCACTCCAGGAATATGGATTAGTCCGTTGCTATCATCGTTAGTGACAGCGCACTCTAGCTTTCATGAAAGAGAACCAGTTAGGGCTTCAATTCCGAGCATCATTTCAGCTCTTCCGTGGGCCATCAAGTCTACAGAAGGAAAAGAAGAGAATTGATCTTTGGAATAGATGGGGGTGATGCAGATAGACCTGGAAGAAAGGGAGTCCAGAGGGTAGAATCCAACTGCCAGAGACCCAGAGAAAGCAAGAGGCAGAGAGGAGGTGTTTGGGTAGGTACTGGGAGAGAAGGCTGAGACAAGGTCCTCTGGGATTAGGGTGATTTAGGAGTCCAGTAGCAGTGTTGGATTGGACTTCCCTCCTTCTTATATCTAGTCTTCTTTATGAGCAGAGACATTGGATGGCCCATGCCCAGAACCTTCCCAAGAGAGGGAATGTGACTGCTTTCTCCAAGGGTCCCTTCTAGCCAGTGGGAACAGAGCCAGGTTCATGCCAGGGCTGCTTCTTTCCAAAGAGTTCTTCAAGAAGACTTCAGTCTATAGCTCCAGAGTGGGTAGAACTGTGTCTTCCCCAAAGATATAGTCAAGTCCTCGCCACCAGCACCTATGAATGTAACCTTATTAAGAAACAGGGTTTTGGCTGGTGTCACCAAGTTTAGAGGAAGTCAAGCCAGGGGAAGGTGAGATCTGATCCATTGACAGTATATTTATAAGTAGAAGAAATTTGGATACAGAGGCCCAGAGGGAGAAGGCCAAGTGACAATGGAGATGGAGATTGGAGTGATAGGTTACCAATCAATGAGGATGGCTAGTCACCAACAGAAGTTGGGAAAGAACAAGGAAGGGTCCTCCCCCAGAGCCCTGCTAACACCTGGAGTTTGGATTTCTAAATTCCACAACCTGGCGAGATGAATTCTATTGTTCTACACCACCTAGTTCATGACAGTTTGTTACACTAGCCCTAGGAAATGAATGCAAACTCCTAAGAACTCAGGGGATCCCTGGAGACCTAGAAAGTGGTGGCAAAGGCCACCACATCTGAATTTTGGAAGGTGGGCTTTGAACAGAAGCCCCTCCAGTATTCTATAGGGCATCTGTGTGGCTGATTGTGATATGTGACTCTGACCATAAATCAGATAATTCACCCAATGCCCAATTTTTTTGCTTTATCATTCTATTCTACATTTCTAATCATGCACGTATCTCACAACGCTTACTGCATATTTTTTTTTTTTTTGAAATGACTCAATCTCTAAGGCTTTGGTCATCTGTAACTGGCCAGAGGAAGAAAAAAGTTTTGGTTTTCCAGCAATTTCCCCTATTCATGATTTTGCAATTGCAGAATGCAGCCTGCTGCGCATTTGCATAAGCCACTTCGCCCTTTTCTCTTTCGGGCTCTGTAAGCCACCCAGAACCCTCCACATGACTTACAGGCAGCGGCCCCTGGGGTGGAGGTACCTCCCACAGCTCTGATGGCCTCTGTGACAGACCACCCTTCTCTTTCCTGAGCTGTGCTTCGATGGCTGCTGGGCAAAACTCAGTCTTGCTGCAAATTCGGCGCCTGCCTGTGTGTGTGTAATTGGGTTGGATTTACATTAAGAGGGTTCCCTGTGGTGAAAACCACACTGCTATTTCCAATCCGAAGCTGCATAAAACATTCAATTTTCTAAGTATCCGTCAGCTGCTAGTTCTTCGAAGAACACGCTCTGCCTGAATGGATGGGAGGCTCCCGCTCTGTCCCACAGACCCCCCATTATTCCTGCTAACAGAGGGGATAATGTTTATAAAGAAGCGTCACCCATCTAAATATCCATTCATTCACTGGACAGATGCATGGAGACTCTAGAACATGCCAGGCAAGGTGTCAGATCAGATAACATCTTTCCTTAGTTAAAACCCTTCCAGCTGGCTTCCTGTCACAGACTTAAAACCAGGGGTCTGTCAACTTTTTTGGTCAAGGCCAGATAGTGTATATTCTAGTCTGGGCAGGCCTATCTGCTATCTGCATCTACTCAATTCTGCAATCAAGGGTTGCAAGTAGTCGTAGGCAACACACAAAGGTGCATGTGGCTGTGGTATCAAGAAACATCAGGCTAGTTCTAAAAGCAGACAGCATGTCGGACCTGGTGGGTGGTACATAGTTTACTGATCCTCTGTCAAAACACCTGACTTGGTCCTCTCAACCCTTGTCACCTGCTGCTTACCCTCTCTTCTCATTTACCCTACATGGCTCTCCCTATAGTACACTCCACTCCACGAGCAATAGCCACAATTCTCAGAAAACCACTGTGTTCTGACCTTCCTCAGGATCTTTGCATATCCTATTCCCCCTTCGTGAAGAGATTCTCTTCCCTTGGCTTTGGGCAAAGATGGTTCTTCTTTTATGTCTTACTTGATGATCCCAGAATAGAGCCTCCTAAAATGAAATCCTTCAGTTTCTTCCATCTCAGTGGGTTTCCATCCTTGGAAGGACTTATTACAGAGATTAATTATCTTACTGTTTATTTACATTTTAATTATGATATTTATCTCCCTCTCCCATTTGAATTTGAAACTTGGAGCATGGGTTAGCCCAGATGAGGGGAAAAGGTCAAAGGAAAAGATCCCCAGAAAGAGGAATGTGGCCATGGGACCAGGCAGTAGGCAAATACCTTAAGCAGACACAAACAGGAAAAGAGAGCAGGTAGCTGGCCCTCAAGGTCCATAAGAGGCATCAGCTTCTCTCTCAGGTACTTTCTATTACTTTCCTCAAAACAGCCTTTCCACACACATAGTACCATTGCTCCCATTTTGTAGATGAAGAACTGAGGCCAGGAGAAGGTAAGTCACCAGGCCACGATCACACAGCTAGAAGGTCAGGATTCTTAGGTGCATCTTCTTCGGTCCAGTTCCTATCATGAGAGATGTTGGCAGAGACAAGGTATTTATTAGTTTGCAGTTTCCTTTTCTTTGAGAATGTGGTTCCTTCTCCCTGAATCTTGTCCTAGATTAATGCATCTCCTTCTCATCTTTTTTAAGATGGCAAAATCCTCAGGGTTGTTGGCCTCTTTCCCAATGTCCCTTTCTGAGGTCCAGGAAGGCTGCCCGCCCAGACTGTTGGCTGAGAGACCAGCAGGGCAGGGGCTTCCGGGAGCCCCTCCTCAGCTGACTACTCCACTTACTCCTCTCTGCGTTCCCACCAGGTCCAAGTCCATTGCCTAGAGGAGTCTCCACGCCTGTGTAGGTTAATTGCCCACAGTCACCCGGGTACTAAGGCTGAGCTTCAATCCCTGGCCCGTCACTCCCCTCGGGCACATGGCTTCACAAGTGGGCTCCACTCTGCACCCCAAGGGCTGCCCTCTTTGCAGCTGAGTGGGGTGCCGGGGTGAGATAGGGTGCCGAGGAAGCTGGCTGCAGCTGTCCTCTCTGGCTGGTGACAGCCCCCTCTGTCACTAGCTGTGACACACCTGCCTAGGCAGGGACATCAATTGCCTGGGGAGAAGCTATTAGATATATGAGGAAATTCTCCGTTGATTCTACTGGCAAAAAAAGTGCTTATCAGTTTTTTTTTTTTTTTTTTTTTTTAACTGAGTGTTCATATAAACCTTCTGTGCGACGGAGACAGAGGCTGCAGCTTCTGAATGCCAGCCGGCCTCCTTCCCCCTAGGGGGATCGGGAGTGATTTGATTCTGCCGGCTAACGTTGTTCAAGGCAGACTTCATCTCCCCCAGCACTCATCAGAGCTGCTAATAGGCCCTTCAGAGCTCATAAAGAGATGACCAAATCTGGGGCTGGGGGGACTCCAGCTCATTTATCTTCTGCAGGGCCCATCAGATCTGATTTGGTACACTGACGGCTCGACGCTCAAGTGTGGTCTGGCCCACTTCTCAGCTACCTGCTCAGCGTGGCTGGGCCTGCGGACCCCCAGGAGGGATGGAGGTCCTCTGACCAGCGAGGGTCTCCTGTTGTGACGTGGCAGACAGACACTTACCTGCCAGCCGGATCGATCTGTGGACGAGAAAATGAAAGCATTTAGATTGGGAAGGGAACTACTACGAAGCTGCCTAATGGGAGTGTCAGTTACCACTTTGGGTCCTCCCCAACTGCAGTCCGCACAGGCCGGCTGAGAGTGCTCCTGGGTGTCCATGCACAGGATCCCCCTTGAAATGCCTGCATCAATCAATTCGTAAACATATGCATGGACAGGAAGTCACCCTAAAGACGAAGTCACAGACACACACAGGAATACCACCCCCTGGTGCCGCCACCACTTCTACCCAAAGTGCATCAGCCCTTTTAAATGAACTAATGGAAGTCTGCAACCTTGTAGACAGATTATTCTTGGCTTAAAGTAGTCTCATCTTTTTCACAAATCTCTTTTTCATCTAGTTAGAAGAGGCAGGTTGCACAACAATCAGCCACACGATTTTCATCGAGATATTTAACCCATGCATATTTCAGTTCAATAAAACAGTGTAAGTGAGAATAATAACCACTAGCCTCTGAGGTCCTCTGCTTACAGTGTTCCAAGGGCACAGTGATGGTTTATTCCTCATAAAAACTCTGCGAGCAGACCCCTACGCTGTTAGTGGCACTCTTTTACAGATAAGGAAAGCAAGGCTTAGAGAATGCTCTAGTTAACTCTGACTGCCTAACAAACTGTCACACAACTTAAGGGCACATGGATTTTGCAGATCGGGAATTTGGGAAGGGCAGAGGTGAGAAGCTGTCAGACCACAGAGGAGTGGAGGACTTTTTTCTTCCTATAATTCCTTGTCTGAATTCTGCAGAAAAAAAGTTTCTGTTCTCATAGCTGAAAATACTTAGGGCACCCAGAAAACAGTCAGTTGGCTCCAAGACTTTTGTGGCTTTGTTTCTACTAAGGCTAAGGGAATCCAGGAGGCCTGAGGCTGAAGTTTGCCAAAAACTATTCTATAGAGCCTGGGTCTGCAGGTGCTTGGGCTTAGGGCTTGTTGAAAGAATAACGGATGCACATACAAGAAAGGGGCTGGATCCCGAGTTTGCAGATTTTGTAGCCTGTCTGCAGAACTGAAGGGTCTTTTGTGATGATAACTCCTGCAATATTTTTAGTGGAAGATGAGTTATAGGGAGTGACTTCTGAGAACACACCAGGGGCAAGGGGCAAAGAGACACGTCCAGACAGGTTCAAGGGAGTTGCTTGTGTCCAGCTGAAATTCTTTATCCAAATTTAAGGCAAACTGTGATGGTTTGCCAACAGAGCAACAACTGGCCAGACTTGTTCTGGCCAGCTGCCGTGAGGCAGGGAAGCTTCTCACCTCATCTCAAGAGGCAGCCTTATTCTCTGCCCCTGACGTCAGCTTTCCCAGAGGCTGGAGGGTGGTGCCAGGAAGGAGAACCTTGCTGCTCTCCCTTTAAGGCTCTGAGCTCACAGCAAAGAGGCAGATGGCTGGTGATGCTCACGGCAGGGTGCTGGGATGTGCCAGCAGGTGCAGGCTGATCATCCCCTCTGATGAGCAGTGCGCTCCCTGTTTGGTGCTCTGGTATCCTGGAGCGAGGTCTTGCCCACTGAGATAGGGTGCAAACTCCTCCTGGAAAAATACCAGCTAAGCCGAATACTGAAGGTTTACGGAGATACTGGTGCTTTGCTGAGAGTTCCCACTTGGAAATCTTTCTCCCGGAAGCAGATCTCATCTGCTTCTGGTGCAGTAGTTTATATGGGAAGTCTAACATAGACCAGGAAGTCAGGGCATGACACAAAGAAACCATTGCCTTAGTTTGTGATCCAGCCAGCTCCCATAGTGGATGACTGGAACCCAGCACTGTAGGAAGCTCTTGAACATGGTGAAGTACACCTTCTCCAGCAAGATGCCCCCTGAGGAGTGAGGGGGTGGGGTGTCTGCAATCAGGAGCCCCAGGTCACTGTGGAAGCCTGCTCCTGGTGCTCCTTAGCACCTCTGGCCTTCTGTGCATCTGCACACATACACGCATGTGCGCCTACAGGCAGTGAGACTTTCTGCAGTTTTGGCTAAAATTTAAAAACAGACAAACTGGCTTTTAGGCAGATTGACATCGGTTGTTTGAACTAAAAGTCAGCTGGAGCTTCTTGAAAATTCTAGGAGGCTGGGTGGAGCCCCAGTGGCCTTGTCTCACTTAACCCTGATAGCAGTAGCATAAGGAAAGGATTATTTGATATCCATTTAGTAGATGAGGAAACTCCTCCATGATGTCCTCCCAGCTCATGCCCAGTGGACCAAGAGGGTCATATGACTTTGGAGTCAAGATTTTGACATCTGTGAACTGGAGACCCGCACTGGCTTTCCTTATTCTGCAGCACCCGAATGAGCAGCGGGCAGACCTCATTCAGGCAGGTTTGCACAGAATCTGTCACTAGTCTGTTCTCCAGCGACAGGTTTCCATGCCCCTCCTTGGGGCCCCTGCAGGGCTCTGCCATGGTGAAATGCTGTCAAGTCCTGTTTCCATTTGTTCAGGCTCCTGAGAAAGGGAGGGTCCTGTCACACCAAAGCCTTGGAAGGACATGGGGAAGTGAACAGGTGATTATTAGGCTCGTGGAATTCTGAGTCATTTGATTTGTTTTCTAATTTTGAGCTCTCTGAATTGTTGGCATGACATGGCTTGAATACTACATTTAAAAAAGAACCCGAAAGGGATTGGAGGTCAGAAATGATCTATTTTAGCTTTTAACAACAACAGTCCAGTGCCCTCTTGTGCATCTCTGTATCACTGTATCACGCTGCTGGTCACATTTATTTGTCTCCCTGTCTGTCTCTCCCTGTGGTCCATGGGAATTGGAAGTCATGATTTATGTACCTTTCCGCTGAAGAACCAGCTAAAATCCGGCACACTGTCTAACCTCAAAGAGCATGTGCTGAACATAGGAGCAGTTCTTACAAGGGGTTCCATGGCATGATGCAGAAGGTGGGTAGTGGCATCCCAGACTCTTACTGATGATTCTGGGTCATGCTGCTGTTAGGAGAGAGCATTCTGCCTCCTGGCTGAATCCTCTCTCACGCTCAGTACACTTCTCCTTGGGGTCCGGCTGCCCTCCAGGGCCACCTCTCTTCTGCCTACGTGTATGACTTTGATACTCAAGGCTGAGACAGACTCCTGGGCACTTTCAGGCTGAGCCCTCCCCTCATGTGTGATCCTTTCCTCTCCACAGCACAACAGTGAAAGAAAAAGGCCTTCAGTCTCAATTCTTCAAGTTCATGATTAGGTCTATTTGTTGAGTTCTTAGACTTTATCAGATGCTGGGCCAGCTGCCTCATTGCAATTAATTTGTTTTGTTTTCACAAGAGCTCTAGTCGTGTATTCCCTGATATATTTATACATTTCAGAAGTATTAATTGAGCATCTGTTACATGTGGCCACTCTGATGGGCACTGGGATCTAACTGTGACCAAGACCAACAAAGAACCTGCTTTCTTCGACTTTGGAATCTAGTATGGAAGATAGAAAATGCTCTGTTGTCCATAAATTGAGAAGATCTTTGAAGATGGTGGGACAAGTCACATACAGTGAAGACAGAGCTGGGGTAGAGATGGAAGTAGATGGTGTGGTCAGGATCTAAGGCAAGAAAGATGGGGGCTGGAGGAGGCACAGCCCCCAAGCACCTCACTTCCACTTTCATTTCACTGGCCTTCAACAGGTCACACCTCGTGGGACAGGTTACATTGTACCTGTCCTGGGTGACCAGAAGAGGACTATCACCCAGCAGGGGGCAGGGGTGATAGTAGAAAAGTTGCTGCAGATGCTTATGGGAATGATGGTGGTCGGCCAGAATAGGTGGTAGGCCAAAGCTTTCCTTCTCATGTCGTGCATAAGTAAAGTTCAAGCTGATATCTGCTGTGTCCATCAGGGCTTGGAGGGATAGAGGAGTCCCAGTAGTCATAGAACTAGTAGGGGATCCAGAGGTCACGTCCTGGTGTCCTGCCTGAAAAGTGGTCTCATATGCTCCACCTTAAACAACCTGATTATTGCAGGAAGGTTTTGAAACTCTAATTAAAAGGACACAGAACATTAAGACAATTCAAAATAGGTCTACGTTGTGACTTCACTTATGAGTTGGGGAAAGGTATGTCTCCCAGCTTCATTCGTAAGATACCAACTGTATCAGTCAGCTTAGTGGTAGTAACAAACACTCCCGAGATCTCAATGACTTACCAGTCACCAACTTTCCTTTGTTGCTCAGCTGCAGGTTGATTGTAGTGGTTCTGCTTCGTGTGCTTTCACGTGCCAGAAGCCAGGTTAGGAGCATGCCATGCGCCATGCCACTCTTGGGGCAGAAGGAAAGAGCAAGAAAAAAAGCAACAGAGACTTGCAAGCCCCTTCGAGTTTCACAAGGCAAGCAGCATATCTGTTCTCTTGCCATCAGCCAAGCAAGTCACGTGACAGGAAAGTATATTCCACCTACAGGGAAGCACCCTGAATCACACAGAAGTGGGCGGGGTTGTAGAATAATCTTATAGGAAAAGGTGAATAGCTGGGAACAGAAATACTATCAGCTCCATCTACCTTGAAGAGGTATTTCTGAAATTAAGAGAATGATGTGTACAAAGCAACTCCAACTGTCAACACAATAAACACTATAAAGGCCGATTCTTATTAAGTAGCTCAATTTTAATCTAAACATATATATGAGTATAGGATTAAAATCTGCTACTCCATCCCTTCCCCCCTTCTCTCTCTTATCAGCTGCCACCTTCTGACACGTTTATGTGAGCAGAAAGTGGTGAGTTTGCTCAAAATGTGCAGCTCTGGTGACAAGCAGGCCTTGACTTGAAACTCAGCTCTGTTGCTCACTCCTTGTGTGACCCTCTGGGATCACTGTCTCCTCTAACCCTCAGTCTCTTCATCTGCAAAATGAGGAGAAAGCCCACACCATCAGACTGGTGTGAAGATTCAAACTCAGCCCATTTGGCTTCTCCTGTCTCAGTAGATATGCCCCAGTCTCTGGCAAGTTCTTAGAATTAAAGCACATTCAAAATATTCCAAATCGAGATGGGAAGAGCTCATCTTCATGCCAGACACTGAGGTTTTCTGCCATAATTATTGACATTCCCTTTATTGGAAGAGGCTTTGGGGCTCTTCTTTCCTGGTGAAATTCCTAGATGTCTTGAGATTCCCAGCCTACTCCAGGCCACCCCAGCCTCTGCTCTCCTTGGTGCTGACCCCACCACCTGGAATGCCTCCATTTTTCTCATAGGGAACATTTGAATGTTCCCAAGTCCCCTCACCACCCTTGTCCCCCACCATCAGAGTTAGTTGAATGCCCTTGACTCTGTTCTTTTCAACTGGGCTCAGCTACCCACCTAGGATGTGTTGGTGACCCAGAGTGCCAATACCTGGGGGTGACTTCTTGGGTGAAAGCCTAGCTCCCCTGCTTTCTATGAGCAACTCAGCTAGGACCTTCTTTGGGTCTCTCGCATCGAAGCAAGTAGAGGTCAGGGTGCTTTGAATGAGATGCTAAATAATGCCGAGGTCATCTGAGGTAGCAGAAAAATGAGCTGGCATCAAGCAAGAAAGTGGCCCAGTTCTATTTGCATTTTAGAATGATTCCTCCTCTGGCTGTGCAGGGATAGTACTGGGAAATAGAAAGAAAAGCCAGAGAACCACACAATTGTTCAGACAAGAGATGGTGCCCTTGTTTTTCGAGAAACATGCCTGGTAAATACTTAGCACGTTCCCTGCTCTGTTTCTTTGTTTTCCGACTGTTGGGTTTGTGCCGTGCCAGGGGCTTGGTACACGCAGTCTCTTCCAACGCAGAATTCCAGGAACAAGCATTGATGAAATTCCACGAGAATTTGATATCCAAGCACACTGTCGGTCTTTTCTAGTAATTCATTTTTATTTCACTTTGTAAAAGGGGATCGATAGGTAATAAATTAAATGAAAACAAAACACCAAGCAACAACTTAAGAACAGCCCTTCATTGAGAGATTCTGGATGCCTCGCCCTCTGTCCCACCACCACAGGAGACACCCTGCTCTACCGCCCCACAAATCTCCTTCTCTTTCTCTTTGCTGGGGTAGGAGGATTTTTGCTATTCTCCATGATTTGGGTTGAATTCCGGGCACATCTAGATTAGAAGTTGTTCTAGGCCAGAAGACCCGATTTTATTCTGATTACAAAACTCAATTTTTTTTTTTCTGGAAAAAGAGAGATTGTTGAAATATTTGACCCACATTCCCATGTACATCTTTCTCTTTGTAAATGATAGACTCTAGTTTTAAGAGCAGTTTCAAGTTCATAGAGTGGAGAGTGAAGTTCCTATATTCATCCCTTCCCAGCCATCCAAAATTCCCCTGTTATGGACATCTTGCCTTAGTGGGGTACACTTGTTGCCAGGATGTACATCTGATGATCCAATATTAATGCACAGGCCACAGTATATCTGAAGGCCATGGTATATATGGGGGTTCAGAGTGTATGTTGTGTGCTCTATGGGTTTTGGCAAATGTATAATGATGCATACTCAGAAGAGATTTCCTGCCCCAAAAGTCCTCTGTGCACCCTTAACCTCCCTCCTCCTGATCCCTGGCAATCCTACTCTCTAATTTTGCCTTTTCCAGGGTGTCATAAAATTGGAATTAGACAGGAGGTAGCATTTTTGATGTCTCTTTCTTCTCCCCTTTCCTCCACATTACACATGCACATAAACACACACACACACACACACACACACACACACACACACACACACTTAAACACACACTGTCCCTTGAAACCCGATAGAAAAGTCGAGAACAAGCCACCACTAACTTGGGGCTCATTTCCCCTCTCTGCCAGGCCGACCATCAGAAATCACTACACCTACTCAGGAGATCCAGGCTTCTCCTCCTGATTCCGACTCGATTCGCTCCTTTCTTGTTTTCCTAAAAGCAAGGGCCTCTCTGCCTGCGTGGTGTCTGAGCAGTAATTACCTTGTGTCTGTTCTGCTGCCTTCAAATTATTTTCCCCACCTTCAGAGCAATTGCCTCCCACTTCTTATCTCTACTGTGATCCTCTACGGGGCACAGGGGACCTGTCTCTTAACTCTCATATTTTTGCTTCTGATGTTAAAAAGTCCCCTTGAACTTGCATTTTACAGACACCAGCAAAGCCTGAGTGTCTTCTCGTAGCCTGACACTTCCTGGGGGCAGGGTGTTTGCAATTACAGGCTGAGCTGGCTGCGGGATCAGAGGGATGCTGAGGCCCGGCCTGCAGAGCATCTTTGATGAGTGATGGGGTCATTATCATGACTGTTATGAGGGGAACGCCAGCACAGTCCTGGGCAGGATCCCCGCCTCCCTTTATCGCGCCTTCCCTGTAAAGACGGACAGAGGTAGACATACATATATACATCTGCCTTTCCTGAGATGCAGGCCTGGCTAGCAGAGGGGCCAAGGAAGCTGGACAGACAGGTCCCTCGCACTCAGGAGCAATCCCGTCCTCCCAGGGCCTCCTCTTTCTTGCTGACAGCCCATCCATTCTCAGGGGGCATGAACACAGTTGAAACCCAAATTGGAGGGTCGATTTCCTTTTCCAGGTTTTGGATAATCCCTGCTTCCCCTTTATCTTTTTATCTTAAGGCTTAGGGCTTCTCTCATTGGAGGTATTTTCTGCCACTTTTGTCTCTTGAGGAGAAGATTTTAAAAAATACCCCAGGGCTGGTGACCTCAGCCCTCGCCTTAGCAGAGAGCTTCTCTGGGGAAGTGCCGTTCCCTCCGTTGTTCCCCATGAGCGTCTGTGTTCTACGCGGCAGTTGGTAATTGTCCGTTTTGGCCTGTTTGGTAAATCTGGGTCCCTGTGGGTGGGCCCAGCCTTCCCACCCAGTGGAGCAGAGAGACACACCCAGTGTTCATTGTCTGGAGAGGAGGCCACGCTCAGCCAGAAAATATGATCTTAGAAGGGTTGGCAAGGGGCCTCTCTGCCTCTCAATTCAGTCTTGGACTTTGAGGAGCTATGAGGTTTGGGGGTGGCTACAGGGTGTCAGGGGCTCATGGCCCCCTTAACAGGAAAGTATTAACTGGGAAGAGGTCCTCCGGCCTCTAGCCATGTGCCACCGTAGAGGTGGGAAGCCTCTCTGTCTTCCAGGTGAGCGTGGGTCTGCTTAACATCCCCTTCAGGAGACCTGCCCCCTACTGCCAAAAAACAACTCTCAGAACCTTAGAAACTGGTCTCAAAAACACTGCCGAATGCAGGGAAGGAACCTGCCTTGTCATTATAGGAGAGCAGGAAGAGGTCCTATTGCCTCCCCAGAGCAGCTGGGGAGGCAAGGAATGTTCTAGAGCTCATGTTTGAAGGCATGGCTGTACTTTAAAATAGTCTCCACATTCCCATCATTATTACTTTTGTTTTGTTACTTATAAAACTTCATTTATGATGGAACCCATCATTACCATCATTGTGTTCTGAATCTTAAAACCCCAACCGGAGGTGGCACTACCCTTGCTCCCACTTTATAGAGCAGAAGTTTGAACCCCATCCACTGGGAAAGGCAACGACCCATCCTCACTTGACATTCTCCATCTCCTGACCTGCCTGGAGGCCTTTGTGGTATATTGAGAAGCAAGTTGAGCCTTTTTATTACATTTTCACAATGCGCAGAGTGCTTTGACATTGCTGGTCCAAGGAGATGTTTGAAATTTGTGGGTAAAGCAAGACAGAAGTGTCCGTTGGTTAAATTTTAGGAGCAGGACTTTGCAACCCATTGGTTTTATATGCTGTATTGAAAACCACAAGCCAACAGATGGAAGAGATGGAATTCAAGATTATCCCAATCCTGGATTTATTCCTCAATTTGGAATCTGGTCACATATGAAAATGCTCAGGGGCACAGACCATCAGCACAGATGGAGATAAGGAAGGAGCCCCAGGTCCCAGACCTGTGAGGTCAGGGTCTGCATATGTCTGCTTTGTTCATTTCCACCTCATTCTGGAAGTGGCTGTGTCAATTCCTGTGACTGAATCAAATATTCCAATGAATCAATAAATAGGCTCTGCCAAGAAGCCAAGAAGATGAGGAATATTGAAACAATATTGGGGGTACCTTGGTCCTAATCCTGCTCCAGTTCACAGAAAATGGAAGGTAGCATTTGACTTTTTTTTTTCTGTTTCAAGGAGTCCAGTGATTTTTTGTTTTCTGTTTCAGCCACCACAGTCCCCTGTCAGACCATAATGCCCTAGCAACCCCCTGAATGCTGGAAGGAGAGGAGGGGTTGTTTACAATGAAGAACCTTGATGACTTTGGTGGGAAGGAATTACCTGCTAAGTGTGTGGTCTCAGAAGGAAATTCCCGGGTAGGTTGTGCAAGGACAGATGAAGAAATGAGATGCAGCTCTTTGGAATTGTAACAGTATTCCAAGACACATGTTTCTCAGGGGCTGGGATTTTATCTTGCATCTGTCACACACTTAGGGTGTGACATGGGGGAATGCACTTCCCCTCCCTGAGCCACAGTTCCTCATTTATAAAGCGGAGAGTTTGGATTTCTGAGATCCCCATCTCAGGCAGTCAGTGGGGTCCAGCTGGGAATTCAGAAACACAGACTATTGGAAAGAGAGGCAGCAGGACCTGATGGGGCTTGTAATAGATAGTGAGGAAAGGGCCCAGCGCTCTGAATTCAGCCAGTGCAGAAAGAAAATCTAAAGCCATCTGATCTAAGGGGCCCGGGAGGACAGTAGGAATCTCCCAGGAGGGGCAGTCAAGCCGGGTCAGGCTCTGGGCAGGCTGCCTGCTTTGGAGAATGGCATCAATGTATGGGAGAGGCTCCTAAGGCCAGACAGGTGTCAGAATACTGGCCAAGTGGACAGGAGGTCAGGATGGGGCTTTAGTTCTAAAAATGGTACCTGAGGGCAAAGCAGGCTTGATGCAAAGCCCAGTCACCCGGAGCACCCGGGGTAGCTGGTGTGGCCCTAGGCCTTCTCACTCTGGGATCCCAAGGCTTATGACAGCTACAGTAATTCTAGGCTCACCGACCTTCTCAGGACACATAGAGCACTAAGTACAGGCAGGAGGGTTGGAGAAACCGGAATGGACACCATTAGAGCTGAAATGAAGTATCTGCATTTAATCCAAATACAAAGCTGTACCAGCCCAGGCAGCAGGGGCGCTTTCTCTGTGCCATCTTATGCTACATGCCTCGCGTTGGCAAACTCATGACAAGCTAGTTTTTAGAGCTTTGGCTAATTGATCACGATGGTACGAGGCAATACTAAAACATTTGTTAATGTTTATCAACACATGATGCCTGTTCCTTCAACTGTGGCCACCACTGAAGAAGAGTCCGGGCAGAAATACTGAGGAAGGAAAGGGGCAGATGGAAACCCATGCAGAATAAAAGCATTTAGGGAAAAGAGGCCTTCTCCTCACTGCGTCTATGTGGACTTCATTGCCTGGTGTCTTTCTCTGGCAGGGTCAGAGGGCTAGACTTGCCTGCTCTTCCAGTCATTTCTTCAGCTATCCAGTTAGGATTCCATGCTCCCACGCTGGAGGTGACTCCAGGCAACCTTCTTTAGCCTCTTCTAGAAATGTTCCTTAGGTTCCTCCAGGCTTTGACCTGGGTAACTATCGGAGTTTTAATCATATTTAGCACAAAGATGTAACAGAAGCAAATCACACATCTTTCCCTTTGGGAATCAGATATACCAGGCACAGTATAGCCAGAATTGAACCCAGAGGCACTTACTCACCGAGCCACATCCCAAGCCCTTTTTTCCTTTGCTCTTTTTAGATATTTAAGACCATAGAGAGTGTATTTTTACATATTATACATAGCGGGAATATAACTTACTCTAAATAGGATCCCAGGCTTGTGGTTGTACATGATGTGGAGACTCACTGTGCTTTATTCATATATGCACAAAGGAAATTTATGCCTGATTTATTCCATTCTCTTTCCTATTCCTAGCCCCCTCCCTTCTCTTCATTCCCCTTTGTCTAATCCAATGAACTTATATTCTTCCCCTCACAGTCCCCTTTGTGTGATAGCATCACAGATCAGAGAGTATTCAACCTTTGATTTGGGAGGATTAGCTTATTTCACTTAGCATAATTGTCTCCAGTCCATCCATTTTCTGACAAATGTTATTAAGCCATTCTTTTTATGGCTGAGTAATATTCCATTGTGTATATATACCACATTTTCCCTTGAAGGGTACCTTGGTTGGTTCCATAGCTTAGCTATTGTGAATTTAGTTGCTATAAACATTGACGTGGCTATGTTACTATAGTATGCTGATTTTAAGTCCTTTGTGTATCCACCAAGAATTGGGTAACTGGGTCAAATGGTGTTACCATTCAAAGTTTTTTGAGGAATCCCCATCCTGATTTCCATAGTGGTTGTACCAATTTGCAGTCCCACCAGCAATGTACTTGTGTACCTTTTCCTCACCAACACTTACTGTTACTTGTATTCTTGACAATTGCCATTCTGACTGGAGTGAGATGGAATCTCAGTGTAGTTTTAATTTGCATTTCTCTGATTCCCAACTTCTTTAGCCCCTATATCTGTTGGAAAGACACTTTTCATCATATCCACCTGTGATTAATTTATGCCAGAGCGTCCATCACCCTTTCCAATGGCCAAGTCAAAGGCCAGTTCCTGCAAGAAGACTTCCTCATCTTCACACGTCATCATTAGGAGGGATCACACCCAACTCTAGGTTCTCAGCTCTACATTTCTACTTCTCTTTTAGCACCTCTCAGAATGATCTGTGTTTATTTTCCTCATTAACTACTTGGTGAATCATCATGGAATGAATCACCATTTTCTACCCCCTCCAAACTCTCCTGGCACACAAAGAGACCATGGTGGTGTGGCAGGATGGTATACACACACGGTACCCATTAACAAACATACATAGGATGTTTTTATGCATATATGACATCTGAGTATTTGCATACAGTTGTCCTTGAAAGTACACAAGGGAAATAAACTTCTAGGGTATTGGGGAGTAGGGTTTCCATAAAACGCAGGCAAAATCAACTACAAATATATCAGGCTTGAAGAAGGTGATAGTCCTTATGTCTGGTCGAGGTGAGGCCAAAGTTTGTTCACAGTCTCAGCACTGCAAGTTTACGGAGTCATCAAAAGAAATCATGGTAAAATAAAATGGTTTCCATTAAAAACAGTGGGCTTCTCTCTAGTCTACTGAGAGCTGAAATATCCTCTGCCAAACACTATGTAGAGTTCAGAGGCTCAAATGATGTTTTATGTTCTTTAAATTTCTGTGATTTCACATCAAAATTTAGTCCTGGCCCCACATTCTGGTTCTTCACAACCACACAAGTAATCTTAGAGATTATTGGTATCAGGTCTTCCAAGGACATAGCAATCTCTTCAAGTGTGTGGGATAGATATTTCCCTAATCAACAAGGGACTAGATAGTAATTCTCAGGTATGCCCGAGTTTATCTTTAATTTCTGTTATTAGTAAAAATTAGCTTAACTCTTCAGCACCCATTTCTACTTGGTGGTAAGAAATGCTATCTTGCTAACCCAAGTTAATGTATCACTTTCATTTTGAAGTTTATTTCATTCTAGGAGAACACTTACATTTGTAGTGTTCTTCTAGACTTTTCTTTATTCTTTTCCCACAAAAGTATTCTAACTTCATGATATCCTTTTGTAGTTACTACTGTTGCTGTGTACTTTAAAAAAAATCAACTTCACAAAAATAAAATAAATTTATTTTAAATTAATGTTTTGTTAATTTCTATGAAAATAGCCTGCTAGAATTGGGATGGTTTTGAATACATAGGTTGTGTGGGGAGAACTGTCATTAACAATATCGTATCTAATCATGGCCATGATACTATTTATATCTCTAAATGTCTATAAATTTATGGTATAACTTTTAATTTAGGTCTTTTTTCTATCAGCATTGTATTGTGCTTTTAGGTTTAGAGACCTGGCATATATGTTGTTGAATTTTTATAATATAATGTTTCAATATATTTTGTAATAAAATATTTTATAATAAGTTTAATATTTTAAAATTTGTATTAATTGATTTTCTTTTTAAATTGGGTTTTTTTGAAACAATTGCTTTTTATTTGACTTCAATAACAATATTGAATAGAAGTGGAGAGAACTGACACTCTTTTTCTAGATCTTAGGGGATAAAAATTTATTCTTTCATCATTAAGTATGAGATTAAGTATGGAATTTTCATGGATAATCTTTCTAATATTGAGGAAATTCCCTTATATTCCTAGTTTTATAAGGATTTTGTCATAAAATGGTGTTAAATTTTGCCACATGTGGGGTTATATATGAAAGCTCAATGTGATTATTTTCTTTGCTCTTCAATATGACCATATTACCATATGAAGTACAGTAAATACTTCTTAAAAGTTAACATGGCCATGAATCCCTGAGTGAAGCCCCATTTTCTCATAATATACAACTTTTTTTTTTTTTTTTTTGGTACTAGGGATTGAACTCAGGGGCGCTTAACCACTGAGCCACATCTCTAGCCCTTTTTAAAAATATTTTGTTTAGAGACAGGGTTTCACTGAGTTACTTAGGGCCTCACTAAATCACTGAGGCTGGCTTTGAACTCACAATCCTTCTGCCTCAGCCACCTGAGCTGCTGGGATTACAGGTATGTGCCACACTCCTGGCATATATAACCTTTTTTTTTTTTTTTGTAAGTAGATAGCTAATGATTTTCTAAGTGTTAAGAATTTTTTTCATAAGGGGTATTTGACTGAAGTTTGCTTTTCTTGTAAAGTAATCGGTCTTGGGATGAGCATAAAAGTGAGTTCATAAAATAATTTGGGAGCTCTTCCTCCATGCTTTGTTTTTAAAAAAAGATTTGTGTGGGATTATTTATTTCACAAATGTTTTATGAAATCATTATGAAATCTTCTTGGCTTGTAGTTTTGCTTGTGGCAAAGTTTTAATTAAGAACTTATTTAAAAATTCAGTATGGGGCTATTTGAGTTTTCTATTTCTTCTTGAGTCAATTGTAATAATTGATGTCTGCCAAAGAATTTGTTTAAGCTAAATTGTCATATTTGTTAGCATAAGATTTTTATTATATTCATTATCACTTTTTTCAAGCATATGTGGTATTATAATGATGTCTCTGCTCATATCCAAGTATTGAAAATATGCCTTCTTTTTTTTTAAAAAAAAGCTTGATCAATCCATTTAAAAATTTTTCAATTATATTTATATTTTTAAAGACACTGCTTTGGTTTCATTGATTTTTACATATTATTTATCTTTTCTATTTTGTTAATTTCTTCTCATAATTATTCTATTTTCACTTCTATTCACCTTAGGCTTATTTATCTTGTTTTATATAAATTCTTAAGATAGAAGTTCAGGTCATTCATTTTGTGCCATTTTTGTTTTTGAACATAATCATACTAAATACATTTTCTGATAGTTCCTGACTTAGCAGCTTTCCAAAATTTAAAAATATTTTCTGATGTCATTATCATTCAGTTCAAAGTGTTTTCTATTTTTTCATGACTTATTCTTTTTCTCATAGTTTATATAGATGTATGTTGTTTAATTTCCCACTTTTGGAGTTTTTTTTTTGGTATATATTTCTATTCTTAAACCTAATATTTTATTTTTTTACAGAAAAATTACGTATAACTTTAGACTTTGAATTTTTTAAAACTTATTTTATGGTCTATAATATAATCCAACATTATATAATCTCCCATGGGCATCATGAGAGAAATGTATCTTCTCTTTTTGAGTGGCACTTTCTGTAGATGTCACTTAGTTCCAGTTGACTTGTAATGTTATTCAAATCATCCACACTTCTACTTCTTGTTCTAGTAATTACTGAGTGAGTGATGTTAAAATCTCTGCCTCCAACTACGAATTTACTTTATTTTCTCTTCCATGCTATTGTTAGAGGTTGTTAATAGATGCCTGTACATATTGGAAATGACACCAGAGTCTTTGCTTGGGACACATTCACACAAGCCACAGCTTTCTCATGTGTCATTGGGCACACTCAAATTCTCATCTCCTTTCTCATAACGAAGGCTATAAGGACACTATGTCCTCTGAATGTACGCACAGGTGTTTTGTTATGGACCACCTCACTTCATCCCTGTTACTTATGTTCATCTCAAAGTCTACCTTGCATAATATTAATATAGACCTTCTAGCCTAGTCCTGGTACTTGCATGACATCTAACTTTTCATCTTCTTCCTTTTAACCTCTCTATGACTTTATATTTTAAGTCTGCTTTGTATAATTAATTTGGATATTGTCATTAGATCCTCTCTGACAATATTTTAGCTGGAGTGTTGGGATCAGTAAAATTTAATGGGATCATTGATATGGTAGACTAAACCTCCGATCTTGCTATTTGTTTTTTATTTTTCTTCTTTTTCCGCTTTGTTTTGTCCTAATTATTATTTTATTTGTTTCCATTATTAGATTATTTGAAATCCCTGGCCTTTTATTTTTAATATTGCTCTAGGGAATACCTTCAACTTATCCTACCTTGAAGCTATACTATACCATGTCATGAACAATGTAATAATTGTATGACTGTATACTTTCTTTATCCCATCCCATCTTTTTTTGTCATTCAATGTGTGTGTGTGTGTGTGTGTGTGTGTGTGTGTGTATGTGTGTGTAGTACACAGACACATAGCTCTTGCCATCTTACCCTGTCAGTGAAATAGGACCTTAATTTTTCTGCAAGTTACAGATCATAGGTCTTCACTGCCGCAGTCTGGCTGGGCACAAATCATGAGCCACTCAAGAGGAACAAACTTTATTTCTGAACTCCACCAGCACACTCCACACACGCTCCCCAGGAACTCTCCCGAATGCCACGCGGCTCCTCCAGGAACCACCAATCGGAAAATCCCCCCTCGGGCACCTCCCCAGCCAATGCGAACTCTTCAGGAATCCCCACGAGAGAGCTCAACCGGAGCTCAACCGGAACTCAACGGGAACTCCACGAGAATTCAAAAGTCATCATCTTAATGGCTTGCTGGCGTCACCTCTCAACCACTACTTCTGGCAAAAATGCCATGCGTCATCCCAACTCGGCTGTGGCCCTCCACACTTCACTATAGACTCTGCCCACCTGAATTTGAGGGTTGCTCTTCTGATACTGTACCTGACTGGGCAGTTATGGATCATGTCCTTAGGCTAGAGCAAGGTCAGATCAGTGCCTCTGTACATGGTGGCTGTCTTGTGGTTGCTCATCAGAGGCATCTCTAATGTCATAGACCTCACCAGACTCTTGTTCTGTCTGCTTCTCCAATCACACTGGTTCCAGCAAGTCAGACAGCTGAGTTCACCCCAAGTTATGACATTATTTAGACTTTTCCTTTCAACTTGGAATATGAAACAGGGATAAATCATTCAACCTCCGTCATCCATTTAACCCCTGTGTAAACTGTCTGAGGAATATAATGATAATTACCTTTTTCAGGGACAGAGTTGGGGGGAGAGTCAATTAAGGCTTGCACTGTGCTTTGAGATCTTTCAATGAAAGGCTCGGGGTTATTATGTTAACAAGATACCAGAGGGATATTTGCCAGCAGTGTCTCCCTTTGAGCCAGCATGTCTGTCATTAGTAATTTGGGGGCTTGGCACAGAGTCATGGGAATGTTTTAATGGCTTCTGCTCAACCCCAGAAATAGATCGTGAAGTTGCTTGAAGAAATGCTTGTTTTCTCTGCTCTCTCTATTTCTGTACACGTGGGGACTCTTGGGAGAGATCTCAGGTTCTTTGACGAGGGCCAAAGAAGTGGGTAACAAGGTCTTGTGCTGCCCCAATAAATTCTCATAGAAAATAGTGCCCAGGTCTGTTATGGGGATTGCTTTAGAGGTGGGTTATACCACCAGAGAGGATTGTTGGCCTAAGCTACAGTTCTGGAGCTACCTGGACACTTTGATAATTCAGTGAGACTTGAGAGCAAGAGGTAAGCCTTTCTTCTTCTGAGAAATATTTGGGAAGCCTTTGTAAATGTGAATGAGTTATTTCATTTCTAAGCCAACTCCAAAATGCTTGTCGGGGCTGTCTTTATGAGTCAAGAAAATAAAAATGCTCTCTGTTTGTGAGGCCTGGACTTGCTTCCAGGACATGGGCAAAAAAAAGTGTGTCCAACCAGGCTGGGGTTGGGACTCTCCTTGGGAGAGTCCTTGCTGTAGCTTCATTTCCAACCAATTAACAAACCGTTCTTTTAAAACCTTCCATCTGTCCCTATACCTCAGTTTTTTTTTTTCCTTCATTCCTCCCGAATTCTTTGCTTTATGTTTAGTCAATTCTTTTCTATGCTGGTCAAGGCATCAAAACAGACTGGAAAAATGAAACCTAGCAGATGTGTTGAGATGAGAATTAGTGTTGACCCCTACCAATGGTGACCTTGGGCAAGTCACTGAACTTCTACAAGTTTCATTTCACCTTCTGATGGGTAGAGAGCTAACACGGGGGTCCCTCAGGATGGAGGGATGATGGAGTCCAAATGGGCATAGTTATTTCAGGCACAAATGTAAACTAGGGAGGACAGTAAGTTTAAGTATGGTGGGGATGGTGGCAAATGGGAACATCCATGCCTGGTCCAAAAGGAGCCGCCGTTATTCTGTTACAGCAAATGCTTCTATAACATTACCTTCGGTTTCAAAAATCAAACAAAAAGGAAACTTTGAAATGTGTGTACAAAGTCTCCTCATTTTTAAATGTTGGAACTAATTCATTTTCTTTCTAGAAGAAGATTGGAACAATTGAAATGTGGTTATGGACTGGGTTTGGCTTAAAAACTACCAGACTGATATTTATGATTGGCCTTAACTTTTATTTATCATTTTCTGCCTTCTTCCTCTTTATCCTGTCATACTTTACTTTTCCTTTTTTTTCCTTTTTCACCTGCTTTTCTTATGGAATTAAGAATTTGTTTTTACATTATCGTTAAGTGACACCAGAGTCTTTGCTTGGGACACATTCACATAAACCACAGTTTTCTCGTGCGTCATTGAGCATACTCAAATTCTCATCTCCTTTCTCATAACCAGTGATATAAGGACACTATCAAACCCAGTGAGTTTTGAAACAGTTAAGTCTATACTTCCATTCCCAAGAGGAAAATGGAGACCAAATCTTTCCACTTTTATTTTTTAAAAAACCCAACATTTTAAACATCCAACTTGGCCATTGATACAATTGCCAAGAATGCTAACTGCCCCGTCAGCTGAAGCTGTTACTGTGGTTGGGTTTGCCAGTCCTTGGTCACATAAACAGTGCCACTCCTGAGCCTGGCAAGGAGTTGGCTGAAAGCAGGCATGACAATGTGGCTCCATTACCGTTTCAGAAAAATATGCTGAAGAGGCCCCAACCACTGTTGGGGATTTAATAATTGCACTGGTGAAGTACGTTCTTCACCAAAAATGAACATAATTCTTCCCAGTCACAATGACTTGCTTTCTTTCCACTCCTTTCATGGGAGATGTGACTCTTCATTTAGAACAAGAAGACACCTCTTTGGAACAGTGTCATTCACCTTTGTATGCATGTCACAGTGACAGAGAGAACCAACTGTTAGAAAGGGTATTCTCTCCATTGAGAATAGCTATAGCCACCAAGTCCTGGATATACATGGCATACAATCCAACATGGCAAAAAGTGAAAATGACCCACAAGTCCACTAACTGGAATATCCATGCAGTGGAAAGCTATTTTCCAAAAAAAGATGGATTGTGGATACACAAAACAATGGGATGAATCACAAAACATTATGCTGAATGAACGGAACCAGACACATAGGACCATGTATTGAATGAGTCTTCATGAATGAAACGTCCTAAAAAAAATCAAATTAATACAGTTAAAAAGTACATTATCTATACAGTTCTTTTTGAGGGGGAGGGGGAGCTCAGGTTGGGAAAAATAACAGGCTTCAAAAGGGATCAAGATTTGTTTTAGGGTGCGATAGAAATGTCCTACAATTAAAGAGTAGCCATAGGTATGCAAGTTTACACATTTACCAAGTCATTGAACTGTACACTTAAAACAACATTATGTAAATTATTCCTTAATAAAGCTATTTAAAAATACACAGGCAATAGACTTACCTGTTTGTCAAGAGATTTGACTTCCTGGAGCCAAGGAGCCTTGGGGGACAAGTTCTGGGTAATATTAAGAAAGGACTTCATTCATCTGTCTGTTCTTTCTTCCTCTTTGAGTTGAGGTCCCTGAGCTGATGCTTTCTCGGGGACTTTTAAGTCCCAACAGTACTCAAGAAGCAAAGGAGACTAGATCCTAGTATTACTTTGCCCCAGCTGCCTACCAGGCTCTCAGCTTCTGGGGACGAGAGAGACTGGGGACTCAGCCTCTGCCCACATCTTGCTTAAAGCCCCATACTAGCAATGGATCGTGCCTATTGGCATAAGGAGGTCAATAATATGAACACTTATGGGCCTCCAAATACAATATCAGAAGCATCTTCTAAGAATATAATACAGCATGATGCAAGGTGGTGATTAGACATTCCTGCCCTGGCCGCTGTCTTTAACGTTCCCAGAGTATATGAAATAGTGGGAGGAAAGTTTTTTTCTCACAATCTGGTCTAGTTGGGTAAGAAATTACAGTAAGGAAAAGAGGAGTGTGTGTGTGTGTGTGTGTGTGTGTGTGTGTGTGTGTGTCTGTGTGTGTATGTATGTGTGCACGCGCGTGTGTGTGCTCATGTGTACTCTGTCTTTGGGTGTGTTGGGTGTGTTGTGTTGGGCAAAAATGGGCTTTGGAGTTAAAAAAAAAAAAAAACCTTTAAATTTTGATTCATTTGTTTGGCGACTCAGTCCTTCCGGTTTGGCGACCCTTACTTAACTGTTCTGAGTTAGTAGTAAAACTGGGGATGGCCTAATGTGCCTCACTGGGTATTTTGAAGTTCTATGCAACCTTTTATGTTAAACACCTGGAGGAGTTCCAGAGACAAAGTAGGTGCTTCCTAAATGTTTATTTCTTGCTCTTCTAACTCTTTTATGTCTTCTTCTACCAAGTTCAAGGTCTCTTTAGGGATGGCTAGGACTAAACTGCAGAGACTCAAAATGGAAATTGTCCAATTCTCTGATTAAGCAGATGAACAAATGCTGTCCACAGGGGCCATTTCCTTTGCAAGGGAACCAGCCTGGCTATGCTGAGTGGCTGCTAACTGACTCTGCCCAGGATTTCCTGGCCTTTGCCACTTTACCCTTGTAGGCGTCTTTCTTTGGTCATAAGGTTTTTGTTAATTGGAGTAAAGACTCTCTGGTAAGACACTAGGTCCGTGGTGATGAGTATCCCTTGGTACTGAGATGATGGCAGAACCTCAGATGAGAATTATCTCTAAGCCAGACGCCTCAGGAGCCCACCCACCCTTTTATTTCACATTCAGTCAAAGAATCCAAGTTTTTGTTTCTGCTTGGAGCAAACCAGTGGCTTGCTTTCAGCCCCATTTGTCCCTTTAAGTCATAGCCAGAAAAGTTTGCAAGGCTGGGTGTGATTCTCTAGGGCCACACACACTGATGGACAAAATCAACTCTAGCAAACCTTTGTGTATCTTTTAATGTCTCATTCTGAACACAGAGAGGCAGAGATGTGGAAAGTATTCTTCGGGGGAGTGGAGAGAAAAGGTCCAGCATTTTGGCAGCTTACTTACGCTTGTCACTTGAGACGTTTATTTTTTCTTTTACTCCCTTATTTGAGATGTAAGAATAATTCTCATTTTTCTATAACAAAAGCATCTCAGACTCATTGTCAAAACAAATTAAGCAATGCAGAGGTGATTGGGTAAAAGGAAAAATGTCCCCACACCAGCACCCATACCTTCTCCACTCACCTTCCTTCTTGGAATTTGGGTCTCTAGTGGAAGTAACAACTTTTCACAGACTGGTATGGATTCCCTTAACTCTTTCTGGCTACTTTAAATGTGAATGCAATTCCCCCATCCGATTTACATATCCTGCTTTTTACTCTGCATGATTACAGATAAACCTGTCTCATTCTTTTTCATGACTGTCTAGCATTCTGTTTCACACAAGTGTTCACCTTGGTTTAGCTGTGCCCTAACCATGGGCTTCTGCTTGTTCCCTATTGGTTGTCAATGTAACCTGATACATATGTATTTATGTACACTTGCAAGTAATTTTTAAAAATGGATTCTTCAACAGGAATTTATGGAGCAGAGTATCTATCAGGCAAGGGGTTGGGTGCTATGAATACAGCAGGGACAAGATGTAACTGCTTCCTCCTTCCATAGAGTTTGCAACCTAGTCCACCATTGCATTTCAAGTACACACTCCATCTTACCCCCCATCCTTACCCTATCCATTAATGTAATAATGATTACCCCTGATTTCTAGATAAGAAGCTTGTAGCTCAAAGAAGGATATGAATATGACCAAGACCACCCAGACTCTTCATTGCAAAGCTGGGAAATATTCCCATGTCTGACTCCACAACTCCCACACCGTCCGTTATCCTGTCAATGATTGGTGTCTGGTTGCACACCATTCAAGACAGATATGTCAAATTGATCTACCTCGTATTGGATCAAAGCATTAGCAGTCCAGAGGAAGCCATCAGAAACAATGAAGTTAGTTCCTGATGTTTGTAAAACCATGACAGAAGCAGTTAGGTCCCTGGCCCCCACGATGCATTGGAAAGTCTGCATTTCAGGTTTTGAATCCCAGATTTGCCATTTTGTACATGTATGATCTTGATTAAGTCCCGTTTTCTCTGTTAGACTCAGGTTTTCTCATCTTTAAAGTAGAAAATATCATTATTCACCTTCCTGGGCGGTTGTGAGGTCTGAATGACTCCCTGTGTGTCAAATGTTTTTCATAATATTTGAGACAGAGCAGTAGCTTACTAAACACTAGCCATTATTTTAATTATTTTAATTTTTTCTTGTGCTAAATCTGATTGCCCTCTGCAGTCTCTGGCTTGTTCTGTCAACTCTGAGCCAGACACCTGCTCTTTCCACTTTTCTTGTCCTCAGGAGCCCTTGGGCAATTATGGGTATGGCCCCAGCTTCTACCATAGGAGAATGTGAACATGATATGCCCCCAATATAGTCCAGGGGTGCCAGGAGGCTGCTAATTAGAAATAGAAAGCTGGGTACAGCTAATGGTTTTCCAGGTAACCATTTACACTTACGGTTTGGGAACTGGGTGTGATTTCTTCTTAGAATAACTCCTTGGAGACTTATAAGTTGTTCTGTTCCTGATATTCAGTTTCCCAAGTCTCTTCTGTCCTCTGAAGGCCCAGCTTTGGAACTCAGCTCTTTGCCCTGACCCTGGGTGCCAGGATAGACAAATACAGATGCTACTTGTCAGACTTGGGCCAACTTGCTCCACCGGGACATTCACCACTGGGCCAGGTCATCCCTTCACCAAGCTGGGCTCTTAGCCACCACTGGAGAGACGCCAGTGGGAAGGAGGCAGGGCCTGTGCAGAGCTGGTGTGGGTAATTGTCACCAGGAGCCTGAGATGGCCCGCAGCTACAAGGGCAGGATTAGTGACATCAGCTCCTCCCAGGCAGCAGGTTCAGACAGGAGGACAGGGAGGCTGCCTGCGCCAGGTCAGAGGGGGCATTGGCAGCCAGGGGAGCAGGCCCTCCCAGGCCTGGGCTCCTTGGGGCCTGCTCGCTCTGGCGTGGCTGTTGGGGAAACCTGTTGGGTAAGCTCCTGTGTGCTTCCCTGCAAGGCTAGCTCTTACAGTCAAGGCAGCAAAGTGGGGTGAGGGGAGGGAACTCTTTAATGGCTCTGACATATACTTGAGAAACTGCCAAAGGGTGGTTTATGTTTCTTAAACAGAGATGTGTTATGATAGCAAGGCTGCTTCTGTGGCACTGACAGCCCCGCCCCGCCCGAGGCTGGGGCTCCCTGACACGTTTCTTTGCCAAGTCAGGAGAGAGCATGGTGAAGGGAGTGGAGGGTCAGATTTAAGGGGCACTGTATGTAGCTGCCTGGGACACAGAACACTTGACCTTGGGGTAGACTGATCATCTCCTTGGACTCTACAGTTTGATGGTTTCCTCATCCACCAAATGCTAATAATGGCCTGCCTCTCTCAGAGCTCCTGAGCTGCACTCTCCCTAGGAGAATACTTATTCTGCACTATTCCAGGCATTTCACAAATATCATCTCATTTCATCCGATAACAACTGCAGATGCTAGTATTATCCTTGAGGCACAGAAAGATCAAACTGCTGGGCCAGGGTCTCATGGCAGAGCTGGCAGAACTGAGCTTCAACCCTGAGCAGTTGACTGACATCTCTAATAACCACTGAGCTCTGTTTCTAGAACTTGCCTGGGACCCTGCTCCTCTCTCTTCAAGCACTTAGCTCAATTTGGAATAGCCCATTGGTTGCTGTGATTATTTGATGAAGGTTCATTGTCTGTATTCTGAGCTATTCATCTTGGTTTCTGCTCATTCCCAACACCCAGCTCTGGACCTAATAAGGATTCCCCCAGTACATGTGTGAGAGGCTTCCAGCAAGATCGATAAAGAACTTGAAATAACAGATGGTTCCCTGGGAAATCACTTGGGACTGCTCTGGGCTCCCTGTAGGTATTTGGGAAATGTTTGTGTTTGAGGAAGACACGCGATGGGGCTGTGAATGACTTCATTGGTGGAGAAGTCACTCTGTGTGGCATGATCAGTGATGAAGGGAGTCAACCTCCCATGGCAGCCACTGGAAGAATCTGTTGGATTCATCTGCAAGGGGAAGAAAGGCAGGGACCCCATTTTCAGGTAGCCCATCTCTGTGACTCATGGGCCTTACCAATCTTCCCTCACAAGGGTGACCTCAAGCAGGGTCTCCCAAGTGCCTACTACTGAACCCTGAAAGCTGACCCATGACATCTTTTTGTCGTGGGAGGGAGGGTTTCCACTGTTGTTCAGCAACCAAGTCCATCCTTATCTTCAACTTTTGGTTCAAAGCAGAGAATCTCTGAAGTGCCAGCTAGTTAACTGGTTTCAAGAAGCAGGAGAAGGAGGCTGGCTCGTGGGCGGCTGCATGATCTCTCTCTTCCCGGCAGCCCCTGTGTTTGCAGAGTCTGATGAATAAGAAGACTTGACCACCAGCCTCACACTGCAGTTGTTAGCTGGACACTCTCTAGAGTCTGCTCTGGTCCTTTTCTTGCTCCTTTTGCTGGCAGCAAAGAACTAATAAATGTGTGTATGGTGCATTTGCAAAGAGACACCGAGCCTTTCTCCTTTAATGCTGATGAACTCCCTGCTTATGAGAAAACAGGTGTCTTTCCCCAAAGTGCTTAATCAGTCATGCTCATCCTGAATCTCCTAGCTTATGCTCCTGAGCAAACTGAACCCTACCTCTGGGCATGGCCAGGTTTGCAAAGTATTTGGCCCATGTGATGCAAACACGCTACCTGTTAAGAAAAAAACCTACAATGTTGTATATTGATATTTTATTTTCCCATGTATGAAGAGAATATTTTCGAAACAGGTTTGAAATGATAATCCATAGGGGTACCATCAATTAATGCATAAATGTCTAAGGATATATTTTTTTTCCCTGAGTGGAACAGCCTACTATTCTGGGACAAGAGGGATCCTTCACTGGGATTTAGTTTCCCATACTCAACTCTGTCTGGACTGATAATAAACTGAGAGAAAAAGTACATCCATATGAGAAATAGACTTTTTTCCCTTAGTGAATGCCTTAGTTACCTGCTTGAAAGGTTCCCCAGGATCAGGCTGACCTTATCAGGTGGAAAGTTGTCTTACTCTGGGAGCAGGAGTGTTCTTGGCAGTGGTCTCTCTTTTTCAAGAGCCGTCATCATGGGGTAAAGACAATTTCTTGGCTTCAGCCGACCAACTCAACAGTCACCTGCATTCCTGGATGGGACTATTGCTCTTGAGTATTGCCACACCTGGGGCCCTTGCTTTGAAGAATGAATATCTTTATCCATTTAGGATGAGGTGGTGGCAGCTTCTGCAACACTCCCCACAGGTGGCTTGGCTCTTAATCAAACTCCCTTTGATTCGTATGGGACAATTTCTTCAGGAATCACTGATAGCTGCTCAGTAGTGTGTCTTGTCCATGTGGACACTGTGAGAATCAGAAGAGAGCATGACACTGTGATCTCACCAATTTAAACAGGTTGTGAGCCTGTGTGATGGTGTAACTTTGTAATACTTTTTGTACAATGTCACTCTAAAATTTTTAAATTATTAGATTATAATGATTTAGGAAACAGCCTTATTATGGTAAACAAAATGGAACAATCTATTTTAGAAATACTAGAAATCTTGCATTGCAGTTGAACCAAATGTTCTAATGCTGCCTCACTTCATGTTATTTCTAAAAGGCTAAAGTATAGATGTTTGTACACAGGAGTAAAAATACACCAAGCACATGTTTCTTAGGCTCTCTGGATGGTCTTCTATTCTCTCTTGCTAGTTGATTCTGCATATATCCACAACTCTCAGACTCTTGATCATTTTGGAGCTAAAGACTCACACCTACCTAGTCCCAATTGTTTATTATTTTTACTTATTTATTTTTTTATTGCTGCATTGTAATTATACATACTAGTGAGATTCATTACAACATATGTGTATGTGCACATAACAATTTGATCAATCTCATTCTCCAGTACCTTCCTTTTCCCTTCTTATAATAGCAATAATTCTAGTGTATTGCAGTTATATTGGGGTTCATTTTGACATATTCATAAATGGTTATGACACAGTTTTCTCCATTTCCATCCTGAGTATGAGCTCTTTCCCTCTCCTCTTCCCACTCCATGATCCCCTTTCTCTACTTTATTGGTCTTCCTTCTATTTATTTACTTATTTTTAATATATATATTAACCGTACATTTTATTTATATATTTAATAATTTTAATTTTTAATACATTATAGTTGTAAATAAAATTGGAACACACTGTGATATGTTCAGATGTGCACGTAGCATAATCTGATCAGCTTTATTTCCCAGTTCTTCCCCTCTCCCTTCCCTTCCCTCTTCTTTGGCCCCTTCTCTTCTTTTAGACTCTTCTTCCTAGTATTTTTGTGAGATCCCCTTTTCTATTACTTTGTTCTCTCTAGTTTCCACAGATGAGGGAGAACATTCCAACTAATCCCAATTGTTCAACAGAAGCTCTTGGGAATTTGGAGAACTCAAAACCTGGGTTTCAGGCTTGCAGGAGGTGGTCTCATTCAGGCCATGAGGCCTCTGTCCTTGCCTGTCAATCCCAGCTCTTCTCCACACCTGAGCTATCACTGAAGCCTTGACCTTCAGCTTGCTGCCCATTCTGCTCAACATGTCCTTAACAGCACACAGGGGACACTAGAGGAAGTTCCCCCTCTCATGGTCTCATCGACTTCACAGCCCAGGGAGGGTGTGCAGGGCATGCCAATGATCTTTCAGGTGTTCTTACCGAGCCACACGGAAGGGAGGCATTGCCTCACCAACAAAAATCCCCAGGCTCAGTTGTGACTCATGCCCCCAACTGCCAAGGTCATGCTGGGGAATCCTCATCTAAATCTTCAGGCCAGATTAACAACCAGATCCTATGGAGAAACCAGAAGGAGGGAAGCAGCTTTGGGAGGAGCAGGTGGGTTGGGATGAGATCCTGGAGCCCTGATCTGAACAAAAGTCACTTGGTGGCCAAAAAGCATTTTAATCAGTACCTGTGGATTCTAGGTTGGCTTAAAAACCCACCTGTAGTCCCAGTTTCATAGAGAGACTGCTTGGATAGCATAAGCAATAATATTATATAATAGTCAGAATAAGAGTCTTCATGCTGATTTACATGAACCATTTGACGAGCACTGTGCTACGTACCTCACTAGACTGGCACAGTTGATCCTTTCATTAACCCATTGTAATAAATTAGTATTCCTGTTTTATAGATGTGGAAACTAAGGTACAGAAAAGTTAAATACTTGCTTATAATTTCAGAGTTAAATGATGAAATCAACACTTGAATCCAGCAGTCTAATTCCAGGTCTTGCCCCAGGACAATATAAACCAGGGGCTTCATACTTTCTGTGTAAATATTTTAGTCTTTGCAGCCGTATTGTC
This sequence comes from Spermophilus citellus, assembly GCF_964194105.1. NCBI lineage: Eukaryota > Metazoa > Chordata > Mammalia > Rodentia > Sciuridae > Spermophilus > Spermophilus citellus. The sequence continues at coordinate 18,828,247 of NC_138185.1, forward strand.
TGCTTGGCAATTGCTCAACTCTGCTGCTATGACACCTAAGCATTCATTGACAATATGGAAATTAATGGTGTGATTGTGTCTCAATAAAGCTTTATTTACAAAAATAAGCCATGGGCTTGGGTTTGACCCATAAGCAGTAGTTTGCTGACACGAGGCATAAACCGAAGAGGAGACTGAAGTCTCAGATTCTACAAACCTTCATTGGAACAATTCTTATATGTCAGGTACTTCAATTAATTTATTTTATTGAATCCTTCAAAACCTGCGAAGCAGAAAAAGAAATCTGAGTTCACAATTGAGAAAACCGCGGCTCGGCAAGGTTAAGTTTCCTGGAGACACGCAGCTAGTAAATGGCAAAAGAGAATTGAACCTACGCCTCATCACTCAAGCTCTTTTGTCATTTTTCTCTGTGGGCTTTCCAAGTAGGCCGAAGCCCCATAAATAATCAAGTCTCCAGAAGCTATCCGGCTGCCCTTTTTCTCTCTCAGGGAAGTGGGGCTGTGTCATAACTTGGCCAAGACTAGCTGCAAGGCATGCTGGGACCTCAGGCTCACAGAAAAGGAAGAGGCAGAAGGACTAAAACCGAGGGATCATGTCCAGCTGGGACATTAGCCATAGGTGGAGAGATAAGCCCCATTTCTCCAAATGGAGAGGGTCCACTTTAGTCCCATCTCTACTGTGGGACGTTGTGAGGGTGGAGGAACATGGGCAGAGGGGACAAGACTCTCCAGGCCATAATTATGTGGGGGTGGTATCTTACTTTGGAGCAGAATACTGAGTAGAGGCCCTTAGGAGGAAGGAACTGGAAGGGTTTGGCCGCCATTGTAGTGGGCTGGTTCTCAGAAATGAGTCTGAGGCCCAGGAGGCAGCCAGGATGAAAAACAGAAATCCTAAATGGAACACGCAGTCGTATAACCCAGGTAGAAATACAGTCTTGACCTGGACACTTCAGGGCGAATGTCATCTCCTTTCTGGACTCTAGTAGAGACCCCCTGTTCCCCAAGATTTCAGAGCTTTCCCACATCTACTGCCAAGACCTTCACACTTCCCATTTCCTTTTCTAAGGACATTTTGCTCCCAGATGTCTTCCTGTCTTTGCTTCTATATTTCTTCAAGTTTCTTTAAAATATCCTGCTCAAGAAGTCATTCCGTAGCCACCCCATTCAGAATGTTTAACTCTCTCCCTCCCCCAATATTTTATTATCCCATTTTCCCACTTCACTTTTTTTTCTTCTTAGCATTTATCACTAATCTACTATATGGATTACCATGCCATCTAGAAGGTCTAGAAAGTCAGGATGTGTATGCAGCTCTGTGTATGCAGCTCTATTACTGTATGCAGTGTTCAGAACATTGTTAGCACTCAATAAATACCTGATGAATTAATGAACTAATTTATCACAAGTTGTAATTATGTATTTAATCATCAATTAGGTGTCTTTACACTAGCTCTAAGCTCTGAGAGAGTGAAAACCATGTTTATGTTTTCAGTACTGCAGCCTCAAAATCTAGACTACATTAGATGCTCAATAAACACTTAAAGGAAATGAGTGAGAATTAGGAGGAGAATTAGGCTCCTGAGGGGCAGAAGAAGCCCAATAATGTGTATATCGCATTATAGCCTTTATCAAGTTGTATTATGTCTATTATCATTATCTGTGAAGGTGTTGATATTTCCCACTAATCTAATAATTCTTTGAAAAGCACATGCTATGCCTTGGTCATCCCTGAACTCAGATCCTTAATACCAACTGGCAGTTAGTAGGCAATGCCTGATCATGTGCCAAATGGATGAGGGCTTATTGCAGCAGTAAGAGCTAGGCCTGAGAGTGTAGATCTCATTTGAGAGCCCACCCCTTGGTGAAGCTGAGCCTGCCTTGTTTAAGATCCATGCAGGGTAAACAAGGCTGTATTTGCAAATGGTGAGTCTCAGAGTTAATACCTGGGAAGAGCAGACACAGAGGACCCTGGGAGAACTTTCAGAGGTGCAGAGCATGGGGTCTTTCCTGACACTGTTGGTGGTAAGTGAGCGTGTCAGCCACATGGATGACTTGGGTCCCTACAGTTATAGAGAAGGGCCAAGAGCCAAGGTGCTTTTCATACCACAAAGCAGGTGGCATTCTTTCTTCCTTCATGAAGGATGGATCTTTATTTGCTTTTCTGAATATTCGAAAATCAATACAGCATATTGGATTGTGGATGGATTGCTTACAAAAGGTTGCTAAATTATAAGCCATGCATGGGGTGAAATCGGGATGCTGGGTGAAATCTCAAAAATGAACTTCTCACCTTATCTGCATTTGGGTGGTTATTTACCTGAAATGTATGAATGTAACAAATGGATGGATGAATGAATGACTGAATGAATGACCAAAGGAGCAAATGGATTAATGAATAAATGAAACAAACTTTGTGCAATTTTTAAGATGGAGCACAAGAAAGGAGTGCATGTAGGAGGTATGGAAGCCCTTTAGATGAAGGACAAGACCAACTGGGCTTCAGAGAAGTACTTATGGCCATTTTGCATGAAAACTTCCAAGAGAAGTTACTCAGAAAGAGAAATTGAGTTGAGCTCTGAACTCTAAACACAATTTGTTAATTAATTGTTGTTTGAATTTGTAGTTTATTGAGATTTTCTGTGTAGGATACTACTTGTATGATATTTGAAGATGTTACAGGGACATTTTACAAAACCACTATTTTTTTACTTTGTTCCTATGTGTTTTGCCAACAAAGATATATTGAGCTAAAGAAGGTGCGGGCTTGTCTCCTCTTGTAAATGTGTTTCTACTGATGCCTCCTTCTTTTTTTTCATAGTTGCCTCATTATTCATTTTCATACTATGTTAGTCCAGGGTCAAAAAGACAAAAGCTTAGAAGCTGAAAAGTCAGGTGGTGGTGGTATTGTAAAAGTTCAGAAAATAAGCATTCTGACCTTGATTTGAAAAAAAAAGTCAGTACAAGTGAAAGAGAAGTCACATATAAGGAAGAATTTGTACAATTTAATTGCTGATTGGATATCTGAGGCGAAACACATATAATATATCTGGAGTCAAAATAATAACAGTGGGTAGGGATTGTATTGAGCTGCTTACATTCCCTTTCTCACCTTGTCTGCATAAAGCCCGGTGAAGTGCACACCCTGGCCTCTGTTTTGCAGATGAGAAGACTGAGGCTCAGAGAGGGTAAGTGACTGGCCCAGAGAGTTAGAGGTAGAATTCAAGTCCAGGTATTCCTATCTTCAAAATCTTTCCTATTCACACTGTGGTCTGAGAACTGTGGGCACTTCCTACACATGGAAAACGTAACTGAGCTCTCAGTGGCCGTGCAATTAGATGTACCCAGGACCACAGGAGGAATCATCCCATTTGGGGAGAGACTGTAAAAATGGTGGCATGGGTGAGAGAGTGTTGGAGCATAGACAAGGGTCAGACAGACTTGGGTCAGCCCGAAGCTCTTCACTATGTTAAACAACTAGCTGGTTCTTTAAAAACAAAACAAAACAAAAAGAGAAAAGAAAAAGGAAACACACACACACACACACACACACACACACACACACAGGGCAGAGTGCTGAGTCACTCCCTCCAGCAGCCAAGGGAGGTAATTATAAACAGCTGGAACAGACATCATGTGGCTCCTGCTCCAGAAAGAAGGAGAACCAAAGCAAGGAAGTCACTGCAGAGACGGAGCATGGCCAGACAGAGCTGGAGAGAGCCCAGCAGAGCAGGAGCCTGTTGTTCTGAAAGGCAAAAAAAAAAAAAAAAAAAAAAAAAAAGAAAGAAAGAAAGAAATCAAATTCTAAATACTCAAGAGTCCCTTGAGCTATGCTATCTCCCAGGAAACGGTAAAGTAATAGACACATGGCCCTGAAACCCTGAAGCCTTGACTCTCTATCACAGGAAAATAAGTTTGAGCCTAGGCAATAAAAGGAGTAGAGAGGCCAATGAAAAATCTACAGGTAGAAGGGCGAAGCCCAGGGAGAGTGATGAACTGCCCCGTTGGTGCTCAGAGGTTATTTTTTCTTAGTCTTCTCTCCTGTAGGTACTGGTGGCTCGTTTATCTCAAAAGGCCAAGTAACTAATGCCTTTTTGTTGATGGATGACCACTTGCCTCTTGATATACAACCTCTGAGTTAATTTTCCCTTCCTGAAGTTGCTGTACCTCTAAATTGTCACACCTGCTAAGCTACCTCCAGGGATGACCCTGGGACCATCAGGGCAGCTCCCCAGCCCCAGACCCTGGCCAGGGAAGGACTTATAGAGTACTGACCCCAGGAACCTCAGCAGAGGACAGGATCATCTCACTGATCCGAAAGTTGAGAAGTCGGGAGGGCAAGTGGATTGGAGTGTGGTGTGAAGCAAGATCGTTCACTGTAGCAAACCCCCAGCAGAGAGAGCCTGGTCCACTCCATGGATTTGACTAGAGGCCCAAGGCCAAGGTGCATTTGGGGCATTTAGTTTCTCTTTAGTGAGAAAGAGAAGGCAGAAGGGTCCCACAGTCTTTTTGACTTGGATGGGTGTAATTAGATGTACAGACATCAATTTGTCAATAAAAGGCCTAGTTGAGTGATCAGGGTTGTTTGCAAACAGAACTTACATGGAACAAATAAAAACAGAGTACCAAGGGACAATACGAAGAACAAAGGCACTGTGGTAGCCAAAGCCTCTGTTTAGGACTAGTTTGGAAAATCTTATATTGGTAAGAAATTAGATCAGTTAGAATCTGTATACACTAGCCACAATGGCAGGACCAAGGCTCATCAAGAAAACAGCTCATTCGAGGTCGTGGAACTGTTTTGTTGACTGAATGGAAGTCATTGAGATTCAAGTGCAGATTCCCAAAACTGCTTTGAGGGTTGACTCTGGGTTCCACCTTGGGTAGCTCATCTGGTTAAGATCAGAAAGTCTGTGTTTTTGATGAAAATCAGAAGCTTCCATTCAGTCAACTCACATCTCAACAGCTATCAGGCGCACAATGGGTCTTCCCCAGCCTCAGCAAGATCAGAAGAGAAACTGTAATAGCAACCACTCTCCTCTTGGTCTCCCTTGACTCCACAGCTTGGCTTCTCTTTCTCTCTGGAAAGTCTGTGAGTCAGGATCCATTCCTGGGGTACAAGCCCAGGAAACTGCACTCAGCTTTCTGTGTGTGCAGAGTACCCTGTCCTCTCAGGGTCTCCCAAGGCAATGCACTTGACTCAGGCTGAGTATTGAGCTTGGTTCTTGGATGGAGGTTGTCTGTGGTCCTCTGATGGCTTTCCTCCCATCTCAGGTGGTTTCTGCTGTCCAGAAGTGTTTAGGGAAAGAGAATGAATGAATTCACACTTAGAGTCCTGGTAGTTGACCACGTACCTTATGAGATTTTTTTCAGGGAGGAAGGTAAAGACTCTCTGCAAAGACTTGGCAGAGGCAAGAGGCCCCTCCTCCCCCTCTACCCAGCATCTCTTCACCACAGAGACACAGGACAAAGATCCCTGTACTAATTGAGTTCTGGTCTCTTTTCTCAGGTTTTAGACCTTGGGAAAGTAACCTCTGAGTCTATTTTACCCAAGGACTGTGTTTGATGGATGTAAATACTCAACTCATCCTGGTGTATAGTACATGCTCAACAAATGACAATTCCAAAATTTCCTCAAATATCATTTTAATGCACAGGGATATAAAATGATATACACTCCCTTCCCTGCATTGCTACCAAGAAGATTCCCTTTCAAGTCCACCCCAGACGATTTTCTGTGGTCTCTGATCAGATACAACATATTGCAAACTCCCTAGGTTCCTCTGAGGCAGCAACAAACAGAAGACAGGGCTGCAGAAGGCCAAGGAACTGGAAAAGCAGACAATGTTTCTGATCCTGAGGTCTGTTAAGCAATAAGAAAACACCCTTTGGGGGTGATTGCTGACACAAAAAACCCTTCCTGTTCCAAACTAGAGGCAAACACTGCACTGGATAAGAGGGAGGAAGCAAGCCAGCAGAGGTTTAGTTGGGGACCAGCTGGCTCATCTGAGCCAGGCGGAGACCCAATGCTGGGCTCTCCTCTCCCCACCCTTTGCATTCTATGAGGGAAGCCATCAGAATGGGAGGTCGCCATGTTGGCCAAAGGCTTGTCCCCTGGGGATTGCAGAGTTGACAAAAGTGGCACAGAGTTCCTTTTCAGGGTGGTCTCTGACGGGAACAGAGAATCCAGGAAGAGTTTTGATGATAGAACGTTGAAACAGAAACACATTTTTGGGGTTGAGATTTCCAATTTGGGGTCCAAAATCTCAGCAAATATTGAAGGGTTTGTACAAAGAAAATGCCCAGCCTTTCCCTTTGGGGTTCAGGTGGCATAGATTTCCTTCCTATTACTGATTTTTTTTTCCTGAACACAAAAGAAAGTTCAGCTCTGAACTCTAGTTTGGAGTTGGAGAGAAAATAATCCATTTATTTAGAGCAGAGAAGATGGTTTTCAGGGGTCTACAGAGAAATGCCATTTGCCTGAAGGCCCTGGGTGTCCAGGCTGGGCTAAGCCGATTAAAGCTCCATACAGAATTGCAATAACCCCAAAGATATTCTGGGGACACTGATGGGCCTCAAGATTAGCCACTGAACTGATCTCTCTCTGGGATTGTGGCTGCTGTATTTTTGGAAACGGAGCACTTTAAAAAAAATTTTTCTTTTCGTATTTTCTCATGGCTTTGCGTGCAAACCTCATTAATTTCCCAACGTCGTGGCAGAAGAACAATTGCTCTAATTCCATCTGGCAAGGTTCTAAAGCCTGGAAATTTCTCATAGAGTATAAAATATATGGAAAATGAATAGACACACTTATATATGACCTCTATAATAGATGGCCCAGTATACATAATAAGCTACACCCCATCCGCAAACACACACATATGTGTATATAAATATATTTTCCTTGCCTTCCTGCCCTTATCCTGAAATTCTTAGCAATTTGGCCTGTCCCTGTTTATTAATGATGTTTCCAGAGCAAAGCTCATTGGTGCATTTTCAGCAATGGGCTGATTAATAGGTGGGCACGGGGGAGCTCTTTGGAAGCCAGGGCATTGCTGGCTTGTTGACCTTGATGCTCGGGGGATAGTCTTGCTTCAAACTATGGAATCTCAGTTAGCATCATAAATTGTGGAGCCACTGGTTTTATTACCCTTCTGCCTCCTGCTGGGAATGTTGTTTCTCTTTAATAATGGGCTGAGCAGCAGCAAGGAGCACTTCCCCTCCTCCTCCTCCTCCCTCCCTCCCTCCAAGACTGGCCCTGTGCATTCTCCTCCCCCACCTCCACTCTCCACCTCTCAGCCCTGATCACTGAAGCAGAGTATACACACGCATTCCACATGTGTGTATGCACTTCAGACAACATCCATGTAGCACTCACATACTAGCATGTGCATGTCCTCACAGGATCCCATGCATTTATAAGCAGTATACACACCCCTCCTTCTAGCTTCAGGACTTGGTAAGGACACACCCCCTTTCTTTGGCACAGCTAAATCAGGCAGGGATTTGCAAAAGGCCCTTTCTAAACATCAAAGAAAAACAGAAAGTAACCAAGCTGAGAAAAATATGAAGAGCATAAAAATAGCCTTGTTTTCAAAATAGAGGATTCTAGAATCTCGGAAGAACGGAAAAGAGCCGCCTTGCCTTCTAAGTAACCGTTCTCAGAAGAGCAAAGATAATCCCCTTGCTTCCTCATTTCCCCACTCCCCCATGTCCTGCAAGAACCATGCCAGTCCTTGGGCCTCAGGGACTCATCTCCACCCACAAGCTTGTTCTGGAGCTGGATCCAAGAGGTTCGGCTTCCTGGCTGCTCACAGACCCTCTCACTCCTGGCTCACCCCACTCCCACACCTGGCCAGCTGCAGCTCAGGCTTCAGATCTCTGCCTCATTGTCACTGTTTAGGGAAGCCTGCCTGTCTGTCAAACCCTTCTCTCTATATCCATGATATTATGTTTCTTTTCCCCTTCACAGTAACCATCACAGTTGCAAATCAGTGTTTATTTATGGGAGCATTTGGTTAATGTCTGTCTCCATAGCTGGAATGTAAACTGCTTCAGTGTAGGGATCCCACATCTGACTGCCTCCACTCTTAGATCTCCAGCATCTTTTCCATTACCAGGAATGTAGTTCACATTAAATAAATATTTGCTGAATGCATAAACAACCCTTCTGTACTGGATTTTGCACACAGGAGAGGTGACTTCCCAAATCTATTCTAGTTAAATGTCTAGAACAACAATCTGTCTCGTGCTGTAGTAGATGCCGTTGGCACCCTTCTCAGGTCCTCTTTATGGAGGTGGTGCAACCATGTCTCAGGAGGACTGAATGTCAATGACTCATAGCTGGGGTAAGGGACTGTCTTCCCCAGAAATGCTTGAGAGCCATATGTTCCCAGAAGTTGGTGAGTAGCCAACGGACAACTGGTAGGGGGGTAGAAGAGTGAGATCTTTTGCCTCAAGGTGTCTATGGTGCCATTCAGACTGTCTGTGGGTCAGCTCAGAGTGAAAGCTGCACATTAGTCAGCTTTTCATTATTGTTAACAGAAAACTTGGCACAAGATTCTTATGAAGAAAAAGGGTTTATTTAACTCACAGGTTTGGAGGTTCAAAGTCCAAGACAGGTTGATCCCATTGGTTCGGAATGATTATAGGTGCGAGCAGTAACATTTGGAGCCAGGAAGTAGACAGAGAACCAGAGAGGCCAGGTTGCTCCTTTTGTAACAACCCTCTTGTGAAAACTACCAGTTCCCAGAACCGCGCCTCCAAGGACCTGAGGACCTCCCACTAGGACCCAGCTCTGAAAGATTTCACCATCTCCCAAGAGCACCACCCTGTGGACCCAGCTTCCAATCCCAATGGACCCCTGGGGGACACTCAAACCATATTCTTTGCCTACTTCTTCTTCCACCCTAAACTGCTTCCCTTATTCCTAACAAGTCTTACTTGGAGACACCTTCATAATAACTCGTTTGCATTTTAGGAACTGCTCTTAGGTGAACCAAACCAAGACACATTCCATATCCCTAAGTGGGATACTGGAGTGAACCAACTTCCCAGGAGAAAAACCAACACCGATTCTGATTGATAGCATTTCCCAATTTCCATGGTGTAAACATTTCCCATTATATTAACTTCAAGCCACCAATATGATGTCACTATGTAAGTTGGAAAAAGATGCATTCTATTGGCTCGTGTGAGTTAATACAAGCCATGTCCAGTGTACCACAGCTTATAATATGCATAAACGAAGAGTTGTGTACATAATAATATCATGGTAGTGCCATTTTGATGCTAACTATGAGCTAAACATTTTACTAAATATATTATTTATTTCTGTCCTTGCAATAATACTGAGAAATTTGTCCTACTTTTAATCCTCATTTTACAGATGTAGAGACTGTGGCTTGTGTAGTGGTATGATTTATGTAAGGTCATACTGCTAATAAAGGAGGGAGTTGAAGTTCAGATCTGACTCTAGAGTCTTCATGTGTAACCAGATTTCACGTTGCCTTCTGTAATCAGCAACAGTTCTCTTCATGTGGATAGAGCTTTATATTCAGAATAATGACTTTACTTTTTGCACCATAGTTTGCATTCCTTAGCATACTTGACTGTTTTGATAATATAAACCACACAGGACAAGCATGGAAATGTTTGTGCACATGGATGTGCACATGGAACAGATCTTCATGTGCACATCAGGGCTTCTCTTGGTCCAAGAATTTTTCTGAAAGACCTTGCTCTTCCCGCTCTAGAACCTCAACTCTCAGGGGCAACAGCTCTATCATTTGGATGTGAAATCTATCCAAGTCTTATCCTGCATTCATGACTGCATGGAACATCATCCATTGATTCTTCAGCAGATTAGGCACCTACTATATATCAATCTTGGTCAGATATAAACTCATTGAGGGAAGATAGGACCAAGGTCTCTCAAGGAAATGAAAAGTGAATTAATTCATTTAGTACATGATTGTCAAGTGCCTGCAGCAAGCACCTGCCAGGGAACTCTCAGTGAGTTTCTAATGCTTTGAGTAACAGATGCAAAGCACTTAATATAGACATTGGCACACGACAGGTAATTGATAAATCTACCTAGGTCCCTTCTCCTTCCTTGGCTAACACGGGTAGCAGATCCTGCTGGAAAATGTCTGTGCGTTTATGGGACCTTGGAATGGTGCTGTGTTCCTAGGACATCTAGGCCTGGAGGTTTTTGGTTCACCACTCAACGCCATCTTGTGGGCAATGGAAATTTTGCCAGCTTTGGGGGATGCCTGCCCGACCAATGTGTGATTTGACCTCAAATAAAATAGAATGATCTACCTAGTTCTGAAAGGAATTCTAGAGATCATCTCAATGTGCAGAAATTGGATGTAGCAATTGAGACCATGGAGTTTATCCTGATACCGCCATTGGCACTGGGTTATGGACCACAACCCTGGCTGTGATCTGTTTGCTTTCAATTCTTAACACTGGCTGTAGGATCAGACAGAACGAGGCTTGATTTGGGCTCTGGTTGTGTCCTTGGCCAAATTACTTGTCCTCTCTCAACCAAACTTCTACATTTGAAAAGTGGAGATAAAAGTAATGTTAATTTTATTGCCTTCTTGAGAAAGTATGAGATTATTTGTAATTACCCATGTGTTCAACACTCAGCATTTTAAATATGTTCCTCAATAGTAGATATTATTGTTCCTAATAATATCACTTTTTAAATGAGTTAATATTTTCTTCCTTTTGTACCTCTTAGAATTGCCCCCTTGGTGGTTATATACTTGAAAATCTAAACCAGATCCTTTAATTTATTAACTTCTGTATTTCTTCCCCTTCTGTTGGAGAGAACCTTGGCATAAGAATCACCTGTCCCCCAGGCTGGGACTGTGGATGGTCATTAAGAGTGACAGGACATACTGTCTATGTAGCACCTGCAAGTCAAAGGCATTGTCTAAAAGGTATGATGAAACACACGTCTAATAAATTTTTGGTGTATGGAAGAACTTACAAAGAATACTAAAGGACAGATCCACCATCAAGGAGCCCACAATGAATACTTCTCACATTTGGTAGTTGGGTATTCACTCTCTGTCATCTCCTGGGTTTGGAGGAGCAGAGGGAACTATATAAGTTTTCACATATACATTTTTTTTCATAATTTCAAGTTCAACTTAGCCACAGCTTCATTATTAAGAACTTTACATTCAGCTGGCATTTACTGAATACCTGTGGGTGTCTGGCATTATGCTAGTTCCAGTGGTGGCTGCAGATAAAGCTCATGCTCTCAGAACATGGTTGCTATGTTAAGGTGGCAAACCACAAAATGGAAAGACCAGGAACTGGAAAGAACATGAACCAAGAATGGCCAGGGCCACATAGTGTATATGTGTATGTATGGGGTGATGCTTTGGAGGACCATAGGCGGTCCCTAGGGGGAAAAATTTCCTGGCTGAGCTTGATTGGAGGTGGTGAAAAGATTAATTAATCAACTGAGACCTGTGAGGACATCCTGCCCCTGCTGCCCTTCTGTGGCTATTTTGGGTGATGTTACCATCTCCTGGCCAGCCTTGACTTCATATTGGCTACCCCTCTGGAAACATTCAGATCACTCTGAGCCCGAGCATCCTCCCCATGTCACCTTGCTCAGGAGGGATCCCAGAGAAAAGGGGAAGTAGCTGGACTTTCCAAAATCCCTTCATGTCATGGGCAGAGTCACCTATGGGAAGGGCAGGGTGTCTGACTCCAAATTCCCATGTTTTCCTATTTACAGGCTGATGGCTCATCATGTTGGAAAAACATCTCAGGTTACAGAAGGTCAATGTCTCTGCCCTCAAATAACTCACAATTTAATAGAAAGGTTCTTAACTTTTTTGGAGAATGACAGGTGTGGGAATATTGAATGGCTTAGAGAATTTCCTCAGAAAATTAATCAAAAATTTTGCACACAGTTCCAAGGGAATATTTGCACCACTTTCTTGCCCCAGCCTTGTCCCCAGCAGAGACTCTGGGCTCAACCTGAAGCAGACTCCTAGTAATTTCCAGGTATACATGCTCTGTGAAGGAAAGGATGCCAAGCACTCTGAGAACCTGTGGGTAAAGAGATCCTTGCTGCTGGTGGAAATTGCTCTTTCCATGTTGGTTGCTGCCTTGGAACTTGGAAGGAAGATGAGCAGGACATCAATCATTCCCAAGGACTCAGGCCATTTGTTCAGACACAGGGCTGACTTCTGAGTGACAGTACAGGAGAACAGCCACTGCCAACAGCTATGCATTCAATTTGAATATAGAAAATGAATCTCCATGGGTTTTCCTAGGCAGGTTGGAGATGGGCTGTAATTCCTTTTGCAAGACAGATCTGTATGGAAAGTGTGCCAGAGAGTGAAAGTCCATAATAGATCTGTATGAAAAGTCCACATATTGCATATAATTTCCTTACTTATTTGCAATTTCAATCATAATAGTATTTCTTGGAGTTGGCAGTGTTGCTAAGAGATAATATTTTTTTGAAGAGTTAAGTATGGTAGGAACTTCTAGGGTACTGGTATGTTCTATTTCTGAATCTGAGTGCTGGTCACATCTATATATGCACATTATATTTTTCTTATTTATATTATACTTTTATAAGTATATTAATTTTTTTTTTAAAAAAAGAATGATGCAAGCCATCTAAAACCTGAACTTTCAAGAGGAAATCATCTAGTCATCTAACATAATTTAAAATCCTCAGCCACAATCAGCCAAAAGTCTCAGATCTGGGAAACAGGACCAAAACATCTTGATACATCCTAGTATTCTGAATTGGGAGTTCCAGAAGATTCCTCTGACTTCCTTCCAGTGTATCTGATAATAGCACACTGGGATCTCTCTGGGCACCTTGAATGACTTTAGCCCCTGTCCCGCTCTGGGGCCTGCCTCCTAGCCTATGGCTCTTCCCTGCTGAAGCTTAGCTCCTGTTAATGACAAGGTCAAATTGGTCCATCCTGACCTGAGCAATCTCATAGGCCCACCAGGCTGTGAAATATGGAAGGAGTTCTCTGCCCAAAAGTCCCCCTGCCCCCCTTTTTTATGGCACGAGTAATTTAACCTTGGCTTAGAGAGCAGTGCTCCAGTGTCCTGTGGAAGCCTGCCCTGTGCACCTCCTAACCATTTCTGACTGGGAAGGGCTGGTTCAAGCTCCACCTGCCCCCGCTGTTCTGATGGCTCAGCTTCCGAATTCCACCTCCTTTGCACACACAGCAGGCTTCTCACAGGAGCTGTTGACTGAACCCCCAGTGCAGTGACTTTTGTGCCTGACACCCTCAGTCTCGGGCCCGTGCAGCTTCCTCCTGGCTGCTCTCATTCCCGTGCCTCTCTGCTCTCTGCCACTGAGGCGCCACTTCCATTGGGTTCCTTCTTCCCCTCATTGTTGGCTCTTGCTGTTGGTGTCTGAGTTGTGACACCCTGTGTCTCAATGTTTTAGGGAAGCTGTTGACTTTAGAAATGGGAAGGTCTGACTGAGGGATAGGAGAGAGGGAACCAGGGTTGGATCCAAGATCCTAAGTCAGCAGCAACAAAATGCTAACCCAAGAGAGATGGCATGTGTCCTGGGCCCCTGGATGGAGGAAGTACAGCACCCATGGGGAAGAGGGCATCGCCCAGGCTCCAGTCAGGCAACTGGAGACCCAGCCCAGTTGTCTGCTTTGGGCGGTGAAGAAGGTGCATTGTGAAAATGCCCCAATACCTGGTTTTCTCCCCGACCCATTCTTTATTTGTTCATTTCCAAAAGGATTGAAGGAAGTTAATTCTTTCAATGTCATGGATTATATGGATCCAAAATGCCCCTCTCAGACCTTGCATAGAACATAATTTCTGAAAATATGTCTCAGAAGACACACTTCTCCAAGGCCAGGGTCAGGTAGAGAATACCAATTGTGTGGCAGGATGTCAATAAATCTGCAAGACCTCGGACACATTATTTAGCCTCTCTGAACCCATTTCCTCCTCCTCTGTAAATGGAGATAATGATCATGGCTCTGCCTGAGTCTTGCGAGGGAGGCCCAGACAGGGTGTGAGAGAGTGCTTGTAAACTGTATGGTTGGAGTTCTTATGAGCAGAATGGGAACAAATTTCAGGAAATGAGATTCTGCTGGACAACAAGAGCCTCATGACATAGGAAGTATCTCGAAGCCTGGCCTGTCAAATTGCCATCAGAACGCGTATGTAACAAAATCTGTGCAACCCTTTGGTCTGCTGGGTTCAATGTCTGCTTTCCTAGGTTGTGACCAGAGGATCCTGTTTACTCCACCCTTCCCTATAGTCTCTGTATTTCCTCAATTCTTGTATGATCCCTGCTTTCTTATTTTTCTGAACTTTTTCTTTTTCCTCCCAGCATTCGTCATTGTAAAATTTCTCTATTTTTCAAATTAAAAATTGTAGAGTTATTAAGAATTCCCTCCTTCACCTCCCATTGTTTCTCATTCATTTTTTTTTTTCCTATCTGCGAGGCTGTTTCCCCCTCCCAACCCAGCTCTGATAACCCCAAAGTCTACAATAAAGCCCAGATGCTACCAAATTCCAAATCTGTGTATCTTACTGTCAGCTCCTCCTGTTACCCTCAAACACGTCTTATTGACCTCATGAACTTCCTCACCAAATTCCTTTTCTCTCTAATCTGCTCTATCTGAGCACGTCTATATCTCATCTGCCTAGCCACAGTGACTGGCTAAAATGAAAGCACTCTGGAGATGGTGACCACACCTGTCTCTTTTTATTATGGAAGCTCCAGTGTCTTGTGCATGATAGGAACTCAGTATATAATTTTTTTAACATATAAAAATTCATTATTCCCTTCGTTCCCCTCTGACACTAAGTAATAATAATAATAATAATAATAGTATATAAATTACATAGATACAGCTTGGCATAATGCTTGCCAAATAGCCAGCTGAGTGTTTGCTAGGGATGAGGTACTATGCACAGCACTTATATATTTATACTATATATTTTTTACATAAGCACACTCTCTGTATATGTTTATGTATATGTGGTGCATACTGTTGCAGTGACAAAATTTGTACTTTTACTCTCTTAAAGTCTTTGGCTGAGCCTGAGGATTAATTTGGCACAGATAGATTCATAGGAAAAAAACATGCAAATTGAATACAAGTTTTATGTGACATGGGATCTCTTCAGGACATGAAGGTCCCAAGAACTGGCACAAGTGAATTCTTTTATGCTACAGAGGAAATTGTGGAGAAGTAACTAAAATATATGAGGAGGTTAAAGGAAGATAAGGATTATTTTACAAGGTTTGTTTGTATAAAACTCTCTTGGCCTCAACTTCCTGTCCTCAATGATAAGGGTGTTTCTTTTTTACTGGTATAAAGGAGGGCAGTTTTTACATGGGAAATTTGTCTCCTGTTTTTAAGAAAATAGAAGGTTCATCAGAATGTCCTTATATCTGTGGTTCTTCGAGTGACTATGAACTTAATAGTCAATATGTCAAAGCAGCATATTTAGGGGATGGTGCATTCGAAACTCCTATGTACATATGTATGTGTAAATGAGTGGGTGTGTATATGTGCATATGCATGCATATGTGGTTTATATGTACTTACATACATATATAATTTTCATCATCCTCTAACTCATGCAGATTGCAAAAGGTGGATCGGCATTTGTTTACAAATAAGAATTCATTTAATCCCCATAACCATCTTCTTGTGTCAGATATTCCTCTCTGCTTTGCAGACAGGAACTGGAAATAGAGCAGATGCCACACTTTGCTCAAGGCATCAGAGGGTCAGCTGTAGAACAGGGTCTAGCCCAGAGTGTGACCTGTACTCCTCTCAAATGTGGCAGTCCAAATGGGAACTGCTGGGCTGTGGCTCTTCTGCATTTCTCCAAATTCAAGTCCTCCTGATCTTCTCAGATGCCTTCTAGTTTCTCCTTTCTTCTTGGTATTGACCAGAGTGTACACAGTGCATTCAATTATCTATGCTGAATAAATGAATAAAAAGGTGAATAAGTGAGTTAAAAAGTAAATGAATAAATAAGTGTATGCATCTCCTTTAATGCTTTAATATATATATAAATATATATATATATATATATATATATATTTTTTTTTTTTTCAAGTCTAATGTTTCAAATCTATGTCATTCAGAACTGCTTTCCAAAGGTGGTTATCATTATTCTTTCAGGGTCTCTCATCCATTATCATTTTCTCTTTAAACAGCTGATTGAAAAGGATTTGTTTTCTTTGTATGGGTCATTTTTTTTTCTAGTCGTGAGGCCAAATGCTTGATCCCGTGGGAATGCACCTTCATTTTTATAATGGAAGCCAATGGGAGTTAATAAAGGGAATGGAAAAAGCGCCCGGCTGCCAACGGCTTAAGTAGCATCCGTTCCACCCCGAGAATCCCACCTGTCCTCACAGCGTGCCTCTTGGGGAATCCTAACCAGCAGCTGGGTGGACATGATGAGACACTGGCTGTGAGACTGTTGGATCAGGATGATTCCGGGGGGTGCATAGAGCCTATTCACAGACGCCAGTGCAGCAAGGGTCCCTGGCAGTTTGGAATGAAGACCGTCTTTCTCAAACTCACCACAAAACATTTGTGAGACTGGATTCTTTTCCTTTTTTTTTATTGTTGTTGTTGTTTGTTTTCCTATCTAAACCTAATCTATAGTCACAGTCATGCCCTGGGTCCAGTTTACTGAATGGGTGTCTATGAATTTCCACAGCACTTAGTTCTGAGCTAAGTAGGAGACTCAGTGGCACTGCAGGGACAAGCCTGGGCTGCATCCAGACTCCCTGGGGTTTCAATTCTAACTCAAGAGATTTAGAGAAAGTTACTTGCTTCTTCCATGCCCAGATTCTCATCTGCAAAGAGCGAGCAATTGAGATATCTTCTTCCATGAACTCAATGGGAGAATGAAGTGAGATCAGAGCAGTTCCCCACCCACAAAGCGTAGGTGCTCTCTGAGTGTTACCACTGAAGGTGATGATGGCGAAGATGGTGACAGTGGCGGTGGTGATGATGCTGTTGTGGAAGATGCCGAACTAACTCAGAAGCAGTCTCTTTTTACAAGATGCTGACAGGCCGCTGTGCAGGTAGACATGCTCTCACTCAATCATTTCTGAGAAACATATAAATAAAAGGTGACAGAAAGCATCCTTGTCCTGAAGTTATCAGGAAAGGCTTCTAAAAAGTGCTAGTACATAGCCCAGATCCTTAAATAGGCAGATTTTGAAGACACAAGGGGAGGGGCCAGTGTGGACCGAACAAAATCAAATCTAGCTATAGCAACTCCTTCTGAAAAGCTGAGATATTTTCAAGTTGTCTTTGCTGCATATTCTACCATGAAAATTTGTGATTAGAATTTTACATTTTTTTGCACATTTATTTTTAGAGGCTCCAGTGATATTATTAAAAGCTAAACCCTTCAATATTAGTGTTGGCCCTTCTTTAAAAATATGATATGTACACCTTTTCTTCCAGTGAGCTCTCTAACTCATCTCAGAGTTACTGGGATGTTTGGACTAACTGTGAAATCCAAAATTATTCAGATATTAAAATTTAAAAAAAAGTTTAAGGAAATCTTTCAAAAGTAAAATTCGTTAAGAAAGCTCTGGTAACAAGGAGACACCAATTATGTTTAAAAAAATACCAGGGAATTGTAGAAGAAAACAACTCATGAAAGAAAATGTTGAGGAAGATTTGATTAAACGTGTTCTCTGGGTACCTTTGGAATACAGTCTACTTTGCAAGCAGCCAACAGGATCCTCTAACAGGCCAAGCATTGGAAGATACTTCTGATGCTCAATTATGGTACTATGAGCCCTGGATCATCCATTTGTGCTGGCAGGGTGTGATGTGTTGATCTTGCCACATGTGCCACCCTCTTCAGGGAAGCATTGTCGAAATCCTACCTCACTGTCAGTGAAAAGAGAAATCCTTTGCCTTGAGATTCACAGGAATCTTACAGGTTTGAAAACCACTAATTGTGCAGAGGTTCTAATCCTAGCAGCCTGAGATACACAGGAGCCTCCCCATCTAAAGTAACCCACTCCCCCCAAATTCCTCATTGTTCACCCACTTATGCTGCCTCTCACCCCCTGTTTTGGGTCTGGATTGCCTTGGCCTTATAGACAGTCTGGAAGGGAGTGGTTGAGGACTTCCTCCCTCTCCGACGTACTGCAGCTCCGCTGTCCTTACACCTAGTACGGTGTTTGATGCAGGATGGGCCCTTAACAGAATTAGGTGAGTAATTACTGCAGTTATGTCTCTGGTTCAGGTCCCACTAATCTTCAATTGATCTAACTGCCATAGCAATATCAGTGGTGACCTCTAACTTATTTTTTTTTTAAACAGGCAAAGTCTTTTTAAGTTTAAATATGTTCAGGAAGTTATACATATCATAAATATCCTTTTTTCCAGTTGAACATATTTCGGCAGACTGAACACATCCATGAAACCAGTATCCAGATCAGGAAAGAGGACCAGGCACCCAGGAGCCCTCTGTGACCCTCTTGCAGCCTTGCACTGATGTCTGCCCCAAACGAATCACTATTTAATAGCAAATTTTCATGTTTAGTACACAGACTCGTTCAGCATGCACCCTGTTACATTTTTCTTCTTTCACTTAATATTATGTAGAGATTTATCCATACATAGGTATGGAGCATTTGGGTTTTAGTTGCCTGTTGTGTGAACT
This sequence comes from Spermophilus citellus, assembly GCF_964194105.1. Taxonomy (NCBI): domain Eukaryota; kingdom Metazoa; phylum Chordata; class Mammalia; order Rodentia; family Sciuridae; genus Spermophilus; species Spermophilus citellus. The sequence continues at coordinate 18,846,936 of NC_138185.1, forward strand.
TAGGAACATTTATTTATCCACTATCTACTATCCATTTGGGTAGTTTCAAGTTTGGAGTTATTATGAAGAATGCTGCTATAAAGTGTCCTGTACGTGACTGTGGGTGCACACATGTGCACAGAGAAGTTGATCATATATCTGGGAATGAAGATGCTAGATCACAGGGTTCTGCAGATCTTCAGCTAAATGAGTACGGATGACAAAGTTTTGCAAAGTTGTATCACTCAACAATTCCAGAAATTATAGTGTAGGAGAGTTTTGGTGACACTCCATCTTTGCAACCATTTATTTTTCTGTCTTTTTTCATTTTATTTAAGTAGATTTTTAGTTGTTCTTTCCCCCTATAATCTCACATCCCTGTTACACATACTTTCTCCTCCCAACCTTCAGAGAGCATTATAAAGTCACTACCTTGTATCAATTCCTTAGCAACTAACTAGCAGGGTTGTAATGCAAACTCATCAGCGGTTTGTGGGAGGAGTACCAGGATGAGGCAACAAGGCATGGTGGGTCCTGTGGCTAAAGAGGTATTACATGCCCCAAATTCAATGTAAACTTTAAAAACACAGATCTGACTAGGTCAGGCCAGACAAGTGACCACATGTTTAAAATCCCCCTTGAATATTTAGGGAAATGTCCTAACTCCTCAAGTCAGGTTTCAAAGTCACTTCTGTCCCTTGCTTGTCTTCCATTTGACTTATTTCAACCACCCCTCATTTCATCCCTTCTGCTTCACACTTCACACTTCACCTCCCTTGAAGGGCTCCTGCATGCTCAAAGCTCCAAGTCCCTAAGCATTGTTCCCTGGGGGCTGGGGTGCTCTTCTCTCCTGCCAGATACCTCCAGACCTTGCCCAGGTGATCTAGGGGTCTTCCTGACCCCATGGCTAGAGCTGATCCTACCCCACACTCTTTCCCTTAGAGCTTTGTTTTGGACTCTATTTCCCACTTATCACTTGGTCCTGAAAGGATCTGTGGACTTGGGGACGTCAGGGTTAAAACTTGGCTTTAAATGACTGGGACTGTTAGGATTGTATTTAAAGACATTGCACAAGCCTAAGACAGCTGATGTTGGACAAATGTTTGCTGAATGAATAAACGAGTAGCTGTAGTTCTGAACCTTGGGTAGGTGAGGCTTATGTTAGGAAAATACCATTAATTGTGCCAGATGGCATCAAATGTGGGGAAAAATATGAAGTATGAAGTAGAAAGAGCACGTTGCACAAGATTGTTAAGAAGAAGATGGAGGAAAGAGGGCTTCAAGAGTAGGGCTTCCTAAACCTGGAGAACTAGTGATAACGGTACTATTCTCCGCCTCGTTATCTTGTTTGTGTTTATTATTCAGTTGGTTTTTATAATAATTCCACAAGAAATAACTTCCATCTTATATATGGTGAAATTGAGCAGAGAGAAGTTCCAAAGTTGTGGAAGCAAGATATGAATTCCCAAAGTCTGATTTGTCTTGGAGTCTTGCATTATTACCTCAAACTCAGCTGTAGTTTTCCCCAATCCACCTAGTCTCAGAAGCAGAGTGAGTAGTGAGCCCCGTTTTCTAGGTGAGAGAGTGAACATCCACAGGCTCAGGTAACTTATCCATGAGCACACACTGCTTACTGAACAGACTGGGATTCTTCCACTCCAGCCCTCTTTCTACTGTTGCAAAACACAGGTGGGTGTGTGCAGAGTGAGTGGCAGCACTGCAAACGAACCCCACACTCCTTCCCTGTCCACGGCAGAGACAGAAAGACTGGTCATGCTCAGTGCTGAGGCCAGAGCAGAGACATAAATAAAGAGTCCAGGGCCTGGAGCTGGGTCCCTCTCTCAGACCTCGCCCGCACCCCCCTGCAGGGTTCCCCAGCATTCCCAGGGCCTGACCACTGCGGGCAGTGTGCCAACCAGAGCCAAAGGTTTAGTCTACGAGATGCCTCTTGGGAATACTTCTCCAGGGAAGATCTTTCAAAACAAATCTAAACCATTTTGTTGGAAGCTAACCCCGAGAGAGATGAAGGTCACGCTGTGGTTCCCATCCGTCTGGGTGCCGATTTAGAGTTTCTCCATGTCACACTCAGGCACACATACACACACTTGGAAAATTATGACTTACAGCCAGTCTCACTGGAAGAAAAACATGTTTTGGAGTTGAGGAATTTGTCATTGTCTGAAACTGAGTTAAGCAGCAACTCAGATGGCTCTAACGAAAACATCCAGCAAAGTCTTGAGAGGATTGCCAGCTTCATTATGTATCCTGTCCGCACACCCCCGCCCAGGCCCCTCATGGAGAATCTTCTTTGATTATCAATGGGGGTTAGCTTATTTCCTCACCTTTGAGGGAAGTCTTTTTGTTCATATTTTTGTCTTTTAGTGAGTTATGTTTTTCTTAGCGATTTATCTAAGTTGTTAACCAAGTAAGTGTAAAACTCTCCCATCTGCCCTATTGCTTCGTGTATATTTTTATTACACCTACAATCTACATTTTAAAATTCAGATCTTTGAGACAAAAATATTACATTTGTTCAATTATCTTTACAGAGTTCTAATTTTCTACCATTTCTAGAATATATAACAAATTTGCAACTCTATGCCAATCTAGTTTTTGATTTGGTGTTTTTATATTGGCATTTTAATCCACCTAAAAAGTGTTCTGGACTCTTGTATGAGCGGAGAGAAACTATTTATTTTAGTTACTTAGTCACCTTAGTAATATTTGTGGAAAACTCCTCACTTCCCCCAAAGGTGAAGTGCTTCATTTATTATAGTATACTTATTATAGGATATTTATTATAGTAGATCCTAGGAGCAATTTCCTTTCCTTTTTCTTTTTTTGGCCACAACTTAGTCTTCTTCCTAATGAGTCTCCCTTCTGGAATTTTCTTTTGTAGTATGACTTACTTCACTTTATTTATGGATGTCAGAAATTTCTCAAGACAAAAAGCCTTCTGTATTATTATTATTGGAATCATATGAGTGGATGATAATAATTTCATTATTCACTACCATCATCTACATGTCTTTCTTTTTCCAGTGGCTATGGCCTCCACGGCAATGTCACCTAATAATGGTGGACATGATTCTTTTGCTGGGGATGTCTCAGCAGATCAACCTTAAGTGTTAACCATGCAATCTAATTATGGTCATAATTTGGAAAAAAAATAGATACTTTTATTTTTAAGATACAACATTCATAATTATGAGAAATAATATATATTTATCAGGAAAGAGTACAAAATAAAAAATAATGTGAAATAAACCCTTAGCTTTCTCCTCTGTCATAATCACCCAATCTGTAGTCTGTGATGAAGGCATACTTTCTGATAGTTAATACTATCGTACCTGTCTATGCTTCAGTAGCCTTATTAATATTAATTATTTTGGCATTTCAAGAGGTGGTTGTTTTGCATATTAAAAATAAAAGTGACAAAAATTCAAGTAGATAGCTAATAGACTAAACAAATATTCGAATGTGGAACTTAAACATGTAAGAACTTGCTAAGCTTACTAGTGATAAAAATATGAAAATTATGTTTTCTTTACATAAAAATATGTATTTGAATATGATCCTGATCTGTTTTGATAAAGATGTGGTGAGATAAACACTTACATGGATATTCTTTTAGAAATATAAGTTGGCTTTAAAATTATAAAGAGTAACTTAAAAATACATAGTAGAAGCCTCAAATATGGTTGAAACTATATTGAAAATATACCCAGGGCCTCTATTTCAGTGAATTTATCCAAATTATGCATTACTCTTAAAAAAATTAAAAAGTACTTAACAATAAAAATACTTAAATATTTCATTATGGAATATTATGCACCCAACAAAATGACATTAAAGAGGACTTTTGATGATATAAAACAAGACTTATGATCTTAAGTAAAAAAACAATATAGTAATATCATAAATTATAATCTTAGGTAAAATCAGAAATATGAGAAGACAACCTTCCCCCAAACAAAAATTCTGAAAGAATATTTATTGCAATAGCAACAGAAGACTTTACATTTGGTTGTAGGGCTTACAACGATCTTTATTTTTTAATATTTTGTTGTATGTGATATTGTCAACACACCGCTCTGGTCACCTCTACCCTTCATTGCCCTAACAGGACGCTGGAATACCTTCCCCTTTCAGACGTACAGTGACAATCTTTGCCAGTAGAGGGGGCAAAGAGACACTGGACTGGAACAGGCTCTTCATCATGGTTCCGGTACAGAGCCTGGCTCCTTTGGAGGAGGCAGCCGGTGTGGCACCCAGTGGCCCTCACCTCCACTAGGGACATGGCATTTCCAGTGAGTGGCTTTCCCCAGTGCCCCAGAGTGCCCACCTCGAGGCACTTCTCCACCAGTCAACAGTACCCCAGCCAGAAGTGGATCTCAGCCCCCGGAAGGGAAGGGCATCTTCCTTGTGGTCCCTGCAGGAGTCTTGGAGCTAGTGGCTGCTGCTTATTCTACTCTCTGTGATTTTCACAATCATCTTTTCTCCTTAATAGGTGACCCCATGGCATAGTTAATAATTGATGAATCTCTTCTTGTTCAAATTTCCATGTGGTTTTTATCTCCTGTTTGGACCTTAACTGATATATTTTTCCACATTTTCTGTGATTCCCATCATAATTAGAAAATAAATGAATGAATGTTTGCCTTTTATCAAGTGTGTGTGTGTGAGTGAGATATTAGTAAAATGAAATAAGCCTTAACTTATTTTCTGATTATGAGGGGAATTGCAGAAAATGTGGACTCTGTATTGGGACATTGGGGCACAGATGTATGTGAAAAATATTTACATATCTCTATATAGAAATCTGTGAGTATGTGCATGCCTTCTAATACTCACCCATTGTGTATGATAAAGTGCTCTTTATATGGTAACAAATAAAATAAATGATCTTTTTTAAAGATTAAATAGATTATTTAGTACTTTAACTGATCTTAGTATATCATGCTCATGTCCATAATGATGAATGATATTTTCGGGAAACTAATTTGTCAAGTTTTGCCATAAATATCTTATTTATTTTATTGAATTATATGGTTTTCCATCTGTTTATAGGTCCAGTGAAAATAAACATGCTGTAGTGTTTATCATATGCAAGTTTTAAAGAGATCACCAGTAAAATCAACTGGGTTCAGAGGTGTTTGGGGAGATACTTCTTCTTTGGCTATTGGCATCATTAGACTAATCATGGAGCTCACATGGACCCAAAGTCATGAAGAGTTGCTAAGAAACCCAGTTCACACTCTCATATTCTATGAAGCTAGTATAGATCCAACTTTACTTAAAACAAACAAAAAAGCAAGCCAACCATGATGGTCTTCCCTCTTTCCTGACCACTCTTGACTCAACTCAGTCAATGAAGTCTTGATACTGGTGCAAAGGAGCCATGAGAGATGCTAAGTTACAGAAGACTCATGAAGTTTGCAGTTCAATGGAAGAAAAGGAAGTTTCTCTGTGTGCAACACGAGCCTAGAACAACGATAGATGCTTTCTATCTGGTTCCTCATTCGGCTCTTGACCAGTCATGAGAAGTCTAGATTATTGTTACTGCTTTGCAAAAGAGAAAGCACAATCTTTACAGGAACTTGTCCAAGATCATCCCATTAGCAAATGGCAGAGATGAGCTCTAAACATAGGTCTGTTGATGTCAAATCTCTTATTTTTCCCCCAAAACATCACGTTCCATAAACGTGTAATTATCAAGCAAATCACCTGTTTCGGTTAGTGATTAAGGGCTTAGGAAGCCTGAGTTGGGAAGGGTTCATGGAGAAGGTAAGATGGCCGTTTCTTCCTGCTTTGCTTCCCAGAGCATGACCTCCATGTTCCATTAATGTCAACTCACCCAAGCTTTGTGACATCCTGCATCATTTCTGCCTTAGTGCTGACTGTCCATGCCTTGTCTTCCCTCCTCACTGAGGTTGTCAGTACATGAGGACCTGAATATATACATCTGTGGAATTCCATGTTCCCTCCATGAGAGTAAGTACCACTCAAGAACCAGAGTCTAAAACGACCAGATTCTTTGGAAATATTTGGGGTTGTTTTATGGCCATAAAATATAGGTATAGGACCATTTTGCATTTATACCACAACTCTTTTTGATGTCCAGAGAGACTGGCCTCAGCTTTGACCCTTCCACTCATTTATTGTGTGTTCTTAGGCAAGTGGCTTCTCTTTAAGAGAGCTCAATTTCTGGATTTGTAAGTGATGGATTTTGAAACCCCTTTCTGGTAGCAGTCTTGCATTTTTCTGGTAAACTCATAATGCCAGGGCATGCAGAAGTAGCAGACTTTGGAGGGTTACCTGCAGCAGGTCCTAAGGGCTGCACCATCTGCAGATAATTTAAAAACAATGATACAACTAACTAAAGCCCTCCTTATTTTCCAAATCTATACATTACCAATAAATGCTTATCCCCACTGAGGTTGGGGTCATTGATCCTCACCCACGAAAAGTCATTGCCTTATCCACACTGCACACGGCTGCTGTTATGTCCTATCTTATCAATAGACAAGTTAAAGGCATGAAAAAAGCAGGTGCAGAACCCATGCCATGGAGGAAACATAGAATTCCAGCTAAAGGTTGGCTCTAAATTCTTATTTTATTTTATTTTTTTTTTGGTGGGGGAGTAACCAGGGATTGAACTCAGGGCCATTCAACTACTGAGCCACATCCCAGCCCTTCTTCATATTTTATTTAGAGACAGGGTCTCACTGAGCTGCTTAGCACCTTACTTTTGCTGAGACTGGCTTTGAACTTGCAATCCTCCTGCCTCAGGCTCTTGAGCCACTGGGATTACAGGCCTGTGCCCCGGGGCGGGTTGGATTCTTGATTCTTAATCCAAGGGTCTGTCCTCCAAATCATATCAGTTGTGAGCTGTTCACTCCTACTAATGCAACAAACCTTGCCAGTCCGCACAGGAAATATCTCCTGGGCCTAGAAGACAGCATTTCCTGGCTCTGTGAACAGAAAAATTTCATAGTATGTTCTGGTTTTATAATTTTAAAAAAGGCACATGAGAATAGCTGTAGTTCATTTTCTCAGTTCCACCAGAAAAATATCAGGTATCTACTTAGGAAACACACACACAAAACTGGGCTCACATTCCAAACATGGTGCATACTCATCACTCAATCCTGGACACTCTCTGTAGACAATATGACTCTGACCAAAGCGTTGTTGGAAAGAGTGAGCGGGTAGATAATTTTCATTCAATCTCTAGTTCAGTTTCTGGCCCACAATAACAAATGTTAGCTTTCTGTTTCTGATGCCCTGGTTAAAATTAACAGCCAGCTCTGTCCAAGTATTAAAGCAAACACAGGGTGAAGGATCCCTCTTGCCCCAGGGTTCATAGACTGGGAGAGTTATGGAGGGCCTTGGCCTCAGCAGTTCTGGGCCTCCATAACTCAGTCCACGTGGGCAGCTGCTGTGCGGATGCAGGCTGCGCTGGGGCTGCAGAGCATGCGCACTGAGCTGGGAGCGCAACTCGGGTGGCCAGCTACAATTTTAGTTGCAGCTTGGAATTTCCTGGTTTCGGGGGGTCTGGAGTCCGAACTTTCTCTGGTGCTGGTGCTGCTTTGGCTGCCAGAACCCAGGCGGGAGACACAGTTTATTTCCACCCGACCGCCCAGGGTGCTGCAGGAGCCCTCCTCCTGGGCCCTCGAGAGCGTGATGCTGGCCAGGGCCGCCTGGGCAAGCTCCAGCAGCTCCTGCCTGTGCAAACCATGTGTTCTCAGACAATCACTAGCTCATTCTGGCCTGGGTGGAGGATTGTTGGTTTCTGCCCGGGGAGAAGATGCAGGATTCACACCTTCCCTAATAAAAGTTGAGTTATCCTGCTGCTGGGTCCCGGAATCCAGTCACACAGATTGTGGCTGCTTTATACCTCACTTGGCACTTGATGGGAAGAAGCCTCATTTTTCCTGTAGGACTTAGGGCCCCCAGGTTGGGAGAAATGGAATCCATATCAGGCTAATGAAGCAAAAAAGATAATGTATATTTTAAGGAGCAGGTGGATAGCTCACAGAACTGAAGGAAAACTGGACCACCAGGCTTTGAGAAGGACAGAAACCAGGGGAAATTGAGGGATCTCAATGGGAGAGACTCATAGAAAGACTTAAAGAATCCCTGCAGAAATATTCAGTTCAAATGATTTATGACCATTTATATTTGGCTCAAGGTTTAATAACCCCCAACCCCCCATGCCCCACCCCTACTCCCAGAAGGAGGTTCAAATGGTAGAAGTAAAGAAGGGTTCTTGATTGACATTTCCTAAAATCGATTTGACTGCTTGTTCTCCTGGTGATCTGACTTTTAGAACTCAGTCACAGTAATCAAACTCACAAATGATAGATATATAAACCATATAACAGTGAAATAATTGAGTCACTTCTATCTTTGGTGTAAAAAGGTGACATCGGTTTATTGTCAAAAATCTCCTCCCTCACTTTTCTCCCCATTTATACATGCAGGGAAAATTGAATCAGGCATTAAAAAGTTCTATAGTGAACGGGGATGTGATTATGAGGGTGATTTAATCCATTCTGGGGAACAATTCCTATCACCTTGCTTATATGTTCCATTTTGTACTTGCATTTGGACAGACATGACAGGATACCAGTTGGGTGTCTAAATCCCTAACCTTGAGAGCTCGTCAAGGCTACCCCAATGGGACTCATAGTTTATTACTCTTTCCCTAAGAATGTGGCTTTGTCTCTCCCTGTAGCTGGAAAACATCTTCTTGAACACAATTTTTCTTTCTGCAGCTAATGTTGTGCATAGAGACATCTGTGTCGTTGTTGGAACCCTTCAGGGAGGGTTGTAGAAACTATTTGTAGCAAATATTTTGCTGGAAGAGGAAGAAGAAGGAAGAGGAGGAGGAGGAGGAGAAGCAAAGGCTATTCCTTGCACCATTTTATACCAAAACAAAAACAACATAAACTGGAAGATCCTTTATCAGCCTATGACTCTGAAACAATTATCAAATATAATAATTAAGAATGGGGGTTCTTCAAAAAGCAGAAAAGATTCTGTTCTAGGCTAGTGTGTGTGTGTGTATTTTGAAATTCTGCTTGGTTGAGTGAGCCAGTTGGATCCACACATACCACAGCCTGCAGGATTTTTGCTTATTCAGACTGAGATTGCTTCAAGAATTGCAAGACTATTAAAGACACATTGATAATATGTAAAAGAGACATTTGTGCAGGTTGCTGAGTTAAACAGGAAACACAAGGCCTCAGGCTGTGTCTGGTTCTCTGTGATGCCAGGAGAGTAGATATTTCCAAATATAGACAGATTGTGCGACACTTTAAATCATGTTGAATTAAATAACAACCCCACTCCTGCAAATCAGGGCTTCGACTTCCAGCAATCCCAAACATCTGGAAAAGAGTACAGGTAAATCATTGAGTAAATGGAGAGACAGACAGAGAGATGGATACAGATGGAAGCACACGAAGTGATAAAGTACTCACAAATTACTAGTGGGGGCGTTTGCCTTTATCAGGGTGGCATATCTGTATAGACTGAATAAAGAGAAAGAAGTTGGGAAGGCCAATTTGGCGAATACCGGAGAAGATAACTGTGTCTTAGAAACTAAATTCATCTCTAGGGAGTTGTCTCAGAGCTAACCTGAGGAAGACCGTGGCAGGTGCTTGGAATCCTGGACACCCACTGCTCTTGGCACTGCCTTGGTGCCCTTAATGTTCTGTTCTGTCGTCTGAATCCAGAGGCAGTTGATGGCCACCATAAAGTCACCAGTTCAAGGAGGTCTTTGTCATGCTGCTGGGATACAGAAGGATGGAGAATGAGTTGAATCTTAGGAAGGGAGACACGCCAGCCCCTATTTGTCATGCGGGGATGTGTAGAGGCAAAGTCGATCCTTAATCCTGTGGGAAAATATGTTATCTTAACTCTGCACATACGAGGTCCGGTGTAAGATGATCTAACCGTTCTAGGGAGAAAAGCCAAGATTGCTCAACTGCAGAGAAACAAACGCAAGAGTGCCACACAGGTGCACAGAGGTCAGCCTTTTGGGGGAGGAGACAATAGGATGTGCTGCTGTCTTGCTCTGGAGGACTTGGTGCCCAGGGGTGGTATCCTGAGGCATCTGCTGGACCTGTACAACTAGATGGGGAGAGCTTTTCATTTTTTGTCTCAAAGTTGAATGGTTCAACTGTGTGCTCAGGATCACTCATATGATGTATATATGATGCTCCTTTCGTTTTTCTGACTTTCTCAGAACCGGGAAGGGACAAGGTCAGGTGCATGGAATCAGAAGGGGGGTGGACTCCACTATGCAGATGCTGACTGGACCCTACTGTTAAGGAGCACCCGCCCTGACGTTTGATTTCCTTTTATTTCAGAGCCGTTTCTGTGGGTTAATGAAGACGTAAGCTCCCAGGCTCAGCCACACTATGTAAAAGAACTACTTACTGCCTGTTCCATCTCACTGACTTTTATGGTGATACTTAAACCAAAATGGTGAACTATTACACTTCATAGCCTGCAAATAAAAGCGGGATGTTAAAAAGTAAAGGCCGTAACCCCTGATCGTGGTGAAATGGCTTGTAATCTTGAGACGACTTTGTTTAGCTCCCCAGGGCCAGGGCCCAGGGTGCTGTGTCAGACCCAGACAATGAATCCCTGGGGTCTCTCTGCCCAGACTATGTGCTCGTGCAAGTCAGCAGCCCTAGTCACCACATGTAAAGCAGCGTGAGGGATCAAGGGGCAAGCCAGGGTGGGCGCGGAGTCCTGCTCTCCAGTCTCCCCAGAAAGGCCCTCTGCCTGGAGCCCGGCTTCCTCAGGCCCGACTGTGGCCCCAGACTCATCTTAATATCCATTCGTAGAGGTCAAAGCCACAGTCACAGGCCCAGTGCATGCATCAGGAGAACACAACCCTGCTGTTTGGACAGAGTGGACTTTCTAGTGATTTTATTAATTTAAACTTGGGTTTATTTTGTTTACTTGTTTAAGGAAGAATTATGGAAGCTCATAGCACCAATTCAAATCATGTCTGTCTAAGTTTGGTTTCTGCCCAGAGTAGACGCCAGGCAGGGGAGTCAGATGCAGGGTTCTTGGGAGGAGTCACAGGGAATGGGGTGTGAGGCAGGGAACGAGGGACACTAACGGCAATGGCACGGGCACTGCTGGGGTCCACTGGCTCACAGTCCCTCTGGGAGCCATGAGAGGCTGTGAGGAACACTCCTGGGAATGTCTATCCACCACTGCTGTCCTCATTGATTGGAGTGTGTTTCCAATCTCCAATTGGAGACCAGCCTTTGCAACTTAGCAAGACCCTGTCTTTAAAATAAATAAATAAACAAACAAACAAACAAATAAATAAATAAAAAGGACTGGGGGTGTAGCTCAGATGGAAGGAGGGGTAAAGACACAGGTAGAGATAGAAAGAGGGTTAGAGAGATTGAGAAAGAGTTAGAGGTAGAGAAAGTGTGGCAGGGAGACAGAGGGAGCCATGTAGGGCTTGAGGTCAGAGGACAAAGTCACACAGATGCATCACATGTTTAAGAACTGGGGATAAAGCTGTAGCTAAACTCAGGGGTTCTGAGGAAATATGGTCAGGGAAGGGTCAGCATTTGCTGAGGCACTGAACAACTAAGTGAAAAAAAGAAAGAAAGAAGAAAATGGTTGTTTCTGTCAGATACACTGAATTCAAATCTCATTTTCCAATGACAACTACATATAACAGTTTCTGGTGTATCTTTTCGTGGAAATGTGTACTTTTCCTCTCAAAGCCTACCTCGTTCTCTGTGATAGTCTTATAATTTTCCTTAGAAAGCATATAACGTAATTTATTACGTGGGCTACTTTAGTGAACTAGGGTAACTAATTAAAATTAGGAAAAATTTGAAATTATAATTTATAAAAAATATCACAAAATGTAAGTTAACAGGTTTACCTTTGTAGATTTTTTTTTTTTCCAAACACAGTAATTTCCGGCTGGGTGCTGTTCTTAGCTAAATTGAGTTATTGTTATCCATTTACCACCAAATGCTGTGTGATCCTGGCACAGTCATAAACTTCTCTGAATCTTACTCTTCTTTTTTGCAGGGGTGGGTGGGTACTGAGGATTGAACTCAGGGGCACTCAACCACTAAGACATATCCCAAGCCCTATTTTGTGTTTTATTTAGAGACAGGGTATCTCTGAGTTGCTTGGTGCCTTGCTAAGTTGCTGAGGCTTCCTTTGAATTTGCAATTCTCCTGTCTAAGCCTCCTGAGCCTCTGGAATTACAGGCATATACCACTGTGCCTGGCCTGAACCTTACTCTTCTTATCTGTAAAATCTAAATAGACAGTTTATCTACCTAAAGGTTTGTGGAGAGGATCTAATTAGATCATTTGTAGACAGAGCTCTGCATGCCAGAGATGCTCAATAAGCATCACACTGGGTGCAATGGGCACACTAGTAATCCCAGAGACTTGGGAGTCTGAGGCAGGAGGATCTCCAATTGGAGACCAGCCTTTGCAACTTAGTAAGACCCTGTCTTAAAAAATAAATAAATAAATAAAATAAAAAAGACTAGGGATGTAGCTCAGTAGTAAAGTGGCCCTGGGTTGAATCCCCAGTACCAATAATAATAATAATAATAATAATAATAATAATAATAATAAATAAAAACATTTTTTAAAAGTTACCTTTTAGTAATCTATATCCAAAACAGAAAAAAAATTAATAATCCTTTGTCAGATCCTGTACCTTAAGGAAAAAGAATCAGGCTTCATAGCCACAGAGACTATGCTTGAGCTTTAAAATGTACCTGACTGCACACACTTTCCACCACCTAAGCCCAGGTGGTGTGCAGGAGCAGATCTGTTCGATGAATTCAGACAGGAGTGTGGCTGACTTCCGTTCCTTCTTTCTCTGCACTTTTGCTGTTTCTCCAATTGAGAAGTGGAGTCAGATTCTCTTTCTCTTACTTCTGAACTGGCCCTGGTAATCTTCTTGACCAATAGTTAGTGGCAGAAGCTATATTCTGGGCTTCCAAGTTCATGTTGTAAGAAACCTTGGAAATTCTTCTGGGGTCCTCTGTAACTTTCACTCTGGAGGAAGCCAGCCATCATGTGAGAAGGCCACCTGTCCTGTGCTCACCAGGCCGAGTGGCAGCTGAACTAGCCATGTGCAGTGGCTGCCTGGAGACAGGTGCTCTGCCAGTACCCAGCCTTTCCATCCACCTGGTCACCTGGAACCAGGCATGGAACTTTTGAGTCAAGAAGCCTTCAGATAACTCCAGTCCTAGTGGCAACTGCACCAGAGACCCTAAGCATGCACCGCTCAGTTGGGGCCAAACAGCAGAGCGGGCTTGAGGTGATCAAGTTTAGGGGTGGGGATGGGTCACTGGTGATGACATACAGATCAAAATGCAAAAGAAGGGCACGCAGGCTCTGCTTCCCTCATCCTCAGCCTCATTTCTCTTCACCGTTTCATTCACCAGTTAGGCAACAGTTTTTCTTTTCTCAATCTACAAAATATCTATCTTCACTAATGTCCATTAGTGGTTTTATAAAGTAACCTGAGGGTGTTGCCCAGAGGTTAATGGAGACCCTTGAGACTTGGAGAGGAGTTTTATGCAGGTTAAATAACTCTATGCAAAGTCTCTTTCCTTATGTTATTAGTTACATGAAACACAGAAGGGACTTTAAAGTCCTTTCTGTTTCTATCTCCTAAAGGATGGAGATAGAAACAGAAAGGACTTTAAAGGAAAATTGCCATAATTAATGCATTTATATTATTTTTAGAAACAAAAAAAAATTATAACAAAGGAGATATTTTCCAGCATCCATGTTAAAAACTTATTCCAATTTCATTCACCTAGCACATACATTTTCCTCATTTAAAAAATATCACCTTAATCTTAAAGTGAAAGATTACATTTGTCATTGCCATTTATTGTTAGTATTATTGTTATTATAACTATTTAGTTACCTTCGAGGTGACTTTTTTTTTTTCTGGAAGACACTCTAATGGCAAGCCGGGTAAAATTTTCAACAAACTTGGAACATATGTCACTTTATTAAAGTAGGTAACTTTTAAATTTTGCACTATTTTAAAGTTCTTTGGTATCTTATGAAAATGTTTTTATCATTACTCTACCTCATTATAAAGGTACATATTCTTTTGCACTTTAAAGATCTTTTGTCCTATAAAATTAAGCACTTTGATGACAACTTGTAAACATTTTTGTGCTCTTATGGCTTCAGTTTATTTATTTATTTATTTATTTATTTAGGTTATAAACATACTGGTGTGGTCCATAAATTTATATTTATTTATATTTATATTCATTTATATATGTATTTATATTTAAGTTTATGCATTTATATTTATTTATGTATGTATACTTATTTATGTACTTATTTATATTTATATTTTTATATAGATTTATTTATTTATATTCAGAGCTAACTTCATAATTTTAATCTTACGTGAGTTATTATTTAAAACCAAATTTCTGTCCATTGGGCATTTTATCAATAGATCCACGTACAGGTTTTTCATAAAACATTGGTTTCACAATGAAGTGATTTATTGCTATAAATGTTTCTTCTCGATTTCATATATACTTTAGTGTTAAAAAAAACCCCTCTATTTCGTATGACAAATTCCATAAGGAAAGAGATGTTAGAAACATCTGTACTTTCACACAACCGTGTAGAAACCTTATACCCCAAATAATGTCTTTTAGCACTTGATTCTTCAAATCGGCAGGAAGGTTTTTTTTTTTTTTTTTTTTTTTCCCTGTATCTTCCAACATAATCTGCTGACAAAGGGATATACTCTTATTTGTTGCCATATTGTGTGTTTTTTTCCGTTGTTTTTCTCAGGGGGGGAATATTGAATATTTCCCAAATGACTTTTTTTGGGGGGAGGGGCGGGTAGGGTTTGCTAATAAGCAGCAAACTCCAAACAGGCTTCTAAACATTAAACAGTAAGTTGAGTACAGTTTTGTCCAGTACTTCATTAAGTATTAAGTGACTTTAAACAAAGCTGAAAATATGTAGTCAGGTTATTATGTTCTGGATGCTTTGTCTTCAAATGTGTTGAAAGTCGTGGTTAATAGAGCAGGTTTCACTGGCAACCTGTAGGAGACAGATTAGAAGGGAGCTCCACCAAGTTCAGGGAGGCCAGGTCAGGGCACTTGCAATGAGGCCAGTAGAACTGATAAGATTAAAGTTGTTAGGGATTAAATTGTTAGGGATAGAGAGAGGGATGAATTTGAGTGGGGGCCCCCAGCAGTGCCTAATATTGCTCTATAACCACACTTGATAATAATAATAATTACTGCCATTTGAAAGAAGGTATTTTGAACTTATAAACAATAGATAAAAGTGATGCAAATTTTTTCCTGCTTTAGAATTATCAGGAAGAAAACAAATCGACTCAGGCTATTAATTTCCTTGCTGAGGTTTCTAGAGAATGATAAAGTGGGCCAAGCTGCAAAGTTCCTAGGAAAAAGTTTGAAGATTCTATACATATCATTTCCGGTATCTGCCACATCCTTGGAGTTTCTGTTTCCCTAGTCACCTCTCTTTCTGAATTCCAGCAGCACGTACATACTCTTACATTGTAAGGCTGTCCTTCCCTATTATCATTGTTCCCCTGGTCTCCTTCCTAGATCTCCATTTCCACATCAGTGTGAGCCCTGCAGCCAGAAGACAATGCTCTCTTCCTCTGATCTTGAAAACAGTAGGATCCAGGAAGGAGAGGGTTGAGGACTAAGGGAGCCGTGGAGGAAAGGGAAAATAACACCAGAGTGCTCCGAACAAGGGAAGAGGCTGGGCGTTCTTGTGGGCTGTTTTATTTCCCTTTGCCTTATAATATGCAGCACACACACACCAAGGACAGAACTTTGGTCCTTCTCAGAAAAAAAGCATGTATGGATGGAGAGGGGCCCTGGGGTGGGGACATCAGCCTTGAGTGTGGAGCTGAGTCAATGTGTCTCTGAGAAGGAATAGATCTCTGGGGGCTGAGTAAGAGGCTTGACAAATGAGTGCAAAGTCGTCCCCCCCCCCATATTAAAAAAAAAAAACAGGGGAGAAGAAGATCATAATGGCCAGGGGAGAAGTGGAAAGGATATAGGGTCCTCCCAAAATGAAGGTTGATACTATGCATCTGATTCCCTTTCTGGACCCTCCGCTCTCTGCAGACAGAAATACATTTTGTTTATCTTCATATTTCTGGTGCTCAGCAGGAGATTCTTCCTTTCCTTTTCCTCATTTTCAAACTTTTCTAGTTTTTTTTAATAAAGGCAGAAGTGTATAGAATTTTTCTGTTGTCTCTAAATGAGTGCATGAATGAGATGGAGTGGTTTCTTCACAAGCAAAGAGGATGTTATGTGCACGCATCCAGATCTGACAAGCTTCCTGTCCCATCCTCAAATGTCTTGGTTGTTCTGGCAAAACCCAGGTTACACAGGAACCTGGCTATTCTGTCCCCTTGGCGAATAGCCAGAAGGAGCAGTTATCTTTCTGAACAATCCCAGCGTTCTTCTTGCATCTCTCCCCCCGACACAGACTCGTCCAATCCATTTGCTTCTCCATCTTCACTTTTTTCCCCCTATCTAATGCATACTTTCATTTATTAGCTAGATTTAGAGTTTTGCTCAGCTAGCTTCTTATTTCTGATCCACAGTCCCTCCCTTCCTTCTTCCCTCTCCGTTTCTATTCAGGTTAATTTATCTGATTATATGCAACGCGCTGCAGCCATGTTAAGACACCAACTGAGTTTCCACTTGGAAGCTTAGAGGAAAGATTACCATTAAAACGTGACTTCCATCCACTCAGCTGAAATTACTATTGATTGCCAAAGAAAAATATTTGTGCTGTGAAGCTGGGAGCTATGATGTTGAACCATATTAACATAATGTTAGCATAGCTACGGGTGTTTAGTAGCACGCAATCAGATTTGAAATGAACGTTGATTATAGATGGAGATTAATGTTCACATATTCATAGGAACACAATGAGAAGAGCAATTTCCTTTCTACTACAGATCAATGGTTTCCCCATTCAATTATACAGCTGTAATAATTGCATTATGCTGAAATATTTCTTAATGGCTAATTTCTTTCCTTTTGTGTGTGTGTGTATGAGATCTTTTGTCAGTGATAGCTTCTGCAGCCCGAGGACAGCATAAGATGTTTTAATCACTGGTGCCATTTTGAAAGCTTTGACCAAGCCAGTAATTTCCCTCTTCTCTCCTTCTTTGCTTTCCTCTCTTATTATCACCCAGAATTGCTTCCTGGATGATTGAAACACAGGGACTTGCTCAAGTCTTTTCTTTCCTTGTTAACAGAATGGAGATAAAAAACTAGAAACCTACCGGGCCATGGGTTGCTCAATCCTTTCTGCACATTTGCTGGAGATTCTTTGGGGGAAGAAAGAAATGAAGACACAGAAACATTATGCACAATATGCTCTTCCCCTAAATGACTCTTGCTGGGAAAAAAAAAATATATATATATATACACACACACACACAGTCATCCCTTAGTATCTGATGGGAGTTCATTTCAGACCCTCCTGAGGATACCCAAATACACAGATGTTCAAGTTCTTTGTAGAAAATGGCATAGTATTTAAATATAACCTGTGCACAACCTCCCATATATTTCAACCATCTCTAGATTCCTTATAATATCTAACACAATGTAAATGTTATATAAATAGTTGCTATACCATATTATTTAGAAAATAATGACAAGGAATGAAATCTGTACATGTTTGGTGCAGATGCAACATTTTTTCTTTCTCTCTTCATCTTTTTTTTTCTTTCTTTCTTTTCAATTTTTTTTTCTTTCGGTACAGGAGATTGAACCTGGGGTACTCTATCACTGAGCTATAGCTCTAGCCCTTTTATTTTATGTTTTAAAATTTTAAAACAAGGCCAGCTAAGTTGCCTAGGTGGGCCTCCAACTTGCCATCCTCCTGCTTCAGCCTCCAGAAGTAGCAGAGAGTACAGGTGGGATTCCATGCCTGGCTTTTTTTTTTCAAATATTTTTGGTCTGTGGTTGGTATAATCCCTGGATGTTCAATCGGTGGAAACAGTGGGCAGATTGCATATATTGACTTGGGGACCATTCATTGATTAAAAAACAAAGAAACCTACTGTCTTCTCCAATTCTCCAAGTAGAGTTCAGCCTTCCAGCAGAGTTGGAATGTCCCCACCTCAAGCCTCCATTGCCTGACCTTGTAGGGGAGAAGAAGTTAATTTAAGAGATGGGAGATACTCAGAAGGTGGGGGATCCAGGAGGACTGTTGCAGGAGCTGAGACTCAGAAGAGCCACAGTTCCTTGCTAGCAGAAAGGTGTGTGGAGTGAAGAGGGTTTCCTTCAAGGGTCGTCCCTTTCCACACTGTCACCTTATCACCTATTGTTTTTCTTTACTGCACTCTTAGCCACATTATCAATTGTATGCCTATTCTTTAATTTTTATCTCCTTCTTTCTACCTCGAACTAAAATTTAAACTACTCTAGTGCAGAGACTTTGTCTGTATTGATCGGCTCTCCAATTCCGTTCATGACACATGTGCAAAGGCCCTGGGTCTTAAGAGAGCATGACGTCCAGCATATAAAGCTGTGATTTCCCAAACCCTAAGTTCTTTCCCATGGGGCTTCTGCTCTTACGTTTTTGGACGTTGAGTCCCTTTTCTCAACATTCAACGCAGTAGTGGGCTCCTATATTTCATTGGATTTTGTACTTTGGTGTGAGTCAATGAATGTTTGAGGTCTTGAATTAATTAAATTGGAGTCTCCCTGGCTCTTGATTATTCATTTTTTCCCTTTAGGTTTTTTTTTTCTTTAATCCCTGCAGCTGAAGGTGTCCTTCAACTCACCTTATGTGTGACATTCGATATCACCTGGTACTTCACCTTCTGCCCTCCCTCCGTCCCCTGCCTCTCTTTTCCCCTTCTTCTCTCCCACCCTCATCTCTCTCCCTCTCCAGGCCTTGGTCCCTCTACCTCTCCTTTCCCTCTTTGTCTCTTTCTTCCTCATTTGCATGCAGGTGGAACACTACCCTTGCACAGTGCTGTCGCTGGCTCCCTGGTGTGTGCACACTTCTGTGTGGTTGTCTAGCACCCTGACACACATTTAGTGCAGCCCGGTTCTGATTATGCTGAAACTCCCGTGAAGATATATTGGTACTTTAGAGAATTTCTACATGGGAGCTGCCAACCTTAGGTGGCCTTGTATCCTAATCAAGGGAGCTGGGAATTAGATTGCTCAGCCCCTCCAAGGATGAGCTGCACATCTTTGGTCCAGATACTGAGACTCTCTTGGCCTCAGTGTGCTCAGCTGGGAAATAAATGTAACAATACCTAGCTCAAAGTGTGGGTGCCACATAAATTGATGCAAAACACTTAGCACTGAGCTCAGCACAGAGTAGGAAAATAATCCAATTTCCCCAGAGGCGCTCAAGCCGAAGGTTTCTCTTCTTGCCTCCTGTGTCTTTCCCAGCCTTGATCTCTTCGATTTGGCTCAAATGACTCTACAGAAGTTGTAACTCATGGCCACATTCTCCTCTATTAATGTTAAAATGGATGTTAATTATTGGTAATTTAACAATTTGATTGTTCCTCCTCAATATCATCCCATAGCAAAATCTTTCCAATGGGGACCCATTTTTCTGGATAAAGATACAGAGAGCAATAAGCTTCCATGTCACTTAAACCAAAAAAATTCTTTCCTTTTGATGTACATGTGTGTATTCTTAGGATTCCCAGTTAGCAAGAATTGTTTAGATTTTCTTCTTTGTAACCCACACATCACACGAATATTGGTGTTCTGCAAAGGGGCATGGCCAGAAATGAGGGAGAAAAAGGAGAGAGAGAGAGAAGATGAAAGGAAAACCAGCAAGTGAACAGGGTAAATACTGGAGATTAGCAAAATACACATAAGGATGAGTGCCTCATTAGAAACCTAAAAAATCAAAAAAGAAATCTCCAGAATTTCCCAGATTTGCTTGTTTGTTACATGTGGTTGATTTCTTCAAGAGAAGGATGCTGGCTGAATACAGACCAGCCTCGGCCCTCGCCTCCACCATCTGCATGTATGTCCCAGGCCATGGGTGGTGATTCCCAGGAACAAGTCTTCCCAGGAACCATGTTTGTTGCAAACATTGAAAACAAACAAGAAAAACAAAAACAAAGAAACAAACAAAAACAAGACAGTTGAGCAATGTTTAAAATCCTGACACAGGAGTTTGACAGAACTGTTCCCTTCTAGATCCTTCTGTTTCTTCACTTTTTGTTCTTTGACAATTTACTTAAATGTTCTGTGTCACTTCTACAAAACAGCGATATTACTTGTTCCTACTTTGTTCCTAGTTGTTGTGAAAAGTCAATGACATGAGTGATTTAACATAGGGTCTAGCAGGTGGTAAACACTAAAAAATAACAATTAATGCTGTATGTGACCACCCAATGCAGTGGTTGCTATGATTATTTCTGCTTTATAAATGAGGAAACTGAGGCACAAAGAAGTCCAGTAAACTTGCTAAGTTTCTATTCCTGGCGAGAGATGCATATTGGACTTGAAATCAGCAGTGTGTCTCTGAAGTTCATTTTAGCTGCAAGACTCCTATCCCTTCTGCAGTGAAGCATTAAAGTGGGTGGGGGTGGGGGGCTTCTTTTTTCACCTAAAGTTCAATGTCAAATGCCTATCAGGAGAGTTAGCCCCAAATCTCAGGAATTCCTAGGCCTGGCATTTTTATCTTCTAACAATTCCCCCTCAGTCTCTTGTCACTCTTATCTCATGACTCCTCATAAGAACCTCCCTCAAATAGTAGTTGTCCCCAAACATGTCTTTAAAACACACCCAGTTCCATCCTTTTTAAAGCTAGGAGGGAGGCACAGAATTCAGCAGAGCAAGCTTGGTTTGCCTGAACACCTGTGCCTTCCATATCTCTAAATCAAGTTCCTGCTGAGCTGCCCTTAACCCCAGCAGCTTCTCAGTGGCTCCTGACTGCTTAACCCATGCCAAGTGGAGCCAGAGCTGCCATGGGGCAAGTCCATGTGTTAGGATCCTCAAGATCAAGTCAGAGGTCAGAAGACCAGGTCAAAGACCTAATACACACATCATATACACTACACACTGGTATATCAGCTGGAAAAGACCAGAATTCCATCCACCATACTGAGGGGAAATTGGAGGCTGGCCGCATGGGCTGTGGAGAAGACTCTGGGTGGCAGAGTGTAGGCATGGAGTGGTCCCTCCCTTTCATGCTAGACACTGGATTTGCTCCTTTCTTGTACAACTTAATCTTGTCTTATTTCATTTTATTTTGCTGTAGTAGGATACTGGAGCCAGAGACTGGGTAATTTATTAAGCAAAGAGGTTTATTTGGCTCACAAAGTTCTGGAGACTGGGAAGTCTCAGGGCATCATGCTAACATCTACTTGGCTTCTGGTGAGAGCATTGTACTGCTTCAGTTCATAGTAGAAAGTGTAAGGGCAAGCTGGTGTGTTTGCCACACAGAGAACATGAGGGGTAAACTTTTTTTTTTTTTTTTGTAAGAGAGAGAGGGTGGGGGAGAGAAATTTTTTTAGTATTTATTTTTTAGTTTTTGGTGGACACAACATCTTTATTTTATTTTTATGTGTGCTGAGGATCGAACTCAGTGCCCCCCACATGCCAGGCGAGCACGTTACCACTTAAGCCACATCCTCAGCCCAGAGGGGTAGACTTTTTAATAGCATCTTGTTCTCTAGGTATCCAATCTAGTTCTATAAGAGTGAGAACTCATTCACTACCACAAGGAAGGCATTGATCCATTGATGAGGGTCCCACTCCTATGACCCAAACACCTCCCACTAGGCCTTACCTTCCATCACTATCATATTGGGGAATTAAAAATTCAATACATAGATTTGGGGGGATACACCTAAACTGAGGCCTGCACACAACCTACATAATTGATGACTTAAAGATGTATAAGTATCTGATCTTTCCCAGGGTATCACAGGTTATGGATCTGGTGCCAGAATGGGTAGCAAGAGGTAGGCACAAAAGGAGGGAGAGTACTAGAGGTGGAACAAGTGTTTCACGCTTATAGTGCCATAGTGCTATATATACAAAAGCATCCCCAAAGCCTCCATTCCTTCTATGAGAGCCTGAGATAAGTTGAGGGATACATAAAGCAACATGGGCTCATAGCACCAACAGTTTACTGGATGTGAGACAGACCCCAAATTATATTTCATCAAACATTCAAAAGGCAGGAAAGGAATCTTTTAGTTTTAACTCAAGTCAAAGCCTCTCTTTTAATGAGGAGAAAACTCAGTCCCAATATAGCAGTTCCTGGGCTATTCTAAGACAGACACTGGCAAGGTTTTTCAGTAAAGACTAGATCATAAATATTTTAGGCTGCGTGGACCATGTGGTCTCTGTTACAACCACTCAAGTCTGCCACTGTAGTACAAAAACAGCCACTGACTGTATGCAAATGAATGAATCTAACTGTGTTCCAGGGAAACCTTGTTTACCAAACAAGTGGTGGGTTGGCTTGGGCCTTCGGATCATTTTCAACCCAATGTGATTCTGCAATCTGTATTTGGGGTAAAAATGGGAGTTCATAACCCACTTGATTCTAATGTATGAAATATGATTTGTCAAGAGCTTTGTAATGTTGTGAACATCCAATAAATAAAAAAAAAAATAAAAGAAAAAAAATAAAACTTAGCAGTCTTTAAAATACCATCATTTTATAACAATAGAGTTTTGATAATACCACATAAGATCTGCTTAATAAATTATAGACTATATATTACATACCATAATTTAATAATAGAATGAAATAAGATAGAATAAACATCCTAACTACATAAAGTTCCAGGCAATTATTGACAATACTCCCTGTTTTGGTTATATCTTAGCAGAATATATATTAGTCATTAAGAGTTTAAATATTAAACCTAGGTTATTTAGAAAGGCATTTCTTTTTCTTTTTTCTTTTGGTACCAGGGATTAAACCCAGGGGCGCTATATCACTGAGGTACAGCCTCAGACCTTTTAATTTTTTTCTTTTGAGACAAGGTCTTACCAAACTGCTGAAGGTCTTGCTAAGTTGTTGAGGCTGTACTCAGATTTCCATCCTCTTGCCTCTGCCTCCCAAGTGGATGGGATTATAGGCCTGTGCCATTGAGCTTGGCTAGAAAGGCAGTTTTCTATAGATGTGCACAGAAGTGTGGAATTTGACCTAAGGCTTGATTTTCTGAATGCAGAGCATGTGGCTTGACCATCCACCAGAAAGAAGTGAGGGGCAGTCAGCTTGACAAAGCACTGTAAGAACTCAATCCTTCATTATGAATGAAGAGTAAATTCCATGTGTCTTTTCTTTATAGGCTGAGAAGAACTCTTGGCTATTTTATAAAAGGGCAAGACTCTCTGGAAACAGAGTCCTTCCCCCTCCCCCCGCCTTGGTACCAGGGATTGAACTCAGGGGCACTCGACCACTGAGCCACATCCTCAGCCCTATTTTGTATTTTATTTAGAGACAGGGTCTTAGCACCTTGCTAAATCACTGAGGTTGGCTTTGAACTCTCAATCCTCCTGCCTCAGCCTCCTGTGCAGCTGGGATTACAGGCGTGTGCCACCACATCTGGCTAGAAACAGAGTCTTACAGGGCTAGTTTTCGTCAAATATTACATTGAAAAATAAGTATGCAGGGTTTTCTAAAAAATTCAAATTCTGTAATCTCCTCTTTTCTCCACATCTAAGTCTCCCTGCGCTAATCCAGTTCCATACTTCATTCACAAAACTGACATTACAGTGATATTCACTGGGACATAAGTATCTGATCAATGATTGATGGCTGCAGAACACAGTCATGGGGTGCATATGGAATGTGGCTCTGCATCTGGCGTGGCAGGAATGTTGGGGTGTTCTTCATTTTTTCTGATCTTTTAGCAATAGCCAGAGAGCTTCTCTTTGCAGAGATGGCCTAGAAGAGATGCTGATATGAGTGGATTTCACACCACTAGTCTATGGGGAGGGATAAACTTGGGTTTAGGGTGAAGATCCTGCCTTTATTCTAAAAAGCAATAAAAGATTTTGAACTGGAAATACTTGCCTCTGTGTTGTAGCTCTATAGCTAACCAGTTATAGTACCCTGAGATCTAAAAATAGAGCCCCCGGTGTTCTTAGATTTAAATGAGACAATAAATGCAAAGCACTTGATGGACCTCCTGAAAACTTGTGGGCACAGAACAAATGACAGCCATGGATACATTTATTTATTTAACTTCGATGATACTTTTCATCGTTATTAATTCATTTAAAAGCTTCATTTCCGTTTTTTGGTCTTTATACTTCAGTTTAAGAAAATTTCTTTAGATTTATCATCCAGCTCTGAGATGAAATCTTATGGAATGATTCTCTTCTATATTTCTTCTCTGAATCTTTGATTCCTGACTTCCTGGTTTCTTTTCAGTATTCACCCCACAGACACCTCAATGTCACAAAAAGACTTTCTTACAATTCTAGAGCTCTTTCCTTCAGGAGGTGAGAAGCTTCATCTTGGCTACCTTTTCCAGAGTCTTTCTGAAGAACTGCAGTAAAAAGAAGAGAAGAGGGTGCCAGAGTTCTTACTCTTTTAATTCTCTCTAAGATCACGCTAGAAGTCTTCTGGAGAAGACTCCAGAAGGAATTTTAGAGGTGTTAGTATTCTATTGGTGCTGAGCTAGCTTGGAAGAATACAAAGCCTCCTATTGCACTCTGAGTTACTTAATCTAGACAGTGCCTTTTTGTGGTGCATCTAGTTATTGTCCTCATTTACATAGGACAATCAATAATTCACAGAGCAATTTTCTTGGTACTTTTATGCAGTGGCCTGTGCAAGAGAGATTCCCAAGTTTTCAAGTACAGTTTGTCATGTGAAACTTCTCAATATGTTGATATGCATCCAGCACTCAACACTTTTAATGTTTATTTTATTTATTTAGATACCTTTTTTTGTGGTTCTTATTTGAACTGGGGATCGAACCCAAGGATGCTCTACCACTAAGCTACATCCCCGACCTTTTAATTTTAAGACAGTCTCTCATTAAGTTGTTCAGGCTGGCCTCTAACTTATGATCCTCCTGCCTCAGCGTCCCGAGTAGCTGGGAATATAGGCCTATGTTACTACTCCCAGTGAACTTTTTTTTTTTTTTTAAGAGAGAGAGAGAGAGAGAGAGAGAGAGAGAGAGAGAGAGAGAGAGAGAGAGAGAGAGAGAGAGAGAAGTTTTTTAATATTTATTTTTGTTAGTATTCAGCGGACATAACATCTTGGTTTGTATGCGGTGCTGAGGATCCAACCTGGGCCGCACGCATGCCAGGCCAGCGCGCTACCGCTTGAGCCACATCTCCAGCCCCTCCCAGTGAACTTTTAAACATGAAAACCCAGCACAAACCCAGCCCTTTACCAATGCAAAAGCCATGTACACTGCGTATACAAAGTGACATGTGTGAGTGGAGTGAACTCCAAGGTGCTGTTGCTCTCCTTGTGATGTAAACTACAGTTGGATGAGAGCAGGATTCTCTAGCTGCACTCCCAAGTGCTGCTCCTGCTTAGCTCGATCACAGTCCCTATCCCCATCTGGACTTTGGAACTGACGTTTCCATTGTCATAAATGCATTTTGCCCCAACTCCCTGGGTTCACATGGGTGACTCCTGGCAACCATCAAGGGTCGGTTGTGAAGTCATTTCTCCCCACAGCTTCTGTCACTCCGTTACCTGGGTGTAGTACTCTGGCTTAGTCTTCAATAGTCTCTGAACCCCCGCCACCACCACCACCATGGAGGCACCCACTAATGGATTACCCACTGGTGGAATCTAAGCCCTGGAGGACGTTAAACTATCTGAGGGCAGGAGCTCTGAATATTTTATTCAGCATTGCAGCCTCCGGGTGGGGCAGAGTGAGCAGCCACAACTAACATTTTGGAGGGAAATGAATAAAGGATGGTCTGAATGAGAGTGGTAACTGGGACAGCAGCCAGATGGCATCCTGGGTGATCTCTTAAAAATGTAAGTAGGGCCGTACTACGCTCCTTATTTAGACCTTGCAATGGCTTTTACAACCAACTCAGTATGGTCCCCAAGGCCCTGTGTTGGATCCTGTGCTTGTCTTATTCTCTGCTACTGTCCCCTTAATACACTTGAGCCTCACTGACTTTTGAGTTTCTCAACCCCAAAACTCTCTGACTCTGGGCCTCTGTGTTTACCCATCCCTCCTTCTGCCATGATCTTCCACTGAATCTCCTTCTAGTGGAGATGCTTTCTCTGGCAGGGCCTCTGGTTGTCCCTTCTCACCACTAACCCTAGTACTTTCCCTCCCATGGACTTTTTAAATGTTATTTCTGGATGTATTATTATTACCTGAAATAATCTCTCAAGTATATATTCTCTCTTTCCATTTCTGACTGCCATGCTTTCTTCCCATGGGCTTTCAGCTCCTGAAGGCAGGGCCTTCCCGTGCTTTGTTCTTTGCGTAGTTCTGAGGCTAGATTAGTGTCCAGCACATAATAGATGCTCAGTAAATGTTTATTGAGTGAGTGGACCATGATGGTTAGTTATTCTAATTATGAGGTTTGGATGGACCTGTTCTTGCTATCTTACCAAATCTTAATGATTCAAGGAACTTATTTGAAGTAGATTGTGTAAGAAAAAGCACTTAGCAAAATGCTTGCCAGGTTGTTAGTGCTAAATCTCACTTCCACTTCGCTTACAGGAATAGGATAAGGAGGTGCAGACTCTAACCTTGGAAAGAGCCATCAATCAAGAAGGGGTAGAACCTTGATCCTAGAAGCCCAACTGCAAAGTACAGTCTAAACACTTACCGCAGTACCTGGTATACAGTAGGGACCCAATAAATGTTAGCTATTATTGTCATTGCTACTATTCCACCATATCAGTAAATGAGAGTTCTCTTCCCAAGAGAGTTCTTCCAAGGAAGGAATGCTGTCATGCCCTGGTAATTAACAAACACAGTTACATGAGAGATGCTCAGGAAGCAAAGAACAAATTGTGCTACTCTTTTAGTTGAAGTGTCAATCGGGGGACTCAACTGAAGCAATATCCAGAGGTCACAGAGTTACTCATAGGAGGTTGGGAAGTCTTGTCTTAGCTCTTCTACACACTTTAAAACTGAGATTATTTTTTCAAAATGTATTTGCTACTGCTTTCTAATCTTTGGTGATCTACTCCTTAGTTATAAGCTGTGAGTTTTGCATCTACTGCTTCAGAAGTTTCAGTTGTCCACATCCCAATCGAGGTACGGCCCTGTCATGTTCAAGGCCTATACATAGCCCAGGGGAAGCGGAGGACTCCACAGTGGACATCACACCTTATCCATGCTTTTCAGAGAAGGGATACTGCCAACAAATCTTGGCTGGAACCCTGTGCAAATACACAGCTTTTGCATCGTGAATGTCCTTCCCTGCATTGATGCCACCCTGGCAAACATAAGTGAATTCTCACCATTCATCAAGTACCATGCAAAGACACTGTGCCTGTGGTTCGTTCATTGATGTTTTAACACCCACCCTGTGACAAAATTGTTGTTACTGCTAGTACGTGGTGGATAATTTAAACTGAAATATGTCATGTTGTAGAGTTCCTCCAGTGCTACAGGGATTGTGCGAGATGACCACCCATGTTGGGATTAAAATATAATAATTCCACAGGAATTGATGAGGACCTAGCAGAAATCAGGTGTCCTTTTTAGGTATTACAATAAAGAGTTGCAGTTAAATTGCCTGCCTTTAAGAAGTTTTTGCTCCAAGTAAGCACAGACTTGTGAAGAAGTTGGGACAGGCTGAGGGATAAATAAGACAGTAATTCCATGGGTGCTATGAATCCAAATTTGGGCTAATGTGAGTTTAAACAAGAGTCTATATAAACTTTTTATTTTTTTCCCTACACTAACCTAGTCGCAGCTTTTAAAATTTCTCTGGAGGAACTAAGGTCTTACAAAGCACCTTGCACAAATCCTGGCTCATAATCCACATCTGATATGGGCCAGTGTTGCTCCAAGGGCCATGTTACAATTTTGGTTGACCCAAGGTGGGCATAGGGGAGAGACAGTGCCAAATTCTAACCAAGGGCTTCTGACATCAAAGGACCCTGTGATTTTTCTTCGGTAGTTTTGCCTTCAACTGGATTTGATCTCTTCCAGGCTGATGTTTTCCAAAAACAGCAAACATGTCTCTTTTCAAGGAAGAACTTCTCTCACTAATGACTTTCTCAGATGGGCAAAGCCATATTCTGTGGGCATGAATGGCAAAGAAAACTAACAACAAATGGGATCTATAGCTTGTTCCTTGTATTTTTGAATGTTTTGATTTCCGCCCTGGCAACCAGAGGGGAAATCCTATCCTTGGATTAGGAACCAAGCTCAGGGTGAATTTGGAGGAAAAGTTCTATGTTGAATTTAAGGTAAGTGAAATCTCAGAAATGAGTTTCTTTTCTTTTTCAGGGGCACAGAGTAAGGGATTCGTGCGTATAAGTTTTCATCATAAATGGTGGCGCTAGTCTTAGCTCAGATTCTGATTCTCATGCCATCTCCAGCAGCTTTTGAAAGAGTGACAATTCAAAAGGCCACTGCACTTCATATTTGAAAAGGTGTTTTTTAAAAAAGATAAAAAGGTTAACCAAGAAAGATCATGTTTATAAATAATTCTCAAATGCGTTATTAAGTGAAATTTGTTTCAATTCAATGCCAGTAATTTAAATTTTAGCTAAATTTCCTTGCATAATAAGAGACAATTTAATATTCAGTTGCTATATCCAGGATTCTCTCACGGACCCAGAAAATTTGGTTAGAGCAGAGTTTCTCAACCTCAACACTAGGGTGGAGTGATTGCTGGTTGTAGGGGGCTGTCCTATGCATTTATGGATGGTTAGCAGAATCCTTGGCCTCTGCCTACTACAAACCATTAGCGAGTCTCCTCATCTTAGTTGTGACGACCAACAATGATCATCGATATTGTCAATGTCTTGGGGGAAAGCGGGTGAGTGGGCAGAATTATTCCATGTTGTGAACCACTGAATGTTTGATTGAATGTCAATTGGAATGTTCAAGTTGAATCATTGTTTCATTTCTTAGGGGAAGCCTGTATTAATAAAACCATTATTTAATTTACTACAAAACACATCAAATGCTAACCAATCACCCATAATTAAAAGCCAATTCACTATAGATTTTATAAGGTCTCCTAAATGAACTCATTATTTGCTTTTAGCAGGGCAAGTTTTCAGTACCAGTTCTCTTTGAAGGAGGAGTTAGGTACCAACGATGAGCGACTGCTCTGGACCAATGAAAATGGATGTGTGTTCTGTACTCATGGACGACTAGAAGCCAGCAGGTTTACTGAGGTTTGAAAAGCAAAGCCTACCCCGTGCCAAAGATGACTCTGTGGTTAGGTTGTGCCCCAGGCCTCTGCCTGCTCCTGAATGACCTAATGACAGCAGCTAAAACTCGGGAGGACTCATTTCATGCCAGACCCTGTGCTGAGAGCCTTAGTAGCCCTTCTCGTGGCATTCTGTACATGATCTAAGAGGTAAGGACTAGTGAAACCATTTTACGGTGATGGAGCTATGTCTCAAAGGGTGACATGACTTGCCTGTGGTCCTTGAGGTAGTCAGTGGGTGAGTTGAGATTCAAATTTAGGTCTGGCACCTACCCAGTTGTAATTAGTACACTTACTCACCCATCACCCTTAAAATAGCTACTTTTCAAGACTCAGATTAATCTGTTTCTACTGTATGTGTTTATTGCATATGCTAAGAATCCCATCAGCACTTTTAAAAAAATTGCAATGCAGTGAGTCCTGAGAAAAATGGTTTTCTGCGTGTTGTGAGTTTTTTCTCTCCTTACTTTTTCCAGGAGAGAAATTGTTAGCTTGGAGTACAACGGAACCTTTGCTGTCACACTCAACAGTGATATTTATTAATCTCACAAAGAGCATCGGGAAAGAAAGAGAAAAAAAGAAAAAAATGAATGAATAAATAAATAGAGAAAGAAAGAAAGAAAGAAAGAAAGATAGAAAGAAAGAAAGTTCAGTTTCCTATGAATTTAGCCTTAAGGGTTTCATGGCTTGTATCACAGGGCTGCAAGGTTTTATGCCTCAGCTTAACAGGACTGAACCACTTGGATTTTAACGTTTATAGAACTGCTGCTGAATAGCTGGGGATCTTGTGTCTTTAATCACTAGAAAAGAAGCAGAGAAGGGGGGCAAAGGGGGATGCCGTGGGCAGAGGGCTGGGGTCTGGGAAGGCAGAAGTGCAGGTTCCACCCCTCAGAGGGTTTCCTGCAACCATTCATGCCCAGGTTCATTAACTGGCAGGCCTGTTCAGGGTAGGGCCTGGTTTGTATCAGCATGAGCCCTCCAGATCCACCTCCCAGCTTCCTAATCAAGTCATGTCAGTACATCATTTGTTAACTGTGAGTGCAGGCCCGGGGGGGGGGGGGGGGGTTGGCAGAGAGCTGTGGAAGAAGGATAGAGGAGATGGAAAGCTTTCTCCACCCTAGTTTGCAAAGCTTCACTCTTCTTTCATTCCAGTCAATAATAATAATAATAATTATTATTATTAAACCTTCTGGGCCCTTCTATCTGTAGTTGTAGTCCCATTGGGACACTGTGATCGGAGAAATATCTACCCATTTTAATGTGGCAGAGCCATTAAGGAGGTTGACAGAGTTTAAGAACCTTTATCCTGGCCTTGGAGACAGGCTCACATTTGCAATGTCCCCATCTTATTATTAAATGGAGTCATAATTATGGTGTGCCCCTCTGAGTCCCTTTCTTTTTCTCCCTCTCTAACAACCTGAATCTGGCAAACTTCCTTTCCCCTTTAACCTTCGCAAGCTAAAAATAATATCCTCTTGGAACCAGCCAAAAAATGTCAGTTGGAGGACTTTAATTAGCAGGAGTGGGCAAAAGACAGTTCTAGCCTTCCCAATTTGCTACAGACTCTCCAGGGAGCCGGAGCCAAGCACAATTGGAAAATCCAGGTTCATGTGCCCCAGAGATTGGAGTTTCTGACTGGCAGGCAGAGTTGGCCTGGGAGCCAAGCTGTGTGGAATCTCTGCAGCCCCAGGCAGGGGCTCTGGGGAGGCGCGGAAGGCCTGGCGGATCCACAGGGAGAAGTCTCGGGGTTCGGAGCATGGGCTGTGGGTTAGATTTTCAGAGTTTGTTTCTAGCTTTCCCTCTTCTTAGCTCTGTAGCCTTCTCCGTCCTCATCTGTAAAATGGCGATAATCATCAGCCTCAACCCATAAATGTGGTGATGAATGAGAATAAAGGAGTCTGTTTGAACCCTTAGAACAGCTTGGCACAGAGAAAGCCCCATGAGGAGTGATTGTGGATATAACTATTTATTGGCCCTTTTTCACTTTGGTGAGTTGAGACCTACCCAGATGATGAAATTTAGCTTCTTTGTCCTGTTATTGCTCCCACCACGATTAAAATAGCCCTGTATGAAGAGAAAGGGGCTAAATCGAAACAAAAATTGAGATTCTTAGAGAAAATAAGACTTTACCTAATTTTGCGTGCTTTCCTCATTAAAATGGAATTCAACATATCTTCAGGACTGATTGGACTGGAAGGGTCTTAGAACTCTAGTCTCCTCAAGATGTTCCTCTAACAGAGCAGAAACTTTGGAGGAGAAACTGGACAATCATGAGATAACTATGATGGTAACACTGAGTTCCTGTACTTTGTAATGATTTGGTGTTTTCTTGCAATAATGTCCTTGACTTAGTCCTTGGGAACCTGCCCATGGTTTTCCTAGGACCTGTGGTTATGGGAAGAGACTCCAAATTCTATCAATGATTGTCAAAAGTGGAGTTGCAGGAACAGATTAGGTGTTGGGCTGAACCTAAAGTGTGACAAGGACAATCCTAACCACTGTGGGCACAGCAATAAGGCTGAATGTTGTGGTCCAATAATGGTGGGCCAGATCATGAGTGCCTTAAAGAAGAGGGTCTGAGTTCATAGCTGGGATGGTGTAGGCATGCAGATTTAGGGAAAGCTCTCTAGACTGAAATGAGGACAAGGACAGAAACTGGTGGGAATCTGACACAGCTCTAGTCCAAGTGGGCACTGGTTGTAAGAGCCAGATAGGGGACCGAGTCTTGTCCAAAGAGAAAGAGTTCAAGACAAGTGTCCAACCTCAGCGATGTTTCCTGTGCATGTGTCCCTGTGGGCAGTCTAGATATCATCTCTGGATCCAAGGACACAGGGGCACCAGGGGACCTACTTGAGAAATGACAACCCAAGTTCTCAGCAGTAAGTAGGTCACAAATTGACCAGCGAGCAGAGAATCTATTCACAGCTCTTGTAGCAATGGAACTGCAGTCTTATGGATAATCACCATCCCTTCAGGAGCAGCAGGCAAAGTAGTCACTCTGCACAGAGAGGAGAAGCGTCGATGTATTTAGAACTAGTAAATTGTGATTTAAAACTTGAGCTCCAAAATACCATATTGCCACTGTTGTTCAGAAGACGATAAGATCTATGATACGGATTAAATTCCCTTCTTTTGAAAACTCAGCTCTTTAACAAGTATTACTTTCATTTGAACCTAGTCCTTTATTTGTATAACTTCTTCACTGAACTCTGCTTATTTTTTTCTGGAACTAAATATCTGAATTTTTGTCTATTTAAAAAGATGGGCCTTTATATCTTCTTTCCCTTCTAGTGTTCCTCCCTAATTTTTCTTCTGCGTCCCTCTGTCCCCAAATTTGCAGCAAATCTCAGAGAAACAATTCCGGTGAAAGGGCGGCACAAGTCAGCTATGGACACATTTCAGAGGTCACAATGAGAAATGGACTCATTATGCTAAAAATTATGGAAAATCATTGAATGACTAAGCAGGGTGGGTCGGTAGTGAGAGAGTGACATGGTTATCAACTATTATGCCTGACAGAAAGGGATGGAAATGCATCAAAAGTGAGTTAAAATAATTGTTGGAGGAGGGAAATATGTTTGCAGTTTATAAAATGTTATGAAATCTTGGGCGATTGGCTAGAGATTGCGTATTACAGGAATGGGAATCCTAATCTCAGAAGAAATACTCTAGGTATCTTGCCCAACCTTTCATCATCATTTTGTCCTAAAAAATCCATGACTGCTTTTGGTTTGCTAATATTTTATTTATGAACTCGAAGCCTATGATTAAGAGTAGAGGATTCCAATCAGACGATTTAGTTCCCTTTGGGGTGTACACACCACTCTGCGTGACCAGGGGTAGGTGAGTCACCACTTCCCAAGTTTCCTCATCTGTAACATGGGGACAACCATATTTCCTGTGTTTTAGATTTTTTTATGAGGAGAATAGATACACATGAATCACTTTCAGAGTTTTTGGCTCATAAAAACTTTTGAGTTATTATTATTATTATTATTATTAAAATACATTACTTTTTTGTTATTGTGTTTCTCTTGCCTGGCTTTGGTTTTGAAATTATCTGTTTTATAAAAGGATTTTATAGAGTTCTTTCTTTCTTTTTCTTTTTTGGAAAAACTAACCCTGTTTTTGTATGACTGGAATTGATTGTACAATATGTGGATCACCTATTATTTAAAGAATATTTTTAAAATTTCAGATGTGACAAAATTACCCAAAGTTTATATTTCTTTTTAAGTATGTTGTAAAAGAAGTTGTTCATTGCATATAACTTTTCAAGGTTGGAATAAAGTTGTCTATAGTTATTTTTAGTTTCAGTTATATCTTTTGTTTCTTTTTGCTTTTTATGATGTTCATCTGTACCTTAATCTTGCTGTGCCCCATCAGTTTTCAAAGATGTTTGTCTATCTTATTGACCATTTAGAGCACTTGCCATTAGTTCCTGTGAACTAGCATTAGCCTTTAGTTGATCTTGTTTTTTTTTTTTTAATTTCATTAACTTCTTTTTGGATTTTCATTTAAAACTTTCCACTTTCTTTAGCTTTAATACACTCACTTATAATTTTTTGCTCATTATATTTTCATCCTTTTTTCTTCTATTTGTATTTAAGCTCTCTGTCCTTCCAACACTGCTCCAGCTACTTTCCACAGATTTCATCTTCACTGATTTTAAGTCTACTTCACAATTTCCATTTTGTTGACACTTTTTAAAAATCTTTTTAGAAGATATGGATTATTTTAGTTGTTACTTGGACATTTATTTCTCATTGTATTATATTATTGACCAAAAAGTAAGTTTATAGTATTGATTACTTTGGAATTTGTTGTAAAAATCTTTTATAAATGTCTCATGTGATTTTGAAACTAATTTCTATTCTTTATCTTCTACCTTGGTAATTTTCCCTTCAGCTGCATCTGCCTTTCTCTCTAATGTATTCATTGATATTTTTAAACTTCTAATAAACTATTCATTTTATATTTCCAGAATTTCTGGTTGGTTCTCTTTCAAACTCAACTGTTCTTTTCCCATATGTTTCTGTTATTTCAATTATATTTACTACTTTTAATTATCTTTGGCAACTGAACATTTTCATATAGTTATAGTACTTACATTTTAATTTTTATTGAATCATTGAACTTTTGGACTTCATAGATTGTTTTCATTTTGGCTTGTTCTGTTTGACAGTTGTGTTTATCTTCTGAAAGGATTAATTATTCTGTTATAATATTACTACCACATCATTTCAATATTTTTAATGAGATTCTCTGGTAGAAAACTCAGTGGTTTAAATGAATTGAAACTGCCAATGCAACACTCAGCTGGTTTAAATTGGGACCCTATATCTATGGATGGATGGTGTGGATCTGGAGTTATTCCTTTAGTCAGTTGTTCCTTTCTTTTTCTGGATCCAAAGCTTAAGATATAAGATTCACTTCTTTCTGGGATCATGTATAGAGTTTTCCTAATCCATGGGTATAAGGGGAAATTTGAATTCCAGCTGTCCTGCACTGTGCTGTTCCCTGAATGTGCATTAGCCCCTCAGTACTGAGCTCCCAGGAGTGACACTTCTTCAAATATCTGGAGGCTAGCACCAAAGTATCTTCAGATCATTTTTTTTCTGGCATTTATTTCATTTTCCCTTTCTTGCACATGGAGATTTCTCTCATCTTATTTTGATTTATTTGATATTTGCTACTTCATCCAGAATTTCTGTGGGCTTAAAGTATGAAGTTGGACAAAGTTCATCAGTTCAGTTTTTATATTGCAATTAGTTGGCCTCAGGAGTTTCCACAGTAACATTTAATGAACGAAAACAAAAGAACACTGTCAACAGAGTTCTAAAGTAAGTAAAGTATGATCAATATGTTGGACCCTGCTGGTATCGGTTTTCCAAGAGCTGATTTTTAAAATGTTAAGAATAGTACCAGCCAGTTAAACATAGCCATTATTTAAACTTAATTCTACAAAATTATAATTAGGATATTTTTAAAGTTAAGTAAAAGTACTTAATTCATTATTTCTTACTTTTCTTTATTACATTGTACTCTTATTTGTGATCTTGAGGTCATTTATTGGAATCCTAATCTCAGAAGAAATATTCTAGGTATCTTGCCCAACCTTTCATCATCATTTTATCCTAAAAATCTATGACTGCTTTTTGTTTGCTAATATTTTATTATGTACTATTTATGAACTATTTATTTATGTCTACTTATTTTATATAGAGGAGATAACTAAATACTGTTATATCATGGTATCCTTCTAACCATTTCTTCTGAGGTTGCAGTCAAAATATGCAGTCAAAAATAGTCATGGTGGGGTTATTTATCGTAGGAAAACTATAAAATGCTAAAATCAGGTATTTTTGTTTCTCCAGAGAACCCATTTACTGACATATTACTGGATCCAAGAATATCACAATTAGTGTATGAAAACAATATATGCACATTCTCCAACATGAAAGATGTGTGAGTGAGCTTTCTGTGGCTGTGACAAAATATCTGTGAAGAATAACTATAAGGAAGAAAGATTCAGAGGTTTCAGTTCACAGTTACTTGGCCCCACGACTGTGAGACTATGGTAAGGCAGGATGTCAGGGCAGGAAGGGTGTGGGGGAGCAAAGCTGCCCACCTCACCAGGGCAGCCAGGGGGCAGAAGGAGAGGACTAGCTTGGGAAGAAGATGTAGGTTTCCAGGACACACTCCCAGTGACCTCCTTCCTCCAGCTAGGCCCGCCTCCTAAAATTTCTAACATTTGTCTATAGCACCACAAGCTGAGGACCAAGACTTCACAAGAGACATTGGGGAACATTCTAGACCCAAATTATGAACAAAGTACTCATTGGTCCCTTTTTAGAAAAAAATAAATCAAGGTTAAAAATCAAAGCAATCATGTACAAATATGAATTGAAAACTAAGAACAGAGAATTATAAGTAAAACGTGTTTAGGAATGAATACATTTTAAGCTTAGAACCCGAACAAAATATTTCTAAACATTTGGATTATAGCACACAACATATAACATGGTAAACTTTGGCATTGTTTAAA
The DNA here is from genome assembly GCF_964194105.1 of Spermophilus citellus. Lineage (NCBI taxonomy): Eukaryota > Metazoa > Chordata > Mammalia > Rodentia > Sciuridae > Spermophilus > Spermophilus citellus. The sequence continues at coordinate 18,883,382 of NC_138185.1, forward strand.
GGATAATATAGCTAGCAAAAGTAGGTTGGAGAAATGAGATGGCACAAAGTCTAGTGTGAATTTTCAAAGAAAGGGTAAATTGGATTTATTAAGTGAAAATATGATTTAAAAATTATAGCCTCACAATAAATTTAGAGCAAATGTCATACTGAGAAGTAACATATTAAGAATTTTCCACTTGAAAGGGGAAAGTGCTGGGGAGTGATATTGGCCAAATTATATTATTATACTGTGTGCATGTACAAATATGTAACAACAAATCCCATGATTATGTACAACTATATTGCACCAATAAAAATGTGGGAAGTTAAAAAAATTTCCACTTGAGGTTGAGATAATGGTAATGTTTTCTTTCACACTTTTTAAAAATATTGATAATGTAGGTTCTACTCAGTGTGAAAAGGTGAGATAAGGTTTTAAAGGAAGAATTAAAATTGTCTTTGTAGACACCATGACTGGATTTTACTTTCTGGGTCTTTTCAGTGGGCAGAACTACCATACACTAACATTGTGACCATATATCTGCATCTATACACACACACACACTCACAAATATATACATATACATATGTATGTTGTTACATATATTATATATTTTATTATATATAACTCTAAAGTTAGTTTCAAGTTTTAGAAATTCAATCATTTTTTATTTATACATCAATCATTCATTACACAGAGTGTATGTATCACAGATCTGGACAGTGCACTTTGGAGAGATCTCTGCTCTGATCTTCACTCTGAGCCTTGGGTCTGGAATCGGAAGGACTTGCTCACCCACAAGTCTTCTAAATGACAGTGGACATCACTGGGATCTTGACCATAAGCCTGGCCAGAACACACAAGTGGCCTCTCCGCATAGCCTGAGCTTCCTCTCAACATGGTGACTGGCTTCCAAGGTTGAATATCACAAAAGAGAGCCAGAGAAAGGACAAAGTGCCATTTATGTGATACTTTTTTAAGGTAAAGTGCTTAATGGGTTCACATTGATTATTCTAATCCACAATCAGGATTGCATGCTTTGGTGGTCTTCTTTAGATTACTTCTGTCATTTATTCTATACAGGTCATCCTAGTTATCAGGGGAAAAGGATGATAGAATATTCCATTTCTGCTTGTGGACTTCATTCCATGTCGTACTCGTGGCCCTCTGTTGATACAATAGCAATGCTTTGTCTACAGGACCTGTGTTTTTATAACCAGTGTATATTATGCTATCTTTGTTCAAACTTGTTTTCAAGCTTTAGTTCTAAACATAACCACATATCTAATCCTTACCATCAATCTGTTTCAATGTCTTTCTGATAATTTTGCTTTTCTGGGGTTTGTTTTCTAGTAGATTCCCTAGAAAAAAAGTGCATAGCAACAGTATTGCCTGCAATCTTGAATGTGATTAAAGTTTCTCTTTAGCCTTTGTACACGAGAGTCCATGTAGATGGAAATAAAATCCTTGGTTCACTTTTATCTCTTCCTGAGTATCTTAAATATGTCATTCCATAATTCGTTTCCAGTATAAAACATTGCTAGTGAAAAGTCTAATAGAACTCTAATATTGTTTATGCTTTAAGTCTTTGGTTTTTGCCTACATGCCAAAAAAAAAAAAAAAAAAAAAACCTGCTTATTTTCCTTTCAAGTCTAGTAAGTGTATTATACTGTATTTCAGTGTTGCTTCATTTGGGCCAATTTTACCAACTATGGGCTGTGCCTTTCCTATATGAAGTTTTAATTTCATGTTGCATAATTTATATATCTTTAATTTTTAGAACAGTTTTCCTCAAACATTTCTGTCATATTTGTTATAATCCTTGCTTTGTTTTTCTTCTTCAGGGGTTGCTATTATACATCTGTTGTTCCTTGCTTCTATCTAGAATTTTTCACCTTTTTCTTAAATTATTTTGTCTTTCTTGCATTTCTGATTTTTAAATAATTTTTCTTTTTCACTTTCTATTCCCTTTAAACCATTCTCTGTTGTGGTTATGTGCACATATGTGTCTTCTACTTCAGATTTTCTTTGTGAAGGGATTTTTTTTCTCCTGTATGGTTGTATCTCATTTCTTTCTATGCATTTATTTTTTTTTCTTTTTGTGAAGTATATTGGACTTTGGTTTTAGGCATCATGTTCTTCCTATCTTTACCTCATTTAGGACTAGTTTGTTTTTGATGAGGACACGTCCTTTATTTTGTCCTTTTGTGTGCATTTACTCTAAAGAGCAAAATTATAAGCAAAATTTTATGTAAAATTAATTTTTTTGAACTTTTAGAGGAAGCCATGGTTCATGCTAGATTTTCAAATTCCACAGAGCTCCACTTGTCCTGTTAGAAAATATGCCACCTTGATTTCTACTATGTACGCCGTGGCCCTGGTCTCCCGACTTTCATCTGGACCTTGTGTGGTCTTTATCTCAATTGTTTCTGTTCTGCTCAGTGAGGACTCTGTCCCAGCCCCTCTCTGTCACCATAGGCCTGTGTCCTCGGAGGGTTTCTGGATGGTTCTGAGAGTTCTTAGTACCCAGAATTCTTCAGGCATCACCTCGGACTTCTTGCACTCACCCACCACTGAAGTTTGTTGATCCCTTTTTTTCTTAAATGGGCTCAGGGCACTTTGCAGTGAGTCCCTGGTAGCCTTGTGGATTATCCTCTGGTTTTTCTGATGTTCTTCTTTCTTCTGCTTCTTCCCACACTGACGCACCACCATCCAGGTTATGTTGCTCTCTGCTTTTGACCCATTCATTTTTATTTTACGTTTCATCGGGATACCTGGTCATCCGGTCATCTGGTCAACTGGTTTGATTGCATGTAATTGCCAGGGGCTTAAGTTTTTGTTACACAATTTTGCTGACTGCTTTGATGTTGGATTTGGGTAAGATCAAAAATTATGCTGCAATACCACCAAATTCCCAGACTCTTGTATAAGACAGTGTATTAATTAATTTTTCATGTAAATAATTTTAACACTTATAATGATTAATTAGTTCATTAATTAATAATATTTAATAACATCAGTAAAATGTGAAGAGACATTTTAAAATGTTAAAACCATCAAATTTCATAGAAAGCTTGGAAGGTTACTTTCAACACAATTTAAAAATTCTTCCTTGATGTATGAGATGCCATCCATAATTCGTAATGAAAACACTAGAATCATTTTCATACAAACAGGAGCATTATAGATATTTTTGTTGATATAATTAGTAGTAATATTAGCAGATAGATTCATTTCACTTTTTATGAACACAGAAGTACAGGTCAATGATTATAAGATTAATTGCAAAATTATTCCCAGAACTCACTCAATAGCGAGTGAAGGTTGTAGATCTATTACTTGTCTTCCCTGGCTTGTCTTAGACTAAGTCAGAAAAGGCAGGTGCAAGTACACCACTATGATGATAGCTAATAGGAGCTATAAACTACCTGGGCTTTTGCTCTGATTCCAGAAAGTCAATCAAAATAGTTGATTTATACCTGATTTGGAGCCCACTTTGATGTTCCATTGTGTCTCGGTTCCACAGTGGCAGAAAACAGGGCAGTTATTTATTTTTATGTTAGAAAATAAAAATGAATGAAATGATCCCTATGTTGTAACACATATTTGTAAAGTTGTGTTTAAAATACTAAACTCCAAATGCATCTGAAGCAAAGATCGTACTTTAAAATATTAAAATATAAAATTTTTAATAGTTCCAATAAGTGGCAAAAAAAAAAAAAATCAGCTCCATCTGAGAATCAAGGAAGGAAAAGCATGTCTTAATTAAAGTGGACAAAGATATTTTGGCCAGTTTTTCTAGTTTCCCCTCATGGGCAGGAGGTTTGGAATGCTGCTGTGTTGTGCCACTCCAAGTGTGTGCCCTGATCTGCTGTCAGAATGTTTGGCTTACAGGTCGGAGAGAGTTCTGACACTGAAGCGTACATGGAGTACTTATTCACAATTTTTTTCCACGCATGTTCCTTCTGCCAAAATGCCATATCAAAAATAGTTGAAAGAATGGAAAGTGTTTAACCTGAGGGACAGAAAACACGAAGAAAGGACCAAGAGGGCACGAGTTCTGTATTTAATTATCTAAAAGGTCATTATGGGGAAAGAAACTTGCTTGACATTATTCCAGGGAACAACTGACACAAATAAACAGAAACTGGAAATATGTGATGCTCGCCTCAAAGAGTGAGGAAGCTAGTCTCTACGTCAGAAGCCTTGCATGGCCCATCTCATCCATACCTAGATTTACTCCCAGAGTCCTGCCCTTCTTCCAGGAAAGAACTCTCCCACGAACTCGGAGTCCCCTTTGGGAGATCCTCATCTTAGCAATGGATATCCTGTCCACCATGAAGGGATAAATCCATGTTTTATTCTAACGGAAAACAAAAGCATCCTTGGATGGGTAGTTTAACACTAAATACAGTAGGGAATGCAGGGAAACCAGGTTGGGATCCGAGTGATCACAACTGAGATATGATTACATTGCACCCCGTCCTATTGTGTGATAAAGAGAGAAGAACAATGACCAAAGTATAAAATTGCTTCTTCAAAACAGTGGGTACACCTTGGCCTTACGGCTAAACCAGATAAAAATTGTGGTTGCTAATGGCAAGTAGATGTAACCACAAATAACCTGTCTTCAAGGGCACCTCACAGTCAGATTAGCCATTACACTGGGCAGGCTTGGAGGCAGGGGCAGTGGGCACAGATACGTTTCACTTGTTTCTGTCCAAGCATTTGAAGATATGCAATCTTCCTTTAGTCAACGAAACTGTTTGGTTTTTATTTGCAGATTTAAAAAAGAAAACTGCATACATTCTAAAGGTTTTGGATGATTCTTTCTTGGGTCAAATATTCTGACTCACCAATTCCAGGCATGCTGAAGGGCAGATTCCGGGGACTGGCAAGACTTCCCCTCAGCTGTCATGTCTGTGCAGTTTGGGTTGTGGCCAAAGGAGCTGGGGAGCGGAAAGGTTTGGGTAGAATGGGGTCTCAGAAACTAGGTCACTGCAGCCCAGGGTAAGATTATTAGTTAAGGAGAGTAAGGAGACTTGCAGAGATCAGTAAGTCACTCCTTTTGCATCAATGATGTGGCCACATCTGGGGAAAGTGTGAGAAGTGTAGGTTTATAACAGTGTCTTTTTCTAGTTCTCGTGAACTAGAAAGGTGACTTCTGCTGGTGGTGGAGGACAACATGCAGGCCAAAATCTCACTGAGAACAACTAGAAGGATAGTTTTTAAAGTTGAAGCATGACGAGGTGAATATTGCAAAGAATGGAAAAACTCAGAGGTGTAGCCCTGTGAGCTGCCAGAATTGGTAGCTAAGAGACTGGAAACTGAGAGGAGCTTTCTATAGCTCATGGAACTATGGGAGCATAGTTTGGAGTCTAGCACCTATCAAGCATAGGAAGTCCTAATGACACCCACCATCATCTGGTGGCATCGTCTGTGACTGGCAGTCCCTGTGACTATCTATCTATAAGAAACAAAAATAAGTTTCTTCTTGAACAAGATAGCATTAATCCCAGGTATAAATTTCATCTATAATTCTTCATACATAATGGGTGGCATTAAATTCTAAATCAGTTGGCAAAGAGATAGTCAACATTACAAAAAAACAAAACAAAACAGGAGAAACAACTGAAAATAGATGTAGCTATAGAGAGGATCCAGGTAGTGAATGTGGACTTGAAAAAATTTTATTTTCCCCACTGCCTCCCTCTCCTCTCTCTGTTTCTCCTCCTGCTCCCCCTCATCTTCTCTCTGTTTCATTAAGGATAAATCTATCTGGGTTCAGTTAGAAATTCAGGCTGTTAGTCTATGATTGGCAGTCCCCTGTAGCTGCTGATCAGAAGCAAACATTAAGTTTTCTCTTGAACAAGATAGCATTAATTCCAGGTATCAATTTTTATCTGTCACTGTCCTAGGCAACTGAAAGCATTTGCAGGCAACTAAGGTCGTATTTTTTATTTGATCGTTGCACCAAACCTGAGTTCTAATTGTCCCTTGTTATTCCAAAGCCTTCTCAGGACTTTTCTTTATGTGATATAGATGAGAATCAGTGGTCTTTTCCAATACTGTGAGTCCCCATATTTATGGGCTCTTCATTCCTGTTTGTGTCCCAGTCAAGGCTCTTCCGAGCCCAACTCTTCCTTGCAGCACTTTGTCCAATAAAGTCATTATTAAGCAATGTACTTTACTTACCTTTGATTTCCCCAATTCTCCCATTAGAGCTAGAAGTTCATAAAGTACATTTCTGAGCCCCGGATCACCTCATTTTCACTGAATGTTTCACATCCACATAACACAGATGGATAGTCCTCCAGTTTATATTACGACTTCTTAATTTCTTGATTCCTCCTACCTGGTGCCCAGTTCTTCAGCCAATGTCATGTTTGGTAGTGGTGGTTGCTCCTACCTGTGGTATCGGTTGGCCTAGGCAAGGTCATGTTGTAGTAACAAACAGCCCCCAAACCTCTGAGTGTAAAGTAAGTGTTTCTTTTTCCTTCCTGCTACAAAGTCATTGGAGGTTGTTCGAGGTACTGTGCTCACTTCATTTACTTGGGTATTCAGGCTTATGCTCAGGTCACATCTCTCATAATTGACTGAGAAAGAGATCTCTGCATGAGTTTGTGCTAGCAATTAAGTGTGCTTGTCACTTTTGTTCATAACACATGGTGCAGCATCAGTCCATTGGCCCCACTGAACACAAGGGTCAAGAAGTGGAATTATTTTTACCATGCATTTGAAAAATGGGAAAATAGAAACATGTGTTGGACAGCACTGATGTCTGTCACCACCGGCCCTGGTGTATGTGGGAGCTTGTATGTGAAAGAAGTGATGGAGGAGTTAGTAGTGGGAAAGCAGACATTCCACTTGTGGGTCTGAGCTGTTGGAGTATTCCTATGGAAAAATAACAAAAGTTTGATTCCTAGTGATTCCTCAAAAATAGATCCTGCAGGGCTTATGTAATACAAAAATGGAAAGAAAACTCAAAGAGTTTTAGGAAAAAAAAACATTGAAAAATTGTTCTCAGATTAGGCTAGGGAAGAAATTCTGAAGCCAATTTTTTCCAAACCAACAAGGAAAGGGCTAATAAATATAATTAAAGTACAAGAAAAATTTAGCAAGAGCATAGTTATCGTAAACTGAAATGTCATTGCACAGAGTAGGAGCAGCTGCTTGCAAACCATAACTGACTGCAGAGAAGAAAATAGAATGCATGATGAGCTCTAACAAGTCAATACAAAAGAAGAAATTCAAAATTGAAAAAAAATGGCAAAGTAAGTAAATGTTCCTCAGCAAAATAAACAGATATACTGTCTGATGATTTTTTTTCCATATAAAGGAATACTATACAGCAGTTTAAATGAACAAAACAGTAACTTAAATTAGCTTGGCTAAATGACTATGCCCAATGCTTAGACAATAAATTTCATTTATTGTCTGCATACAACTATAAAACAAACAAAAACTTGTTTTCCTGTAGATTCCTATAAGTAGTATAAACTGCAAAAATCAAGACTTATTTTACACTTCTGCATCCTTAATGGAAAAGGAGTTTGCAGACCTATTAGTTTAAATTTTAATGTCTCATTTTATAAGTGATAGAGATTTGTAAAGCAAATGAAGCAAAATATTAATACCTGTTTAACATTGGTAGAGGGTACATTGGTAAATATTGTATAATTTGCTGAATTTTTTTGGATACTCGAATTATTTAAAAAATTAAAAATAAAAATTTAAAAGTGAAAGGGCAATAGAGGCCCTAGTAGCCATTAACATGTCACGTCCCACGTACTGTGTATGTACAGATGTATAGGAGTGTGCTCTGTATACACACAATGATTGTACCAAGTTGCATTCCACATAATGAGCAGACTTAGAACTCACATAGTTAGAAGAATAGAAATGGACAATTCAAGAGTTGCTGCAGCTATCACACAAAAATGCCAAGTCCCATGTTACCTAGGCTCTTTTTATACCATAATCTGCTAACAATTGGATTTTCAGATGAGTACTGCAACACTGGCCATCACATACTCATGAATATATTTCCTTATATTATATATATTACATATATTATACTTGCATGTGTGTGTATATGTGTGTACACATATTGTCTTTAAAGGGCAAAAAAAAAAATCTTTCTAAGATGCCTTCTTCAGAAAAATCTCTTATATTTTCCTGGCCAGACTGTGTCATGTGCCCAACTACTTCAGGCAAAGGGGAATAGGATTTCTTTGTTTGATGTTCACAATTTATTGTTCTGTTCTAGCATCTTTAGAAGAATGAGCGGTGAATGGTAAGCAACCATAGATTGTACTGTAGCCATAATAATTTTAGGCATTATTCACAGATCATTGCTGTATGTCAGGTACTTCTCTAAGCACTCAAATCCAGAGACATTTAAGTCTCATAAGACTCAGGCTAAAGACTCAGGCTAAAGAATTACAGGTCGGAGTAGAAGCAAGATTCGAATTCAAGCCATTAACCTAATTTATTAAAAACTCACTCTACATTAAGATTTTGGATATTGGGGAAGCATAATCTCTTCCCACCAGGAGCTCAGAATTAAATTAGCCAAAGAAAATTAAAAGCAGATGGGTTAATTTATTTTCAATACGTCTTATAGCATTCTGATGGCCCTGCTTGAAAAAGTTAACTCTGTAGGCTTTGGATCATATGTCTCTTGGCCTTATTGGAGTATTTTCCAAGTATTCTAGTTGTCCTGATTCCATCATGGTAAATTTCCACTACTTGACTCCCGAAATCTAAAGACCCTCATTTGACCCCCAGGGTTTGGGGTGTGGAGAGCTTTCCTATGAAAAGCATGTCCCTCCTTTGACTTAGGGTTCCATCCACTCTGGAATTACTGAGCACAGTATAAGGCTAGCTTTAGGAAGTGCAAACATATTTTTCCTTACTTATACTATTGCATTAGTCCCGGATGAGGGTCCACATTTTTTTTTGTTACTATTATTCATTCCTAATGTTTCCTTGAACATTCTATGAAGTTCATTTTATTTAACACAATCCCATAAACAAAATCTTATCTGATCCCCTATGCAGACATTAAAAAAAAACCAAAACTTTAAAATCCTGCTAATAAGTTGTGAGAGGATTAGCATTACTCCATGTGAGTAGAAAAACGAATGATCTAGATGAAAATGTGAAGGGGACCTAGGTCTTGAAGGACTAGCATCTACATGAAGCAGACTAGTGAACCTGTGGATACCTAGTGACTGAGACAAGTATTCCCAAGAAACCCCAAAGGACAGTTTTGCCATCCTGTGCCTGGGGAACACAAAGAGGCCCTCTCAGCCTTAAATGCTGATGTAATTGGGGTCTTTCATAAGGTCATTCTGCAAAAGGAGCGCTAGTGCAAACCGCTCCTTCTTAGTGGTTGTTCACTCTTGATTTGTGTTTTTAATTTCTTTGCGCCCCTCCCCCTGCTGAGGACGCCCCTGGGCTGTGTTCACCCTCAAACAGTGCAAACATGCCAACAAAGAGCTCTTCTCTTGGCCGGTGTGTCCTGGACCTCATGGTTTATTTAGCTGCGGCTATTCTTTTCATTAGTAGCTATTTACACTTCGCAGAGATACTTGTTGAGCTTGGCAAAAGCCACGGGCTCTATTCATTTTCAGTCTCTGACCCACGGCAAATTGTTATATTTGACAAATTTTTTTTTCTCCCAGTGTAACAGCCACTAGCAAAAAGAACGTTGACTCAAGAGCCTAAATTGCTACCCTGAGAACAGATAGGAAGATGCTGTTCACTGCTAACCTGTCACTTGTTGAAGGACAGCCAGCATCTTGCTGAAGGGATCAACATAGATGCAAATACATATGGGAGGAAAATGGTAAAATTGGCAATTAGATTCTCCTTGGGATGCCTTGATCTCCAAATAAATATTATCACAAGAGAAGGGAGGACTCCACGGGCTCTGTTCCGCCATCTTCCAGCTGCTCAGGTCCTCATGCCCAGTAGAGCCACTTCTCTCATTCCCCTGCCCCTGGGAAGGCCGTGAAATCCAGACTTGGATTCCCTTCGCCTTCATCTGTTTAGCTACCACCTCTAAAGGAAGGCCCAGCCACGGGCCTAGCTCCCTAGCACAGTTAAGCCTCACACTCAGTCCAGCAGCTTCACTTAATAGGACCTCCATGTGTCCCCTTGAGCCAGCTGAAGAGAAAGTGCTGCTAAACTGCTCAATTGGCAGAGCTAAGTTTATACAGATGGAGGAGTTAGCAGAGACCACAGAACAAATACCAGCAACCAACCCATTTCACACTTCTGAAAAAAAGAGAGAAAGGAATGGCCCAGGCCAGCCAAGGCAAACAGGCTGCGGAAAACTGGAAACTGTGGGCCGGAATTTTCAGCGGTTCCTATTCTTCTCATACTTTGCTGCACTCAAAAAAGGCAGAAACCTTCTGCCTGGACGCCTCTCAGGTTTGGCCTCCTACAGAAAAAGGGCAGCTGACTCCCTATTGAAAAACAGGTGTTATTTCCCAATCATCAGCACGGTGGATGGAGTCAGGCATTTTGGGGAAAGGTTCAAGGGAGTTGCCATTTTTCTCCCAAGTAGTCTGTTTTTGAGATTCCCTTAGTTTGTATTTTCGGGCCCACATTAATTATTTGTCTTTTTTTTAAACTTTCTCTTTATTTTGTCTTTATTCATTTCTTCCAGGAAAGAAAACCATTTTCTTTCTTTTCTTTTCCCTGGAGTACACTGAAACATGAAACTTTCCCACAATCTGCCACCCCACACAAATCCCCTTCCCTTTCCACTTGGGTGCTTGCTTGTTGATTTGCCTCCCAACGTAAACAGGGCGGCTGTCGCTGCCTTTGGGAATGGGTGATGTTTCCAGCTCCAAGCCCCGAAGGACTGGGGACAATATTTGGAGATAAAAATTAAAGAGAGGTTTAGCCTGAGTGGCTGTGAAATGGTCAGCTGCCATCCCCAGTGTGGTTGCAGAGAATTTATGGACAGTGGTTGGAAGAAACTGTTCTGTGAGCTGGCATGACAGCAGCCAGCGGAATGGCTTCAGCTCAGATGCCTTGTCTGAGAAAGAAAGCAAATGATGTGCACAGCAAACAGACCAGAGGGGAATCACCGAGCTCCAGAAGGCTCGGAAAATGGCTGTCAGACAGCCTTTAACCAGGTTACTCAACTCACTTACCAGAATGTGTGGACATGTGTCTACAAGGAAAAATTCTGCAACTGTGTTTAAAAACAGTTCCATCTGTTCATATGTACTTTAAATGCGTTAGATGGAAAACAAAAAGTGAAAAAAGGAAGAGTCAGACCCATTATGAAACGGATCATCTCAATTCAAAGTGGTAACCAGGAACCACACACTGTCCAGCCGACATAGAGCAGCAGAGGGTAGGTATTGCTACAGAATGGAAAACAGCAGAGGAAGGTCAATGGGGGCTGCCCACTGGGACTCCTCCCCACGGGACGGGCCGCCAAGGGCTGGTATGGATGGTGCCCTCTTTGTTTATGTCAGGTGAGGCTGGGGCAAAGAGAAGCCCATTAGAAAAAGCATCTGGAGGAGGTTGGATTCCAAGAAGGAAATATCTTCCCAGACATTGGCAGAGTAGAGATAATAAAAATCATCTCGGTGGTTGAATCAGGGTGAAGAAGAAGTGCAAAGCAGTACATTTGAAAGGACAAGTTGCTTACAAAGATTTAAAAACCTTTTGAAAGCACAAGCAGACAAAATACTCTCTGATTTTAACACAGGATTCAGAGCAATGGGTATGGGCTTGGGCTAGGATACCTGCAAATGTTGACATTTCCAAAAGTCTCCACTGGCTGACCCTTGGGAGAAAACATCCAGATGTGGTATGAGTAGGATCCATACCCAGAAGAGGGAATTGTGATGCCACTGTCACACAGGAGCTTGGCCTGGGTCCTGCTCTTCTGCCTACGAAGGGAAACAGCCTGGAAAACTCCTATCTGTGGTAAGACATTCTAGAATGTTTGCTATTTTCTCATTGACCAAGATCAGGAAAAACAGGCATGATTCATAATTCCATGCCTAGCTTTCCTTCAGTATGAATTCTTGATCAAGTCAGTCCTGATAAATTTCAAGTTCAGAGATTTTTGTCTGAATTGTGTAAGAGTTTTTCAGGAGACAAAATGCCTAACACAACTTTCCTCAGGATCCCCAGGAATATGGCAGATGGTAAGGGCAAGGTACTGGAGGGACGGGTGGTGGTGGTGCCGCCAGGGTCTTGCTTGCTTCTCTACCAACCAGCTGCTGATGGTGTCGAATTATACAGAACAGAATTTTAGCTTCCTGGCCTGACCATTCCAGGGCTTTACAGTGCTGCCCTTCTTTAATATCAGATTACCAGACTTAAACCCCAAAGTGAAACTTTAAAATTAAATCATATCACATAAAAATGAGAATAAATTTTAGATTTGGTAGCTCTAATCTCACCAGGACCTTTCTTAGCTCAAGGATTAGGGGCCTAAGTGAAGGGATTAATGGACTCTTTATCACTTTCCATCAGGTTTTCCAACATTCCCACCTGGAATCACTCTTTAAATATACTCACACATTATACATACTATAAGTAAAATGCAGAGTTTGGAATAATCTGATGGAAACACAATATAAACACAAATATGAGGTTTATACTTGTTTATTTCTCCCTCCCTTCACTAGAATGTCAGATCAGTGAGAACAGCACCATTTGTCTACTCTGTTCACTTTGGTGTCTCCAGTGCCTAGAATGGTATCTGCACATAGTAGGTGCTATATTTATGACTGTGGAATGAATGAGTGACAGGATATCCAATTCCGGTCCCAAGAAAGTCCTTCATTAACCATTGTTTTGTTTTTCCCTCTAATTATTAAAAGATCTTGCCTGAAATTCAAACCTGAATCTGCCTTACACTGTTCTTCATGTGCTTCTCATATTTTAAAACTTCCACGTCTGGACAGTATTGCTCAGTCCTGTGGCCATTCTTAACCATGCCTAATCTGACCTTATCACAGATATTGCTCTAGTCATGTGGAGTCCTGGGGCTCTTCAAAGCACATGATCTGCATCCATGCAGATGGTCCTGGGGTGTTTATCTTTCATTCTGTTAATATGATTGATTTTCATATGTAAAACCAACCTTGCATCCCAAAGACAAATTCCACTTGATTATGGTAAATAATCCTTTTCATTTTTGCATCTATGTTCATCAGAGATACTGCTTCATTCATATATATATATATATATATATATATATATATATATATTAGTTGTAGATGGACACAATACCTTTATTTTTATTCATTTATTTTTATGTGGTGCTGAGGATCAAACCCAGTGCCTTACAAGTGCCAGGCAAGTGCTTTACCACTGAGCCACAACCCCAGACCCAACTGTGTGAGGAGGTGTACATGTTAATTTGCTTGATTATATTAATGATTTCACTGTGTGTGTGTGTGTGTGTGTGTGTGTATAAACACCATGCTATATGCCCAATATATATATATATATATATATATATATATATATATATATATACACACACACACACATATACATGTGTATGCATACATATATTATTCTTAAAGGCACATGAAGAAATGGGGTATAAGTCAGTGGTAGAGTGCTTGCCTAGCATGCATGAGGTTCTGGTTTTGATCTCCAGCATTACAAAAAAATAAAATAAAGGGGGTGATTGGCTAGTATGAACCCCATCAGGTACTAGGTCAAGACCTTTCTCAAGAAAGAGATTCAGATCTAAGCCATCTTCCTTCCCCCTCTGCTACTTCCTGGGATGTATCATCTTCTTCCTCCCCTCTTGTCAATAATCCTCTTGACATGTGTCAACTATTCTAATAAGTGATGACATTCCAGATGATCTATAGCTTCCCATGCAGTGTTCCATATTCATTGAGTATATACTCTGTATCATCACTGGGCTGAGGGTGTGTGTATACAGGAAATGGGTCAACAAGTCCCCAAATTCAAGCAGTGTGAAGCTATTGGAGAGGAGTTCAAACTTTTGAGACAATGATCCCCTCTGTGTGTGTTTGTATAACTATATCCATCTGGATAAAGATATTCTAGTATACATGAACACACATGTAGATATATATTATTTCAATTTTACAAAAAATATACTTACTATATGACTTTTTCCATTCTATTCTAGTGGTTTATTTTATTTTTGCATTAAAAAAATCTTGTTATGACTACAAAATTGGTCTCACCATAACCAGTTATGAGTTCCAATGCATGCAACGGTTTGCAAGTAGGCCACTGGAAAAATCCAGCTTTGGAATGGGAGTTTCCTAAAATTATTATAACAGAATAAGCCTGTGAAATATGGTATATTAAGAACTATGTAATGTTTTGAAAAACCAACAATAAAATAAAAAAAAAGAATTAAAAAAAAAAAAGAATAAGCAGTATACATTAGGAAGTGGAAGCCAGAGTTGGGACCTCCTTTAAGCAGTACCCTCCAGGATTATACTTCTTGCACATTAGCATGCGCATCAAACACCCTGGGATTTATCCAAACTGTCGCTTCTTAAGTTTCTGTGTCTTCAACATGATTGCAGGTACCACTAGTAATGCTGGACCATGGATCACACTTTGAAAAGCAGGGATTTCGGAAGCAGTGTCTGAAGGATGTCTGGAAATCATCCAGAGGAGAAAGATATAGGAAGAGTAACCTGTTAGAGGAAAGGTTATCAGCAATGCTTCCTATGTAAGAAAAAACATGGGTTATGTAAAGAAGAGCATGGATCCCATTTGTCTTTTTCTTTCTTTCTTTCTTTTTTTTTTTTTTTTTGTACTGGGAATTAAACCCAGAAGCATTTTATCACTGAGTTATGTCCCCAACTCTTTTAATATATTTTTCTTTTCTTTCTTTTTTTTTTTTTTAATTTGAAGACAGAGTCTTGCTAAGTTGCTTAGGGCCTTGCTAAGTTGCTAAGACTGGTTTTGAACTTGTGATCCTCCTATCTCGGCCTTTTGGGTTGCTGGGATTACAGGCATGTGCCACCGCAGCCAGCTTTCACATGGTTTTAAAATTACCCATGCATATGTTTCAGTGAAGGATTAGGCCCGTCCCTAGTAGTGAGAGATAATCAGAGTAGCAATGAACCAGATTCTCTTGCACAAGGGGAAATTCAGGGAAAAAGAGACAACATTGACAGATCTTCATTTTAGAAGAAATTATACCTTTATTTTTACTACGTAACAAAATCTTGGCAACTGTAATTTAAAATTATGATTATAGTTTGCTTTCATTGGGGTGAGCTCTCCTGCAGAAACTGCACTTGTTGACATTAATGCAGAGACTTGGAACACATTGAAATCAGGTGTGGTTGGAAGGAACTGTGGGTTTGAGAAATCTGAGGCTGGGAGGGCAAATTGAGCGTCCAGACCAAAAAACAGGCTCCCATCAGGTGATCCTGAGTGCTAGGAATCACCTGATTTTGAAAAGAGCTGAGATTCTACTGAATCACAAAGAATGAGGTGGGGACAGGAAAATACTAGGGGAAACCTTGAACCTCCTTCTTTATCCCCACCTGTAAGGAGAAGGAGGACTGGGCCAATCAAGCCTCTTTTTTTTTTTTTTTCCCAATCAATGTTATTCTTTCTCTTACATACCCTACCTCTCTCAGAAAAATCTGTTATAAGTTTGGGAAGCACCAGCTTAAATGCCACATTCCCTGGGGCAGCCTTGGTTTGTGACTCAGCCGTGTGGTGAGGACAGAATCTGAAATCCCCATCTGGCAGGGATGATGGGAGGATTGACTGAAGTTCACATGGCTCTAGGCAGATTTTTCGGTGCACCAACTTGAATACGTGGAGCCCTCTGACTTGGATATTTCTGTGTCTTCTCTTTAGTCTATTTTCACTTAGTATTCCTTCTCTGGAGAGACCTCTTTGAGATGCTGAGTGTGGGATTGTGCCTCACACAAACCTGGTTCCTGCCATCGCTGAACTTCTAGTTATAGTCCCATATATGTTTTGATCTGATTCATAACACAAGCTGCTCCCAATGTGGTGTATATTTCAGGTTTGCTACCAACTGGATTGGGAACTTCATTGGCCAAACTTCCCCTCCTTACTTCAGTCATAAAGTAGGATTACAGGGGAAGAATTTTTCCTCATTAAGATGAAGAAAATATGTCCGAGGCCCATCCGGCAGGTGCACGCACAACACCATCCGCATGCTGGGCGCTTTCTGCTTGGCTTCCCAGAGACCATGTTCTCCTAGGAAACCACCAATGGACATGTTTATCCACTGTTTGAGTTGGCCGTGGCGCAGTGAGGAAAGCTGGACACTGGAGCCTGGTGCATGTTTTTCTTCCTCCAAATGCAGTCTGTCATATATTGCTAGAGCTCTTGCCCATGGAGATAACTCCGTCTTATAAATGAGCCAAAGGTGGATTCGCATATAGGCATTAGGTTGCTTGTTTCTTCACTGCAGAATGAGATCCACTAGCTTGAAAGTCACCCAGCACCAACCCTATAGTTTTACACATCCAAATGCTCTCAAGACAGACTGGATAGAAAGTTTTTGGTTATTTAGAACTTATCTGATTTGCATATCCCATTAAACCTCATCCAATAGCTATTATCCATTGATCAGATACAGCCTTATAGTAAAAGGCTCTCAGGAATTCTCCAACTAGGAGGCTCTCTGCTGAGTGACATCACCTACATCACCTGGATACATGTGCCTCTCTTTGATACCCCTCCCTGGGGTGTTCCCTTGTTTTCCTCCTTTTGAGGAAATCCCTGTGAGACTCCATCAGTCAGATCTGTTATGTGTATTTCATGGTCATATCTTTTACCTTGATCAGCCCCCAGATCCTTGAATCCCTTATATATTTCTACTCCATATCCACTGAGTCAAAATACATGGGGGCTATTAGGTGGTGTGTGTTTGTGTGTGTATTTGTGTGTGTGTGTTTCTGTGTGTGTATGTCCAGATGAGCATTAAGGTTTGAGAACCATGGATTAGAAGATTTTCTCTGAATCTTTCTTCTGGTATGTTTTATGACTTTGGTACATTTCCTTTCAATCTCTGAGCATCAGTTTTTATCCACATAAGGTTAAGGTGATGATGTCTGTATCTGAGAGAGGCATCTAGATAAAATGCAGTGTAGTATGTGGAAGTGAACACATGGCTGGTGTAGGATCTAAGCCTTTTTTTGGTTCTTTTCTGATGCTCTCTGGACCAAGTCCTTGCCATTCTGAAGCATTCTGTTTTTTTACATGCCTTTTCGAATCATCTGGGCCTCATCAGTGCCCCAATTCACTTGTAAATCTTGTTTGACATATTGCTGTGCCTACCTGACTTAAGTCTTTTAATTTTCTTGTCCCTTTGCTGTTAGGTCGCTCTGTAACTGCATTATCTAATGCTATAAAGTGTCTGAGAGTCAGAGTCGGATGACAAATGTTGCTCAAGGTACATTTGTATTGTATTGTTAAGTCCTTATCACTAAATTCAGATGGGACCCAAATGCTATTTTTATATAAGATTTTGTTCAGTTTCACTCCACTGTCGATTGGATATTTCTGGTCTTGCTAAATACATTTTTCTCTCTTCCTGCTTAGAATCATCTACTAAAATGTATTTATTTTTAGCAGCTTTGCTGACTTGTTTGCAGTTTTATATGTAAGGCTTTGCTCTCTGGGAACATAATGAATACATGGCCCAATATCCCAGTGAATGGTGAGAAAGATGTGTGAAGTCAGAGTGTGATTCCCCAGGGATGGCTGCCAAACAAGATCATTTACCAAGGATGCCTTTGTGCATTGTGAAGTCTTTAACCCCTATACCTTAGTTTTCTTATAAATGGATGCCTTTTTCCATTTACTTATTCCATCTTTACTCCTCATCCTGGGTTATTAGAAAACCACAGCATGCACCAAATGTACATGGGATATCAACAATAGATTTTTTTTTTTTTTGTCTTCTACGGTCAAGGCCAGGGACAGATGCAATGGAAACACAAAAGCAAAGTCATATGTAAATTTGCCTGTAATACCATGTGGCTAGAGTGGGAAAAATGATAATACAACTCTGGTTTCATATGTTAACATTGGTAGCGAGCAATTGGGAGGTGACGCACATAAGATGATGCTAGCAGAATTCCATTTGTGCAGCTCGAGGGCAGGGTAAGTGAGAAGATGGGTTTGGACAACTATAGAGTTGTTGAGTGAGAACAGAAAGATACAAAATGCAAATACGGGGATTTCATAGAGAAACCAATTGGGTGGCCACTGTAAAAAGTGATCAGTAAATAAAAATGTTAAGATGAGTAGTTCTAGAAACTTCACCAACAAGGAAAGAAACACCAAGTTTCTAAATGGAGACCAGATTTCCAGTTAGCTTCCTAAAGAGCTGTCTAGTGCACTTTTCCAGAGGAAAATCTCAGAAATCTAGAGAGAGGAAAAGCCAAATTCTTAATGTCATGAAGGACCAAAAAGAACTTAATTTGAATTGGGTTTAGAGCTAAATTTATTGAGCACATGCCTGATCTACCATACAAATTAACATATACATGGAAACATATTATGTAACACTGTGCTGAGGGTTTTGCATGAATTATCTCATTTGATCTTCTCAACAATGCTGTTTTCAGGCATTATTATTATTATTTCTATTTCACAGTTGGGCCTATTAAAGCTTAAAAAAAGTTAATATGCTTAAGATCAGAAATCTTAATAAGTTGTAGAACCAGCAGCCAAATTCGGACTGTCTGAATTTGGATTCCTAAAAAACAGAAATATAAGAGGAATATAGATAACATTTAAAAGTTATGTTTATTAATATCCCAGTCAATAAATGGGACCAAACTAAACAGACACTTCTCAAAAGAAGAAATGTAGATAGCCAACAAACATGACAAAATGTTCAATGTCTCTAGCAATCAGGGAAATGAAAATTAAAACTACATTTAGATTTCATCTTAACTTCAATTAGAATGGAAATCATTGAGAATACAAATAATAATAAATGATGGTTAGGATGTGGGAGTTGGGGGAGGTACACTCATACATTGTTGGTGGGACTGCAATCCCTTGGGAAAGCAGTATAGACATTGCTCAGAGGACTAAAAATAGAACCACTAGGTGACCCAGCTAGCCCACTCCTTGGTATTTATCCAAAAGAACTAAAATCAGTATATTATAGTGATATAGGCACATTGATGTGTATAGCAGCACACATCACAATAGACAAGTTATGGAACCAGCCCAGGTGCCCATCAACAGATGAATGGACCAAGAAATGTGGTATATCTACACAATGGAGTTTTGTTCAGTCATACAGAAGAATGAAATCATGGCATTTGCTGGTAAATAGATAGGACTAGAGAACATCACGCTAAGTGAAATAAGCCAGACTCAGAAAATCAAGGGTCATATGTCTTCCCTCATGTACAGAAGCTAGAACAAAATAAGGTAAAAAATTGGGGGTTAAGTGGAACCCACAAAAATAGAGAGGAAATCAGTGAAGTAAAGGAAAATAATTGAGAGAAATGGAGGAGAGATGGAAAAAGGGAGGAACTGTGGAATAAAATTGATCATATTATGCTATGTACATAAATGAATATGCCACAGTGAATTCCACTATTATGTGTATCTACAAAGTGACAATTAAAAATACAAAGAATAAATAGATGGAAGATCTGCATAGTAGAGGCAGGGGAATAAGAAAAGGGAGAAAAGAAGGTCGTGGGACTTATATGTAGTAAATGATATTCCATTCATACTTATAATTCTAAAGAATCATACTATTATATAGAACTATATGCACTAATATAGTTACATTCATGCCATAGATGTATCAGGTGAGTGTCAGGCTAGTGTCTGGGCTCCTGTGATTTACTTCATCATTCACAACATGTTCCTTTTAACTTCCTTCCTTCATCTTAAGGTAGATCTAGCCCTAGCTTTGCCATTCATTGATAGTATGTGGTTTTCATAATCTATTTCAGGCTTTAGTGCATTTATGATGTGGGGATGAAATAATAATACTTTATATTTTCATATTTGAACAGGGTAGAGTAACATAAACCATATTTATAAGCCAACAATAAAATTTAAAACTAGATAGAATATATCAAAGAACAGTTTGTAAGACACTAGGACATCAGACTGGGAAGGGCAGTGGATCCCAGGGAAATGAGACCTTTCAAATGGTCATAGCTTACTGCTGGGCTTGGGAGCACAGAAGGGGGGAGCCCAGGCAGAGCACTGTGAGCTTCCCCAGTTGATATGGAGCTGAGACTCCAGAGAAACAAAGGGGTTTGGCATTCCAGAGAGAGAAAAAGTGTTAAGAAAATAAGAACTCCAGAGACCCATAGGAAACCTCTCAAGCATTAAACTTAAGGACGTGTGTGTGTGTGTGTGTGTGTGTGTGTGTGTGTGTGTTTGTGTGTCTGCCTAAAAGCTACCTGAGGTCAAGGAAAGAACCATTTAAAAGGACTAAAAGGATAATAGATGTGACTGTTCCATCCAGAAAACCGTGAAGTTCAAGAGGTACAATGTAAAGTTCACAGAAATGTCTGTGTGTTGAAGAGTCATTATCCCTATGATGAAAACTGTTTCATCATATCCCCAAGATGAAACTGTTTCTGATTAAATTATAGTTCAAGACCATTTCTGAGAATGCAAAAATAACCAGCACTAAACAATGTAAAACACACAATGTCTGGCATTCATTCAAAAATTACTAAGCACTCAAGAAACAAGAAAAGTAATATGAAAATAAAGTTATCCTTTGAAACCAACCCCGTATGACACATATGCTAGTACTGATAGAGAAATGGTGGCAAAATAGTTATTCTGACTGTATTTAAAAACTTAAGAAGAGACATGGGAGATATAAGAAAGATTGAAACAGAACTTTTATAGATTAAAACAATTATGTACAATAAAAAATGTACTGGATGAAATTAGTGGCAGAGCAGAATTTGCATTAAAAAATACTAGTGAAATTGAAAAAAAATATCAATAGAAACTACTCAGAGCAAAACACAGTCAAAAAAGAGTATTAATTAAAAATATGAAAAAGAACCTGTAAGATATGCAACAACTTGGAGCAGCCTAATATCTATGTATTTGGAATTACCTAAGAAAAAAGAGGAAGAGCAAATATTTGAAAATATAATTACCAAAATGTTTCCAAATTTGATGAAATCATAAACCTAAACTTAAACGCTTCACAAAACCCCAAGCACAATAAACATGAAGAAAACTACACCAGAGCAAATCTTAATCTTTTGTTCAACACCAATGATAAGGATAAAATCTGAGAAGCAGCTGGGGGTTGGGGTAATATATTATATCCAAAGGAAAAAAGTAAACACCAATATCAGATTTATCATGAGAAATGATGCAAACAAACAAGAAAACAGTGGAAAGTCTTTAAAGTATGGCAGGAGAGAATCAGCCTAAAATTTTATACCCAGTGAAAATATCTTTTCAAAAATGATGGCAAAATGACGTTTTGTGGACAAACAAAAAAGCTAATTTGTCAGCAGTAAATCTTCACTTCAACAAAAATTAAAGAAAAGTCTTGTGTCCAAATGAACATGATACCAGGTGGAAATATGGATCTTCACACGCACAAAAAAAGAACACTGAAAACAGTAACTATATGGGTAAATATATGAGATTTTCAAGTAACTTAAATCCCTTAAAAATATCATTGACTATTTAAGCAAAATAATAACAATGTGGTGTGATATTTATTTATATTTATGCAAAATTAATATGTAGAAGAATAATCAAAAGAGGAGGACAGGAAAATTTTAGGTATACTCTTTATGATCTTATATTGCATTGCAATGATATGATATCTCTTGAAGATACACTATGATACATCAAAGATGTATAGCACAAGGAGTTATACCTAGTGGCGATCTAACAAAGGGGAGAAAATGGAATATGAATACTATTCAATTCGTCAAAGTAAGCAGAAAAAGAAAATAGAGGTAAGAAAGGATGTACGGAATAATCACATAAGATGGCAGTTTTTGAATAGGCAATTGTGCGACCCCGGAGACCCGGGCTGACTGATTCCCGCAGACTGCCCCGCGGACTGCCCCCCGGCCACAGAAGGCGGGGCGCCGCAGAGAAGCGATTAATTAGCAAGCAGGGAGAAAAGTGGCTGCGAGGGGCGGGAGATGTGGCTCGGGCGGTAGCGCGCTCGCCTGGCATGCATGCGGCCCGGGTTCGATCCTCAGCACCACATACCAACAAAGATGTTGTGTCCGCCGAGAACTAAAAAAAAATAAATAAATATTAAAAATTCTCTCTCTCTCTCTCTCTCTCTGTCTCTCTCTCTCTCCTCTCTCACTCTCTCTTTAAAAAAACAAAACAAAACAAAAAAGTGGCTGCGATTCGGTGGAACCCCGTCGGCCAAGCCCGCACTGACCCCTGGGCTGAGTACGGGATTTCAGACCGGGAAGGAAGCAATACAGTCCTATCCCCCACAACGGAAACTCCACCAAGGCAATCAGCGGCCACCATCTTGGAGAGCTGAAGTAACCACCGCCACTCTCCGACAGACTGCAACAATAAAACAGGTCTGTGTCACTCAGCCCATCCCCCATACATCGGGGAATTCGCATAAAATCTCTCCTAGGCTTTCCGGGGTAGGGAGTATCAGAGTGAGCCCGCATAAAGACTAGGGGAAAACTAGAGACACCTGACCTTCAACTCCCCCTCCCATCAGCAGCCAAAACGAAACCTGTCTAGCCAGCGCTGGGGGAGGGGCAAGCAGAAAAAATCAAAACGATAGAGTGCCAGGGATCCCAATAGCCAACTGTGCTACCCCGGGGATCCGGGCTGACTGATTCCCCTGGCCTTCCCCACGGCTACAGAAGGCGGGGCGCTGCAGAGAAGCGATTAATTAGCAAGCAGGGAGAAAAGTGGCTGTGATTCTGTGGAATCCTGCCGGATGAGCCCGCACTGACCCCCCGGCTGAGTACGAGATTTCAGAGGGGGAAGGAAGCAGTACAGTTGTATCCCCCACAACGGAAACAAAACAATAGAGTGCCGGGGTTCCCAATAGACACCCTCCACACCCAACAAACGGCAGGCCCAGAGTACAGTTTGAACTGCCGAGAGCCATCACTCAGGGGAAATCTGGTCTAGCAGGAGAAACCAAGACTAGCAGGAGAAACCAGGGGACTAGAGGCCAGGCCCTCGTGACTGGGCGGCTGGAAACCGCAGGCCTGCCGGCGACAGTTCACCCACTGCCCGCGTAACTGGGCGGTAGCCCGCCTGCCGGCTACCAATAGCAGGACTGGGTGCCTAGAGATTGCCCGCCCACCGGCGACAGCCGGCCCGCGGCTGGAGTCCACCCCCCCCCCCCGCCGGCGACCGATCACCCGCCCGCTGCCTGAGATACTGGGCGGCTGGAGACTGCCCACCTGCCTCGACCGGGAGCTGAAACCAAACAGAGACAGTCCAGTCACACAGCTCCAATAGGACACCCCAGCAAGGAGCCTGGGGCCCGTCATAGCAGAGTAGTGACGTCACTGGAGCTCGGCCGTCGGAATTCCTTCCCAGCAGAATCCACGTTAGCAGGCACAGTTTAACAACACAAAGAAGAAACAACAGAATAACACAGAACCAAAACAAATCTATAGAAGAGAGCAGAAACACGGCAATCAAATAGAGCTGGAAAGTAACGTGGACAACATGAGAAAACAAGGGAAAAAAGGAGTACAAACAATGCAGGACAACTTAATTCTACAGGAGGACACAGAAACATCAGAAGCAGGGATAGGGAAAGAACTCAAGGCATACCTAACTCGAATGGAAAGGAATATTAGAGAAGACATGAGAGAGCAAGTCCAAGCAATAAAAGTATATTTTGAAAATGAATTAAACAAACAAATTCAAATGGCAAAGAACGAGCTCTACCAGGAGATAGAGATCTTAAAAAAAAATCAAACAATAATCCTAGAATTGCAGGAAAATATAAACCAAATTAAAAACTCAAATGAGAATATTACAAATAGACTTGATCAAGTAGAAGTCAGAACATCAGATAATGAAGACAAGGTTTATCAACTTGAAAAGAATATAGTCAACACAGAAAAGATGCTTAAATCCCACGAGCAATCTATTCAAGACATATGGGATGTCATAAAAAAAACCAAATTTGAGGGTCATCAGGATAGAAGAAGGCACAGAGACTCAAACCAAAGGAATGGACAGCATATTAAATGAAATAATTCTAGAAAACTTCCCAGAGATGAAAGATGAAATGGATTGCCAAATCCTGGAAGCCTACAGGACCCCAAACATTCAAAACCATAATAGACCAACTCCAAGACATATAATTATGAAGATAGCCAACGTACAGAACAAGGAGAGAATATTAAAAGCTAAGAGAGAAAGGAGGCAGATTACATTCAGTGGTAAACCAATTAGGTTAACGACTGATTTCTCATCACAGACTTTGAAAGCGAGAAGATCCTGGAACAATGTATTTCAAACGCTGAAAAATAATGGATTCCAACCAAGAATACTGTATCCAGCAAAATTAAGCTTCAGATTTGACAATGAAATTAAAATCTTTCACGATAAACAAAAGCTAAAAGAATTCGCAGCAAGAAAACCAGCACTGCAAAGCATTTTGAGCAAAATACTACAAGAAGAGGAATTGAAAAATAGTGCCCAAAACTAACAGCAGGAGGTATCTCAGTAAAGGGGGAAGAAAATAACCAAAAAGAAAACTAGCCAAACAAAAATAAATAAATAAAGAAGCATGACTGGAAGTACAAATCATATCTCAATTGTAACCTTAAATGTTAATGGCCTAAACTCACCAATCAAGAGACATAGGCTAGTAACCTGGATCAAAAAAACAAATCCAACAATATGCTGCCTTCAGGAGACTCATATGATAGGAAAAGACATACACAGGCTGAAGGTAAAGGTTGGGAAAAATCATACCACTCACATGGCCCTCGGAAGCAAGCAGGAGTGGCCATACTCATATCGAATAAAATCAACTTTAAACCTAAGTTAATCAAGAAGGATAAAGAAGGACACTATATACTGTTAAAAGGAACCATCCACCAACAAGACATACAATTATCAAGTTGTATGCACCAAACAATGGAGCTGCAACGTTCATAAAACAAACTCTCCTCAAGTTCAAGAGTCAAATAGACCACAACACAATAATTATGGGTGACTTCAACACACCGCTCTCGCCATTAGACAGATCCTCTAGACAAAAACTGAATAAAGAAACTATAGAACTCAACAGCACAATTAATAACCTAGACTTAACCGACATATATAGAATATATCAACCATCATCAAGTGGATACACGTTCTTCTCAGCAGCACATGGATCCTACTCAAAGATAGACCATATATTATGCCATAAGGCAACTCTTAGTAAGTATAAAGGTGTGGAGATAATAACATGCACCATATCTGATCACAATGGAATGAAATTGGAAATCAATGATAAAAGAAGGAAGGAAAAATCCTACATCACATGGAAAATGAACAATATGTTACTGAATGATCAATGGGTTACAGAAGACATAAAGGAGGAGATGAAAAAATTCTTAGAAACAAATGATAATACAGACACAACATACTGGAATCTATGGGACACAATGAAAGCAGTTTTAAGAGGGAAATTCATTTCTTGGAGTTCTTTCCTCAAAAAAAGAAAAAAACAACAAATAAATGAACTCACACTACACCTCAAAAACCTAGAAAAGGAAGAGCAAAACAACAGCAAATGTAGTAGAAGACAAGAAATAATTAAAATTAGAGCAGAAATCAACAAAATTGAAACAAAAAAAAACCATTGAAAAAATTGATAAAACTAAAAGTTGGTTCTTTGAAAAAATAAATAAGATAGACAGGCCCTTAGCCATGCTAACGAAGAGAAGAAGAGAGAGAACTCAAATTACCAATATACGGGATGAAAAAGGCAATATCACAACAGACACTACAGAAATACAGAAGATAATTAGAAAGTATTTTGAAACCCTATATTCCAATAAAACAGAAGATAGTGAAGATATCAATAAATTTCTTAAGGCATATGATCTGCCCAGATTGAGACAGGAAGACACACACAATTTAAACAGACCAATGACAAAGGAAGAAATAGAAGAAGCCATCAAAAGACTACCAACCAAGAAAAGCCCTGGACCGGATGGGTATACAGCAGAGTTCTACAAAACCTTCAAAGAAGAATTAATACCAATACTTTTCAAGCTATTTCAAGAAATATAAAAAGAAGGAGCTCTTCCAAATTCATTCTATGAGGCCAACATCACTCTGATCCCAAAACCAGACAAAGACATTTCAAAGAAAGAAAACTACAGACCAATATCTCTAATGAACTTGGCTGCAAAAATTCTCAATAAAATTCTGGCGAATCAAATACAAAAATATATCAAAAAACTTGTGCACCATCATCAAGTAGGATTCATCCCTGGGATGCAAGGCTGGTTCAATATACGGAAATCAATAAATGCTATTCACCACATCAATAGACTTAAAGACAAGAACCATATGATCATCTCGATAGATGCAGAAAAAGCATTTGACAAAGTACAGCATCCCTTTATGTTCAAAACACTAGAAAAACTAGGGATAACAGGAACTTACCTCAACATTGTAAAAGCTATATATGCTAAACCTCAGGCTAGCATCATCCTAAACGGAGAAAAACTGAAGGCATTCCCTCTAAAATCTGGAACAAGACAGGGATGCCCTCTATCACCACTTCTATTCAATTTAGTTCTCGAAGTACTAGCCAGAGCAATTAGACAGACAAAAGAAATTAAAGGCATAAAAATAGGAAAAGAAGAAATTAAATTATCGCTATTTGCCGATGACATGATAATATACTTAACAGACCCAAAAGGGTCTACAAAGAAGCTGCTAGAGTTAATAAATGAATTCAGCAAAGTGGCAGGTTATAAAATCAACACGCATAAATCAAAGGCATTCCTGTATATCAGCAACAAAACCTCTGAAATGGAAATAAGGAAAACCACTCCATTCACAATATCCTCAAAGAAAATAAGATACTTGGGAATCAACCTAACAAAAGAGGTGAAAGATTTATACAATGAAAACTACAGAACCCTAAAGAGAGAGATAGAAGAAGATCTCAGAAGATGGAAAAATGTACCCTGTTCATGGATAGGCAGAACTAACATCATCAAAACGACGATATTACCCAAAGTTCTCCACAGGTTTAATGCGATGCCAATCAAAATCCCAACGGCATTTCTTGTAGAAATAGATAAAGCAATCATGAAATTCAAATGGAAAAACAAAAGACCCAGAATAGCAAAAGCAATTCTAAGCAGGAAGTGTGAATCTGGAGGTATAGCGATACCAGAGTTCAAACTGTACTACAAAGCAATAGTAACAAAAACAGCATGGTACTGGTACCAAAACAGGCAGGTAGACCAATGGTATAGAATAGAGGACACAGAGACTAATCCACAAAGTTACAACTATCTTATATTTGATAAAGGGGCTAAAAGCATGCAATGGAGGAAGGATAGCATCTTCAACAAATGGTGCTGGGAAAATTGGAAATCCATATGCAACAAAATGAAATTGAATCCCTTTCTCTCGCCATCCACAAAAGTTAACTCAAAATGGATCAAGGAGCTAGATATCAAATCAGAGATGCTGCGTCTGATAGTAGAAAAAGTTGGCTCCGATCTACATATAGTGGGGTCGGGCTCCAAATTCCTTAATAGGACACCCATAGCACAAGAGTTGATAACAAGAATCAACAAATGGGACTTACTTAAACTAAAAAGTTTTTTCTCAGCAAGAGAAACAATAAAAGAGGTAAATAGAGAGCCTACATCCTGGGAACAAATTTTTACCCCTCACACCTCAGATAGAGCCCTAATATCCAGAATGTACAAAGAACTCAAAAAATTAAACAATAAGATAACAAATAACCCAATCAACAAATGGGCCAAGGACCTGAACAGATACTTCTCAGAGGAGGACATACAATCAATCAACAAGTACATGAAAAAATGCTCACCATCTCTAGCAATCAGAGAAATGCAAATCTAAACCACCCTAAGATACCATCTCACTCCAGTAAGATTGTCAGCCATTATGAAGTCAAACAACAATAAGTGTTGGCGGGGATGTGGGGAAAAGGGTATACTTGTACACTGCTGGTGGGACTGCAAAATGGTGAGGCCAATTTGGAAAGCAGTATGGAGATTCCTGGGAAAGCTGGGAATGGATCCACCATTTGACCCAGCTATCGCCCTTCTCGGACTATTCCCTGAGGACCTTAAAAGAGCGCACTATAGGGATACGGCCACATCAATGATTATAGCGGCACAATTCACAATAGCTAGACTGTGGAACCAACCTAGATGCCCTTTAATAGGTGAATGGATAAAAAAATGTGGCATCTATACACAATGGAGTATTACGCAGCACTAAGAAATGTCAAAATCATAGAATCTGCAGGGAAATGGATGGCATTAGAGCAGATTATGCTAAGTGAAGCTAGCCAAGCCCTAAAAAACAAATGCCAAATGTCTTCTTTGATATAAAGAGAGCAACTAAGAACAGAACAGGAAGGAAGAGCATGAGGAAAAGACTAACAGTAAACAAAGACGAATGGGGGGACAGCAAGGGAGAGAGAAGGGAAAGCATATGGAAATGGTAGGAGACCTTCAATGATACACAAAATTATAAGAGGTTATGAGGGGCAACGGGGAGGGGGAAAAGGGGAGAGAATTGAACAACAGCAGAGGAGTTAGAGAGGGAAGATGGGAGGGGACGGGAGGGGAGGGAGGATAGTAGGGGATAGGAAAGGTAGCAGAATACAACAGTCACTAATATGCCATTATGTAATAATATGAATATGTAACAGAAGTGATTCTGCAATCTGTATTTGGGGTAAAAATGGGAGTTCAAAACCCAATTGAGTCTAATGTATGAAAGATGATATATCATGAGCTCTGTAATGTTTTGAACAATCAATAAAAAAAAAAGATGGAAGTTTTGAACTTTATCACATCAATAGTAAAACTAAAAGTAAATAGTTTAAATACTCCAATTAAGAGTCAGTGATTTTCAGGTTGGATTATAAAAAAGGAAGAATCCACTTTAAACTGCTTACAGAGAAACACATTTCAGTTACAACGTTACAAATAAGTCTTAACAAACCCACGGAGAAAAGATAAAACATGTTAATGCTAATGAAAAGAAATATGGATTAGCTATTTTGACAAAAAAGGTAGATTTTGGAGCTAAGAATGTTACCAGGGATACAAAGTTTTATTTTATAAATATATAAGGGTCAATTTATCAAGGAATATAATGATTCTAAAAGTTTATGAACTTAATAAAACTAAAATACACAAAACAAGAACTATTTAGGGGCATCAAGGAGAAATAAACCAGTCCACAAACATAGTTGGGGATTTTAATACTCTTACAAGTTTATAGAACAGAATAGACAGAAAATCAGTAAGTATGAGCAGATTTCCAGCAACTTGACCTAAATGGTGTGTATAGAGCCCCCTACTTAACAATGCCAGAGTACTTAAAATATATGATAGAACATATTGTGGACTCAAAACCAAGTCTCAGTACATATAAAAGGTTTAAATCATACAAAAGATATTCTCACATTACAATAGAATTAAATTAAGAACAGAATTCTGCTACCATATATGTAATTGATAAAGTCTGTAGAATCCTCAAATATATGTAGACTAAATTATACACCTCTGAATCAATCATCATAGATAAAAGAAAGAATCAAAAATGAAATTAGAGTGTATTTCAAACTTAACAAAAATAAAAACACACATATCAACTTTGTTGGAATCCCACTGTGGTCATACCCGGGAGGAAATTCATAGGATTAAGTGATAAACTGCCTTAGTTAGAAGCAGATCTTAAATAAGAAATAAGAAAGATCTTAATATCTCAGTTTCTAACGTGAGAAAATAGCAGAAAAACATTTGAACTTAGCATAGGTAGACAAAATAAATAAAATAAAAATCATAGCAGAAATAAATTAAAACAGAAAAATAGTGAAAAATAATGGAGGAAATGAAACTAAGCATTGTTTCTTAAATAAGATCAATAAAATTAACAAATATCTAGCAATAGTAATCAGAAGAAAATATTGAATTATCAGTGTAAAAAATAAGAGATTACTGATGGTTTCTTAGATATTAAAAGAATAAGAAATATTGCAAATAATTCTATGCCATGAAGTTTGACAATTATCATAGAATTCATAAATTCTTCAAAAGACCTATTACCCAAGTTTATTCATTTAAAAAAATCTTGCTCTTTGCTTCCTGGTTGCCCTGTCCTGAGCTGCCTTCCTCAGCTCTGCCCTTCTCCCATGATGGTCTGCCTCACCTCAGGCCGGAGCAATGGAGTCAGCCATCTACTGAGACCTTGGAAGCTCGCTGTTGGACCTGCAGGTCTGTGTGGATCCGTGGATCCGGGTCTCTGTTCTGCAGAATGGGGTTTGTTAAAGTTGTCAAGAATAAGGCCTACTGTAAGAGACTGATATTTAGAAGAAGACGAGAGGGCAAAACTGATTACTATGCTCGGAAACACTTGGTGATCCAGGACACAAGTAAGTACAACACACCTAAATACAGGATGATAATTCGTGTAACTAACAGAGATATCATTTGCCAGATTGATTATGCCCATATAGAAGGGGATATGATAGTCTGCGCAGCATATGCACATGAACTACCAAAATATGGTGTGAAAGTTGGTCTAACAAATTATGCCGCAGCATATTGTACTGGCCTGCTGCTGGCCTGTGGGCTTCTCAATAGGTTTGGTATGGACAAGACTTATGAAGGCCAAGTGGAGGTTACTGGAGATGAATACAATGTGGAAAGCGTTGATGGTCGAGCTGGTGCCTTCACCTGCTATTTGGATGCAGGCCTTGCTAGAACTACAACTGGCAATAAAGTTTTTGGAGCCCTGAAGGGAGCTGTGGATGGAGGCTTATCTATCCCCCATAGTACCAAATGATTCCCTGGTTATGATTCTGAAAGCAAGGAGTTCAATGCAGAAGTACATCGGAAGCACATTATGGATCAGAATGTTGCAGATTATGTGAGTTATCTAATGGAAGAAGATGAAGATGCTTACAAGAAACAGTTTTCTCAGTATATAAAGAACAACATTACCCCTGACTTGATGGAGGAGATGTATAAGAAAGCTGATTCTGCTGTACGAGAGAATCCAGTCTATGAGAAAAAGCCCAAGAGAGAAGTTAAAAAGAAGAGGTAGAACCATCCTAAAATGTCCCTTGCTCAAAAGAAAAATCGGGTAGCTCAAAAGAAGGCAAGCTTCCTCAGAGCTCTGGAATGGACTGCTGAGAGCTAAACCAAACAACAGTTTTTCTATGAAGTTTTTTTAGATACAGATAATAAACTTATTGAACAAGCAAAAAAAAAAAAAAAAAAGAAGAAATGTGTTTTCTCACTCACACTGTGTGAATTTTACCTGCCACATGGAGCTTTTGTGAGAAGCAAGTTAGATGACATCTACAAAGCATCTCTGAACACAATGACCAGTACTTGGCAAATATTCATTATTGGAAACTATTGGTCTCCATCTCCTATCAATCTGACTTAATCCTTCTCTGGCTCCTTTGTGATTTTTCTCTCCACTTTCTCCTCAAATAAAAGTTTTTCTTTGCACTTGAAAAAAAATTATAACCAGCAAAGTTACTTAATTTGAGGTTAAAATCACAAAGAAAATTTTACACCACAATGAATTTACCAATGAATTTTATCAACTACTTGAAAAAAGTAATACTAATTTCTTCACCAAAGACATAATACATCGAAAAAATAATAGATAAACTCAGCACCATTAAACTTTAAAACTTATGCTCTTCAAAAGATACTGCTAAGAGAATGAGAAGACAAATCTTTGACTAGGAGGAAATATTTGCAAAAGAAATATCTGATCAAAAATATACAAAGAACACATACAAATCAACAGTAAGAAAATGAACAACCCAATTACAAACAACTGAAAAGATTTGAACAGATGCTTCACCAAATCAGATTTGCAAATGTCAAATACCCATATGAAAAGCTGATCAGCATCATGTGTCATTAGAAAATTGCAAATTAAAGCAAAAATGAGAAACGAGAACACACCTATTAGAATGAACAGAATCCAAAATGCTAACAGCACCAGATACTTGGAGGATGTAGAGGAACATGAACTCCCATTCATTGGTGGTGGGAGCACAAAAAAGTAGTCATTTTGGAAGATAGTTTGAAAATGAGTCAAAAATGTTTGTTTATATCAAAATCTGTGAATGAGTGTTTATAACAAATATATTCATAATTTCTAAAACTTGAACCAAGGTATCTATCAGTAGGTGAATGGAAAAATTAGTGGTGGTATATTATGCAATGGGATATTACTCAGAGCTAAAAAGAAATGAACTATCAAGCCATAAAAGACACATAAAATTATAATGTATATTAGTACGTGAAAGAAGCCAACATAAAAATTCTACATACTGTATCATGCCAACTATATATCACTTTGGAAAGGAAAATCTAGGGAAAGTGAAAAGGATCAGTGGTTTCCAGGAGTTAAGAGGAAGACAAGGTTGAATAGCAGAGCATATAGGAATTTTAAGGCAAAGAAATGATTGTGTATGATACAATGGTGGGCAGATACCATCATAGGTTTGCAAAACCCATTGAGTAAACTTTCACACACTCTATGGGCTTTGGGTGATGATGTGTCTTTCTAGGTTCATTAGTTGTGACAAACATATGATCTGGTGGAGGATTGTGATAATGGAGATGGCTCAGCATATGTGGGCAGGAGGTCTATGAGAAATCTCTTTACCTCTCACACACATAAAAAGAAGTCTTTTGGCAAAATAATAATAATACCCACACACCTATTAGGAAGGGTGAAATAAAGTGATCAACTGTATCTGTGCTGGTGATAATGGGGAAGGACTGGAAGTGTGATAACCTTCTGGAGAAAATGAAAATGGTATAATTTAAAAAAAAAAACAGTGCTGTGGTTTCTTAGGAGGTTAAATATACACCTACTTATGATTCAGCCATTGCGTTCCTAGACATGTATGTGAGAGAAGTAAGAGGCTCAACTGGAGACGTATACATGAATATTTTTGGAAGCCTTATTTACAGCAGTTAAAATACGGTGGTCTTGGGCAGGGTGGGGGGACCACCGACTGGTTCATCAATAGTTGAATGCATAAACAAACTGGTGTCCAAAACATGAAATGCTACTCAGTAATCAATCAATCAATCAGAATGAACTACTAAAATATATGTTACAATGTCGTGTTAAAATACACATTATTACAGGGGTGAGCATCCTGCTGAGACCTCCCTTGCAGCTCCGCTCTCTATTTTTCCCTACTATTGTACCACCATTCTTAACTCATCAGAGATACTCACTCCCCTTTCATCCTGACACTAAATGATGATTACAATTCCACAGAATTTGTCTTGGAAAATTCAACTAGAAACAAATGGTTCTGTTTGCTTTATCTTATCAATCAAAATCAATAAGATCACCTGGTACCTCTTTCTCACCTGTCTTACTGCTTGTTGGCTGATCTTTAAATTCCTGGAATTTGCTGTTTCTCCCAATGAACTCATGATGCAGTTTCAGGGAGAAGATATAACCCTTTCCACCTCAACCCCATGCCTAGAGTTTTTAGATTAGCAAATACCTTAGGTACGTTGAGAAAATTTTGTCTTGCACAAAAATCCATCTGGAATTATGCTACCAACATATTATTTAGGAGAATCTAAGAAACAGTGACACAATTTCACCATGACTTCTTGTCCTGCTGCTAAGCCACGCTGGGTAAAACAGTGTCACATTTCAGTTTGATGCAAGGCACCTGCCTACTATATACTCATGTCACTTTAAGGAGTGTAACTACCTTGAGTAAATTATTCTCCAGGGGCATGAAGGTCCTGTTCTGTGCAGGGGTGAGGTGGGAGTGGAGAGGGAGTCCTGTTTCTTCTGGAGATTGCTGGATCACATTCAGAGTCATGAGCCAACAGGTCGGATCAGGAAGTGAGTGAACAGTTCATTCTGCTAGGCCAGAGGATGATGGCCCTTAAGAAAAGCACACAGCAGCCACTTTACTGCAGTGCTAATGGTGGCCACTACGGTGACGGTGACAGTGACAGCGTTAGCTTAATGTGCTCGCTGCATCTGTTAATCACAGCATCCCTCTGAAACCATAGCTTTTGTCTTTTTAGACAAAGCCTGTTATCATTTCGGTCAACTCAAGATCTAGAAGGTCACCCCTGGTCAGGGCTTGGAAGAAAGAGTTTAAACATAAACAAAAAATATCAGATGTCACAGTCAGTGGTGTAGGCAGAAGCACAGTGTTAGTTACCAGTAGCTGGTAGGGGACCAGAGGCCCCTGTCCCTTGTCCCTTAGCTCCACACACATTAGTAGAGTGCTCCCTGTATGCGAGTAACCATGACAAGGATAGGCAATCGAGTTAGAGATTCAGAAAACTGAATTCCCTGAACCAGGTAGCTGAAGGAGAGTTCTTTCAAAAAAGGGTACAAAACACAGTTTAGCCTCTGGCTGTTTTGTTGCAATGTCAGGAAGATTTGTCCTATCTTTAATTGAAGAAACAGCATTCAGTCATCAAAAATAGACTGTAAAATAGTGACACTTCATCATCTCAGCAGCACCAATAATCTCAATAATCACTAATGCATTTTGAGCACTGATCACAAACTGTGAAAAAACTGCTTAATGTTTTGCTGTCTCCATTCATCCTTAATAAGTACTCTGTGAGAAGTAAGTACTATTAGACTTGTTTCCCAAGTGAAAAAACTGGTTCAGAGCTACTAAGGGTAGAGGTGGACTCAAGCACTGATAGGTCCCAGAGCAAAGACCCAAACCCTTATAACCACTGAATTTGGAATTGGAGAAGAAAAGCTTAATTTCATCGTTTTACACATGTGCTGTCTATGAGAAAAGCCAGCCAGCGCCGTCAGGTAAGGTCTGGATGTCTGGAACTGTGATGTGAGCACAGCGTTACCCCAGTTCCTGGGAACTCCCATGGGTTAGCAACCTACTCCATTCTGTGGCTCTTTGGAGCATTGGGGGAAAGAAAGTCAGTCTGTGAACATAACACATTGCCTATCTGAAAGCTAGCTGGAAAAAGTTAAACATCTCTACAGACCCCCTCCGCTAACAGTGCATTCAGCATTTTCCTCCTCAGAAATGACTTGTAAGTTTGTGCTTTTAATTATTATCATTCTCCCCTGAAATTACAGGCAAAGCACTCAGTGATATTTGAAACATCAATTACTGGCCTGCAGCCCTCTGCTACTGTTTCTCCGCCTGCTGCCAGGGCTGCAAATCCATTTTCTGCATTTCTTTCAGATTTTCTGAACAAAATTATGGAAAATCGCTTTTGGCACATGGCATTTTTCCACAATGGTCAGAGTTATTGAATTGTGCCGTTATGTGCTACTTTGAGAAGGCATTCCAACTTAAAATGCCAGCCCTAAAACTATCAGAACATTTTCTCCAATCTGGGCTTCATAAATTTTCCACAGGAAAAGGCTAAGAAATCTGCCCCGGCTTTGCCTAGTTCTCCTACCGAGCAGAACCGCACGCCTGGGACGGCTCATGTTGCTGGGTTCAGCTCATCTCTCCTTGGGTTCTCCATTTTCTCCTCACACTTTTCTCATGCTGCGTGACAGTAGATCCTTTTACCAGGGCGGGGACTCAGGCCGCCAGGACTCTGAGACCTCCAAGAGAAAAATGACCTCTGGCCAGCCATTTTTGAATTTGTCTTCTCTGTCACTCCAGATGAGACCCCAATCTGTGTGCAGTAATGTTTCAAAGCCACCTCAAACTCCAAATTTCTCTCTGTTCCTTCCAGGTTCTCCCTTGAGGCTTGCTCACACACACAAAAGGGTTCTGGGATTCTTGCTCCAAGACCAAATGGTCGTTGGGTTCTAGGACCTGTCAATTCTCCTTCAGATATCTGTACCACATCAACTTCTTTACTATCACCCAGATTTTTCCAACAATCATCTGCCATTTTTTAATAGTCTTTTCTTTCTTCAGCCCATCTTTCCAATGGCTGTCAATGGATTATTTAGGAATATGCATTAGTTTATCCAAAAGTTATTAAGCACCTACCCAATAGCAGATACTGAATTAGGCACTAGTGAAATGGATATGGCAAGGGTACGGCCCTCTCTTCTAGATGTTATGGGCCATTGTAATTCCATTGCTTAGTAAAGGCCAACGGATCTTCCCTAAGAAATACAGTTGCGGTTCTTTATGACAGCTGGTTCTCAGGGGCAATAGTTATGTGGTTCTGATGTATTCCTCTGGTCATATATTTTCATCTCGTTCAACATCCCCGTCTTCAGCCTGTGCTAATTTCTGTTTCCTAAAACAGCAGGAACTTTCCCAATCTTTACTATTCCATAGCCATCAGTGCCCACTGATCCCAAGTTAGCAAATGCCGTCCTGTT
Source organism: Spermophilus citellus (assembly GCF_964194105.1). Lineage (NCBI taxonomy): Eukaryota > Metazoa > Chordata > Mammalia > Rodentia > Sciuridae > Spermophilus > Spermophilus citellus. Next base: position 18,919,919 of record NC_138185.1, read on the forward strand.
TGTTGTTTAAGCCCTGACTCAAATCTCACCCTCCTGTGAGCCTTTGTACACTTACTCTCCCAGCCTGCAGATACTCTTTGCATTGCATATAGACCTCTGAACATTCGAAAGGGGGTGGGAAATGTGGAGGAAGATAGGATAGCAACAGGGGCACCTACTCTGGGGTCAGACATGTTGTGATTGACTGGTTATGAGGTTTTCAATCAATTTGCTCATCTTACCTAAGCCTGTTTCCCCATCCATAAGTTGAGGATATGAATTTGTACCGTTAGAGTTGTTAATACTCTTTGATGAGCCTATTATATAAAGGCCAATCTTAGAATTAAGTCCTGACCCAATCATAATGGTTATTATTATCATTGCAGTTTTATTATTTCAGAGTAGCTTATGGCATATGATGACAATTACTTCTCTACCTCTCTCCCCTCCTAGCCTGCATGTTCTTATGATTCATGTACATCTTTTTCTCCTCTCTTTCCCCAGCATCTAGCATAGTGTGCCTGGCTCATATTCAGTTTTTAGGGCTTTCAGAAAGAGCAGATTAATCTTCAGCTGGAAATCCACAAGTACTTCAAACTCAGTATTTAGGAAAGGCAAAACCATTAGCTTCCCCCAAAGCTTGTAAAGTTGAAGAGACCTGCCAGAACTTGCCAGAACAATGTCTGGCAAGCAATAGTTGTCAAAATATAAATCAACTATATTATAGCTTGAAATAATTCATCCAAGTACATTGATGGGTCCCTTCTTGGCCATGTATAGAAATTTCATATATGAATTTCTGTGGGAGCTGGAACTTTGGGTCAAACTGTTTAACTCAGAGATTCCTTGAATATGCATTTAAAAATCATATAAAACTGCATCGTCTCTAAAAATCTATCCTAGGCTACTCATTTTCCTTAACTTAGCTCTTGCTGTCTCCTGGCTGGAAGATAGGAACATACAGAGGTTGTGGGTTCTACCTTCTTTGAGAAAGCCCAGTGGTTGATTTATGTATGTTTTAAGATCTGGGGTAAAATATAATTCCTATATTCCATAAAACACAGCTGCAATCATATGCTATATGTCCTCTTGATCTTACCTCATCAAAGGTTAGCCCCAAACTCTGCATTCCTAATCACAGGCTGGTGATGCATCCAGATACTTCTTCATTTAGCTGATTGGTCTGCACGCTGCATACTATTATTTTCTGTGGCCTGCATATACTAATTATGTTTTCCCAGGGCACACTGCTGTAGACATGCATCATTTTCCTCTGATTAGGGGCTTAGGCCTGGGCCCCTCTGATGCTTTAGAAAGGCTCTCTTTGACAATTCGTGAGGCAGCTGTAAAAAATAGTGTTTGGACTGAGGGAGGAAAAGATTGATCAGGTACCTGATACAGAAAGAAGACAAAACTACTTGCTTCTCCCAAAGCATGTTGAGGTCCTAGCACAATGCCCAGGTGGAAGAAATTAGTGAAATGAGCCTGCATATGACTGAGAGGGACCACAGAGAGAAGTCATTGTTGGCCACATCCAGGCCTTCACTGGGTATTCCCCACCTGGTGCAAAGAGAAAACTGGCCTGGTCCTCTGCCCCTATTGTCTACAATGCAGAGGACTTTGGTTGAGACTTTTGCCCTCTCCAAATCTGAGTTTCTGGATGACAATAACAACTTTTAGACTTTTTAGTATTGGTGGGAGACTGAAATAAGATTTTTACATAGAAATAGGCTGGCATGCTACAGTTTTACTTATTCATTCGTTGCTCCAAAAATAGCTGTTGATTCTTCCATGGATCGGGCTCTCTGTTAAGCTTCAATGACACCAATGGTGAGTGGAAGGTGATGCAGACACAGTTCTTTTATTAGACTTCAGGACAGGAGCTGGAAAACCTTTTTTTTTTTTTTTTTTTTGCAAAGGACTGGTGACAAATATGTGAGGCTTTGCAGACCACGAAGCATTTGTTACAACGGCTGGACTCTTGCTGTCGTGGTGTAAAAATAGCCACACACAACATATAATGGATGTAGGTGGTTGTGTTCCAATAAATATGTATCTCCAAAACAGGCAGTGGGTTGGAAATGGCCCATGCCACCCAGTGGCTGGAGTTAGACAAGCTCTGGTCTCGGGGTTCGAGCGAAGGCAAGTGAGCAATCACAATTCAAGAAAGGAATCTGGCTCCAGGTGAGTTGAAGACTAAGAAAGCTCACACAGATTGGGATGGAGACTTAAGAGGCTAGAAAGGAAAGAGGAAAAGGGGGTATGATAGCACATGAGGGTGAAGAGGTTGGATGGACCCAGGGAATGACATTTAAACAGAGATCCAGATTGTATGGAGATTTGAGTCAGTGCCTCCAGATGAAGAGTGGAGATCAGAGTGTTCCAGGTAGAGGAGGTGGCAGGTGGGAAGACCTGGAGGTAGACAGGAGTGTGTGCCATCAAAATGTGACAGAAGCCAGAACTAGCACGAGAATGAGATGAACAAAGAGAAGCAAAACCATGGGGGGCGCTGAGTTGGGAATGGATTGTAGAAGGCGAGTGCTGGGTAGAAGACAAGCTAGGAGGCCCGGGTGGCTGTCCCCAGAGAGGTGATGTTGGTGAGGTCACGGTGGTGGTGGCAGTGAAGCGGGAGAGAAGGGGACAGGGATTTATTATGGAGATAAGGCCAAGGGGCTCTGTTAAAGGATGAACGCACAGGTAAACAAGAGAGGAGAAAAAAATATCAAGGATAACTCTTAGGTTTTCTGGAGAAAGACGTGGGTGGGAGGGGAATGCATGATTACTTAAAATGTGGAAGAATATTGGCAGAGAATTGTGCACTTACATATAGAGTATGACTGTTGTGTGTGGGTGTGTGTGTATCTGTGTGCGTGTGTGTGTGTGTGTGTGAGAGAGAGAGAGAGAGAGAGAGAGAGAGAGAGAGAGAGAGAGAGAGATGTTAGCACGGGAAAGCCAGTAGGCCTGTAGGATAAATACCTTTGTTTAGAGAGCAACTCCTCATTTAGTTGCACCTTTTACAAGCCACATGCCTGGGTGTTGGTGTTGGGTAAAACTGTCACTTCGTCAGCAGTTGGTCTTGCCTCCTGATTCCACATGGGTTCTGGAGTCCAGATCCTACACAATTCTACAGAACACCTTCCTGTGTTTGGTAGAACAATGGCCCCATCCTAATTTCTAGAAATCATGAATATCTGAAGTTACACACAAAGGCAAAGGAAGGTTATAGATGGAGTTAAAGTGGCTAATCAGCTGAGTTTGAGAAGAGGAGTTTCCCCCAAAGGACCCAGAAGATCCTCAAAAAAATTATGAGGATCCTTTAAAGTCAACCAAGTAATCAGAATCAAAGACAGAAAGGTGATAATTAGAAGGACAGAGAGAAGTGATGTCACTGATTTTTGAAGTTGGAGAAAGGGAACCCTAAGACTAGAAGTGGGAGGCCTCAAGAAACTTGGAGGTAAGAAAAAGCATTCTCCCTGGAGCCTTCAGAAAGGAATGTAGCCCTGCCCGTGCCTGGATTTTAGCTCAGTGACTCTTCTCTGGTTCCTAACTTACCAAGCTGGAAGGCCATAAATATATATTGTTTTAAGCCACTAAGTCTTTGGTAGTCTATCCCAGCCGCAGGAGGAGTCTAATCTACTTACCTGTGTCATGGGAGAGAGACTCAGTTTTCCTGTACTTCTGGTAATCATTGAAATACCTACTTCACAGAGGTGAGCATCAAGGGGGCACCCTGTGTGATGTACTGATCACTAATCGGGAATGTAGCAAATATCAATAATGTTAGCTTTTCCCTTTCTCAGGAGCCCCTATCTCCAGGTGAGAAAAGATACCTGCTTTTCCCAAAGGAAGAGAAAGCATATGGATCGTTTGACAATGACTTGCCCAAGATAGCCTGGCTGATTTACTCAGGTAACCTGGGAAACAGGTTCAGCTCCATCGCCAACTTCCTAGCAGCCCCAAAGTGCCTGGCCTCCATTAAATACACCTGTAATTACTGACTTCAACAAGACCCACAGATGGGGAAACCTCTGTCGCTCCTTATCAAAGTCAAGTGTAAGGTGGAGTAGCCTGTATTTTTCAGGCTTAATGGGGTTGCTCCTTTTCTGAGAAGTAAAATAAAATAAAACTCCTAGATAAAAACATCTGTAGTTCTTAGACAAGAGTATCAGTATGCTTTGCGGCATCCTGCTGTTCCTAATATTCAAATTATCAGCAAATAACGATTATGATAAATTATTAACTGTTTGTGAGTGGAATGATTTGCATATTTTAAAGCATTCTTTTCATATTAAATCTTCAAAACACCTTCTCTCCTTGCAAATCAGGAAGGATTATTGGAATGATAAGTTTCTCCTGGCTCTATGGTGTTCATTTGGAGGACGGGAGCAATCGTTGCCTGAGCTTGTGTGGGGGGCCTGCCTCTCTCCCCTGGAGTCCTGTCTCCCTTGCACGTGGGTCTACATGCTGGAACCTGGGACCTGGGACCTGCCCAGGCACACACCCCTGCTTCAGCCCTCAGCTGGGATTCTGGAAGGAGTTGGCTGATTCATAGTCAGAAGAGCTCAGATCTCCCTGGGTCTGCTGTGGTTCACCTCCTTCCTGAGACCAGCTGCTTCTGGCACAATTATAGTCCCACTCTGTCCTCCAACAGTTCTGCTATGCCCTGTTCTCAGGTTCCTCTATCTGCTAATCTTCTACTCTGTTCTCAAGTCTTACGCCCTGAAGGTCATTTCCAATACCCCTTGCCCAGCACCTGGGCAATAGGGGTTCTTTTATTCTCAAACTCTGACACTTCAACCAGATTGATTGATAGTTCCTGAAATTTGATGTCTCCAAGTCTGTCTCTTCCTGCCTGAATTTTCTAATAAGGTCAAATGAGAGAAGAGTGGGACCAGTTCACCAAGATATCCTCCATAAAGGGACGCTGCTCAAGTAGTTATTTGGATGGTGGAGGATAAATCAACAAACCAGGCATTGGCTTGATGACAGGACAACCTGTCTTTAAAAGGACGAATGCTCGGCTTGATACTTGACCTACAATATAAAGAAGAAGGTCACGGCTCACATTTTTGTCCCTAAAAAGGAATTGGTCTTCCAAAACCCCAGAGGAAAGCAGTCTGGCTTTCTGATTATACGTGTCATTGCAATGCGGTGATGTCATACATGATAAAACTAGGGAGCTGGGCTTGAATTGAAGTCAATTGAAGCTTACAGGCTTAATCCAGGTTTGGGTATTTCAAATTTGTCCAGCCATGATTTCTAGGACAAGAATTTGAGGTTAGAATAGCTTCTGAGTGACATGGACTGTCGGTCGGTTTCGTTTGCAATTCAGTGGGCCACTGCCAAGGAAACTCTGTTCATATGGTTTTTAAAGTGTCATTTTGAAGGGAAAAATGAGCTAATCTCTGCTTCCCGAGAGTCTTGGAAGGGAGGTTTTTCACTGAAGTTTTATCAGAGCCTAATGAGTGTGAACAGGTAGAGGTTGTGCTGGGGATTACAAAGGACCTGGCAGGTTTGGCTTTGTGTGGGTTTGTGGGTAATCCCTGGTTTGTTTAACAGGGTGATTCTGGGTCAGGGAGCAGTTGACACAAGTGCATGAAGACACATTTACAAAGAAAGGCCCTGTGTGTTGGCCCCAAGTCCAGGCAGTCAGTTCTGTGTTCTCACCGCTGTCCGTCCCTCCCTGGAACCTTCCTGAAGAGGTTGCCCTTGGAAGCCACAGGCCTCTTTACCAGCGACAGAGTCCAGTACAGCTTGTGTGGGAAATGGATTTTTTTCCCACTGTATCCCCCCAACAGAGGAATAGGAATTTATTCAAACTAAGTCAGTAGTCCAGGATCAGGAAACCTCTAGGGCTAATATAGGAACTGGATTAGTACCTTGGTACAAACTGAAATCTTTGTTGGATCTCACATGTATATATAGAAATGAATCCTTTTTTATTGCTATATAATAATTATCCATATTTATGAGGTAAATGTGATCATTTGATGCATCTGTATAAAGAGTAATAAACATATCAAGTAATTAACTTTTCCATCTCTTTAAACATTTATCATTTATGTTGGGACACTTCAAACACTCTTCTAGTTGTTTATAAAATATATAATAAAATTGTTGTGAACTCTACTTATCTTATTGTGCTGTAGAACACTAGTATTTATTCCTACTACCTAACTGTACTTCATTGTTATGCCCCCTTATTCTATCCCTCCTTCCCCCTACCCTTCCTAACCCTTAATAGTCACTCTTTGACTTTCTACTTTTATTAGATCAACTGTTTCAGCTTGAACATAAAAGTGAGAATATATGGTATTTCTTTTTATATTTGGCTTATTTCTCTTAATATGATGTCTTCCAGTTCCATCCATATTGCCAGAAATGAGAAATTGAATGCTTTTAGAAAATGATGGGATGTAGCATCTTTTTTTTTTTTTTCTGTTAGTGATCTGGCATTCAACAATTGGGAAGAATCATAAATAACAGAGTCACTGTTTGCAACAGCATGGAGACAATGGTAAGCAAACCTGAAATTGTTCCGGTGGAAGAAAAAAATACAACAAAGAGCTTGATGTTGGAGGGAACAGTTATACTTGGGGACTTTGAGGAAGCCTGGCTGTGACAGAAAGCCCTAGGGAGAGAGAGGAGGATGGAGGAATGAGCAGGGTTCAGATGATGCACCTTATCATGCTGCTGAGGATTTTCCAGAACTTGTTGCTCCTCTGTGATCCCTCACCCACCAACCAGCACCTCCCCAGTTTTCCATCTCTGATGAGTTAGCATTACTTAGGGTGAACTGTCTTGGGAATTGACCCTCCTTATCTCCTTGGTGCCATAATTCTTACTGTGAGATAACAGGGGCTTCATATCCCGGGGCTCCTTCTAGTTTCAGAAATAATGCATCCTTCTTGAATCTTCTCAAACACTGGACACCTTGGGGCTATTGCTTCTCTCCCTCTTAATGTCCCCCATGCACAGTTCTTGATCATGCTGTTTGAAAACGCACCGTAATAACCGAGTCTCTTTCTGTTCATCCCGTTAAGACTTGGGTATTTCTGGAAACTTAAGCATCCAGCTGGCTCAAGAAGGATACCAGGTGTGCTTGTGGACTCTGACCAGATCTGACCCCTGAGGAGAGCCCACTGTCCTCTGGAGGGAGACCTGGAACATTCCTCCTTCCAGAAGCTGCCTCGCCCTGATCCACCACTGCCCCTCTGGCTTCTTCTTTCCCTAATTATAACCTGAGTTGAGTCATCTGGTATAGCTACTGGTGGTTATGGTTTAATGTCTGCTCTAATAGTTACTTAGTCTTCAGGAAAAGCAAGGAAAGTGGTTGGTTTGAAACAGCCTAATTCTCCCCAAGACTGAGGTCATTCACAGAGGTTCTTTAAAAAGACGTAGAATATCTTTAAAAGCCACTAAAGAAACAGTGCTCAGAGTTTCCATTTAGCCATCCCCCAAATATCTGTCTCACTTTAATTCAGATAAGTAATCAGAGCACAATAGGACCAAAAAAAATGCTGTTTGCTATTAGAATGGGATTTATCTGTAATTCCTGGATGAGATTTTTGCATATCCTGCTGGGGGCGGGGGTGCGGCGGAGAGAGACTTTAAAACTTCCATGTGTCTAAGATTTATTTGGGACACTTATGAAATGCAGATTCCTGGGCTATAGTCCAAGGTGATTCTGACTCATTGGGTTTGGTGGTAGGGCTTAGAAATTGCATTTTTAATAATTAGCCCCAAATGATTTTGATGCAAGAGGTTCATGGCTACACTTTGAGAACTAGGGCAGCAGCAAACTTGCTCTTTCTATGAATTAGGAACCGGAGGAGTGATGCAGTTTATGTGCATAAAGGTTCAAAATAAAATATTTGTAGAAGTACCAGTGGATAGATGGGCTGTGGGTCTACTTAACAAATTATAGAGAAACACAAATGTAAGGAAACAAACTGCAAAATGGACAAACATTAAAACAAGAAGCCAGAAAACACTAACAACAAAAGAAAAAGAATCAATTTAGAAAAATAGAAAGCAAATTGCTGCTTTTTTTTAAAAAAAAAAAAGACCTTTCAACTAGGATGAATGTAAAGCTGCATCTCTCTGCTATTGAAAAGAAACAGCTAAAATAAAGATATTTCACCAGGGTAATAATCAATCAATATACTTCATATTCCTTAACCCATTGATTTTTTTTCCATTTTAGACATTTCCATGTTAGACATTTTTTCCAAGAGAACAATCAAGTATGTACAGAAACATGAACATATAAGAACATTCATTTTAGCATTATTTAATATATCAAAAATTAAAAACAAGGTTTATCTATGAAGCACTAAAATGTAAACAGCTATAATGGGATGTGCTCTAAAGTCAATAAAATATGCAATACAAAATGTATTGTAAAATATGCAATAAGAAATATATTCCATATTTTTTTCTTGAATAATTAATTGAATAAGAAGGAACTAATTTCAAAAGCAAATGTAGGCTTTATTCCAAATAATAATAGTACCATTGGATAGGCATTATGGTGCTTTAAATCTTATTGGGATTTTTTTTTGTCATATTGCTAAAATTTTCTACGACAATAGGTACATTTTGGGAAAAAAAAATTAAGAAATAGCAAATAACAAGATACATGATTTCAACATCCCAGGCAGATGCAAATTTTTTAAAAAGTAAATGTTTCTCCAACATAAATAACTGAAGTTATTCTTTATTAAAAAACTAATTATTGGTGTTTAAGAGTTTTACTAATCTCTGTTATATTAATAAACTACATAAGAAATAAGACCATATATAAACAGTGCATTATCATAGGTTTATTTACATATATCGATTTCTAAGTTGACATATGTATCATTTTCTATGTACATATATCTTTTCTCTGCAGTTCTATAAAAAGTGCTTTTTAAAAATGCTCAATGAACATTTAAAATTGCTTATTTATCATGGCACTTTCCAAAATGCAGAAATTCACAATAATAAGAACTTATTAAAACTTATGTACATCAGCCATAGCAAATCTCCAAGGAAAACTCACATATTTAAGTATTTAGTATTAATTTCAAAAGCAAATGTAGGCTTTAACCTTTACTGGTGACTAAGTTATTAACTTAAATTCATGTACTAAATATTCAGTTCTAGAATTTGGAAAAAACACAGAAGCACATATTGAAAGAGTAAAAACATTTAAGAAAACACTATCTCTTTCCTATGTAAATACTTGGAAAAAAGTCTCAGAGATGATTTTTTTAGGTAACATAAATACCCCCAAATATCTGTAGAAATAGCATTCATGAACCAAAACTTATCCAAAATATACTTCCAAAATGTGACAGAGCTATCACATATGTTTTAACCAGTGAATTCCAAATTTTTGAGGAACAGATAATTTTAGTGTGAGACAAACTGATCCAAAGCATAAAATAAGAAGAAAGGCTTTCCAAGTAATTTTACCATATTGGATATCGCTGACATTAATATCTGGGAAAGATTGTATGTACAAAATCAAACTAGAGGTCAAATTCATTTCAAATATTGATACAAAAACCCTAAGTGAAATCTTTGGAAATAGAACTTAATAGTTTCTGAAAATGAGGCCTTCCCATTAAAACAGCTTATTCTGGGACTGCTAGAAAGATGCAATATTTTCCAATAATAAATAGGAGAATATCAATAGAGGAACAGGAAATACTGTATCACTGTTACTCAAAGGGTGACATTTAACATGCAAGAGAGAGCTTGACAAACATTGATTTCTGAGCCCCAAATGCAAGGCTTCTAATTATACATGCAGGGAGGAGAGGAATGCTGAAAATGTATATGTCTAGCAAGTTCCCAGGCCACACTGATGCTGCCAGTCAGGGGCACACATTGCACTTGGAGCAACATCACACGGAGCAGTGGTATTTGACTTTTGTTGCAAGTTACAATCATAGGGACCCCATAGAAATACTAATGTCTGAGTTCCAATACCAGATACTCTGATTTAATCACCTAGGCTATGATATGGGCGGGAGGTATAAAATCTCCCTTGGTATTTCAAAATGCAACCAAGTTTGAGACACTTTACACTGAAGGGTTTGGCCAAAGCTAGTGGCCTTGCAATAACTTTATTATAAACCTTTACTGGTGACTAAGCATTGTGCTTTCCTCTCTTACACAACTCATCTTAACAGGTGACATGGGGCACAACCATCATCACTTTTTATGAAGCAACTGTTCATGAGAGGCAGTTTACATGTACTGTCTCAAATGCTTGAAGGGATTCCTCAAGTCACCTGTTTTTTTTTTTTTTTTTTTTTTTTCTTGCTGTTGCTTTAAGGAATGGATACTGCACAGGGTGATCAACCATCCTGGTTTTCTCCAGTTTGAGGATTTTTCCAGGATATGGTACTTTCAGTGCTAATACCAATAAAGTCCTGGAAAAATAGGTGAGTTGATCACCTGAGGATAATGATGTTCACACAGTTACCTGTTACTGGCCTGGAGTTGAAGGCAGGGTTGTTGTATGTGCTGTTCTCTCTACTGTGCTGACCTGGAAAGCCACTGGGGAGGAGGGTGCTATAAGAAATAAGATTAAGATTACGTACCCCATTTGAATCAAATGTATGATATGTCAAGATCATTGTAATGTTTTGAGCAACTAATAAAAAAAATTAAATGATATAACAAACCCCGCGCCCCAAAAAAGAAATTACCCAAACTAGAGTCGTGGTGAATTGCCATTACAATGCCATGGTGGATTAATTGGTAATGACAAGGAGACAGTACTTAGTTAGAAACTTCTGATATTTTCAGTCCAGAAATATAAAATTTCCAGGACCAATTAAATCAATACCTACAGCAGTCATTCTCCAAGTGTTTCCAGGACTAGTCACAACACCACAAGAGAATTTGTTAGAAATGCAAACTCTCAAGCTCCACTCAAACATACCAGAAAAGAAATTTTGAGAGTAGGGTCAACAGCTGTTTTCAGAAGCTCTCTAGATGTTTCCAATGTAGCCTAAGTTTAAGAAAAGACAGATTGTTGTGAGTTATCCCTTTGGTTCTCTTCCAAGGTTTTGATTGCTGATTCGAATGCAGCCACCGGCCTCACCTAGAGTTAGTCCTGTTGGACAGTGGATGTTGCCTTTGTGGGCCCAAATTTCCCCTTTGGAGTTCCAAAAATAATGTTTAATGTTTCTCCAAGACCTAGTAAGCAGTGACAATAGGGAAAAATAAACTTGATTTGTTTTTTCTTTTTTAGGTTAAGAAAGCTCTTGAAAAGGAGAATTGTTGATATGAATTCTGTGTTAGGCAATGTTGTGGTAGAGCATGGAAAATCCTGGAACTGAAACTTTCCCTTTTTTTTTTTTAACTATCCAAGCTGTGAATTTCAAAAATAACAAGTCATTATAAAAGTGAAACACAAGATTCTTTACACCCACTGTTTTAATCATTTTAAACCCTTCTATGACTTGAAGTAACTAAAATCGTCTTTTTTAGTCGTTGATGCTCACTGAATCTTTTATGCTTTCTGGACATGACATAGCATGAATATCATGTTTGAGGTACTCTGCCAGGCATTTTACATTTATTCATTTAACACTGTGTTGAATTAGGGACTGTAATGATTGCTGAAGTTATGGAGATTAATGACACATTATTCTTGCTTTCAAAGAGCTCTCAGTCTAATGCTATATCTAAAGCATGATACACTAAGGAGAGAAGTCCTGAGAAACAGGTGCCTCGCCCAGTTTGGCTGGGTCAGGGAGTGGGCAAAAACCAAGAGAAACTTACTGGAAGAGGTGATACTTGACCTGAATCATAGGAGGAGTAGTCATCAGCAAGCAGAATTTAATTCAAATACATTGCTCTTTAATCTTCGCAGCAACTTTAAAAAATAGGTGTCATTAGTCACATCTCAAGGAACATTTTAAGCAAAATACTCAGGAGACAGAAAATGACATGGAGCAAATTTTATGGGAGAACACCCAAACTAGCCCATGTAAAGTTTAGCTTAATAGCGATTGATCTTTTAATCAGTCTATCTATCTATCTATTTCTGTCAGATGATTGGACTGTCCTCTCATATTCATAAATTCATGTTAAGTCCTAAGCCCAATGTGACTATACTCAGAGACAGAATCTTTAAGAAAGTGAAATTAGGTTATAAGGGTGGTACCTTCACCTAGTAGGCTACATAAAAAGATGAAGAGACACCAGAATTGTCTTCTCTTCACATACAAGCAGAGGATGGGTCATGTGGAGGATACAGGGAGAAAGTGGTTGCCTACCATTCACCTCATGGACTCCAACTTTGATGGAAACTTGATCTTGGACTTCTAAAAAACAAATTTGTGTTGTTTTAAGTCACCAGTCTGGTAAATGTTATGGCAGCCCCAGAAGACTCATGTTCTCTCTACCTGGTTTAAGGAGTTTATATAAAGGAGGGTTAATTTAAAATACGTATAGTTTGTTTATTTGTCATAACCTAACACAAAGGCATTATATTTTAATAGAAAGACAGGGGATGTTGGAAAACCTGTTCTTGGTTTGATTCTGATACTCTCTCTTTTAGAAATATGCCCAAAGGTAGACCTCGGCTCTGCACTGAAATAATATAGTTGATGTTCAAACAGTGTGCGTTTGACTAATTTGAATATCTTAGTTCAAATGCTAGAAATGGAGTACCTGAGTTTTGGAGAAACTATGGGTACAGGTACAAAAGCCACAGGAGTGTTGAGCATTAAAATAGTTAACCAGGTGAATGCCAAGCCCTGATCTGTGTCTCCTTGTCCATCAGTGTCTTTATGCCCAATCTGGAAATGTTTCTGATTCAAGTGGAATACAACATTGTAAGAAGCAAAGAAACTCAGTAGAAGCTCTATATACATTCATGGATTTTACCCTCAGATCTCAATCTAGAATAAATTGTTCATACTGGGGGCAGTGAAGTATCTGTCCTGTCAGAAAGTCCTGGGGTCACTCAAGTTAACTATTAACTATTTCCTTACCAAGTCTCAAGAAAGGCTCATAATCTTTCTGACCCTAACGTTTTTTTATTGTTACGAGGTTATTACATGTGTCTCAAAACATGGTTATGGGGCTTATATAAATGATGAAATAAATATACTTCCAAATGTTAACATCTTTCTCATTTTTCCCATTTAGTGATTAGTGATCTTAATTCTTACAGGATTAATCTTTCTGATGCCTGCCTAAGTTTATTCTAAAGTAGTTTGCCTAAAATAGCCATCTTTCTTTTTTTTTTTTTTCCTAATATTTGGATTGGCCCTGACTAAGCTAAATGCTCTGGTTAATGTAGCAAAGGGGCCCGGTAGTGAGTAAGCTTTCATCCTTTTTATTGAAATCAGTGAATTATTGACTTATTTGTAATATCAGCAATAACTTTCAGAAGTGAGATGCCTTTTTCAGATGTTCAACTCTGAATTTGGCATTGAAACAAAATGCGAAGCTTTTAAAGCAAAATAAGTCTTTATAAAATGCTGTCCATCATGTCTCTTCCCAGAATCATATAGAACACCATATTGTGTGATAGAAAAATGAAGAAGGAGGAAATAAAAAAAGCCTGGAACTATTGTTGGCTTTACTCAGAATTCTAAATATGTAATGCAAGTTACTCTAATAACTCAGAATTTCAAAGGTTCATTTTATTTCAAAGAAAACCTCTTAGCCTAATTTGGGGTGGATGGAGAGGGCTGATCTCTCTGGCCACGAGTCCCGATGTATGATTTATTCTTGCAGTATTTCTATGTGATGTTTTTCATCTCTGCCAAATTTTGTGGAAATGCCAAGTCTCTCTCTTTTAAAACTCAATACGATTTGGCTCAGAAATATAAGACACGGGGAATAGAATACCAGTTAGTTAATTCAACACTGTTTCTCTCACCCCTGACTAACCTCTTATTTAAGAGATTTAAAATAATTTTCCATATAGAAAACATTTTACCTTTGGATTTTTTTTGGATATTCCTTAAAAACCTCTTCTAAATTACTGGAATGTAACACTGTATGCACAGGTGAAAACTACTTACTCTTTGAAAACAGCATTTCTTTTGGATCCAGCCAAAAATACAAGAATGTTTTCACTGACTTCCCACCAAAGAGAAAAGCTATTTCACAAAGTAAGTTTCACCTTTGAGGAATAACATAAAACATTTCAACCTTGAGCTCTGAGACTTTACCAACTGAAAGTTAATATTCGTGCTCAGCCCTGACTGAATCATAAAACCTCACTGAACACACCGGCCATGTGATACTTGTGGTGTAGCCTGTGGCCTGATGTTGTGGAAACAGCTTAGATTTTTGATCTCCTTGGAATAACTGTATGAGTCTTCAAAATACCATGTCAACTGTCTCAGTCTTTATATTTTGAAAGCAAGACTTCTCTGACCCTTCTTCTTTGAATCCTAAGATGATAAAGTAACAGGCCTGGAAAAAAAATAAGCTCTCCACCAAGGCCAAGGGTGCAGTCCTTCAGCTGCCTTCATTTTCTCCATCTAGTCCAGCTCCCAATTTTATCTTGGATTCTGTGGTAGAAGAAAAAATGGCCCCTCCATCATAATCATATCTTAATCTTTAAAAGCCTGTGAATATATTACCCTATGTGATAACAGATTTTGCATAGGTGGTCAAGTTAGGGACTTGGAGACACAAGATGACCCTGGATTATCATGGTGGGCCTGATGTAATCAAGGGGGGTCTTTGTAAGTGGAAGGAGGAGGAGGTGGGACATGCTATGCTGATGACCTTGAACATTAAGTAAAGGACCATAGGATAAGGGATGTAGGGGCCTCTAGAAGTTGGAAAAGGTTTGGATATGGATTCTCCCTTAAGGCCTCAGTGGGAACACAGACCTGCCAGCACCCTGGCAGCCCTGTGACACCCATTTCAGACTTGTCACTTCTAAAAATAGAAGATTGGTAAATTATTGTTGCTTAAAGCCAGGAAAAGGAAATGAACTCAGGTGCCATGGATCACAATTGTAATTTCAGCAACTTGGGAGGCCAAGGCTGGAGGATCGCTGGTTTGAGGCCAGCCTGGATAATTTAAAGAGACCCTGTCTCAGAATAAAAAAACATTAAAAGGACTGGGGATGTAGCTCCATGGTAGAGCACCCCTGGGTTAAATCTTCAGTACTGGGTGGTGGGGGTCAGGGGGGCAAACAACAACAAAGGAAGAAAGAAAGAGAGGCAGGAAAGGAGAAAATGAATTTAGATTCTTTGCAGGGCCCTGTACTTTGGGCAGCTATGGAAAGTGGTTCTAATCATGCTTCTCTGTTTCCTTAAGTAAGTTTTTAAGAAGAAATGTCCCTTTTATTCCTTGTATTAGTTTCCAATGGCTGCTATAACAAATTATCACATACTCAATAGTTTAAAACAACAGAAATCTATTCCCTCACAGTTTGGAGAACAGAGGTCCAAAGTCACTCTCTTGGGGTCAACAGCGAGATTTTGGCAGGACTGCACGCGCTCCAGTGTCTCTACCAGGGAATCTGTTCCTTGTCTTTGCCAGTTTGTGGTGGCTGTTTCTTAGTTTGTGCTTTACAGCTTCCAATTCCTTTCCCTGAAGTCACAGTGCCTTCTCCTTTTCTGCAGTCAAATCTCCCTCTGTCTCCTTATAAAGACACTTGTGATTCCTTTTAGAGCCCATCTGAAGAATCCAGGATAAAATTCCCATGTCAACATCCTGAACTTCATCACATCTGCAAGTCCTTTCCTTGCCACATAAAGTAACATGCACAGATTCCAGGAATGAGGGCTTAAATATCATTTGGGAGGCCATTATCCAGCCTACCTTCCTCCCTATGGAAGTTCAGGCTGCATAGAGCTGTGGCAGCCAATTAACAGCCAGAATTGTGCAGGGCAGAGGAGGCTCAAAGAGGAAGAGGGAGCACGGCTGGATTCATGTTCCTGGTGTAATTAAATCTGGAATCATCTACCTTGGGCTTACTTTTAAGTGTATCTCCTTAAATATTAACCCATAGGAGGCTAATGGAATAATGAATGCAATTGGGCCATATTTTCTTTTATAAGCAAGAAAGCTAAGGATCCAAGAGTAGAATGAATGGGTGGATGTGAACCAAACATTTATACACCTTTTATTTTTCTTGTCTAGAAGATCATTGAAAAGTTGCCACAGTCAGGCTGTAGCAAAATAACCAGGGGGTGACGAAAAACTTGTGTACATTGATACAGCAGGAGTAGGAGCCGTTTATTGTAGGACAGGAGGGGTATATATACATTACACACAGCTTATCTTAATTAGCATAAACTAGATACAGCAGTCAACCAATAAGGAATCTCCACACTTAATGGCTCGCTGGCGTTACTTCACAAACCACTCCCTCTGGCAAAATGCCAGGTGCCATCTTGACTTGTTTACAGACATTAACAAAAAGTAATCCTAAGAGCTATTTCATCAGAAGGCTTTTTGTGTGTGTGTCTTAACAGAATTATATTAACAAAACTTCTTTCTGGGAATGTGATCCATAGATATCAGAGTGCTCATCCTCCAGGAAGCTGGGGACATGCTGTCCCAGGTTCCTGAAAAAGCTCAAGTTCATAATTTTGTGTTGCTTTGAACAACCTTACAACAAATGTTGAGGGAACTTGAAACAAAGCTTCAAATCATGATCTTTGGAATTGCATACCTCTCTGGGAAGGTGTTCAATCGAAAACAAATGCAAGTGAAGCTTTATGGATTTGATCCTTCAACCTTAAACTATGGTTATTTCAAGAGATTTCATGTTTGGTTCATCCAAACTTCACTATATTCTCATTAATAGAAAAAAATGAAATTAAAAAAAAAAGATAGAGGGAAAGAGAATTTCCAGTCAAGGGCATGAAGAAAGAAAATTTCTGTGCTATTTAGTTGGCAGTGTTTCCCCAGAACCAGGCTGAGCGGTTATCTGAAGACAAGCTTGTTTGGACACTCTATCACTTGGTCCTGAGTCATTTTTATGAAATGCTACAGTAAGTGTTAGAATATCCAATTAGTGATGATTCGGTGGAGCTGGGAAAGTGTCATTTTCCTGGGTGGTCCTCAACTTTTCTGGCTTTTTAGCCAAAGATATTTATTTTAATAATAGCTCAGAGACTAAGAGGCCTGTTCTCTTCCCTCTTTCCCAACAAATTGTGAAGAACTCCCCTATTTATTCTTCGTATCTCTAGAATCTCTGTGTGGCAGTTGCAAATGACTATTTCCCATGGAGAATGGATTTGAAAAATTGAGAGCTGCCTCCAGGTCTCCGAAGCAACCTCATCAGAAGGCTTTTTAATGTCTTAGTAGAATTGTCTAAAAACAGCTTTTTTTCTGGGAATAGGATCCATACATGTCAGTAGTGCTCATCCTTCAGCAGGCTGGAAATGCTCTGCCCCAGGTTCCTGAAAAAGTTCAAGTTCAAAATTTTGTATCACCCTTAACTTCTGGAGAACTGAGTTTCCTGACTCTGAGGGCCACAAGAATAGAAGCAGAAAGGAACAGGTGATCACTGAGTGTGAGGTCAACCTCTCTAACACTCCAGGTTTGAAGACTGCTCTGCTTTATTGGAAATATAGCTGGCGCTAAGGATTCTGGGGCCTTGCTTTAAGGTCGTAATAGCCACACACAGTCTGCTATGGGTGAAGGGTTGCAAAGTAACTTTATAAATTACTTATTTGCTAAACCTGTTATAAATGTAATTGAGAGAACTTTAAATTGTTACAGAGTGGAGGGTGTCTAAAAATAGCTCTTAGGACTACTTCTCAGCGATCTTCTAGACAGAATTCAGAACAATGATTGAACATTTGAACTTAATTATTTAGTCAACCTGTCAACAACGTTCACTAAGTTTACTCAGCAATCCTTTATGTTGGATAATGTATTGGTTTAAAAAATCTATGTCATATAGTCATCATTTTGTTATCCAATCAATTTTTGGTACAGATGGCAAAGAATGATCGAATAGATGTGGAAGTCACATCCTCCATGGGGTTGAAAATGTACAAAGGCTCATA
The DNA here is from genome assembly GCF_964194105.1 of Spermophilus citellus. Lineage (NCBI taxonomy): Eukaryota > Metazoa > Chordata > Mammalia > Rodentia > Sciuridae > Spermophilus > Spermophilus citellus. The sequence goes on from NC_138185.1 coordinate 18,937,906, forward strand.
AAGTAATAGATAATAAAACAACAACAACAATAATAATCATACGGGTAGGCCTATATATGCCTTGTATACTTTAATCTTTCAACAAAACTTTTTAGTAAATACAATAAATTTTTTTTCATTTCTGTGACCAAAATATCTGACAAGAGCAATTAGATGAGGAAATTTTTATTTAGGGATTATGGCTTCAGAGGTCTCAGTCTATAGACTCAGACTTCATAGTTCTGGGCCCCGGTAAAGCAGAACATCATGGAGGAAGGACATGATTGGAGGGAAGCAGCTCAAGACATAGTTACAGGAAGTAGAGAGAGAGCTCTGCTCATCAGTGGAAAAAAAAATATATAAATGCTAAAGGATATCCCCAGGATGTAACTCCTCCAGTCACACCCCACCTGCCCAGGTACCACACAGTTTATCCATATCAGTGGATGAGTCCACCAATTAGGGCACAACTCTCATAATCTAATCATCTCACTTTTGAACATCCTTGTATTGTCTCACACATGAACTTTTGGGGAACACCTCATATTTAAACCACAAAAAAATTCTTCATATAAAAATTTGAAGTTCAGCAATATTGAATAAATTCCCCGAGATCATTGCGGTGGTAGCACTTGGAGCAAGCATTCTACCCAGTTCTACCCAATTTGCGTAAGTAGGTACTAGGTGAGAACACTGTCTTTTGGCTGAAGAGTTTCAGAGTGATGGAAATGGGAATCTGGCAATTAGTCACAATATATTTGTCTGAAGGAAAATGGAGCTTTTTCCCCCTAAGATCAGGTAGCAGTAAGATATTCATTTCATAAATGGAGACTTGTGAATTCAAATTTGGGGTGAGCTCAGTAACAAGTCAGTTGTCCCTGGGGCTTGCAAGACATTACTTATGGAAAAATGGTTCAAATGCAAAAAGCTAGTTCTTCATGCTGGATTTTTGTGGATGATTTCAGAAGCTCTTAAATAAGTAAAGATAGTTTTTAAAGTTCAAGTATATTAGGAATTCTAAGAAGGTATGGCAGGAGGGAGGCAACTGGGCCAGGCAACTTCTTGCATGTCAGATGACTTAATCTCCTCAGTGGTTCAGGAGAGTCAATGTTGCTAACCCTATTTTTGCAGAAAATGATATTGAAATGCCATATTTTGTTCTGGGTCACATTGGCTGCTTGACCATCCAAAGCTGGCTGTTTAGTTGCAGACTTGCACTTTATGAATAGTTCTACATTTATATGATATAATAACCCAAATGTTTATCTAGATTGTACTGTGGTTTTTAACCATCCCTCTGTAATAATGTTTTTACAGGAAGAGATGGTCCGAGTTGCAGACAAGAGATGTCGAAAGAGTAGGATTTAAGGTGTATTGGCTAGAACCAACTAGGGCCAAATTTATCAAAGTACCAACTTTGTGGTGAGAGATATCAGGCATTACTCATTCTACACTGAATCATTTATCAACACATGTATGGAGCAAGCTCTGAGAACCACAGAGAGTAATAGTGTGTGGATTATCAGACTGAGCTCTCTCTGCATACCAGGACCTGGGAATGATTGCCCGCTAATCTGTGTTCTTTCTCTAAGGACTCTGTCCCAAGCCCGGGTTAGGGGAGCATCTGTAAGCAGTGAAGAATGAAAACCTTAGATTAGCTCTGGTTTCATGCCATCTTCTCCATGGGTGGCATCAAAGGGCAACTACTGGACCCCACACGTAAGAGAGCAACTGATCTATAAAATGAATCCTTTTGGCTGCGGATGCTTAAAGTAAGCATGTTCTGTTGGTATTCCCAGGTGCTTTTCACTTTCCTATTCTTTCCTAATGATCATCTGCTGAAGGTATGGGCTTTGGGCTCCCAGCGAAGAACCTGCTCCCCGGGAAAGCCTGAGAAGCCACAGTTCCCTGATGGGGCTACTAGGCTGGTTGTAGCTCTATGGCAACGACACATCAACTGTGGACTTGGCGGTCAATGACTGTGTGCTCACCCTTCTCCCTCTGCTTTCCACACTCACCCAATCTTCCCTACCCAGAATCAATATTTTAAAACAGCACACTTGAGGAACTTCAGAACATGTTAGTGAGTGGGAAAAAAAAAGCAGGGGGTAGGGTGGGGGGAGGCTCAAAAACCTAAGGACAAGGAGACATTTGAGAAGAGCAAATTTCAAAGCACAAAGCCAGCTAAATCCCATTTGTACTGGGCCACAGTTTATTAGGAAGCCAATCTGAAACCACAAGCCAGGACTAACCCTGTCCTATTTTAAGTGGACTTTTCATTTCTTTTGTCCTGGTCAACATTTAACTTTGTTAAAATGGGATTGTGAAATTTCTCCTAAAGGGTTATTGTTTTTAAGTAAGTTGTTTTATATATTTTCTCCAAGTATTGAGCTTCAAATATTTATTTTTATTTTTTCCTCTGATTTACATTTATTATTATGATATTATTAAATGTATTTATTGCTACTAAACATATAATCATTATTGCATTAGTAACAGTCTTAGTGGTGGTGGTGATGGTAGATATACGTCCTAACTTTGGACCAAATCCCTTTCTGGTTTCTTGTCATAGTGAACTGGGCTGGAATATACGTGGGAGATGTAAAAGCTCCTTATACAAATTATTTAGTGTTGATACAGAATTTGCTGATTTTCAGTCGCCTCTCTCAACCTCCTTACCCTTAGGTCCTATTCTAATCTCACTTAAAAAAAAAGTATGTGTGAATGGCAAATAAATAATTTAATAATATGGAATATACAGTGAAAGTTACTGCCCTTTCCTGGATTTCTTTTCTTATTAGGTAAAAATCATAATCATTTTCTTATATATTTAGTACCTCTACACTCAGCATATATAGACAAGCGTTTCTCATCATGATTCATTGGGTAATTCATACACACATACACAGAGGTTTTTCTGCATCTTGCTCCCCCACCTTCTACAGAACTCTCTATCCTGGAGAACATTCTTTTTTCAGCCCATATGCATATCTCATTTTGACAATAGTTTCTGAGCATTTAAATATAAAGATGTATCCTACTTATTTAACTAGTATTCTATTGATGGAAACACAGGTAGTTGTCTTTATTTTTTTAGGAAATAATTGGATCAAAAGGGAATATCTTTTCTTGCTTTTGCAAATATATTTATAAGGTAAGATTTTTTTTTTTTTTTTTAATAAAGGGTGCTAAGAGTGACTTTTACTTCCCAGGTGAAAGACAGTGTAGAATCTTCTGAACATAGCAGCCAAAAGAGAGAAGCAAAGTTAATTCATGGATGTCTTGAAGAGAAAAATGGCCCAGGAAGGAAGTGGTTCCAAAGGAGAGATGGAGAGCTTCGGAGAGAGAAGATCAAGAAAAAAAAAAGGCAGAGGAGAAGTTGGTCTGGCTCAGTTCCGTCCCTAATCCTCTTTTGCAGTCTACCGCAAGCCCATCCCTTGACACCTTTTGTGTCTCTAGCTCTGGTTGGAGACCTTCTCCATCTTCCCCCAGGGAGGGTAGAGGAGGCTGGGGTCGGGAAACCTTGGGCTCCCTCTAGAGGTTGGAGAGCATAGACTAGGTTAGAGAATATGCATCCTAACAAAAGAAGGGATATTTTAAAAAGAAAAAAATATATACCATTTTAGAACAGCTGGTCACATGCGTGCCTCTTCCCCTGGTGTCTTGATTCATGTGCACACATTTTTACATAATTGCAGCGATGGCCCAGATTCAATTTTGTATTTGGCTTTTTTTCCCCACTTAATATTATATAGTAAATGTTTTTCCATGTGGCTACATAATCTTTCTAATTACCATTTTAATGACTTCATAATACTCCTTCCAGTTCACATATTGTAATTTATTTAACCACTCCCTATTGGTGGACAGTTTAGATTGTTTCCAGACTTTTGCTAATATAGAAAATTGTACATACAATATCTGTTGTTTTTCCCCTATTTGAATGACTTTCTTAGACATAATAGTGAGTCACATGGTACGATTGGTTTCATAGCTCTTAAAACGTTCTGCTCTGCTGATTCTGTAAGCAGCAATGTCCCGACAAGGTACCAAGATGCTAGCTTGGGTTTTTGTTTTATTTATTTGTTTGTTTTAATTTTTTGCCAGTGTAGTAACATAGACTACCTGCCTCTCACTTTGTACTAATTCTTCTCCACTTTCCACACAGTCAAACTCATGCATTCAGCCCTAGATGGATCATTTATCCATTCACTGTTTTTGGAGAACTTAATATTTACCAGGAATTTGCTCTAGAATCATGTTTCCTCAGTAACATTGCAATTCTTATAAAAACAGGAACAAAGGATGAGTTGTAGCAAATCGGTGAACTTATTTTGTGAAACTCAAAAAATATATATTCATACTTTGCAAAACCTTCATTAACAGACTTATGGAAAACGTGGGTTGGACAAAGATCTGTCAGCATGACTCAGCTCTGTGAAATGTGTGAGGGCTGAGATAAGCCAACCGTGTGGAGCCTGTGGAAGCCGTGCATTGTTGGGTGTGTAGGAGTTCGTCCACAGACAAAAGAAGACAGTGGGCTCTTAGAATAAGACCATTTGGGGGGAAAGAGAAGAATCAGACCATTTGGGGGGAAATAAAAGAATCAGACCATTTGTATTGATTTCCTAGATCTGCCTCTTACAAGTTTTGAGGGCTTAGTAGTTTATATTTCCCCTCTTTTATTTTTTTTTTCTTTCTATTAGGTTCCTTTGCATTTTTAAAACTCAAGCAAAATATCACATTTTCTTTTACTTTCTGAATCACTTCAGGAAAACAAAATTACTCCTTCACCAGTGTTCCCAATCCCTTGATCCATGGATGACATATTCTGTTAGAGTACCCGTTACATGATGTGGTTTACACTGCACTGTGACATCTTAGGAGGCAGAGGCCACTTCTTTCTTTCAAAGTGTCCCTGGCATCTAGGATGGTATCTGACACATATGAGATAACCTGGCAAATGTTTGTTGGATTTAATGACTTGAATTGAATGTTTAAGTAATTATGGAGCACCAACAGAAAGAAATATTATGCAGCAATTAAAAGGATAATTAGGAAGACTGCATAGCTTGATGGGAGTACATTTATGATATGTTTATATTAACATGCAAAATGGTACCTACATGGCAAGTCTCACTGTGAGAAAAAAAAATTGTTTATCTCCAAGAAGCTCAGGTTTCACTGGGTGAGGTTTGTGTATGAAAAAAAATTATTGGGGTGGAAGGGCAATGTTGGTAGTCTATGTGAAATGCTGAATTTGTCTAGAGAAGTTGGTGCGATAAATGCGACATTTACTATGAATTTGGAGATGAAGCTGTACTCAATAGATAAAAGATTGGAGCAGGATTATTTTTTTAATTGTAAGAAAACACAGGAAAATGAAAAAGCATTGCATTTTAGAGAAATCCTAGTGATTCCTGAGCAGTATTGGGAACAAGGGGACAAGACTGGAGTATAACAACGAATTATGCTGAAGATGTGTTGGTAGAGTGATTCATGATTAGCGCGTGGAGAGTGGGGAGTCCTCAAAGGCTTTGGAGCAGAGGAGTGGCAAGATTCCATTTGTTTTTATGATGATGATAACCTTGGTAGAGCTGAAAGAATGGACCAGAAGGCCAAATATCAAGGCAGGAACACCAGGGAGGAGGCTGCAGTACCTGCTACAGGTAAGAGATAATATGACTTAATGGATGGGTTGGAGCTAGGGCAGATTTTACACTGGGAGAAGAACTGGGCCTAATGACTTAGGGAATGCTGAGAGATGAGTGGCAGGAGAATTCTAAGGTGACTCATGGTGACAGATAATGATCTGTGAAAAGTGTAAAAGGAGCAGATCTGTGGTAAGATGGTGGATGGGAATGAGGGATCGAGGAGCTGTTGGGTTTCGCTTTTTGAAATATTGAGTTCACCATGTGGGGTTGTGTATCCACAGGAAGCTACACAATCAGTCAGACAAAGGATTCTAGATTCTTAGGAAATAACTTCTGGCAAAATGGAGCTAACAAAGAATCCCACACCTTCTGTCTGCATGAAGAAATGGGAAGTACGTCACAAATGCAGAAGCAAATGAAGAAACGGGAAGGACATATTCTGGGATGGCTGGCTTCAAATAAAGGCTTAGCCGTGGGGAATAAACTACTTGGCTTCTTCAGCATCAAATCCCTCATCTGCAAATTGGGATAATAAATGTTACCCCAGTGCAATGGGAAAATGGAAGGAATTGAGAAGAACCTCTGCAAGAGGGGCTCAGTAAGTGTCCAGTCCACCCCACCTGCCTTCCCGATTCAGATTCTCAGATTCTCAGAGCAAGAGTAAAAGGCGTGGAAAAGCTGATGCAGGGACCAACACATGTCCTTCCAACAAGTTTCAAATACATCTCTGGCCATTCATCAACGATTCGTTTCTCTAGTGCTGGTTCAGTTCTTAATGTTAAATATTAGTGAGATGCAGGGACCTGTTCTTCTCTTTGATGACAGCTAGACTATTTTCCAAATAAAGTTTTCTCCAGCGTGAAACATGGACCTTCTCAGTACAAATGCCATCAAGATCCAGTCTGTGTCAACATTCCTGTAGGGGGGCTGCATATCTCTCTCTCTTCCTCTCTGCCGAGAGAGTGAGATCTTGTATTTCTCTTACTGATTTGAATCGATTCAGCTCTGTAGATTGTCATCCAACATGGTATTAACAATAAAATGATAATGATAGCTTCTGTGTTTAGGGATTGCTACATGTTAATATTTTAGGTGCACAAGTTCTTTGAATCCTTGCAATAAATCTACATCCCTTTATGTTTTACTCATATTACAAATGTTGAGGCTGGTGTAACAAAGGTGAAGTGAATTGTCCAAAATTGCACAAAGAGTAAGAGAAGGAGCTATGGTGTGACAATAAACTGTATGAATTCATAGTCTTTACTTGTGACTACTATTTCTCAACCAAGATGGCATTTTTAGCCACTAAGGGGAAGAAGGAGAGAGAATTTAAGAGATGCAAGAGTGAGGAAGCGTTGTACATCTATGTGTTTAATTGCCATTACTCACGAAGCATAAGTCACTCTTGTTTCTCCATCAAGGGAGGCACAAGGACAAGCAAACAGAATGGCATTAATCTATGATTAAAAAATTATGACCATTTATATGCAAATGAGGGCTGGCCCTATGCTTCTGGAAGACCGAAGAGGATTACGCAGAGTCATAAATTTTGGGTGTCTCTTCTTTTGCACACACTCCCTGGGCAAGTGGAGAGATTCAGCAGCAGCTGCCAGGGTGATTGGGAGCAAGATTGACGATCTTGGTTTGTTTCACAAGATACAGTCACGACTGGATGCTTTTGCTCATGCTTTTTCCACCCTTTGGCTGGAAAACCCTGTCACTCTGACCCATCAAACGCTGGGTGCTCTGTGAAGCCTTCCACGTTAGCGCTTTAGTCTCAGCAGAGTTGTGAGCGGTGTTTCCAGGGCTGTGTGATGGCAAGGATCGGGTTAGTTCATTCATTCACTCCATGCTCTTTCGATCAGCACTTGCTCATTCACTGATACCAGGCACTCCCGTAGACACAGAAGATTGAGCTCCACCAGATTCCAGAGCAAACGAGGGAGATAAGGTCACTGGTCTCCCATGGAGCTCATGTTGACTGGGGGAGGCAGACAAATAAGGAAAAATGTATATGGGTTATAATTTCAGAAAGTGGCATATACAGTGAAGAAATTTAAAAAAGCAGGTTGGTGGGTGGTCAGGGAAACCCTTCTGAGGAGGGTTTTTATCAACAATGGCCCAAATGTAGCTAGGGAATGAGCCAGGTAAAGACCTGGGATCAGAGACCTTGGCAATTCCATTGCAACTTCCACCAATATGTGTGCCACTCAAGGACAGAGAACACCCTCAGTAACAATGTATATGACTGTGCTGAACAATGGTGAAGATACTGAATATCAGTCTTGAGCATCTATGAGGTTTTAGATAACTTTTAGGTAGTTTGCACTATTCATTCCTCACAGTAATCCTTTGAGGTAGAGGTTGCTCAATCTGATTTTTCAGATGAAACAAAACTCTCAGAAAAATAAAATGACTTGCTTAAGGTCACACAGCCAGTAAAGGGGTAGTAGCTGAAACTCAAGCTCCATCATGTCTCCAAAACCCACAGCATTCAATGGATCCTCTTCTTTGCATTCCCAGTAGCTTACATGGGTCTGACCCTGTAAACACTCAAAAATTGGATGAATGGATAGTGGGTGATTTCCTTATGCTCTGTGTCTCATAAATGCCATCTCACATGACTATTTAAATTTATGGCAAGTCTAAAGCTGTGGCATATTTAATGAGTCTTGTGTGTGTGGGAGGAGAGCAGGTACAGCTTAAGGCCCCCAAGTTAAGTCACTTCATTGTGATTCCTATGGATATGAAATAAAGCATGGTGTCCCCCCCCCCCATTTCCTTTTTCCAGGGCAAATGCATCTCTTCAGCAAGGAGAATCTTCTTGCTCCAAGTCACTATACATGCACACAAGTGCCATCAACAAGGCTCATGCCCAACAACATCCAGAATATGTGCTATTAGTATATAGTAACAAGCAGATAGACACCAAGACGTATGCTGACCCACACACTGGCATAACTTCATTCATACGGTGGTGTCCCCAGACACAAGCACACTCACACAGATCCGGGCAGAAACCTGGGCACACCAACATGAAGCAGACTTCATCACAGCTGGTATCATCACAGATGGCCCAGGCTCCGCCATTCAGTCCTCAGCAGCTAGGAGAAGTTTGCTGCTTCCCTTTTTGCTGCTGTGGAAATGGCCAGGTTCTCCAATAACATTCTCCCAGGGTCACTCAAGCTCTAGCTGCTACTTCCCCTTCTTTAGTTTCTTCAAGAAGGGCTAGTTTTCCACATCTTCTCCAGCTCCCGGATGGGGTCAAGTGGAAGACTGTCAATGGTACACCCTCTGTGGTCCCCCTCCTTCTGTCTCATTAGATGTTCCTGGATCAGGGGACATCTAGTCTATGTTCATTCCCTTTTCTTGATCTTTCAGTACTGTTGGTGATATTGGCAATTACTGTTGAATATCTATGGCGGTCTAGGTACAAGGTATTTGTGTTCATTTATCTGTACAATGCTAGGTAGATACTGTTGAATCTGATTTTTAGATGAAGCAGAACCTTAAGATAACTAAAATGATGAGTTCAAGGTCACTCTAGCTACCCCTTCCCTTCCCTTGCTTCTTAGCACTAATCTGTTTCTAACAACTACTTATTTTTTCTTCAGTGCTGTCTTTAATTCCTTCTCCCCCTCACACATGATTTAGAATAAAGCTCTACATAGGTGAGGGTCTTTCTCGATTTTGTTCCTAAGGAACCAAGCATAGAGTTAGGCACAGAGTAGTCACTCAATGAATTTGTGTTAAATGAGTGTTTCAGAGAATCATTCCTAAACACTTCATTTTTGCCAGGCACTGATTATAGCACAGAGAGTCTCAGAGAGTTCAGGGGATCCTACAGGGAGGTGTGACCTTTTGCTGTGCTCACATCCTCAGGATTGTGTTGCTGACTTGCTGATGGGAATTTTCCCTCTCACCATTTCTTGTTCCCAATCACTGAATTCTGTATCTGACTTCTGGAATGAGCCACGCCCTATTCTCAGAGAAGGAACCCCACACAATTTGCAAGGCTTCCCTGGAGTGGTTCCTTGAATGGCCTGTGCGATTTCTGGAAAACTGGGGACTTCGGTGCTCTCAGTTCTATCACATGCTAGGTCCCTGACCAGAGGGACTTCTGGACCAGAAGATTTTGAAAGTCATAGAGACCCTGCGCAGAACGTCCTTTCTTCCTTCTTGGCAATCTCCTCACTCTTTGTGGCCATAGCTGGTATAATCAGTTGTGCAAATACCGGGTGCCGAGACCCTCATACAACTTCAGCCCTGCAGAGAGGGTGGTGGGGAAGGGAGTGAGGTTGCAGAGGTGACAGAACAGCAGAAGGGGAACTAGAAACTGGAATGGCGGCTTCTTGATGCTTCTTTTTCATCCACGCCCTGTCCCTTCCCTTTCTCATCCCAAGTTAGACATCTGGAAATCACCATTAGCTCTTTCTCATCTCCAGTTCCCTACCCACACAATTTCTTACCACCATCTTTTCTTGTCTTCCTTGCATCTCTTCTGCCCGTCCCCTTCTCTACCACTTCATAGCTACCCCTTTGGTCTTGGTGCACAATACCTTCCACCTGGGACACACATACACTTTCCTATGTTGTCCTGGCGTCCAGATGCATTCGCTTCATTCACTGATGAACCATTCTGACCATGTTCTTTGCTAAAATTATCCTTGGCTCCCTACCGTCCTTTCCTTGGATTACACAGTGCTGAGTGGTCTGGCTCAAGCTAACTAGTTTGACTTCATCCCTCTAGTGCCTCCAGGGCTGCTGGTGTTCAGTGATTCCCATCATGTGCCAAGCCTTTTCTGTCAACCCTTAATATCTCTACCCCATTGTAATATTCATTCCCCTCTTTCTGCTTGGCTGTCATGCATTATTCGGTTCTCAGGTCATGGAGTACCACCTCTGTTGAACTATCCAGACAGCTACCTCTGTTTTCTCCAATTCCTAAAATAGTTACGCGTTTATATTCTCTTCACAGTTTAATCCCAAATACCTTATGCATAACCCACGGGTCCTATTGATTCAGCACTGTCACTTAGACTATGAATTCTAGGGCAAGGATTTTGTTTGTCTCAGCTTGTCCAGTTCTTGACTCAGGATGTAGAAAAAAAAAGGTCTTTGTTCTTTTTAATAGTTCTAACTCTTACAGAGGTCAGAAAGCATGATAAGAGGGCCTCAGCAAAAAAGAAGGTAAAATAGTTTCAATATAACCCCAATAACTGGAGCAAAAGACTAAGCCAAGCCTCACACATGCAGGGAAGGATCTGTCTTTACAGTGCACCTTATTAAACGCAGATCAAGAGAGTCCCTTGACAATACTCATTTGAACATATCACCAAGACCTATTTTTTTTTTTTCAGACAAGAGGAAACTCTCCTCTTCTTGGTCTATATGTAGTAGAAGCCTGCCTAGTGACCTCTTGGGTAAGGACCCAAGAGTAATCCGGGCACAGTGACTCTTGGGGACAGTGTTGTTAGGATTGCTTGTTTAGGTATGGAGGAAAAAGTGACTTAGATGTCTGGGTCCCAAACCAACCAGCAAGCAGCATCTTCAAGGATGCCCATCTTCTTGGGGGGTACATTCTCAGTGGCATGTCATTTGTATGTGGCCCTCCTACACTCCACGTCTGGTTTATCCAAGCCCATCCCAGAGCTCACCTCTTCCTCTTTACCCTTTCCAAAGTTATCTGGCAATTCTGTCATTCTAAGAAGCCAAGGTTTAGCAGGAGTTCCTCTGAAATAATGGGACAACTCCCAGTGGGGTGGGTGCTGCTGCGGGTACTGGACCTTGCTGATGATTGTGTAGTGGTTTTCTAGACTCTACCATCTCTAATACGTATATCAGGAACTTAGTAAATTCAGCATCCTCCCCAGAAGAGCCTGGGTGACATTCTCCCATTTCTCTCCCTTACACATATGAAATTGCAGATTTTGAGTTGGAGAAAGGTGGTTATCTCATGGGTCAGGAAAGGAGATTCGTTGGCCTTTCTGGGGGCCACTGAATCCTCTCCAGGTCTCCAGGGACTCTTTGTCCTTATTTTCAGACTATGAGAAGGGAAACTTCTGAGGAAGGGTGTCCAATCTTCTAACTGGACTGAGAAAGACAAACTTAAAGCTGTCTTATCTCCCTACCCCTTTTTTCCTTTGGATTTAGTATTGTGTCTTATTTACTTCTTCACCCTAAGAAGGTGGATGTTCCTCAAGGTTTCTGGTTTCTGATCTCACCTTGTTCTTCTTACATTGTATCTCTGAAAGTCCAATCATCCAGGAATGATACTCTTGGTTGGCCAAATACTAATATGGGTATGGCCTTCTCTAGGCATGACTGAGTGAGCTCTCTATAAATAGGAAGGACTTGACCCTTCAAATCACCTGATATTGGTTACAGATTCAATATTCCTAAAGTCACTTTGAAAGTCATGCATCTTTCAAGGTCCAGGCTGCAAAAACCTACCTTCCCCTTGGTCATTATTGGAATTAAAGCCTCTCATTCAATCAGGGATTATTTCAGAAAGATCGGAAGTTATGTCTGGGCATTTATGAGATCATTTCTGGGATGTACTTGGCAATGAAGTAATACACATGGAAAGAGAGGAATCTTAGGGTAGAGAGAATGAAACTGGTTTTCCTAAAATCCCACAGTGAGTTAGGGAGAAGCAAGGAAAACTGGGAGGATCAGGGCCAGAGGCTGGTTGCTGGCCAGGGGACAGAGTAGCTTAGGGAAAGCATGGAATGGAAATCTGGAAGATGGGAAGAGATGTCATCAGAACTTGAAATTTAGACTTTCTGACACTGAGCTGGAAATCTTTACTGTGTCGCCCGCTTTTGGGCTGCAGGCATTGAAACTCAAGTATTTAGTGTCTCGTAAGGATAGTGTTGTGTTTGTTCTGTTTTCCTTCCTCTCTCTCTCTCAGTGTGTGAGATAAATGCTACAAATATCAATTCTCATAATAGAGAGAGATTTGCCTTCACTCTATTAACAGCATCACTAACCATTTATTGATTTTTAAAAGGGAAATTAGAAAAAAATGATATTGTAAATGATTGCTATTAAGTCCTGTTGGAGAGTTGATGTACTCACTCCTATGGGGTGAGAGTACATGGAAAAATGAGTCAGACACAGAGTATAAGGCATCTTGGTTTTGTCCCCAAAAGGGTGGTAACCACAGCAAATTAAGGCCCACCCTTTAAGCCTTTAAGCAAACTTTTCTCTGTTATCTTCTCTCTTTTCTTCACCTAGACAAAGGAGCAGGATGCAGTCGAGAGGGCTGAGGTTTAAATCTTAATTTGTTACTAACTATACATGTGACTTCAGGGAAGTTGCTTAATCCCTGTGACCCTTGCTTTATTCATCTGCACTGTTTGGCTAGTATTACCAACATCACTGAGTTTTCTTAAAGACAGATTGATCATGCAAACATAGCCCTGCCTGGGACACACTGTGAGCTGTCAATACCTCTTGGCTTCTGCTAATTTTCTCAGGTTCCTCTCCATTTGTCACAGCTGAGTGCTTGTTTTCTCATTTCAGACATGGAAATCACAGGGTCCCTAATTTTAGTTTCAAATGTATGTTGCATACCCTAGGAAATGTATTCTCCACAAGTCTCACTTTCAGTACTTATATAAAGAGGGGAGGGAAATATTTGTCATCATCCAGCTGACCCCAAGTGTGCCTTAGGAGAAGCTATGGACAAGGACAGATCAAGGAGATCAAGGACAGATGACTAGGAAGATCTAGGTTAAGAGGTGGAAGCTAAGATCTGAGGCGAGATGCTCTAAGAGGACATGGTATGGCAAAAAGAATTGAGATCCCCTCTGTGAAGACGAACTGGGCTTTGGGAATCTCCAAGATAGGGAGGCAGAAAGGGGAAAATGTAAGAGGAGAGAAAAGACCTAAGGAAAATGCCTAGTGTGCAGCATGCAAAATTCTTCCTGACAACACAACCCAATTGATGATGTTTTAAATATTTTTTCAGTACTATTTAAATAAATGCAACAAACATCAGTTTTGTTGAGAGTTCTAAAACCATTGAAACAGTTCCTGGCATATCCTATAACTTTTATTAATAGTAACATTAATGATATTATGATCTTCATTATTATCCAGCTTAGTGTCGGGGCCCTTTTATACTAGGAAGGAAGGAGGTGAGGGGTGGCATTATGGAAAGGAAGGCTGCTATGTGAAAAAGGTGGATTGGACATCTAAAGTACAAGATTACAATCCAACTCATTCAGCAGAAGCAGGAACTGAGGTCTACACGGCACAGAAATGTTAAGGACTCCCTAATCCCCAACCTGTGGGTGTCTAAAACGTTGGGAGGGACATCAGGCTTCCCATCATTGTTTGATAAGAGTTCAAATCATTTTCTCTTGATTCTCAGAAAAGTAGGGTGATGGAGGCTAACATGGGGTCACCTCTAATTCACAGGTCAGAAAGTCTTCCAGGACACTTGTGCTAAAGGTCAACACTGAATAAGTAGCACTGCATCATTTACCCCCCAGGGGCTGGCCTTCTGTGTGATTGTGGTCTCTCCCCATCATGTCTCAGCATACCCTCACTAAGTTTTGCATAGTTCTTCAGTCCTGTGCAGAGGGTCCATGCCTCTTCATGCTGAGCCAGACTATTTCTCTCCCTCCTCCCCTCCTATCAACATGGCAAGAAGGGAGCAGTCCCTCTCTCTGCCAACCTAATCCTGACCCTTTCCTCAACCCATTCCCAGCCCCTGCTCTCTGGCTCACCCAAGGAGGCTTTTTTACCCTCTCCATCCAAGACTGACTCTCCCGCTTAGCATTTCCTGAGATCCGGGATTCTACTTCCTGGGGTCCTCTGCAGGAGTTGGTTCCCACACCTTCCCTGCACACATGGGGGATGTGGAGGGCTATGTCCTGTGGGAGGTTGTGCTTGAGTGTTAACTGTCTGGCTGTAGGAAGTTCTGAGATTCTGATAAGGGCATCCACAATATGACTCTGTTTCAGAAGAGGTTGGTAAATGTCCTGTGAGGGACCATATGTTGAATCTTTTAGGCTTTGTGGGCTGCACAGCCTCTATAGCAGTCTCTCAACTCTGTCCTGATAGTGTTAATGTAGTCCTAAGTAATGAGCAGAGTGTGTTCCAATAAAACTTTATTTACCAAAACAGGCTCCTTGGGCTATAGTCTGCCAACCTCTGTTTTAGAAGATGACTTCACCCTTCACTACCATGGGAAACTGCTTCCAACCTGACTGGCTTTGGAGTATGTTTTTATCACAGCCCCAAACATAGACTTCTATAAAACAGTTTGATCATATCTGTCAGGATTACAGTAAGGATGACTATAATAAAAAATGAAATGAAAAGAAAGAGTGTGGCCAAGAATGTGTAGAAAGCAGCCAATATGGAAAGCAGTATGGAAATTTCTTGGAAAATTGAAAATGGAACCACCATTTGACCTAGCTATGCCTCTCCTTGGTCTATAGCCAAAGGACTTAAAAACAGCTTACTACAGGGACACAGCCACATCAATGTTTATAGCAGCACAATTCACAATAACTAAACTGTGAAACCAACTTAGATGCCCTTCAATAGATGAATGGATAAAGAAAATGTGGTATATATACACAATGGAATATTACTCAGCAATAAAGGAGAATAAAATCATAGCATTTGCAGGTAAATAGATGGAGTTAGAGAAGATAATGTTAAGTAAAGTTAGCCAATCCTAAAAAACTAAATGCTGAATATTTTCTTGGATATAAGGAGGCTGATTCATAGTGGGGTAGGGAACAGGAGCTTGGGAGGAATAGGCGAACTCTAGATAGGGCAGAGGGATTGGAGGGGAAGGGAGAGGGCATGGGGTTATTAATCATGGTGGAATGTGATGATCATTATTATCCAAAGTACATGTATGAAGACATGAATTGATGTGAATATACTTTGTATACAACCAGAGATATAAAAAATTGTGTTCTGTATGTGTAATAAGAATTGTAATGCATTTTGCTGTCAGATATAAATAAAAAAGAAATTAAAATCCTTGTGTACTGCTGGTAGGAAGGTATAATGGTATAAATATTATGAAAAACGTTACAGTAGTTCCCCAAAAAATTAAAAATAAAATCACCATATGATCCAGAATTCTAATTCTGGGTATAGACTCAAAAGAAGTTAAAGTAGGGTCTCAGAAATATTTATACACACATGTTTGTAACAGCACTAGTCATAATGGCTTAAAAGTGGGGAAGCAAAAAACCTATCCATCAGTGGATGAATGAATAAGCAAATATGGTACGTTTACGTGATGGAATATTATTCAGCCTGAAAAAGGAAAGGAATCCTGCCACTGTGACAACACAGATGAATTTGGAGGACATTATGCTAAGCAAGATAAATCAGTCACACAAAGACAACTATGCTATGATTCAATTTATATGAGGTTCCTAGGTGAACTATGATCATAGAGGTAGAAAGTGGTGTGGTGGTTCAGGGAGATATCATTTAATGAGTAGAGAGTTTCAGTTGTGCAAGAAGAATAAAGTTCTGGAGATTTGTTGAAAAACAACATAAATATATTGAACACTACTAATCGTATACTTAAAAAAGGCTAGAAAGGTAAATCTTTGTATTTCTTTTTAGAAAACTGAAAAGTTGATCGATTTAAAAAATTTTGCAGAAAAAAATAGTTTGATTTAACTCCTCTCAGATGTCCCTGTGTGAACAGGCTCCCTCTGCTTCCACGGGTGCAGGCAGCGTGGAGAAGCCCTGAAGAAACAAAAATGCTCAGGATGATCTCCTGCGCTGGAGAAACCAGACAGAATTCCCCCCACCAGCCTGTCTACAGGAAGATGGAGTGTCTTTTCAACCTGATGCAATATGGTAATTGCTCCTGCTCAGCTCCTGGTGATCCCCCAGGAGCTCGGCCAAGGCGTCATTTTGGGATCTGTCATGTCCGATAGCCCTGCACTGGGGCTACACAAGTGTCCTCTCTTGCTTAAGTTATTTATATAGGTGGTTGAAAACGCTTTGCTTGTACAAACTAGAAACTATTAGATTAGGCCAGCGGAGACAGCCAGAGGCAATCTTTTAACAAAGTGAGTGGGATTCAAAGTAGGCATGGAAAGCAAATATTATTTCACTGGGAGTCGATTAGAGGGAGCTCTGCGGATGAGCGGTAACTGCTTTGTTAACTTAGCTGGGGGAGGTGAGCAGGGCCAGGTAGGCACCAGCTGGGTTGGAAGGTGAGCAGCCTGGAACGAAATGGTAATTCAGGGGGTGGATGGATGCATCAGGCTGCCCTCCACACACACTCCCCCTTCTCCTTATTTAAAGTACATGATGAAGCTTAGCAGCTGAGAAGACTTCGTTTGCTCTAACATTTCTCATTTTAATTCAGGCAAACACTCTATAAATCCAATGTATCGGAAAGCAAATATTGAGGCTAAGTAAGAAGGTCCATTAGATGGAGTGCTTAGTTCTAGGGCCTGGGCATGTGGGAGGGGTGGATGGGGAGGCCTGGAGAGAGGCTGAGCGATAATGGGAGTGTGGAATGTGGGTACCAAGGAAGAGAATCTGAGGAAGGTGGGCCCTACAAAGGGGTTTGGGACAGAAATGGAGGAATGGGGAGGATTTGGAACTCATGAAGAGCAGGTCAGTTTGTAGAAGGAGACTCTTGGAGCTTCTTGTGGAGGCAGAATTGGAAAGGAGGCTTCAGAAGGTGTGAAAACTGGGGCCTTGGAACACTCTAGTTTCCAAATAGCTGGGTGCATGGGGACTGCCTTCCGATACTCAAATTCTAACAGGGGGCTGGAGTAGATTGGGGAATTTGATTGGTGGCTCACTTGTACTGGTTTGCAATGGGGCTGCTGTGAATTTTGTGAAAAATGTCAAACTGGCCTAGGAATGAAGACCCTGGGCATCACAGTGACCAAGGAAATGGTACTTAGGAGCTTCTGGATGTGATGTCTTGCAGGAATATCCATTGGAAAGAAGAGGGTCTTTTATCTATGGAGGTAGTATGTGCAGTCATTCAGCATGTGGGTTCTGGAATGAGGAAAATATGGATTAAAATTCCATCTTAATTATGTACTAGCTGGGTGACCTCAGAGGAGTGAATTATGCTCATTGGGGCTCAGTTTGGTCATCTGAAGAACGGGTTGATTACCTCTTCTTGGAGGCAATTGTGATACTTTCTTCCTATGAAGACAGATTGTGATAATGCAGGTCTGTTTATCACAATATCTTCACAAAGAAGGTGATTGATTAAACTTGGCTTTTAAAAAATTGATATTGTATAAGAATAATGCTCAAAAATGATATCTCTTAAACACCTCCAGGTATATGTCATATCTCTGAGAAAAGTTTTAAAGGAACATGAAGGCTGTCTACAGAGTAACTGCAATCAACTTCCATGTTTTTCCCCCTTTCCCATAGTAGCTCTTGGGAATATTTGACTCTGATTCTCCATGGTCATCTGTTATGCAGTGTTATCCACAAGGTTTTCATAGAAAGGGAAATTGCCCGGTCTAATGATCCACCACTGGAGTCTCTTTTGGATCCTATTAATGTCAGCAACTTTTGCCTTTCAGTAAAGTTAAAGATTCATTAAAGCAATCCTCTCAAGATCCCCTTCCAACTGTAAGGTTTTAGGAAGGAATATTGGACGGGTCTTAAATCACCAGCGCGAGAGAATGAGAAGCGCAGTTGGTAATGATAATAACCACCATTTAGTGAGTCCTTTCCATGTGTCAGGCTCAGAATTAACTCTTAGGAGACTTTCCTCATTAAGAATCATCACAGCTCTTTGAGGTAGTGACTATTCTTATCAACATAACACAGAAAAGGAAACTGAACCCCACTGAAGATCATCTTTTGCTCAGGACTAAACTCTGCTAAGTGGCAGGACGGAGATTTGAATGAATTCAACCAAATCAGAAGCCAAAATTGTTGATCTTAACCGTTCTAAGGACTGCCATTCCCAAATCAGGCTCCACAGCAAGAGGCCAAAATGGAGAGAAATAACAAGGGCATTTGTTCCCACGTGAGAGTCTTGGTTATTAGGAAAAGGTGATAATTAAACTCCTGGGATAAAGAAAGGACAGATTTGATTTTTGCCCAAAATGAAATTGTCCTGATTGTTACTGATACACACTGCTTTGGACTCTTAATCAATGATGTTAGCAGTTTTCAGTGTTAATTTAATTAGTGCAAGAGACCCTGCTGGTAGAAATATTGGATAATTAGTGTTTTATGTAATGGCTTATGAAGTACACTGTAAAAAATACTCCAATAATCACAAATTCTCAGCAGAACTTTTATCAAAGAATAATATTTAAATTAGTAACTCCTTGCTTGGAAGATGGTCCAATAAGAAATTGACTGGGGCATTGAAGTTACCATTCCTATTGCATTGTTGTCGTTTACAAAAGGTAAAAAGGGTAACATTGGACATATATATGTATTGGTGTGTGTGTGTGTGTGTGTGTGTGTGTGTGTGTGTGTGTATTTTTTAAAAGTAATGTTGTAATAGCAGTGAAGACCCAGGAGCATGCCCTTTGGATTCACACTCTGGAGGAAAGGGTAGCCCCATTTTTCTGATTCTAGGAAGGGATTTTGGATCAAGGCAGGATTTCTGGTAAAGCATGATGAGTGTATAATAATATAACAAAGAGGGAACTGGATAATTCCTAGTGTATGGCTGAGTAGAGGTAGATGTATTTGTTGTTTTTTTGTGGTCCATATCTCAGAGAGAACGGTTTGAGATGTTCTCAAGAAACAAGAAGTAAGCATTGCAGAGAATAGCAAAGCGGGCTTATAAAATAATTTCTTGGCCATGTTTTATGGGCCACACAAAATTCCCAACCAGATGAGTAAAGATACATCACGAAACCAGTTATACCAGTTGCAGGTAATTCTGCAAGCCACCTGATACAGCATACACAACTTTAGACCCCAATGTATGTAATAGAGATGGCCTTTCACTAGACCAACTAAGTCAAATGAATTTCTACTCTTAGAGAGCAAAGAATACAGGAGAGAAAATACTGCTCATGTTTTGGCTCTAAGAGTTCAAAGAGGCTTGGCTTTTGTCACCATAGAGCCAGAAATGGGGTCTAGCATACCAAGAACTTAGAAACCCAATGTTCTTCAAGAATTATACACTGTCACTGCCTTGTCTTTTGCTGTGGCCCCAGGAGTTAGAAAATCAAGGCTTGGACACCAGGATTTCAGATTTAAAGATTTCAACTCTAATGTCCATTGTTATCTAAAACCCAAACATTTTATACTCTGCTTTCCTCCTTTGCTTTAAACTGTACATCTGCTGAATTCTTTTCATTGGTGAGTGAGTGGCCCTACCATCCACCCAAGACTCCAGAGCCATAAATCAGTGGGACATTTTTTCACTCCTTCTTCTCCCCTTTTACTTACCACTTATGGCTCTGACACTGACATCTCCAGAGTTTGTTTCTGAGAACTCTTTCTTGTCCATCAACAACATCCCTGATTCATTGAAAGTCTTCATCATCTTTTGCTTGGATTATAAAATAGTTTCAAAGCCAGATGGGACACCAACCTTTTCTCCCCCACCCCCATCTGACCTCTTCACACTCGCTGGAGTCGACCATCTGAAACACAAATATGACCTTGTCATTACCGTTTCACCTCCTTAATGAGCTTTCATGATCCCACACAATGAAGTCTAAACACTCTGGCACGGCAACCATGACCCTGTGACCTGGCCCATGCTTAAACCTCCAGCCTTCTTTCTAACAGCTTACAATCTCCCACTTGTGCCAACCTTCTCGCTCTCAGCTAGCTATAATGTCACTCCCTTTTCTGTCCTGGGCCTGTTCTGCCTTATTCTTTTCTTTTTCGCCTAGGAATATCTTTCCCAACTCTATTCAAAAGGCCTCCAAGAAACCAGCCCTCACCAAACCTCATCCCAAACTCAGGTACACATCCATGTGGATATTTCTTAAGAAATTACGGGAGGGGAGGGGAGGGGGGATAGTAGGGGATAGGAAAGGTAGCAGAATACAACAATTACTAATAGGGCATTATGTAAAATAGTGGATGTGTAACCGACGTGATTCTGCAATTTGCATTTGGGGTAAAATTGGGGGTTCATAACCCACTTCAATCTAATGTATGAAATATGATATGTCAAGAGCTTTGTAATGTTGTGAACAACCAATAAAAAAAAGGAAAAAAAGAAAACAAAAAAAACCAAACAACAAAAAAAGAAATTACGAATAGATATTCCAGCTGCTCGATATACAAAATTCTCTTTTGACTGTCTGAAAAATGTGTCTGAATCTCTTTACAGGCTGAGTTCACTGTAGCCAGAAACTGTACTTATGTTTTTAATCATGAACACCTAGGACAGAGCCAAGCAATTAGCAGATAGGCACCATATGTTTATTTCACACATAAATGAATGAATATTACTGAATAATTTATCCAGGGCCAAAAGAAGAAATTAAACCTTACCCTTGCCTTCTTATTTAAAATTGTATTATTTTTATTATACCTTATTCTCTTGTTTAAATATTAAGCTCTGCTTTGATTTTTGCCTTTAGAATTTGAGCATGTGTTTGCATTTCTTCCAGTCACTAATGAATACGAAATAAAGCCACTTTCAAGAACACCCACGTACACAAGCACATACATTAACACACAACTGAAGATCCCCACTGAAAGACCATCAAAAGGGAAACTGATAAATGATATACCTTAGGAATAAATAAATTCCAGAAAACAGTCTCTGAAGTAAGAAATAATAGTGAACAAATAAATGGCAGATATGCATGTAAATATAAATGATCAATATCCCCATTCAGTAATAACAAAATTATGTCCACTTTGTACTTAAATGGGTAAGGTTTAAACAATGGGCAAGATTGCCATGTAAGGCTGATGGACAATGATTAAACCATAAGAGTTCTAAGGTCTTTTTCTTAGTTACAAGGGATATTATATAAATTACCTTTAAGCTTGACAGAGTTAAATATATTGAGCTAAATATATTTAAGTCTAAAATTCCAAGAGTAACCATCAGAATGCTAGAGATGAAGTGCACAAATTCGAAACCAGCAGGCAACATTTAGGAAAAAGCAAAAACACATAAAATTCAATAAATTGGAAAACACTAGAAAATAAAAGGAAAATGGGAAAAGTGAAGCAATGAGAAATAAAACTGTTATGGAAAATATCTAAATATGGTGGGATTATAATAAACAAAATGTTTTAAGTATGCTTATTTAAAGATTTTTAAGATTTGGTTAAAATAGCCAGCTGGGGTGGTACATACTCTAACCCACCTCCTTGGCTGACTGAAGCAGGAGAATTGTGTGTTTGAGGCCAACTTGGGCAAATTAATAAAAGCCTGTCTCAAAATGAAAATAAAGAGGGTTGGACATGTAGCTCATGGTAGAGCACCCCAGGTTCAATCCCCAGGACCAAAACAAACAAAAAACAATAAAATTATTATTTTTTTAAAAAAAGATCTTCAATTTTGTTCTGCTTGTACACAAATGTTCAGGTTGTATACCTGAAACATTAAGAAAACAAAGTTATTTCAAATAAGGTATACAGACCAAAGGAACACTAGTGTAATTATAATATGATCAACAGACAAAAATAGAAATTAAAGTAAATAGCACTTCTCTAAAGACATAGACGTTTGTACTACCAGGAGAAAAGACTCAAATCACCAGGAAGAATCATTTTTAAAGAAAATACACATTATCAGAACTTCAGATATGTAAAGCAAAATTGATGAAACTTGAGAAAATAAATTGTCAGATCAGTCACTAGAATGGAAGGTTTCAGCTCAATTTTTGATAGGTAAAGTGGACCAAAGCTATAGCAAATACAGAGATTTTGGTAAATTAGGGCAAAAACTTGCATTAACAGTCACAAATAACTAGGGAATATTCATCCCTCTAAAGCACAGAGGAAACATTTATCAAAATGTACTACGCCATAAGGCAAATCTAAAGCATTTCATAGAATTGGTACTAAACATATTTCTTCTCTATGCAAAATGTAATTACATTAGAAGACATTAATAAAAATATAACTTTTAAAACTCCTTGTTAACATAGGAATCAATGAGGATCATTTTGAAAATATGAAACTACTTGGAAAACTAAATATCAAAATTATGGGATGTGACAGAATTCCCTCAGATAAGTTAGAGACTTAAAAAATTATTTTTTAAAAAATGAGAAATAAAATAATTTTTAAAAATTTAACTAATGAGCTAAGTATTTAGCTCAAGGAGTTAGCAAAAGAACACAGCCAAACAAATGAGGCAGAAAGGTGATAACTATACAGGAAAAAATAAATGAAAATATAAACAAACAAACAAACACAACAACAACAACAAAACCCTGAATTGAGAGTTCTTAACTACACCAAAGTTGTGCTCTTAGTTGATTGAAGCCAATAAGAATCCAGGTTGGGGCTGGGGTTTGTGGCTCAGTGGTAAAGCACTTGCCTGGCATGTGTGAGGCCCTGGGTTCGATCCTCAGCAGCGCACATAAATAAATAAAATTAAAAAAAATTCATTGACAACTAAAAGAAGAAAAAGAAAGAAAGAAAAAGAATCTAGGTTGCCCATAAAGAAAAAGTAAAAGGACAGGGCTCAACTGAACACCAAAAGTGACCAGAGTGGAGAAGGTATAGCTGCAGAAGAAGTTTTTTGAAAAGTAAAAAATACTATAATCCTCTTTAGGCCAATACACTGGACAACAGAAAAATCTTTTAGAAAAATATAACGTCAAAATTGACTCAAGAAGAAATAAAAATCTTTATACCATATATATTAACACAAGACTTCTAAAGCAATAGAAGTTAAAAATAATTTAATGATGCAAATAACTGACTCAGATGATTTAGAGGCGATCTTCACCAATCTTTAAAGGATCAGATCATGATAGTCTCACACAAAATTCAAGAGAGAAACAGAACTATTCCCAACTCATCCTGTAAAGCCAATATTCCCTTTCTTCCAAAGTCAGTAAAGGACAATCTCATTAGCAAACAGAATCCGGCAGCATTTAAATAATGTAGTACATAATTTAAAAAATGGCCAAATTTGCTTATTCCAGGAAAGTAAAATGGTCTAACTCATTAGTTAATCAATACATGTAATTCAACACATTACTGTGGTAGATTTACTAAGGAGCTATAGGTCCATGTGGTCATTTCAATATATGCAAAAAGAGCACTTGATAAATTGTATGTGCATCCTTAATTAATTTAAAAAACACCTTTATAAATAGGAATAGAGGGGACTTCTTCAACTTAATATAGTTAAATCTATCTACAGATTTTATATATGTAAACAATTTTAATTTTTATTATAGAATAAATATGAATACTGAAAACCACCTAACTATGTATTTTAATGATTCATTTATGAGACAAATATTCTTGTAATCACCATCCCATCATGAAATAGGATTTTGCCACCCATCGTGGGAACTTCCCCATGTTCGTACTTTGTATATCAACCTTTGCTATCTTTGTAAAGATAACTTCTGTTCTCACTTTTATAATCATATACATCTTCACTTTTTGTGACAGTTATATTGTCCTAGATGCTAAATTTAGTCTTGCATATTTTTAAAAAACCTGTGTAATACATTAAGCCTTTTAAAAATCTACAGAACTCTCTTCCTTCCTGTATTCCTTATAAAGTTATTTCCTGAAGAACTGAGCACGTTTAACTTGTGGAATCTTTTATATTCTGGATTTTGTCAACTATATCTTAAGGTGTAGCTCAACATTTTCCTTTTTACCTTTTCAGAATATCCAGATACAGAGACAGAATCAGATTCAAGTTTCAGCTTTTCAGCAGGAGAGATGTTGAAGTTCTGTTTTGTTTTTAAGCTGGGAGTCACATGTTTGATCTCTCTTTTTTTGTGATGCTAACAATCAAAAATCACAGATAACCACTGCCTTTCCTCATTAATTCATTACAGATGAAAAACAGAGTTAGTGTAATTCCATCCTTTGTTTTTCTCCATCCATTGAAATATCTTTCATAATAGTGAGGTAAAAAATAATTTTCTGTGAGTTAGGAAAAGATGAGAAGCTCAGTGCAATTGCTTTTATTGTACCTGAGGAGAAGCCAAGGCGGTGCAACAGGAAAGAGAAACGAAGACATTAGGACTCGAAAGGAAAGTGCCAAAGTAGAAGTATTTGCAGATGATATAATTGTTTAGTCAGAATAATTTTAAAATTACTAGAAATAATAAGAGCATTGATGATAATATAGTTAGCTCTAAAACTGAAATAAAAATATTTGCCTTTCTATGCATCCAAAAAATTAGGGGCTGGGGTTGTGGCTCAGTGGTAGAGCGCTTGCTTAGCATGTGTGAGGCACCACATATAAATAAATAAAGTCTATGGACAACTAAAAAATATTTGTAAAAGAATTGGAAAAAGTAATAATTAAACTATCATTAATAATTAGAAATCAATAAACAATATAAGCTACATAAAAGGAATAGTTCTAATATATATGTGTGTGTGTGTGTGTTTGTGTGTGAGAAATTATATATATGTGAGAAATCATAGTTTTTTAAAATAATTAAAAATAAATAATGACACAGAAATTTATACTATGTTTAATGGATAGAGTCAATATAAAACATGTCAATTTTACTCAAAACTAATCTACTAAGTTCTCTCGACTGTCACCTCTTAGTGGCTTTAAATATCAGTCTTATCTAGTCTACATGTTCAACCTCAGTTGGTGGAAAGGACAACTGTGCCATACAGTAGTCACTTAGGATTATGGGCTGACAGAGGATCTAACATTTTTTGATACTAACATCTGTACCTAAGTCTTCAGGTGTCATCAAACAGGAGGAAAGAGCGTTTGTCAGCTGACTCTTGACAACTGCTTTCTTTCTTCTAGAATTTGACTCCATAACTTCACACTAGATTAGATTTGGGTTAGAAAGGATATTTAAGGAAACAGCAAATAGAACAAACTATAGAGAAGAAAATAATTCAACAGAGAAGAGAAAGTGAAAATAGAAGTCACAACTTTAGAGATGTTATATACATGAAAAGAATAACAACTAGAATATATTTTTAAACCCCTACTTATTAGTAAGAAAAATAAGTTCAATAACCTGTTTTATTAATAGGTATCATTAATAAAGTAATAGTACAAGACACAGTTTCAAGATTTGCTATCTAACAAAAAGTTAAAATCCAGAATAATTTTAAAAGTAAGCAAACAAACTCCAACTCATGATATTTGTAAGACAAAAACCCTGAAAGGGAAAGAGGAAAAAAAAACACACATGAACAGCTATTTTACAAAAGAAACACAAATGGCACTGAAATCAATAAAAGTGTGCCTCATCTCTTTATTAATGTGGGAAATGCCAATAAAGACCACAAAGAGAAATAATTTTACATTCATTAGATCAGGATGCAAAGTAAATATATGAAAACAATAAGTATTTAAGAGAATGGCATCAATGGGAAATCTAAAGTTGCCGATTTAATTGTAGGTGTGCAGATCACTCTGATCAATTTTTTGGCACTATTTGGTGAATTGGAGCTTTTGCAAATTCTGGAACACAATTTTACTCTGAAATACGTACCTAAAAATTCAGTTTATCTGTTTGAACCATGAAAGTGAGAATTTTCACAGCAGACTTTTATTGGAAAAGTCTACTAAGATTCACAGTACCTGGAACAAAAATGGTTTTCATTTGCATAAATATCACACATTATAATAAAAGGATGTCAAAAGTAATAAAGTTGAAACTTGGGAGCAAAATAAAGGGAAGGTGCAGTGGGTATGGTGAGCCACCACGTATGAAAGGCCCTACAATGGAGATGGCAGAGAGGGTTCATGTTTTCTTTGAAGGGAATTCCGGGTCTGGGTGGTTGCAGGGGGTGAAACACTGTGTTCCATTAGTGATGTCTGCATGGTTAAGGAAATGGGAGTTTCGGAATGGGCGCAGTGGATGCATAATTTCTGTACTAAGTGGTGTATTTCAACAGAATGGAGCTTTGCCTTTATGGTGGGCATGAGAAGGGTTTAAGTATGTTAAAGACACAGGGCCATATTTTTTACCTGTCTTTATAATCAGGGCCCCAATAACTTTACTGAAGCCTGCACACCAGTAGTGGATAATCTGCCTGGGGGGTCGGGGTGTCGATGAATGATTTGTAGCCCAACTTCCCTCATGAGAAATAAAAATTCATGACCATGAGCTTCTCTTCATTTGGTCCTTTCTCTGTAAAAGCCTGGAATTCATAGACTCCACTGGACTGAAACCCCTCGGTTTACAAATTTCCCCAATTCCATTCAGGGAAAAAGGACAAAGAAAGGAAATCTTGGAAGAGGCAAATGAAAAAGAAAGCTAAGATGAACCAAGGAAGGCGGTGACTGTAAAAAGGGGAAAAAAAGAAAAAAAGGAAAAGAAGGAAGGGCCTTAAAATAAAAATCTGACCTGGGCGAAGGGTAAAGGGAGGGAGAGCATGCAGAGGAATTATTGATTAGATCCCTTGGGGTGACATATATCAGCCCTTGATTAGGTGTGAAAAGTTGACAGGCCTGAATTGCTTACAACTAATTAATGGCTGGGAGGTGCTTTGAAATCCGGGGATGAAAGCAAAAGGCTCTGTCCACAAAACCAAATGGCCTCCATGATTTACACTCTTCACTGCTCCTATGGATTCTCAGAGCTGCACAGAAGAGACTCCTCGGCTTCACCCTGTAACTCTGTCTGTGGGTCCCTCCTGAGGGTGGCGGTTGCTTTCTTTTTCTGTCCTCTGTCTCTGCATGATCTCAGACTCCAGGGAGATCTGAGATTTGTCCATTGAAGGAGCTGGGAGTCCTCCTCAGCCCAAGGGGACTGATGTGCTACCATCATGTCCCCATCTACGGAGGATTTGTCCATTTTTAAAGTCTCAGTTTGCCGTGTTTAGTTGTTTTGACTTTTCCTGATTCTAAGTTCCCCCCTGTTCCAGCCTGGAGACTGTTTCAGCCCCCAGGAGGTCAGTGGGTCTGAATGCAGCCCTGGGAGTCCAGCAGAGCGGGCAGTGTGTTGCCAACCTACTGCCAGGTTCATGGCCTGTGATCTGTTTCCAGACAGCTTTTCCAATCAGTGTCTCGCTGAACCTTCTCCCCCCAGTTCAGAGGCAGGATGGGTAGTGCTGCTTTCTCATAAACTAGGGAACTGAGCAGTTCCGGATCCAGCCAGGACTCTCATTTTTCTCTGTTATGCATTGAGGTCAGCCCACATAGCTGCAGAAGAGGGAAGGGCTCCTTTCATGTTGACGTTTCCTTTCTGCTTGGGCACACACCAACCTGCAGACAGCATCCTCAACCTGTGACCTAAATCCAGGGTGTGAAATTCAGAGGTGAACTGGTAGGTAGTAGGGGCTGGGCAAGCCACTTCAAATTTCTGATGGGAATTAGAACTACATCTGTTTTTAGAAGGGGCACATGCTAGGCAGGAAAATACTGTTATAGGCAGTAGAGCAAGAATAACAGGGGACCTTTCACGTGGGTTCTTGAATCCAAGTGAGAGAAGATCCCCATCCAAGTGAGAGAAGATTCCCCATGAGAAAATAGAGGCTATCTGGGGACCTATTCACCTCTCCCATTTCTGGTGAAAACTATGCACATCTGCATGGCTTGCATACAACCATAGAAATATACAGTACACTCGGCTGCAAAATATCATATGCAGAATCATGAACACAATTGCAAAAAGAAATGTGTATAAATATGAGGAACTGTGAGTAAAGCTGGGAAATCTTTATGGTCCACAACAGAAACACAGGATTACTGTGTAAGTCAGGTTCCCCTCACTGTGACAAAATACCTGAGAAAAATCAACTTAAAAAGAGAAATATTAATGGTTTCAGAGGTTTCAGTCCAAGATCAGTTGGCTCCACTGCTTCTGGGAATGTGGTAAAGCAAAACATGGTGGGAAGCATGTGGTAGAGCAAGGCTGGTCACTTCATGATGATCAGGAAGCACAGAGAGAAGGGGGCCATGGTTCCAATAGCCCTTCCATCAACATGTCCCAATGGCCTAACTTCCTTCCGCTAGGTCACACCTCCTAATAGTTGCTCCACCTCCCAACAGCCTGTGACCAAGCCTTTAGCATGTGGGTCTTTAGGGGCGATTAGGGCAAACCATAACAGCTACTTAGTAAAGGTAAATTCAGTGCTGCTTAACAGGTTGGAGGATGCATTTTTCAGAAATGGCTGGAAAGGGGCCACCTGTTTATTTCATTGCCTGTGTAGATTGTGAAAGAACTCCACACATCTACATTACAAGATTCAGGACAGGGGCTCTCAAATCACCTTGTGCCTCAGTACCACCTAGGAAGTGTTTAAAAATTCAGAAGCCAGAATAGAACCGTGAATTACTGAATCTGACGTCCAGCATCAGGGCTCAGAGAGATACACTTATCATGTAGTGCCTTAAGAGGAGAGGCACATTGAAATTTTTGTGAAACTGCATTTCAGGGAATGGTGTCAATTCTGAGGATGGCAACTTCCTCTCTTTTCTCCAAGTGATTCTGAATTTGCGAAAAGGATCATGATGTTAAAACCAGACAAATCAGTGTAGAGATGGTATCTCTGATGACCAAAGTTTGTTGTAGGAGATTCAGATTCCCTGGTGCTTGTAAAGTCACAGGTTGGAGTCAGTATTCTCTCTTTGTTCCTTCTCTAAATAGCTTGGGAAAGAATTTATTGGTTTGAATAGTCTGACCAGATAGGACCAAATAAAGAAAACAATAATATCCATGTTACACCCCTTGTGAAGGCCTTCTCCCCCCAAATTATTTCATTTTACCCTTAACATCCTTTGAACGTCTTAGGTTGTTATTCTTATTTTATATTATTTTATATTAAAGCTCTAAAGTCACTAGTCAATGTTCCCATTATCTTTCAAGAGGTAGGTCTGGGGCATGATTTCAGGTCAGCTTGATGTCAATATACACAATTGCCTGGCATTAACTCTTCAACAGTCACTGACACTTCAATTAAACACACACACACACACACACACACACACACACACACAATTGTCTGTCTCCTTTTCATTCAGGAAAACAAAGCAAAACAACAACAACAAAAAAAAAAAGGATGTGAGCTTTCTCTAAAGCTTTCCCAGTATCCCAGGAGTGGGCTGCAGATATCATGGGGGGAGAAACTGATCAACAAAAACAAACATTTATCTTCTCAACATGTCATATGTCATTTCATATCACATTGGACTAACAGGGTGCCTCCCTTCTGGGAATGAAAGATTTACAAAAATGAATATATAATTAAAAAATTGAATTTACAGTAACATCAAGCATTTGTTACTTTCCCCAAGTGCTTTTACATACAGATTCTCATTTAGAGTACCCACGAAGAGGACTCAGATAATTCAGTTTGCCAACACAAAAGCAAAGGGGTGATTTTGTAAATATTTAAATACACTCGAGTTTCTGAACAAAGAAGGATGGATATGCTCACTTCTTGTCTCCTAATTCTATCCCTGAAACCTTCCAAGCACAGGCCCCATAAATTCTGTGAGTTGTCCTGTTTATTTTGTGCAACAACTTGGTGACAGTAGGATTGTTATCCAACCTTCAGGTCACCACCATTGTGGCATGTCAAGCTTTAATTAGGTCCAACTCAAAGAGTTTTAGGAAAACATGCTTTACTAAATAGGGGGCAGCCCTCAGAGCTTTTCATATGCATCCCAAGGAGCCTCACAAGCACAGTCATCAAGGGAGATACAAATAAAAGAGGAAGACATGAAGCAGGTTTGAAATTCAGAGTCTTAAAGAATGCAAAACATCTTTAGGGTTATGTAGTTTTCATTGTATAAATCTTTTAGCTCTTTTGTTAGGTTGATTCCCAAGTATTTTTTTTTTTGAGGATATTGTGAATGGAGTGTTTTTCCTCATTTCCATTTCAGAAGTTTTGTCGCTGATATACAGAAATGCCTTTGATTTACGCGTGTTGATTTTATATCCTGCCACTTTGCTGAATTCATTTATTAGTTCTAGTAGTTTCTTTGTAGACCCTTTTGGGTCTTCTAAGTATAGGATCATGTCATCTGCAAATAGTGATATTTTAAGTTCTTCTTTTCCTATTTTTATGCCTTTAATTTCTTTTGTCTGTCTAATTGCTCTGGCTAAAGAGAGAAGTAGAAGAAGATCTTAGAAGATGGAAAAATATACCCTGTTCATGGATAGGCAGAACTAACATTATCAAAATGGCGATATTACCAAAAGTTCTCTAAAGGTTTAATGCAATACCAATCAAAATCCCAACAGCATTTCTTGTAGAAATAGATAAAGCAATCATGAAATTCATATGGAAAAATAAAAGACCCAGAATAGCAAAAGCAATTCTAAGCAGGAAGTGTGAATCAGGCTGTATAGCGATACCAGATTTCAAACTATATTACAGAGCAAGAGTGACAAAAACAGCATGGTACTGGTACCAAAACAGGCCGGTGGACCAATGGTATAGAATAGAGGACACAGAGACTAATCCACAAAGTTACAACTATCTTATATTTGATAAAGGGGCTAAAAGCATGCATTGGAGGAAGGATAGCATCTTCAACAAATGGTGTTGGGAAAACTGGAAATCCATATGCAACAAAATGAAACTGAATCCCTTTCTCTCGCCATGCACAAAAGTTAACTCAAAATGGATCAAGGAGCTTGATATCAAATCAGAGACTCTGCATCTGATAGAAGAAAAAGTTGGCTCCGATCTACATATTGTGGGGTCGGGCTCCAAATTCCTTAATAGGACACCCATAGCACAAGAGTTAATAACAAGAATCAACAAATGGGACTTACTTAAACTAAAAAGTTTTTTCTCAGCAAGAGAAACAACAAGAGAGGTAAATAGGGAGCCTAGATCCTGGGAACAAATTTTTACTCCTCACACTTCAGATAGAGCCCTAATATCCAGAGTATACAAAGAACTCAAAAAATTAGACAATAAGATAACAAATCACCCAATCAACAAATGGACCAAGGACCTAAACAGACACTTCTCAGAGGAGGATATACAATGAATCAACAAGTACATGAGAATCAACAAATGGGACTTACTCAAACTAAAAAGTTTTTTCTCAGCAAAAGAAACAATAAGAGAGATAAACAGGGAGCCTACATCCTGGGAACAAATCTTTACTCCACACACTTCAGATAGAGCCCTAATATCCAGAGTATACAAAGAACTCAAAAAATTAGACAATAAGATAACAAATAACCCAATCAACAAATGGGACAAGGACCTGAACAGACACTTCTCAGAGGAGGACATACAATCAATCAATAAGTACATGAAAAAATGCTCACCATCGCTAGCAGTCAGAGAAATGCAAATCAAAACCACCCTAAGATACCATCTCACTCCAGTAAGATTGGCAGCCATTATGAAGTCCAACAACAACAGGTGCTGGAGAGGATGTGGGGAAAAGGGTACACTTGTACATTGTTGGTGGGACTGCAAATTGGTGCAGCCAATTTGGAAATCAGTATGGAGATTTCTTGGAAAGCTGGGAATGGAACCACCATTTGACCCAGCTATTCCCCTTCTCGGTCTATTCCCTAAAGACCTAATAAGAGCATGCTACAGGGACACTGCTACATCGATGTTCATAGCAGCACAATTCACGATAGCAATATTGTGGAACCAACCTAGATGCCCTTCAATAGATGAATGGATAAAAAAATGTGGCATCTATACACAGTGGAGTATTACTCTGCATTAAGAAATGACAAAATCATAGAATTTGGAGGGAAATGGATGGCATTAGAGCAGATTATGCTAAGCGAAGCTAGCCAATCCTTAAAAAACAAATGCCAAATGACTTCTTTGATATAAGGGGAGTAACCAAGGACAGGGTAGGGATGAAGAGCTTGAGAAGAAGATTAACATTAAACAGGGATGAGAGGTGGGAGGGAAAGGGAGAGAGAAGGGAAATTGCATGGAAATGGAAGGTGATCCTCAGGGCTATACAAAATTACATATAAGAGGAAATGAGGGGTAAGAGAAGAATAATACAAGTGGAAGAAATGATTTACAGTAGAGGGGGTAGAGAGAGAAAAGGGGAGGGGAGGGGAGGGGAGAGAAGGGGAGGGGGGATAGTAGAGAATAGGATAGACAGCAGAATACATCAGACACTAGAATGGCAATATGTAAATCAATGGAAGTGTAACTGATGTGATACAGCAATTTGTATACGGGGTAAAAATGGGAGTTCATAACCCACTTGAATCAAATTGTGAAATATGATATATTAAGAACTATGTAATGTTTTGAACGACCAACAATAAAAAAAAGTACATGAAAAAATGCTCTCCATCTCTAGCAGTCAGAGAAATGCAAATCAAAACCACCTAAGATACCATCTCACTCCAGTAAGATTGGCAGCCACTATGAAGTCAAACAACAACAAGTGCTGGCGAGGATGTGGAGAAAAGGGTACACTTGTACATTGCTGGTGGGACTGCAAATTGGTGCAGCCAATTTGGAAAGCAGTTTGGAGATTCCTGGGAAAGCTGGGAATGGAACCACCATTTGACCCTGCTATTGCCCTTCTCGGACTATTCCCTGAAGACCTTAAAAGAGCACGCTACAGGGATACTGCCACATCGATGTTCATAGCAGCACAATTCACAATAGCTAGACTGTGGAACCAACCCAGATGCCCTTCAATAGATGAATGGATAAAAAAAATGTGGCATCTATACACAATGGAGTACTATGCAGCAATAAAAATGACAAAATCATAGAATTTGCAGGGAAATGGATGGCACTAGAGCAGATTATGCTTAGTGAAGCTAGCCAATCCCTAAAAAGCAAATACCAAATGTCTTGTTTGATATAATGAGAGCAACTATGAACAGAGCAGGGAGGAAGAGCAGGAAGAAAAGATTAACATTAAACAGAGACATGAGATGGGAGGGAAAGGGAGAGAAAAGGGAAATTGCATGGAAATGAAGGGAGACCCTCATTGCTATACAAAATTACATATAAGAGGTTGTGAGGGGAATGGGAAAATAAACAAGGAGAGAAATGAATTACAGTAGATGGGGTAGAGAGAAGATGTGAGGGAAGGGGAGGGGGGATAGTAGGGGATAGGAAAGGTAGCAGAATACAACAATTACTAATAGGGCATTATGTAAAATAGATAAATTGTGGATGTGTAACCGACATGATTCTGCAATCTGCATTTGGGGTAAAATTGGGAGTTCATAACCCACTTCAATCTAAGGTATGAAATATGATATGTCAAGAGCTTTGTAATGTTGTGAACAACCAATAAAAAAAAGAATGCAAAACATCTATCTCCTCTGGGTAGATGGGTATCTTCATAAATCAGTCAAGGGAATAAAAATGTAAACCCCGTGGTTCTGGTGTTCTAGGAGGAAAAATATGGTTCCAAGAGGTTAGTTTAGTGGCCAAAGATCATGTTAGAAGGAAGTGAAAATTTGGGATAGAATCCTTGAAGACCTTTCTGACTTTGGGGCCTATTCCCCTAAAGTTTTTAATATATCGGGGTGCTAAGTACAATCTTTTTCTGAGGAGGACTCCAAACCACAGGGAATGGGTCGGGTCGTGCTCAGAAGGAAACCTTGGTGCCTCTATGCCTGACTCAAAGAGAAAACTGGATTACTGGGAGGCTAGAGGACAAAACGAGAGAGATCACTGGGCAGAAAGTCAACAGAAACAAGAAAGACAAGTCTTCACCGTACGTATCTCTTATTGCGGCTGTGATGCATTGCTATGAAAGTAGTAGCTTAAAACAACACAAATTGATTAACTTATACTTCTGAGGTCAGAAGCCTGGCAGGAGTCTCGATGGGCTGGATCAGGTTGTCATCAGGGCTGTCCGGGTTCCCTGGGCAGGCTCTAGGGAGACTCTCTGGCCTTGCCTTTCCAGCTTGTAGAGGCTGCCCACGTTCTTTGGCTCCTGGCCACTTCCTTCATCTTTGAAGCCAACGATAGTGCATCTCTTTTTGTTAGCAGCCAGTAAAGTTTTCTGTGTTTTAGGAACTTGTATGATTAGATTGGGTGCAACAGGATGATTCCCCCATCTCAGAATTCTTAATCATGCCTGCAAACTCTTTCTCCTGTTTAAAGTACTATATTCAGTTTCCAGGGATGATGGTGTGGATATCTTTGAGGGCCCACTGACCTCAAAATAAGATATAAACAACCACTTATCTAAACAATACCTAGAAAAAGTAGAAAGTGGGAAGAGCAGGGGCAGTTTGATCCCGGAGATGTTCAAGAAAGGATATTGTGGGAAGTTGGAGGGAGCTTTGAAGGAGGACAGCACACAAAGACACATTTATTAGGAATTAAAATGGGTCAAATAGGGGCAGATCCATTTTCTTGTGGGATCCAAGCTTAAGAAATTTTTGAAGTCCTCTAAGAAAAATGATACAAAATATTTGCTGAAATGTATAAAATACCTCCCATGACCCAGGAAGAGGCCATGGCCCCTGAGGGTCTCTGAAACTTGAATCTCTTGAGTGTCATAATTAACCATCTCTGAACCAGAGACTGAAAGGCACCAGGCAGACTTCATCATGACTCACCCCCTGCACAAGTCTGGGAAAGCTGAGGCAAGGCCTGGTTTCAGAAATCTGCAAAGTGATGGGTCAAGCATTAGAGGCAGGCTGGATGATTCTGCAGCACGCCCATTGCCTGCTAGAATCCAACAGAGACCTGCAGCCCCGAGCTGAGCTGAGCATCACAGGTTACACAATGTTCAGGCCAAATAAAAATTTTCTCTGGGTCTTTCTGAATTTTACAGTTGTCTTGGAACAAATATCCAAGTGATATTCCTTATTGCAGAGGAATAAGGAATGCATCACAGGCCCAGAGCACAGCTGGGGAAGTGGGAAGATGATAGTCCACTGATAACCAGTTCAAGGTCAAAGCCAGTGGGGGCAGAGGGGAAGGCTGGATGTCAGTGTAGCCTGAACAGTCCAGACCATTCCTATTGGTCTTTTCCCATTGCTTAGGGGCCTCCCTGAAGGTTCTTCCTTCTGTCTCTATCTCTTTTCTATCACAAGATCTGTGAGCATGGGGTATTTGAATATTGCCATTTTGAAACATGGGGATTTTGATAGAACTTGATGAATTATTTATATTTAAAAAACAAATAAGATCTGACCCAATGTTGGACTTCAGGTTATTATCAAGTCTTTCCCCAATACCGACATTAATTCCTTAATTTTGAGCTTTGCCCATGCTTCTAATAGTGAATTTGGCTCCAGAATCAGATAGAAGGGAGGCTTTTGATGAGATTTACATATGTGTTTGTTTTTAAATGTTTTATGTAGCACAATATATCCCACATGTTTTCATTTCAACATGTGCTCGATAACATTATTGAGATTCTTAGTGCAATTTTTTGATAATAAATCTTAGAAACCTGATGAGAATGTTATACTTATAGCACACTTCAGACATAGCTACATTTCAAGGGCTCAATAGCCACACAACAGCTGATGATTCCTCTATTGAACAGTGTAGATTTAGACACATGATTGGATTCTAGCCTTTTGGGTTTTTTTTTCTGTTTTTTTTTCTTTTTATTTTCTTTTTGGTTACTGTTGGATTGATTAGGAAGTAGGGAATGTTTGTCACTTTTAGATAAATTTGTCATGAATTTATCATCATTGTTTAGTTCTGCTAATTAACTAGGGCTGGCTAAGTGATGATATTTTATACTCTTACCTTCATTTGTAATCTTAAATATGTCTTTAAAGGGATAATCTACATCTCCAAATTATTTAATTACTTAAAGTAATAGATATGTAACATATATATGGAAAAATACTGTTTGATCCTTTTCTTTATTTACCAGTTTTCAAAGTGCAGGTGCTATAAATATTGATGTGGCTGTGTCCCTGTAGTATGCTGTTATAAGTCCATTGGGTATAGATCAAGGAGTAGGATAACTGGGTCAAATGGTGGTTCCATTGCAAGATTTCCAAGGAATCTCCATACTGCTTTCCATGTTGGCTGCACCAATTTGCAGTCCCACCAGCAATGTATGAGTGTGCCCTTTCCCCCACATCCTCGCCAACACTAATTGTTGTTTGTATTCTTAATAGCTGCCATTCTGATTGCAGTGAGATGAAATCTTAGAGTACTTTTGATTTGCATTTCTCTAATTGCTAGAGATGTTAAACATTTTTTCATATATTTGTTGATTGATTGTATATGTTCTTCTGAGTGGTGTCTGTTGAGTTCCTTGGCCCATTTATTGATTGGGTTATTTGTTTTTTTCGTGTTAAGATTTTTGAGTTCTTTATATATCTGGTGTGTGTGTGCTAAAAATTTGCTCCCATTCTGTAGGCTCTCTGTTCACCTCACTGATTGTTTCTTTTGCTGAGAAGAAACTTTT
Source organism: Spermophilus citellus (assembly GCF_964194105.1). NCBI lineage: Eukaryota > Metazoa > Chordata > Mammalia > Rodentia > Sciuridae > Spermophilus > Spermophilus citellus. Next base: position 18,974,959 of record NC_138185.1, read on the forward strand.
TAGTTTGAATCCACCCCATTTATTGATTCTTGAGTTTAATTCTTGTGCTACAGGAGTCTTATTAAGGAAGTTGGGACCTAATCCGACACAATGGAGATTTGGGCCTACTTTTTCTTCTAATAGATACAGTGTCTCCTGTTTAATTCCTAGGTCCTTGATCCACTTTGAGTTGAGTTTTGTGCATGGTGAAAGATAAGGGTTTAATTTCATTTTGTTGCATATGGATTTCCAGTTTCCCCAGCACCATTTGTTGAAGATGTTATCTTTTCTCCAATGTATGTTTTTGGAGCCTTTGTCTAATATAAGATAACTGTAATTATGTGAGTTAGACTCTATTCTGTACTATTGGTCTACAAGTCTATTTTGATGCCAATACCATGCTGTTTTTGTCACTATTGCTCTATAGTATAGTTTAAGGTCTGGTATAGTGATACTACCTGCTTCCCTCTTCTTACTAAGGATTGCTTTAGCTATTCTGGGTCTCTTATTTTTCCAGATGAATTTCATGACTGCTTTTTCTATTTCTATGAAGAATGCCATTGGGATTTTGATTGGAATTGAATTAAATCTGTATAGTGCTTTTGGTAGTATGGCCATTTTGACAATATTAATTCTGCCTATCCAAGAACAAGGTAGATCTTTTCATCTTCTAAAGCCTTCTTTAATTTCTTTCTTTAGGCAGCACAATTTCACAATAGCTAAACTGTGGAACCAACCTATATGCCTTCAATAGATGGATGGATAAAGAAAATGTGATATATATACACAGTGGAATATTATTCAGCATTAAAAGAGAATAAAATCATGGCATTTTCAGATAAATGGATGGAGCTGGAGAATATAATGCTAAGGGAAGATAGCTTATCCCAAAAAACCAAATGCTGAATGTTTTCTCTGATTTAAGGATGCTGATTCATAATATGGTGGGGGGGACATGGGAGGATTAGATGAATTCTAGATAGGGCAAAGAGGAAAAAGGGAGGGAGGGGAAGGAATGGGGAATGGGGGTAGGAAAGACAGTGAAATGAGATGGACATCATTACCCTAAGTACATGTATGAAGGAAGACACAAATGGTCTTACTCTACTTTGTGTACAAAAAGAGATGAAAAATTGTGCTCTATATGTATATTATGAATTGTAATGCATTCTGCTGTCAGAATTAAATTTAAAAAATTAAATTAAAAAAGAATTAAAATTTTAAAAAAAGAAAATGCAGGTGCAACTCTGCAGCTCTACTTACTGGGTGGGGTGCATGTGAGGGCTGGGGTGGAGTTGAGGAAGAAAGTGGAAATGAGTGGTGAGGGGGGATTCAGTAGTTGGGGGAGGTGAGAGGTAGAATAAGGCTTGGTGAGTGGTGGGGGTAAGACATGGCTCAGAGAGCGCTGCTCCACATCTATTGTTGTTAAAAATGAGCAAATATTATGAATTCGCCAAGATTGACAAAGTCAGGTATTACCTCCAACCCTTCCAGGAAGGAGAAATCTCAGCACTCTCCTCTTCCAAGCCCCCAGTTAGCAGGAAGGAGAGTCCCTGTGCCCCAGGCTTCCTTGGGGTTTCTGATTGTCACAAAGGGAGAAAGGCAAGGGTCAGGTCCTTTGAGTTGAGGATGGGGGAGCCAAAGCTTTCATTTCTAAAAAGTTGGTATGTGAATTAAGAAAAAGTTGATCACTAGGAGTTTTCTAAGAAATTAATAGTCATGCTTTAATTGCACACAGGCCAGTGCCTTGGAGAGGGGAACACAATGGAGTGCATGGAAATCTGCACACCAAGACTCACAGCCTTGAGAAAAGTGGTCCAAACCTTTGTGCTGAGCTTGAGGTCAGGGAGAGGATCCATGGAAGGCCAGAGGCCAAAGGGTAGCAGAAAATTCAGACAGAGTAGCCACCCTGGGCAAGAGATGGCAAATGCCTTGGGCTGAGGATAAGGCCCTTCTCCCTCTTTCTAGAGGACTAAGTTGTAGGATTTCTGTTTTCCTTAGTTAAGAACACAGATTCCAGGATTTGGCCCTGGGTTCTAATGCCACTTTTTCTGTCTACTGTGTGAACTTGGGCTAAAGATTTCTGTGTATCAATATCTTCTTCTGTAAAAAGGATAAAAATAATAGCATTTAACCCACAAGGAAGTTATGATAATGAGTAAATTTACAAAGATAAAACGCTGAGGATAGTGTTGGAAAGACAGCAAGTATTATGTGATTACTGTATCTAATTAATTATAATAAAATAGTAATAATAGTAATAATCTTTAAAACCTTGGAGAAATGGAGGGGTCACTCACTGAATATATAACCAGGATTGATTTCTCTCTTAACCATATTGCAGTCAATTTAATTTAATTTGGAAAAAAATAAATGTAATGCCTCTTTTTGTGTGTGCCTGGCTACTGTGGATTAAATTCATGGCGCTACAACACATTACCTAGCAATATAACACCATTTTATATATTTTGCTTCCACATCAAAACTGCTAAATTAAAACGACTCCTTCAAAACATCTGTGAGCTGTGCACCAAAATGCTTCAGTAAGTCTTAAAGGGGCCATTCATCAGATCCCAGGAGAGGGCACATCTCTGATGTTCTAAAAATGTCTGCAGAAAAACAGGATCATTGCTGGGGGGTTTCGGAGGAAGAGAGTGGGAGGATTTTATGTATAAAAATATAGAAGGATTAAGTGTGAATCTTATAGTTAATGATGAAAAACACAGTGGAATTCTTCTATGAACGGTTTCCAGCCCAGGACGGATGCAGCTTGAGATGGATGGGCACTGGCTCAGGCTTTCCATCATGGGTCTGAAAGAAAGCGTTAGGTGCAGAAATCAAGGCTCCGGACATGTTTCCCAGGGAAGGGGCTGCGCTTCTCCCTAACAGGCCTCACAGCTGACTTTTACACGGTCTTTGGAGAATTCCATTTTTGACACTAGTTTTTAATAATATCTGCATGAAAGGGTAAAGAACCAAGACAGTGCCACAAGAGGGTATTAACAGTGATATTTAAAAAGGACAGAAGGAAGGTCTTAACAAATTGAGGCAGAAGCCCCTGATTCACAGAGATGATTTTTCTCCCCTGGGGGTTTCTTCAGGAAGAGAAGAGAGCGAGGGGACAGTGTGATGTGGGCAGTGTCAACCCCATTTTCCCTGCCCATCTGTCCTCAGCCTCGACTTGCTCAGTGAAACCCAGTTCTACTCAGAGCAGAGCATCTGATCTAGAGTCTCAGCTTGCTTATATTGGGGGATTGGGTTCATAGATGTTTGAATATGATAATTGATCCAGTTGTGAGTCCTGGGCTTTATTCAGAGACAAAAGTCCTGCTGATGAAGTCCCAAGGGTTGGGAATTTGCTCCAGTGTCCCTCTGTGGCACTCTGGTCTTTTGTTGTAGGTGGAAGGCTGCACGGATGCTAACCTTCACCTAGCCTCCGACTGAATTCTTCCTTAGCTATGGCCCTAGTCCCTAATATCCTTGGCTGCTGACTCTGGTCCTGTCGGCCGCCTTTCCCTTCACACGTGACTCTTCCTTTTATCTATTGCTCTGGGTCTGAAAATTTTGACTTCCATTTGCCTTCCCCTAGCAAAACCCAGGATACAAATGTAGCTTTCTTCCTTCTGTGCTTCACAGTCAGAGGGTCCCAGGGCCACGCTCCACTCCTTGCCCCTGACCCTTTTCTTGTGTCACATCTGACAAACAGCTGCTGAGCAGGTGAACAAAGGAATGAATGGATGGGTTAGGGAGGTTATGGGAGTTGCTGGGAAATCCATTTGGTTAATAAGACAAAAATAAAATAAAATAGAGATGCAGGTTACACTGAATGCAGGTTAAAAGGGGGCAGAGTGGAGTGAAGGAAGGGGGTATGGGAATGAGAATGACAGTAGAATTAATCTGACATAACTTTCCTATTTTCATATAAGAATATATGACCAGTATAGATCCATATCATGTTCAACCACAAAAATGGGAAGTTATACTCCACACATATGATGTACCAAAATACATTGTACTGTCATGTATAACTAAAAGAACAAATAAAAATTAAAAAAATAAATAAACCTACACAAACCTAAATATCCTTGATTTAAATTCTTTCTAGGGTATGAATTGAGCAGGTACTATAGTCTCTTTCTAGCATATCTAGCTCCTAGAAATTATATTAAAAATGAAACAAAGACTTAAAAACTTCCATAGCAAACTCTCCTGAAGAACAGAGAACACGCCCAGTCCAAAGACCAGCTGACAGAGTATTGCATCCAGTGTCCCAGGTCCCACCTTTCATTCCCCAAACCCATGGTCCAAAATTCCCAGTTTGTTACCTGAGAATTTATGTTTAATCCTTTATCCCAAATTTCTGTGGATGGATATGAGCTTTGAAGACAAATGCAGTGAGATACAGAAGGCATCCTGTGAATGGTGGCATAGCTCAGGGAAGAAGATGAGCCGCAAGATGAAAGTATGGGAAACCAGAAGGAAAAAGTTTCCTTGTGTGTGTTAGCAGATGGAGAAAGTGGAAGCATCGACCCTGGGGAAAGAAAGAGCAAGGCAGAGGGTCTGAGGACAGAGGGCAGGAGGGCTGCTGTAGTTACAGGAATAATTGTGAGCAGACCCTACAGAACCTCTTAGCCTCCACCCACAGAGGAACTGTAAGCCAGGGAGGTAGGAGGCAGGGTTTCCATGGTTAAAACTGGGAGTGCAACAGCTTGCTTGCTGCTGTTTAAAAAACAAATTGGATGGGGCACTTTGCAATTAGAAAGAAGGGTGTTGTGGCTACCCAGGTCAGGGATGAGTACACATGGCAGCTGTGGAAACAGAAAGGAACAAATTGGGAAGAAGTTAGGAGATAGAACAGACCAGATGGTGGGAGGCAGAAAAAGAATGTCCAGAGATTGTGGAAGTGGGGGTTACTGGAGAAGACTAGGAGATAAAAACAGAGGGGAAGACAGGGGGAGATCTCAGAGTATCTTGCATGTCATGTTAAGAAGGTTGAACTTTATCCTGGAGGCAACAGGGAGCCATTGGAAGGTTTTAAGCCTGGGAGTGATTTGCATATTGGAAAGGTCACTCTGACAGGGTATGGAGGATGGAGAGGGGGAAAGTGGAGTCAGGGAGGCCTGCTGGGAGAGTGTGGTAGGTGTCTAAGTGTGGAATGATGAGTGTCTGAATTAAGACTGGAGCATGGGAGGTGGAGAGAAGGGGCTGAAAGCCAGCAGTGCTAGAAAGATGAATTGCAGGGCCTGGGAGAGTGAGTAGAATGTGGCCATGACTCCATGGGGAGTGGGGAGAAGGGGGTTTGAGAAGGTAGACATTTCTTCCTCCAAAAAAAATCATGGGCAGGGCACTGGGCTAGGCCCTAGGAATGTACATAAAGTAAGAAAGATGCTGCCTGTCCTTCTGGAACTCATGGCCGAGTGCAGAAAACGGAAACTAAATAAATGAATATAGTTGGTGATCATGAAATAATAGAGGTTCTATAAAAGGAGGTCACAGGCATGTAAGAGAGGATGACAGGATGAGGAAGCAAGCACCCTATTCCAGACAGGGCAGGGCTGGAGAAAGCTCTTTGGGGAGGTGGTATCTCAGTTGATGGCTGAGGAATAACCAAGGAGAGGATGTTCCAGGTGGAGGAAGATGCAAACCAACATAGCAAAGCTGAAGTGCTGGCTTGTTGGAGAAATAGGATGAAGGTCTTTGTGGCTGCAGAGGACTGAGGAAGGGGATGGGGAGTGACATGAGAGGTCAGCAGGGGGGAGAACCTTCTAGGCTGTGTGGATCACAGCACAGCATTTGGAGAGGTAGCAGGTTGTTACATTTAACTGCAAAAACAAAGACATTTAGCACCTCTTGTCTTGAGCCTGCTCAGCTTCAAAATTAGATTTGTTGGGTGATCTCCAGCAGACACTCACGTTGGAGGCCCCTGATAAGACAATGAACACTATAAATAGCATCTTGAACAGATACTGGAGAATCCTTTATGAGAAGACATCACTTTGGAAGCTGGAAATTCAGTGGGGGCAGAGTCACTAGAAATCTGGGGGGTGGGGGGAGGCAGGGATTTACTCTGGGATAGAAGCTGTGTCCTGGGATCCAAGGGACTGCAGTTTGGGAAGCACCCATTGCAGTTAGAAAAGCTGAGTTACAGACACTGGACTGGATCTGAATAAAGACAAATAGTTGTGACTTATGACAAAAATTCACACTCAGAAGCCAACATCAAAATAGAGGCTGAGATGCAAGATGTGCATTGGAGACGGACACCTGTGAAAAAGAGGAAGCACAGGATTGGTCAGGAGGAGAAGTCAAACTGCCATAAAGTGTTGATACAAATGATCAAGCCTTTAATTTTTAACCTTGCTTAGTCACTGGGTGTGACTGCCCTGGGGAGGAGGACATGCTGGGCAAAGGTGGCTTGCTGCAGCTGAGGCTGATCCTGAAGGAGCAGACACCTGGAAGGCTCTCTACTCCCTGAGTTCTCTGCAGCTGGGCTGCAAGTCTTCCCATGACCAGGGATCTGGGTGGAGTATTTGTGTCTATAGCAAGCATCAAAGATGTGGATTATTGAAGACTTTATATAAGACATGGGAAGCTCTCTGAGCTGTTTGTTCATTCATAAAATGGGGTATTGTGGAAATTATTTATGAAGGTAAATGCAAAAAAAAAATCCAGCTGGTACTTGTTCTGATTAGAGAAGAAATACGTTTAGATTATTGAATCACCTTGCAGCAGCTGGTGGTATAAAATGTAAAAACAGACCCCAATGCAAAGTCTAATATTAACCCTTCCAGATTCCTGCTCAAACACTACAGCACCCCTCCGCTTGCAGGGAAAGAGGACAGTTAAACAAGAACAAGAATTTTGAGCTTCTTATATTCTTGAAGCTCTTGGGTAAATGGAGGAAATGGAGAAGAGAGAGAAGGAAATTTTTCTTTTGTAGGTGGGAAAAATGCTTACCAGGAAATGACTGCTATGGTTTGCATGTGGTTTGAGTGTGTGATCCAAAGATTCATGTACTGGGTGCATGGTCCCCACCCACTGTGGCAATGTTGAGAGGTGAAGGATGCTTAAACAGGTGGAACCTAATCAAATATGATTAGGTCGTTGGTGGAATGCCCTCAGAATGGATTAAGGTGTTTTTGTGTGTGTGTGTGTGTTTTTTTTTTTTTTGTGGGAAGCTACTTAATTCTCATGAGAGGGAGTTGTTATGAAAAGAGCAAGCTTGGTCCCTCCCAAGTCTTGCTTTCTATCTCCCACCATGATGCCATCTGTCATGCTGTAATAGGGAACCAGAGGCCAAATTGATAGGTCCATTCAATCTTAGACTTTCAGCCTCCCAAATGTGAACTAAATAAATCTATTTTCTTTATACAGTAAACATCCAGGTATTGTCTAGTAGCAACAGAAACAGACTAAGACAAATAATTTAGTCTATTTGTCATCCTCAGTACTCTAGTGGGTGACCGAGTTTCCAAGTTAACATAGGTTTAGAGAATATTCTTCTAGATGGCTGAAAATCCATTTTCTCAGACAGGGACAAACACTTATGATTGGGGTCCCCTGAATTCCATCTTCTCTTTCTTTTCACCCTTAGTTTCTCCTCAAAGACTACTCTGAGCACAAAGAGACATTACTTGGAACACTTGCAAATTTCACATGGTCATGAAAAGCTGTCCCACCTTCCTGTAGCCTAAATACAGTTCATATATGATAGTGGATTGGTTTTGCCATTACTTCAGCTCTTCTTGATTCAGCCTGGTCCTTCTGCCAGCATGGGTGTGTGGCCTAGGAACAGAGCTGAGAGTGGGATTGTGTGGGCATGCTTAAGTCGATGACAGGAGACCACGATTATTGGGGATGTGGTATTGTATAATGGGAAATACTGTTGGAGGAATAGTTACTGATATTTCTTTTAAAATGGCTAGGCAGAAGACAGACTTTGGAAGTGCTGGACATTTTCAGCCTCTTGTTAAAATAATCTATTTTGTTTTTCTTGTCTCTTCACATCCTTGAAGTACAGGGCACGAGATTGCAATTATTTCTACTCTACTGCTACTGCACAAGAATGATTGATATGAGTGACATCTGAACAATGATTTTTATTTAAATTTTTCCCCAGTAAACTTATTCAGAACACTTATAAGCAAACTTTTAAAGCTGAAGGTAACTATTTTTTTTTTTTTAGTTTAAAAGAATATTGACTGGAGAGAAAACAAGGGTAAAAGCAAAGAGACAGTAGCAGCAGAAGCAAGCCAATTATTGGTGCTGCTTGATTATTTGTTTTGTGTATAGTCAATATTTATTCAGTACTATATATAGAGAAAAAAATAGACTATTAGAAAATGATAATTTTCTACAAATAAATGCATTAGGGTGAAGATGACAAAAAGAAAAAAAACTTCCTAGAAAAATATTTAATGCAATTCTCTTAAAGTTGATAGCTTAATCTATGTATGTTGAAGTCAGAAGATGGCCACGAAAAACCCAGGTAGTATTGTAAGCATCTCCTGATTATGGTCTTGACTCTTCCTTTGAAACCCAATAAAGACCCAGAAGACTTCTGAGTGGAAATGACCTGGTTTCTTCCCAGATGAAAGACTAAGTATGCCATTCACATAACTTCCCTGGCCTCCCATCTGCCAAAGGGGAGGAATAGACAGTAGGAAGCTTTCAGAACTGTCATTTGTGATTCCATGGGACAGGCTGAGTCTGCAGAGATGTTGTGAAGGAAGACCAACACAGAGGAAAGAGAAAGTTTTGGAGAGATCTGAACTTGGTTAGAATCTTACTTCTGTTTCCCTCTGACTAGGTAACAAGTAAGCCTCTTGGTTCCTTGATTCCCTCATCTTTTAAAATAGAGGAAATCACAACTACTAGAGAGAGGAGTCCATGAAATGCTACATATAAAGCAGTTGGCACAAAGCCTGGAACATCATATAACAGTCGCTTGATAAATGGTAGCCAAGCCGAAAAGGGCAGGAGTAGCACTATTTTTTCACTGTTCTTAGAGTTCCTCCAAATAACCCAAATAGCATAGTAGTTAGTATTCTCTCTGTCTCCTCTCATTTGGAATCCTCACACTTTTATACTTCCTCCTCTTCTATTTTAAAAGCCTGGATTTCACTTGTTCTATTTCTTATCATGACAAATTATCTCTGTGGAAGCCAAAAATCATCTATGTTGACTGAAGTCACCATCTTCCTCAGAATTTAATGCAGATTAAGATAGATTTGATAGGAGTAAAGGTAAATTAGTGATAGATAGATAAAAGATAAGAAGATCATTGCAAAGTAACAATACCCAAAGATGTAGGAAATACCAGGTGCTTGTATATCCAGTGGTGGAAACTGGAAGGTAAAAATGTCTCCCTTTCCTTCTTTGAAGCACATGGTGTAGGTGATTCCTTATTCTGCTTTTGTTTTCTGCGGTCTTCTTTTTTTTAAAATTTTTTATTTGTTTTAATTAGTTATACATGATAGTATAACACATTTATGCACTTTAATATATCATACATAGATGGGATATAATTTCTCTTTTTTCTAAGTGTACATGTTGCAGAATCATATTGGACACTTAGTCACATATATACAGACAGTAATAATGTCTGTTTCATTCTACTATTTTCCCTATTCCCACATCCCCTCCTCTGCCCTCCCATCACTTCCCTCTACCTAAGTAATTTTTTTTAGTTTTCAGTGATCTTTTATTTTGCTTATTTATATGTGGTGCTGAGAATCAAATCCAGTGACTCCACACATGCTAGGCAAGTGATCTGCCACCGAGCAGCCAGTCTTCTTTTAACTCAACAGAGATAACAGGACAAAAAAGCAAAGGTGCATTTCTGGATGTTACAGAAAGTGAAGGGACCATGCCTCAGATAACTGAATTCAGATCACTCTAACAACAGGTTTTCCACTCGGCACATCGGAGGTCTCCTACTACAGCTTCAGATTGACAGGGTGCTCATCTTGGTATCCAGGACACTTAGGAGTTTAGAGTGATTCCTGCTGCTTCTACTCTAGAAGCTCTGAGGTGGACTCATTTGATCCTTTCCTGTAGCACTTCATTGTTTTGGCCCAAATCTTGAAGTTGGACTTCTGAATATGTTTTCTGATGACTATTCTATTTCCCTTCTGAGGCCAGATCTATTCAGCCATTCCCTGATCCTCTGCCTTTTTCTTTCACAAGAGAATCTGCACAAACTTGTTTATACCTTCAGCCATAGAATGATATCCTGCTGTCATAGACCTATCTTCTGAGTCTAGTGAGATGTATCCAGTTAATTTCAATTATGTATGTGAACCTAGATCCTTGTTGCTTTTCTTCTTCCATAGCTTTAACCTTCTCTTTTGGTTCATGTCAATCTGAACTAAGCCTGAGTTTATGGAACTCTTTTTTACTTAATGCATAGTAAACTATTTGCTCTGCCCTTTTGCAAAAGAAGGTCCTTCAATGTTCCAAAACAAAAAAAAATAGTATGTTATGATGGACTAGAAAGCTGAAGTTTCAATCATAAAAATCAGTATTTATGAAGAGTATAAGTTGTTCTCTTTAGCTTAAAATAAATGCATATATGCTTCACTACATCCTTATTTGTACTATGCATTAGTAATTTTATTTTTGCTAATTTAATTTTTCTTCAATGATGATCGTCAAGGCTGAACATTTTTAAAATATTTTTTTAAAAATAGCATTAGCCACTGAATGATTTTTTTTTCTGTTCTGTTCAAACTTTTTCCTCTGGCCTATTGAGTCCAAAATTGTAGTTTAGATCAGCAGCAATTGCACCTGGTGTTTAAAATGTGAGCTATTCTATATAATGCCTATTTCAAGTTTTGAAACCTTACAATCAGAATCCATTCTCATGGAGGTTAAGTCCACACTATGAAAGTGTTTCCCTCCCCATGAATCTTGAGTTTATTTTAGGGAGAAGAATATCACATATACGAAAGTGTTTTTTTTTTCTTTGTTAAATGGAAAAAAATTGTCACTAATCTGAAAAGCATGACCTACCCCACTTTGTTCACACCAGGTTAAACAATTTCAGAACTTTCCATAACAAGTTTGGCTCATGTATCACACAATGTCAAGATCCTGAGGTCCACTGATCACTTTCTTTTACATCATCATCAATCATTTTATGTTTTAAATGCATTCTCTGATGAAATAAGTGATTACTTGGCTCAATATTTCTTTTGACTTATATAAACATTTCATTACTTGCTCTTAGTTTGCGGGGTTGGCAATTTAGTTTGTGTGTTTGTGTGTGGGATGATTCTTGGCATAGATTGATTAAGGGATAATTCAATACTTTATATGAAGAATATATAGTAAAGTACACAGTGTTAGGAGTTCAGATCCCATATTTGTGCTTTGCCGGTTGTGTGACTTGGAGCAAGTAGATGAATCTTCTGGTCAATGTTTTTCCATCTGTTATTTAGAGGTATTAATATCTGCCTCATAGATTTCTTGTTAGGAAGAAATAAACAAATGCATCCAAAATGCCTGGCATAATGTGTAGCATGTGTTTGACAAGTGTGATGCTTTTCTGATTTCTCTTCCTTTTCTCTTGAGACAGTGCCTTTTGAGTACTTGATTACTACTGGTCCATTCAAATTGTCTTGCTCCAAAATTCATTTGAAAGGACATCGCTGCTCTCAAATCAGGTAGAAGACTCATCAAATCATTGAATCACAGTCATCCCTGCTCAGGTGTAGGGGTGTTTATAGGATGACCACTGTATTGGTTAATCGTTGTCTTCTAGATAATTAACCAGATGTAATGTACATGTATTTTTCATACCATTGACTCATGGAATCCTTAAATCTGAGAACAGAATATACTTCACAAGGGAATGATTCTAAAACCAAAGCTTATCTTAAAACTGGTATTCCTATTTATGAACTGGTATTTTTATTTTGCTATATAAGTATACTTTAATTTTAATGTACCATTTAATTTTACTTAGATATAGCTCTATGCCACATCTCATGACTGTACACATATAAAGAGGGACATAATCGCCCAGTGAATTGGTTAAGGTGTTTTTAAAGCATTTTACACTTGAGTCTGAGTCTTGGTAGAAGATTCAGACTCGAGTGTAAAAACTCGATTAGGAAACTCTGTTGTCTAGGTTTTCCCACATGATATTTCCACTGGGTTTTCAAGTGTATTGGTAAAGAAGTGCTTCTTAAAAGAAGGCTCGCCACTTGTCTCTGGGATTTTTCTCTAAGCCCTGTTCATTGATTCATGTTTATTGATGCTCATTCTGAAATTTTTGAAGATCATGCATAGGCAGTAACAGGGAGGGCCATCTGCTTCCCAGTTTCTTTGCATAACTGAGAGGTGTTTCAAATGTGAAAGTAAAACCAAACACACAACAATTATGTATTAGGTCTGTGAAATACAGTAATGATCAGTAAGTGTGGTGAATTAATAAAAGACTGATGATGCTTCTGTTTCAAAGAGCTCATCTCTGATTGCCCATGGTGTACCAGAATCAGGGCTCTAATTGAATACATTGACAATATCTTAAGTGCCATGTACCTTGATGATGGAAGGGCTTGATCATAACCGAGACTGTGCTTCTTTGAACATCTTGAGTTGACACCCGCCTCTTCTGATGCAGTGTCCAGCAACAGGTAACTCTGTTCTAATAACAGTGTGCTCTGGCTTCAGGTTGCCAGCAGTCTTCAGTGAAAATCATGGCCTCTGGAGAAGGCAGGAGAGAAAAGAAAACAATTGGTTTAATATTTAACGTTTAGAGTGAAAGGGTTTGGAACCCATGGAAGATGTTTACCAGTCAACTTGGACCTTCCACAGAGGACTTTTCTGACATGGCAAAGATCCCCTGGGGGAGTCATCAGATGAGGGCTGAAAGTGTTTCCTTGCTTTGGAGGCTGGAGGATTCTATTGGACTGTTCCAGAACAGTAGGCATCACAACAATAATCAAACACAGAGAGCTCCTTCAGATATTTTCAACACAGGTAATGGTAGCAAAGGTGGCACCTTGTGAAGTGCATATTCTCTCAGGATATTCATCTTATTTCTGGTAGATTCCCAGTGTCATTTAATAAGTACTTAGTTTATTTTAATTATACCCTGTCACATGTGCAGTGCCAGGAGTAATCAGAGTTGTCAAAATTTACTCAGGGAGACTTACACAAGGCATCATGGGATTTCAGCATGGAAGAGGGAAAGAACCATGACTGGAGTTGACTTGTACTGAGGAAACCAAATCAGGTACAGAAGTACAGGAGATATGATCACACTGGGCTTTACCTGAGCTAAGGACCACTATTAATAATTAAGATGGTACACTATGAGCCTGCTGAGCTCCATGCTAATTGCTATCTATGAGCTGACTTACTGTTCACAACACATTTTTGTTGTGACAAATGGCTGAAGATTACACCCAGACCCCACAAAACCAACCTGCTGATGATAAATAAATTCCATACAATGGATGGGTTTTGATCTACTTAAAAAAGGTAAACTCAATAAAACAGCAACACTGAATGACACTGTTCTGAAAAACAAAACATTTCTCTTTAATTTCTTAAACAATTATTTTCATTTTTGCAAATTGTATCCTACCTAATCATGTCCACCTGCAATTTTATTTGAAATAGTGAGGTGCTTATTCTGCTTTTCCCTCCATTTAACATTATATTGACTGAAGTAGAGCAAATATTATTTCATGCATGTATGAGTAGGTCAAAATGAACCCCAATATTATGTATAACTATAATGCATTGATTAAAAACAAAAAAATTAAAAAATATTTTCCAATTGAAAAATTATATTGAAAGCATATTTTCTTGTTGTCAATCAAAATTGTGGGCCAAAAGTTGGAAAATTCTTTCTATTGGTAAACATGGAGTTGGTCTCTAATTCTTGTTGTAGATAAAGTAAGTTATGTTTCTTTCTAGATTCTGAGATTCCAGGGGCCATATTCACTAAGGGTTAATGCCAACAGCACGTCCTGGGAAGTCCCACCTTCTTTTCCATAACCCACCATATCCTGGAAACCCCCTAAATGATATTAACTGTAGTGAAGACAGGGAACCTAAGGGGAGGGTTTTTAAATTTGTTCTCCTTTACACTTCATAGTGGTGACTCTCTGAAGGTCTGTACTGGTCTTGCTTGAGAAGAGGATACCTGATATTAATTCAAATATTTCTTTGGCAAGCTTTTGGTTGTTTTCTTAATTATTATTGAACATGTTCCCTGAGAACCTTGAATCATGAAGTTCTTAGTCACACAGTCCATTGCTTCTCTAATTGTAAATAAATGACTTCAACTTTTCCCCTCCTGGGGTCCTGATTTTATGGATTTGTCGGCAGGCTCCTTCATCCCTGACTCCACCATTTCCTTTTCTAGGAGATACTGTTGGACATAACAATTCTGGAAAAGACCATTGGCCTCCAGGGGGACCATCTCACTCATTCTTGGTCCTTAGAAACCCCTTTCTAGGATCTCAGGAAGGGAGCTTCCTAGAGGCTTAATTGAAATCTTCCCTGGAGTTGTCTCCATTTAAAAACAGTTGTGAAAACATCTCAACCACTTAGCAGCCCTTGGCCATGCTCCATCTTTAGAGGTTCTTGGTGAAATTTTAAGCATGTTTCATTCTGTTAGCACCAGGTCCCTACCCCATACTGACTCTGAATTCTGTAAACATAGTGGGAGATCAGAAGAGAACTCCTATTTTGCTTTGAGAGATACCTCCCTCCCTCTCTCTCTCCTTTCTTTATTCCTTCTTACGTTCTTGCAGACTATATGACATCTTCAATGGATAAAATTGGAGGTAAAAAAATCATGTTGGGCATCGATTTGATGGCAAATGACTGAAGAAAAGATAAAAACCAAAAGGTTTCCTTAGAAATGTGGGGGGTGGGCAGGATTATCCATGGCAGGTTATTCAGGTCATGCACTCTGCTTCTAAGTGTGTAGAATGGCTGAGGAAGGTGGGTCCACATTAATGTCATTTGTCACTTGCTAAACTTATTTGTGGTTTCTCCATCACAGAACATTTGGTTCTTCTGCATAAACAAAACGTCTTTTAAAAGTGAGGCCATTGGCTTGCTTGCCCACCAAACGCTTTCCGGGCATCCTTATTGCATTTGGTTCAAGCTCACATTCCTTACCCCGGCGTTCACGAACCCCCACATATGGCTCCTAACTTACCTTCTAGTGTCATTTCTCATTGCTTTCAACTTTCTACTCTGTTTGCTTATTGACCTTTTCATTCTTGTATGTTATCTCCATTTCAGTTTCCATAACATGGTTTTCCTCTCTCTTATCCTCCATTTAATTTCAACTATAAACATCTTAAATGTCCCTCCAGGTCATACTTAATGCCCATCTCCCTGATATTACTTTTGTCGAGAAATATCAGCCCCAGGATAAACAAGCCCAGCCCTACCATTGATCTTTCTAAGCTTTGGTGCCCTCATTGATAAATTAAGAACAATTCTTAGCACAGAGTGATGTGGGTTTCAGAGAAGTCTTAAAGAAAACACCATCAGGTACATCACATACACACACACATACACATATACACACAAAAAAACAAA
Organism: Spermophilus citellus; assembly: GCF_964194105.1. Classification (NCBI taxonomy): domain Eukaryota; kingdom Metazoa; phylum Chordata; class Mammalia; order Rodentia; family Sciuridae; genus Spermophilus; species Spermophilus citellus. Next base: position 18,990,514 of record NC_138185.1, read on the forward strand.
AACAAAAAACCCCACCACACACATATCATGGAGTGGACTGAAAATACTTAAGACACAATTGCTATAGAAAAATGCCTTGTCTTATGAGGATATAGAAATGTTCAATAACTAGTTGATATTATTATTTCTATTATTAAATTTTATGAATTTTATGCCAAGATTCACCCAGATGCAATTATGCTTTCCTTTGGTTGAAACTATTAGCATTTCTCTGTGTGTATTATTTGTTTCAGTGGTACTTAATGTTATATATCCTGTAATGATTTCTCTCTCTCTCTCTCTCTCTCTCTCTCTCTCTCTCTCTCTCTCTCTCTCCCCCCCCCCCTTGGGTTTCCATTTGAACTTTATTCAAGTCCAAGTCCAAGTGTGTGTGTGTGTGTGTGTGTGTGTGTGTGTGTGTGTATCTTGGGGGAAGATAAAAAAAGAGACTGAGAAAAGTTGGGCACATATTTCCCTTCTAACCAGATTTGCAAATTCTTACCAATTACAGAGTGACCATGCTATGTTTAATGAATAAAAAGATGGAAGGGAGGAAAGATAATGGCTAAAATGTCTTTCTTGGTTTTCTCTCTTTCTATCACAGTGTTCAGAACATGTAACGCTCCCTCCACTTGACAACGAGAAGGAACTTCTGGATGATAACTGGCCCTAAGCAGGGTTACGACTACACTGGTAAAATCCAAGCCTGGGAGTACAACATCAAATTAACACAGAGTCTGAATCATCCAGCAAGGGATCTGTGGCCAGTAGCAGAGGTATAATCAGCACAGCTGTGAGTCCCTGTGAGTCCCTGGAATCCCAAACAATCCATCAGGGTTAAAGTGCAAGCAGCAAATGACCATCATTTCTTAGGAGGTTTGTCTCAAGGTCATGGAGGGGAGATAGAGGTTTTAGATGGACTTGGACTTGAATGAAGTTCAAATGGAAACCCAAGGGTTCACTAGCTTTGAAATTTCAGTGGTCCCAGATATAGAGTAAAATGAATCATGTGACTTAGAATTGAGTATTAGGATGCATATTACACTGGCATTAGAAGATGCTCACTCATAAAGCTGGGAACTGCACCTCTGCATTTACAAAGGCAATTGTGTATCAGTCACTTCCCAGGTATATTCTGTTTATGATTTAAAAAAATGTGTGTATGTGTGTCTGTATGTGTGTGTGTACTAGAATCTACTTTAAAATATTCTTAGGTATATTAACGTATGTGGGTAGTTGCAAGCTGAATAGTCATAGATTAAGATAGAATTGGCATTCTCAGAAGCAATAAGTAGATCTGAGTGAAGGCCATAAGGATTCAGCCAAGATGGCAGTTGAAAGTTTAAGTATTCAGTGGTATTCTGGCTTTGAACTTTAAGATCCAGAGACCCAACCTAAGTCAAGAGATGAGCTGATGGGAAATAGATTAGTTTAAAGCCAGACATGAGTACCAAATTGCTTGAAGTCAAATTAGAGAAGAGGAAGGTATTCTGTCTACTCTCAGTTTTCCCTCTTATTGCAGGCTGATGGCCCATGGTTCCTGCCCCAGAACATATGATGGAGGCCAAGAGCAACCAGCCATTTACAAGAATAAAGATCTTAATCTTAAGAAGCATCACTCTCCATTATACAACCAATAGGCAGGACTATTATGGATGTGCTAATTTGTCTTGGTTCCTATGTGTACCTTGGTCACTTAGTGTCAGCACATACTCACATACACTAATATGGATACAAGTTCAAGGGATTTCCATTGTTACCTGATGCTTTGTGCAGCTAGGACAATATCTGTTAGAGAAATTCCAGCTGGTAATGAGTCTAGTGCATTGACTAATTGTGAAATTGTCCAACTCACGTTAAATTTAACATTACTCCCATGGTGTTTGGGTTTTTGACTTAACATTGAACTTTAATAGCAAAACTTCCCAGGTCTGAAACATTGTTCTACTGATACCAACACACACACAGCTCACCTGTGATTTGGATGAAACTGAAGAGGGACAAAGAAAGCAAGGAGAAAGGATGTGAGGTTAACATATGAACGAAACAGAGCCTGCTCACACTGTAAGACCTATTTTGAAAGCCTGGGCGCTTACATTAGAAACTGTGAAGTATTTTCTAGAGATTTACCACAAGAAATTGGTCCTAAGGCAGACAGGTTTTGAAATTCTTTCTATCATACCTTATGTAACTCAGGGAAAAAAATATCATTCCCCTGAATTGGGGGTGAGACAAGAGATGGATTTGTACGGTGACTAACTGCTTAAGTACTTCAAGCATTGCAGCCTTTCCCCCTCTTTGAAGAACAGGAAATAATAAATCAGAAGAGTAGGGATTTACTTCTATTTCAAGGTGCCAATAGCCAAGCAAGTTAGCTGGCTTGGTGCCCAAGCTTTTGTGTGTGGGAGGTGGAGCTGGAGGGAGGTCTCTGGTGTTTCTTGTAGTATTGAGGGCTGTGAAGTCTGCTGATACAAAATAAAAATAGGATTGTTCTCATTGAAGTCACCTCTTTTGTGTAGGTCAGTGGACTAGTGAGAAAAAAAGAAAAAATTAAAGCCTCACATCTCCAGGCCTGTGAGGTGAATCCTCCTTGAAAGCAGAATAACATGTTTTCTAGATTACTTAGGTGTCTGGGGAAACGTCTCTTGCATGGGTCTGGATATAACTGCAACAGAAGATAATGTAAGGACATTTGGGAAGGACTCACTGGGGTGCTCTCTGGAATGGAATTCCAACAGCTTTTGCATTCCATTAGTTTGTAAGTGAAATTCCACGTTTCCTCCATTGGAAACCCATCTCGTACCTTCACCCCGCCTCCCCTGCAACCCCTTGCTGGATCTGTCATTGGATTCTGAGCCATAACATTTGCCCCTCTGAAGACTAGCTCAATCAATTGAACACCCGCAAAGGACCGAGACTGTTAAACCCCAAAAGAAAAGTAGGTAAGGAGCTCTAATTAGTGAATTACTCTTTCCAAACTGTCAAAGGTTCTGCAGAAAGAAATCTTTCTGTGTCTAGAAGCCAGGGTCCACCCTATCCTCAGGGACCTATCAACCCACCCTGTCCCTTCCAGGGGTCAAGTATTTGTGGGGGCAGGAGTGAGGGCAGAATTATGTAAGTGAATAAGGCAATCGTGCTTTCTCTGGAGATGGGAAAGTATGGTGTGGTCCTAAGCAGCAAGTCCTGGTTTTCTTGACTGCCAGTCTCAAGTGACTATGAGCCAAAGCTCTGTGGTCCAGGATGCCTGTCTCCTTTATCCTGGGGTCCCTTCCTGGAGCACTTGGCTCCAGTGCTCATCATTTTTCTTGGAGTTCATAAAAGCCCAATTCTAGGTCAGGGATACATACCGTCCTGACTCCCTCTTGACTCCTCAGCTGCTGTTCTCTTGCTCCCCACAATAGTCTTTCAATCTCAGGATTTCACAATCCACTCCCCAGGCCCAGCTGGATCTTCCCCTGCAGTGTCTGGGACCTGGCTTGCTGCCATTCTTCTCCTCACTGTGCACATCTGCTCTGTCTTAACCCACTTACAATCTGGGTAAGAGAGGCTTCCTCTGACAGCTCCTGCCTGGGACCCCCATCAGCAGGACTCTATACTCTCGACCTTTCCACTTGCAGTGCATTGGTTGAAAGTTCAAGCTGTAAAACCAAATCTCTTGGGCCAAATGCACCATGGACTGACGTAGGAGCTTTGGAAAGTCTTCTCACTGATGCTCTGAACCAGCACCCTGCCAGTCAGCTTGGAGCCCGAGGCAAAAGGAAAAATATCAGCAATACCGATCCTGTCTTTATCTAAAACATGATATTTTGCATATTGTGATTTTTTTTCTTTTTTTTTTTTTTCAGGTATCTTGATAGTGAGATTACTGGTGTTTCCTTTAACTTCACCACCAAGTTGAATGCCTTTCTTGCTTTGCCTAATTCCAGCACAGCTCTTTCTTCATCTATAAAGTGGGAATCATAATTCGTCTGCCTTGTAGTTTTTTTTTTTTTTTAAATGATGAATGGAAATCATGTGCCTAAAGTCTTGGCAAACTACCTCATCTATTGTAAGTGTTAAAAAGGAAAGAAAAGAAAAATGTATTCCTATCTTGTATGTTGCCTCAGTGTATTAATAAGGGTTAATATGCTCGATTTCATTAGCATGTTAGATCTTGTAAATTCCTCAAGGCAAGAGTCTGAGTTGTTACTTCTGTGTCTTTCTTCAGTGGCATGATATTTAAAAACAAACAAACAAACAAACTTGTCTTCATCAAAGTTCTTGCCTATTAATTAGGGAGTTAGAACAAATTAAATCTAAGAACCATTTCTTCTACTGTTCCCTGGAAATCTGTACACCTAGCTGAAAATATCTATGCAATATCAGTGTCACCTTCTTTATAATCTATGGGACAGCCACTATTTCTTCTCTGTACCTCTCTGGTTCATCATTACCACACATACATGGGATGACCCCTACATCTGGGAAAGAGTTCCAGCTCCCAGATTCTTCAACCCACTGTGCTGGCAGGCGTCCACGAGCTCGTCTTGGGAAACTATAATTGATTACTCTGGAGGGAAAACTCCATCCCAACACCAGCTGGCAGCCAGACCCTGCCCTAGAGCTCTGAATTAGTCTTCAGCACAATTCTCGGCAGAGACGGCATATGCATGAACAGGTCGACATTATCTTAGGGTCCAAATCATTGCTAGGAACAAGTGTTTTCTTCAGAGTACTTGAATTTGGCATTGATAAAGTCCCAGAATGTTGAATTTTCCAGTGGTTACCCCAGGGTGCCTGGTAGATTTTTTAAATTATTTTGTAGTTTTGAATAGACAGAATGTTTTTCCATCCAATGCTACTTGAACACACTAGCCAAGCTAGTAGGGAAAAAGGAAAAAAAAGGGACAGGCTTTGAGAAGCAATGAGATAAAGGTGAACCTTAGGATCCAGTGCTAGGTTGCCTATTCCTGTTCGGTCCATGAAGGCTGCCATCCCAACTTCTGGGATTTGAAAGGGAAAAAACAAAAATGTCAATTATTTGTCCAAACTCTTCAAATGAGAATGAATAAAAATTTTGAATATGAATGTGATTTCTATTCCAAAAAGTGCTTTCTAGATGCCAAAACCATATTTTTGAATAAATATGCTTTTGTTGAATAGAATTTTTCAGAGTTCTTCTCCCAACTACATAGAGCACTCGTCCATGCAAACACAGACACGTCTAGGTCTGGATACCAAGGTGCATGTCAAGTCGTGAGACGTTGAGATCTCTCTCTGCATGCGACATGGGCAGCAAGAAATGAAGAATGAGACAAGGAGCACAGTATGCAACTTCTAAACAGAATTCTAACTTAGGAATAGCTCAAATACTTAAAAATTCAAAGTAATAACTTATAGCCAACATTTTTAATCTTTATCATATGTTTGTGATTTTATCAGATTGAAGAAGGTAACACAGTCCACAAGACTGCTATTCCCAGCTCTGCTGATAGGTCCTCCAAGCAGAAGCAAAGGAAGAAGGGCTCACCTTCAGGTGCCTCGTGAATAGATGTGTGTTCTCTCTCCTTGGCCGTGATTACTGTCAAGGTTGCGTGTGGTTTCTATTTTTGGCCCAAATGGCAGAAAAGCCGCTTCTGCAGCCAAGAAGCAGCATTGTAGGATGCCAATAAATTCTGGGGAAAATTACATTTTAAAAAGGAAAACTTTGACATACATCTGGCAATAGAATGATTCTGAACATATGGCAGCCTGGTAGGTAAGGAGCCGTTGGAACATGGTAAGTTGAGCTGAACGCTGCCCCCAGTGTGTTCTGGGGTGCGTTTGGGAAAGGTCCTGCTGTGAGGCCATGTCTCTTCCAACCTGATGTGGCACATTCACTGGGGAGGGCAGCTAGGTGGAAACCCAGGCTTGTGTGTATGACCTTCTCCTGCCAACCTCTGATTGACTTCAAAAGCTATTCTTAGTGGTGCAGTGGGCAAGATCAAGACCCTGCTGTGGAACCCAAGCACATCATCACGACTCAGCTGATAAAAGAGACACTGGGAAGCTAGAGACACTGGGGGTCTCAGAACTAAGGATTTCAATGAGCTGACAGGTGCCCTAAGTCAATGTCCTGCTGGTGGATGGAGCATGCAGCTCCATGGTCCAACTTCTGCATGACCCTATCTGTTGATGAAAATTAACAGCATTTCTTAGGGAAACCCATGACTTGAAGGACCACTAAGAATGGGAAAAGCTAAGCATTTATCAGAGGATGGTGAACTCCTGAGGTTGTGCCCAAGACCCCAGAACTGTATTTATCAGAAGGCAATCCTTCCACCTCCTGGATCTCACACCCCAAACTGTGACACCTTGCCCTTCCTCAAGTCTTATGCATCTGATGTTGGGAATGAATCACACAAAGTGATGTCAGAATTACAATACCTTGAAGGATCGGCACTGCCACCTCCATTCTTCATACAAGGACACTAAGGCTCAGCAAGCATACTTCTTGACCCAGGTCACAGTCTAGATTCAAGTACAAGCCCAGATCTGTGTGACTCCGAAAACTGCTGATGCTATCACGCATTGAGTCTTAAAAATGTTTGCTTATTTACTATCCCATGGGTCATGGACTAAATTATGAAGATAGTTGCTTCACACCTTTGCTAGCTAAGCTTCCTCTGAATAGGTTGTGAGTCTTTTGTACTTTTAGAAACTCAGGCTTGGACCTTTGTTCTGTTCTGATTAGGTAATCAAGTACAAAGTCCAATGCACATGAAGTGGCACATAGTCCCTGCCATGTGTTCACATGTACCATGCATGCAGCGTGTCCTCATAGCCATGCAACATATACATAGGCATGCCTTCACCCACCTCCACATATGTGCAGCTACTCCCACACTCAGAGCCAGATTCTTACATGCCTCCTTCAGAGCAGTTATTAAACTTTCTGTTCACAAGCATGACCATGGGAATTATTAAAATGACCTTTGAACAAAAAGTGTGTTTCAGAAATCTGCATTTTAATGCAAGCATTCATTTGGTTTTGATTAGGGCATCTATGCACCATTCCTTAGGAAAATTGGCTGTGAGACCCTTGAAGACAACAGGTGGTTCTTACACATTTCTATTTGTCTTGTACAAGTCACAAGTCTAGATAGAGGGTAGACAGATATTTGGAGAGAGGAGGTTGGATGAATGTCCCTGTCACCCACTCTTTTCATCCATCCGGGGATCATTACATAAAGACAGTCAGAAGTCAAGTGTCCAGAGGATCCCAAAGTCTCAAGTGGCCTTCTGGGGCCCAGTTGTGTGGACTAATCTTTGTGACAGACTTTTGGAAATCCATGAGAACTCTCTATTCCCCTCCCTGTTGAGTAAACTTTATTTCTGAAAAACAGAGTGTTACTTACTCAGTATCTGAAAGTTTTCTTTTCTTTCCTGTGAGGCTGTGACTAGAATCATAGGAGGTCAATCATGAGATGGCCATGCCATCTGCTCCAGTACAGAAGGACTCTTCACACCTCTCTTTCCATGGAGCTCACTGAATTCTTTGTCCAGCCTACTCAGGACTTTTGCTTTCCTAAGGAGCAGAATTCTTGGTGTTCTTCTACCAGGGACTAGGCGACCAGTGAGACTCCATAACATTGCTAGTGAACCTTGAGGTGCCACACCAGTTACTCATGGCCAGTCAGATGTCCATGTGCTCATCAGCACTTACTGAGAACAAGCTCAATCAAAGGAAATGCCAACACCCTAAGTTCATACAAAGTTTTGTAAAACCCTCCTCTGTATTCCTGATCCCCTAGGTTTATGATATTTTCCTGGTCTATCAGTCCAGCAATGGCACCAAGAAAGGACACGTGGTTATTGAGGGCATTGGGAAATGGCATTGTCTTGGTGACTTCATGCCGGCTTCTCTCTTCCTGATTGCTCATGAGGCTTCATTCCACTTGCCCACAAATTCTTCTGATAAATGATAGCAGGCCTCCTGGTATATTGTCGGGGTGTCTACCTTCTCCTTTTTTTCCCCTTATAAACCCTGACACCCTTTCCTATCTTCAGTCCTCTGAATGTACTACTACCCACTGGGGATGTTTCTCCTACCACGTTGAAAATGAGCAGTGGCATCTAGGATGAAGTAGATTCTGTGAGCAAATGGATGCTTTGTAATTCTCCCTAACAGCTTTTCAGACCTCACTATGAACTTCCAATTGTGAGCTCGGAGACCCCTCATGAGGCAGGGTACCAGGGCATATCTTTACACAACCAAGTGTAAGTAGTGTAACCAAGTGCAACCTAGTTTTGTACTTGCATTACCTATTTGGGGAGCTTTCCATAGAGCTAAGAGAAAGTTGGGTAGGAAAAAATAAGGGTTGTGTGCTGAGAGTGCCAGGGAAACATCAGACAGGTTTAGAGAGTGGGTGGAGAGCTTTGCCTCTGCATTGGTTGTGTTGAGAAAGCTCTCTCTGCCTATAGCTATTCATCTCTATTTGGATGATGATAATACAATATCTATAACTCATTTCTAAATACAGAGAATGACATTAAAGAACAGAAAGAAGACTGAGGTGGGTATTTAGAAATAATAAAATGATCGAAGTGGATATTTGAAATTAAAAGAGAACATTTGGTGCAAGGTATAATTTAAGTCAAAAGAGCTAGTTGCCTGAGTAAATATTACATGATTTTATTAGTGCAAACCAATGTGTTTCTGGCTACTGCATCCAGAAAGTTTCTATGTATATGCTTAAGATATTTCTAGGAGGACAGAGAAGAAAATAATAATTATGTTTACCTTTGCTGAGAAAGGGTAAGAAAAAGAGCTTTTAAAGTTTATTTTATGCAAATTGGTACTATTTGAAGTTTATACTTTAAAAAAAAATTTTACCCCCCACATATTCACTCTTTATACATACGTTGAGAAGCAAATGACAACTGCTATACTTAAAACCCTGAAGTGTTTCCCCTGAGCAGGGGCATCCTGTGGTACACATTTTTCATTGTGGAGGTTCAGGAAGTTCAGAGGTGCTTATGTGTCTCCCAAAACCTACTGCTCTGGAAGGAAGCCTGGCCCACCATAAGGTCAGCCTTTCCATGCGTATTTCCAAATCCACAAGGTTCAACTAAGTTCAAGCTCAGCATAGAATTAGTTCCCCAGAGTCCAACCACACAATCTGGGTAGGAGAAGTGCTTAGTTTTCCCAATCATCAGTTACTTCTTCCCCTCCTGATCTTGGAGGAAATTGGAAAGCGTGTACTTAACCACTGGATTTAGAGTCTTACACAGGGCTGCCGAGGGATTGGACTTACGGTTAATTCAGTGGTTGGTATCCACCCTTCCCATCCATCTCCCAGCCTGGAACTATGTTCAAAAGGAGATTGTGGGCAACTCTTGGAGCAGTCAACCCTAAACTTTATGTACAGGGGAACCACCAACAAAATGTACCAAATGCTCATTCTCATTCTGAGGGGAAGGCCTAGGAATCTGCATTTGTAACAAGCTCCTCAGATGATTTGGATGCAAAAGAAGCCAGGAAGCTCAAATAGAGAAAACCTGTCTGAATCCTACAGAAAACACTACAACGTGTTTTTTCCAAGCGGGGTGAATCAGGGAAGGATGAGACTAATAAAGTAATCTCAGTGGCTCTGGAGGCTGAGGCAGGAGGATTGCGAGTTCAGAGCCAGCCTCAGTAATTTAGTGAGGCCTTAAACAACTTAGCAAGAACTTGTCTCAAAACTAATAATAATAATAATGATAATGATGATGATGATAAGAAGAAGAAGAAGAAGAAGAAGAAGGAGGAGGAGGAGGAGGAGGAGGAGGAGGAGGAGGAGGAGGAGGAGAAGGAGGAGGCAGAGGATGTGGCTTAGTGGTTGAGGACTCCTGGGTTCATTCCCTAGTACCAAAATAAAAAAGAGAGAAACAATTAACACTTATTGCTTGGAAAGCACCATTATAAGTGCTTACACGATCATTCTCCTGACATCTTTATCTCCTTTACGCAGATGAATACTCTGAGGCTTGGCGTCTGAATAACTTGCCCAAGGTCATCTGGTTACAAAGTGACAAATCTAGAATACAAACCCAGGTGGTCTGGCTCCAGAATCCATGCCCTTAACCACTATACTCTGGGACAAGGATTGGCAAAGTACAACCCGCAGACCAAATCCAGCCTGCTTCCTGTTTTCCTTAAGTTGAGTGAGCTAAGAATGTTTTGCTTTGTTTTACATTTTAAATACAAAATGTAAAAAAAAAAAAAAAGACCATTGGCTCTTTAGGGAGAACAAGTTTTCATTGGGTTCATGAAGCCTGAAATGTGTACTATCTCGCCCTTTACAGAAACACTTGTGGACTTCTGATTGAGGAGAGAATCAACTAAAGGCTCCTGTTTCTCTAAGAGATGTCAGAAACAGAATTCTGAATTGCTTCACTGCAGGGAGAGGTGCAGACACCCATGGGCCTCCCTAGCCAGCTCAGCTGAGAACTCATCTCTGGCACTTCCTTCTTGTCGCAAGCTGCCATGTGTGGTGCTGGGGGCCTGGGATGACTCTGTCATTGTCATTTAGAACTTTCTGTAACTAAGTTTATGCTTTGGCCATTTAATAAAACCCCCTGAACATGATAACATGCAGCTGGGGCGTGATGAAGAATTCTTCACATAAAGAAATTTCAGTCCCTTTCCTGGCCTCGGTTCTATTATGGAGCTGATGTTATTGTAACAAGGCCACCGTTCTCTGTTTCTGGAAGGGGTCATAATAATGCCGAAATAACTGGGGTTCGAAGATCAAGTAACTTCCCCAAGGTCACACAGCTGGTGAAGGGGGTCGACCTCAGGCAGTTGGATTCCAGACCCTGTGTGCTTTACTCAGCCCCCTCCATGCAGTGAAACCCCCCAGAGGGTCCCTGGGAGCTAGTTAGTATTCCTTTCTCCATTTTACAAGTAAAGAAACTGGCTGTCAGAACACTTAGAACAATTGAAGGAGGTTATTGACCTCTTCAATCGACTTGAGTGGAGACTTGACAGACTCAAAATTCCAGGCAGGCTCGAAATTTCACTTGATCGTAAAATGATCCTCTAGGGGTAGCCCTGGTCAAGTGGCCAGTCCCCAGCACCAATGTCTGAGACGTGCTGCATGTCCCTGGGGAGGACTACAGCATCATAAGGAGGTTCTTCTGCCTCCATTTTTTTCTTTTTTTTTGCATATTTTTATTGGTGAATTATGGTTGTACATGATGGTGGGATTTGTTGTTACATATTTGTGCGTGCACACAATATAACAGTGTCATTCCCCAGTGTTTCTCCATTCTCTTCCCTCCTCCCTCTCCCTAGTCCCTTTCCTCTATTCTGCATGCCTCCATTCTTTGGAGGAGCTTTGGACAGGCTTGAAGCCCTGCCTCAGCCATAGCCGGGACCAGTCAGTGGCACCTACAAGGAGATGCCAAGGGAGGCCTTTTTCTCAAAAGCCATATGCATAGCACAGCTCCCTAGAATAGCAATTCCCCTGCTCACAAGCCATGTGACCTTGCCTCGGAAGCTTAATGTCCCTGTCTCTCAATTTCCTCATCTGTAAAATGGTAATGACCATCACAACTCTTTTACCCACAGGGTTATTGAAAATATTTAACAAGATAATTCACGTAAAGTACCTGGAACTTCACAGTGTATAGTATGTGCTCAAAAAATGGGAACTATTATCATAATTGAATAGAAGGACTGGAGGCTATTATTAGATTAGAAGCCATGAGGAAATAATAAAATAAAATGTAATGAGTGTATGTGATATGCCAGGCTCTGCATTACGCTCAGAGGTCATTATCCTCTTAATTCTTAAGCTGATCTTGAATTATCCTCATTCTATAGATGAGGAAACAGAAGCATGCTCGGCAAGGTAAGGTTACTTGCTCCAGGCAGAGAGAGAGAGAGGCTTGGATTTGAAACAGAGATGTCGGAATAATTCCAGAATTTCTTACTCAATGCTATGCCAAGTCCCCCCAATTTTTGCCTCTTTCTAGAGTCTAAAAATGTAGAACAGAGGCTCCTAGAACAAGTATACTAGGAGGAGAAGCTATGACATTTATGCTCAATGTTATTAGACTTTTATGTTAAGAAGATGTATTCAGTGAAAACCTATTTATTTAAAGTGAGCTTGAATAATATAATGAATGAAATAAAACATTGCATCTACTGCTGTCAAGCCCAAGATGGATTATGATGTGTTGGATGGGTATAGATGATTCTGTGGTCTTGATCCAGGAAAAGATTTGGAGGCAATTTTGCCTCTTAAGAAAGGATTGTAGGACATTCACTCACAGAGATTTATTGGAAATGAAATGGAAACTCTTTCAAGATTTTATTAAGAGACATAGTCTTCCTGCATAACTTCTTTTCCTCCTGGACATTTATGAGTGTTTGGCTGGAAGGGTGGTCTGGGAACTGAGTTTGATATATATGGTTCCTACAAGGACATGCCAGGGGAGGCATTTTTCCGTCAAAAGCCATATGCACGCTGGGTCCTAGAAAGTCTTCCAACAACGGTGGACACTGGCAATAAAAATAATCTAGGAAAAAACATGTCAGCAAGTAGTAGTGGGGCTGTGGATGTTGGGAGACCATGGCTAAATATGTAAATGCATTGAGAACTGGGTATGAAAAACAATAAGGGTTGAATTCATCCCAAGACCTAGAGTTTTCCAGGAGATGACCATAGCTAGAAAAGCCTCCAAGTACTCTGTTCAAACCCACAAAAAAGAAAATGAGAAAAGTGTATGGCCTCATGGCCATGATGGCACTACCTAATCCACTGCTCCCCAGCTAAACTGAGCCTCTCACAATGCCATTGACAAGTGACCACAGGATGTGAGCAGGCAGACACATGGTCCCCAGTGTGTCTCCATGGTGTACGTGGCAGGGCACTCATCTTGATGAAACCCCATAAAGCAAGAACACAAATCTGGAGTGGAACATATTATGAGGCACACATGCAACACCACCCTATGCACACCTTCAGAGGATGCCTTTTGTATCGGTCTCTTTTTTCCCTTTCAAATTAATCTTGACCTATATTCCCCTTTGCTTTCTAAACTCAGTCCCATGGACTATTTCCAGTTCCTTGATGTTCCTATTTGCCCCAGAACTTTTGCGTAAACTTTTACCACTGGAAATTATTTTGCTTTGCTTTCTCTCATGCTGATTCCTATTCATCTTTCAGGCCTGTGTTTAAATGGCACTTTCTTAAGGAACCTATGATTCCTGCCTCCCTCCTGCAGGATTATACCACAGTCCCTGTCATTTGTACTCCTAGATTTGTGTTCCTACCTTTTATGTCACTTATTATAGACTATTTATTTACATAATAATTATTTGATTAATATCAGTCTCAAATATAAGACTTATAGTTTCCAAGCAAGATAACTATGTCTATTCTCCTTCAATATTTTTAGGGTCTTCACCAGTCTATGGCAGACTATGTACCTAATAAGTATTCAATAAATAATAGTAATAATTATAATACAGAAGTACTACTTAATAGCTTAATAGTTGCTAGACCCTATGATAAGGGCTATTTTCAGCATTATATAAACCAATGTGGTAGGTTTTATTAATCCCATTCATAGATGAAAGAATTGAATTTTCCTTGGGGCTCAAAGTGAGGCAGAACATCATGGCAGAAGAGTGTGGCAAAGGGAAATGGCTCACATGATGATCAGGAAGCAGAGAGTATCCATGAGCCAGATACATACTCTATATTCCAAAGATATGCCCCCAATGATCCACCTCCTCCAGGCACACCGTATCTGCCTTCAGCTATCACTCAATTAATCCCATCAAGGATCGGGTTAGGCTCTCATAACCAAATCATTTCACCACGAAGCCTTCTTACACTGTCTCATGCATGAGCTTTTGGGGGTCCACCTATATCCAAACCATAACACACATGATTCTCTGACTATGGGAAGCATGGCTGAGGAGACGGCAAAGTCACACCACAATGAACTGAACCCTCATTTCTGGCTTCCTAACTCACATCCACATGGACACTCTTTCATTCCCAGCACCCAGCAAGAGCATTTTGAGGCCATTCTCTGGCCTGATGGGTTAACATTGGAGACCTTCTTCTGGTTCCACTGAACCAGAGGGTGGGGTGCACTTCCTTCAGAGACCCCACCCTTACCACAGCTCCTCTTCCAGTCTCTTCCTCATCATCACCACCCTTATTGCAATACTCACTTTACTCTGAGAGGGAATTCTTTTTTAAATTTTTTCTTGAACATGTCCTGCATTGAAGTAGAATTGTTCAAACTTCCCTTCCTCATCTTGGCAGGGAGCAGGAAACCCACCATCAGCTCCCTTGCTCCACAGCATGGCCAGAGCTCAATAAGTTTCACCCACATCTCATCTCACAGTGGCAATTCTCTGACAGTGGCAGAAAACCCTTTAGTGTCTACACTGCTAGACCATCTCTCTAGATCAGAAAACCTTAAACTTGAGCTTGCATCAGCATCACCTGGAAGGATAGCTAAGACACACTAGCCTGGCCCCACCCCAGAATATTTGATGCAGCAAATCTTGGGAGAAGCCTGTGAATTTGCATTTCTAACAAGCTGGGTGTGTGTGGGGGGCACAGATGCTACTTTCTGGAAGCCTGCCTTTGAGAACCAATGTGCCAGTGGTTCTCTACCTTGTCAATACATTTTAGAATCACCCGGGGAGCTTCAAGATACCCTACTGCCCACCACACATCCCCAACAAATTAAGTGAGAATTAATGGGGATGGAGTTCAGGCACTGATATTTGTAAAATTTTTCAAGTGACTATAAGGAGCAGCCACAGGTGAAAACCATTGTGCCACATAGAGTGGTTATTTTGTTTTTCTGGTTTTTTTTCTTCTCTTCATAAAAAATGAAAACAGGTAGGACTGAAAAGGGGCTCTTGAAGATATGGCCACTCAGAAGTCATTGTGATGAATCTGCATCTCTCTATATCTTGTACGGGGTTTGTACTCAGCCTGGTCTTAGGCTCAAGAAAGTTAACCAAAATGTTAAGTTGTCTTTACAAATAGTTCAGCCAACATCCTCAGGATGTGCTTAGATATGGTAGTGAGAAAAGGCCTCTAGGAAGAGGAGACCTGTACATGACTGAGGTCTTGAAAGATGAGGAAGCCAGCCCCGGAGAAAGCTGCAAGAAGAGAACTCCATACCAAGAGCCCAGCTCATGCAAAAGGTGCAAGCTGGATGGGGAGGCTCTGGTGGCTTGCACGAGGTCATATGCCAAATACACAGAGTAAGAACCTGAACCCAGACAAGTCCATCCTAATTCCAATATCCTAATGTATCCCCTGAACTGACAATCCCCAGAGAGGAAGAACTGACCCTGTGAGCAAGGGTCTCTGCTCTCAGCACTGAAGCCAGAGCAATGCAGTCCACGGGGGAAGAGATGAGCTCTTTGACCTTCCCCACCTCTTCTAAACACAGGCTAAAGTTTTTTCTTAGGGTTTTCTTCTTATGACCCTCTTCTCTCATTCCAGAATTAGGGATTTTTTTTTCCAGAATCAAAAAATAAGGCCAATTTTAGTCCGAATTTTGCTTTTGGTTATAATTTACCTAGGAAGAGCATGAAGAAATCAGATTCCCTCCTTTGCATCCTGGTGAGGGAACACAATCCTCAGCAAGGTCTTTGCAGAGCTGTGTAGCATGGTGGGTCTGGGGACTTTGTCTCCCAGGTGGAAAGTATACATGGCCTTCTGAGCTCTATAGTCTAAAGCCTCTGAAAGCCAAGAACTCAGATCTAGGAGTCTAAATTTCTTACCATTTGAAATGTCTCTCCTGGAATTGGTTCAGATGTGGGAAATATGATTTGATCCTGTCTTTAATGATGAAATTTTGACAATGTCTATTAAAATTAGCAATGAGCTAACCTTATTTTAGTCAGCTTTTTTGATGCTGTGACCCAAAGACCTAACAAGAAAAATAGAGGGGGAAAAGTTTATTTGGGGGCTCATTCAGAAGTCTAGGTCCAAAGACTTCTGGTTCCATTTCTTGGAGCTCAAGGTAAGACAGGACATTAAGAAAGAAGAGTGTGGTGGAGGAAAACCCTGGGAACATGGCACCAGGAGAGAGAGAGATAGAGAGAAAGGAAGGAAGAAAGGGATGCTCTTCTCAACAAGGACAAAATGTAAACCCTAAAGGCATGCCCCCAGGGACCCACCTTCTCTAGCCATATCCTACCTGGTTACAGTTACCACCCAGTTAATCCCTATAGTGTATCAGTGCACTGATTAGGTTAAACCTCTTCTAAACAATCATTTCATCTCTAAACTTTCTTGCATTGTCTTATTCTTGAGCTTTTGGGGGATGCCATAACACCCTCTAATGCAAAATCTTGGCCTTTTAGTTTATTTTCTAGAAAATATAAAATTAAGACACAGGCTCCAAAAACAGAGCATACAAGAATTTTCACTACAGAGTTGTTCGTAATATTGGAAAATGGGGTAGGCCATTAGTTCTGTATGATTAAGGAAATGGTAAAATGAACTAGGACACGCCCATTCTATGGGTCAGTATGCCACAGGACAAAACACGATAAGAATTGCTTTTGACATTTAAAAGTAAATTGCATGACAATGTATAGTATCTCTTATTATTTATGTAAAAATGTTTGGACATAGAGCAAAACTGTGTATTTATATGTGTATTTATAATACATAGGAAAAGGTATGGGACAATGTATGCCAAATTGATGTTACTCCTCAATCCAGGGGAAGACTGTGATAAAAATAGGTAAAGCAGGATGTAAACATGTCATAGTTCTGGGTTTTTACTATGAAAATGTCCATATGTCTGAATTTTTAGGAAGTAGCATAATTATATATTAGTTGAATAATATCTCTTTTTAAGATTGGCAAGCAGTTTTGAGGCCAGTTTGAGCAACTTAGCAAGACCTTGTCTCAAAATAAAAGTAAAAAGTGGGTTGGGGGTATAGCTCAGTGGTAGAGCACCCATGGGTTCAGTCTCTGGAAAAGACTGGCAAGTATGCAATATAGGGACAGGATGTAGGTTAATAGGCCTGCTGCCTCCATGTTCCTGAGAGATCAGAACTCAAATTTCTCTTTGGCTGATATTTTCCCTGACTAGGAAAGCTAGTGTAGTCCTAAGGATGGTACTTTACTGGGCTATTTGAAGTCAAGTAAGAGGACATCACTAAAGAAAAGAGAGGACAGTTTGTGATGTAGAGGTTAAAAACCCTTGTTAAAGGGTCGTCCATCCTCCAAACCACACCTCCTCCTGGAATCCTGTTTTCAGAAACTTTTCCCCTAAACGTGGATCTGTCCTTACTGTGGAGACCCAGCCTCCTCTACACCTGCTTGCAGCCAGACAGGCAGTGATTCCTGGTCCCTTCTGTCTCTTGTCTCCCAACTGCTCATTCCATGCTTGGGATTCACTCTGCAAGTGGCCAACCCACCCTTGACCCTGCAGGTCTGGTGGCATGGGGAGACTATGATTTACATTATTCCATAAATTTCAGCAGCACAGAGGTAGTTGCCTACCCTGGAAAAATTTCTTGATAGATGACTGTGGGGAAAAAAAAATACCAGATCACTGAACTGGCATTTTAACTGGAGGAAAGGGAAGACAGAGGTGAGCTTAGAGAGGAACCTGCCCCCTGCCATATGCTAAACGAGACATGTGCCTTGGTGGGAGGAATTTAAGATTCAATGTCCTCTGCCATTTAATGAAGTTTCTTTTGGTAAGGTCTACACATAAAGAGGTGACAGTCAGCTAAGAACTTTCTGGAAACAAAGTATAATTTTCCAATGGCAAATTGTAATTTTTTTTTAAAGAAAATATATAGTGCATGTACTTTGAGTAAAATAAAAAGCTATTGATATAACTATTTTGATTGGAATACTTGCCCAGGATTTATAATTCCTAGACCATTTTATACAAACAAGGTCTTCTTGACCCACACCATCTGCTTTGTTTTAAACAACCATACTGTGATGTAATTTACATACCACAATGTTTTAACTGTGTGACTCAAAGGTTTGTAGTAGTCTCTTTTCTGTTTATCGATCAACTCCCAACCTACTCCAGGCCTCTGGGCCCTCTTGCGCTCTCTGTCCCTTGCCCAGTGAGTTGCTTGGGGCTCTTCACACACCCTGCGTTGCCTGGAAAAGCACCCTTCATGTGATTGGCAGGCTAGGACCTACCTCCCAGAAGTTCAGCTTTTTTGGCAGAAAGAGACTATTTCTCCTCATAGCTGAGGTGCCTGGCCCATGGTACCAAATTAGAAGCATTTGCTGAACTTCCCCCTCCTGGGGACCTGGGGACAGGAATATCACAGATACTTTGGTAACAAATTCTCTTCGGTAACAAAGAGATGCTGTGACTCTTGTTTTCACTGCCCTTACTACATGTTTCCCCTTAAAACACCCTTTGTGTGACTTCATCTTGCATCCCTGAATTTGTTCAAGGTTTTAAAGTTGTCATAGTATTTTCATCTCTGTAGTTTAATTGGAAACTCAAACAGGATAGGTTTTTCCTCTTTAAAAGTATGTGAGTGTGCCTTTTCCCTGACATCCTCGGCAGCATTAATTGTTGCTTGTATTCTTTTTTTTTTTCTTTTTTTTTTATTGGTTTTTCACAACATTACAAAGCTCTTGACATATCATATTTCATACATTAGATTGAAGTGGGTTATGAACTTGATAATTGCCATTCTGACTAGGGTTGTTTTGATTTGCATTTCTCTAGTGGCTAGAGATGTCCAACATTTTTTCATGTATTTATTGATCGATAGTATTTCTTCTTCTGTGAAGTATCTGTCTGTTCAGTTTCTTATCCCATTTATGGCATTTGCCAGTAAATGGATGTAACTGGAGAATATTATGTTAAGCGAAATAAGCCCGTCCCCCCCAAAACAAATGTTTTCTCTGATATGTGTATTCTAATTCACAATAAGGGGGTGGAGCTAGGAAAGAATAGAGGTACTTTAGATTATGTAAAGGGAAGTGAAGGAATCAGACACTATACTCTATACACATAAATAACTATACAGCCATGGGATTCTACATCACGTACAAGTGGAAGAATGAGAAATTATACTTCATCTATGTATAATGTATCAAAGTCCATTCTACTATCATGTATAAGTAATTAGAACAAATAAAAAAATTAAATTAAAAAAGCAAAAAATGATAAAATCAAAGAGGGTGAATCAGCTTAAATTTGAAAACATATCAAAATTCTTAAAATTACAAAAGAAAGGAAAATTTGCCCAAGATTTCTTAATGAATACTGACTGAAATCCTGAATCCAGGTATTAAGACTTCTTTTCATTACCAGGAGACTTCAAGAACCAGGGCGGAGAAAGAAGACTGACTGGTCAAGTCAATATAAAAGAATTCAAGGAGTGCATTTTGTGGGCAGGCTCAGATCTTGATACAATATTATAGGATTATTATTGCTAGAAAGAAAAGGAAAAATATGTCCATATCCAGTATTGGTAAACAAGGAATCCAGATGGAACTTCCATAGGATGAGTTTCACAAAACATGACTTACACAAGAAATGAAGTAGGGCTTCAAGGGCTCGGATCCAGTAAGAGTCTACCAGAGTCAAAAAGCTAAATCCCCATGTGGCTGGCTAATGACTCCCATGGTTCTATCTCCCCGCAAAATTCATGGCATGGACATTTGGTCATTTAGGATTTAGTAAGAATTAAGAGATTCCATTTATGTAGTATGGTCTCATGAAAGTTTGTAAATTCTCCCTTCAGATCTTTGCTTTGAAATGTTGTAAATACTTATGCAATTTAAAGGCTTAATGAGGCAGGTTAGTTGGAATTAGCCTGAGAATGGCTTTGTAGAAGAAATCTGGGAGAATTAGTGTCCTTTTTTTCTTTTGTAACCAAAACATGTCCCTAATAAACAGTGAAACTGTAGCATGCATCCTGAACGTCACGTGTGTCCCCAGTACAGACCAGATGGATTAAAGGATGCTTGAGCCGACAGCATTATCTTCTGGGCTAATATGGCAGCAGTTATGGAAATTGACAAAGTAGTACCTCTGACATCTATAAACGTTGCAGATTATTCACAAAGAGACAAATTAGCCTTGATAGTTATTTAACTGAATGAAACCCACGGAGAGTAACTAAGGTCTTTGCCCAGAGACATATCAGTCCATGCAAGAAGTAAAAAGCCTCCATACCAAGCTTACCAACGCTACCCATGTTACCTGTGCATGCGCTCCTGCAGTACCCTGCTGCCTCTTTCTTGTTCCATGTCTTCTGATACATTTTTTCCCCACTGATGTTTAAAAAAAATGAAAAACCTGCCTAGAACTGTCTCCTCTTGCACAGGTATCAAGAGATGCTTGCATTCCCACTCACTTTAGCCTATTTGCTCCTTGGACCTCTCAGACTTTTTTGGTTGTACTTTGTTTTATGCACCATCTTGATTGCCCACATTAAAAAAAAAAGTTTTATAACCACAGTTTAGTTTTTTCTCCATTTCCTGTGTAGTAATTCCAAAAGTTGGAGAACAACACTAATGTTTATATTATCATGACATAGCAGAGACAAATACTGTGCCTCTAAGTTTCCAATGTCACCACCCTGATGGCACTGCAGAAGAAATGGAGATTCCTTTCTTGTGAACACAACCCTGATTTCTCAGGCCATGTTGAGTTTTGATTCCCACTGGTCTTTGTGATATATTTTGTCGTGCTTGCGGTTTCTGATCCGCCCCCATTCTGTACTTTTTTGTCACTATCTCTCCCTCTCACTTTTCCTTCTCTTCCTCCTTGTTTTCTCCTCCTCCTTCTATTCCCTCCTTCCTTCCCTCCCCCCACTCCACTCTCCTTCCTTCCTTCCTGCTTTATTGTAGATCCAGAAGCCTTTCCCAGTTGCATGAACACTCTGTCAAAGGCTCCTTTCTCAGGCTCCCCTGTCCCCCTACTCAACTCAAGGCAGGCTGCTCCTGGGCTAACCCACACCTGTCACTGTGGGGCTTCCAGAAAATGCTCTCCTGGATCACAGCTACTCTTTAATAGATGCCCATACAAACTTCTTTCCCATTTTCTGTATTTTTCAGGCAGAGAGTCTCAAGAGGCTGCTGGGTGTAGACTGCTTTCCTTAGGCTTCAATTTTCAGAAAAGTTAGTGAATTTCCATAAGATGCTTTAGGACAGTGGTTCTCCAAGATGATTGTGCAGCACAAGCACCTGGAGGGTTGATGGAGACCCAGATCTATGGGGTCCCCTCCAGAGTTTCTGCTTTGGTAAGATTCCATCTTGGGGCTCCAGAATTTGCATTTCCAAGAAGTTTCCAGGTAATATAGTGATGCTGCTGGTCCAGGGACCACACTTAGCAAACCCCTATGCTAGGAGAAAACGGATGTGAACGGGAGAGATACTTCTGGCCTGTTTCTGTCTCAGTCTCCTTTACTTCCTGGTTCCCAGTAAAGAAGGTCTCACTTTTTTTGTGTGAGTAATGCAAAAAGAAGGAACTCATCAACACCTGAGGATCAGCCGTCTAGGGATAGCTGTTGGAATTCTGGATCTATTTCAAAAAAAAATGAAGCATTCATAGGTCAGGGACCAAGCCTGATTTTAAAGTGTAGCTGGTGGCCCTTCTAAACTCTATGCTGAGAAGGCAGTGATTCTGGTGGGATGGTCTTAGGATCCATTTGAAATTTAGTAAGACACCCAGTCGGCCATGGATTCAGCTCAGCACTACCAAGAATAATGATAATTTTTCATCATTCAGCTTCTTGCATCTATTTCTTAATTGGTTGTTAATTTGGGGGATAGATGAAAAGTATAATTAATCCCTACCATTCAAATCCCAACAGAAAACTTAAAATTAACTTAATATTTCTGAGTTCTGCCACATCTACAAACATCTTTACTCTATCTATACACTTCACTAATGGCTCATTTGGGGAAACAAATATAGGAAAAGGGGATGCTTCCTTTTATAATTGTAATTATTTGTAAATGTAATTATTAGGTTATGGAGCCCAGAGTTAACAAATTTTCAAGACTTTTAGAAGTCTTGTAAATTTTGTAGATTTTATGTACTCTCAGTTTGGGGTCTCACCTTTTGTCATATGAAACATACAACAAAGCACTATCACAATATAATATGCAACATCATGCAAAGACAAAAATCTCTTTTTTTCTCTCTCTCTTCAGATATATAATACATTTTTTAATTATACCTCAAGAATATATCCTATATATATCTATATATTGTATCACATATATTATATGTAGATATATGCATATATGCATACATTATATATATATGTACATACCTATATCTATCTATCTATTGAGAAAGAGAGAGTAAGTATATCTCTGTAATAAACCTTCCCTTCTATAAAACATTTTTCTATAACTTAAGAAACTTATGGGCCTTCTGCACTGTCCTAATGTCTCAGGATAGCACAGCCCTGAGCATACAGTATTGCTGATGGGAATTTTGAAGTCAGTTTGATTTTGTTCTTTCATAAGTGATTAGTCTGCCCCTGGGAAAGGTTCTGGATCTTCTATTTATGCTTAGTTCTTGAACTTAGATAGCAATATACCTGTATTTGGTCATTCCTTTCTTATTATATTAGACACTTAATATACACTTTCAGTATGAGTACTGACAACCTTTATTATCTCTGGGAAATTGTTATCTATTTTGACTGACATTTTCACTCCTTCTGGTTTTTCTCTTTTCTAGAACTTCAAATATAGAGTAGAATTTTGTTGCATGAGAGTTCATTAAATAGATATGTCATCCTCCTATTGTGGCAAACTCGGTTTGCTCTTAGTAACATTTTCACACATTTATTCTTTATTTGAATTATTTTCTCAGGAATAATATTTATTAGGTCAGAGACCTGAAGATTTTAAGCATACTTGCTTGAGACTTCTGACATCAGAAGCCCTCTATGAAGAACATCTTCCAATCAGAAGAATTAAGTGTGGGACCCGTGGCTGCTCTCTGCTGGAACTCATGTCGCAAAAACTGTGCCCCATGGCAGGCAGGCTGGCCCTGACAGCATTCACGAATTTTGCAGACACCTGTGAGGCTGGCCCCCTTCTCTTCTTTACTTTAGCTTCTTTCAAATTATTGTCTCATTCAATGCCTGAGCCAGGACAAAGCACCCTCATGTAAAAGGTTTTACCTTGTGCTACACTGTCTATGGGCTTGAATGGGCAGAAAGTATTCAAAGACCATTGACCATGTGTGTCAGCCTCTCCCTAAATTCCTTGATCCATGAGGAATCTGTAGACAGCTGTGTCTTTGGAACTAGAAAAAAACCCAGGCCTCATCCCAGCTCATTCCAGTGCCTTGATTTTTAGAATTGTGAGGTTGGCTGATAGCCAGTGGATCCTGCTTGTGGGATAGAACAGGGCTGAATGCTTTGTTTGTTTTAATAAGGAAAGAAACAAATCACAGGACTTATTTTATAAGCTACAAAGGATTATTCAATGAAGAAACAAATAGTATTCTCCCAGTAAAGACTGAGGGTGAGTTCAGGATCTACATGACTTATGTCAAATGTTGTTATGAAGGTCAATTCCTCCAACTGCTCCAGATCCTGTGCCACTTGGGCCATATGAGCGAGCTTGGATATGAACATACTCTTCACTTAACCACAGTGACAGTCACTAACACATCTACCTTCTTGTCTGGTCTTTTGTAATGGTTTAGCAGAACATGGGCACAAGATTCTCATGGTTTTCCTCTCCATCATCTCCCAAGATTAGGGTTCCCTGTTGAACCTGTTTTGTACACTTGAGAATTCCAGGCTATTAACAATCTGTTCAGCAGCCCTTTATTGTGTCCATGTTATAGGAGAGCACAGTAGAGTGGACAGAAGGTGGAGTCTGAAACCCACTTGACTTCACTGTATCATTCTCAGCTGCATGATCTTGAGCTATTCATCTAGACTTAGGTAGCCTCAGTTTCTGTATTTATAAGATTCTTGTACTCCTGCGCTTATGATGTTTATTTAACTATCAGGAGAATAAGACTAAAGTATCGCTCAGATGTTGAAACCACTGGAAATATAAAAAATACTAATAACATAACAGGGGTTCTCGTGCAAAAAATGGAGAACATACTTGAATGTAAGTTGTCTGAAACTACACACACAACAAGAAAATCAAATGACATCTTTAACATACTCAAAGAAAAGATACATGAATCCTACTTGATCATGGTGCACAATTTTTTTGATGTGTTTTTGTATTCGATTCGTCAGAATTTTATTGAGGATTTTTGCATCTAGGTTCATCAGAGATATTGGTCTGTAGTTTTCTTTCTTTGAGGTGTCTTTGTCTGGTTTCGGAATCAGGGTGATGTTGGCCTCATAGAATGAATTTGGAAGAGCTCCCTCTTTTTCTATTTCCTAAAATAACTTGAAAAGTATTGGTATTAATTCTTCTTTAAAGGTTTTGTAAAACTCTGCTGTATACCCATCTGGTCCTGGGCTTTTCTTGCTTGGTAGTCTTTTGATGGCTTCTTCAATTTCATCTGTTGATATTGGTCTGTTCAAGTTGTGTGTATCCTCCTGACTCAGTCTGGGCAAATCAAATGACTTAAGAAATTTATCGATGTCTTCACTATCTTCTATTTTATTGGAATATAGGTTTTCAAAATAATTTCTAATTGTCTTCTGTATTTATGTAGCATCTGTTGTGATATTGCCTTTTTCATCCCGTATGTTAGTAATTTGAGTTCTCTCTCTTCTTCTCTTCATTAGCATGGCTAAAGGTCTGTCGATCTTATTTATTTTTTCAAAGAACCAACCTTTAGTTTTGTTAATTTTTTCAATAGTTTCTTTTGTTTCAATTTCATTGATTTCCGCTCTGATTTTAATTATTTCTTGCCTTCTGCTACATTTGCTGTTGTATTGCTCTTCCTTTTCTAGGGCTTTGAGATGAAGTGTGAGCTCATTTATTTGTTGGTTTTTTCTTTTTTTGAGGAATGACCACCAGGCGATGAATTTTCCTCTTAAAACTGCTTTCATTGTGTCCCATAGATTCCGATATGTTGTGTCTATATTTTCATTTATCCCTAAGAATTTTTTGATTTCCTCCTTTATGTCTTCTGTAACCCATTGATCATTCAGTAACATATTGTTCATTTTCCATGTGATGTAGGATTTTTCCTTCCTTCTTTTATCATTGATTTCCAGTTTCATTCCATTATGATCAGATAAAATGCAAGGTATTATCTCCACCCCTTTATATTTACTGAGGGTTGCCCTATGGCATAATATATGGTCTATTTTTGAGAAGGATCCATGTGCTGCTGAGAAAAAAGTATATCCACTTGATGATGGTTGATATATTCTATATATGTCAGTTAAGTCTAGGTTATTTATTGTGATATTGAGTTCTATAGTTTCTTTATTCAACTTTTGTTTGGAGGATCTGTCCAGTGGTGAGAGAGGTGTTGAAGTCACCCATAATTATTGTGTTGTGGTCTATTTGATTCTTGAACTTGAGGAGAATTTGTTTTATGACTGTCGCAGCACCATTATTTGGTGCATAAATATTGATAATTATTATGTCTTGTTGGTGAATGGTTCCTTTTAACAGTATATAATGTCCTTCTTTATCCCTTTTGATTAACTTTGTCTTGAAGTCGATTTTATTCGATATGAGGATGGCCACCCCTGCTTGCTTACGAGGACCATGTGCATGGTATATTTTTTCCCATCCTTTCACCTTCAGCCTGTGTATGTCTTTTCCAATCAGATGTGTCTCCTGGAGACAGCATATTGTTGGATTTGTTTTTTTAATCCATGATACCAGCCTATATCGCTTTATTGGAGAGTTTAAGCCATTAACATTCAGAGTTACTATTGATATATGGTTTGTACTTCCATCCATGTTTGATTATTTATCCTTTTTTTAAAAAAAATTAGTTTGTTTCTCCATGATTATCTTTCCCCTCGCCCTCTGTCTTTACCGAGGCACTTCCTACTGATGGTTTTGGTTATTGTTTTTCATTTCTTCCTCGTGTAGTGTTTTGCTCAAAATGCTTTGCAATGCTGGTTTTCTGGCTGCAAATTCTTTTAACTTTTGTTTATCATGAAAGACTTTTATTTCATTGTCATACCTGAAGCTTAATTTTGCTGGATACAGAATTCTTGGTTGGCATCCATTGTCTTTCAGTGTTTGAAATACATTGTTCCATGACCTTCTTGCTTTCAGTGTCTGTGATAAAAAATCCGTTGTTAACCTTATTGGTTTACCCCTGAATGTAATCTGTCTCCTTTCTCTTGTAGCTTTTAATATTTTCTCTTTGTTCTGTATATTGGATATCTTCATAACAATGTGTCTTGGCGTTGGTCTACTGTGATTTTGTGTGCTTGGTGTCCTGTATGCATCTTCAATTTGTATATCTGTTTCCTTTTTTATTTCTGGAAAGTTTTCTGTAATTATTTCATTCAGCAGGTTACTCATTGCCTTGGTTTGAATCTCTGTACCTTCTTCTATCCCGATGACTCGTAAGTTTGGTTTTTTTATGTTATCCCATAACTCTTGGATGTTTTTCTCGTGATTTTTTACCAGCTTTCTGAGTTGGCTAGACTCTTTTCAAGATGATATATTTTGTCTTCATTATCTGATGTTCTGGCTTCTACTTGCTCCACTCTGTTAGTGATACTCTCAATTGAGTTTTTAATTTGGTTTATCGTTTCCTTCATTTCTAGAATTATTGTTTGATTATTTTTTTATAATCTCTATCTCCTGATAAAGATGCTTAACTTCTTCTTTTATCTGTTTATGTAATTCATTCTCAATGTGTTCTTTCGCTGCTTGAATTTGCTGTCTTGTATCCTCTTTAAGGTTCCATTCCATCTGTCTAAGGTGTTCCTTGAGTTCTTTATATGACCATTTTTCTGATGACTCTAGGTCCTCCTGAATATTTAGGCTGTCCTGCATTGTTTGTACTCCTTTTCTTCCTTGCTTTTTGAAGCTGCTCATGTTACTTCTTGTTCTGTTTGACTGATGAATTACTGTTTACTCCTATAAATTTATTTGATGCTGTAGCCGCAGGTTTCAATGAAGTTATCTCCTCCGCCGCAGTCTCAAGATCAAGTATGATTCATCCCTGGGATGCAAGGATGGTTCAATATACAGAAATCAATAAATGTTATTCACCACATCAATAGACTTAAAGATAAGAACCATATGATCATCTCGATAGACGCAGAGAAAGCATTCGACAAAGTACAGCATCCCTTTATGTTCAAAACATTAGAAAAACTAGGGATAACAGGAATTTACCTTGACATTGTAAAAGCTATCTATGCTAAGCCTCAGGCTAGCATCATTCTGAATGGACAAAAGTTAAAGGCATTCCCTCTAAAATCTGGAACAAGACAGGGATGCCCTCTATCACCACTTCTATTCAATATAGTTCTTGAAACACTGGCCAGAGCAATTAGACAGACGAAAGAAATTAAAGGCATAAAAATAGGAAAAGAAGAACTTAAATTATTGCTATTTGCAGATGACATGATTCTATACCTAGAAGACCCAAAAGGGTCTACAAAGAAACTACTAGAACTAATAAATGAATTCTGTAAAGTGGCAGGATATAAAATCAACACACACAAATCAAAGGCATTTCTGTATATCAGCGACAAAACTTCTGAAATGGAAATGAGGAAAAACACTCCATTCACAATATCCTCAAAAAAAAAAATACTTGGGAATCAACCTAACAAAAGAGGTGAAACATTTATACAATGAAAACTACAGAACCCTAAAGAGAGAAGTAGAAGAAGATCTTAGAAGATGGAAAAATATACGCTGTTCATGGATAGGCAGAAATAACATCATCAAAATGGCGATATTACCAAAAGTTCTCTATAGGTTTAATGCAATGCCAATCAAAATCCCAACGGCATTTCTTGTAGAAATAGATAAAGCAATCATAAAATTCATATGGAAAAATAAAAGACCCAGAATAGCAAAAGCAATTCTAAGCAGGAAGTGTGAATCAGGCGGTATAGCGATACCAGATTTCAAACTATATTACAGAGCAATAGTGACAAAAACAGCATGGTACTGGTACCAAAACAGGCCGGTAGACCAATGGTATAGAATAGAGGACACAGAGACTAATCCACAAAGTTACAACTATCTTATATTTGATAAAGGGGCTAAAAGCATGCATTGGAGGAAGGATAGCATCTTCAACAAATGGTGTTGGGAAAACTGGAAATCCATATGCAACAAAATGAAACTGAATCCCTTTCTCTCGCCATGCACAAAAGTTAACTCAAAATGGATCAAGGAGCTTGATATCAAATCAGAGACTCTGCATCTGATAGAAGAAAAAGTTGGCTCCGATCTACATATTGTGGGGTCGGGCTCCAAATTCCTTAATAGGACACCCATAGCACAAGAGTTAATAACAAGAATCAACAAATGGGACTTACTTAAACTAAAAAGTTTTTTCTCAGCAAGAGAAACAACAAGAGAGGTAAATAGGGAGCCTAGATCCTGGGAACAAATTTTTACTCCTCACACTTCAGATAGAGCCCTAATATCCAGAGTATACAAAGAACTCAAAAAATTAGACAATAAGATAACAAATAACCCAATCAACAAATGGGCCAAGGACCTAAACAGACACTTCTCAGAGGAGGACATACAATCAATCAACAAGTACATGAAAAAATGCTCACCATCTCTAGCAGTCAGAGAAATGCAAATCAAAACCACCCTAAGATACCATCTCACTCCAGTAAGATTGGCAGCTACTATGAAGTCAAACAACAACAAGTGCTGGCGAGGATGTGGAGAAAAGGGTACACTTGTACATTGCTGGTGGGACTGCAAATTGGTGCAGCCAATTTGGAAAGCAGTTTGGAGATTCCTGGGAAAGCTGGGAATGGAACCACCATTTGACCCTGCTATTGCCCTTCTCGGACTATTCCCTGAAGACCTTAAAAGAGCATGCTACAGGGATACTGCCACATCGATGTTCATAGCAGCACAATTCACAATAGCTAGACTGTGGAACCAACCCAGATGCCCTTCAATAGATGAATGGATAAAAAAAGTGGCATCTATACACAATGGAGTACTATGCAGCAATAAAAAATGACAAAATCATAGAATTTGCAGGGAAATGGATGGCACTAGAGAAGATTATGCTTAGTGAAGCTAGCCAATCCCTAAAAAACAAATACCAAATGTCTTCTTTGATATAATGAGAGCAACTATGAACAGAGCAGGGAGGAAGAGCAGGAAGAAAAGATTAACATTAAACAGAGACATGAGATGGGAGGGAAAGGGAGAGAAAAGGGAAATTGCATGGAAATGAAGTGAGACCCTCATTGCTATACAAAATTACATATAAGAGGTTGTGAGGGGAATGGGAAAATAAACAAGGAGAGAAATGAATTACAGTAGATGGGGTAGAGAGAGAAGATGGGAGGGGAGGGGAGGGGGGATAGTAGGGGATAGGAAAGGTAGCAGAATACAACAATTACTAATAGGGCATTATGTAAAATTGTGGATGTGTAACCGACGTGATTCTGCAATCTGCATTTGGGGTAAAATTGGGGGTTCATAACCCACTTCAATCTAATGTATGAAATATGATATGTCAAGAGCTTTGTAATGTTGTGAACAACAAATAAAAATAAATAAATAAATAAATACCCCCCCCAAAAAAAGAAAAAAAAAGAAAAGATACAAAACCAAAAATCAATGTCAGCCTTGACCACTACACCCAGAATTTGCCCTCAAATTATTAATAATGAATAGGAAATAAAGAACTTTTGCCCTTTAGACAAGAACTGAGAGAAGTGGTTACTGAGGAAACTGCATAAAAGGAATGCTAAAAAGTTCTTTGGAGAGAAGAAACATTATAGTAGGCAGCAACTTAGATTTATGCATAAAAGGGTCATTGTCTAAAGTAAAAAGGGTTAGCAAAATATGTGTGTTCACAGCATTTGCAGAAATAAAAATTGATGACAACAACTGTATAAAAGATGGAAAGAAAAAGGTTGGAATATGATTGTGTAAGAAAATGGAAAGAAATTCTTTACAACCTAGTGGTAGTTAGTGATTTCTTATTATACAAAAGTCACAATATGTGAATTTAAAAAATGTTAAATGGATATAACAATACTAAAAA
The DNA here is from genome assembly GCF_964194105.1 of Spermophilus citellus. NCBI lineage: Eukaryota > Metazoa > Chordata > Mammalia > Rodentia > Sciuridae > Spermophilus > Spermophilus citellus. The sequence goes on from NC_138185.1 coordinate 19,020,628, forward strand.
AAAATACATAGTCCACTTAAAAAATGGGCAATAAAATTTAGCAAATTCTTTTTTTTTTTAAAGAGAGTGAGAGAGGAGGGAGAGAGAGAGAGATAGAGAGAGAGATAGAGAGAGAGAGAGAGAGAGAGAATTTTTTAATATTTATTTTTTAGTTCTCGGCGGACACAACATCTTTTGTTGGTATGTGGTGCTGAGGATCGAACCTAGGCCGCACGCATGCCAGGCGAGCGCGCTACCGCTTGAGCCACATCCCCAGCCCTTTAGCAAATTCTTCACCAATGAAGGCGTGCCAATGATACAAAAGGACATGAAAAGATCATTAATAATTATCAAAATGCAAATTAAAGTTAAATTAGATATAACTGCTGCTACCTCAGAAGACAGGTCGCTAACACTCGTCCGTAGAAATGAGGGCGTGGGGCAATGCAGCAAGAAAGAAAAAGAGGACAGCTACGTTAGGGAAAGTGAGCAATTTCTTATCAGGTGAAGTATACACTTACACACAGCAATTTGACTGACATATGGCTGTTTATCTTGACTTTGTTCATAATGACCAAACACTGAAAACAAAACAAATGCCTTTTGTCTTCTGAACAGATAAGCACACTAACATATCCATCTGTGGAATACTATCAAGCAATAGAAAGGAATGTATTTAACAACGGAAATGAACTTCAACACCCAACTAAAGGAAACCAGATTTGAAGTGCAAAGATATGGGGATAGAAATCAGGTCACTGATTATCAGGGGCTGGGCTTTTAGAGACAAGTCGTCTATAAAGAGGTGCAGGGGGGCTTTGGGACGATGAAACTGTCCCCTGTCTTGATTATGCTGGTGACACATACTTGGATATATCTGTTAACACTTACAGATTGAACAACGAAAGGGGTAAATTTTAGTGTGTGTAAATTATACCTAATTCTTTTAAAGCCTGCTTTCCAGATATTTTGGGATTTTTACACATCTTCTTTGTTTAATTGATTTCTAACTTAATTCCTCTCGTCAGAGAACCTACTTGATGTGATTTCAATACTTTGCGATTTATTGAGACTTACTTTATGGCCAAGCAGCTGGTCTGTTTGGTAAATGTTCCATTTGTACTTCAATAAATGTGTATTCTGTGTTCATTGAATGCAGAACAACAACAAAATAACCTGAAATCTAAATGGCTAGTAGTTACCTTAACTAATAAATACAGATGTTAACCCTTAGAATCTCTCAACTTCATCTTGATGAAGTTTACCTCTTTAATTCCTTAACAATGAGTATTGCCTTCAGTAGGGCCGGTTAAGGCAAAATTGAAAATCCTATGATAATTCTCTCTTCTTTACTGTTCATTATCCCTTTTTTCATTCCTTTCTCCATTCACTCCCACCTGAGACAGGAACCTGTGATAGAAAACTTCTTATGAATGCAGCTTGTTATCTTATGGAAGATGAAATGTGGTAAATTAATGGTCCCTGATTTGTCCCCTATAACAAAGTCATTTAAGTAAGCACACAGAGGAATGTCAATGCTTGATCTAAGGACTACTCATTTGGAAAAAAGAGGCATGGTCTGGGACTGACCTAACCCTACATACAGTCCAATGAAACTATTTACAATGGATGTCACCTGAAATAGCTCAATCATTCTGAAGTTCCATTTTTTTTTTCACCTGTAAGAAGGAGAAGATAATAGAGCCTAAATTTGCATAAAATGTGCAGCTCATGCATCTCCAGGCACAAAAATGCTCACTATGGGCTGTACTTAAAGTGAGGATGTCTGGTGTGAAGCTTAAAGTGGATTTTGTTTGTCTGGGACATGAGGCTGAGCTTATAAACTGACATGTCTCCTAGGAGAGATAGGAACCTTCTTATAGGACATGGTAGAAACAAGAAGAGACCATCTCCCCTATGAAAGATCTGATGCTGTTTCCTCTTCATTTGTGATTAACTCTTCCATGTGCTGGGCCAATTTGCAAAAAATTAATGAGATGTTTGGATATGGGGGTGAGTATTAGTAGATTTCTCAACAGGATGTATTTTCCCCACCCTTCCACTGAAACCATTTAGAGAAAAAGGTTTTTTGAATGAAATTTACCTCTCTAATTCCTTAACAACGAGTATTGCCTTCTAAAAAAATAAAAAAATAGAGATTGAGGGGGAAATAATTCTAGAATTTAACTATCCTTTTAGTTAGCTATATAAATAGAATTTGCAAGCCTGAGATAGGTCTTAACACACAATTCTCTTCATTTATCACTTGGAACACAAAATGGGGCCCATGATTTTTGAAAAATTTGCATTTTCTTGGGGTCACTGCAGTTTTGCTGAATTATATGCTACATTCCCAGGAAGAAGTCTGGTAGCCCTCCCTCCTGAGACAGGTGTGGGGACAAGGAAATAGCCAATGGCTAGAGCTGCTTCATCCTACGTTCAAGTCGGCGATAAATGCTAAGCATTCGAGTTTGCAAATTCTGTTCTGGGTTCCCATATGTTGAATGAAAAAAAATCAGTGTTGAAGGAGCATTTATTAAACTCTTTCTGAATGGTAGTGGGCTGGTTAGAAAAGGCAGGAGAAAAATTAAGTCACAAAGCACCCAGGTTTGAAATCTTTCAGTTGCCAATTAGCTGCTCAACTTAGCTCTTACCTGGAACCTAAGTTTCTTCCTTATTAACTGATGATGGTAGAGGTAGCTGGAATTGTAAAGAGCTCATGAACTTGGATCTTCCAAGGACAAGGCAGTACCTGGCACAGGGTAAGCACTTACTATTTATGCTGTCACATAGTTTCACCCAAACTTGACAATGACTTTATGAGGGACAAATAATTTCTATCAAATAAATAGAAATAAGGAAAATGAGGCTCAGAGAACTGAGATGACTTGTTCCTAGCCATATCATTAATAAATAGAAGAGCTATTCTCTTTATTCAGTAGTCGTTTCATTCCACTTCCCTATTAAGAATGCTTCCAGGGAGAATGAGATGTCCCTGAATGAAGCCCAAATCGGGTTCTGTCTGGGGATGCAGGGTTGTCCCCTGTCTTCTTTGACTTGGTTTTCTTATCTAACAAGAATGAATGAACACTACATGTTATATACTCCAATCCAGTTTCTTTAGAGCAAAGCATGATTTTCTTTCTTTTTTTTTTTTTTCTATCTAAGGATGTTTGGGAATTCATTCCATCTTTCTGTCCTTCATCAAAACCATCAGGGAAAAAGGGCATGGAATGAGGATAAAGAATTTGACAGCAGTCTGCAAACCAAACATCTCTCAGAGCTAATATCTGGTATCTTTGGGCTGCTCCTAGGAGACAGTGGCCTTTCTGGAGAGAGTTCTCTTCAGCAACCTTGAAGAGGTTGGAGTCTTTCATCTGTCAATCCTGGCTTCCTTACTACCTTGTCCTAACTTAGCCCCTATAAATACTCATTCAGATCCAACAAATAGCCTTCTTCTTGACTCAACCCAGATCTAACCAATTAGTTTGAATTTACTGGCCAGTTTTTTTTTTTTTTTTTTTTTTGAGGAGGAGGTTAATGGGTTATTCATTTCTGGCAACCACTATGTACAGAGACGTTGAGATCAAACGAATTGGGGGGATATGTGTATGTGTGTGCACACATACATACATGCAGGATTCTGTTTACATTTTGCCAAAGTCATATCCTAAAACCAAGGTCTGGATTTCTCCCCTTGCCCCTGACCAAGGCATCAAATTACCTTCCCTTGCCAACCAGCGATCACATTTCCCAATGAAAGATAAAAATCAAGTTCAATTGCAGTAGGGAAATTGTTAGCATGTGCTAAAGGTGGGACGTTTCCTTTTCAGCAGAACTAATGGTTCTCAGGTGCTGATGAAATAACCAAAGAAAGTCCTTCATACAGGAAGGGATGAGGATGTGTTCGCGATATTTACAGGGAGAGGGCCGGGCCCTTCAACAGCAGGATGGAAGGTAATATTTTCATGAACCACCTACAGAACACTGTAGAGAAATTAAGTGACCTGAATTTTCAATATAAAGTCGATATCTAGTTTACATCTAGGATGACCATATAATTTATCTTTCAAACCAGGGCACTTTTGAGAATAAAAGATAATTCTATGAATGACTATTTCCTGTTCATTCTACATATAACCTCTCATCACCCCTTCCTATCTCTTCTTAACCGCCTCCCCAAGGTTCAGGCTTGGATTGTAAATCTGGGAAAACAAACTCTGTGTAGGTTTAGTACAGCTGGCTGAGTACTGGGTATTTCGGGCAGGGGTAGTGTACCAGCTGTAACACCAAGATATTTATAGTCCACGTTTGCCCATGACCTTTCAAAGCAAAGTTAGGCACCCAGAGTGGTCACATTTCCTCTGAAACATTTGGAATGTTGGCAGGCAGACCCAGGCGATTTACATGCACCAATTGCATGGTCTTTAGTTGGGGGAGGAGGGATTGGTTGGGAGCAGAGGAATGTAGGAGACCATCAGAGATTTCCTGGTCTTTACTGAAAACGGAAGGCCCCGCTTGGGTTTCTGCAGCTTGAAGCCACATTTTAGGCATGCTGCACATAGTGGTTCCCCAGGGACCAAGAGTCTTGTGTTACCAGAGTTCAGCAGTTTGGCCAGGAAAATCAACACCCCACTGCTAAAGGTTAAGAGTTTATCCAACTGATTTTTTTAAAAACAGTTTTGGCTTTTTCTACAGGCCTGTAATGCAACTGGGGAACAGGCTCTACCCTTTGGGTCTGAACTCCTGGGGTCTTGGCTGTGGGAGTGTACATGAGCTGGAAACAAAACCACCAGCAACTAATGCTTCTGAGATAATCAGACTCACAGACTCGGGAAGGCCAGTTCTTTACACCACCCAACATAACCCTTTCACTTTATAGATGAGGAAACTGGAAAGAACCCAGGAGCCCCAGTGTGTTTCTAGACATTATTGAAGCACTTCTGGAGTTCTAGAACATTCTTCCATAACATGTCTAGGTCAACGTACCCTCCATTTAGCTCCTTCATGTCCTTTGTAGAATGAACATTAAACTCTTTTTGAGTATAAATGAGACAAATTTCTTTAGTTTCCATTGGAACATATAATAAAAGAGAACTTCTTTTTCCTTGGAGTATTGAGAGAACAGGTGTGAACTGGGAGCAAAGGACAGTCATCTTTCCATCCATGAGACGCCAACAGAAAGCAAAGCTGAGATGAGGAAGGAGGGACTGGAGTCAAGCAATATTATGTGAATTGTCTGGACATAGCCATTATGATTTTCTATTCTTAAAATATTTAATTTAATAGCCAACACACACCCTTTCCAGTTTAAACAATTTGAATTGCATTTTCTTTCACATAACCAAAAATGCCCAATATAAAAAGATAGTGATGTGTCCAAGGACATGGTAAATAAAAATCTCCAGCACTTATATTAAAATTTTCAATCTCAAGTAGAATTATTTTCTCTATATATTTTTAACCATTCATTCTCAGGAATGAGTGTGCAAATGACCATCTATCAGCTGATATAAAGTTCACTGCCTGCACTGATACCGAAGCCAGACAATGCAGAGTTGGGTAGCAGGTGCATCCTCCAGAGTGATGGCCCTTTCCATTTGAAGCTCTTCACAGAGTGCCAGAGAAAGAGGAACGAGCAAGGATAACTTCATTCTCTTACAAATGCAAAATTGAATATTTGACCTAGTTATATAGGACACTACCAGATTTTGCTGAAGAATCCATTCTGCTCAGTTTGAAAGAAGGAAAACCCAGGAATCATGTGCATTGACTGCAAATTTCTCAAGCTGTGAAAATGGGTGAGAGGTAGACATGTTTTTTATGTTCTCAGGGAGAGATCTAAGCCTAAGAGTAGGAAGATAAGGGGAAGCAGACTTTTAACCACCACTAACAAAAAATTACTTAACCAGTCTTCAATAATATAACCAGTTAAGGCTTGATTAATTTTGTTCAAAAGAAAATCCTAAAATAGATAGAAGTAATAAATTAATATTCTTTCCAATCTCTTCCCACTCTTATTTTAGAATTCTGAGAGTTTGGTGGTAGAAATTTTTGGCCAGGCTGAGAAGTATTTTGAGGTTGGGAGGGAGGTGGGAGGCTAAGACCCCCTGCACGTGCATTGCAAACAAGGCACTCGATGTCTGAGTTTTCCTTCTTTCAAACTGAGCAGATTGGATTCTTTTGCAAGACTTGTTAGCATTGTCTATTTTAACTAGGCAAAATATTCAATTTTGGATTGGAAAAATGACGTAGTCCAGGTGGGAGAGAATTTTGCCTCCTACCCTATGTTCTGAAATTTCTTATTCTCCATGAAGCATAAGAAAGGATCAATACATTTCTCCAGAAGGATCCCCAATGAACATTGCATTTACTCTGTCTTACATAGTGGCAGTTTAAGTTCTATTAGCAGAGTGGCCGACAAAGAGAAGGAGCAAACAGAATGACCATGAGTAGTGGAGACCCTACTATACGGGTGGCTTGTAGAAAAAGATGCTTAATAGTATTGAGAGTAAGGTAAGTTCAAATCCGATTCATAAATATAAATTAAAGCAATTGACAAACTAAAGAGACATTTTTGTAACATTAGTAAAAATGCTATTGAGGAATCTCCTTTAAATAAATAATATTAGAATGAAGATGTTTAGGAAATAGAAAAAGTAAACTTTTCCTTTTACTGAATCTCAATCTTTAGAAATAATTAACATACTTCAATAATTTTTTTTCAAATATATTTTATATGTGTATATATTTGTTTTTTCAAAAATTGGAATTGGGTGCATTTTATTTCAATTTAGTTTTCCTTTTTGAATAATTTCAGGAACATTTTCTCAGTTATTAGATATTCTTGAACGGCATGATTTAATGGACATGTGGCTTCTTTATATATATATATATATATAAATACATTTGTTTACTTTTAGAGGTCAGTTGTTTTCCAATTTTTGCTTTTATAAGTAATGCTGTGATGAACACACACATGCATATATATATATATATATATATATATATATATATATATATATGAATAAGCTCATCTCTGATTATTCTACATAAAATTAATAGCTACAGAGATTTATTTTCCAAGAAATGAATGTTGTTTCCTTGTACTTAAAGGCATTGTTTTTCTAAACACATTTTTAAAAATATGCAATCTTCTAATCTATAGATGAACTATGTGAAACTTTTCTGTTATTGAACCTGTTCATTTATTTAGTACTGGGAATTGAACCCAGGGACAGTATACTACTGAGCTACTTCCCCACTCCTTTTGTATTTTTATTTTGAGACAGGGTCTTGCTAAGTACTGAGGCTGTCCTCAAATATGAAATCCTCCTGCCTCAGCTTTCAGGATTGCTGCACCACCCCATCCAAGTTGAACCATTTAAATTATTGACCTATTCTTTCTCCATTAATCTCCTTCTTCCTCAGTGTCTCTGAAAAGTGTTTTGTAAGTTATTTTCAATAAAGTTCTTGTACATATCTTATTTAATTTTTTTCTTAGGCATATTATATTTATGAGTCTATTGTGATTATTTTTTGGATATATTTCCCCATTATGAATGATTTATAAAACACAAATGCAATATGTATTTGCTATTCATTAGATATGTGAGTCTTCTCTGTAAGCAATATCATCTTATAGTTATTTATTCCTGTATATTTTTAACAATTAAGCAAATGATTGATTTGTTAAAAATGGATTTCTATAGGGTCCAGTGGCACACACCTGTAATTCTGCTGATTCAGGAAGCTGAGGAAGGAGGATCCAAGTTCCAGGTCAGCTCAGCTACTTAGCAGGGCCCTAAACAACTTAGCAAGACCCTGTCTTGAAATAAAAAAATAAAAAAGGCTGGGGATGTGGCTCAGTCATAACCCTGAGTTAAATTTCCAGTATCCAAACAATAATAACAAAACAAAACCCACCAAATAATTCCTTTGTTCTCTAATATTTATGGATTATTCAGACTTTTAAAATGTTATTTAGTAATCTAAAATTGATACATTGCTTTAAAATAATATTTAATGTTCAAAATAATTTCTAAAATTCTAGAAATTTTCCTAATTATCTCTCATATTTACTCTCTGCTGAAAGTTTAGTTTTGTTCTTTTTCTATATCCTGTTTTTCGTTGTTATGGTTAATCTCCACCTCCTGCTCCATTGCCCAATAGTTCTTTTCAGGACTCAGTCTAGATTTTGTCTTTTCAAAAAACCAAACTCTGCCCTCCTTGGTTCTCTATACCTATGATTGTTTTTATTCATTAAGTTTTTCATTTATTACTTCATTTCTTCTTCCTTTAGGGTCATTTTATTGCATCCTTCCCAATGTAGTTTCCGTAGTGCATTTTCTATAATATCAAAACACACAAAGCACACGCACCTTAATTTGTACGCTGGCTCATTTATTTTAAATACACATGTGTTTTAGGATAAAATTTCCCTATAAATGTCACTTTGATTGACTCCATTAACTTTGGTGTTTTAACTCCGTTGATGTTTCCTGATAGACCTTACAGTTTTTGCTTTGACCAATAAGTAACTTAGAGATAGTTTTAATACTCCAAACATATCACAGTTTTGTGACATTTGCACTGATTTCTGAAATAGTTAGAAAGTGCTTAAATAGCAATTTTGGTAATTGTTCTTTATAATTTGTTGAGACTCTCTATGACCTAGCCCAAAGTCAGGTTTTATAAATAGTTCAATTGTGCATAAATGAAACAGGTATTCTTGAACTATTGGGTCTAATGGTCTCTGCATGGCCAGATAATTAAGATTTTAATATAGTTTATTTTCCCTAGTGCCTAATGTTATCTAACTTACAGATTCTACTTTTTCATATTTGTTTGTTTTACTGTTTTCTTCTTTCCCTTCTTCTCCAATGATGCATACGTACATACAATTGTTCCCTTTTTAAAATTTTTAATTTATTAGTTTATACTTTTATACATTTCTTCTTATTCTATTTATGCTTATTTTATTGTTTTATGCTAGTTTCTTAATTTCAATAGTTAGGTCATATTTTCTCATTGCATCTTGCTCAATAAAATTGCGCAGTGAGGAGACTGCACCTGGACTGCTCTAGCTATTGGTACCAGTATCCTATTGTCTTCCAGTTTTTGCTTTCTCTTTCTTTATGGTTATTTGAATTATTTTAATGCCAATATATTTATTAATTCTCATCTAATGTCTCTGCAGGTTATAGTGTCACCAGAGAATATCTTATAGGACTTTTGGATAACTTACTCTGAAAGTAGATTGGACTAAAATTGATTGAACATGTCATAATTTTCTGGCACTTACATAAAATTCCCCAATAATGGCCTTAATCTAATGAAGTATCTTGTTCTTCTGGCATGAGTCTCTTGAGGTCCTTGCTTCTGTGCATCTGCTCATGTGGAGTGAATTCCTCCAACAGTGAAGTCCCCTTCCCCTAAAGATCTGCTCATCTATTTGGGTCACTTTAAAATGGTGTTTCCCTCTTGAATTCTTTCCTAATTACCTCAGTTGAATAAGATCTTTCTTACAGCTGAGCAATTTGTTAATTACTTAATATGATCATGGCACCTATCATGTCTTATTTTATAATTTCTGACAGTAAATGTTCATCTTCTTGAGGGCACAATTAAATACATAGAATGAGTGATATTATGTAATAGAACCTTAGATATTTGTTGGGTCAGACTCAAATTCAAATTCCAAAATAGAAAAATCTTTGTTCCTTAGTGGGAATAATTTTCCTGCACTGGACTGGCTGGAATATAGACCCTGAACTTTGTGGATTTTGCAAGTTCAATTGGATTAATACAAAATTGTTCTCCACACAAATGGTAACATTTGCTGTTAATAATGAACAGTACTACTGGTCATAGAGAAATTGAAGCCACCTGTTCCAAGTTACACTTACACCTCCTCATTCGCTTTTTTTTTTTTTCTGGGTCTTGAAACCCCCACTGTATCTCTGCTTTCTCTACTGGTAAACCTTCCCCAGGGAAAGTCAATTCTGAAGGCAATTTTCCAAGACCATTTGCAGAATTGGCTGGAACTTAAGCTGTAACAAGAAAGGGCATTTATTCTGGGACCTCAAAATAGAATTTGAAAGAGACATTGCTGAACTTGTTTCAGAGATAGACCCTAAGTGCATCGGTTTTATTTCTCTATGTATTTACGCTAAACCTAACATGTTTAGCTAAAGGAATATGTGCCTTTACCTTCACGTGTGAGCACATGGGCAGGCTTTGAGCCAGGAGTTATTTCCAAAAGTTTCTGCAGGTACATTGCTGCTTCCATGCCCACGCTACACTTATATTTAGTGCCATGTTCTCAGAGACATGTCTGTAGAAGCAGATATTTGTGCCATAACACTAGATCATGTGGCAAATCCTAATACCGTGCATTCTAGAACTTTGTAATGAAATGAAATTTCAAACTACATGATGAAAAAAATTTATAAGGATCATTCTGTAAGTGTATGGTGTTTGTCAGATTTTCACTGCTATGGCCAGAATATCTGACAAGAACATTTTAGTGGAGGAAAGATTTATTTTGGTTCACAATTTCAGAGGGTTACAGTCCTTGGTCAGCTGGCTCCAAAGCAGAAATATGGCAGAAGGGTGTGGCCGGAGGAATGCTTCTCAGCTCATGGCAGCCAGGGAGCAGAGAGTCAGGGAGAAGAGGAACCCTTCCAGATGTGGTCTCACCAGCTTACTTTCTCCAGGTTGGCCCCACCTCCCAGTAGTCCATTTAGCCATCAATGAATTAATCCATGGATGAATCCATTGATGAGGGAGAGCCCCCCATGGTTCAATCACTTCCTAAAACTCCACCTCTGAATCCTGTTACCCCGAGGAGCATACTTTCAACACATGAGATTTGGGGGGACATTCCAGATCTAAACCACAGTTCTCTCCACGAAGGCTATGCTTAGACAAGAATCAAAAGCAAAACAGGAACCAAATTAATGTTTATCCAAAGCTAAGCAAATTCTTGACAACTTCCCCTCTCTTAAAGTGCACAGCTTCTTAGAAGAAGCAGCAGCAACAGGAGGAGGAGGTGGAGGAGGAGAGGAGGAGGAAGGGAGAATTTACAAACTTTCATTAGACCATGATGCTACATTAATTGAACCTCTTACTTCCTACTATATCCTAAATGGCCAAATGTCCATGCCAATCCTACCCAATCATGGGCAAAATAGAGATCTGGGCATGGCAAGGTGGGGACTGTCCTGTCTATTGATGATATAGAAGGTACAGAGACAAAGAGTTCCCCTGACACTGGATATTGAAGACATAACATAGTGTTACTATATACTGGAAAACATGGCTTCAAGAATACCCTGTGTATTAACATTAGCTAAAGTTTCTTCTTTCAATGGTTCAATGGGAAGGGAGAAAAGCTAAGAGAGAGAGAGAGAGAGAGAGAGAGAGAGAGAGAGAGAGAGAGAGAGAGAGAGAGAGAGACATAATTAATGCAAGTGTTCCTAATATCAAGGATAGAATTGTGAATCAGAAGATGAGAGTCCAAGTGTCCTTCTTCTCCAACAAAGACAGTGATCACTCTAAGCCCAAGCAAATGTTAAGACCGCAATTACAACGGAATCCCTACCAATATTGGCTCAAGATCTGGAGAGTGTCAGCCATTTGGGTCATTAGGGATTCAAGCTCTAAATAGTTAGGAGCAGAAGATCCTGTGGAAATTAGGTAGAGTTCATATAAAAAAGAACTGCAAATGTAAATTTGAAGGTAACAAAAGCATCCACTTGTTCATCATTCATGTGACATTCAAGCAATCCTCTTTGAATGGTGGTTATTAATCAGAATGTTTTTTCTCTTCTCCATGATAAAGAAGAGAGATTTCTGGAGCCTGGTGAAAGTACTTCTTTAAAAGGAGTCATAGCTCTTGATGAGTGCTCACCACCATGATCAAGATTAGTGGGGTAGGCACCATCAAGTATGGATGGGTATCGCACACTCAGTAGGAAGAAGGAATGAGACTTCTCCCTGAATATTCACTCGAGGGCCCTTGTATTGCTATCATGAAACTTCCCAGATTTGAACTAATGCATTCTCTGTTGCTCTAACTATGAGCTCCTGAGCAAGGAAAGATGAAGTATTGGATTTAGATAAAACCAATAATTTGAACGCCATTGGGCCATTGCTACAGAGAGACTTGGTGGCTTCTGATCCTTCAATGTGATCCACTTACTATTTCTTCCTACTCAGCTCCCTCATGTCTTCAGGGGCGCTGCCCCTCCCTTCAGATAGGTACTCTGAGTCAGCTCATGGCACTTTGTCTCCTGAGTGCTCACCTTTGCAGCAAGGCTTCTACTAGGTACATGGTGTGTTTCACTGAAGTCTAATCTATTGGCATTAGCTATAAAAATGACAAAGTATAACTCTGGCCTAGGCATGAAGTAGAAATTTCTACTTAGAGCCATGCTCAGAGGAACAGAATGGTTTGTATGTCACAAGAGCCAGGCATTGGTTTTTAGCATCCTTATCCTGGGCCCATTAAATGACTCCATCTCCCCATCTTAGGGACCTCACTCATTAATGTGTAGAGCCGAGGTCCTGGACAATATGGGTAATCAAGAATTCTGGGCCACTGCGTTTTTGGGATTATTGCAACACAGACATCTGTCCAGGCCCTCAAAGACACATTAGAGAAGTGAAGGCCTGGCTTTTACAGGCTTTAAAACCTAGGGAAGACCCAGCAAGCAAAGGGTCTGTTGCACAGAGAACATATTCTAGGAACAACCTGACCCAGGTATCGATGATGACATCCAGGCAAGTTTCCTGTTCAGGCAGAGGATGAAGTTCCAGGGAGAACCCATGTGCTGGAGAAAATTTCCAAGACAAACAAAAGCAATATAGCTGCTGTCAGGGAAGGCCTTCCGAAGGTTAGAAGAACAGAAAAATTTGGTTGGAAAATAGAGTCTGAGATCCTTTTATAGGCTAGACTAGCATGAAGAGATCCTGGATTCAAAGTTGTCGCAACAGATTTGAAGAAGATATATTTCTGACATGAAATACAAAATCAGGCAAACTACACTGTTGAAGTCATTGTGTTTTTGTTTACAAGAGAAAACCTTGCAAAGAGTTGGTTCCAGAAGTTTCCTCAACAAAACAAAACACAAAATGCACCCAGTCCTTTCATTTTTTGCCAAAAGTTGAAGACCATGTAGAAATATTATCGAAATGCACACTAGTAGTCTCCTTAAAAGGCCTACTAGTTTGGCTATGTATTAAAATGGAGTCTTTAGTTATAAAGTATTAGGGTCTCTAATCTTGAGTTGCTTTGTTTAATTTTTTCCCTCCAGAAAAATTAAGCAGTGGGTGTTAGAGGGAGGTGGGAAGAGTGGTTTTTCTCTTCACGTTCTTCCAAAGGCCCTGATGCCCTCACTTACTGTTTCACCTTGTGCGATGGTCATAAAGTCAAAACGTCCCAAGGCACCCTGAAAAAGATCGTTGTTTTCCTATCAAACCTAGATGCTATTGACACTCAGATCCTTAGATTCATCCCTGAATTACTACCTTTGAACTAAGGCCTTCTTAGACAACCTGAAGGTTTCCTGGGGTTTTTCATCCTTTTTTTTTCTTTCAAACATCGATTTTGGAATTTTAAACAAAGTTTGTGCTTCTGATCTTTTCTCAGCATCTGTAAAAAAATCTTTTATTTCCCACAAGTTTGACAGAAGCTGACTGTTGGAGGTATAAAAGGATCAGGACAGAAGGCCTCGAGAAAAGTTTATCTCAGGAGAAGATGGGGCAAATATTGCATGGGAACCAGACAGAATTTGGCTGACTGTGTTGTGTAGAGAGCAATGAAAGGAATGATTGCTGGAAAGGGAGGTAAAGATTTATTCCGATGGCTCTACTTTGCTCCGTAGCTTGCAAGATTGTTCACAATATTTGATTCTCCAAAAGCCACACTATTAAACAAAACAAAACTAAACTAAAGCAGCAGGAATACACCTGAGTGATGGCCTAAGAGATGTTTAGATTCGATTTTGAAATGTGTTCATGCACTGATATCTGAATATGTCGAGTAGCCTTGGACATAATTCTAATTGAAGGAGCTAAAATAGGATGACATTATACTGTTTGAACCACTGTTCACCTTCTGTCTGTTCTCCAAAGAAAAATGAATCATACAAGTTATCAAGTTATGAGAAGAATGAATGAAGACGATGAAGCCCCCGTTGTGTCCTGTTCTCTCTCTTGCTTCCTGTAGCAGTCATTGCTGAGGCCTCCTCCATGTACCTGGGGCACTAGTAATTTCTACCAAAGGCAAACACCTGCAACAAATGTCACAGGGAGCTGAGGTGAAATCCTGAACCCCACACAGGAAAGCCTGCACGTGTTCGGAAGCCAATGCCCCGGGGAACAGTTTTCAATCAGTGACATGGAAAACAGTGCAGCTCCTGGTTTGGACCTTTCTGAGATCTATCATAACTGTCACCTAGTCCCCCATGAGGTTTAGCCTGGCTTCCCACTGTAGCACCAACCTATTGATACATCATGATATTCCTTACTTCTCCTGCTTCCTCATTGCATCACAGTACTTCCCAGGATCCCATCCCAACTAAACTACTTGCATTCATATCCTGAAATCACTGTCTGCTCATGCAGAGGCTCTGCCTGACCCAGCTGATTGTAGGCCTCAAAGAAGAGTCAGAGGCTACTGATATACTGAGAGGGGGAAAAAAAACCTTTTTGAAATCAAAATAGGACATGGTCCTGGTAGCTTTTCTTCAGAATAAAAGAAGCAAGGAGGTAATGTCATGAGTGCATACATTATGTGTGCAGAGAAGGCCAATGTGTTTATTTAGTAGCCATTAAAATCCCATATGCTGTATTTAGATTGAGGCACACAAAGGCACAAGTTATTCATTTACTTATATTGGCATTTCTTCTTAATAAATTTGTATCAATTAGTTGAAAAGATGTAATAAATACAATAATGAACACAAGGGATTGGAACAAGTGGAAGCTACAGGCGGGCAACTGGGAGGTTACAGTGTGGGCAAGTCACACTTGGAACGTTCATCATAAAGTATCCGCAATGGCAATAGGTAATGGAGTTGTAAATTGTTCCTGTGCTTCCTGGAGAATAAAACACAAAGGAAAGGGTATCTTATTAAAAGCCTAGAAAATTCAAAGCCCGACATAATAATTTTATGGTCTATATTTATGATTATATATGATGTCTAAGGGTCTCAGTTATTTAGATTTGTGATTCCATTTTTTTTGTTTTGTTTATTTTCTTCATAAAGCTCTGCATTGGTTCATTTCTAAGTTCCTTATTCAGGGTGAGTTCCTCCCACCCTCTCCACTGGGTAAACAAAGATTTCCCCAATTTTAGAACCTGTTTTGTTGGTTTCCATAGTTACCAAGAGTATACACACACACACACACACACACACACACACACACACACACACATATATATATGTCACACACACACATACACACAATGATTTTTAACAAGATTGAAACGAGCATTCTGCCTGTAGTTTTCAATGACTACATCAAAAAGTAGTTTTGAAAGAGCATAGTCACTTTAAGTAAATCTGAATTATTTTTTTTAAAACAGTGGTTTACTCCTTCTTCCAACAATGCCAGACCCTTGGCTTCAATAGTCATTATGAAGGCAGGTTTGGGGGAGATATATCAATCATCAAAGTTAGTAAATTATAGAGTAGTTCTGTTCTAAAAACTGGTAATTGGCATCCTCTAAATTAATAAATTATTCTTAGTTCAAATAACTCTATGCCCAAAGGACAAAACAAATATGAATTTCAATAACCAGTGAAGATAAGGATCATAAATCTTTTGCAATTTCTTCTGGGAATGAATATTTTTGTCCAACTTAATGTGTTTATCTCTTGTTATTGAAGTTCAAAGTTTAAGATATAAGTTCTCAAAATAACCTAGGATAGATGTTTTCATTTTTTCTTGGGTGGACAAATAGGTCATCTTACTCTGTGGACAATACCCCTGACATCTTTTTGTGGGTGTCTGTCTACCTTACATGAGGAAGTGCTGATTGGTCTTTGTTGCAGTGTGAACTTGGTGATGGGGAGTCCACTGAAGTGACATTTTAGAAGAGCGACTCAAGTGCTTAGCTGGATAGCAATGGAGAGGCCAGTTCTTTGAACTATGTCCCCAAGTTCATCAGGTTCCTTACCTCCCCCACCCCAGTGACCACCACCACTACTGCCACTTATTTGAAGAGCATGAGAAACATGACCTCAAACCTTTCAGCCAAATCAGCCTTGAACTGACACTGGATGAAATGAAATCTTCCCTACCTAGGAGATTTGAGAACCCTGAATTACAATAACTACAGATGTGAGAACTTTCTGTGCCCTAGTGACATTAATCTTTCATAATGTTTTTCTGTACTTTCTGGAATATTTTGTGCTGACGCTTGTGCTGTGTTTGTCCCCTCTAAAGCTTATGTTGAAATTTCATTACCATTGAAACACTAATAGTGAGAGGGGACCTTTAAGAGAAGATCAGGCCACAGGGACTCTGTCCTCATGACTGAATTAATCCTGTTATCCTGAAAGTCAGTTCATTATCTCTGAATTGGGTTTTTGTTAAAGGGACATTTCTGTTTCTCCTTCCCCCCACCTCCCTCCCTCTCCCTCTCTCTCTCTCTCTCTCTCTCTCTCTCTCTCCCCCTCTGTCTCTCTCTCTCCCTTTCTTTGCCCTTCCTCCATGGTTGCCTTCCATTGTGGAATCCACAGCAAAATGGCTCATACAAGATGCTGGCAGCTTGATATTGGACTTGTCAACCTCCAGAACTAGAAGCCAGTAAGTTTTGTTCATTATAAATCACCCAAGTCTGTGATACTCTGTTATAGCAGAGGGGAAAAAAAAAGCCAACTAAGATATCTTGGGAATAAATTCATTGATACATGTCAACCACATTTCATGTTTGAAATCTAAAAATAAATAAATAAATAAACATTCTAGATGCAGAAATGATACCAATACACGAAGTTGATAAGTATTTAAATGCATAGACCTTTCTAAACTACTGATACACATGCTACTTGCAAAACAGCCCCTGGAAAATAAATATTATTTTTGGAAGAAAAGGTGGCTTCCATCGGTAGTTAGATGAGTTAGATGGACTTTGATCCTCCCCTTTCAAATTTGTAATTCTCGGATTGTTCAGGCAGTGTGTTTCTTTGGGTGATGCTGAGGAAGTGGTATGAGTGACGTTATTAGAGGAATAATTTGGGGACTTCAGTTTCCTAGACTCAACAATGTCACAGAAATATTTATATTAGCTATAAGAGGATTTCCTCAAGTTGCCAAATAAATAGAAAGACACTATTTATTTTTATAAGTAAAAGTCCAGAAAGTCCAACTGAGGTTTTAAGTCATAACTAGAAGAAATTATTTGGATATGATTCCAGTTATTTCTAATTGACTTTATTTGGTCCCAAAAGACAGCATTTTATAATTTTTCCCCCAAAAGTGATTCAGAAGGAAGACAGGATTTATTGTTTGGGAGAAATCCGACACTTATTGTCTCCATAAAATGCACCATTCCTGTGACAGGATAGTAGAAAGGCCTCTTATCTGGTGAGTCTGAGGTTACTTATGGGTATAGCCATTGATTGGAAGGGATCCAGCAAAAAGTGACTCCACTGATGGAAAACAACTCTTCATATCTCAGATGTTGGTGCTGCAGGAAAGAAATCCTGTAATCCTGCAGGAAGGCAGGACAGGCCTGACTTGCAGATGATTCAAGCTACTTCCAGATAGATTAGTGATTCTTTGGTGGAATCAGGAGGATCAACATCTTATGTTACCAATGCTGCTATGAATAAAAGTATTTACAGGTTGAGCTTCCCTACCCCCCAAATCTGAAATGCTCCAAAATCCAAAACTCTTCAATGCTGACATGATGCCACACACAGAAAACTCCAAACTCGACTCCATGTGATGGAGTGCCCACAGGACACAGGAACACTAAAAAAAAAATGTATAAAGTTATTTTCAGACTATATGTATAAGGTGTACAAGAAGTATAAATAAATCTTGTGTTTAGACTTGGGTTCCACCCCCAAGGTATCTCATTGTGAATATGCAATTTTCCTCAATCTGAAAACAAAACAAAAACAAAACTGAAATCTGAAGCACTTCTGATCCCAAGCATATGGGATAAGGTATATTTAACCTGAAAAATGGCTATTACCCCATTGTATTTTATTTATTTGTTTATAACTGAGGTTCATTGATATGATGGCCAAATGGCGAGAAGAGTACAGCCCTGATCTTGTCTCACCCTTTGGCCCCCAAGCTGGGGTATTCATGAACTCCACATCTCCAAAATCTGGAGCGTCTCCTGTTGTGAGGATAGCAGAAACAGGAAAAAGTACTCTGGACATATTGATCCTCATGGCTCGACCACAGCGGCAGGACCCCACGTGCTCGGGGAGACATTGAAGAGCTGGTTTAGGTTTCCAAGGTCTCTAAAACCATGAAGAGACAAGCACCACAAGGGCGTCCCTTGCCCTTGCGAAATGGAGACTGTCCAGTTCCAATCTGCAGCCTCTCGGTTGTCTTATGGGAGAAAAGGTGAGATTGGCCCATTTTTTCATCTCAGGCAGGAATAAAAATAGGCAGTTTTTAAAGAAGGTGTGCTTACTTAAAAGCAAAAGGGAAGCCTTCTCACCAGTGCCTTCTTGCTCCATATGTCCGACTTTCAGTCTCTCCCCCATTCGAGTCCCCCAAACCAAATAAGAAATAATAAACGAAACCTGACAATGAGAGGCAGAATATTGCACTAAGCTATAACTTAAACAATAAATCTGTTCGAGCTGTCTTAGGCCTCAGAAAACTCCGGGATCATTTGGGAATCTTTGACAAAATACCATTTACCCGGCCCGTGCCTGACTTATATTTTTGTTTATTTCACCTGAGTTTGTGTCCAGATGATAGTGGTTTGACAAACTAGATGATTCCAATGACAGAAGACTGAAAAACAGAATCCAACTAAATTAAATAGCCTTATATGTGAAACCAAGCCAAGAGAGGAGCTAACAGGATCCACAGTTCTTTCTTTCAACCTCTCAACACGATACTGCATCATTAATTTATAATATGAAGTCTGATTCTGCCAACCGGAAGCCAAAATAACAAAATGAAAGGTTCAGAGAAAATAATAACAGAAAAAAATGTCATCAACATAGTGTCTATATTTGAATTACCTCATTAAATAGATGAGATCATGTCCCAGATTGCTGGATGCCAACAATATCCAGAGAATAACCAGCCTGCGTGCCTACAACTTCCCTCAGCATTTCCTCCTTAGAGATTCAAGAAATGTTTATTAAATGATTGGATGAATGTATGAATGAATCAATGCATGAATGGGTCTGAGAACCTGATGACTATTTATCTGTGTCTATGGTTTCTGCTCAGGACTATAGCAGAGCCTGAGGCAGGAGATTAAATGAAGATAATTCTTGCAGTTGGGGAACTCATAGGTTAAGGGAACAGATGTGAATCAATTGATCAAGAGCTTTGAAAGAATTGAAAGGTTAAAACATTATAAACTTTGCAGTGTCTACTAATCATCAGAGAGCAAAAGGAAAGGAAAGGAAATACTATAATTAAAGAAATATTCAGAAATTAATGAAAGTGAAATTAATATATATCAAAAACTAGAGGATGCAACTAAACTGACATTTAAAAAGAAATACAGATATTGAATAGAATTGTTTTAGGAAAAAAAAGTATCTTAAGATTAATGAGCTAAGCACTTAACGAAGACACAGCAAAGAATTTAAAAGTAAATAGAAAAGATGTTGAAAGAAATGAAAAGAATAACAGAAAAGCAGACATCAATAAATTTTTTAAAATATAAATATATATTAGAAGTGATCAATAAAATCATCAACAGTTTCTATAGAAAATACTAATAAAAAACAAACAAAACAGATCAAGTAAAAACAGCAGGGAATTCATAAATTAATTATTGAGAGTAACAGAGAGAAATAAATAATAATAATAACTTTGTAGTAATAGATAAGAAAAATTAAATTGAATTCAATTTGTAAAAGAAATAAATTTCCAAAGCTGAATCAAGAAGAAAAATAAAATCTTTATCAAAAGAACAACATTAAAGTTATTAAGTTAATAATAAAATCTTAAAATTTTTATCAGAAAATATTGAACCTGCCACACCCAGTTACTTTCTGCTGTTTTCTATAAATGAAGGAAAACCTAGTTTCTCTCTCTTTTACAAAGAGCTTCAGAAAACAGAGAAATGGGGAAAGCTTCTTTACTCGCTTTAGGAGAAGTTTAAAGTACCAGTAGTATCAGACTCAAGTGAGAAAGTTCAAGAAGGCAAAATATAGGTACATCAAACTTTGGAACATTCATGCAGGACTCCCAAGGCAAATATCAGCAAATCAGAATTTGCAATTTTTAATAAAATTTTAAATTATCACTTAAGATTGTAAACAAGCAGATCTTAGATATATGTACCTCAGATATCTTAGGTATGTAATAATGTGTCAATATTAGGGAGTATCCCAATATTTTTGCAGGTTAAGAGAGAAAATAAAAATGAATTTGTTTGAATGAATGTGGTAAAGCAAAAATCAACTGTTGATGATTTAATGTGGTTTAACAAAACAGAACCAAAAGGAAACTTCCTTTGCCAAACAAAGTATATTGACCTAATAACTTCAGCTGTCAACATACTGCACAGTACACAGGAAGGTTCCAATAAAACAGGAAAAGAGACAAAAGTAACTATCGTCACCAGTCCTACCCAACCTGATGATATTCTTTCTAATCAATGAAAGAAAAAAGTAAAAAAAAAAGATGATGAGAAAGACATGTGTCTTTAAATTGTCATTGTTTACAGAATATGATTGTTTGTGTAGAAAATCCCAGAGTATGCATTTTCTCAAAGCTGTTAAGGGAGTCTAGAACAATAAGACACCTATCTAAAATCCAGTATAATTCCTATATATCAGCAATAACCAGAAAAACAAAAATGCAATTAAAGTCTCTTTCTTAATCAAAATGAATTAATTAAACATGTAGAAAGAAATACATCTTTGAAAATGATCTTTGTCAACTAATTATGAAGCAGTTTAGAAATATGCCAAATATAAGCTGTTCCCTAAATTATCAATGAATTCAATGCCATGATCCTAAATTGTGAGGAGATTTGACATATTAATTCTAAAATTTAAATAAAAAAATATTTTAAAAATCAAAGTAATTCTGAATTTTTTTGAAAAGAGCTGAAGAAGAAAATTGAGATGAAATTGGCTTGATCAGCTAAAATATTATAAAGTAATGATAAATAAAGTGATCATAGCTATGTTTTGCTACAAGTAAGCAGACGTTATGAAATTGGGGAAAATAAGAAAATGTTCAGTACATTTGATGGTGATAATTATTCTCTGTGTCTATAAAATAACTCAAGCAGCTAATAAGAAATATATTGTTCCCAGAAAGGAGATCAGGGAAAAAGATAGAACCAGGAATGGAAGTAGAGAAAACTATATATACGCATTTAAAATCCGTCAAAATGAGTCCCCCTATTATAAACTTGATGCAATAAAATTTTTTTGAAATATTGTTACTAAAAAGTGCTAAAAGTTCTATAGTTATTTAAAATACTAAATAAATGTCAAAATACTAAAAAAAAAGATAGATACATTATTGCATGCAGATTCAAACTTAAATGTGAAAAAAAATTTAATCTCAGAGGGTAAGGCTTTTACTCTCTCAAGGTAGGAATAGTGTCTTAAAGATGAAGAGAAAGTATAAAGACTTAAAGGACAAGATAGAAACATTCTACCATCTCAGCTTAAGAACTGATAAATCAAACAACAAATAAAAAAATTTTAAAAGTCTCATTGTGTGGGGAAAATATTTTCCAAGTCCATAAAACACAAATGATTTTTACCCAAGTTTTATCAAGAACTTTCACGTACTTTGAATCAGACCAATAGGAAAATGGAAGGAGGTAATTTCCTCTGATTCATGAGGGGTGGGGTGTAGAACTGGGAATCTTGGGACCAACCACAGGTGAAATATGTATAAATTGACATAACATTGAAATATGTTTTACCACCATCTAGATGGGAGAAAATTCACAAAGTGAGGCACATCTTGACTTTTCCCCACAGCAGACCCTGCTGTGTCTGTTGGTAGGACCACTTTGGAAAACAATTAGTAGAACACAGAAAACTGACAACAGGGGGCTGGGGGTGTGGCTCAAGCGGTAGCGCGCTCGCCTGGCATGCGTGCGGCCCGGGTTCGATCCTCAGCACCACATACCAACAAAGATGTTGTGTCCGCCGAGAACTAAAAAATAAATATTAAAAGTTCTCTCTCTCTCTCTCTCTCTCTCTCTCTCTCTCTCTCCCCCCTCTCTTACTCTCTCTCTTAAAAAAAAAAAAAAAAAAAAAAAAAAAAAAAACTGACAACAGACAGCCTTCAGGGCCTGGTAGTTCTAATTACATATCCTAGAAAATTCTGGAACAAACACAGGAGCAGATATGGATTAAACATTTTTTTTTTCAAAAGAGAGAGAATAAAGGCAAAATTTTATAATTTTAGTTAAGGGTAAAGAATGAAAAATGAGAGACTGTGATGTAGGGAAAAGCAGAAAACACTAAATACTACATCATCTCTATTTATTTATTTATTTTTTACTTTTGCATTTTCTTTTTTTTTATTGGTTGTTCAAAACATTACAAAGCTCATGACATATCATCTTTCATACAATTGATTCAAGTGGGTTATGAACTCCCATTTTTACCCCAAATACAAATTGCAGAATCACATGGGTTACACATCCACATTTTTACATAATGCCATATTAGTGTACAACTGTCATCATCTCTATTTAAATCTCTAGCTACTATGCTCCAGTGTGACTGGACCTTGAGAAATGTGATGTTGTCAAACTGAATAATAATAGTTGCCATTACTGTAACATTGTTGACTGAATAAAAGTTACAAAGCAACACATTATATTATTTATAGTTATATTTGCATTTGAATATACAGAATGAGTTAAATATATAAAAATACACTAATTTTTTAAAGGTGAATACTTGTCAGAACAGGAAGGAAAAAGAAAATGAAACCAGTGTAAACTGTGTCTTTGTGTGTGTGTGTGCGTGCGTGTGCATGTGTGACAGCAATATTGTAAAACAAGGCAAATACCAGAACTGTTATATTCTATCATTTCTGGGTGGTTTTATCTAGTTCACTTGTTCATAGTTTATAGTAGCTTTAAAATTTCCAAGAGATCATAATTAAAATGATATTGCAAAGATATTTCCACCTCTCTTAATGTCATTTAGAATATGGTTTTTAAAGAATGCATAGTATTCTTATTATTGATTTATCATAATTACTAAATGTTTCTTCTATTATTGTGCTTTTTAAATTTATCACTGTAATAAATAGTGATGCTAGAATGTTCTTATAAGTAAAAGTTATTTTCATCTACATATTTCTTATATACAGAATATTATGTTTAAGGTTGTTAATATAATTTTATTTCCCATCATCTCATTTTATTGCTTATAGGTTTTGCTTTATATAGTTTGATATTACATTATTTGGCACATAAAATTTCATAACTATTATATCAACATTGTGAATTGTATTTATTTCTATAAAATAGACAATATTTTCTCTTTTATGTTTTTATTATATTTAAATTAATTGTACCTGATTTTAGTGTAATCACTATTGCTTTCCTCATACAGAGAATTTTAATCTTGAACAGATAATGTCTAGATTATATAAATTATTTCAGCAATACAAGATGGGCTTTCCAATTAATGTAGTGAGCTGGTTTAATTCTGATTTAAACACTGACAGAGAACAGAAAGGAATGACATTTGAGTTACTAAGAATAGAAGAAAACATCCTATTAAGGGATGTTTAAAGACAAATAATGGAAAGAGAAAAACCATTATTTAGTAACAAACAATAATAAAATGTATTACAAGTAATATTGAAATAGAAAAGTAATTAACAATCTCAAAAACACTTTTCCTACAGTAATGACTAACATCATACTTAAGGCTTTTCTATTAAGATAATGAAATAGAAAATGACACCACGTGTCCAAATTATTTTTAATCATTCAATTTTTCTTATGTAAGAAGTCTATTAAATTCATTAAAATGACTAATAATTATGAATATGAAAACAGAGATCCAAAATAATATTATTTTCAGTTGATGTCTAATTAAAAGACGTCTTAGTGATAAACCAAAATCTTTATACATTGTCAACAGATTCAAATGTTCCTTTGACATATATTAGGTTATACATGGCTCACAGATTCCACTGGAATTTCATTACACTGATGCCTACATCATTCTGGTGATAATCTATGTAATTTATTATTGGCTCCTCCAGTAAATGACCCATTAAATCTCCGCACATATTCAGGTGTTTTTCCTCATTCATTAAGCACTTGACATATGTCAGACACTGGGAATGTAATCTTGAACACCTGAAGTTGAACACTTCAGTCCTGAGCACCTGCTCTTGCTCTCATTTCTATGTGTTTTTAGTTCACTTGCCATGCGGGGGTCATGCATACACACAACCTGTGTGCTGTTGGTTCCTTGTCAATGGGATTTTTTTTCTATTTAAAATGTCTCATTAGTTATCGGTGGGCTATCAGAAGTGATTGATTTCTGTGTAACCACATGATCTAATGGGTTTCTAAAGTTTCCATTTTATAAACTCTAAATCTGATTCCTTTAAATTTGTCAGAGAACATAGATTATTTTCCAAAG
This sequence comes from Spermophilus citellus, assembly GCF_964194105.1. Lineage (NCBI taxonomy): Eukaryota > Metazoa > Chordata > Mammalia > Rodentia > Sciuridae > Spermophilus > Spermophilus citellus. The sequence goes on from NC_138185.1 coordinate 19,045,428, forward strand.
GAATTAGTGTCATGATTTCACTATAAATATGTATACATTTTTTGTATTGTTTTGTATTTAGGATCTCAAAATAATTTGTGTGTATATAACTTAACAGTCATGGCTAACAAAGGTCAAATTATATCGTGAGTGCTATTGACTTTCAAATGATTTCTGTTTTAAGTAGAAACTTTACACATTTCTATTTAACAAATAGGTTTTGCTTGATCATCTTTTTGCATCTATTTTTCCACAAGTAGTTCCAATCCTTTTTCATGTGACTTTTTTTTAAACTAGATGTCCACTGTCCATAATGCTCTGAGTATCATTAACCTATTTCCTGGATAGGAAATATTTTTGCAATCTTTTTTCAATTCTTTTTTTTAATAGAATCATAGACACATTGCAAATAGAAAACAATAAACAGCAACATGCCAATTACTAAATAATTTTGGAATTCTAAAATATATGCCTTTATTGTCAAATAGGATTATATTTTAATTGTTTTTTTCTTTTTTTAAATTTTTACTCAGAAACACTGCTGACCTTTGTCCTTTGACCTTGGTGTTACAATGGTGCTCAATCCTTTTATACATTGTTACAGTTCATCTGAAAATTGTTTTCAGTTAATCATCAAGTCTGTGACTATTGCTACTTTGCTGTGCCTTTCAAGTTCTAAATCTCATTTACTTTTTCATATCCATTGCTGAAAGGATCCTCAACATTATGGTAAACAGTGATGGTGGCAGCTTTTCTTTCCCTGCCTCCAATTTAAGAAGTTCTAATTTTGCACAATTAAGTACAATGTTTCTCATAGGTTCCTCTTTAATAAGTCATAATGGAGTAAATTTACATAAAACAAAACACACCTGTCCTACATGTAGAATTCAATGGACTTTGTCAAATGCATACACCCCATTAACTATCATCATATTTAAGACACAGGATGCTCTTCATCCATCCAAAAATGGGTCTGCTTCTCCATGTCCTTTTCTTAGTCAAGCTCCTTGCCCTGCCTCAGAGCCACACAATCATGAATCTGCCTTTTCTTACTTTAAAATGGGTTTTCCTATCCAGACATATACAGGGATGGAATCATACAATCTGCATGCGTTCATGTCTGCTTTTTGTCATGCAGGGCAATGTTTTTGAGCTTCTCGTATGTTATCGTATGTATCAGTAGTGCAGTGTCCTTTCGTTGCTGAGTATGACTGTTATATGGATGTGGGTTTTGTTTATCACTCCTCTGTGGGAGACACTGAGCTATGGCTAGAGTCTGGCTCTTACCAATGCAGTTACTATGAAAATTACTATAGAAATATTTGTTTGGATGTATATTTCATTTCTTTTCAATAAGCATCTAGAATGAAATTGCCAGTTCATATGATAAATGTATATTTAACTTCAGCAGAGGCTGCCAAACTGTTTTCCAAAGTGGTCAGGCAATTTGGCATACTCACACTGATGTCTGATGGTTCCAGTTGCTTCACATACTCACCAAGATTTTTTTTTTTAACTTTACTCTTTTTAAATTATAGTTGCTCTAAAGGGTATGTCGTGGTATGTCCTTTGTGGCTTTAATTTTTATGCCCCTGATGACTAAGAATTTTAAATATCCTTTTATGTTCTTATTGTCAATTTGCTTTTTCTTATTTGTTTTTGTGGAAGTGTTTCTTTAAACTCTTTTGCCAGTTTTAAAACTTTTTTTTTTGTCTTTTTACTATTGAGTTGAAAGAGTTCTTTTAGTAGTCTAGAAATGGATATTATTTTAACAGATAAATGTTATGCAAACATCTTGGCCGGTTTGTAGCCCAACTTCTCATTTTGATAATGATGTATTTGAGCCCTGTCTTTGCCTTTCTCCACAAAGAATCTGTCTTGAGAAGAGGGGAAGAGGGTGGGAAGGAGCCAGACCGCAATTCCCAGTCCCCTCACAGCACAGAAAGAAGACTGAGGAAACCACAGATGTAAGAGGTGGGTGACACAATAAATGTGCTAAGACCGAATATTACAAAGTCTGAGACCTGGAGAGACTTGAAGATTGGTGACTGGACTAGAAAATAGGGAGTAGTGCCCTCATTCTGAACCAGGGTAGGGCAAGGGCTGTGGGCCACCAGAGAGAGAGAAAGAGCAGCAAAGAACTCTTAAGCTCACCCCCTTCACAGCATTCGAAAGGAAAACTAGAAAAAAATCAAACATGTCTGGAACCTTGTGATGTCCTTGAGGCAGATCAAATAGTAAAATACCAAGTTATTCCAGATAGGGAAGAGGGGCGGGAGGGAAAGGGAAGGGGCAGGGGATTAGCAAGGATGGTGGAATGCGATGGACATCATTATCCAGGATACATGTATGAAGACACGAATTGGGTGTCAACATACTTTATATACAAACAGAGATATGAAAAATTGTGGTATATATGTGTGTTAGGAATTGTAATGCAAAAACAAAAACAAAAGTACATGTATAAAGGCATAAATTGGCACAAACATACTTTATATACAGAGATAAGAAAAATTGTGCTGTATAAGTGTAATAAGAATTGTAATGCATTCCACTGTTGTCATGTATTTTTAAAAAATAATATCAATTTTTTTAAAAAAAGCCTGAAGATCCTCACTTGCCTATGTAAGTTTAAGTGAAGAGTGACCCACTGTGGTTTTTATAATAAAAAGTTGTCAGTTTCAGGGGCCCCAAAATAGTCCACATGGAATTGGCAGTGTTCAAGAGAGAAAAAAAAAAATCAAGTCATCCTAGAAAGCCCCATTGGGCACCACAGCCACTTTGTGGAGCCGACAGTTGACCAGTAGAGCACCTCTGTAGTGGGTTCTCTTGAGAAATGGGCTAGAAAGAATTTGTAGAGGGGTCCATACTGAAATCCCTCCCCTCACTGTCAGCAAAGGGACAGGTTGCACCAGCCCAGCAGAAATGCTCCTCTCACCCACCCAGCCCTCTGCTCTGTGCCGCCAAAGCCCCCAGCAAGACTGAGCAGATGCCTGCCACTCAGGGTGCTGGAACTCAGAGCTCAGACCTGAGCAGCGAGACCGTTTTGGCACTGAGCAGAAGAAAGGGGAAAGGGGAGCCCTTACACCTGCTGCTGCCACCCTCTGGGGGAAGACATGGTGGGAGGTTGCCCAAGTCCTAAGGAAACGGAATAGATGGCTCCTACGGGCCAGTGAGGGGCACAGCCAGAGAGCAGCTGTCCAAACATCCAGCCACACAGAGGTGTGGGACCCCAAATCGTGGCTACAGCTGGCAGAAAGCTGTGACAAGAAGGAGCCTAAGTCCTCAGGAAGCTTAAAGAGAAAGTGCCCAGATCATGACCACAGCCAGCAGGAGGTCATTCAAGGCAGCAGTTGACCAAGGCATTGAAGGCAACAGCCCCCATCTATCGCATCTTATCAACCGCTGTTCACAACCTGGGTTTATGGGGCAGTAGAACTAAACCCACATGAACCGGCAGAGGACATTTCCTCAGTGGTAACCATATTACCTCAGTGAGCTGCATAGACCAGAGGGAACATTTCTGTACCACAGATCACTCACAGAGAATGCACCACCACAGGACCTGTGCTTTTTAACAGCCACCAGAATCTACACCACCAAATAAAGGACACTGTAAAGGGGAACAATAATCATAATCATAGCCCAGAGCCCTCAGCTTGAACTTCTACAGACAATGGAAACAAATGATAGGCACAATACCATACCCTCCAAGTACTGAGCCACAGGCCCCTGACCTGACAACCAAAAGCAGCTGGTAGGAGATCCATAGCAACTAGGGAAGTGGTGCCTGTATCCCAGCACCTCAGGAGCGAACCCAGAGCCAAAGAATGACAGGCGCATTCTAAATGCCCTGAATCCTAATGAAACCCAATCCAACATTCAGCAAAAATTTCCAACTTTTTACTATAAGAAACTAATGCCAATCTTGGGCCTATATAATACCCTTGATCTTGCTGTTGTTACCCTACTAGCCACTATTTTACCTTCAACCTATGTGAATGTATTTCTTCTAGTGGCTTAAAGCATTATCTGGAATCATTTTCCCATCTGTGTCCTCCTATCCTTAGATTATACATGCTCCTCTAACTCCCCTTTTTTTCTCACACTGGCTGCCAATATCTTAAACATCCCAACATCCACATTTATCTCATTTTTATCTTGGTCTGTATCATTCTATTCTATCTTTTCTTTGTTTTTTCTTTTTCCTATTCTTTTGCCCAGTCTTTCTTCTCCCCCCTTTCAATTCCTCCTATGTTCCCTCTCCCTATCCTACTATGAGTCCGTCACCTTATATCAAAGAAAACATTTGCTATTTGTTTGTTGGGGATTTGCTGACTTCACTTAGCATTATCTTCTCTAACTCCATCCATTTACCTGCAAATGCCATGATTTTATTCTCTTTTCTTGCCGAGTAATATTCCATTATGTATAAATGCCACATTTTTTAATCCATTCATCTACTGAAGGGCAGTTTAGTTATTGTGAATTGTGCTGCTATAAACATTGATGTGGCTGTGTCCCTGTAGTATGCTGTTTTTAAGTCCTTTGGGAATAGACTGAGGAGAGGGATAGCTGGATCAAATGGTGGTTCCATTCAAGGTTTTTCAAGAAATCTGCATACTGCTTTCCATATTGGCTGCACCAATTTTCAGTCCCACCAGCAATGTTTGAGTGTGCCTTTTCCCCCACACCCTCGCCAACACTTGCTGTGTGTCTTCATAATAGCTGCAATGCTGACTGGAGTGAAATGGTATCTTAGAGTAGCTTTGGTTTGTATTTCTCTAATTGCTAGGGATGATTAATTTTTTTATATATTTGTTGATTGATTGAATATCATCTTCTGAGAAGTGTCTGTTCATGTCCTTGGCCCATTTATTCATTGGATTATTTGTTTTTTTTTGGTGTTTAGCTTTTTGAGTTCTTTATATACCCTAAAGATCAGTTCTCTATCTGATGTGTGAGGGGTAAAAATTTGCTCCCAAGATGTAGGCTCTCTGTTCACCTCACAGATTGTTCCTTTTGCTGAGAAGAAACTTTTTAGTTTGAGTCCATCCTATTTTTTTATTGATTCTTGGTTTTAATTCTTGCACTATAGAGTCTTACTAAGGAAGTTGGGGGTCTAATCCCATAGGATGAAGTTTAGGGTCTACTTGTTCTTCTATTAGATGGAGAGTCTCTGGTTTAATTCCTATGTCCTTGATCCACTTTGAGTTGAGTTTTGTGCATGGTGAGAGATGGGGGTTTAATTTTACTTTGTTGCATATGTATTTCCAGTTTTCCCAGCACCATTTGTTGAAGAGGGTATCTTTTCTCCAATGCATGTTTTTGGCACCTTTGTCTAATATAAGATAATTGTAATTTTGTGGGTTAGTCTCTGTGTCCTCTATTCTGTACCATTAGTCTACCAGTCTGTTTTGGTGCCAATACCATGCTGCTTTTGTTACTGTTGCTCTGCAGTATAGTTTAAGGTCTGGTATAGTGACGCCACCTGCTTTGCTCTTCCTGCTAAGGATTGCTTTAGCTATTATGGGTCTCTTATTTTTCCAGATGAATTTCATGATTGATTTTTCTATTTATATAAGGAATGCCATTGGGATTTTGATTGGAAATGCATTAAATCTGTATAGTGCTTTTTGTAGTATGGTCATTTTGATAATATTAATTCTGCCTATCCAAGAGTAAGGTAGATCTTTCCATCTTCTAGGGTCTTCTTTGATTTCTTTCTTTAGGGTTCTGGAGTTTTCATTGTATAGATCTTTCATCTCTTTTATTCAGTTGATTTCCAAGTATTTTATTTATTTTTGAGGCTATTGTAAATGGAGTAGTTTTCATCATTTCCATCTCAGAGGCTTTGTCACTGATGAACAGAAATGCTTTTGATTTATGGATGTTGATTTTGTATCCTGCTACTTTGCTGAATTCATTTACTAGTTCTAGAAGGTTTCTGGTGGAGTTTTTTGCGTCTTCTAGATACAGAATCATTTCATCAGCAAATAGTGCTAATTTAAGTTCTTCTTTTCCTATACGTGTCTCTTTAATTTCTTTCATCTAATTGCTCTGGCCAGTGTTTCAAGAACTATGTTGAATAGAAGTGGTGAAATAGGGCATCCCTGTCTTGTTCCAGTTTTTAGTGGGAATGCCTTCATTTTTTCTCCATTTAGAATGATGTTGGCCTGGGGCTTAGCATAGATAGCCTTTTAATGTTGAAATATTTTCCTGTTATCCCTAGTTTTTCTGTTTTGAACATGAAGGGGTGCTGTATTTTGTCAAATGCTTTTTCTGTATCTATTGAGATAATCATATGATTCTATCTTTGCATCTTTTGATGTGATGAATTAAGTTTCTTGATTTTTTTATATTGAACCAACCGTTCATACCTGGGATGAATCCCACTTGATCATAGTGCACTATCTTTTTGATATGTTTTAGTATTCAATTTGCCAGAATTTTATTAAGAATATTTTCATCTATGTTCATTAGAGATATTGGTCTAAAGTTTTCTCTCTTTGATGTGTCTTTGCCTTGTTTTGGAATCAGGGTGAAATTGGTTTCATAGGATGAGTTTGGAAGTGCTGCTTCTTTTTCTATTTCTGATATAAATTGAAGACTATTGGTATTAGTTCTTCTTTAAAGGTCTTGTAGAACTCAGCTGTGTAACCATCCAGTCCTGAACTTTTGTTGATTGGTAGGCTTCTGATGTTGTCTTCTATTTCATCACTTGATATTGGTTAGTTTAAACTGTGTATATCTTCCTGATTCAATCTGGGCAAGTTATATGACTTAAGAAATTCGTCAATGCCTTCATATCTTCTATTTTATTGAAGTAAAAGTTTTCGAAATAATTTCCAATTATCTTCTGTATTTATGTATTCCTGTTATGATATTACCTTTTTCATCACGTATGTCTGGTAATTTGAGTTCTTTCTTTCCTTCTCTTCATTAGTGTAGCTAAGGGTCTGACAATTTTATTTATTTTTTCAAAGAACCAACTTTTTGTTTTGTTGATTTTTTCAATTGTCTCTTTTGTCTCAGTTTCATTGATTTCATCTCTGATTTTGATTATTTCTTGCCTTCTACTGCTTTTGCTGCTGGTTTGTTCTTTTGTAGGGCTTTGAGATGAGTGTGAGGTCATTTATTTGTTGACTTTTTCTTCTTTTAAGGAATAAACTCCATGCAATGACCTTTCCTCTTAGAACTGCTCTCATAGTGTCCCAGAGATTTGTATATGTTGTGTCTATGTTCTCATTTACCTCTAGGATTTTTTAATCTCCTAGTTGATGTCTTCTGCAACCCATTGTTCATTCAGTAGCATATTGTTTAGTCTCCAGGTGTTGGAGTAATTTTTATTTTTTATTTTGTCATTGATTTCTAATTTCATTCCATTATGATCTGCTAAAATACATGGTAGTGTCTCTACTTTTTTGTATTTGCTAAGAGTTGCTTTGTGGCACAGTATATGGTCTATTTTAGAGAAGGATCCACGTGCTGCTGAGAAGAAAGTGTATCTGCTTGATGCAGGTTGAAATATTCTATGTATGTCAGTTAAGTCTAAGTTATTGATTATATTATTGAGCTCTATAGTTTCTTTATTCAACTTTTATTTGGAAGATCTATCCATTGGTGAGAGATGTGTGTTAAAGCCACCCAAGATTATTGTGTTGTGGTCAATTTGACTCTTGAACTTGAGAAGAGTTTGTTTGATGAACATAGCTGCACCATTGTTTGGGGCATATGTATTTAGGATTGTTATGTCTTGTTGGTGTATGGTTCCCTTGAGCAGTATGTAATGTCCATCTTTATCCCTTTTGATTAACTTTGGCTTGAACTCTATTTGATACGAGACTGAAAACCCCTGGTTACTTCCACAGTCCATGTGAGTGGTATGATTTTTCCCAGCCTTTCACCTTCAGTCTGTGTACATCTTTTCCTATCAGATGAGTCTCCTTGGGGCAGCATATTATTAGGTCTTTATTTAAAATCCAGTCTGCTACCCTATGTCTTTTGATTGGTGAGTTTAAGCCATTAACATTCAGGGTTAGTATTGAGACATGGTTTGTATTCCCAGCCACATTTGTTTATTTTTGTTATTTAACTTGACTTGATTTTCTTCTTGGATTAGTTTTTCCTTTAGAGTACTACCTCCCTCTGCTGCTTTTCATTGTTGTTTTGTTTCCTCTTCATGGAATATTTTTCCAAGGATATTTTGTAGTGTTGGTTTTCCAGCTATAAATTCTTTTAACTTTTGTTTATCATGGAAGGTTTTTAATTTTGTCTCCAAATCTAAAGCTTAATTTTGCTGGATACAAGATTCTTGGTTGGCACCCATTTTCTTTCAGAGCTTGACATATGTTGTTCCAGGATCTTCTAGCTTTCAGGATCTGTGTTGAAAAATATGCCGGTATGCGAATTGGTTTTCCCCTATAGTAATCTGATTCCTTTCCGTTGTGGCTTTTAAAATTCTCTCCTTATTCTATATGTTCGGCATTTTATTATAATATGCCTTGGTGTGGTTCTGTTGTGATTGTGTACATCTGGTGTCCTATAGCTTCTTGAATTTGGATTTCCAATTCATTCTTCATGTTTGGAAAGTTTTATGATATTATTTCATTGAATGGATTGTTCATTCCTTTGGTTTGAACTTCTATGCCTTCCTCTATCCCAATAACTCTTAAATTTGGTCTTTTTATGCTAGCCCATATTTCTTGAATATTCTGCTCATGGTTTCCTACTACTTTTGCTGTGTGGTCTATGTTCCTTTCAAGATTATATATTTTGTCTTCATTGATTGATATCCTATCTTCCAAGTGGTCTACTCTGTTAGTGATGCTTTCATTTGAGCTTTTAATTTGATTTATTATTCCTTTCATTTCAAGGATTTTTGTTTGTTTGTTTTAGGACCTGTATCTCCCTTTTGAAGTGATCTTTTGCTTCCTATATTTGTTTATGTAGCTCCTTGTTGAAGTGATCTTTCACTGCCTGCATTTGCTCTCTTATATCTTCCTTGAGCTCATAGAACATTGTAACCATGTACATCCTAAACCCCTTCTCTGTCATATCTTCCTCTGTGGCTGCCAATGATTCAAATGATGTGGTGTATTCATTTGTTTGGGGAACTTTCTTTCCTTGTCTTGTCATGTTGCTCATATGTTTTCCTTTCCAGCTCTGTGGGTCTAGATTATTATCGTTTTTACCCTATAGGTTTGTAGTGCTCTTGTAGGGTTCCAAGACCTCTCCTTTGTGGGAAAGGGCAATGTTAACAGATCCCAATATCAACAATATACCACCTATGAACAATTTGTTGTTATTAAGTCATTTACAGTTTAGTCTCAATGAACAGACATGTTGGATTCTATTATTATCTAAAATATAACCAGTAGTTTTGTAAAAAGGTTTTCAGTTTCTGCAGTGGACAATAAACTGGGAGTGGGGCTTAAAACAATATGCTGAGGAGGTAGGATGTGAGGATATAGAGTTAAGGAGAAATCTAATGAAGAGGGTTAGTAGCAAGAGAATAGACAGGAAGTAATTTATGGTAGGCAAGTACATGGGATGACAATAGAGTACATAAAACAAACACACATATGTATTTAGAAAAATACAGATGTTCAAAAACAGTAAAATTTGGAGGGGGAAAGAAAAATGAAAGAATAAAGAGGAAAAGAAAAAAAGAAGGACATATACAACACCTCTAAATTACATTATTCAGATGACTCATAAAGCAAACACACATATGTATTTAGAAAAATACAGATGTTCAAGAACAGTAAAATTTGGAGGGGGAAAGAAAAATGAAAGAATAAAGAGGGAAAAAAAGAAGGGCATATACAACACCTCTAAATTATAATATTCAGATGACTCAGTCCTCAAAGTCCTATTTCATGCAAAGTTCTTGGTTTCACATATGTTGGGGGATGTGAGGGCTGGAGGATAGAGGGGTAGAAGAGAAAAAACAAACAAACAAACAAACAACAACAAAAACAAAAACTCAAAAGAAGAAACCAGTGTTGTAGCTAGCTTTAGAGATCTGCTTCTTGCTTCTCTTCTCATCCAATAAGTGGGGTTGTCTGTTGTAAGCTAGTGTCTCTGCCTTCCAGATGGTGGAGGTAACCAGGGTGGGAAGACTGATCCTGGTGCAGGGTTCCTGGATATGGGGAGTGGCACCCCCCAGTCCCTGGAAAAAAACTGCACCTCATGGGTCTCTTTTTGGGACCACTGCTAAGACTTGTGCACCTAGTACTATCTCCCTCTCTTGCCTGGAGATTTTCTAGTTCCTGGTCTATCTGTTAGGCTCCAGCCTTTAGCCACATCTCCCTCTCCCCTAGCAGTTCCCAGTTGAGGAAACTCTCACCCTGGGCTCCTGTGGGCAGCTCCTTGGTTGCACTGCACACCTGTGTTGGGCAGCTACTGTGTTGGGTTACCCCTGCTAGGGAGGGGTGGAGGTTGGAAATCTCTTAACTGGCCGCTGGAGATTCCCATCTGGGCACTGCCTCCAGCTAATATGGCGAGAATGTTGAGCCAAGATGGCGGCGGTCTGCTTCCAGCGCTGGGGTGTCTGGTGAGGTGGGCGGAGCCTGGTGGGGTGGGTGGAGCTGGGCGATGGCGTTGTGCTGTGGTAGGTAGCAGCTGAGTTACTTGTGCGCAAGCGCGAAGTCCTGGCCATCTGCCCATGTGTTGATAGGCGATTCTGCTAAGGCGCTCCTGAGTCTTGCGTGGGCTAGAACTTCGGGCTTTGGGTCCTGTTCCATTGCGCCTGTCCTACTCAAACGCTGAGGCCTGGAGCCCTGCGTGGTGTCACAGCGCTGGTGATTTCTGTGGAGAGCAGCTGGATAGGGGTCCTCTGACACTCTCAGAGATGGAGTATTCCTCCTGGGTGAGACCTGCAGACACAGGGGTGGGGTGGGGGGCACGAAGCAGCTCACTCCCTTCCCGCCACCATGTTTCCATCCTCTTATTCTCTTTTCTTGCTGAGTAAAATTCCTCTGTGATCTTCTTTGCAAGATTATCTGTTCAGATCCCTTGTCCAACGTAAATGGGTTATTTAGGGTTGAGTTGTTGTTCTTGTTTGGTTCTGACTATTGAGATGTGTGTTCCTAGTACACACAACTGTTTTTGGATATTAACTCCAGTCAGATAGATGACTTGCAAATATTTTCTGTCAATCCACAGCTACTTTTTCATTTAGTTGTTTGTTTCCTTTCTGTACAGGAGGATTTTTAGTTGGATGTGGCAATTTATTTTTCATGTAAATTATTCTAATGTTTAGCTGAAAATTTTCCATTTCTCTTTTTTCTGTTTTCCTTTTTTTTTCTGATTATATTATCTTCTCATTTACTGAGACACTTTTCCTCATTTATTTAGAGTTTCCATAATTCTTGAAACATATTATAATAGCTTTTTAAAGTTTTTTTTTCCCCATCAAATCTGACATCAGGCATATTCTGAGTCACATGCTACTGACTTCCTTTTTCTGTAAATGGTTTATATTCTGTTGTTGTTTTGTATGCCTACCCATTTTTGTTTGTAAGGTAAATATTGTAGGCTATATATCTCAGTTATTTTGAATATTATTATTTCATCTTGATAATTAAAAAATTTCAGCAGATAGTGACTTTGCATGTTCTGTAACTGCGAACTCTTTGTCCCATAATCAGCATCAGCTGTTACTTCTGCTCATTCATAGAATTTCCTGGTTTTGCAGTTTTAGTCTCATTTTGTTTGTGTCTGTTCCCTTTAACTGCATAATTTAGTTTTTAGCCAACAATTTGGACAGATTTTACATATAGATTTTGGATTCATCCCCTCTTTGACTCTCCGTTATCAATATTTACTATAAACATTTCTATCTTGCTTTGCCAGCTCCACGCTCTCTCCTTTTGCACTTCAGAATAATAAGATTCTGGCATTCAACCACTTCAGTGTATGCATGCGTAAAAAATAAATAAAACTACTAGCAAATGTCATCAAGTGCACTTTTATCTTTTAGGAGTAGAAAATTCTTTTACTTCTACCTATGTTCTCACTGGCCTCTGGAGTCTCTCGTATGCATGTGTAATTCAATGGTCATCAAGATATTCAGAAAGAGTTTTTAATTAGATTCAGGGTATCAGCTCTTCTGCAACTCTTCTATTTCCAGGAATTCTTTCCAAAATAACCAGTGGCTTTGCCTGTCTTGAGTTCTGTTCTTTTACATCTCAAGCCAGTTAAGCTGTGATTTTCACAGTTAGAATACCTTACAAAAGAGTAGCCTTAATGATGGTGTTCATTTCTCTGTCACATGTAAATATTAAGAAGAGGGCTGCCAAGGCATGCATCTTCACCTAGCAGCATGAGGGACACAGGATACTACTTTTCTGTTGTTATCATAGTTAAATTTCCTCATCTCTTGTTTTCCAAGATGGTTGCTGCATTTCCAGCAATTATGTTTGCTAAAACATCCTAAACAACAACAACAACAAAACAAACAAAAAAACCAAAGTAGGAGTAAGTATAGAAGGGCATAAAGAAGCACTTCCAGCATTGTGAACTCACTCCACAGCCTTTGCAGACCTCCCTCTCCCTCTCTCTCTCTCTCTCTCTCTCTCACACACACACACACACACACACACACATACATGCTCCATGCCTGTGTGTGCCCCCCCCACAAACACACAACTGCTTACCTCTCATTGGCTAGAAACTAGTCACATGTGATACCTAATTACAATGAAGGCTGGGAAATGTAGTCCTTTTATTCAAGGTGCCTGTCTTTTCCATTCAAAATCAATATTCTCTTTACCAAAGAGCAATGGAATGTTGGGGTAACAACTAAACATCACGAAGCCTGTTCTAATTGCAATAACATAACCCAGATGAGTAGGTGCTGAGAAGTGGATTAGAAGTCAGAGAACAATGATTATAGATATATCAGCTGAGAAATTTGCACAGCAATATCCCCCAGTAAAGTGGAACATATAAGGGGTTAGCAATTGGTAAAAGTCTCTTATGACTGATACATGAAAATGTCACTGTAACTCCTGTGTCTAAATGATAAGATCTTACCGTTAGGCTCTATAAATTAACATGGTGTGCAGTATCAGTGTTCTTTCTCTGTTCAATGTGTTTCTTTTTTCTTTTTTTTATTAGTTACACATGACAGTATAATGATCTTGACAAATCATACATTTGAATCAAATGGGGTATAATTTCTCATTTTTCTGAGTGTACTGTTTGCAGAATCATATTGGTCACAGTCACATATATACATACAATAATATATTTCTAAGATTATTATCTTTCAGTTCAATGGTCTGTGGTTTAGTTACTGACCACTGAGTTCTCTTACCAGGGACTTCAGCAAGGTCTCCACAGAGAGCTTTGAGCCTGCTATTGCATTCCATTGGCTGCTGTGTATCAGCATCAGGTAGGATAGAACCTCTGAGTATTGATTCATCTCTAAGAAAAGTTTCTCCCTCAGGACACAATGCCAAAATGACAACTTCAGATATATGGGAACAAAAGAAACTGCACTGAATAATCTGGACCAACGATTCAGTGATAAGTTAACCTTGTATAGCAGAAATCTAACTCCTTGTTGACATATCATTCATATGTTTGCAAATATAACTTTCTTACTAAAGCAGCATTAGTTAAATTTTCTTTTCTTCTGCAAAATGAATAACCTATTCCTCATTTTCTCCTCTTGGAAAGACCAATGGTATTCGATTTATTACATGTTGCAATCAAAGCGCTCTAGTTGCTGAGACAAAAACTCCTGTAAAAGAAGAACCTGCAGAAACCACTTCCTATATTTGGAAAAAAAAGGGGATTTTCAGATTTTTTATTTTTAAAACTACATTCAGATGTTTGTTTGTTTTTTCCCAAAGATTTTGATGAACTCTGAACTCTTCCTTCATAAAGAATTTTGAATTTATTTACATTTGCTTTGGAAATAAATGCAAACATAGTTGGGCTATATTCATGCCCAGGCCTGGTAAAATGTTTTCTTTAAGGGTTCACAATATACTATTAACTCACTTACTGTAAGTTAATAGAATATAGTGAACCCTTAAAGAGTGCAGAATCTGACCTTACGTAGATCAAGATTTAGTTCCTACCCTCTCACTTAATACCAGCAATTTTGACCAATTTCTAGTGTCCTCACCTGTGAAATGAACAACATTTTATCATAAGGTTCCAGGAATATTGAGAAAATAAAATTGTCTAGAGGGATAAACAAAATTAGAACAGGGTTGAATAAATAACAATAAGCATTATCAGTAAAATAGGATATTTATGAAAAAAATATTTAGAAATTGTCATTTATTTATTTGTTCTAATTTGTTATATACGGTAGCAAAATGCATTTTGATTCATGGTATACAAATGAAGCACAATATCTCATGTCTCTGGTTGTACACAAAGTAAAGTCACATCATTTGTGTCTTCATACAGATACCTAAGGTAATGATGTCCATCTCATTCCACCATCTTTCCTACCTCCATGCTCCCTCCCTTCCCCTATCCCATTGCCCTATACAGAGTTCCTCCACTCCTCCCATGCTTTCCCCACCCCCATTATGGATCAGCATCCTATTATCAGAGAAAACATTCAGCCTTTGGTTTTTGAGGATTGGCTTACTTCACTTAGCATGATATTCTTCAGCTCCAACCACTTACCGGCAAATGCCATGATTTTATTCTCTTTTATTGCTGAATAATATTCCATTGTATATATATAAAACACAGGTTTTTTTATTCATTCATCTATTGAAGGGCATCTAAGTTGATTCCACAATTTAGCTATTGTGAATTGTGCTGCTATAAACACTTATGTGGCTTTGTCACAGTAGTATGCTGTTTTTAAGTCCTTTGGGTATAAACTGAGGAGTGGGATAGCTGGGTCAAATGGTGATTCCATTCCAAGGTTTCTAAGGAATCTTCATACTGCTTTCCAGATTGTTTGCACCAATTTGCAGTCCACCGGCAATGTAAGAGTGTGCCTTTTTCCTCGCACACTTACCAACACTTATTGTTGCTTAATTCTTAATAACTCATTCTGACTAGAGTGAGATGAAATGTTAGAGTATTTCTATTTTGCATTTCTCTAATTGCTGGAGATTTTGAACATTTTTTTTCATATATTTGATGATCGATTGAATATCCTCTTCTGAGAAGTGGCTGTTCAGTTTCTTAGCTAATTTATTGATTGGATTATTTGTTCTTTTGGTGTCAAGCTTTTTATATTCTTTATATATCCTGGAGATTAGTGCTCAAAAAACAGTCATGAAATTCATCCAGAAAAATAGAGACCCAGAATAGCCAAAGCAATCCTTAGCAAGAAGAGTGAAGCAGGTGGCATCAGAAATACCAGTCCAAAAACAGCACTACAGAGCATGGTATTGGTACCAATATAGACTTGTAGACCAATGGTGCAGAATAGAAAACACAGAGATAAACCCACTTAAATATAGTTATCTCATACTAGACAAAGATGCCAAAAACATATATTGGAGAAAAGATAGCGCCTTCAACAAATAGTGCTGGGAAAACTGGAAACACATCTGCAGCAAATTGCAATTAAGCCTCTATCTCTCACCATACACAAAACTCAACTCAAAGTGGATCAAGGGCCTAGGAATTACACCACAAACCCTGTACCTAATAGAAGAAAAAGTAGGCCCAAATCTTCATCATGTCAGATTAGGCCCAACTTCTTTAACAAGACTTCTGAAGTGCAAGAAATAAAATTAAGAATAAATAAATGGGATGGATTTAAACTAAAAAACTTCTCATCAAAAGAAACAATCAGTGAGGTAAAGAGAGAGCCTACAAAATGGGAGAAAATTTTTACCACATGCACATCAGATAGAGCACTAATTTCTAGGCTATATAGAAATTGTTTAAGTACATCATACTCCACAATTTTAGAGGTAAGTAAATTATCTCATTTAAATGTAGAGTAATCATTCCACAAGATAAACAATACATAAATATGTACATACATATATATTTTATATATGTGTAAATGGATAATCTGCATATGTATGAAATGTCAGTGTAAACAATTAAAAATTACAAAAACTTGATTTTGATTGTAATGACAAAATCCAGATCACTGGGCCAGAGGAATAGATTAGAGGTCAGAGAATAAGGATCATAGATATGCTAGTCAATATAGGTTTCATAGCTAAATGCTTTGAGAGCTTTCCTGAGTTTCCTGACTAAAAAACCTAAAAAGTTCTGTCATGATAAAGTATGCAGACGACCAAATCAAAAAAATGAGGAATATAGATTTTACGCAACAAAGCAATGGCCAAGTTTGTAACTATCTAAATTTATTCCTCATGTTGAAGTGGACCTGGCTGGAATTTCCCAGGGAATGAAGTTCTAAAATGCAAAACTGAGAGCAGGGGATTCCAAATGGAGACAATGATGAATGTCTGGGCCAACGCTAGGAAGCAACATGCAGAATGGATTTACTGTCCTAATCACTTTGTTGAGATTGTGTCTGAACTAGAGGCATCTGTTAAGTAACTCTGTGCAGTTGTCTTGCTGCTGCTGATTCTGGAGCCACAGAAGGATTGGGAAGGTGGACTTCCTGGACATAGGGATGATCCACATGGCCTGGGGCTGGAGTTCAGTTCCTTTAAGGTGGGGATGATGACGAACCTCAGGACTGAGCGAGAGGAGCAGAAACCAGAAGAAGAGCTGGAGCAAGATCAAGGGCCTTGATGTAGCTGCTCTTCAGTCTGATGAGTTGCGGCTGCCAGGTTTATTTTCCTGTGTTTCTAGCCCACTTGGGCCAGTTCGTCAGGATTCCTTTGACAATACAGTCTTGAGTCTTGGAAAATGTCATTTGGTTTTTGTTGTGTGAGGATGAAGGTATTAGACCTCAACACACACTTGTTTATCAGCTGTATTCCTTCCCACAGTTCCCTTGGAATGACACTTTATTTCCTGATCCATTGACTACCTTACTCTTGAAGCCAAGTTTGTACCATAGTTCCAGGTCCTCTGGCATAGTTGGGGGTCTAGAGGATTTGATCCATAGGAGCAGAATTTTCCTGCTTCAGATACCTCTCTGAGTCTTTGGTCTTGCCAGTCCCATTTTCTATGAATGGATGTGAATTCCAGTACCTTTTTTTTTAATTAGAGTTTTTGGAATGATATGGTTCTTATCATTACTGTCCTCATCTTCTGTTTGATGTGTCCCTTGTCTTCCGTAGCTGATCTTCCTGTAAGCACCAACTCATACAACCCATCAACAAATCCCATTAGCTCTATGCATAAAGCATGTTGTAATTGAACCACATCTATGGGGGGGGGCTACCTCTGAGCTATTTGTGTAGCTCCTACTCACCCTTGAAGCCAAGGAGATTTTGGTCTGGCCTTGAAAATCATTTTGTGGCTTATTAAACAAAGCACGTGACCTCAGTCTTTGCTTGGCTATAGAGGTTGCTCTATAGTTCTGGAGTTGGGTGTTACCCATTGAGCTTGGGCAGCCCACCCCCTGCCTTAATTGTTGAAGAATATTCTATGGAAAAGCCTTTGTGTATCCCCCATAAAAAAGTAAACCAAGTGCAGGCTCGCTCTCTCTCTCCTTCCAGTGTGGAAGCAGGACCCTTAAGGTCGCAGAGCTGTCCCACCGCCAAATTTCAAAATTATTTGTATATCGTGTGATTTTTCAGTGTATTCCCAGCCAGCGCATTTTATGCAAGGGAAATCCAAATTTCATAGCCCATGCAGGATGTGGAAGAGAAGTATAAGAGTCAAGAAGAAAAAGAAAGGAGGCACATCCCTGTCTTCATGGCTACCACCTGATTCCCCATCATCTCTTGGCTAGCTATCTGTAATAACTGCTCTCTCTCCAACCGACACACCAAAGAGAGACACAGTGATCCTGATAAAACATAAGTCATGATTTCTTGATTTAGGTCTCATGTAGAATGAACGTCGAAGAACTTAAGACCTTCAAGGCCCCAGGATCTGGCCCCTCATTACCATTCTCATGTCATATTCTACTTCCCTCCCCGGGCTTCCTCTGCTCCAGGTATTGGACTTCTTAGAAGTCCTTCCCCCTAGCCCCGAGGCTTCTCCATTCGCTACAGTCTACTTTGAATCTCTCTGTTCTATCATAGCGATAAAATAAATTATAATGAAAATGAAAGGTTTTGTTTATAATTCTTTTCTCTTCAAATAGCTTGAAAAAAAAATCACAGAGTAAGGGACTCAGTTTGAACTACTGCCCAAGATTTCCCTGAATTGCTGGAAACCCAGCAAAGACAGGTGACCTTCATAATATCAGGTGTAACATTAGAGTCCCTCCCTTCACGGAGCACCACCTCTCTCCCTCTGAGTTCTCTTTCTGCATTTGGAGTATGACCCAGGCATTTTCGTGGTTCAGGTGAACAAGCATAAAGCCCACATCTGTGAAGGACAACATGCCATGTTGAAGATTGGGACATATACTCACCTCCCAGGGAAAACCCATGCAGAATCTATATGGAAAAAGTCAACACACTGAAAAAGTACCAAAAGAGAGGGTCTGTACAGGAGATAGAGCTTTGATCTTATTTGAGAAGAGAATGCAGGGAGAAGGTGGAATATGATGGCAATTCTGAATGCAAAGTTAGAGAGGAACAGACACAGAAAGTAGGAAGGGTTGTGCAGGAGGCTGAGCAGCATCTGCTGCAGGTGCTTGAGGCAGTGAGGGGTTGGGAGCTGCAGGGGACAAGTGAGGAGAGGGAGCAAGGTATTGGCCATGTCTTGCTCAGCAGTCTGGGACTCACTGGGAGGCAGTGGAGGCTTCTAAGCAGGGGAGATGCACAGTCAAGTTCTCCTGGAGAAAGCTTACGCTGGATTTTATACAAGTAATGTTTAAGGGGGTGACAGAAAGACCAGTGTTGCCACAGTGAAGTATGATGCTGGTACAATATTTTTTTTTCTGCCTCAATGACTAGAAAAATTATTCTTTTTTCTCCCTTTATTTCAACCATTTGTCAGTTGTAATTCTATTTTCTTCTGTGAGCACTAATTTTTCTTCTGAGTTAGGAAGGACTTTCTTCCTTTTTTTTAACATTTCCTTCCCTTCCTCCCTCCTTCCTTCTTCTCTTCCTTTTTCTATCTTTGTCTCCCTGCCTGACATAATTTGTTTCTTTTTTGTCCTAAAACATCTCCAAGAGCAGAAATCAGTCAGGTGCAGTGGCGCATGCCTGTAATCCCAGCGGCTCCAGAGGCTGAGGAGGCAGGAGGATCATGTGTTCAAAGCCAGCCTCAGCAACTTAGCAAGGCCCTAAGCAACTCAGTGAGACCCTGTCTCTAAATTATATACAGAAAAGAGCTGGGGATGTGGTTTGTGGTTAAGTGGGCTGAGTTCAAGCCCCTGTACCAAAAAAAAAAAAAAAGAGTAGAACTTGTTCACAGATTATTTTTTCTATATTCTTATTCAATGTTTGTTTATTTATTTTTAAATCATATTCATAACTTTTTTTTCCTTCCACAATTCAGAAGAACATTCCCAACATGTCTTCCACTTAAAGTGACTCTATTCACTACTGACTGTATTAAATTGTTTATTTTCTCTCAATGCAGATTAAAAACCTATGGGTAGAAAGAAGTAAGGCTGCTTATGGCTCTTGTTAACTTGATAAGTTGTTGGATGTCTGCACAGCAAAGGGTCTACCAAGCTGCTGTCTATGTGATTTCTTATTCATCTTTTTTTTTTTCTTAGCTTAAAATTGCCCTATGTACCTTTAAATGCTGCTCAATTTCCCATTTCTTTCTGAAAGTATTTCATCTCTTTTTTCAGTTATTTATCTTTGGTTTTTAGTCCTTGTTGCTGTTTTTTATATGATTATTTTTCTTTGTGAATATGTTAGTAAGAAACAACAATGCATTGAAGTCTTCCAGCCAGATGCCATTTGAATTTATATATCTGGGCATAAATATCTCAAAGACAATGAAACAGATGTGGATTTTCATTTATGAGGATGAGACATACTTGGAAGTAATTGTCTTCAAAGCTTACATAAAGTTTAGTGAAACACTATTTGGAGATCAACATTAGAATGGGGCTTTCCTATGCTGTAGAGGTCCATCACCCCTTTGTAAAATTACCTTTTTCTTGTGGTGCTCTGTACATATTTCTTTCTTAACAATAGTTCCTTAAAAGCCACAGCCCAGACTGCTAGATTGGTAAGCTAAACAGCCTCAGATGGTGAAGTTTCCAAGAGCATTTACTTGTCCAAGTCTAAAATGGACACTATGATTAGTCATCTTATCCCAGTAGGGGGGCCCAATGACCACCCCCAACCTGGTGGGGTCACTAAGCAACACTGTCTGATACTAGAGCTAGACAAACTGAAGCATTAGCAGTTCAGGCTATCAATTCCTTTAAACCTGATTTGCCGCGGTTGCCAATCTTTCTATTACTGTAATTGCTGCCTAAGTGAACTATAATTGTATTAAGAAGTAACTCTGAAATATGTATGTGTTTTCTGCTAATTCTCAGAATATGCATGGAGAGGGGATTGATTCCTTGTGCTTGGAAAAACATTTAGGTGGTTTTCCCTATGGGAACTGTTGTTTGGAGATTTCCTTTGCATTCTGGGGAAAATCAAGGTTATATTCTCAAGAGTAAGGGACAAAGACCCTGGGAATTCTCAGGAATCTCAGAGGCTCCTCAGGATATGATTGGTGGTAGCAGCAATTTCCCCTTATCAAAGAGCACAAAATCAAGTTGGACTTCTCTTTAGTCTTAGACAAAAGATGAGATTTAGATTAAGGTTTGTATTCTTTTTTTTTTTTTTTTTTTTTTTAAAGAGAGAGTAAGAGAGGAGAGAGAGAGAGAATTTTCAATATTTATTTTTTAGTTCTCGGGGGACACAACATCCTTGTTGGTATGTGGTGCTGAGGATCGAACCCGGGCCGCACGCATGCCAGGCGAGCGCGCTACCGCTTGAGCCACATCCCCAGCCCCAAGGTTTGTATTCTGATAGTCTACTCTTCTAAGATCTATGCAGAGACTTTTCAAATATTCCTTACCTTCAAAACCCCTGCAGTATTATTGTGCTTATTTTTAAAATAAGAAGACCAATGTATTGAAATGCAAATGGTTTGGCAATGCTCGTTACTGTAATCAAGAACACACAGTCTCTATCTAATGTGTGTGTGTGGTAAACATTTGTTCCCAAATTGTAGAATCTCTATTCACCTCATTGATTGTTTCTTTTGCTGAGAAGAAGCTTTTTAGTTTAAATCCATCCAATTTACTGATTCTTGATTTTAATTCTTGCGCTATAGGAGTCTTATTAAGGAGGTCAGGGCCTAATCCAACATAATGAAGATTTAGTTCTACTTTTTCTTCTAATAGGCACAGTGTCTCTGGTTTAATTCCTAGGTTCTTGATCCACTTTGAGTTGAGTTTGTGTTTGGTGAGAGATAGGGACTTAATTTTAATTTGCTGCATATGGATTTCTAGTTTTCCCAGAACCATTTGTTGAAGACGCTATCTTTTCTCAATGTATGTTTTTGGTGCCTTTGTCTAATGTAAGATAACTGTAATTATGTAGGTTAGTCTCTGTGTCCTCTATTCTGTACCATTGGTCTACAGGTCTATTTTAGTGCCAATACCATGCTGTTTTTGTTACTATTGCTCTGAAGTATAGTTTAAGGTGTGGTATAGTGATGCCACCTGTTTCACTCTTCTTGATAAGGATTGCGTTAGCTATTCTGGGTCTCTTATTTTTCCAGCTGAATATCATGAGTGCTTTTTCTATTTCTAGGAGGAATGCCATTGGGATTTTGATTGGAATTGCATTAAATATGTATAGTGCTTTTGGTAGTATGGCCATTTTGACAATATTAATTCTGCCTATCCAACAATAAGGTAGATCTTTCCATCTTCTAAGGTCTCCTTTAATTTCTTTCTTTGGCATTCTGTAGTTTGGGGGATTGGCTAACTTCACCTAGCAATATATTCTTTTACCTTTTTTTGTTCAGTTGATTCCCAAGTATTTTTTTGAGGTTATTGTAAATGAGGTAGTTGAGCACTAATCTCTAGGATATATAAAGAACTCAAAAATCTTAACACCAAAAAAATCAAATAACCTAATAAATAAGTGGACCAAGGAAGTGAACAGACAAGTCTCAAAAGAACATAAACAATCAATCAACAAATATATGAAAAAATGTTCAATATCTCTTGCAATTAGAGAAATGCAAATCAAAACTACTCTAAAATTTCATCTCACTCCAGTCAGAATGGCAGCTATTAAGAATACAAACAACAATAAGTGTTGGCAAGGGTGTGGGGGAAAAGGTACACTCATACATTGCTGGTGGGACTGCAAATTGGTGCAGCCAATATGGAAAGCATTATGTAGAATCCTTAGAAACTTGGAATCAAACCACCATTTGACCCAGCTGTCCCACTTCTCAGTCTATACCCAAAGGATTTAAAAACAGTATACTACAGGGACACAGCCACATCAATGTTTATGGCAGCACAATTCACAATAGCTAAACTGTGAAACCAACCAAGATACCTTTCAGTAGATGAATGGATAAAGAAACTGTGTTAAATATATATACAATAGAATATTATTCAGTATTAAAAGAGAATAAAATCATGGTGTTTGCAGGTAAATGGATGAAGTTCGAGAATATTTTGCTAGGTGAAGTTAGCCAATCCCCAAAAAACCAAATGCTGAATGTTTTTTTCTGATTTAAGTATGCTAATTCATCATGTGATTGGGGAAGGGCATGGGCAGATTACATGAACTCTAGATAGGGAAAAGGGGAGGAGAGGGGCGTGGGGGTAGGAAAGACGATGGAATGAGATGGACATCATTACCCTAATTACATGTATAAAGACACGAATAGTGTGATTCTACTTTGTGTACAACCAGAGATATGAAAAATTGTGCTCTATATGTGTAATAATAAATTGCAATGCATTCTGCTGTGATATATAACAAATTAAAAGGAAAAAAAAAAGAACACATGGTCTCATCTTGTTCTACCAAGTCCAAACTGGTAGATATGAAAGACATTTTGCTAGTACCATGAAAAGCACTTAAAAAAATACTTCCTGATTTGGCTAAGACCAGGGGGTGGTGGCAGAAGTTTATGTCAGGGCAAATGTATGGTAAGAAAGAAAGAAGAAATTGTGTTCTAAAGGAGTTCTATGCATATGTTTTTTTCTGATATTTTAAATAATTAAATGTCTGAAATAACCCACATTTTCTGTTTCTGGGGCCACCTGCTTCTTTGATAAAGCTCAAACTGAGATTTAGAATTTTCTGGTTTATTTTAGCATGCTATTGGGTATCCTCCCTCTTCCCTTTAATTTCAGTAATGATACTAATGTCCTTTCTTGAAAACCTAAAGGGATAAAGTAGGCTAGACTGTGCTGTGGGAAAAATGAACCTCAACGTATGAGTCACATTGAATAATAACACAGTAAATCTCTCACAGTTCCTGTCTTCAAGGAACTAGAAATTTTGTGGGTGGGACCCATGACAAATAAATAAAAAATAAATGAAAACCTGATTTAAATATATTTTTATATGGTATGGTAGAGACTGCTTGCTACCACCCAACATCTGTTCACTCTTCTCTCCTTAAAAAAATAATTTTAAGTATAACAATACTTGTATGCTAAAATATTGCCAGCCTCCCTTGCAGCAAGATCTGGTCATATGACTAAGTCCTGGCAAATGACCTATTACATAATACTAACAGGGATGTTGATTAAATGAAGTAGACGCCTCTGAAGATGATTTCTGCTGCCCACCAAATAGATGTGATGGGTGGGATTTCAGCCACCATCTTAAACTGTGAGATGCCACTTACAAGTCCATAGGACTTGCTGGAACTTGACGTTGCTATTATACCACTACTCCAAATCCTTCACCTTCCTCAAAGTTCACCTGAGTCTGCAGTGGATGATTCCTTGCATAATCCAGGGACCTGTATGTCTCTGTTTCTCTACTGAAGAAGGGTCATTGTGACTTGCAATATCCAGGGTAGGGCACTCCAGAGAAGAAGGGATTTAATGCCCCTAGAAACAGCTTCCAACCAATCCTGGGTTAAAGTTACTGGATAAATCCTTCAGTTGTACTCCTCTTTCACTGGGGTGATTCTAGATAAATTATTCTGCAGATTTTTCCAGAAGGTCTCTATTTGCTCACTGGTATACTCTCCTGACCCTGCTTCACTGTCCCAGCTCTCTCCTTTCTGCTTCCTGGGGGTTACCTCCTAAACAATTTCACAGTGCTCAAACTCTGATGGTG
This sequence comes from Spermophilus citellus, assembly GCF_964194105.1. Lineage (NCBI taxonomy): Eukaryota > Metazoa > Chordata > Mammalia > Rodentia > Sciuridae > Spermophilus > Spermophilus citellus. Next base: position 19,069,682 of record NC_138185.1, read on the forward strand.
AGGATGGCTTTGGAGGAACTCAAATTATGGCAACTTAGAGGAAGTTCTGATTTGGCTGGCCAAATGATTTCCTTCTGCCAAATGCAATTGCTTTGCTTTGACCTTCTTCCTGGTTCTTTCTGCAGCACTCAACCACGGTGATCTTTCTTCCTCTACTGAAATTCTGGTTTCCTTTGCTTCCCTCTACTACCCGAATGTCCATGCCTTCTCTCTCACCTGAGGCCGTGGCAATCTCTCTCTCCCTGGCATTTCAGCTTTGAGGTCTCTTTTTCTTAATCCAACATACACACCCACACATTTTGGCATTCACAGATTCACTAAGTATCTTATTCTCTTTCCTTAGTTTCAATCGACCCTTCCAGAACACCCCTTTAGATGCTCTACAGAATCGGTTATGATTTATATTTGGAGTGTCCCCTCAAAATACATGTGTTGATCTCCAAAGCAGCCAAGTTCAGAGGTGGGATTTTTAGGCAATGATTAGGGCTCTGACATCCTCAGTGGGTTAATTCATTTACTGTATTAATAATTTGGATTATTGGGTAATAACTGTAGGCTGGTGGGAATGGCATAAAGAAGTAGACCACTGGGTGTGTGCCTTTGGGGACTATTTCTTGTTCCTGGCTCCTTGCTTTCTCTCTCTCTACTCCCTGGCTACCTCATGCTAAGCAATATTCCTCCACCGTGCCCATCTGCCATAATGTTTCCGACTTGGAGCCAGCCAACCCTGAACTGAATCCTCTGAAACAATGAGCCAAAATTAATCTTTCCACCTTCATGTTGTTCCTGTCAAGTATTTGACTAATATAGTCACAGTTGACTAATATAGTATCCTAAGTACCAGATAATTTTATGCTTTTCTTAACTCTTATACCTACCTTTTCTTTCTTAGAAACCTGTGCCACTATTGCTTGGAAAAGACATTTTCCACTATTTATAACCTATCCAAATCTTACATATTCTGAATGGCCTGCGTCATCCATTGCTTCTTTCATGTTTTCTTCATATTCCCAACAGAAATTGATTTGTTCTCCTTAGAAACATGCTGTTCTTTTTCTTTATTTATCATTTTCAAATATCCTCTGGATCCTGAGTGATCCCTTGGTAAATATTTGTTGGAAAAGTTTAGAATTAAATTGATGTTTAATAAGGTTTTCTTTTTATCTTACCAATTTCTGGAGGGGATAGCTTTGCCTATAAAGTTTCTGTAATTTGAGTTTCAAGATTACATATGGGCAAGTCATATTTCATTATATTAAAAGGTAGTTTTGAAATTTCAGCACATTTGATTCTTCCCTTCATTTTTTTAGGGTAAAACCTACTTTCATGTAGGCGGGCATGGAAAATACCTTCCATGAGTCTCTTTTTATTTTTATTTTATGTGTTCTCTTACTGAAAACTTGCTTCTAATGATTGCTGAGCTTCACACACCAAATAAAATGTAAAATGAAGCTGATAGATGATAGGAAACATATTTTGCGTCCAAATAGTAGCAAAACATTTGCATTAAAAAGTTTACTTGAATGTTCCAAATCTTTAGATATCCTCATGGTTAGAGGCAAGAAGCTTCCCTGTCAGTTCTTAAATGAGTTCACAAGTTTCAAATGAGTCCACTTTATGGTGTTTCCTTTTGTACCATCTATTTCTGGATTCTTCAAAAATTACGTTTACCATGCTAAGTGATATTTGAGAAAATGTATTATCAATCACAGAAATCAATTTTCTTCCAATCTGATCTTCCTGTTCAAACATGGCATGTACTTTCCAAACTAAAACTTATATTTAATTTCCCTGTTTTGGAGTTGATCCTTTTACTGAGAAATATTGCAGATTATTTTCTGATCCTGGTAAGATTAAATGCTATGTCTGTTGGTGGCCGGTTGACCCTAACCTAGCCCTAACTCTTGAGAGAGTCCAGAATATTCCATCTTCTGGCATTGTACTTCCTTCCATTCTTCTCCTGTGGGAACTGCAGTGCTGGCTAGTTACCTTCAATGAAAGGAGTGTCTGTTGTTTGGTAGAGTTATGGGGAAAAGTGATGAATGAAGGTAAGGCTATCAGAGAGCTCTGCCATTTTGGATGGGCTCATGGTAGTCAAAACCAGAGAGTGGAGCCCAGCACTGGAACCTTTGATCTCAGGAATACTATGATTTTTTTTTCTCTTTTCCCTTTGTTACATTTGGATTGTGTGTAAGTGATAGACCGAAAGGCCGGGCTGCAAGACAAACCTATACAGGGTCAGAGAGGAAGGATAGAGAAGAGAGGATTCAAGAAAGGTCTCACTTTGTTGTCATCCCACAGATGGTTTTGGAGGATGAATTGCATCAAAATAGCTCCTCTCCTATGCTTAACCCTTACCCCAGGGGAAAAGGCTGCAAATATGTATAATTGTATATCTCTGTCAATTGTTGGAAATGAGCCACCTCCATAGAAAGATAGGTTTCCAGGCACTTGGGCAAGGCAGCACCCACCAGCCAGGGGAAATCTTCCAGAAGTGTGAGTCATTAGCAACCAGAATCCTCAGAAGATAAAAGATAAGGGCATCAGATTGGTAAAGAGGAATGAGGCAGAGAACCAACATCAAGCATCCCAATAATGTATTGCAGAAATAACCCCAGAGAGAATGAATACATACAATGCAACAACCCAGACCTTCCCAAACTCATCAGCCTTCAAGAGCTACAAGAATCTAAGCAGACTCAATAATAACTAACAAAGTTGTTTGCCCAATAAGACAGCTTCCCATGGGAGCTCAGGTAATTTAGGGTGTCCCTATAAGAGACATCCTTGCATACATCAGAAAGGTCTAGGAAAGCAACTTGTACCACTGCTCTGCCACCAAAATAATTCCATGTATACAGAAAGTCCCAATCTTCCTCAGGATGTGTGGATCCATGGTAGTTGAATTGCCACAACTGATTAGTGGTTAAGTTCTAGATCATGTCATGGTCAAAACAATGTCAAGTCATCTGACTTCTATTGTCAGGTCATCTGACTTCTAAATCCTGTGTTTGATCCTGAAGGTGCTTGCTGGCCTATCACAAAGACACTCCAAATTTCATCAGGAATGTCCTCAAAGAAATCATTTTATCACAGGTCTTTGTCTTCTAAATTATTTACCAGCTATACCCACATGGTTCATAAGCTGAACTGATAGAAATATCAGTTCAGAAACATAAATAGAGAGGACACACGCACACAACTTACAATACACACACACACACATACACACACACACACATTCATAAAGGTTGCCTATGACTGAGCTGGGGAAAATACCCATAATAGGAAAGGACTGTTAATACCAGTTATGCTCAGTGGCAGCACATTCCCCATATAATCAACCAAATGATCAACCAATTGGTCACAAAAAAAACCCAGAAATTCAAAATTCACAGTTCATTGAATGCCCAAGGTGACAAGAGTTCAGAGATTCTTCAGTACTTATCTTCCCAAGTTGCAGATAAAGGCCTTGGCCTTGACTCTGCTCCTAGCTGCATTGCTGTTTGCCTGGTAACTCTGCCTGTCTGTGCCTGTTTTCTCTCTTGTGTAAGTGAAGTACTTAGTTCATTGAGTTAGAGTCTGAACTGAAAGGGTATGCTTGTAGAATCTTTAGGATGATGCCCAGCTTATAGTTAAGGCCATAAGTGTTAATTAAATATAAATGAATATAAATAAATAACTTGCCTAGGGTCAGTCAGTTAATTGGCTCATGTTATTAAGGGGTTATTAAGAGTTTTATTGACTTAATATAAAATATGAATATGCATCAATGTTTTATAATAATTTAATTATAAATACTTAATATAAATTAGCCAACACACAAAAATGTCAGGATACTTTTACACTCAGATACATCAATGATAGCAATAGTTAAAAGCTCTGGCATTAGTATCACACTGAGAAGAATTTTAGTTCTCATTTCTGCTACTCATGATGTAATCTTGGGCAATGGATTTGGTTTCTTTAAGATATAATTTTCTCAAATGTAAAATTGAGATAGATAACAGTAACAAAAATAAAAATAATGACAGCTACCTTATGAGAATAAATTTAATAAATGATAGTTACTAGTATTACTATAATTATTATTTACAGAATATTTCTAAGAATTTATGTTATACATCATTTAGGAAAAACTATACATGCCCACATGTCTACTGTTTGGAATAGTAAAAGAAGGTAAAGATAGTAAGTAAGTTTAGAACCTTTGATCTCACGAATTGCTGCTGTCTTGGCTGATTGGTTCTGCATTTCCTATTGTAAAAGCAAGCAAGGATTGGAGTAACCAGAGTATCACCTTCCTTAAACCTTAGAGACAGCACTGGCTGCAGCTATAACTTGGAGCAACCTGCAAGGCTGCATGTATGCTCATCTCCATACACAGAAACAGGATACAAGAAACAAGACCTTAGGATACAAGACCAGCTAGGGACTGGCCCTTCAATGTTGTGTTTATATATGAACAAATTTGAATTCATACCATAACCATTTAAATCACTTTGCAATGACAGGCAGAATACAGTGAATGCCCATCAATAATTCATATTCGGAGAGAAGGAGATACCATTTTGGACCCTCTCAAACTTAACTCTTGTTGATGAAAGAAAGAAAAAAAACTCTCTCTGCCTTCAAGAAAGACAATTTACAACACACTGCATTCAATTAGCAGAGAGCTTATCAAACTGCAGTACCCAAACCAATGGCAGCACTTGAAATGATTTTAAGTAGAACAATGATAAATATCTCAGCTAGGACTATACTGACTTCTCATAACAGAAAAACTGATTTAAAAGTTACTTAAACAAGTTGCAAGTTCATTTTTTTTATTGTGCAATAACCAAAGAACCTACTCTATCCAGATTTCTGCTTAACTTATCTTTTAAAAGGCTAATTACTTAATTATTCCAATTGACAAACATTGTGTGTATTCATTGTGTACAGCATGATGTTTGAAATATTGTAGAATGGCTAAATCAAGGTAGTTGACATATGCATCACGTGACATACCTCTCTTTTGGGAGGTATGTGATGAGAACACTCAAAATGCTCTCTCATAATGATCTTCAGGAACCCCTGTTGCATAGTTCCTGGGATGTAATACTTCTTTTGAACTTAGTCCTCCTATTTACATGAGGTTAAGTGTGGCTATCAGCCTCATGCTTGCTGCCACACTGACCCAAGCTGGCTGCTTCATAGCTAACAGCGTGTGCATTTTCAGGATAGAAAAAGCAGGAAGACAGGCAAAGCCATGTCACTCCCCTCATATCCTTTTAATAGTGTTTCCCCAGAATCTCTTTTGAGAGACTTCTTTCCTTGTTGGCCAGAACCTGGCTATCTATAACCAACCTAATTGCAAAAGAGGTTGGAAAAATGTACTTTTCTGTTTGCTTGCATTGTTCTCAGAAAACAAATTCTTATGTTATTATTAAAGAAGTTTAGAAAGCATATGAGATAGGTAAACAGCAGTTAATAGTTACATGTTTGAGTAAATGTGTTTTTAAATCTTATCTTTCATTAATGGTAGTAAGATTGTATTTCTTTTACAAACAAATAAAATTTTTAAATGTGAATTAATTCCAGGGTGGTGGGGGGGAAAGTAACTAATTAATGATACTGGAAGTATGCAAAAAGAATAAATCTACACGTTGGTCTATGGATGATTGGGGTGGAGAAAATAGAACCCATCAGTAAACAACAACTGTGTTGGGATTCTAAGAAATGCAAGAACTGAAAAGACTTTGAAATATGTGCTCTGGTCTTTTTTTGTGCCTAAGACAAGTGAGAGGGGACCTACCCATGTGCACATTCACGTTTGCACTAGGCTATGGACAATGGAACAATGTTTAAGGGCACAGGCTTTCACAAAGAACAGACTAACAGAAAAGCCTCTTTAAGCTGGACTTCTGAGTCTACAGATCTGTCCCTGAGTTTGTGCATTATGACTAGGGCCAGCATCTGGCTCATGTCAATGCTGCCCCAGTAATTTCCACGTTCATCGGGTAGCTGTGGATGCTGCTAAATTTCGATAAGAGGTAATGGAGAGGTTCTCCTCATTAGCTCCGCAGGAGAGGCATCATCCAGTCATCTGAAGTGTCAATAAACACTGGCCTTTAATGGTATTGGCTTAGTGATAACGGTACTGCACATTGCTGTTTGTCATTATGAGGTTTAATGCTGGCTTGGTCCCTCTGGGGAGGGGCTCATTATCAGGGAGGGGAAGAGAGCAATTGATGTCTCTTAGAATCAATCATTGGACCCTCTAGTCTAGATTTTCAGTAATAAATTTGGAAAAGCGAGCCAAGGATGTATTCCTTACATTCAGAGACTTAAAATATAAGATATTTTCATGGGGTAGCCTTGATCAAATCTAAGAGTAAAAAATAAAGTTTAAACTGGACAATATCAATCGAAGTCCTTGCCTCAAGGAAACAGCAAGAATCTAATTAAGGGGTACAATGAAGACATTAAGTCAAAAGTGCAACTAGAGTATGCAGAAGGAAATAAAATAACAAGATGACCAGCTGACCACATGCTGAAGAAAAATCAAACATGCATCGTTTAATTGGAATAAACAGCATTGTATTTAAATTGTGTTTGGGGAAAAAAACGACTCCATGTCTGGCAGTGTTAACCAATTCTGACTGGAAATCTAGTTCCTATTTAGTTGTTACTTCTTTTTATAAATTGCTTTATTGCAGTATCACTTCTCTAGCATAAAAGTCACCACTTTTAATTGCATAGGTTAAGAACGTAGATTTCTACATTTGTACAACTATCATCTGATTGGATTTTTAGAATTTCCATCATGTAAAAAACATCTAAATGTCCATTAGTTGTCAATTCCCAGTCCAGCTTCTAGCCTCCGGCAAGCACTGATCTGTTTTCTCTCTTTAGAAATTTGCCTTTTCTGGATACTTTTCCTAAATTAGATCATACAATATGCATTTCTCTGACTAGTCTCTTTCACTTAGCCTAATGGTTTGAGGTCAGGTGAATGTGGACCCAAGCACATTGGAGAGGTTGGGCTGTGCTAACAGTGTCTAAAGCTTTCCTGTTCTACACCCTTGCCAAGGAGTAGGGTCCTTTAATTTTTTTTTTCTATATTTAATGTTCTTGGTCTCTAGTTTTACTATTCTTCTTTTCTGGATCCAAGAATCATTCCATAATTACCCAGTGGTGATCCTGATGATCCTGATGATCACAGCAATGGCAACAGCTGGAAGAGCTGCTAGATCCTCCACCTGTGGACATTTAGCACTCCATTTAATCTTCCCATCCTCTCCATGAGGTCAGTACAGTTTCATAATTTCCAGGAATGGTGCTGGCAGAAGATTAGCTAGAACTCATCTCCTAGCTCTGTCATTCACTGTCCTTTTAACTTCAGAAGAGTTATGTAACCATTTGGACATTTGGTAAAACATAGATGCTAAATTTGCCTATCTCTTTGTGTCCTTGGGAGCAGGACATGAGATGACAAAGGTGAATTGCTAGGCAGAGTACATGGCATCACTTCCTTACATGATAGCAATTATCACCCTTACTGTACAAGTAGGGAAGTTGAGATGTACAGAGAGTAAGTGACATACCATGGTCACAGACTAACAATAAGGCCTTGACACCCCATAAGGCACCTCCTACAAATGTGGGGTTTAATTACACCCCCTTTTCTCTGTCTGAACAGAAACACCAATCCTGATCAAGTTGGCCTCCTAGGATCATGACCATTTCTACACAATTACATAATCCTTCCTTGTTCATCACGTCGAGTATGGGCTATTGTTCAACAAGGACATGTTTCATGTTTTAAGTGCTTAATCTCTCCACTTTCCCAGGGAATTCTTCAAAGGGCAGGTTGTAATGGCCACTGTTTGGTCTCTGCGAGATGGGTCAGTCATAATGCTTAGCAGAGCTTCATCTCCCTTAGTCTTTTTAAAAATTAAATTATTTATTTATTCTAACTTGTTATACAAGATGGTAGAATGAAATTCATTTCATATTACACATATAGAGCACAATTTTTCAAGTCACTGATTATAACAAAGTATTTTCACAAAATTTGTGTCTTCATATATATACCCCTTTACCCCCCCCCTTTTGTCCTATCTGAAGTTCCTCCATTCCTCCCATGCTTCCCCACCATCGCCATTATGAGTCAGCACCCTCATATCAAAGAAAACATTTGGCCTTTGTTTTGGGGGGATTGGCTTACTTCACTTAACATTACATTCTCCAACTCCATCTATTTTCCTGAAAATACCTTGATTTTATTCTCTTTTAATGCTGAGTAATGTTCTATTGTGTATGTATACCAAAGTTTCCTTATACATTCATCTACTGAAGGGCATCTGGGTTGGTTCCACAATGTAGCTATTGTGAATTGTGCTGCTATAAACATTGATATGGCTGTGTTCATGTAGTATGCTGTTTTTAAGTCCTTTGGGTATAAACTAAAGAGTGGGGTAGCTGGGTCAAATGGTGATTCCATCCAAGTTTTCTAAGGAATCTCCATACTGTTTTCCAGATTGTCTGTACCAATTTGCAGTACCACCAGCAATGTAAGAGTGTGCCTTCCCCCTCCCACATCCTCACCAACATTATTGTTGCTTGATTCTTAAGAACTGCCATTCTGACTGGAGTGAGATGAAATTTTAGAGTAGTTTTGATTTGCATTTCTCTAATTGCTAGAGATGTTGAACATTTTTTCATATGTTTGTTGATTATCAACCCAGATAAGTTCTTCTTCTAGAAGAGGAACCACAGGTGCCAATTACCTTGCCAGGTAAAGAAAATGTGATGCAAGCAATAATCAGGAGGCTGATACAACTTCTAGAAAGTCAGGGAGACAGTGCAAGGGGTCATCATACCCAAGTGTATGATCTCCTTTATGAGAAGCAGAAAAATCCCAGGAAAGGTTTGAAGAATATTTAAGTAGAAGGCAAACAATTGATGTAGTGGAATTGAACTTTGTTTCAACCATTTGGGGTATATCTGCAGCCCTTGGATAATAGGGAAATCAGTTAATTGGGCTTCTTCCCCCACCACCATCCTCATGCTCCAGTTGGGGGAGGGGAGCAGGAAGGGTTTCAGCTCCAGCCCCAGATTGTTGACTCCAAACTGCTACTGTAATCAGAAAGAATAAGAAAAGATGGAGCCAACATTGACTTAGTGTATTTCCTGTAAAAAAAATACTAGATCCAGATCATTGTATTTTAGCTTTTTAAAAATAATTATTACTTACAAGAACAACATTAGGGAAACTTGTATTACCTTTAGTTTATACATCAGGAAGCACAGAGAGAACTCACTGGGGGAAAGTAGATTCCCCTATTCAATCCCTTACTATCTTATGATTTCCCTCCAAAACAATAAACTCTTTTATGCCTGTATTTCCAGCCTTTTTTTTTTCAGCAGTACTGAGTCTCAAATTCAGACCTTTGAGCATGATAGATAAGCACTCTTCCACTGAGCTACTTCCCCACCCCATCCCAAGTGTATGTATTTGCTGCCTGTTTCTCAGTTATTCAGAAGTTCCTTAGGAGCAAGGGCCCTATTGCCCATCTCTGCTACTAATTTCCAGAGTCTAGCCTAAGACCCAGCATAAATTAAGAACTTAAGCAGTGACTACTACATAAGTGAATGAATTAATGATATGTAATTCTCTCAAAGTTACAGGCTAATGGTAAACCTTAGATGTGAATAATGAAACAGATCTGAATACATATTGATACACTATTGATACATAGATCTGAAGGGTGCACAGAAGTCCTTGACATATAGATATTCACAGGGTTCTCCCTCTATAATTCACATTCCGATTCATCCACATATTCATTTATTTGTTCCTTAAGTCAACAAATGCAATGCTTAGTACAAAGTATTGTTTTATGCCTGAAGATGCAACAGCTAACAAAACAGATAAGATGCACTCTTCCAGGGGACACCCCCCCCCCCCCAGATATCATGGGCCTTGAATTCTAGTGGGAAGCAATAGAAAAGAAACAAATTAACGTAAACAAATGCTAGAAAGGGATAAATTTTATGTAGATGATCCACTACAGGAAGTTGTTAATCCATCCAGAGAAGCTGAGTGAGCTTTTTTCTAGGGACCAATTCTTTTTTCCTTGCATCTTCTTTGGATGGCCCTTTCAAGGCACATAGGAAAAAGCTACTAAAGCATCTAATGAACTGTATTTCCATCCTTGTGGTATTGGGCAGATTTGTTATCTCCATCAGAAGTCGCACCATATTGTGCAGGGAAACTACAGCAGTACAGGAGTGGTCCCAAGAACTTCTGATGATATATATGATATACACAAACATGTATATATTTATGTGCATGTGTCTGTCTGCCAGTCTGCTTCAGAAGAGTAGCTGATCTAGCCAGAATCTCTTTAATAAATAACTTATTTGAAATTAAATTGTTTGAATGCATTAATGTCTAATTTTTATAAAATTTGTACCTAAAACTAAAATTATTTAAAACTCCTTTTTATAAAACGTATTCTAGAAGTAATATTTACTTTTATATTCCTATTGTAGACATACTTCGTGAATCATTCTTGACAAATAGTTGACCAAGATTACTGAAATTTATGACCAGGGTGATTTAGAAGTGGAAGGTATTATTAACAGGCAGAAGACACATGAAAATTATCAGATTTGGGGGAGATAAAATGTACAGGAAGGATGTGGTGAAGTTTGTTTCAGGATAGAGTTTCTCAAACTCAGCACTGTTGTCTAGAGGATTCTTCATTATGAAGGGCAGATTTAGGCAGCTTTTGCATCACTGTGACCAAAATACCTGTCAGGAACACTTAAGGAAACAAAGTTTATCTGGGACTCAGAGTCTCAGAGTCCATCGACTCACCCAGTGGCTCTGGGACCAAGGTGAGGCCACGCATCATGAGGGAAGGGCCCAGCAAAGGAAATCTGCTCAGCTCCTGGCAGGATCAGGAAACCGAGAGGGAAGGGGAAGGGGCTGCATGTAATACTGCACCCTGCCAGGCCACACCCCGGACCGACCTCCTCCAGCCACACCCCACCTGCCTACAGTTACCACCCAGTCATTTAAACTAGGATGGACTAAGTTACAGCTCCCCTAATGTGCTGATTTTACCTCTGAACATTTCTACATGAATGCAGGAGCTTTAGAGGGATACCCTATATCCAAATCATAACAGAGTTGTTCTATGCCTTTAGGATGTTAACAGTATCCCTAGCATCTGCTCACTGGACACTAGTAGCAGCTCCATCCCAGTTGTGATAATTAAAAAAATTGTCTGCAGATATTCCCAAACGTCACTAGTGAATACCATCATCCCCAGTTGAGAAGCAGTGGTTTGTGGCATTTGAGAATTAAAGCACAGGAAGGGTAAAGATGCCTGGCAAAGTCAACAGTGTGAGCGAAAAAACAGTTTAGAATGTAAAAATCGGGTGATATCCCTATAAAAATGGTAGTTGACATCAGAAATTATGAGACCACTAAAGGGTAACTTGCAAATACAGGAGACAATAAGGAAAAGAGCTGTTCTTTGGGAGATTATTTGCATCTGGAACATGGTGGGAAAAGGAGACTCAGAGAAAGGAAATAGAAGATAGTGCTGGACTGAGAGGTCAGTTAAATAAGAGGAGAGTTCAAGATTAGGAAGGTCAAGAGAGTTTCAATTATATTACTATGCGTGCCCCAAGCATTTTAGAATATTAGAGCAATCTTCTTCATATTTGTTTTTTAAATAATCAGATGAAAAAGTTGTGTGGTTAAATATCATTTTGATCTATGATAGTTGGTATGTGGGTCCTAAAATAGATAGGAGTCCTTGCATTGAAAAATTAGAAAGTAATTGTTTAAAACAAAAAGTATTTTTCTTAAGCAGACCAATGACAATTTAAAAATCTAGTTCTCAGAAAGAATCCAAATGAGGAGTGATCCTCTCATTTTCTCTGTTCTTATTCTATGTGTACATATTCCTCTTGGCTTTTGATATATATTTTTTTTGTATTTACAAATTCATAGTGCAGAGAAATGGCTGCTACTCACAGGCCATTATATTTCCTAAATGAGACACAGTTTTAGATATACCTATTCCTTTTAAATGAATAATCCATATTTTCAGGGAAGGATTATAATTGGCTCATCTTGGGTTGAGTGCCCACCCATTAACCAATAAGCTGTGACAATATATTCATAAGGAAATGCTCATGCTTATGGTAATGAGCATAGAATATAAAAGGAACAGGAGATTATTCCAAAAGGAAGGACTGAAGTTGTCTTCAGAGTTGTTAGGCAGAGCTGGAAAGAAGTAAAACATCATTGAAAATTTTGATCTGTAGAATAAAAATGTGATACCCTGAGAGCTAAGTTATTTGTTGTTTCAAGGGAGCAAAAGGAAATGCTGTGGTAGGGACAGCAATCCAGTACCCTATGGGATGAGTGGTCATGGATAGGTTAACAGTGGTGGGAATGGAGAGGGAAGGCGGCTGACTAGGGACAAAGGCCATGAGATTGATGAGTGTCTCCAGGTAGGATGTGAACAGGAGTGCAAATCTGAAGATGCCCGGAAGGCATCTACATGGAGGGGTTTGGGAAAAAATGATCATCTGAATTTAGCCATTGGATGAGGAAAGAAGAGAATGAATGAATTTAGGAGGTAAAAGAGTAAATGTATATATGCCCACCCTTTTTAATACCTGGAAATTTGAAATAAGAAAACTATCTCTTTTTAGGCATGAATAAACCACAATTTCTTGTCTGTTGGAACTGTGCAATTTCTTGGAAAAAACCTCGCAAATCTTCTCTTACTTCATTTGACAATGAGGTGAATGAGACTCTGAGAGGAGAAGTCATTTGGCCAAATTTAGAAAATCAGTAAATGAAAGATAGAATAATTAAAACAGGCTGATGTGACTATTAGGTATGGCACCTCTCCTTGAAAACATGACCACCTTCACTGCAGCCAATACTGAAGACATTTCACATGTCTTTCCTAGAAACAGATGCCCCTGGAGGAGACCTCAGTGGGTTCAGAGAGGATGCCAATGCTTCTGGGAGGAGCAGAATGCCTGCAGCCCTGAGGGGTTCAGGATGGACAAAAGGAAGCCTCTCTATAAGGACAGGAGGATCTTGCCAAGGATATGGTCATGTGGAAAGGAAGATGGTCACAGCAATGCCAGCTCTGCAGCCTGGCTCATAAATCTGAATGGCCTGCAGATCAGAGGCTTCGGGTCAGGACACTGTCTCCAAGTCTTGTCCAGTCATCCCTTTGCTCTCTTCCAGAAAAGGTTGTAGGGGCGAACCACCAGGGCCTGGTGTGGCCCCAGGCTTTGTCAAGGACCTTAGTGGGGAGCACAGCGTGTCCAGCAGTATGCCCCCCCCCCCAGGGAGTGAGAAGGATCTAAGAGTAGGTTTTGCTCTGTGTCATTGGGTTGAGTGGATAGTCTGTCCTGAAAGTTCTTCAGGATTGAATAAGAAACAAACCAAACAGCCCAGAAGTGGAGGTCAGAGGGAAATAGCCTCTTGGTGAGAAAACTAAGAAACGTAGCTTCTCCTTGGAAGATTCTCTTCCTCCGACAGGGTGGATCTGTAGCTGGAAAGAAGAGCTTTGTTCTTTGGATAAAAGGATCAAACAGCAGGGCCTCTAATCTCCTAGAGACACCCCATCCACTACATCCCCCAGAGCTCCTAAAAATAGGCTTTAGCAGCCCTCCCCATTGGGAGCCCTAAAGATACTACTTTGTACCTGCCAATTTGTTTTTAACGGAGGTGTAACACACACCTACCATAGGACACAAATTTTAAGTGTGGGGTGGGTTAATATTATGTAGGCACATCACCTAGTTACCACCCATGTCCAGACATGGAGCACTTTACCAACTTATATTTCCTTCACATACCTGCACAGCAGCCTCTACACCAAGAAGTAACTGCTATTTTGACTTATATCATTTTAAGTAACGGTGACTTCTTCTTGACTTCCTTATAAACAGAATTGTGCACTATGCATTTTTAAAAAATATTTGGCTTACTTCCTGCAACACAATGTCTATGAGAGTCATTAATGTGGCGGCAAGTAGCAGTAGTTTGTTCATACTTACTGATATGTATCAAGTATGATACTGATATGTATCAACCCATTGTTTAGATATGAAAGTATATATAATGTCCCTGTTGATGGACAGTTTTAGGGTTCATGACTAGGGTTACTATGAACATTCTTATATATATTTTAGAGAATATCTTCTCTTCTCTTGGGTATATATCTGGGTCTGAAATTTCTAGGGCATAAGACCTAAGTGTGAGTTCAAATTTAATGCATATTTGGATCTTACCAAATAGTTTCCTAAAGTGGTTAAACCAATGTATATACCATCAGCAATGTGAGAGAGTTAGAATTGCTTCATAATTCACCAACATATAGTACTAATTTTGAAAAATTTAACCATTCCACGAAAGTTCTTCAAAGCTAGACCCCATGCTTACCTCCTGACAAATTTGTTTTAATTCCCTTCAGTTCTTTTTCTTTTAGGGTGGCAACTAAAATTTTTAATTCAAGTATAATTTATCCATCTTTACATCCACAGAATAATATAAAATAGGATAGATATTATTTCACTATTTCACTTGTGCAAAGCTTGTTAAATTAAGAAATAGATAATCAAATGGAACTTAACAGAAAATGAAATCAGAGAATGTCTTCCTATTGAGTTATATCACAGGATTTTATTCTGGGAAAAATCCTGGTCTTTGTGTCCTTGAGTAAGATCCTTGTTTATTACATCAGAAACATGTGTGAGAGTTATGGGAAATGCTTAGCACAACTCATCTGATTTAATCCTCCCAATAATACTATGAGTTTGTAGTTCTTTTCCTCAATTTACCCAAAAGGCTTAGAGTTTTAGCAGCTTAACAAAGGTCACTCAGGTACCACAAAGCAAAGATGAGATTTGAACCTAAGTTTGAATAATTCCAGGACAAGCAATTTCAACTTTTTCACAATAGAAATGTGATGATTCAACTCAAGCAGGGATGGAGGAACTTGACTGCTATATTGTCCATAGAGATGCAATCACTATTCATCAAGTGGACATGTGATTAGACATTTTGAGTAGCTATATAATAAATCAACTCCATGAGGCTTCAGATCATTTCAGAGCAGTTGTAGCTATTATCCTTAAATTGCTTTGCACTATAATTGGAGAAGTTATCATTTCAATTCTGTTGAGAAGGCTATCATAAAACTACTGATTGATTAGGTATCACTAAAGTGTACACACGTTTTCTTGTTATTTATCACAGTGAAGCAGATCACCCCTAAACTTAGTGACTAAAAATAACAATGACCCCATCTGCTCATCATTCTCTAATCTGGACTGGGCTCAGCTGGGCGGCTTGTCATTGCTCCATGTGTGGTATTAGCTAGACTGACTCATGTATTTGCAGGCAGTTGGCAGCTCTGCTGGGCCTAAATGATCCAAGGTGTCCTCCTCCTCAATCTGGCACCTCAGCTGAGAAGGCTGGGGCTGACTGGGCATCTTGCTTCCTTGGTGGTCTTCATCCTTCAGGGATTCCCAACTCACATGCCCTCTCATACTTAAGGAGTCTACACTAGATTTTCCAAGAGGCATTTCAATTCTCTACATTCTCAATGTAGCAGTCACATTTTCAAATAGTGGTGAGACACTATATTGTTGTTTAGGGTAATGAGCCCATCTTTTGCAACCTACTGATGCTAACCTTTCCAGCAAAGAAAGGGTCCCATCTTCAGCTGCTAGCCATGACATAAAAATGGGTGTATGTAGAGCATAATGATTGTACCTCCACCTGTCCTATAATGATCCCATCTCCATATGTAGCATATGCAAGGGAATGATTGCATCTCTTCCTGCAGTGTAATTATAACAGGTTTATCAGCAATGCAAAGATCCCAATTTCTACCTGAAATGCAATTGATATTATTATTATGGGCAATATAAGGAGTATATCTCTACCATAAATGTAATTAACACATCGCCTTTGCACACTAAAGATTGCATTTCTCCGAGAAATGCAATAACAGCTCTATCTGTAGTGCAATGATCTCATCTATGTGTGCAAGTTAATTATCACTTTTCCACTTGCAAAGCCATAATGATAGGTATTCCTATAGGGCAGTGATTGCATCTCTGCCCTCAGGGTAATGATCACATATGCAATGCAAGATAACAAAATTATCCTCAGGGCAATGATCAGATTCCTTTGCACAGGGTAATGATAACATATCCACTTTAACCTAAAGATAACAAGGCTCTGTCAGGCCTGTGATGTCAACTTCCTGTGATGTCAGGAGAATGGGTGGCAGACATTGATGCAGGCTGCATTCATATCCACCTGACGTTTGAGTGTGGATTTTGTAAGAAGCTGAAATCCTACTTACATGTAGCATAGTGATGGGAACATAGGAACACTAGTGCTAGTACAAAGACAACTGAGCCAGTCTCTGCCTCTGGGAGATAGAGACTTCTCTTCTCTCAACCAGGTTGCAAAACCAGAAGATGTTTTACAGGCCCTCCCACCAAGAAAAAAAAAAAAGTCAGAATGAATATAATACTTCTCCACATAGATTCTAGATTCTAGCCCTTAAGCAGTGTTTACTAATTTTCTTCTCTCCCAAGTTGATCTCTGATCTCTGGACTATATCCTTGCCCTGATTTCTCCAGGGTCTGAATCCTCACCCCTCCCTACTCACAGCCCAACTAACATTCTCTTGCAGATTCTTATTATCAAGCTCTTCCCTTTTTCCCTTTCTAGTTTTGTTTTTGTCTTTTATTTTTTGGCCACATCTGCCTGTGAGTTTTCACTCTTATGCTTCTTACGTCTCAGAAGGTTGCTTTCTGAGTCTATCATTTTCCACTGGAAACACAGTTTCTTAGTTTCTAAAATCATTCCCTTGCTTGGTGACCAACGTCTATCTACATTTTCAAGACAGAAAAAGCAGACATTAGTTCTCATCTCATTTTGAGGGATGCTGCATTTCCAACCAGGCGGCACCTGCTGTTGGTCCTGCCCTCTTAACAGCATTCAATATCATGTTGGCCTGCAGCCTACCCATTGCCACTGTCCTACTCCAAGTCTTCACTGCGAACCCATAAACACATATTTAACTTGTCCTAGGCTGGGGAAAGATTTTCAAGGGAAAAGGAAGAGAGAAATGAACTTGAGTATGTAGAAGCTCTAAAATGTTATTAATCCATAAACACAACAATAGCAGTAGAAAAAGTTAAAATAAACAAAGAGTACTTCCTAGGTATTTTTCAGTTAAAATATTATTTTGTGGCAAGCAAAAAACTGTCAATTAACTACAAAATTATGGATATCTTCATAAAAAATAGGAAAATACACCAAATGGGTAATTCATTAAAGAAGGAATGTCAACAAGCAATAAATAATAAAATAATTTGAAAACTTACAACAATTAAAATAAATTCATGTTTAAAAGACATTGTTAATTGTCATTCACAATATTTTCAAAGATGTAAAAAACATAAAATTTGGGGAAAACAATGAAAACCATGCAATAATTCCATACAAATAACTTGGCTGAGGCCTGGGGTGGTGGCGCAATCCCAGCAATTTAGGAGCCTGAGGAAGGAGGATTGCAAGCAAGCTCAAGGCCAGCTTCAACAACTTAGTGAGGCCCTAAGCAACTTAGCAAGCCCATTTCTCAAAATTTTAAAAATATAAATAAATAAATAAGTAAATAAATAGACTGGAATGTAGCCCAGTGGCAAAGCGTCCCTGGGTTTAACAAACAAAAGCAAAAACAAAACTGAAGTCTCTTTAGCTCTTGAAAGATAAATATACAGAAAGATAGGTAAATACAGATGTAAACAGACATAATCAGAATATATATGGCTTGATATGTTGGGAAGGAGAAGTTTTAAAAATCATGAAGAAGAGTGAAATCCTCAAAATGATCAACTACATTTCAGAAGAAAACTTAAAAAAAAAACATTTGAAGACAATGGCATACTCAAATATGCAGGAAGTAATGACAATTAAATGTGTTGGAAAAAATTAAGAAGATGGCAAGTTTATAGAAAATATAGGAAAATATATTCCTAGACATTTGAAAAGACAAAGTGATGAGTTATGCAAGTATTAGTGGACATTTAAAAAAATTCCTGTAAAATTTACATGGGATGTGGGAAAAAGAGTATAATTGATACAGTAGGAATGTTGAGTGGTTAACGCAGGGGGCGTTTTGAGAGCACATCTGAGAATAAAAAGTAAAGAAACATTGAGATAAAAATGGCAAGAGAAAAAAATTAGAACAAACAAGAAATGGAGAATGAAAATAAAAATAATGGGTTCTGCTATGGAAAGAGACTAGGAAAGTTTAGGAAGATGAAGAAAGGAACATCACAATTATAATAAAAGCAAATTGTGTGAGACAGGGGGAAATAATATTTGAGAACCACAGAAGTTTACGAAGATCTAGGTCAGTCAGAATGAAAGCTGTAGATATTTTCTTAGACTTCTTCTTTCTTTTCTTTCTTCTTCCCTTTTCTTTTCTTTTCCTGGTAATGCTGTGTCTCACTTGCATTATTCAGGCATTCTATTCTCCTAACTCTTTTTTAAACCTTAAGAATTTTTGAAGTGCTCAAACCATTTTGATAAAAATCATTGAAACTTAAAAAACTTTCAAAATCTATTTCATTTAGTAACACATACAAAATATAATACTTCAACATTTAATCAATGTTATCTTACTTATGAAGAAACTTGAAAATATGTATAAATAAATATGTTAACAACTTGGAAGGAGCAAAAGTTTACCTAATCTGAGATCCTTAATCTCAAACATGAAATGTTAGAAGAAGAAAATGGCCGAGTCACCAGAGTGCCGATGAAAACAGACCTTGTACATTTTTTAATGTGTGTTTTATTGTGTTTTGCTTTGTTTTTCTTTTGAGCATGCTGCCAAGTTGTTTTCCACTCAAGGAAAACATGCATTCTTTGTAAAATACAAAAATATCTTAACTAGCCTTTTGGGCAGGGTGCCAAGGTGTGAGAGGAGGAAAAAATAAACAAACCCAAGAAACCTGAAAAATGTGCCCCAAATTTCAGATCATATGAAGGCGAAGGCGGGTGTGTGTGTGAGGGGGAGACCTCAATAAAACAACAAATATAGAAAAAAAAAATCCTGTCGCTGCTGTCTATCTGGTTACAATAACAAATACAAATTTGAGCATTTTGGAAAGAAAATATATAATGTAGAATTAACATTGGGATAACACAAATCAGTTTTTAAGCCATTAATTTTCAATAGACTACAAATATGTGTGTGTGTGTGTGTGTGTGTGAAAATGCAAGTAAGTTGATACTTTATTTCAGCACATTGAAAATAATAAAAAATAATTTGTATTTGTACTGTATATGTATAGCTTATTTTTGGTTTTCATTATTCTCAGTATAACAACTCTCTGTGTAACACAAAGTATTTGGTATCACAAGTAATGAGAGATGATTGAAAATATACTTGAGGATGTATATAGGCTACATGCAGATTTTTTGCCATTTTACATAAGGAATTTCAGCATTGATGAATTTTGGTATCCACAGGGGGTCCTGGATTCAAGCCCTGTAGATATGGAGGGATAAGTCTATGTGTATTTTAATGTAAAAGGAAGAATTAGAAAAAAATAATCAAAAGGGATTTCATATTCATATGTATATATATACATATATACACACACACACATATATATATATATATATATATATATATATATATATATATATATATATATGAGTGTGTGTGTGACCTTGTGTTATACTGTTTAAAGCATGTCACAAGACAAAAACTCAGGCAAAATCTGCTATCACCATAATAACAATTTATCAGAATACCAAAACAGCAACCATCACAGGAGGGAAAACTCATCATCATTTGAAGACAATGGCATTGCCCACATGAAGACCGTGCAACATCATAATGTTTATCACATCCTGGTTTATGTCACTCAGTTCCCTATAGTTTTGCTTCTCTTTTGTCTATAAGTCATTGAAGGATGGGAGTTACCCTGCACATCTTTTGTAACCCCAGATCCTATGCAATGCCTGCTGAATTGTCAGCCTTTTGTAATTTTCTAGAAAATGAAAACAAATGAGTAAATGAATGGATTAATGAATAACTCCAATGCATCAGAAGTCTATTTCTATATGCATGAAAACTTTATCAAACAAATTCCTTGAACACATACTTCACTCAGACGAGGCCATCATTCCATATTCTCTTATACTACAGTGGGATGAATTTTCTGCTTACTGAAACAGCTTTCTCAAAGTTCCCTCAAAATACCATGTGCTGGTTTCAGACTTTTTGGAATGTTATTTGGTGACAAAAGTTGTGGCAGTAAGCATGGTATGTACCAATGTGTGCATGTATGTGTGAGAGAGCATCTGGGTGTGTGAACGTGTTTGTGTGCATGCATATGCACCTACTGGATTTTGTTTTTTTTTGAAAGGAGAGGACATAAAGAAGAGGCAGGGTATAAAGGACATTAGAGGCTGAATAAAGAGCATTAATAAATCTGGAACCACAGAGAAGCCACATGTGTACCTGAAAGATGGTAGGCAGAGAGGGTGAGCCTTTGGACAGGTTGGACAGACAATGCAAAAATAAATAAATAAACAAACAAACAAACAAATAAATCTGGAACCATGGAAGGAGGAGTATCTTTCAGCTACGGTTTCTGAAGGGTAGATAAAGAAATTCATGATGTCATGCATATGTGAACAGGTAGAAGAGTGCTTAACCCTGAGTATAAACCCAATAACTGTGCAATTAAAAATATTGACCCAGCATCCAGGTCTTGATTTCTAATTACCATTCATCAATTAAAATGAACCAGGGCTTCTTGGAGAAAGGGTTGATTCTTGCACTGGAGTAGGACGAATAGAAGATGAGAGTAGAGTACCTTGTAGTGCTAAAAGGGAAGAAAGCTGCCAGAAAACAACATGATAACATTATGTGGAGAGACACGGGGGCCAACGTGAAATAGCTCCCAATGGCTAATGATGGAGCAATTTGAATAATGAAATAAATAATGATAGCATTAAAAATTAAATTAAAAAATGCATTCATACTGATATAATCATTGAATAAGTCAATAAATGGAGAATGGACAAAATTTCCCTACAAAAGAACTGTCATTAGTAAAGGTAGAAGGATGAAAGAAATAAAAATCAGCATTGGAACCACAGTAACAATTGCTGTAGCCACAATCCATTGACAAATTCTAAAATCAGCAGGGGGATAATTAAGGAAGAAGAGGATATTTGCACTGCCTCAATTATCTTCCCCACACTGACTAACATAGAGGTTTTAACACATGACCAAGTATACCAAGGTTTAATACAAACTAAAATTCTTTGATATACTCTTTCTTCCAAATGAAAGAGTTTAATTTCTCTTCTCTTGAGTTTGGACTGAACTTAGTTATTTGCTTCTAAGGGAGAGAATACAGAAAAGAAAAAAAAATAATAGCTTCATAGTGGAAAAACCTAGAGAAACTCATTGATCAGGTAATCAAGGTTGACATCGAAGTTAAAAAAGATATTAATATCACATTTCCTGATAAGATGGGATAAGAAGCATACATCATCTCTGTGATATTCTTCCCCAAAATTAATAACTTCAGTAATTCATGAGAAAACATCAGACAAACCCAAACTGAGGGGCTTTAACCAAAATGCCAGGGTAGTACTCTTTAAAAGTTTCAAGGTCATGGAAGATAAGGAAGGACAGAAAGAAATTAGTGGATTGGTAAGACCAAGGAGACATCGTGATTAAATGCATATGGTGTCCTGGATTGGATCCAGAAGCAGTAAAAGGAAAAAGTTGAAATCCAGAGAAAGCTTATATTTTAGTTACTAGTATACAGGAATGCTAATTTCCAAGCTTTGATAGATATGGCAATGTTAGATGTTAACATTAGCAGATACTAGGGAAAGGCTACTGGGAACACTGTGCTGTGTTTGAAATTTTATAAATTTGAAATTATGGACAAAAAAAAAAAAGTTAAACACATGCACTCATACATCCTTCAACCTCCCAGACCATCTCCCACCATCCAAAATGATCCTAGAGACAAGTCTACTCTTAGTGAAATAGACTTCTTAGTACCTGTGTCCCCTTCCTGAAGAGTCAGGAAGTTCCAGGAGAAGAATGAATTCTGTAACCTTCCTCTTTTTATAACTTTTCTCATCCCACTCTTTATTATATGTATGTATATGTGTATATTTTCCTTGGCTTTTATTTTATTTAGGCACTTTCTAGAGTTCAACTGTCGCTCAGGGCATCAAACTAATTTTCTTCTCAGCAATGATTGCGGAGCTGCATGCATAATGAACCCCGTTATTGCTATTGTTATTAAGGAGGCTGTTGGGGACATGGATGAGAGGGAGGCCACGATCTGAAGGCAAGGGCTCTTCCTGGAACTGCTGGCCCTCCCTCTTTGATGGAGATTGCTAGGCCCAGGAAAAAAAAAAAGCCCACATAGAAAGAGATGCAAAGGATCCTGCTCTTGAAGTAAGATGTCAGAGGTTTGCAGTGGCTCTGAGGCACTGACTTTTGTTATTTATTTAATGCAAAATAGAGTCATTATTTATTGACCACTTGAAAGGACTGAATATATTGAGAATAAACACCATGTCAGCTATTGTCTTGGGTGTTTTATGAACTAACATTTCATTTAGTCCTCCCAGCAAGCCTGTGAAGAAGCGGTAGTCATCCTCTGCTTATAGAGAGGAAGCTAAAACTGAGAGATTCCAAGAGACTTGTCTAAAGTTTTTCATATGGGTAGCAGTGGGAGAGCTCAGTGGTGGGGTAGAGTACAGTCCAGACATCCCGAGGACATGCTTTCATATCACCATAGCTAACAGCAGCAGGAAGCTGGTTTCCTAGGCAGGCAAAAGCATCAGTGTCTCAAATTTTAATATGCATATGAATGCTATGGTTTGGATCCTGAATGTCCCCCAAGGCTTATGTATAGAAGGCGTGGTCCTCAGTGAAGCAATGTGTAGAGGTGGGGCTCCTGAGAAGTGATTGAATCATGAGGGCTCCGACATTTTCAGTGGATGAATCCCATGATGGATTCAGAGCTGATGGCATTATTAGGAGGTAGGGAAACTGTAGGAGGTGGGACCTACTTGGAGGAAGATGGTCCCTGCAGCATGCCCTGGTAGGGTATTTCTTGTCCCCACCATGAGGTGTTCAGCTCTGCTCCATAACACCCTCTGCACCATGATGCTTTGCCTCACTACAAGTCCACAGCAATAGAGACAGATGACCATGGACTGACACCTCTGAAACTATGAGCCAAAATAAATATTTCCTCCTTTCAGTTGTTTTTCTCAGGTACTTTGCCACAGTAATGAAAAAGCTGACTAACACAGTAAATGACCTGAGACATGATTAATGAGAATTCTGATGTAGTAGGTGTTGAGTGGACCCTGAGATTCTAATTTATAACAAGTTCTCAGCTGACGTTGACTCTACCAGTCAGAACATGGATCACCATTTGAGTGTTAAGAATGAAGGACAAGATTGGAATCCCATTATTATGAAGTCACACCTTAAATTTTTTAATTAATTTTTATTTGTTTTAATTAGTTATACATGACAGTAGAATGCATTTATGTACTTTGATATATCATATATAGATGGGATATCATTTTTCATTTTTCTGAGTGTACATGCTATTCCAAAAGCCAATGGGCCACACATGAGGGTATATTTCTGAGACCTCCCTTCTTCTGCTGATCCACATACTTTTGCTTACACCAATACCACACTATCTTGCAGTACTCAGATGTTGTTGTTCTTTTTAAAAAAAATTTTAATTTGTTTTAATTAGTTATACATGACAGTAGAATGCATTTGTGCACTTTGATATACATAGATGGGATATAATTTCTCATTTTTCTGAGTGTACATGTTGCAGAAACATACTGGTCATGCAGTCACACATATACACACAGTGATAATGTCTGTTTCATTCTACAATTTTTCCTATCCCCACATCCCCTCTCCTTCCCTCCCATCACTTCCAATTCTGCTATTCTTTGAATTTCTATGTAAATTTTAAAATACATTTTCATATTTCTATAAAAAGGGACTTTATTGAATCTACAGATCAACTTGGAGAAACAGACATCTTAAAAAAATGGTATCAAATCCATGAAAATATTTCACTGTGTTTCTTCATTTCTTTGATGGCTTTCTATATATATGATGCATATACATTTTGCTAATATTCCTTTAAATATAGCATTTTCCCCTAATGTTATTATGAATAGTATTTTTGAATATTATTTATATTTGTTCTCATCCATCATACAATTCATTATTAGGATTTAATGTTATATTCTATAATTTTGCTGTGTTCACTTATTGTTTTAACATTAAAAACAAATTCTTGGAATATGTCTATGTACAGTTTCATGTATCCTGAAGTAAAAACAGCTTTTAACTTCTTTTATCCTGTCATATTTATGCCCTTTATTTATTTTTCTTGTATTATTACAATGACTAGTATTTGATCTCCAGCATAATGTTGAATACAGATAGTAAAAGGGGTATCGTCTTGCATTCAGTATTTCAGAGACAATGTTATTTACTCTGGGCAAATCTTAACATTTAGGTAGATTGATGATATTATGCTCTTTTATGAGAAGTTTAATCTACAATTTTTATTTTACTACTATTTTAGTTATACCCCACAAATTTTGCTATGTTGTGTTTTCATTATCATTGAATTACAAATGTATTTTAATTTTCCCTGTGGTTACTTATTTGAACCACATGTTTAAAATTATAATATTTACATTTCAAATATTTGGTGACTTTTCAGAAAATTTTGTGTTATTGAATTTTTGTTTAATATTGCTTTGTTAGAGAACATACTATGTCAAATTTCAAGTCATTTTTTTATGGTACCAGGGATTGAACCCAGGGGTGCTTAATCATTGAGCCAACTCTCCAGCTCTTTTTCTTTTTAATTTTAAAACAGGCTTTGAACTTCGATCCTCCAGCCTCAGTTTCCCCAGGTGTCAAATCTTTTAAACATGTAAAATTCTTTATGTATTTGTATGTATTATCTATATTGGTGGATTTTCTATTAATATTAAAATGATATATCTTCATTTTTATTTATGTCTTCCCTGAAGTGTCCTATTTGTACCAGGTATTATTTAGGAGTATGCCATTGAAATTTCAGTATTTAGGTAATTTGTAGAAGACCTACATTACTGGTTTTAGTTTCATTTTGTTGTGGTTAGATAACATATTTGAAAACTTCAAGTCTTTGACATTTGAAAACATTTTTTTATAATCTATCTTGATGAATATTTGATGTGCACTTGAGGAATGTGTTTTCTGACATTGGTGTTTGTAGAATTCTATTAACTTAATCAGCTTTGTTGATTATGTTGTCCAAGATGTTGGTGTCTTCGCTGGTTTTCTATCCACTTATATAACCAAAGACTTGACATAATTGTGTGGAAATATCCCACTTCATTTGTGGATTTCTTCTTGATCCTTTCCATTCTTCTGCCTTTGCTTCACGTGTTCTGAATTAGGGGGAGTCACATTTAGGATAGCTGTGTCATGGAGGTGAATTGATTCTCTTCATTCCAAAAGTTTGTCTTAATTTCTGGTAACGGTTCTGGTTCTGAAGGCTACTTTCTTTGGTATGAATTTGGCTTTTCTATTGTACTCATGATTCATGTTTATATGGTACATTGTTTTCCATTTTTCTATTCTAACTTGTCTTTAGCTTTTGAAGTATAATTTTATGGACATCAGACAAGTGAGTTTTACATTTTACTCCAATCTAACAGTATCTGCCATGTATTTTGTCTCTTCTTCTGGAATGCCAACTTTACTCAAGTATGTGTGGCATTTTCACCATGTCCCCTGTGTATCTTGTGGTATTTTCTGCATCTTTATTTTATTACACTTATCAATTTCCTCTGTGTATTAACACAGCTATTTTTTAATTATTGTTTATGAACTCCAATAGGTGGATTTCCCCTTGATCTGTTTTTAGTATTTCTGTCTATGTCTTGATCGTCAACGATTTGTACTTGTATCCTTATATGTCCAGTAATTTATTTATTTATTTATTTTTATTGATTTTTTAAAAAAAATGACAGCAGAATGCATTACAATTCTTATTACATATATACAGCACAACTTTTCATATCTCTGGTTGTATACAAAGCATGTTGACTCCAGTTCGTGTCTTCATACGTGTACTTTGGATAATGATGTCTATCACATTCCACCATCCTTGCTAATCCCCTGCCCCCTCAATTTAGATTTTATTAAATAACATACTGATTTTGAATAATTAAGGCTCACAGTCACATTGTATTCTTCCAGAGAAGACCCAGTTGTGTACCTGGCAGGTAGTTAGTCTAGGGGAAAATCACCTAAATCTAAATGGGGATCAAACTGGTTCACAGAGACCATTCTCAGAGAAAAGGGGAGCTGTCTCAAGCTCTAATCCTTGAAAAACAGTCTTTCTGAGTTAGAAACTGAATGCCCAGGAGTTTAACACAACTTCTTCTTTTTGTGAGACTCTGTAGAGGAACATTAGAGAAGATTTTGAAATGGATAAGGGATCACTAGATGTCCTTTTAATGGGCTGTTGGAGTCTACCAGTAATCATCAGATTCTGTAGGTATAAGTGCATTGTTTTTAATTAGGCCATGTTATGATTTTGTAGAGATAAAAATGAACTTGCAGAAACCTGATAGTGATGCAAATTATCCCTCACCATAGAAATGCAAATTGTATCTGGTGGAATGCAGTGGTTATCACCCTGTGGATATTGACCAGTTTTTCTGAGTTTTATATCAATTTGTAAATCCATTTAAGTATTTCTTATCTGACCAGAAGTAGGGAATGTGTATAATTCTCTTTTGATCTGGTTATACTACTTACTAGTTCCCTCATTAATTGATGAATTAAGTCAAATCTTGGACATATGTTTATTTTGTTACTACATATATGAGGATCATGATTTTATCCCTTAAAATGTATTCTTTGACAGCCCTTGAACTCTCTTTCATCTGTCAGCCATTGCTTTTGTCTCAGCTTCACAGCCTCTGAGTAGCCACTCATGACCTGGAAATTGCCTCAACTGAAAAGTATCAGTGAATGTGGAGGTCATGACTGGACCTCCTTTCTCTGTGGAGTTGTAAGCAAAAAATGTCTTTTTTCTTCTTGGCCTTTAGCTTGTTACTGATTAACATCCCCCATCTCTCTCCTCCATTCCACCTCCTGGTCTTTGTGGTTAACATTAAAACACTCAGAATTTTTTGCTTTATCATTTTTATGTATGTGTTTGTGTATGTGTATGTGTGTGTTTGCTACTCTCTCCTTAATTATTTTTTTTTCTTTCAACATTTTTTTTGTTTGCCTTTGCTGATAGAATGTGTTGTTATGTTATGTGGTGATCTTTATAGCCGCCTCCTTATTCCTGTAAGTATCTCATAGTTCTGTGCATTCTGTTATTGAGAATCTCAGCCCAGCAGCTTCAGTTTTCTCTTCTGACTCTACTCACAGTGCTGTTCTTTCTGGTCTATGTTGTAGACTTTCAATGTTCTCACTGTTTGCATATTATCACCAGGCAGTTCTATGATCCCAACTGGGCCTTCCCTCCAAGAGTCAGAGGACATCCCCACTCCTGGATGAGTATTTTGGCTTGAAGTGGGAATTCCAGATTCATGTCCTTACCTGATACTCTTCCAAAGATGAGTGCCATAGGAATCTGAGTGATGGCAACTTTATTCTTGAAGTCTGCCCACATTTGGGCTGAGTATGGCTCTGCCTCCCCATTCTAACTTCCTGTTCTTCTAGCCCCAGCCTCCTGCCTTTACAACATCAAGCCCTACCAGCATTTTGATTCTGGGACCCCCAGATTCATTCCCCATCTTCAAGCTGTTCCAGTCCCATTTCCAGACCAGTCCAGGCCCTGTATACATGAAGTTGTTAGTATCTTTGTTCCTTGTTCATTTGCTTTGTTTTATGCCTGTGTAGAGGGGAGGAGCTTAGTGATGCCTCTGGAGTTTTTCCTAACTTTTGTGGGACACGCATTTTCTCCAAGATGTGTATTTTCTCCGGGAGATTAACCACTGTAGAGTAGCAGGGTCTCTCAGAACTCCTTGTAATCCATATTTCTAGAAATGCAAATCTCCCTAAATATTGAAATGTATCTACATCCCATGTATCTAGTTGTTTTCTTAAATTTGTCCAAGTCTGCTCCCATAACATATGCTCCATGAAGTCATAGACTTGGTCTATATTGTTTTGCCTTCTCTCCATGGTCTGACATAAGCACTCAGCACGTGATTGGCATTCATTAAATGTTCTGAATTGGATGAATGAGTGGAAGAATAGATGGGCATGTGGAGGGATGGATGTCAAGAGCATTTTTCATTCCCAGTAGCTAATATATTATAGGTGCTCAGCTTTTGGTGCTGGTTGACTCAGTTGTAAACAGATGAAGAAAAAACTAATGGCTTGTTCAGACAGAAATCTTTCAGACAGGACTGATTTTCCTACCAGGCTGATCTCATTTAGATTGGGGCTCTGTGAATGAATCCCTGCATCCTGTTGCTCACCAAGGGCCAGGCACAGGTGTTATTCAATAGATATCCGTGGTAACAGTAATGATGTGAACTCAGTCAAGTGTCTCCCCACAGATGCACCTTTGGTTAAAAGCTGATTTCCTACGGCTTTGGTTTTGACAGTGTTGCGCCTACTGCTTCAGCTTTATGTTCATCAACCTATAAAACACACCGAGAGTCACCATTTGTTGAGCACCAGCCTGAAAGGAAAGACTAGTATTTTTTCTTATCACTCTATTTGCAGTCTCTGGACAGTAAATACTTTTAAAATAAATTAGTAAATGGATAACCAATGAATGAAAGAATGAATAAAGGAAGATCCACTACTTATTTAGAGCAAAACAAACATTTCCTGAAAAATAAGTAAGGTCTTTAACTCCAAGTACTTAAAAAATCCAGAAACGAAAAAACGTGTAAGCTTGTAAGAAGAAAAAAAAAGTGTGATTATGATTCAAGTCACAAGGGAGTCTCAGCTATTCAGCCTTTAAGATTCTGTTTACTTTAAAATATCACCTACATGGAATGCAACTGTTCCACATACTTACAATAATCTATTTATGTCAATGACTGCTGATGTTGGCAAGAGCCTGCTGTTGTAAGTATGGTGCATCCAGGATTATATATCCATATCATAGGTGACCAATATGTGTATTTCTCTTTACTTTCTTCCAAAATATCTTGAATTTATTGCTGCTAGGACATTTTCTACTATTGCCTCCATAGTAGCTTCTGTCACTAGAGGCTATGGACTTGGTAGCCTCTAGTGACTGTATGTTTAAAATATTCCCAATACTCTCTTACATTTGTAGAAAAGCTCCCTCTACCTTTCATTTCTCAAGTTTGTATTCCTTTTCCCTACTCTTTGTTTTTTTCATTCTTGGATGAAAGGGACTTCTTTGCCCAGGTTTTCTCCTCTTTCATCAACTACAATTATTTGTATTTTTGATTCAGGTGATGGGGATAAATAACGTATGGTAGTTACTTAAATGATCCGGAAATGGTGGATCTCACCTGGTGCCACCTTTTGTCATCTCCACATATGAAAGAATCAAAGGAACTTCCTTCTCTGGGTTTTGACCTTGGAAACACACCCACAGCTTTGGTCTTCTCCCAGAGCTTTCCTTGCTGTGAACAGCCCATCAGAGTCCCCCCAGACAGCTGTTAGAGTTCAAAATCAATTTACTTTGGGGTGAGGACTTGAGGGACACAGATGGGTGAATTACAGGTGTTCAGCTTAGTGGCAGACCCTTCTTGGCACAGCTTAATATGTGCTCCAACCTGTTTCAGCGGCAGGGCAGCAAACCTGTCACTCTTTGCCCTGGAGAGGGCCGGTGGGTTTTGGCTGGGTGCCATACACAATCCTAGTTACAAGGTCAACGGCACATTTTTGGAAGCTGTTACAATGTGAGCTAGTCACTGAATACACCTTAGCTCGAGTTAGATTTCTATCTTCAGATTTTAATTGAGACTCCCATTCAACTATTCTCTCCAAGAACCTATTGCTGTGGTTCCTGTTCCACGTTTCTGTCAACCATGCACGTTTATCACGTTGTTCTTTCTTTTTTCTACTTACTTCCCATTTCTCGTCTTTAAATGCCCTTTAGTTTCTCCCTACCATCAGTTTGAACCTTTTAGTTATTCCTTTGATACATAATTACATCTTCACATAAGAGGTCTGAACATGAGAAACTCAGTTCTATGAAAACTTAGGGTGAGAGAAGTTGAGGTTTCAATGGGTTGACAGCATTTTTAAATCAAAATCCCTCAAGAGTTGGTCAAAAGCAATAATAAAATAAAATGCCCCAGCATTTTAGGCACTCAAGAGCTCAGTGAATCTCTTCAGTGTGTAGGCATCAGGTTCCAGGCAAAGTATTCTGGAAACCAGAATTTCTCTGGAAATGGAGAAACCATTTCTAAGGCAATCAAGACATGGATCCTGGAATAGAATTTATTTTACTAGATTTGTGTGTATTTATGGTTTGAAATCATGCCAGGCATGCCCTGTCCAGGCCATAGCATGACCTCTGCAAAATCATATCTATCATTGAAAAGACCCTGCTTTCCGTAACTCCTTCTGATATGCTGCCAAAAATTCAAACAGCTATTCCGATTACACTTTAATTGGTACTTTATATTCAACAC
This sequence comes from Spermophilus citellus, assembly GCF_964194105.1. NCBI lineage: Eukaryota > Metazoa > Chordata > Mammalia > Rodentia > Sciuridae > Spermophilus > Spermophilus citellus. The sequence continues at coordinate 19,100,502 of NC_138185.1, forward strand.
ATAAGAAAACTCACCATAAACAAAAGCTGTTCTTTCCTGAACTCCATGAAGTTAAAGTATCTGGATCGCGTGTTAACTATATAATATTTATGGAGTTCAGCATGTGGGTGAAGTCAGCCAAAGCCCATTTCTCCTCCTTAAGGCCATATAGACTAAGGAATGCTATATATATGATGATCTTGAAAGAGCTTTGAAATTTCCACCCCTCAGAAATTATTGCAATGGTAAAGAATAGAAGGAATAATAAATAGTCAGTCCAGCTGACCTTTTTTTCTGTTTCTCTTTTTATTCTTTGAGAAATCAATACTAATGTAGTTGGCATTTATGTAATCAACCTTCTTCCAAGAATCTCAAAACACATATAAACTCGGCTGGTTGGTTACTTAAAAGCAATCACTTGCCCTGAAACCATAAACCAGGTCACATATGGAACTGGTTGTAGGAGTCAAATACTAAGACCTAAAATTTCTACCAGTGGTTTATGCCAATCTGTTACCTCTTTCCATTCACTGACACCCAAGCAAGTAGGTAAGGGCCATTAAGGAGGCAGAGATGAGGAGAGAGATTTAAGATGCCTACGTTCAATCAAATTACTGAACATCTCTGTGCCAGAACCTGTGGTATGCATAAAAGATATGGTGATAAATAATGAATTGACTCTGCTTTCTAGAAATTCATTCTCCAAGTAACAGCTATGAGAATCAACATATAATGAGTTCCTACTGTGTTCTCTGTGCCCTGTGTAAGCATTAATTCAATCCTCAGGGTTAACCTTATAAAATAGGGTCTAGCATTACTTTTAATAGAGACCTTCCACCTAGGTATTCAAATGCTTACAGTGAGTCTTAGTTGCTTCAGATCATGTTTTTAAAATATTTTTATTTTATTTATTTATTTTTGTATTTGGTGCTGAGGATGGAACCCAGTGCCTCACACTGCAAGACAAGCGCTCAAACACGGAGCTATAACCCTAGTCCTAGCTTCACATCATTTTAAAGTTATATATTCTCTTTCAGACAGGCTTTAGGTCCCTGTTATTATCCCTTCTTGAGCTACTTCCCTACTCTCCTTCCAGGAAGACCATTGTTCTTCTATAGTTGGTGTATACAGTTCCTATTGAAAATCTCCTGTGTCTGGCTGGGGTTATGGCTCAGTGGTAGAGTGCTCACCTCTTCTGTGGGAAAAGAGGTGAGCATAAAAATAAAATAATGGTGTTGTGTCCATCTACAACTAAAAAAAATATTTAAAAAATATCCTGTGTATATCATATATATTAATAGTATGTTATGTTGTTTTCTGTGTTTAAAAAATTTGTACAAATAATATAGTTCTCTGTTACTGTTTCCCACTTTGGTTTACAATTTTTGGAATTCATGAATGTTGAGTCCTATAGAAATAATGTATTAATTATAATTTATGTAATGTTTAATCATATCAGTATATACAACTTGTCAATCCACTTTCCTATTAATGGGCTTTGCATGGTTCCCAATTATTTTCTATAGTGTTACTGCTTTGATAAACAAGTAATGTATGTGTGGATTCCTCTATAAAAACTCCAAGTGAATTCATCTTTTCATAGGGGAAGTGTATTTTCAACATTGCTAGATAGTGCTACCAAACTGGCCATACCACTTATATCGAGACCAGAAAGTTCTTATATTCCAAGTCCCTAATAATTTTAGTTGCATTTGGAGATGCTTGCAACTGGATTTATATGAGTTTGATGAATGTGAACAAAGTCTGATTATTGATTTAGAACACTTGAATTTCTGTTTCTACATGATGCCAACTGAATCATACTTTTTCATGTTCTTTTTATGTGTTTTTGGATATAAAGTTTACTTTTTAAAAGAAAAATTGTTATAAAATATTTCTTTATGTTACCTGAAGTACTTTTAGAAAACTAGGATTTTTCTTACTTGATAATTTAGTTGGCACCTTATAAAACTATTCTGGTAGGGTGAAAGGTTATTTAGCTATTGGCATTTTATACTCTCTATTTATTCTTAAGCATTTATTATGCATTTGTAAAATTTGATTCTTTAATGTCAATTTATTATATTTATATTTTTATGTCATATTAAAAGTGTCTAGCATTGTATTTCTTATTTGTACAAATTGCTTTTTGTCATTTTTTAGTACTTCTTTTCATTGTTATTTCTTATTTCCATATTTCTGATCTTTTGTAATGAGTAGCTTCTATATATTTAGGGGGAGGATTTTGTCTTCTTTTCAACCTCATTAATTCAATGCTTACTCATTAATTCACTTTTCTTATATTAAAAAAAAATGTGCATGAAGTTTATGAGTTTGCCTCTGAGTACCAATTTACCTTCATCCCACATATTTTGGTTGATGCCTGTGGTATTATACCATTGCTTTTAAGAGAAAGATTTCCAAACCATACCTGACAAGACCTTTTCTTTAAATTTTTATCGTAGTCTTTTTATAGCATCTTATTCAATTTTAATTAATAGACATGTGATGGCATTACCAAATTATATTTAGAAGAAAAAGTGTTTTTTTTTTAAATCTGGGAATATTTCCCATGTTGATGAATCAAATAAAATTCCCTGGATATCTCCATTGGTAATGGGTTCAAATCCTAAGTTACAGCTTTGAATCATTTTGCTCTCTAGAAACCCCCAAGTGCTAAACCAGTTCAAAATGGTCAAAAGCAATATGCTTCAGATTCTGGCAAAAGCAAATGAAAATATGTGTTGGATGAAGACAAATATAATCAAGTTTCAAATTATTACTAAAAGAAAGTTATCGAAACAATGCCCAGGACACAAACAGAAATAACAGAACACATGAATAATGCAAGAGAAAAACAGCAAAATTAATACAACAGGGGAACAGACCAAATAGTAGAATCCAAGTAATAGAATTACCAGACACTATACAACATTTTTCAGTATATTTAACATGAAAGTCAAGTTTAAAGTGTTGGCAAAGAATGATAAACCATAAAAATTGACATCATATTTAGAACAGAATGAAATATGCATTTTAGAAATAAATAAAATCACTGAATGAATAAGTTTAAAAGAAAGGAAGAGGTCATGAAGAATTATTATATAAGAAGTCAGATTAGAAAATCTAGGCATGAAGAAAAAGCAAAGACAGCCTATAGAAAAAAGATACCAGACTAAAAGAAGTACTATATAATAAAAAATTCTGCAATGATAAAAATACTCTGTCTGTGCTGTCCAACACAGTAACCCTAGGCCAATTAAGTTATTGAGCACTTGAACTGTGATTATTAATACTAAAGGACTGATTTTTTAAATTTGACTTAATTTTAAAGAGTTAAATTTAACTTTACATAGATAGCTACATGTGATTACAAACGTATTAACAGTGCAGATATACAGGATGTACACAGAAATTCTAACATGTATGAATAGGTATATTAGAAGCAAAGGGAGAATGCAGTAGAGGTAATGTTTGATGAGATAACAGCTCAGACTCTTTAGAACTGATGAAAGACACTTATCTGCACATTAAAGAAATCATCAAAATGTCTTAAGTGGGAATAAAAATACCTTCTTCTAGATGTGCTGGAATTATTCTGAAGAAAGCCAATACACAGAGATAAAAATTTAAGAGAAAGTAGAGAAAAAAATGAGAGGTCACCTTCAAATGAAGAGCATTTACTAATAACGAAATTCTCATCCACTACAATGGGGGGGGGAATTCTCCCATCTTATAATTCCATACCCAGAGTAAATATCTTTTAAGATTGAAGGTAAAACAAAGGCCGTTTAAAGCCAAGAACAACAGAGACAGTTTAGCACTAGCAGATGCTACCAATAGAAATTATAAAATGATCCCAGATGGAAAGTAAGAGATGCCAGGAGAAATAAGAACAAAGAAAGTGATAAATATGTAGGGACATTATAAGGAAAAAAAGCTATCTGGAATACAAATAATAATTTCTAATCCCCCCTCTTTTTCTGTTTCTCTCAATAATTTAATATCATACTTTGCATGCTATTTGACATTCTTTACCCATACTATTGAATGTTGTACTTTCTTTGGTCAGGAACATATTAAAGTGTCTAATAGGGCAGCACAACATTACTTCTTTGTAAAGATAAAGAGATGAACAAAATGAAACAAATAAAGTTACTTTTTTTTCCCTCATAAAGGTGAGAACATTAAATAACCATGAGCCTCAGAGAGCTGACAACTTTGAGTAGGTGCATCTCCAAATCGTTATCACACATTAAGATTTCCAAATAATAACACAGATCTGGTATTTCTAATTTGTGATTCTTACAGTGAAGTTCCTGAGAGCCTCTCCTAGCTCCTGGCTTTGATCAAGTTATTGAAACCTTCAAACCTCATTTTCCTGCCATCTGAATTTATTGTGCAGTTTTTGTGCATAGAACTACATTTGGCTCTTCATCGACTTCCTTAAAATGTTAGGAACCTATCTAAGATGCTTTCTCTGACTTTTTCTTATTTATTAGTTTTTATTGTTTTTTTTCCAACTGTTTGGATCTATTTCCAGGAATACATTCAAGTGTACCATTTGTAAATTATTTCTCTCATTCTCCCTTTGTTCTTCCCTACCAATATCCTTAGAGATCTTCTCAAATTGTACTTCATGGCCACATGTTATGTTCAGACAGGGTCCATTCTGCTCTTCACTACCTCTGAGATAGATTTTCTTCACATTCGTGGACATCTTTCCTTATCTTATTCTTTCACTTTTTCTTGCATCATTTTGTTATAACTTTCTTTATAATTTTTTATACAAATAGATACATTCTTATATGCAAATAAATGTTTCAAAAATGATTTTTGGCTTACCCATCCATGAATGACAGGAAATTTATCAAGAACTGATGCTTACCAAGGAATGAGTTCATAATCTTCATTTGTGGGGAACATTTCTTATGAGTCTAATGGTTGACTGACTTACTGTCTAATCCTTCACCCTCTTCCATGGTAGGAGGATAGTTCCCTGCCCCAGAGGATACAGTAATGGCACAACATCTAAACCAAGTCCCAATATCTCATGGCTTTCGTGTAACCGAACTGCTTCACAGAAATGACTTCTTCAGCTCTGACACTGTAAATGAACAGTAATCTGCCACTCCTACAGTGTACCACTGCCATGAGTTTTCCTGTCCACATTCTTGCCACCACAGTGCTCATTTGCAGTGGACTTGGTATATGGCCTAAAAATCCCTTCTTCTCTATTACCCTGTTGTTTTGTGGAAGCAGAAATATCCAAAGGATGCAATAAGAAAACAAAAAAAAGAATATTCTTTGCCTCAAAAAAGATAGCACTCATAAGTTCCCTACTTTTCTCCTTGACTCACACTCCTCTGGGTAAATTATTCTACTAATAAACTATGGATCTACCAATGGTGGGCCTATATAACACATAGGTCTTAGGAAGTCTAAGTCTGAATTTGGGTCATGCCTTGCTGTTTGTTGGTCTGTATTTGTATTTCACGTGATAGATTGCACATTGCTTTAAAAGCTTCTTCTATCCAGATGTCACTTTAAATTGAAAAAGATACCTATATATCCAACTAATAACACCAACCTGTCTCTAAGAATATTCTATATTTTGAACTTTTCACTGGGTCAAGGATTCTTTTTCTCCTTGTAAGTATAAATTATTGAAATTCAAGTCTATTTATAAGAAAATGCACATAGTCATATATAAAATCTGGGTGTGATACAGGAATTTAGAAACTGTAGCCTTTGTTACCCCCAAGGATTCAACCAGGGAGTATTTTTTCAAACATTTTATTGGGAAAAATCTTACACGTTTAGCAAAGTTGAAATAATTGTATAATAAAAAATTTCTTATCCCTATTACCTATACTTCACCATTAACATTTTACTATTTTTATCCCATCTCTCTCTTTTTATCCATAAATTAATTCATCATCATATTTTGGGAAGCATTCACAGTAAATTGTGGATACTAGTACAATTCCTACTGAATACTTCTGCATATTGTCTTATTTAGGTAAAAAAAAATCATAAGCAAAATAACACAGAAACATTAAACAAACATACAATCACTGAATTTTGTAAACACATATACCTGTAAGCCAGGTCCCTTAATAAGATATAGACCATTGCCATCACCCCCTTGTGCCTTCATAAGGGAACATTTTGAGGACTCCATAATCTAATCAAGGTAGAAAGGGGCAATTTCCTTTAGAAAGACCTTCAGGGCTAACTAAATTTCTCTACTACCTTGGTGTACTGGTAGAAAAAGAAATCTTTCTTCTCTGCAGTTACTTAGATTTTTGCACTTTGGGCTCAGAATTTAGCACTGGACGTATGGAGGACAAAGAGCCAAATGGAGACAGAGAAAGCCATGTCATCATTAAAAATAAACAGAGACACAAATATGTCAGAGGGCAGAGGCAGGCACTTCATTGTGCAAGTGATTTATGGGGGAAGCTAATTTTAAACAAGCCCGGGCTGTGTGGTGCCTTGCAGCCAAGCAGGCCAAGCGCCCTTTTGACAGCAGTGGAGAGCTGCTGATCTCCTCTAGGAGTAATCTCATTTTCTTGGTGGTGTAAAAGGCAATAAGTGGCTGTTTACTATCTAAGGAAACCCTGGCTGAATCATTGAAGGCAGACACTGTTAAATGCCAGAGAGTAGCAAGGATTATGGCTGCGAGACAATGGCCTGCCCTCTAAGAGTCAAACCCACAAAGCAAAACACTGACACATCACCCACACAAAAAAAGCCAGCCCCGGCTTTCCTTCTGCGCATCCCATGTCCTAGAATTTTTATTTTCTCCTTAAAATGGCACTAGGACATGAGAGAGATCAACTGGCCACCCAGGAAATAAGTGTGCAGTGCTCTGGCCCGGTTCTTCGTGTCTGTTTTATATCAGGCAGGGGCTGAGAATTAAAGGAAGTGGGTGGCAGCTGGGTAGCAGGGACTGGAGGGACACGAGAGGCAGGAGGGCCAGCCTCACATGTGGAGGAGGCACCACAGTGCTCACGAGGCCTCTCCAGGATTAGTGGAATATATCTTTAAATTGGAGGTCTAGGGCTATCGTTTTCCTGCCCTGGGGTTTGAGGGTTTTGCAAATGCCAATGTCGAAACTCTGTAGTTCAACATTCTCCCTCGTGGAAATTCCTTGTGACCAAGCAGAGGTAGGGTGTGCGTGTGTGTGTGTGTGTGTGGGGGGGGGGGGAAACTGATTGTCAGAAATAATTGAAATAATTGCAATAAATAAACATTCAATATGGACCTTCATTATCTACCATTCAAAATGCCACCTAAAAGGAATAAAAAGAGTGAAGTATAGGTTGAAATGAGAATTTCTTTGGGGGAATGCATAAGAGTATTTGTCCTACTGTTACTCCAAGGAGTGGGAGGGATGTACCCCTTTGCCTCAGGTCTAGTGAGAGAGGCTGGAAAGACCCAATGAGGGTACTAGATGGCTTCCTTTGGACTCGGTGAACAGGGTGGGGATTCCAAAGTGTTCCAACAACCAGTGAGGCCCAAGCGCTGACAAATGAGAACTGAAATCAGCTCTGTGACTGGAGTCAGTTCCTGCAGGGTCCCGATTTGCCAAGTATTTACTCAGGTTCCTGAATAGTGGGAGGTCTGGAGGCTTCGGCAAGGAGGCTGGGACGGCGCAAGGGTGTTGGCAGAGGGCTTGCAGCAGGGGAGCTCAGGACCCAAGTTATTTAACGATTATTATAGGAGCTTCTCAACACATGCACAGACAATCTGCTCTACCAGCACATACCAGCTGATTAGCAGAGCTGAACAGCAGGCAGAGTAGAAGCTATGGTTAGGCAGTTCCTGCTCTGCTGTCAAGCTCTGGTAAAGGTGCGTGTTTCCCAGGGAGATGTCAGCCACAAGAACAGGAGAAAGACAACTCACCTTTACTGCCTTAAAGGGGATTGGACTAAGAAGCTTGCCCGAAAGAGAAACAGAGCAGAGCACAGACACAGTATCTGATGGAAGAGAAACTCAAAACCAGAGTATTTTTGTGCTATAGACACTTTTGGGAAACTTTACCTATGTATGACCTCTTCTTTTTTTAAGTGCCTGATTTAAATTCATAGAATTGCAAAAGAATAATATTTAAGCAACTATCAAAATATTTCAAAATTTTTAACACATTAAATAAACAGGTCTAGCATCACTTCTAACAATTACCATTATTTTTATCATTTTGAAGCAGTGATAAGTGGAAACAACCTTTTGAAATCTCTGAAAATTGTCATATAATATGACATTATGTTTGTTGGTGACGAAGTCACAAATAATACTGAAAAACTACATTTGTAATGAAAGGACCTGCCAGTTTTTTCATTAGAAATTGCACATTTATAATCAATGAACATATGTTTCGTTAAGAGTTTAATAAAAATAAGCAAATACATATGTGCCACAAAGTTGAAGGATACTCAGGTAAGAAACTCTGGGGTTAAGGGATCCTTGTAAGATCAGTGGGAAGATATATCACCTCTATCAAAGAAGTAAAGGTGAAAATCCTGCAAGAACACCTCAACAGAGACAGAGTGATTTTCAACATCTGTCAGGCCAGAGAAAACCAAATGTACACTTGCAAGGGAATTTCCACTGAATCCAAGTGATCTAAAAAGCAAGAGTTGAACATTCATATTTCAGAACATCTCTATTATAATTTCCTAGAGGTGGGGCACTTGGGCTAATTTGACACTCTATGCTCCAGTGAAAGAAACGCCTCAACCATCTGGAGAATTCATGTCCCCAGTATTTCCCAAGAGACTTTGCCTGAGCTCCCCCACCTGCAACCTCACCCCTACCTTGAGCTGCCAGGTCAGAGCCTGGGCATTTTTCCTGTTGCATCATCGCAGATAAAAGCTGTCAGGAACCCACTATGGTGTAAGATGAAACCTTCAGAAGTTGTTTATGTGGAAAGTAGCTGTTAAACATCGCAGGTAGCTAAGGGCCTTTTCAGTTGCTAAGGGAGGTGTTACACAGGAATTTCAGCAACAAACAGAACAGCTGGTGGGTACACCTGATGTGTAGATGGATGCTTCTGACAGTTGCGGTGGAGTTGGAAGATTCTTGGGCTGGGGTCAAGCAATCCTGGGTTTAAAATACTATTTATCACTCAACAGCTGTGGGAAATTCAGTATGTTCCTTAACGTCTCTGAAAGGTAGTTTCCTTTCAAATACAACGCAGTTAACCCATGCCTTCTTCGTACAGTTGTGAGAACTGTGTGAGATAAGGCTTAGGTATAACTGGTGTGGACGCACTCCCTTAACCTTTACATGTGAGGAATGCTATTTAGACAGCTGCAGGTCTCTGTTCCAGGCTCACCCTCCTTCCTTCTGACTGTACAGACGCCATACTCCGTGGAAGTCCCAACTTCTTCAGCATTTTTTATGAATCCACATGAGGGGGCAGAAATGGAGAGTCATATTCCTATGGTTGGCTGGGCATCCTGGCTGTCACTTCTGAGCATTCTTTCTTTAGATCACATCACTTAACCCTGTGGAACCACTCAGCTCTCTCATTAGGTTTTGCAAACAACAACAGGATCTCTATCTACTCATGCACTGCATGAATGAGTTGTGTTACGAATTTATATATTGATTTTCTTGCTTGTAGAGAGTAAGGTGGACTTGATGCTCTTCCTACAACGCCATAACTCACCATTCTTAAAAAACCCTCTGACCACCCTGTCACCAATGGCGGTCCCTGGCCTCCTCATACAACCACATATGCTCTCCATTTTGTTGGATTTTCTCTCTTTCTCATTCTTCTCTTTTCATCATACCACTTGCCCTTGGAGTTGACTGTCTGCAATAGAAACATTATTTTCCTCTTGTTCCTGCAGAGCTGATTCACACAGCTTTTGATATTCTGACGCTTACAGATATTCCTCCTTGGAGATATATCTGTTAGCTACTGCTGAGTAATAAACTACCTGTATTCAAGGATTTGGATAGTTTTTGTAACTCACTGGCAGTTTGTCAATTGAGTGGTTCTACAGATGTAGTTGGGCTCAGCTGATCTCAGCTGGTTTGGCTTATGCATTTGTGGTCAACTGGTGGGTCTCCCAGGGGTTGGTTTTCTGATCATGAATGGATCAATGGCATGGATGGCCGAATGGTGACCATGAAAGTGCATGTTTGGACCATTCAACAGGCTAGTCAGCCAGATGCACATGGCATGGTAGGACTTCAAGGGAACAAGCACAGTCCTGGCCTCCGGATGGCAGAATGTCACTTTTGTTATATTCTATTAGACAAAGCAAGTCACTAAACCAGTTTCAATTTAATGGTGGACAATAGAATCTGTCTCCTGACAGGATGATCTACAAAGTCATTTTACCAGAGAGGTGGATGCAGGATGGAGGAAAATGTATGTTATTTGGCAATCAATCTATGACACTTTGTCTCCTCCACTCCAAGTTGGCTCTTGAAGGTATTTTCACAAGGACAACTTCCTCCATGGGGGAGCTTAAGGTGATAATGCTTATTACAATGAAAACTTTTTTTTTTCACCACCTTGATCAAAAGTGACTCAACTTCCTTTGAGAAAGACAATTGCAAACGTTGTTTTACTTATTATATCCTGTTTCTGGAGAAGGGCAAGTGAGCCCTTCTAACACGTACTTCTTCCTAAACCTAAAGAAATTCACCTTCCCTTGAGGGAGAGAGAGAGACCAAGAAAAATCTGAGAAGACTTTAAGAATAAGTGATTTGCCAGGCATGGTGGCACACACCTGTAATCCCAGCAGCTCAGGAGGCTGAGGCAGGAGGATCATGAGTTCAAAGCCAGCCTCAGCAACAACAAGGTGCTAAGCAACTCAGTGAGACCCTGTCTCTAAATAAAATACAAAAAAGGATTGGGGATGTGGCTCAGTAGTCGAGTGCCCTAGTTCAATCCCTGCCAGCCCCTCTCACCCAAAGTAAAGAATAAATGATTTTGTGGACTATGTATCAAGCACTTTGCAGAGCACCTGAGGATGATCCATGAGATACAGAATAAAGGTTTATGAATTTGAAGGATGACATAATAGCATTTTATAAAGTTATAAATAATCATTGAAATGGCTCCATCTTCTCACTCCTGTTTTCTGCACCTTTTACTTAAAGGTTAACATAAAAGTAAGTATTAAAGATTTATAACCATTAAGGTGAAAATTGGGACACTAGGGCCTCTAGTTTTAGACTTTTGTTGCTAATGTCACATGTTTTCTGGTTATTCATTGAATTTAAGCATTTCATAAAAGAAAGTTATTTAAAGTATAGTTTCAAATTAGTAGAACTAGCTTTATAAACCATAAAAAATAGTCTTGGTGAATTTGATATAAATTATTAATTTTTTTTTTGGTTACAACCAAAATACACACATACCCTTTGACCTAAGAAATAATTTCAAGAGATTGTGGTTAAATTGGCCCTCTCTTGGAGGAAAAAAAAAACCAGCAAACTTTCTGAGAAATAATTTGACTATAAACTATTTAGCTAAGAATGGGTACAGTAATTCAAATTCTGATTATATATAGGAAATATATCTAAATATGTAAATAAGCTGTAGGCACACATTATACCCTGAAAAATAAATTCATTATTATGAAAAAGTATAGCATGACATCCAATTTAAATCACATTTTGTGATAATTTTACTGTATAACTTTTGTTGGACAGGATAAATTGCCCATAATTAAGCATACACTATGAATTTTGAGACATCTATTCGAACCTGCCTGCAACATACCTAACATTTTTTCATAGTGAAAAACTGTCACCAATAACTTAATAAATCACTCTAGCCATGAATCATTTCCTCTGTGTTGTTTTCTTTCTGTCATGTGCTCATGAACTCATTCATTCAAGATCATTCATTCACTACCATGTACCAAGTACTGTGCTATATATCTTAAGAAAGTAACAAAGTCATTCCAATAACTAAGATTTAGGCATTATTCCTCTACTTTAGAAATAAGAAAACAGAAGCTTAAAAAATTTGAATAACTTTCCTAAGCTACTTATTAATAGAGTAAGGGTGCTAGTTTGGATTTTGCTGATTTCAAAACCTTAGTTATTATAATGACAAACACAGAGACATGAGCTTAAGCTTCTCTCTGTGCACATGTATTCAGCTACAGCAACCACATTACATGTAAGTTTGAGGGAACACCTAAGACCCTTATGGCAATGAGCTTTTGTTTTTCAGTACTCATGGGTGATCATATACAATATTTATTAATGAGTGTGCCTAGAAAAAGCACTCAAAACACAAATCTGCTGCCTAAGTCCAATGGATAGCAAAGTTTCTTTGTTAATGTAGAATTTAGCATAAATATCTTAGCCTGAAATTTTAGTTTTCCACTTAAAGATAACCTTCAGAGATTCCATTTCCAGTTCAGTTTATGGCAGCTAGATCCAGAGTCAGCTGCCTATTCATGGAACTTTGATCATTCGGAAATATTTGTTGAGTACAATAAAAATCAATGAAAGATTTGCTTAACTCTTTTTTGGTTAGGTTCCTATGTCTACCTATCTTTATGGTTCAGGTTTCAATATCTAACAATTCAGAACCATTAATATTTTCACTTCTGACTTGTAATTTATTGATATTGTAACATCTCTCCTCAAAGTTCAAAATCATCTTCGCAAACTTCCTAGATCCCACGTATTTCTACAGTAATGTAGTACTTTTATTTGATTATTCTTTTATCTCAATGTCCATTTTTATTTCTCACAGTTCTTTCTGTTTAGCAATCCTGCAGATTATTAAACAATCTGTCCTGGTATTTGTCCTTTCGACAGACATTAGTTGGCCAAGTAACAAAATTTCTCATGTGGGCCTCCAAACATTTGCATATTAGCAAATCAAGGTCTGGGAAATCCATTCTTTGGTGTAATATGAAATGAAGATTTCTCAAGAACAGACCCAACTGCATGACCAGTCAATCAGAAGGTCTAAGAATGAAGTGGTTGGAGCCAATGGAAAGCCAGAAAACCTTGAGGCTCACACGGTCCTTTTGGAAATTACCATGATGTTTGCACTTACTGAAGTGATTCCAAGTCGACTATTTTGTACCTTTTCTTCAAATGTGGACATTAAGGTTAACATTCTCTCCTTTCATTACAACTCATCAATACCTCTGATGCAGCACTAGTTATTCTGATTATTTCCATAATTCTGTCTCCTCTGTTGTGAGCAGGTTGAGGGTAGAGAATATGCTTTCTTTCCAACACTATATCTTAATTTTAGCCATGACAAGATACCCAATCCTTTTGTAAGGATAAATATGAGGTTATATAAAATATCCCTTTGAATTTGGTTGTTAGTGGTTTGGTTATATGCCTTATCACTAAACCAGTCACAGTGACAAAGGGAAAGAGTTCATCAGATTGACTTAAGCCAATCTGGACCCATGGCTACAGTTGAGTGTGGCATCTCACTATCTAGTTTCAAAGTTGGGAATGGAAAATAGGTTAAATCCTCAAAGTGGAATCAGAATTCTACAAGAAATTGAACAGAATGAAATTCTGGGAAGGCAAATAGCAGATTTCTAATATGGTATGAAGTGTGACCTTCATTGACCAACTAGGATTATTTATATACTGAAGAGCATCAGATTTTGTTAAGAATTGGAATCAACATACCAATATATTCTATAATCTGAACTCCATCTTCTCATGCTTTATAAAATTAATTTTATGTTAGTATTTCCCACAAATTAAAGCTCCTAAATAAGTTTTCCATTGGTTATTATAATTTGCAAGAAAACCGTGGTTAATTGGCTTATCTTTGGTCTGCATTTATCTAGGTACTCCAACACCAGACTGCCACTCTTGGCTAATAAGTGCAGGTCCCTGTTTGTCATACCTCTTTGTAACCCTATTTGTTGCTGTATACCACGGGAACTGCCCTGGCCCCTTCCCCGCCACCCCCCGCTGCCAGTTACCAAAACCAACTGACCCTGACTCACATGAAGACTCTAGAATATAGATCCCAGATCCATCCCTAACCATTCATGACTCAGTTGCCTCATTTATAATGAGAAATAATACTTTCTTTACCAACCTCATTAAGATGCCATAGCATACAGAAATGATATTTAAGTTTCTTTCTAATGTGTCAATAGCATCAAGTTAAACTAATCCATGTGAAATGACTTTAAATATGAGGGGCTCTTTAAATGCAAATATTGACATTTGTAATTTCATAACATACATATCCCTAGAGTCTATGGTAAATAAGATAAGGGAATATTGAGAGTAGAAGTGTTGCTATTAGCAATAGCATCGTCTCAAGGTAGGATAAGAAGAAAAGAACTTTATAATATTATGGGAAATATCCCTGGAAGAAGAAAAAGGGGGGTACTTAAAAATACAATCCTTTAGCTCAAAGTGATGAATCAATGTCTTGAAACTATATTATAAATACAGGATGGGAATGGCATGGAGCAAGTTTGTCGATAGAGATTTTGTTGGTGAGGGTTCTTAACAGGCTTTGAAGAAGGATGTGTGGAGGTCATGCTTTCAGTCTTTGGATTTGATTCTTTGGGCAGGAGGCCTCAGTAAACATACCCTTCATGGGAACCTAGGAAGATTGCTTGCCCTTTGGAATGAAGCTGCTATGGACAAAATCATTTCTCAGGGTCAGATGTGGTTTTGAACATCCTGGAAAAATATACCTACACCTGATTCATTGGAGCAGCTCTGGCCAGGATAGAGTTTCAGCCTGGCCTGAACTGGCAGCCCAGATGTTGCCCCAGAACACATATCCCCATGGCTTTACAGAGTCACTCACCATGCCCCACAATCCAAACAAAACCTTCTTTGTGAAGTGGGAAGGGAGCGTCAGGTTGCCTTCCCAGCCCAGCTGCCAATCCCTCTCAGTCTGGGACCTCTCTGGCTCTCCCCAGGGCTCCATCAAAAGTTTAGCAGAAATATTTGCCTGTAGGCATTGACTGTGTCAGAAACCTGACAGCTTGTTCTTATACAGATTTTGTTCGACTCAGGCATGGATACTATTTTAAGGGAGACATAAAGAAAGAAGATGAAAAGCCTATTAGTTAGTTTTGCAATGTAGGCCTTTTTTATTGTTATTAATTGTTCTTTTCTTTTCGTCCTAGTCAGTGCACCATCCTTAAATGACCTTTTATTCCAAAGAGAGTGGTTTATTGGAGGAGAGTTAATGGATTCATAGAGAGGGTAAGGACACAATTTTGGCGAGTGGCTTTGGTACCCAGAAGAAAACAGTTCTTCCTCCAAGTAAAGCTTTGTCTCAGAGCAGGCCTCGAGATGCCAGAGGAAGACATTGACTCCCATCTCTAAGATCTTTCCTTCCTTTTGATGGTTTATTCAACCAGAGAAACTGATGTGAACGGGATCTCAGCTAAGTCACACCATCATGGCAATAACCGTGGCAGTGTTTGTCCTTCTCTGTCTGGTTTCTGTTTCTTGGGTGTCTTAGACTCTAGGGAGGATTCAGTTCAATATTGTCGTGTAACTAATCATATCAAAACCTGGTGGTGTAACACAAAGTGCTTATCATTCATGGGGCAACCAGGGGGTTCTTCTGGTCTCGGCTCACTGATCCATCAGTGGTGAGCTACAGGGCAAGTCGACCTCGTTGCTTAACTTGGCTGCACTGTTTCACAACTCAGCTGGCTGAAGTTGACTGGCAGTGACCTTGGATGGGGTGACAAGGTTCTCCTCCTCAAGGTTTCTTGTCCTCCAGCCCTGTGTCCCAGGAGAGTGGAAGAGAGGGGAAGAAGAACACAGTCTTCTTGAAGCCTCGGCTCAGCTCTGGCAAGCTTCCCACACTTCCTATGGGTCAATGCAGAACAGAAGACGGAACTCCAAGTCTTCTGTGAGGGCATAACCAAGGGCATGAACACAAGGGACACATAAAATTGTGGCCATAATGCTGCCTCGCCTTGCGAGGTTGCATGTGACTCCACTTTAGAACAGTCCTATTATCTACTGTCTGCCTTGCAGCTGATGGATAAGTTTAAACTGGAGGGAGAGACACGAGGCCCAGCCCCACGGGTGCATATAATGTATTTGGGTTCACATTTGGCCTTTTGTCTGTTGATTAATTGGTTAGAACCCATTAACAGAAGTGAGCGATTAGGCTCCCCACAAACCTCTCTAATGCTTAGGAAGAAAAATGACCAAAAGCATCAAAGAAGATCAATGTATGCCCAACTCATCCCAGGCCCACCTGGTTGGTTGCCAAAGATCTCTTACAAGTCCCCCATCTTTGGTTCTGGCTTCTTACTTATGAGACTCTATTGTCCTATTATTACTTGTTTACTTATAAACTCTGTTAATAAACCTAAAGTTCGCTGTACTCAGGGACTACATCTGTCAGTTTGCCCTTCTTTTCCTCTAAACTAGGAGAATGTCCATGCCCCATATAGTATGCACTCAATAAAAATTTGGACAATGCATATAGGGATAAATGAGTAATAAATTATAGGTGCTGTTGAACTTGACTATTAACATCCTTCCAATGGTACCAGAAACCAGTTGCATAAAAGGCAGGCAAGATGCCCCATGGTAGGGAATCAGAATCATGATTGTCCTGCGCTTCATGCCTCTAAAACAAAAGTTAAACAAATCAAATGGCTCAGACATTTCTGAGAGTTACTGTGGTGATAGTTTCTAAATAAATAAAAGGTACTCATGGACTAATAGGTCTGAGGACAATGGAGGAGTTCACAGTATAGAACATTTGGGATTAAGGGTGACTCATGAGCATTTCATTTGCAGTGTACTCCTACATCCCTAGAGGAAGAATCACAGACATTGGAAATGATGTGCTGTTCCTTCTAGGAGGCTCCTCAGTGGCTATTCTTATCCTTCCATTTTAATCTTGAGAGGAGAAGTCAGTAGACGTGTTTGAGGTGAGGCATAAACAACTTTATTCAATGGCAGGTTTGGACATTTAGAAATCTTTTTATGTTGCAATTAATCCACTCAAACATTCTCCTGAGTTAAGTAGATTCTGGGGAAAGTGTGGGGAGGAGAGGAAAGTCCAGAGTCAGAGAGAAATATGTTCAGGGTTTAGGAAGGGCATCAATGCCTGGTCTCTTCCATTGTTTCTGACACTATCACCCACAAGCGGTTCATCTGAGACGGCCCTGTGGGGCAAGCACCGAAGCACTAAGGAGAGCCAATGGGAAAGCCCAGGGGAAAGTACAAAGTGTGATCCCATTGTCCCCAATCCAGACATTCAGTTCTGGTAGCCCTGGAGGAGGTTCAGGAATTGGCATTTAACCAGCTACTCAACCTGGTGGACGCTCCCACCCCACCTTGTCCACAGAAGCAATCTTCCATCAACACTAATGTTTCCTCCTTTGACTTATTACTCTCATGTCACAAATGTCAACATTCTAGTTCATTTGGACAATGAATGTAACTAAAGATGTGTCCAATTTGACACGTTTGACATGTTTTCCTTACTGTTTTTTTTTTGATCCAAAATAAGCCTTGATCTCTTTATTCAAACTTCCTTTTATCTAATAAATGTTTTCAACATTTTCTGAGATTCGAATGTCATTTCTCAAACTCTTAGGGTCAGGGGATTGAAAGAACATTAGAAAGCAGGTTCTCTGACATGAGAGCTGGAGGAGAAGACTTTACTCATGAGGCTGCATCAGCAGAAGGATGGAGTTTGGATTAGACTTCTGTCCTTGCCACTCTTTGATTTTAGTATCTGTTATAAGGGGGTCAAAAGATGGCCTCATAAACATACCATTGGGGAAAAAATATAACAGTTATGGCAGGATAGACCACTAGGAAGTTTTTCTTTTGCAAAAGGAACTTGCAATTTGTCTGGAAAAGACAATGAAGACAAAGTTTTAACCTTAGAATGGGCCCCCAAGGCCAATCATTCCAAATAAAGCCAGGAGGCCAAGCCCTGCCCTGGAAGGTGAAGGAATGTCCAGGTGGATGGAGTCTCCCTGCGATAGGGAATATGCCCGAGATCTCCAGCACCAGTGCTACGTTTGTGGATGGCCAATAAAGGCAGCAGACACTCACAAGTTACCATGGCATGCCACCTTACCCTAGCTACTATCTTGATCGTGAGGATTTATTATAAATTTCTGGGAAAGAAGGGGAAAATAGAAACATCAACTCAAAGTTTTGTCAATTTCAAAGTTTACTGGAAGAGGTGACTGACACAATGGTTGAGGAGAGCAAAGAGTCTGGATTCAGCTGGCTGTGTTTACATCCAGGAACAAGCTGTGTGGCCCCAGCAAGTATCTTAAGCCTGTCTAGGATGCTTTTGTTTAGTTACTCCTATTATCATGCATCCTTTGACTAACATCTTCCCATCCCCTTTATATCCACCCAACCTCTGATGACCACCATTCTACTCTTTATTTCCATGAGATCAACTTTTCTTTTTTTTTTTTTTTTTTTAGATTTTATGTATGAGTTAGGTCACATGGTATTTATTTTTTTGTGCTTGACTTATTTCAGTTAGTATAACATTCCCCAGGTTCACTCATGTTATTGAAAATGGCAGGATTTCCTTGTTTTTTTGGCTGAATAAAAGTTCATTGTGCATTAATATCATTTTTTCCCATGATGGACGCTTAGGTGATTTCATACCTGGCCTATTATGAACCCAGGTTGCACAAACATGGGAAAGTGGGCATCTCCTCAGCATGTTGATTTCATTTCCTCTGTATATGTATGCAGTTGAAGGTTCACTAGATCTTGTGGTTGTTGTTGAGGGACCCCTATACTGCTTTCCATGATGGATGTACTAATTTGCATTCCCACCAACAGTGTAGAAGGGTTCCTGTTTTCTCCATATCTTTACGAACACTTATTATCCTTTTGACAATATCCATTCTAACTCAGCTAAGGTGACACATCTTTGTGGTCATGTCATTATTTCTCTGATGATTAGGGATGATCGATTTTTTATTTTTTTATATATCATGTCTTTGAAGAAATTCATATCTTTTGCCCATTTTGTGGAGGGGCAGTACAAGGGATTGTACTCAGGGGCACTCAACCACTAAGCCACCTCCTTAGCCTTATTTTGTATTTTCTTTAGAGACAGGGTCTCATGGAGTTGCTTAGCCTCTTGCTTTTGCTGAGGTTGGCTTTGAACTCACAATCCTCCTGCCTCAGTCTCCTGAGCCACTGGTAGTCTTTCACCCATTTTAAATTGAGTTATTTGTTTTCCTGTTACTGAGTGGTATTCCTTAAATATGAACTCTTCATTGGATCTATACTTTGCAAATACTTTCTCCTATACTATGCCTCTTCATTCTGTTGATTATTTCCTTTCTTGTACGTAAACTTTTTAATTTGATGTAATCTCATTTCTCTATTTTTGCCTGTATTTTTGATGTCATATCTGAAGAAGATAAGTTGCCCAGACTAATGTCACAAAGTTTTGCTCCTATGATTCGTCTAGCAGTTTCATGGTTTTGTGTTTGACATTTAAATCCTTCATCTACTATGAGTTGGTGTTTGTATATGGTATAAGGGTCTGATTTCATTTTCTGCATGTGAATATCCAGGTTTTTTAACATCATAGATTAATCAAATTCTCCTGTGTTCTTGGTACTTTTGTTGAAAATCAGTTGGTCTAGGCCAAATTATGTGTTGTGCATACATAAATAAATCACAATGAATTATGAATTATGAAGCACTGATAAAATATTCTTAAAAAAGAAAATCAGTTGGCTATACATGCATGGATTTATTTATGAGTTTTCTATTCTGTTGTGTTGGTGTGTGTATGTGTTTTAATGGTAGTACCATGCTCTTTTAGTTACTATAACTTTGTAGTATATTTCAAAGTCAGGTAGCATGATGCCTCAGCTTGTTCTTTTTATGAGTATTGTTATGTTTAGATGTGAGATGTCCCCCAAAAGATTATGTGTGAGACAATGCAAGAAGGTGTAGAGCTGAAATTTTGGGGTTATGAGAGCCTTAACCCAATTCTGTCTGTTAATCCACTGATAGGGATTAACTGAGTGGTAACTGTAGACAGGCAGGGTGAGGCTAGGGAGGTGGGTCATTGGGGGTGTGCCTTTGGGGTATATATTTTACCCCATGTATGTAGAGTCTCTCTCTCTCTCTCTCTCTCTCTCTCTCTCTCTCTCTCTCTCTGCTTCCTGGTGTGATGTCTTGAGCTACTTCTCTTCACACTCTTCCACCATGATGTTCTGCCTCACCTTTTCCACCACGATGTCCCAGACATGTATGGACAGAAAATTCTGAAACTGTGAGCCCCAAAATAAACTTTTCTTCCTTTAAAATTGTTCTTGTCAGGTCTTTTGGTTGCAGTAAAGAAGAAAAACAGACTAAAAAGAGTATTATGAGAAATATAAAGGGTAAGAACTGGAGGTTTTTAAAACATGCCTAAATTTTTAAAATTTGGTGATGTCTAGATCTTGCACAATTCTTGTGAGGTCTTCCCATTCTTATGATGATTTTGCTTTGAAAATCACTGCAAGATTTTTTTGAAAAGTACCATGACAATATGTAACAGAAGGCATCAAACACTACTTTTATTCTTATTTAATAATTCTTCTCCGTGCATTTTTTCTAAGGAAATGATTCACCAGAATAAAAAAAAAAATGGCTTCATAGAAAGCATATAGCTCATGAACACAACTTAAAAATCTGATTATAATAAAATGAGTTAGTAAATGGTAGAATTCCCAGTCATTAGAAAATTATGCATCATCCCCAAACCGGTCACTATGAAGACTCTCAAAGCATGAAAAACATGTAAACTCTGAAATAAAATGAAATAGAAAGGCAATAAAGAATAGAACATAAACTGTTCTTACAATTATTTAAAATATCTGTTCACATACAAATGACCTAAATGGAAAGCACAAATCTCAAAAATCATTATTGTGCCAGTCAAGTATGCTTTTATTTTTTCCTCTTTACAAATTCATCTTGGGAACTGATAAACCTTGCTTTTCAGACTAAAATCGAAATTAATTTTAGAAAAATAACAGTGACCATTGTTTGAACTCTTTATTGCTTACGCCCATAAATCTATATTCACCAAGATGGTGTCAGTGTGGCTTTCACCAAAGCCAAGACTCATGTCAGTCAGACCTGCCCTAAGTCTTTGTCTTTCTTCCATCTCCCTGACACCAGACAATCTAGTCCCACGTTCTTCATCCTTAAGGGACAAGGACAACCTCTTGCCACCTCCCTGAGGTTGTCTGAATAGTTGGGAGGAATAATCAAACAGCTCGACTAGAGACATGGAAGTGAAGAACCACTGCTATGCTGGTGTGTGGGGAGTGCCATCTTTTTCAAATCGAAGATGATTTACTCCCTGCACTCCGTTTTTCCTAGAGCAACCATGGGCATGAGGTTTGCACAACTTGGAACATGCGAGTCAGTTCTGCTCTGACATCTGTAGGGCCTCAGGGAGCCTGCCTCCGGGGAGCCGGGTGGGAGCCTTCCCATATGTGGATTTGTCTGCTTTATTTATTCATGTCTGCATCTGCGTCTGTGTCGTTTTATTTTGTTTGCTTTCTGCTTGGTTTAAAAGCTTCTTGTCCTTGAAGATCCAGGCCCCAAATGGCTTCTGCCAGATTGGGTTCTGGGGGCAGGAACCCAGATGTGTGCATTCCATCCTTTGGGTATAGGATCAATACCTGGGATGAGGCTATCCTATCAAGCAGTGAGAAGCTCACTGTATTTTCACGCATGCTTAGTGGTGGCCAAGAATGCTAATGACTGTGCAAAGATAGAGAAATAGAATAAGAAGAGGGTTTCTGATCATTCTAGATTCCTCTGAATGTTGGACACCTCTCAACTTGCCCTGATGTGTGTTTTCTCTATTATAAATTGCTGCTTAGACCGCACTGTAAATGGCGATGGCTTGCAGGGTGCTGGCTAAAAGGCGAGCAGGGATGACATAGAAACAAGATGAACGCTCAGCAGAGTAGTTTCCAGACAAGAGAGACAGGGCAACAACGGGAAAGCAGCCCAGAAGTGAGGAGCCTGGATGCGTCTGAGTGACTAACTGTGATTGCGGGCAACTCAGCTTTGGGCTCCTTCTCTGAGCCTTCGCCCACTGGCGTTGATAGGGTTAATTCTCTTCTGGCTCCGTGGGAAGGGGGAGGGAGGCAGCTGGTGGGTGCTGGGCTTGGCACAGGGCACCAGGCGCTGCAGCCCTCCTCCTCTGGGGCTGCTGGATCATCGCATGGCTGAACAGCTGTTATTCTCTGGCTGCCAGAACAACCCGGGGAAATCTAGCCCCAGAGCAGGGTTGCTGTTTGGGCCTGTGAAAGGTGAGCTTAGGAAGAGGTGGGAACATGGGAGATGCAAAAGCAATGGTTATGGAAGGACCTCCCTTGCCTGCCACCCAGGTCCTGGAGCTCTCAGCTGCTGACTCCCTGCAGTGTCTCCAGAGTCACTCAAAGGAGGAGGCACTTTCTAGATTCCCTGTATTGCTGCCTGGTTCACAATAAACTCCAAATAGAAGCGTTTACTGAAGCAGGACACGTTTAGCCAAAAAGCTCCCAGGCTGGTCCTTACCCAGCAGAAGGGCCTGTGAGTGACCAATAGCATTCTGGAGCCCTCCTTTCTGGGCAGTGATCTGGCTTAGAACTGACACCACTGTTCTGTGTTTGGCCAGCAGAGCCGAAATGAAAACGGACTCAGAGCCTGGCCTGGCCACTTAGTTTGAATTTTGTCTCTGCCACTTGCTGGCCCTGTGACCCTAGGCAGGTTACTTAACCTCTTTCTCTCCCAGGTTCCTCATCCATCAAAGGGGCGGGCGGGGGGTGGTTGAAATCACATCTGTCTTCAAAGACAATTATTGATTAAATGAGTTCATGTGTGTAAAACCCCAGCCCTTTATAAATGCCTATTAAAATAAAGTAAAAATCACTCAGGTTACTTGGATTGTAAAAATAAGTCTCTCTGTGGGACAAAGAGGAAGCTGAGCCTGTAACTTTTGGGCTGATGGGACATTCTGAACTGGTGATAGAAAGGCCTCATGGAGGGCTAGGAGCTGCACTTGACACTCCAGGTAGCCTTTACCCAGTACTTTTATTTAATTTTCTTCACACTTTTCATTATGCAATAGTGTGACAGAGCTGCCAGCTCCAGGTGGGTGAGACCCAATCCTGCACCCACCTTCCCAGCTCCATGTTCAGTGACATCATCTTGCTCACTTGAAAGCAGCCATAGAGGGAGAATTTACAGAAATCAGCCAATGGCCAATGCGACACCGTGTTTTCAAGTATTTTTTTAAAGGACCAGTCATTAAATCTTCACCAGCATACCACTGTCTATAGCACGTATTTCTGAAGATCTAGAAGGCAGCAGATACCTGTCTCCCAGCAGATGCCTGGTTCAGATCTACCTGAGCAGCTCTAGGCTAAGAAAAGGAATTCTAAACTTATACTATGAGAAATGATAATGTTGATTGAACACATACTAGGGACCAGGCATTGTGTAAAAGTTTAGCATCATGAGATCATTTCATGATTGCACCAACATTAGTTGTATTTCCACTTACAATCAAGGGAAATGAGGCCCCTCGGTAAGTATATAACTTACAGAAGGGAGTGGTAGCATTGTGACTTAAAGTCACCTAGTGCATACTGATGGGTCAGCAAATGTAAATTCATTACGCACTTGAAATTTCATTAACCCCTGGCATTCAAGAATTCCATATCGAACCCACTCCTTTGTGGCTTATAATGGATTTATAATGACCTCCTAAGGAAATTCTTGGTGCTTCTGAGATCTACTTTAACTAAGCTGAAAGTTGTTGTTAATATAAATCAATCATCCAAGATAAATAGATTAGACTTTTTCCAAGTGCAGGGTATTGTCTCAAGGATAGAAGTCAAAAGAGAAGCATATGACTTGGTTCTTGGTCTTCAGGAGCTGAGAGACTTCTCAGTGAGGAGTCTTTAGAACAACTAGGAACTTGTTATCCTAAGGCAATTTTTAAGTGGCAGAGGTCCCTGGGAGCCAAGGCAAGTAAGGAAACTCCCCAAGGCTTGGATCCTCATTTGTACAATAGAATCACAATCACATCAGTGTCTCATAGCTTTGTGGTGGAGATCCAATGAGATGCTACATTTTTTACCTGAGTTCAGTGCCAGGCAAATGGTAATAACCTTATACTTCCTATTAACTTGTATTCAGCATTACTTTTGAAATTCTGATGAGAGTTCAACAGGATAAGTCGTCTACAGAATTTTTGCATGTTGGAGCCAATTCTTTTTTAAAATACTGGATGACATGGAAGGAAAAGCAATTTGAAGCAGCTCTTCATTGCTTCGGAACCTTTAGAACTGAAGAGAAAATAGAGTACAATGCTTAGGAGGAAGATCAGCTTGAATTCTCACTCTGCCATTGATTTGTGTGACCTTAAAGATTAGGATCCTGACTCTTCTCCTAACAGTAGCTAAAGAATTGCTTTTAAGATGTGAGTCGGATGAAGTTGTGCATGTGATTGAAACTCTGATAGGTCTCCATTTCTCTGAGGATAAAAAGTCCACAGGATGCTCTTTGAAGTCCTCTGATCTGGATCTCTTAGTTCTCTAGCCTCCTGCCCTTCTTTTCCAGTCACATTAGCCTCTGTGCTTCTGCCTCAGGGCCTTTGTACTTGCTGTTACCTTTGCTTAAAATACTCTTTCCTAAGATATTCGTGGTTCTTCCCTTCACCTCCTTTATCAACCTCTGTTAAAATAGCACTCCTCAAGGAAGTACTCTATAGTGTTTTGGAGATGGAATATTCCCCAAAGCCTCAAGTGTTATTGTTTTGATCTCCAGTACAGCAGTGTTCAGAAGTGGGTCTTTGGGGGAGTGACTGGATCATGAATAGAAACTGTAGGAGGTAGAACCTAGCTGAAGGAAGTGTGTCCTTGGGAGCATACCTCTGGGGACTCTATCTTGTCCCTGGCCACCTTTGTCTGTCTGTCTCTCTTGACTTGCTGGCTGCCATGAGGTAAGCAAGGATACCCTTCCCCTGTGGCGTTCTGCCTCACCGCAGGCACATAGCCGTGGAGACAGCTGTCAATGGACGGAAACATCTGAAATCATGAGCCAAAGTGGATCTTTCCTTCTCCAAGTTGTTCTTCTCAGGTAATTTGTCACAGTGATGAAAAGCCGACCAGCATACACACACTGATCTCTATTTAAAAATTGCAACCTAGCACCCATGTCCACTTGACACTCCCGGTAGCCTCTACCCAGTGCTTTGATTTCATTTTCTTCACACTTTTCATCATGCAATAGCCCATACAAGTTGCCTATTTGCTATTGTTGTTTCCTTGTGTCTCTACTAGAACATAATTCTCATGAGGGCAAACAATCTGTCTGTAAGTTTAATAATGTATTCCAAGTCCTAAAAAAGTGACTGGCTCCAGCAGATAATCAATATTCATGGGACAAATTCATTTGTTAATTTCTGTGAACTCTAATTTTCTTTTCTTTAAAAGAAGAATAATAACAGCACCTACTGTTACTATTCTTGAGAATTACCTGAGACAATGCATATAAGCTATTAGCACAGTGCTTGTGGCCTGGTAAATATTCAAGAGATCACCGTCACTTTCATTATCATTTATTAGTATTTCTAATCCCCTTTACACTAGGTCAGGTATCATCCTTCTTTGTAGAGAAGTAGCTCATCTTCCAACGAAAGATGGTTTGAACTAAACAAAAAAGAAAACCGTATTATTCCATATTGATCATTGACATGATCAATTACATAACTATCAAAGACAGGAAGTACAATTTTGACAGACCACAGAGCTGTCGGACTGAGAATAAGAGAACGAGGCGGTTCCCCCTTAGCCTCTGTTCTGCCCTGGGCATGTGCCTGTCCCTTCACTATCCCAGGAAAACTAATAGTCCCCTTGACCCCAGGATTTCTGACTACACATGGCTGTGACAGACTTGGCTATCAGTTCTTACCACTCTTCCTCTAACTTGACACAACCTCCCCCGTCATTCACTCAGTCTGTAGAGCAATTCTGAATTTCCAAGACAGAGCCCCTGGTTGACCCTGGTTGGCCAGTTGCCCATCACTGTCCCATTTGCTTGTATACAGGCTTCTCCTTCCATGGGGCCATTGGGGGATGTGCAAGAGAGTATGGATATGGGGGAGGTAGGGAGGCAGTAACTGTCATGGTACCATGATGGCAGAGTAGCACAGAGCTCAGCAGGCAAACTAACTGGGTGAGTTCAGGCAGGTAACTCAACTATTTGTGCTTCAGTTTTCACACTTGTAAAAATGGATAACAAAAATCATCATCATCATCATCATCATCATCATCATCACCATTTCCACCTAGAGCTACTATGAAAACCAAATAAGTTGGGTTTGATAGGTGATTGAGACAATAGATCAAGGCTTATATGCACATGATTTCTAGAAACCCCATCTAAGATACCAATAAATACACCATACATCCCTATATTAGGCAATCCCCGCCGCTTACGGTGCTTATCTCCTCTTTCTCTGAACTCTTTTTATGTCACTTTTGATAAGTTTACACCAGAGTATATGCCTCAAGAATGCAGGGAGCAAAAAGTCTGCTTTTTACTGCGTGGAGAGATTAATATGTCTTCAATTCCTTCCTCTCTTATGGGAAAAATAGGGTCTTTGAGTTGAACTGTGAGCTCGAGAATCTCCACTATCAATATCCCTCACAGATTATACAGTTCCTTTCTTCTCCTCAGTCAGTTCAGACCCATTATCTTTGACTCACTGCTCTGTGTGCAGACCTGTGCCTCTCTTCCTGGCCTAAACTTAGTCTCTGCCCCTGAAGGCCATCAATTTCTGCGACTGTGCCAGCTCTGCCAGCTGTTCCTGGAATGGTGGTTTCCCTAGGTCTCTGAACCCCACTGCCTAGAAATTCTAACCCTGGAAGGAATCAGAGGTCAGACACCGTCCATCCATCTATCCACCCATCCATGCCTTCCCTTCAGCAGATGGCAGCCAGCCCCTGAGGGTCTTCCTGCTGGCAGAGTCACATCTGTGACCTATGCACCAGTTCCTGAAGTCAGTTTCGCAGCAGCTCTAGATTCAACAGGTGGGTGTGGCAGCCCCCATTGCTAAGCCCACAGAGGTCTACTCTGGCTACTCTGGTGACTAGCCAGGGACTCAGACCCCTGTCACTGAACCCCAGGGCTACAATAAATCAGAGCCAAGGGCCACCTAAAGGTCTGAACCCTTGGACCAGACAGTTAAGCAAAGGGAGCCATTAGGAGCCAGGATCAGGGTACTTGGCCAGAGCTGGAGGCCTGGAGGTCAGGGCCTGAGGGAAGCACAGGCTAGAAATGGAATTCAAGGTCAGGAGTGTAAGAGAAGGCAGTCTGGATGTCAATCAACGTGAGAAGCACTGTGGGGAGCAGAGTGAACAAGGGCAGCGATGACAGTTATTTGTTTCATGAGCTGGGAAAGCACGGAACCAGAAAGGCAGAGCCCAGTACAAAGGATGGACTGTCCAGTCTGCGGACTTTGCCTCCTTTCCTGAACATCCTTTCATTGATTTTGAGACTTTGGTCAGGTCCACCTCTCTGTCTCTGCCTTAGTCATCATGGAGGTGAGTGGCAGGAATACGGGTACTGATGATGAGCACTGCCTTGGAGTCCACACAGCCTGATCATAAGCTAACTCACTTTGGATAAGATGCTAAACTTCTTTGTGCCTTGGTTTCCTGATCTGTTCAATGGACATAATAATAGTGTCAAATGATATGGTTGTTGAAGGAGGCAGAGCTTTCCTCCATATAGGCAAGGCACTCAGAGCAGAGCCTGCTGCATAGTATATTTCAAATATATGTTTGCTTATTCTTATTATAGAATGAATGCCTTGCATCTTGGAGAAAAGGGTCACACACAGGCCATTAGAACTTGGATGATTTCCAAATCTTTTAGAAGCCACACTGTGCCAAGATCGAAAGAAAAAAAAAGTTTTGGGAAAAAAAAAGTTGGGATGTTGTTATTATTGTACATACAGGGGGGGAAAAAAGTTCATCTTTCCAAGATTTTGCCTGATTGCCCCAGAAAGAAAACATTTTCATTGTGTGGCCATGATTGGGAACACATGTGACCACACCCCACTTAGCTCGGCCCCTTCCCGGTCTTCGTCTGTCTCTCGCTCCCTCTCTCCCCCTCTCTGTTCCTAATTAGGAAGAAACCAAGTAGAATTCGGCGTTTCCTTCCCAGTCTTGGTAGGGGAGCCTGCAGCGGATTAATTACCTCAAGTAGTCCTGGCTTCCCGAAGGAACAATCAGTTTGGGGTCCAGTGGCTTAGGGCGGCATGACAAATTTAAATCTCCACTCTAAGGGAACAGAAATTAATTTTAATAGGAGGCAGTGTGGTCTGAAGTTTAGTCAAGGAGGATAAGTAATCAAAAGTTATGTTTTCTGTCTTAGCTTAACCACTAACTTCTTGTGAGACTTGGCTCTGTTGTAGAGTTTAGCTTGTGGGGGAAATAAATTTACCTTTCAGCCATGGCGTGCTGATGGTGGGTACTGACAACAGCTCATGTTTAATGAGTCTGTATTATACATTAGGCATGATACTGACTTATTTAAATTAAATACATTTAGCATATATCAAGCCCATTTTGATCTATTGATACATTTTCATATTTATTCATACATTAATAATTTAACATACTTAATGTAAATAGATTTTATTTAATTTACATATCTTTAAATTAAATGTATCACATGTAAAATTCTCATTGGTAAGGCTGTGATTATTTTCATCTTATAGCAAGGGAAACAGGACCAGAAAGTACATAAAGTTTGCTCAGGGGCCCAGATCTGAAATGTATGTCCCACTCGGAACTGACTTAACCTCAAGTATAAGATTTAAACTTCTCCCCCATATTGGTATTGATGCAGGGAGATGAAATTACATATTTTAGAAGAAAGTAAGGTCAAGGATCACATTGAAAGTGTTAATAGGATGGCTCATTTGGCTGTACAATCTATTCCTCAAACACCCCAATTATTCTGTTACTATATTCATTTGCTTTGATAGGATCGTATGTTTGGTTTTTAGCTTTTAATAAGTGCCATGAATCTTTAGAAAGTTTTAGACATTAACTAGTTGCTCCCATCCATAAAGATATAGCATTTCTACTTGAAGAGGGATATATATGGCTTCTACCTGGAGCAGATTCTGAGCAAGAGTCTGTCTGACATTCAGAGGGCGGTTGAGTAGAAAATAGTAGTAGAAAATCCCATGAGAATGCTTCAAGGCCTTTCCGGAATTGAGGAAGAACCTGAAGTTCCTGGGGCAAAGCAGGTGGTGGTCAGAAAGAGGCGTCCAGCTGTCCATTGAGAGAGGGGAGCACTAACAGTCCCTTTGGATGTTGCCTACAAATGAGTCCATTGCATGGCCCCTGCCTTGGGCTGCATTTGGTAGAGAATGTCACGGTCTTTTGGGCGTTACCATGGACTCTGGCTGTGGATTCAATGGCCAGTGGCCAGCTACTCTGTCTCCCTAACCCCTTTTATAAGAACAGCTCCCAGATCCCCCTTCCTGGGGACCCTTGCAATGAAAATATCACACTGAGCCTGCATTTCCCTCCACCTGCCCACTCATGCACTCAGGAGAACTCAAACAGAACATTATTAAAGGATAAGAGATTCCCTGGGGACACTGCAAGAAAGGAGGTAATTTCTTTACTGGTGGATATTGCACGCCCCCATTAAACAGCAGCAAGAACCCCAGAGAAGCAAGTATACTTAACAGTCTAAAACAGAGCTCCGAACGGAGGGGAAGGCAGGCTTGTTTCAATCATCTGCCCCTTGTTCTGTAATAAAAATGTATTTTTTTTCCCTGAGAACAATTTAGTGTGGCCAATAAAAGCCCAGCTAATTTCTAAATCAGCATGGAGCCAAGTCAGCCGCCCAGGAGCTCACTCCTAGGGCAATATTTCTGAGGCGCGCACAATCTATACTAAAGCGATCAGCTTCCCTCCGTCCTGCCAAGGGGATGCGTTAGTGAAGCCCAAAATATGACAAGAGGAAATTTATGTGCAACTTTTACACATAATATCTCATTATGACTCTTCCCAATCTTTCAATTTTAAAAATAAACGGCCTTTGTAATGATTTTACCAGGAGAACATCTAAAGTAAGATTAAAAAGGAAAGAGAAAAGTGATTCAGCTTCTGGGATTTCTCTGGTTCTTACTTGAGAGGATTTCATTCCTTCTCTCATTCTTTTTCCTTCCCTCCTTCTCTACCTCTCTCCATTCCTCCTTCTTTTCTTCCCTTACTCCTTCTGTCCTTCCTTTCTTTCCTTGTATGTCTACTCCTTTAAGGATAAATAAAAATGTTTGGGTTTATCATTGCACCTCAGCAAACAAGATATCTGTCAGAAGCAAAAACAGCTCTATTTGGTACATGATGGAGGCTTCCACTGAGAATTCAGCATCATTTGCCTGAGAGTCTGGTGTCCATTTATCTGATAATCCCCAAACTCTCCTGCTCCTATTTCCTTCCCTCTCCTACGGTCATCAAGTCACAGGAGTGTCCCTAGACCCCTGGCATCACCTACCACCATGTTTTGTGCTCTCTGCTGAGGTGGAGTTCAGACTCCTGGCCTGGCCTCCCCTTTGGTTTGTGGAGAAAGCATAAGAGTATGAGAAAACGGATGCTGGTCACTGGGTGGGGCCTAGCTCTTGGGAAAGATCCAATATTTCTTTCCTTGGTATTGGCTAGAAGCTTTGTGACATGCCCCGTTTTTAATTTGTGGAGACCTGTAGCTTCTGGGTGCTTTTCTCCTTGTACATTTGTATTTTTACCTACTACCTGGGGACCCATCTTCTAGGGCCTGGCCCTACAAGAGTATAGCCTCTCTCAATAGCAGGGTGCGGGGATGGATTGTTCATAGGCATTCGTTTACTTGTTCAGGCATTAGTTGCAGAACATTGATTGTGCCCAAGCTTGGAATGCACGGGGGAAGAAGAGAGCTGTCCTTGAGGAACCCACAGAGTATCTGGGGAGATGAATCAATAAGCAATGAAAGCCATTATTCCATGAGAATGTGAGAAAGGAGGGTGGACAGTGGAGACAAGCCTGGCTGTGCCTGTGAGTGAGCGTCTGCCCAGCCTCCATTCAGAAATGATTTGCCTTGAAGTCGACCCTGGCCATAGGATATCCTAAGGGGCATTATGGGAGACATACTAATGGACATTTTCTAAGCCTCCTGCCTCTTTAGCATTGATGGCTCTAACTTCTCAATCTAAGCTGGAATTTTGGGAGGTAAGATCCTACTTCAAGCTGCTAATCGTAGGTTTGCTGTGTGTGTGAGGAGAAAGGGCTCTTGTAAGGGCACTCCAGGTCTCAAACAGACTCTGTCCAAAGTTGGAGACAGGCACAGACCAGAAACGGGTGGTTTGATTCTTGACTTGGTATCAAAAAATCTTGGCTAAGTTCTGAGAAAATCAGAATTACCTGGACAATGGTCTGGACTCTGATGGAGACCTTAGAGCTTTACAAAGTACAACTCATTTTCTCTCCCCACCCCTGTCACTACTATCATCCTCACAGCTATTGGTTAACCTCTAGGCCACCATTTATTGAACATATGTTGCATGTGTAGTGTCACCAATATGGTACTTAAATACATGATCTCATTGAATCCCCACACCTCCTTGGAGGGAGACATTCTCACCTCTGTGAGGCAGATGAGGAAACTGAGGTTCTCAGGTATGCAGCAACTTGGCCATGTAAGTATCAGGTTGAGGATTCAACTTCAGGGCTCCTAAATACCTTAGGGTTTCTTGTCACTGTCGTCTACCTGTAAGCTACTTACTGCTGGCACCAACCTTTGATTTCCCATTTCCTCTCCTTTTCTCTTTTCTCAGAATGACTTCTGCTTTCTCCAAGATACTCTGAAAATGGCCCCATGCACGATGACCTGCCTTTTCTATGAAATCTCTACAGGAACATTTATTGAGTAATTACCATGTAGGAGGCACTGGCGTAGGTGGTTTGCCATCTGTCTTTGTTTGGTTCATTACACTGAACTTCTGAGACAGATCTGAAGGCATATCACCATCACCCTATTAAGCAGGAGACCACAACTCGTAGAGTTCAACTAACATGCAGAACATCACATCCTGGAAATGATAATCTGAGACTTGAGTCAACTCTGCCTTTGTCCCCCAGATGAAATTCTGTGCCTCCCTTTCTGGGATCCTCCATCAGCTCTGCTATGATTCAACATTCACCATGGTGCTTGACTCTCATTGACTTTGAAAAACATTTTAAAACAATGAATGGATAAGTAAATGCATCAATTACTTTACATTAGCAAGAATCATAGTTTAGTAGAAAAGCATATGGATTCTGAATCCATATTTCTGGGGTTCACACCCAGGCTCTGCACTCACTAGTCATGGATTATTATCCAAAGGTAGGCTTTCCCATCGGTGTCATTGGCTGGGCAGAGCCCCATGCCTACCCCATGACTGATCACTGGCAAAGTTATACACTGGTTCAAAGCTGCCTCTTTCTTAAATATCTGCCATATTGTCAATCACAAACACACAGTATGGCTTTTCTCTTTTTTTATTCAAAGGGCATATGGTAGCCTGCATTTTTTCCAGAATGGAAAAATGGGAACAATATGGAGGAGATGAAAGGAAAGAAATAAGATAACATAAAACAGCCATTTGCTAAGCACTTAGTAAGTCTTGGGCCCTAGGTTTGTACACTGATGCCCATTCTCTAATTTAAAAATTCCAAGTACTCTTCAAATAGAGAAAGAATATACATAGATGCAGAGAAAGAATCAGAGAGAATGATTTTAATCTGTTCAATATCACATAGCTAGTGAGAGTCTGGCCAAGAGGAATATGTTTCCAATTTAAAATCTATTGTGTTCCTCATAACAGAATTAAAAATTCTTACTCTCTTCATGAAATTGAGTGTGAGCCCTTGGGTTCAGAATTCAAGGTCTGTGTGAGACTTGGGAGATAGTAGACTTTGATTCCAGGGTAGATCCTCGGTGCCAGAAGCAGACAAATGTCAGGGGACATCATCTGAAAGTGATCTCCCAAATGTTGACTTCCCTACCTCTCTACCAAGCCAAGTGGCAAACTCAAGATAGTTTTGCTCTTAAAAAAAAAAAAAAAAAAAAAAAAAAAAAAAAAAAAAAAACAGAGAGAAGGAGTTAACTGTCTCTTTTCTTTTTTTTTCCCCTAACGTCTAAACAGGGTGTTTTTTCCCTCTCTCTTTAAGTGATAAATTTTAGTCTAAAACACCAAGTGGAGAACATTATGTAGTAAGTGCTTATTTTCTTCTGATGTTTGATAGGAATCAGGATTAGCAAAACCCAAACTCTGTTTCCCCTTTCACGCAGCTTGTCATTTTTGTCAAACAAGAAGCTGATTAAGTTTCAATCAAAAGAACAAAAGACTCCAGGAAGATTCTTCTTGGAAAAGCAGCAGCTTCAGCAGTTAACCCTTGGAAAGCAAATCCAGGGCTGTGCCTGTGACTTAACTTACAGCCGGGGACCCTTTCTATTTAAAAGGTGAGTGTTCAGAACCTGCTGACCAACTCACTTAATCCAGTCCTTGACATCTGGGAGAATCTTATTAACTGTTGACATCAAATGTCTCAGTATTCATCGTGCACATGAAAGAGACTCCTATTTAGTGACTGAATTCCAAGCCAGTCACTGTGAATGAACCCATTAGGAGACTGTCTAGAGCAAAGAGGATGGGTAGAAGGGGGCAGACACTTGTGACTTATAGTAAGAGCAGGTGTGTTATTTTCCACCCTCTTTCCATGACCTTTGACAGTGACTAGCCTTTCCACACTCTCTGGACTGCCCTCTTGACTTGCTTTGACCAATGAGATCCAAGCAGATGCTCAGGAAGTGAACACACACTGGATCCATGGCCACTCCTGAGAACCTTGAGACCAACACTACGTGAGTGAGCTTGAGCCCACCTTTTGGGTGATGAAGCATACACAGTTAAGTCATTCTCCCTCACTCAATGGCCTTTCAGACCAATTAGCCCAATAGCCTCATCAATCAGTCCATATTCCCAACTGGCTTTGCACCAACCACTATATGTCTGAGTGAGGCCATTCTAGACCACCCAGTCTCAGTCAAGCCAATCTCTACTAGAGGAAGAACCCTTGAACCCTGGAACGAAGGATCTCATGAAGCTCCAAGGATCATGAAGGACAATAAATGTTTATGGTTCCAAAGTTTTAGGAGTGGTTTTCTATTTGGCAAAAGCTAACCAATCCAAGGATCTTCTCTTTGTCCTCCACTTTTCAGACTCAGACTGTGGGCAAGGACAGGACAGGGTCAATCAGAATTCAGAAGTCCCTGTGTTTGAGACCTAACACCAGAGGCCTTTAGGCATAGAGTCTGTATTTAGCCATTTCAGTAAGTAGACCTCTTGTTTATGTGGTTTGTCTTCCTGCAGCCAGCATGTGGGTTTTGACCTCAGATTTCAACTCTTCCCCGTTCGTAACTGGTATATTTTGTTTCCATCTTATTTGACCATGACCCATTCAGTTTTTAGGTTTTAAATATCAATGATGGTGCTACCAAGTGGAAGAGTCTCTGCTGCTTAGTGCAATAGACAGGCCAGACATCAGGGTACCAAGTTCCCTCTGTCTTGAATTTTCTCATAATCATTATTCCCAATGACTCCCTCCGCAGGACACGTCTATTACTCACCTCTGGGGAACATTCCCCTCCTTATGTCATGGAGTTAGGCTAGAGGAGCTAAAGATTCCAGTCTCAGTCATTCAAAACCTCTTAATCTTTTTTTGTGAGCACCTCAGATAGGCTTCATGGCCACAAGAGTCCACTGTCCCCCCTGTGCCCGTAAGTTCTGATTTGCTATGATGAGCTCCTTTTCCCTAAAGGCTGGTCAACCTGGAGCTATCTCCTGAATCTGCCTGCATTTTTGTGAGGCCCAGAAGTCATGACAATCATTTGTGTTTTTGAGATTAAACCAACTTTCACTTCAGAGTCATTCCCTGGCCTTGGAAAGTCCCCAGAGACTGTGCATTCAAACAGCCTAGGAAACTCACCATATCCCCAGAGCTCGGAGAGGTCTATAAGTCCCAGAAACCTCCCGCATTTTCTGTGAAATGAGGAGAAGAGGTTCCAAGCCCCAGTGCCAGACCCCTCAGCCCATTTATATACACTTACTGGGAGACGCTCTCACTAGTGTTTTCCGCTGGCTGCCAGCCCTGGCCATCGATATCTCTGGCCTCACCACAGACTTTCTCCTTCAACTCAGTCAGGAAAATAAGCCAGTTTGCAACCCCACTTCATTTCTGGGTTTGCTCTTGTAAAAGGAAAGTCAAATAAACATAACCTGACGTTGCTAGGTGGGTGTTTCATATTCTTGTTGTAAAGCACTGGGTGGGCCAGGAACACCGTGAGAAGGACACCAGAGTTGTAGCCCAACAGGGAGAGGCAATTGTGGTGTTCTAGAGGCAACCCAGACCTTTAGCCTTCTTTCTAGGGTGGAAGGGAAAACTCCAGAATTCCAGTAATCTGGGTATGGTATCATGCTGCTGGTGGTCCACATGCAGCTATGGTGGAGGTGCCTGGACAAAGAAGGTCTTCAATGTGTGGCACCAGGTGACATCTAAGACAGGATCTCTGTTATAGTTCAGATATGAGGTGTTCCCCCCAAAACTCATGCATGAGGCAATGCAAGAAAATTTAGAGGTAAAATGATTAGGGTATGAAAGCATTAATCTAATCACTCCATTAATCCACTGATAGGGATTAACTGGTAACTGTAGGCAGGTAGGGGTGGCTAGAGGAGGTGGGTCGTTGGGGGCTTGATTTAGGGCTATATATTTTGTCTCTGGTGAGAGAAGATTTCTTTCTCTGCTTCCTGGTTGCCATGACCTGAGTTGCTTTCTTCTGCCACATCCTTTCGCCATGATGGTCTCTCTCACCTTGGGTCCAGACAAAGGAGTTGGCCATGAATGCACTGAGACCTCTGAAACTGTGAGCCCCACAATAAACTTTCCCTCCTCTAGTCCTTCTCAGATCTCTTTTGGTCACAGCAACATAAAAAGCTGACTGAAACCAGCTCACAAGAGAGGACCAATATTGGAGGTTTCACTTGGGCTACTGTGCTCTTCATTCTTTTATTAGATCAGCTCTCCAAAGCATTACCGATCAAGTTCTGAAGCTACAATGGCTTTAGGTGACAGAGCCATCAAGGTCAAAGCCACAAGGAAAAAGGGCTCTTATGGAGGAAACTCATGACATATCTTCCTCTTTTTAGCTTCTGCATTAGGGCTCTCTGTTCTCAACTCTGAGCACAGAACATGAGCACCTCCTTGAGAAACCCAGCAGAAAGTAGTCTCAGGAGGAGAATATGGGGGGACCAACGGGCTCAGATCCATACCCAAAACATGCGAACACACAACAGAGGCATGTGGCATGAAACCAGGGTTAACATATTTAACAGACATCTCTACACTATCTCCGGAGTGACAGCCAGTCTTCTCAGCACTTTAGGCATATTAACTCACTTAACCATCACTACAACCTTGTGAGATCGGTACTGTTGTTAGCCCATTACACAGATGGGGAACTGAGGCTCACTGAACTTGCCTGTTATTCTGCACCTAGTAAAGGGACAAGTAGGGTTTTGAATCCAGATTCTCTGGCTCCAGAGTCCCTGCTTTTCAATGCTGTATTGCTCTGCCTCTTTTAAATAAAAATGGTCATTTTTGCATTTCCATTTTATCTCTTCTGTTATTTTTAGTGACAGAGGCCTCACCCTACTATGCGTAGAGGGGATACTGACTACAGAGCACTGTTATCCTTAAATGCTGGCAGCATATGAGTGTACACTGACTTCCTTGGCGTCTTTGGAAGTAGTTATTTCACACAGATCTGTGCCATACTCAGAGAAGGACGCACAGGGAAGAACATGCTTGCCTTTTGCTCCACATCTAACCACTGGTCATCTAACTCAGGAGTCCACGTTAGCAGTGGGAGGGTGCCTGTGTTGAAGGCCATGGTCAAGCTGACCATCCCTCACCCACCTTCTCCTCCCTGTGCCTCTTGGCCCTGTGGATTGTGACTGCAGGGCTGATATCTCACCACACACCCAGCTGACACAAGGACGGGACATTGTTTCCTCCACCTTCAGGGGTGAATTTTACATTTGCCTGAATTGGATTAAAATCTGTCTATGAAGGCAATGATAATTGTTTCATGCTACATTGTTTTGGTTTTATTCTCTTAGTATTGGGTCCTTAGTACCCAGCATGCTATTTGACAACCTTATAAGTATGCATTGAATAGGGTTTGAATACAGACTTGCATAAATAAATGATTTGGTTACATAATATATAATATTCACAAAACTTACCCTTGTGGATGTTACAGTCTAGTGTGGAACACAGGTGGGTAATTAAAAAATCAAGACGGTGTGATAAATATTTTGATAGTTAACTACACATATACATGCAAATACCTATCCTACTTAAATCAATAAATTTGAAATTATATATATGTATGTATGTGTGCATATAGATATGTAAATATATATTTACATATATATATATATATATATATATATATATGATTATATTATAGTGCTGCTCAGGTGTTTACTTCAAACATTTATCACTAGGAACTAGAGGAACCCCTGGCTAAGAATGGTAAAGATAAACATGTCTCCTCTAATCTAACTAAAATACTCTCTTAAATTGCCTTGTTCTGAATTATCCTTTGATCTTCTTCTTGGTAATGCATTTCAATCACTGGTATGGTAACATTCTGCCACTCAATTTCATGGTCACATTGCCAAGGATTCTCAGTTCCTGTGCCTGAAAACGCATATCCCAGAATTAGGTACATGAAGAATCTGTGGCAGTTTATGTCCCTGTTTACTATGGTACAGACTTAATGAGGCCCTCTAAGAAGCTGATTCTCTCTGATCCCCTAATGAACTGTGCAGGTGGAATAGCTTTGTCCCTCCTGTGTCAAAATCCCTAGGGTCAGGGGCACTATGTATTGCCCACCTTAAATTTCAGGTAGGCAGAACATCAGATTCTCCCGGACTTATCCTCCAAGGTCACTGTTGAATAGATTGCTCTGGTGCATACTAACCAATGCCATCCTTGCTATAGAAGTCTGGGGCTTTGTTGGTAACAACCTCCCACATTCTAAGTGATACTCAACCCATCGCAGGCGTTCAATTCTAAGCTTCCCTCTGGTTCCTGAATACCTAACTTTTTCCCTGGGTCTTTGCTTGCTTTTTCATCTGCCTTTGCTCGGGCTCTTTGTCTCTCTTGGTTTGAAGAACTCCCCTACAGTAGAGGTTTATCCCTTTGCACTGATTTCTTGACATTCAGGTCTACCCCAGGCCATCATTTTGGTTTATGGAAGTGAATATCTGCTGGATGTGATTGATGTGAATTGAATTTAACCAAAGCAACTTACACCTCACAGGGAACTAGAGAAGAAAAGCCAGTCGCGTATGCTCACTGCTCTTTGTGTGTGTGTGTGTGTGTGTGTGTGCGCGCACGCGCGCTCGTGCTGTCTGTGCTAGGTGGGTCCGGCATGCCTGTCTAGGTGTTCTGTCTGGGGCATGGCTTTGTTATTTATCTATCATTTGCTCCTTTGTTCTATCTCTTTCTTTGTTACTCTACTTTTCTTCCTGGAAGTCTTGGCTCCAATACAGACATGATTAGTCTAAGCCAGTGATTCTCAACCAGAGCAATTTCACCTCCCCAAAGGACACTTAGCAAAATTTGGAGACATTTTTTGGTTGCTATATTTGGAGATATACACTTTCCACAACTAATAGGTAGAGTCCAGGCATTTTCCTAAATTCCCTACATTACCTAGGAAATGTTTATACCAAAGAATTTTCCAGCCCCCAAATGGTGTCTAGGACTTCTACAAACGTTCTTTTCAAACTTTTGTAGCTTCTCTCCCAGCTAGGAATAGCCATGATAACCAGTTTGGGCCAACAAGAGTTAAACTGAAGTCATTTGTTAACTGAGAAATAAAATTTGTTCAAGTGTTAGCTTTTCTAATATGAGGACAACCATGACTGGAAATGCTATTTTCCTTTTTAATCTTACCTTGAAACTAGGACACAATGGCTGTGGGAATTGCAGCAGTCATCTTGCAACCATGATAAAAAAGTGACAATAAAATAAAATAAAACCAGCCAGGCGTGATGGCACATGCCTGGAATCCCAGCGGCTCAGGAGGCTGAGGCAGGAAGATCACGAGTTCAAAACCAGCCTCAGCAAAAAGCAAGGCGCTAAGCAACTCAGTGAGACCCGGTCTCTAAATAAAATATAAAAAAGGGCTGTGGATGTGGCTCAGTAGTTGAGTGCCCTGGAGTTCAATCCCCAGTACCTAAATTAATTAATTAATTTAATTTAATCAGAAAAAAAATGTAAGTCTGCTTTGGAACTGCTAATCAAATCCAGTAACAACTTCCCTCCGTTGCTGTTAGATGTTGTCACAAAATTCCATAAAGAGGGAATCTTACTGCCCATAAGCTGTAAGTTAGGTTTTCTGTTATCACTTCTAAATATGTTTCCAACTAAATTCAAATATGAGGGTGGTTGCAGGAGCGGATGTAGCTCTCTCCTTCCTCATTTCCTCGGCCCTGCAGGCTACTGGGTGGAGGAATGAAGAAGAGTGAAGGATTCTACTTCCTCCTCAGTAAACACAGAGTGCTGGGGGGCTACGCTAGGTCCCAGGGAACAGGTCATGAGTGTTTGTGATGGCCTCGGTGCTGAGCTAAAGGGACTGGGTTGAGGACACTCTCTTTGTCTTTGGGAAATCTTGGTGACTTGGCTGCACTGTCAACTGGATGGTGACAGGTCAGCAGGTGCAGGTGGACCAAGGGGCTGAGCAGGGAAGCCAGGCTTCCAGGCGGGGAGCCTCGGCTGAGTCATCTGAGAAGGGAACAGGTCCCTCTGGGTTTCCATCACCAATGAAGACATTCTGGAGCCCTGTTTTGATTCATACATGGAAGGGACCGTACCCAGAGGTGCTCTTCGAGAAAAGTTGGCATTTCAGGACTCTTTAATAAGCAAAAAAATGGCTCTGTCCTGTAAATGTCCTCATCGCCGAAGTGTATGGAAGGGCCAGGTTGAAGCTGGCTGAACTAACTCTGTAGGGAATTGTTTTATGAAAATACAGGGTTGGGTTGTGGCTCAGGGGTAGAGTGCTTGCCTAGCATGTGTGGGGCAAGCATATAAGTAAATAAAGGTCCACCAACAACTAAAAAATATATTTTAAAAAAATCAGACTCCTGCTGTGAGTGCTTCTGTATTTCAGAATTAATTCCAACAGCTGCAGAAACATGGTTCATGGGTGTGAATTGAAATGATACAGTTTGCCATCCTGTCCCTTGAGGAAGACACTGCCTTCTCCCAAGGGTTCTTAAGAACTGGAATTCTTGAACTATCATGAAAAGTTGCAGTCTTGGCCTTTATCATTATTAATCACTCCATAGCAGTGATTTTCTCTGTCAGTTGACCCACTGTGTAGGGTGTGGGTGTTCTGGAGTCTGAGGGTGGCTGTGAGTCCCCAGATGTAGACCAGAGGGAAGTAGGAGTGGGTGGAACTTGTTTACTTCCTGCAGGGCGCTGTCCCTGGATGCTTTCCAGCTACGGAGACTGCTAGAATTTCACTCCAGCTGCTATTGGTGGATGAAGCAAGAAGTGTTCCCATCCTCCCCACACCCTGCCCTCTCCATTCTCTGGAAAAAAAAAAAAAGACCAAAACAGGCATGATATGAAGTCATCACTGAAGGAAATCACCATTATAATTTTTAGTAATTGTTGTTTTAAAGGATGGGATAAGCCTAGTGTTATTTCTGGGAAGAAAAAGTAAAGGAAATCTGCATCTCCTCTCTCCTGTAATTAGAATTTTAGTACTAAGCACCTACTATGTCGTAGCCACTGTACAAAGGGTACTTTATATGCATTTACTCATGGAAGCCTTAACCCACCCCCAAGATGATCGGTAGAGAGGAGGAAACATAGACAGAGATTCAGTGACCTAGAAATTTTAGCTGGAGAAAGTTTGAACTCAGGCAATCTGGGTCTCAAAGCTGCATTCCAAAAACCTTTGGCAAGTGGTCACTTGGTTGGTCTGATTTTGAATTTGGGCAAATTTCAATTTTTAAGTTGACAGGGTACACTTGTAGTCCATATCAGATGTGTAATAGGATATTGTTTTTGTTTTTGTATTTATTCTTTTACTAGCTGAATCATTGATGAAGCATGATTTTTTAAAAAAGTCTGAATTTTTAATGCATAATTTTTAAGTTATAGCAAAACATACAGATGCTTATCCTTGTACAGGGCAGCACACAGAGACCATATTAAGTTCAGTAGCCCTCAGAAGGCACATTCCCATTTAAAAACAGGACAATGCTAGCCAGGCATTGTGGTGCACACCTGTAATCCCAGCAACTTGGGAAACTGAGACAGGAGGATCACGAGTTCAAAGCCAGCCTCAGCAAAAGTGAGGCACTAATCAACTCAGTGAGACCCTGTCTCTAAATAAAATACAAAATAGAGATGAGGATGTGGCTCAGTGTCAAGTGCCCCTGAGTTCAATCCGTGGTATACAAAAACAAACAAACAAACAACAGCAATCAAAAAAAAAAAAAAACCAGGACAATGCTGATTTTCCTACTATTGTTTCATGCTAAGTTTAACTACAAATTTGGGCTGGCAGAACAGAGGGAATGAAATAAAATTCTAAATGGCCCTTTCTAAAGGTAACAAAGACTGTGAGCCCTTTGCAGGCGAGTACAAAAAGATGAACATCAGCTTCATGAGGATCAAAGAAAAACAGATGCCTCTAATTACCTTCTAAGGGGAATTAGCAGCCATGTCAGTCAGGGGTAGCTGCAGGAGTTATGAATTAAGTAACAACCCTGTATTTGTTCCTCCCTGCCATTTTTTTCAATTGTCCTCCCCACTCAGCTGAAGGCTGGGTCTGAATCTCTGTTCCCTTCCCTATTAACTTGACCAAATAACACACATTAGATGAAGACAGGCATCAGTAGGGTTATCTGTAACACGTTTCAGTGTAAGGCAGGGTGGGGAAAACTTCTATGGATAAGGTTGGTTGGGTTTTCTGTCTGTTCTGAAATAATGGCTGTTCCCATGCTTCAGGGAAACATGTCTTTCATTCAAGTATCTGTCCATCCCCCATCCATTTCCCAATAACTGTCCGTTAAACATTTACTGTGTGACAGTTACGGGAGAGCAGCATTAAGGTAGAGTCCCTGCTCTCTCAGGGCATGCTCTCTGGGGGAGGAGACAGAGTTGTTACATAATACACCATGAACAGTACAAATATCCCACTGGGGTGAGAAGCTAAAGTAGGTGACATGTCAAAGACCATAAGTAGACCATAGGGTAAAGAAAGGACTCTGAGGGGAGGAGCTATGTAGCCAAGATCTCATAAGAAGACAGAACCAGTAATGTCAAATAGCCTAGTGCAGACAAGTCTCAAAAGCCCCAACACAGACCAAACTAAGCATTTTTAAGGGGCTTAAAAAAAATCCAGTGGTCAGTGGTGTATTGGACTGAGACTGAGTGATGAAACACAGGGTTGGAGAGGTAAAAGGGCCAGGAATTATAGGTTTTAAAAGCCCAACTATGGAAACTGGCTGTTGTTTTAAGCCTGACTGGAAACCATTGGTGGATCTCAGCCCAAGAGGGCCATGGTGAATGTGTTGTGAATATCTGTGTGTCTGGGGCACAAGAGGGCTGTTGCTAGAGCTATGAGAAAGGCAGAATAGTTGGGGGGAAAGTCTGTAGAATTTAAAGATGGGAAGAAGTATATTGAGACTCATAAGGAAGAAGAGGGAGAGAGGGTGGACTAGGAATGTAGTGGTGGAATTCATGAGCTCCCTTTCATCCTTCCATTCTGGCAATAAACATATAAATATATACTTTACTATGCACCTGGAGTACAAGTAAGCTAAGATCCCTGACCTTAAGAAACCCAAAGTCCTTGTGGAAAATCCTGAGATACAAACAAATAATCAAGATACATTTTAATAAATATTGTAATCAAGGCACATGCATGGCGTTGGGGAGAGCCCAAAGGAAAGAGTGATTAACTCTGTTTTAAAATTAAATAACGTCAGTCTGTTGACAGACATTATTTTTATTGAATTCTATCCATTGGTCCACTGGGTCAGATTAATATAAAAAAGCCCAATAAATTTTATGTCAGTCAAATGTTTGGGTTTATGTTTTAGACATGAACTGCTAGACAACTCTGGACTACTCATATCTACTTTCTCCATATCTGTAGTTTAACTTGTTAGCCTCCCACTTTGAACCCTGGAAGAGACTGATGGTCACAAGGTCACCTCACCATCCCAATGTCCTATGTGATGGACAGGGTAGGGAGTTTTGGGGAGCCATCAGGGAGATGCTGATTATCTGTGGACCACTGATGATGAGAAATAGATTGCATTATTTCCAAAATGTCTTTTCTTCCCATTTTTTATTCAAGTCCAAGTGTAACATTACATACAGAAAAAGATCATTTTGGGGGCATACAGTTCTGACTGTTAGAAAATATGGAGACATCTTAACACTACTGAAATCAAGACATAGAACATTAACATCCCTCAAAATCTAACCACATTTCTAACTCTTGACAATCTGTGATCTGCTTTCTATTTCTATAGGTTTTTTTTTTTTCTAGAATGTCATTCAAATAGAACCAAATATTAGGAAGCTATTTGAGTGTTTTTTGACTCAACCTCATGCATCCAGTTGTTATTTGTATTTGGAATTTGTTTTTTTTTTTTTTTGCTGAAAAAAAACTCCCTTGTATGGATGTGTCACAGTTGACCAATTCTTCAGTTGAAAGGCATTTGATTTGTCTTCAGTTTTGGATAATTATGAATGAAACTATTGCAACATGAGTTTGGGATAGTTATGAATGAAACTACTGCAACATTCATAGATTTTGTTTTGCTTTGTGATTTTTTCTTTTACTTATTTTTCCTACTTTTATTGGTGTATTATGTATAATGGTGGGATTTACTGTTAAATATTCATACATGCACACAATTTAACAATATAATTTGGC
This sequence comes from Spermophilus citellus, assembly GCF_964194105.1. Taxonomy (NCBI): domain Eukaryota; kingdom Metazoa; phylum Chordata; class Mammalia; order Rodentia; family Sciuridae; genus Spermophilus; species Spermophilus citellus. Next base: position 19,144,596 of record NC_138185.1, read on the forward strand.
CAGTTTCATTCCTTTGTATTGTCTTGTATTTTCATGAGATCCCCGACCTTTCTTTTCCTTTATCCTTTGTAGCCTCCACATAAGAGAGAAGACATGTGACCCCTCAATTTTCTGAGTTTGACATATTTCATTTAACATAATGTTTGCAATTTTATATATTTTCCAGCAAATATAATTTAATTATTCTTCATGGTTGAATATATATACCACATATATACATACCACATATACCATAGTGTGTATATACCACATTTCATTTATCCATTCATCTGCTGATGGACACCTAGGCTGATTCCGTAGTTTGGTTATAGTGAATTGTGCTGGTATAAACATAGGTATCTATGTATCGCTCTAGTATCATGACTTTAATTATTTTAAATGAATACTGTGGAGTAGTATATAGAAAACAAGTAGACAAAAGAATCACAAAAACAAAACAAAAAACAAGGAAGCAAAATAAAACCTGTGAATACCATAGTAATTTAATTCATAATGTCAAGTATTTCTTTTTCTCCACATCCTCTTGTCCTCTTGAGCATTTTTTACTGTTAGGATTTTTTATTTTTTTTACAGGAAAGCTTTCATTTTTCATAATTTTCTTTTTTTCTTTTTAAATTGATTTTATTTTTTTAAATACACAACAGTGGAATGCTTTACAATTCTTATTAGACATATACAGCACAATATTTCATATCTTTGTATATAAAGAATGTTCAAACCAATCATGTCTTTATACATGTACTTTGTTTTTTTGTATTACAATTCTTATTACACATATATAGCACAATTTTTCACATCTCTATATATAAAGTATGTTCACACCCAATTCGTGTCTTCATACATGTACTTTGGATAATGATATCCATCACAGTCCACCATCCTTGCTAATCCCCTGTCTCCTCCCTTTCCCTCCCTCCCCTCTTCCCTATCCAGAATTCATCTATTTCTCCTATGTTCCCCCTCCCTACCCCACTATGAGTCAGCCTCCTGATATCAGAGAAAACATTCAGCATTTGTTTTTTGGGGATTGGCTAACTTTACTTACAATTATCTTCTCCAACGACATCCGTTTACCTGCAAATGCCATGATTTTATTCCCTTGTATTGCTGAGTAAAATTCCATTGTGTATATATAACACATTTTTTTACTAGTGTCTAATTTATTCTGCTGTCCTTCCTATCCCTCCCCCACATTTTCTTTTTATCCATTCATTCACTGAAGGGCATCTAGGTTGGCTCCACAGTTTAGCTATTGTGAATTGTGCTGATGTGGCTGTGTCCCTGTAGTATGCTGTTTTTAAATCCTTTGGGTATAGTACGAGGAAAGGGATAGCTGGGTCAAATGGTTGTTTCATTCCCAGATTTCAAAGGAATCTCCATTCTGCTTTCCATATTGGCTACACCAATTTGCAGTCCCACCAGCAATGTTTGAGTGAGCCTTCTTCCCCACATCCTTGCCAACACTTACTGTTGTTAGTCTTCATAATAGCTGCCATTCTGACTGCAGTGACTGCTGTTGGGGAGGGCAGAGGAATTGGAAATCAGGTACCTGCTCAAATGGGGATCTGATCTCATAGCCACGCCCACCACAAAATGGCAAGGAATGTTTTCCAAATGGAGTAGGTCTGCTTCCAGCACCAGGGTGCCTAATTATGTGGGGGCAGCTGGGCGATGGCCTTGTGCTGTGGATAGGTAGCAGCCGAGTGACCTGGTTGGGAGCAGAGCGCAGTCTGGAGTTCTGCAGAGGTGCTGGTAGGTGTTTCTACTAAGCCACTTGTGAGCCCTGTGTGAGCTAGAACTGAGGACTTTGGGAACAGAGTCCGGAGACTTACTTGAGCCAGGAGGCTCTAATTTCTGTGCAGGTGGTCACAGCACTGGTGATTTCTGCAAAAATCCACTGGCCCCTGGAGATCTGATCTGGGAACTGCTCCCACCTAATATGGCAAGAATGTTGAGCCAAGATGGCGGCAGTCTGCTTTCAGCCCCAGGGTATCTGGTGAGATGGGGGGACCCAGGCAATGGCGTTGTGCTGTGGGTAGGTAGCAGCTGAGTCTGTCAGGATTCTTGATGGCTGCTATTCTAACTGGAATGAGATGAAATCTCAGTGTAGTTTTTATTTGCTTTTCTCTAATTGTTAAAGATGTTGGACATTTTTTTTCATGTTGGCCATTTAAGTTCTTCTTTTGAGAGGTGTCAGTTTAGTTCACTTATTCATTTATTATTTTTTATGTTTTTTTTTAAGTTACTTGTATGTTCTATATATTAATCCTCTGTCAGCATAGCTAGAAAAGATTTTCTCCCCTTCTGTGGGTTCTATCTTCACATTCCTAATTGTTTCCTTTGCTGTGCAGAAGGTTTTTAGTTTAATGCTATTTCATTTATTAATCCTTGGAATTATTTTCTGAGCTTCCGGAGTCCAACTAAGATCATCATTGTCTGCACCTATATGTTGAAGTCTTGACCCTACATTTTCTTCTAGAAGTAACAGTTTCTGATCTAATTCCTAGTCTTTGATCCATTTTGAGTTGACTTGTGCAGGGTAAAAGACAGGGATTCAGTTGCATTCTTTTATGTAAAGGTAACTAGTTTTCTTAGCACCACTTGTTAAAAGTCTATATTTTCTCCACTGTGCTAGGAGCCACAAGCAAATAATATGAGGCATGGCAACTTTGGTTGTAAAGTGACGCCAGCTAGCCACTGAAATGATATGATTCACCTTGGCCTGCTACCGGACTCATGTTACGGGACTCCTGGAGAGTTCCCATTGGTTGGGGAAGGATAGTAGGAGGAAATTCCGGGGGAGGTCCGGGCCCCCCAGTCCGGGAGACTCGCGGTTCCGGTAGACGCCCGCGTGGGAGGACCCGGTTTGGCTTGCCGGCGCCTACGGAGTATTGGCGGCTTTTTCAAAAATAAAGTTTTGTTCCTGCTTGAGTGGCTCGTGATTCTGTGCCCAGCCAAGACTGTGGCACTTGGCGGAATTGGAAAGGGGTATATATCCCCCAAAGATAAACTTAAAATAACCCTTTTTACTCTAAACTTTTTAAATTTGGATTCATCGGGACTTAGTGCTGCGGAAAGACATTTGTACCCAAAAAATGTACATAAGCCTAAGGTACTTTGGAAAGATATTCTAACAGGACAATGGAAAGGCCCGGATCCAGTGATAGTCTGGAATCGGGGCTGTGTCTGTGTTTTTCCACAGGAGGAACAGCAACCGATTTGGATTCCAGAGAGATTAACTAAAACAATTTCTACAGAAAAAGAAGATGATTTGACTCAAATCCATAACAGCTGATATCCAGAGCTCCAGCTTGGCTATTCTTACATCTGTGACAGTGATTAACCAAGGTGTTTTTTTCAATATCTATTTTATTATTGCTTTTCAATATCTATTTTATTATTGCATTTTTCCCACATCATAAAGTTCTATTTTATTTTTGAGCTCATACAAACCTAGGTTAATGTTTTTCTGATCAGTTTTATTTTTTGACTGTGTTTTATTTTTTGACTGTGGAGTTTTTAAACATTGCAATGGAGATTTCACCTAGGTATAGCTACAAGGCCTTTATTTACTATTGTCTTATGTGTTGTATGTTGTGTGCACACTTCTGTTTTGTATTGTATGTCTGTATGTGTGTATGTCCATATTTCTTATATGAGGAGCACTCATGAAAAAATGGATCCGAATTTTTTCTTTATTCACGTGATTTATATGGTTTAATTTAAATTAGGTGAACAGCTGTTAATGATTGTTTTTAAAGATGGTTAACAGATCTGTTTGTTTATTAATTTAAATTAGGTAAACAGCTGTTAAGGATTGTTTTTAAAGGAGTTTAACAGATCTGTTTGTTTACTTTCACCTTTCCTTTTCATTATATTTAATAATTCTGTTCAGGATAATGTCTCTTTAGCATCATTGCCAGAATTTCCATCTCCATCCCAATTCCTGTGAAGACTGAGATAAAACCAAACTACAGCTTCTATGATAGCTATCACAGTAAACTGTATAAACTGATGCATCAATGAATATAACTCAACAAGTAATGCTCAATCAAGGACTTGATTTACTTTGGGAGGAAATGGACATATTGATAGACTCCTCCAATTTGAACTGCTTGCAGAACTTGCCTGGACTATATATCAGTTGCATACATTGTGAAATATCATCTGGTGCACCGAATTGTGGTACTGCTGGCATATCTTTGCTGATGGTGTCACCAGTGATGCAATTTTTCCAAAGGAGCCATCAATTGGCTTGGTGTCGTGGCATTTCTGTATCCTCCCCCCTTCTACTAGTGATGGTCTAAAATTTGGGGGCCAACAGAGGTGAGGCAAAGAACCTCACCCCCCCCACTGGCACCAAGGCAAAATTTGGGGGCCAACAGAGGTGAGGCAAGAACCTCACCCCCCCACTGGTGCATAGGCCTATCCACAAGCATGGTTGAATGCTGGACTGGTAGTCAGTGACGGGTTGATCTGATTGCAGTGGATTCAACCTAAGATAGGAAGCTGACACCTAAAGGTCAGTTCTCCCATGACGGGTAAGAACCATATGTTGAATTGGACAACCTACCAGGCACGGTCCCTAGCCACATTGCTTGTTGCTTAATTAAACAGAAGGGGGCAGATGCTAGGAGCCACAAGCAAATAATATGAGGCATGGCAACTTTGGTTGTAAAGTGACGCCAGCTAGCCACTGAAATGATATGATTCACCTTGGCCTGCTACCGGACTCATGTTACGGGACTCCTGGAGAGTTCCCATTGGTTGGGGAAGGATAGTAGGAGGAAATTCCGGGGGAGGTCCGGGCCCCCCGGTCCGGGAGACGCGCGGTTCCGGTAGACGCCTGCGTGGGAGGACCGGGTTTAGCTTGCCGGCGCCTACGGAGTATTGGCGGCTTTTTCAAAAATAAAGTTTTGTTCCTGCTTGAGTGGCTCGTGATTCTGTGCCCAGCCAAGACTGCGGCACCACTGCATGTTTTTGACACCTTTATCAAGGATCAGGAAGACTGTAGATGTGTGGGTTTGTCTCTGTGTCTTCTATTCTACTCCATTGTTCCATATGTCTGTTTCTATGCTAGTCCCACACAGTTTTTTGTTACTAAGACTCTATAGTATAATTTGGAATAAGGTGTTATAATTCTCCCAGCATTTTTTTTGCGGGGGGATTAGAATTGCTTTTCCTATTTTCCGGTCTTTTATTCCTCTAAATAAAGCTTAAGGCTATTTTTTTCTAGTTCTGTGGTATTTGATGGGGATTGCATTGATTACATTGGGGTTTTCCTGCATACTGATTTTGGTAACATGGCCATTTTAGTAATATTAATTCTACCTATCCATGAACTTGGGAGGTTTTCCCATCTTCTTGTATCTTATTCAATTTCTTTTCCCATAGTTTTCATTGTAGAGGTCTTTCACCTCCTTGGTTACATTTATTCCTAGTTTTTTTTGTTTTGTTTTGTTTTTGTCTATTAGGAATGGGATTCTTTCCTGATTTATGTCTCAGAAAATTCTTGATTAGTGTATAGGAAGGCTTTTTGTATGTTGACCTGCCACTATGGTGAATTTGTTTATTAGCACTACAAGCCTTCTGGTGGATCACTTTTTTTTTTCTTTTCTAGAATTTATAGTACTATATTGAATAGAAGTGGTGAGAGAGGACATTTTTGTCTTGTTCTATATTTTAAAGAAAATGCATTTAGTTTTTCCACATTTATCATGATGGGTTTATCATACATAGTCTTTATGATGTTGAGATTCCTTTTGTTCCTAATTTCTTTGGTGTTTTCATTAGGAGTGGATGCTGAATTTTGTTGAAGGCTTTCTCTAAGATGACTATGATATTTTTTATCTTTAATTCTATCTACCTGGTGAATTACATTTATTTCTTTGAACATGTTAAACAATTCTTGCAAACTTGATTATTATGTACTTATGTACACTCTTCTTAATACACTATTGAATATGATTTGTTAATATTAAGAATTTTACATCTAAGTCAGGGATATTGGTCCTTACTTTCCTATCCTGAATGGGTCCTCATCTGGTTGTGGTATGAGTGTGATACTGGTTTCAAAGCATAAATTTGGATGTTTTTAACATTTTCTATTTCATGGAACACCTTGAGGAGCATTGGCATTAGGTTTTCATTAAAGGTCTAGAGACTTCAGTTAACTATCAATCTGGTTCTGGGCTTCTCTTTGTTGGAAGCATTTTATCACTGCTTCTATCTCAATTCTATCTATCTGGCTTCTAGATAGCGAGCTGTTGATTGATTTAGGTTTTCCATTTCCTCTTAATTAAATTTTAGCAGGTCATGTGTCTAGAAACATATGTATTTCTTCTAGGTTTTCCAATTTATTGGAGTATACATTTTCAAAATAAACCTTGATACTCTGGATTTCTGTGATGCTTGTGGAGATTTCTTTTTATCTCTAATTTTAATAATTCGGGTCTTCTCTCTTTTTCTTTTAGTTAGTCGGGTTAGGATTTTTGTGTCTTAATTATCTTTTCAAAGAACCAACTCTTCATTTTATCAATCCTTTATACTTTTCTATTCTCTATTTCATTAATTTTAGCTCTGATCTTAATTATTTCATTTCTTATTCTGATTTTGGAATTGGTTTGCTCTTATTTTTTGAGGTCATTGAGATGCATGACCAGGTTTTTTGTTTGGGTTCTTTCTGATTTTCTTATGTAAGCACTCTAACAATAGACTTTACTCTTAGAACTGCCTTCTTAGTGTCCCCAGAGGTTCTGATATGTTATCCTCATTTGATTCTAAGAATTTTAAATTTTTTTCTCTTGATTTTTTCTGTCACTACTCACTCAAAAATACGTTGTTTGATCTCTATGTGTTTATGTTTTCAGCATTTTCTTTGGTTTTGATTTGTAATTTTATTCCATTATGATCAGATAAGATGCACAGAATTATAAGTTTTGCTTTTTTTTTTTTTTTTTTTTTTTTGGATCTGCTAAGAGTTGCTTTGTGGCCTAAAATGTGACCTGTACTGGAGAAGTTTCCAAGAGCAGCTGAGAAGAAAGTGATTTTGACTGTTGTTTTATGGAAAATTCTTTAGATGTTTATTAAGACCATTTAATTTCAATTTTTTTTTAGATCTGAAGAATTTTTTTATTGAGTTTATGTCTAGATGATCTATCTGTTGGTGAAATGTGTGTTGACATCACCTTGTGTTCTTGTTACAGTGATCTATCTGGGTTTTTACATAGAGTAGTGTCCAGCAAAACCAATTTTATATAATGCACTGAAGTCTGAGACATAAATATTTACTAGCATTATATCTCTTGGTTGGATTGTTCCCTTTATCAGTATGAAGTGACCTTATCTGTCTCTCTTCTGATTAATTTTGGCTTAAGTCTGCTTTTTCAGATATAGGAATAGCTACCTCTGCATGTTTTCAGGCTCCCTTTGCATAGCATATTAATTTTCATCCTTTCACTTTAAGCCTGTGGCTGTCTTTGCTTTTAAGTTGAGTCTTTTGCAAATAACATATAATTGGGTCTTTTTTTGTTTGTTTGTTTTTAATCCATTCTGCAAGTCTATGTCTCTTAAGTGGAGAGTTGAGACCAGACCATTTACTTTCAACATTATTATTATATAGAGATGTTTATTAATTCCTGACATTTTGATTTTTTTGGTCCTGTTTGTTTAACTACTTTTTAAATATATTTGTCCATTTGTGAGTGCCAGGGTTTGTTTTTTATTTTTCCTGTGATTTGTACTGCTTTAAGTGTGTTCTGTAGTGCCATCTAGGAAGACATAAATTTTTAGTTTTTGTTTATCTTGAAAGCTTTTTATTTGTTCATGTTTCTGAAGGATGGTTTTGCTGGATATAGCAACCTTTACTGACAGTTACTTTCTTCCAGGGCTTGGAGTACATCATCTAAAGCCCTCTTGGATTTTAGAATTTGTGCTGAGAAATCAGAAGTTATTATTATTGCCTTGCCTCTAAATGTGGCCTGATGTTTTCCTCTTGGGGCTTTTAAAATTCCATTCTGGTTGTGTATGTTAGGCATTTTAATTAATGTAGTATAGAAAGGTTGTTTTTTTGGTTCTTGTCTATTTGGGGTTCCCAATGACTCCTGTATCTGGATGTTCATCTCATGCCTGAAGTTTGGAAATTTTTATTTTATTATTTCTCTGAAGGGGTAATCCATGCCATTAGCCTGCATCTCACAACATTCTTAAATTGCAATGATTCTTAAATTTGGTCTAAATTTCCCAGAGTTCTTATATACACCAATAATGGTTTCTTATTTTCTTTTCTTTAATACTGTTTGGATGTTCAAGGCTGGCCATACTGTCTTCTAGCTCCGAGATTCTGTATTCAGCATGTTCTATTCTATTAGAGGGAATTTCAACTGAATATTTTATTTGAATTATTGCATTTTTCGTTTCAAAGGCTTTTGCTTGATTCTTTTTAAATATCTCTATCTCCTTATTAAATTTCTCATTCACATCCTGTAGTGACTTCCTTAATGCATTCAGTTTTTTTGCTATGTTCTCTTGGAATTCATTGATCATTTATATAATATTTTAAAAACTTCCTTGATCTTGTATTTCATCTACTTCAATATCTTTGCAGTCAATTGCTGGTGAATTATGATATTTAGGAGGTGTCCTGTACTTGTTTTTTTTTTCATATTTCTTGTATTCCTGTGCTGGTTTTATGCATTAGTTGGAATGAATTTGTTTTCTGTGGGCCTTTTGAGGACACAGCCTTATCTCAACAAAGTGTTCTGTGATGTTAGAGTGTCGTAAATTTCTCAATGTATTTCCAAGTGTGTTTTGTATTAGAGCTTCTCTGCTAGTTCTTTGGTTGTAATTAGTATATTTGGGGACAGTTCATATTATGTCAGAGCTTGGGTATTCCATTTTCCTTATTGGTCTCAAAAGAGTGGGTTCCTTCTTAGAGATCTGGCAATTGTGTTTTATAGAGCAGGATATGTGGGGTATACTCTCTGTGATTCCTCTTATGCACTTAACAACTCTACATATTCTATATGGGCATGGGAGTGGTCTAAACTGACACTCCTCGTCAGTGTGATGTCCAATTTTTGTGGTAATTCTCTCCATTTTTTTCTTTTTTTAATACCTTTATTTTATTTATTTATTTTTATGTGGTGCTGAGGATAGAACCCAGCGCCTCACATGTGCTAGGAGAGCACTCTACCACTGAGCCACAACCTCAGCCCTTCTCCATTATTTTTTTCTGTAGGAGTGAAGGTCCATTAGTGGGATCTCAGGCCTTCTCCAGCCATTCCTATTTGGAGCCTGCTTGTTAGTTTGGGTCTTCCCCCTCTTCTATTCTTTGCATTAAGGTATTGTTGAACTCTGAGTATGCTTAATTGTCTTGTGGATTAAGACGTGTGTCCTATAATTTCTACAATACTTATTACCACAAAAACAGGAATGGTGGGATCAGCAATTGCCAGCTGCAGAAACAAAAAAATAGCCATGAACTAGATCTGGCATTAAAGTAAACAGCAGGTGTCAACTGTACCATCCACAGGACTAATACTTGCTACAGTATGAATAACGATGGCAGTAATTTTATCGACCAAATAGTGTTAAAAGATGGTAAAAATAGAGTTCATTAAGAGATAAAGAAAATGTTATAGGACGATTAAAGGAAATATAGAATGCTGAAAATGTGAACACACAAAAATCATAATTGTAACAAGTAAATGCTATACAGGAGGTGGAGGAAAAACAAATTAAAGAAACAATTAGATAAAGAGAGAGAGAGAGAGAAAGAGAATAAGAAAGATTGGTTATTAGAGAAAAGGAGAGAAAGAGGAACAAACAAAAACCAAAAAAAAAAAAAAATACAAAACAAACACAAAGCCCTAGCCTTCAAAAGGCAAGATAAGTAACCATCCTTTTTTAACTGCTAAAAATGAGAAAAAGGAAACAAGTGTGTATTTGTATGTCTATATCTCTATCTCCATGAACCAATTTGTGCCCAGCAAGAGCACCTCTCCCTAAAATGGGCAAATTAAAGAGCCAGGCACAGTGGCCCATGCCTATAACCCTAGTGACTAAGGAAACTGAGGCAGGATCACAAGTTTGATGTCAGCCTCAGCAATTTACTGAGAGCCTCAGCGACTTGCAAGACACTGTCTCCAAATAAAAAATAAAAAGGGCTAGGGATGTGGGTCAGTGGTAAAGCACCCCTGGTTTCAATCTCTACTACGAGAGAGAGAGAGAGAGAGAGAGAGAGAGAGAGAGAGAGAGAGAGAGAGAGAAATTGTTTCCACTGAGGTTGTCAAAACTGTGGAGAAGGATGGATGGTCACTGCCAGTTCCTACTTTCTGTTTTTTCTTGTCTTATCTACCCTTTACAAAGAGCACAGAGTGAGGTTGTTAAACCCTTATTTTTGTGTTGCTCATCCAGCCTCTAGATGCAGTGACCTAAAAACTAAAGCTGAATGAAGTAGCTTTAGATTTCCCTCCTTATCAATAGAAGGTAAGACAGAATAGGAAATACTGTGGGTTGGAGTTTTGTCTTATCTGACCAGATCCAGATTTGGTTGGGTGGCATCTGCTCTGAAGAGATTAGCAGGGGCAGACACCAGTCTCTGCTAGGAGTCTGGACTTCAGGAGCTTCCCCAGAATTCTACTCCCAGGGCAGGGGAACCAATCCTTCACGAGTCTCCTGTGCTCTGCCACCCATGAATATGCCCTTCCCAGGTTCAGTCCCCGAGTGTGGTCGTGCCTGCCTGTTCACTATCCCAATTCTCTTCAGCTGATCATCTCCATCACCAGACTCACAGGGACAGCAGGTTGGACCGCCCTCCATTTTTCTGACTTGAATGCCCCTAGGTACAATCTTCACTCACGTTCTTCGAGGTACACCTTCGGTCACATGGGAAGCACTTGCTGAGACTATATGGAATGTGTGCCATGATCTCTGGGACACCAGCAGAAGCAAGCTTCAGCATGGCCTTCTCAAGCTGGGTCCTGCCCCAAACACCAGCTCACTGTGCAGCCTCTGGTTCAGCCAAGTTCAGGCTGCTTTTCTGTTCCATAATATTCCCTGCCAAATGTGTCCATTGTGTTTCTCTCTGTGCTTGGGTTGTCCCTTTCCTCTTCAGTGAATCAGCACAGCCACCATCACCACAACTGGGGTGGCTCCACTATACTCTTTCTTGTCCTTTGTTAAATGCACTTAAATTCCGGAGTTCCTAAGAATCTCTGACCATCCAGTATCAAATTTTAATGAATTCTATCTTTCGCCCATCTTGCCGAGAAGCCGTACTCCTGCTGCGTGAGTTCTGAGCTGGGGAGCCACTGGAAAGACAGCCTTCCTGTAATCCACCATCTTGAATCTTTTTTGTTTGTTTTTGTTTTTGTTTTTTATAAGCATAATATATCTTCCCTGTATAAATATCTAGGAGAGAAATAACTGGGTCACAAGGTAAGTGTACATTTACAGTTTCATAAAAAACAGTCAGACTTCTTCCCACAGGGCTGTACTATTTTGCATTTTTACTAGAAATTCACCAGTATTCCAGTTTCTCTACAAAATTGCCCATACTATAGCATGTCCATTTTACATTTTAACCATTCTGGGGGTATCTCCTTGTGGTTTTTATTTACATTTTCCTAATAAATTAATGATTTTTTTTGGCATTTTTGATGTCTTCTTCCCATATGTGATGATTTATGTAAATATTTATCCTAGTTATGTCAATAAACCAGTATGTATTGGGTCTACTCTTTGTGGTGGTACTCAACACACACAAAAAAAATAATTACAGCTGAGTGTTTGCCCCCGGGGAACTTCCTGTCTTGCAAGGAAGATAAATACATCTGCTGAAGTAATGCGAGTGCCTCTGTGGCAGCTCCCAGTCATAGAAGTTTATCTTTTAGGACAATGGAGAAAAGCCTTAGAAAGTAGGTGGACTTTGAGGGGTCTTCAGAGTTTAATTTTGAAAGGCAGACTGGCATAGGGACAATGGAAGACAGGTCCCCAGAGAAATTAGGAATTATACTTCAATGTTGTAGGTGGTAAAGAGACTGAATGCTGGAAGAAAAGGGGTATGAACTAAATAAAGACGGAAAAGGGAAATTGCACAGAGGATGAGCACAGTGGAAAATCAGGGAGGTCGCCTTATGGATGAGAAGTATGTCAAGGAAGATGAACAACTAGAAATTCATTCAGTGGTGGAGGGAAGAAGATTGTCTTCCTGTGCTTGGCTTATTTCACTTATTATAATGTCTTCCAGGTCCATTCATGTTGTGGGCAATGGCAGAATTTCACCATTAGGGTTGAAGAGTATTCTGTAGTGTGTGTACACACACTTGTTGTTGTTGTTGTTGTTCATTCCTCCGCCCTTGGTCATGTACACTCAGTCCATGTCTGGGTATTGTGAATGATTCTGCAATAATTATTGCAATAGCCCAAGACTCCAGGGTCTCATACCAATTTTATGTCCTTTGGTTTTATACCTAATAGTGGGATAGGTGGATTACATGATAATTCTATTTTTAATTCTTTGAGGACCCTCCATACTGTTTTCCATAATGGTGGATATCATATGCACATAAGTTAATTTTAAAAACAATGAAAAGAAGGAAGGAATAACCTCGGGAGGGCTTGACTGAACATGGTGTTGACACCCCATGATCTGCTGAGGGTGAAGGGAGATGAGCAGGGTTCAGGCTTGAATGGAGCAGGAGAGAAGTGGACACAGAGCTGTTCTGACTCCATCTTGTCCCTCAGTCTGCTTCTGTGTTGGGTTCCCAGGACAGGACATCGTGATGAGCCAGGGACCTCGAGGAGAAATGGGACACTTTCACCCAGAGCTGGAATTGACCTTCCTCCTCCAGATTTTGTGCCTTGACCCACACCTCAACTTCAGTCTCAGTGGCCACAAGTTGGACAATGTGCATGCGTCTCCCACAACCATGGTCTTCATGAAATTGGTTTTCAGTTGGCTACAAGCTCACAGGCCTCTGAATATGAAAGTGCATGGAGTATCTCCCTGCACCTTCCTCCCTGGAGCAATCAATACTATTATATTGTCAATATTTAATAGGGCCAGGGCTGGACCAGGGTGGAAACTGTCCTAGACCTCAGTATAGGGTGCAGTCTATCCATTACAAAGTCACCTGTAGTCATAGATCTTAGCTGCCAAGTTACAAAACAATGATGCAAAGGAAGAGTCCAGGGAGTACTGTTGGGATGCCAGAGTCGAGGGACTTCTGTCATCAGGAAGGAGAGACAGGCAGCAAGGTGAGGCTTGGATGTTGCAACCATCAAAGCCTTGTATTGGTCTGTGCCCAAATCACATGCCTGCCCAAACTCACTGTTGATGTTCTCGTTTTTCCCAAGAAGCAGGGTCCTTGATAGCTACAGCAGTGGGTAACAAGACGAAGTAGCTAAGATTCAAAAGAAAGGTATAATTTAGTTCTGTAGCCAATTCACAAGTGTGATGCTTTTGCATTCTCTTATCTATGGACACGATGTAAGTGATATCCTATTATTAGTTAATATTTGTCAGGTTCTTACTGTATGTTAGTAACTCCTTTATGCATTTTATTTTCATTAAGTATGTCATATGAACTTTACAGGTACAAATTAGTTCTCTTTCTTAAAAATATGTATTACTCATATATTACATATATGCATATACATTCAATCGCTATCTAGATCAATATTTAAAACATTAAAAAAAACCCTTGGAGCCCAGGTCTCTTGTGTCTTTTATTATTTATGGCCTCTATCACCACAGATAAGTTTTGAACTTCATGCAAGTAGCATCATTTATATCTGCATTGTTTCATTGAACATCAAATCTGTAAGATGCATTCTTGTTGCATGTAGACAAAATTCCTTTTTTATTTCTATATAATATTCCATTGTATAGTTATACCAGATTAAACTCATTTTTTTTTTTTTTTACTTTAGGTTGTTTCTAGTTTGGGGCTCTTACAGACAATATTGTTACAAAGGCACCCTACTGGATATAAAAACAGATTTATGTTGTATAAATCTTTTATATGTATGTTTGCTTGCATGTGTAGATACATTCAGAAGAGGAACTGGCAATTCATAGGTTATAGTATTGTCATATATTTCGTCCTAGCCTTAAATGATACTTCTTTAAAAATTTTCAGTTGTCCCAAAGAATAATTATGGGATTCCTAGTAGTTCTGCATCCTTTCAATTTCTTGTTGGCAATCCTTTTGATTTTAGCAACCAGGCACTGATAGCATATACTTTGTAGAGGGATGCTGTTAAATATCCTACAATGCAGGGGGGCATTACAATAACACAGAGGTCAAATTTTTCTCTCTAATTGAATGATATGAAAACTAAGCTGGGCTGGGCACATAGCTCAGTAGTAGAGTGCTAGCCTATCAAGTATGCAATCCTGACTTTGATCCTCAGCACCCCCCCAAAAAAACTCCTAAAACAAAAATAATTTGACTTTTTCATTTTATTTCTTGTTCATTTGCTTACTTTTCATTTTTTTCTTCACTTAGGTTTCTTCTTTCTGATCTCTGTGGATTTAATTTTGCTATTTTACTCCTAAATACCTACCTTTGATTCTTTACCTTTCTTCTTTTATAATATATACATTTTAAGCTATAATTTTCCCTGTAAAGACTGCTATTGATGAGGTCTGTAGTTTTGATATGTTGTCTTTTATAGTTTAAGATAGTTTATAATTTTATTTTACAAACCCAAGGACTTCTTAGAAATGTGTTGCTTAATTTCAAAATATTGGTGGATTTCCCAGTTGTCTTCCTATTATTGTTTTCTAGTTTGACTCCATTGATATCTGAGGACATCCTCTATGGTTTCAGTCTGTTGAAATCTTAAGCTTACTTTAAGGGCACATATTTGGTCTTTTTTGTTAAGAGTTCCATGTGCACTTGATAAGAATGTATTTTTACAGTTGTCATAAGTCATGCTCTAAAAAATGACTATTCAGTCAGGCTGGTTAATGTGGCCTTCTGTTTTCTGTTCTTAATATTTTTTAGTCTGCCTGAACTGTTCATAACTGAAAAAAAGTATACTGAAGTGTGCAACTGTCCATTTCCCCCTATGGTAATGTCATATAGGGGAATTTGTCCATACATGTTGAGGCTATGTGGTTAAATGAGTACAAGTTTAGGATTGCTTTAATTTCCTGCTACATGGTGTTATTACAGTTATTCATAAACAGAGTCTTAAAACTTCCTTAGTTGCATTTTCACCAACATATAATGCTGTCAATTAAAACTAAAATGTGCAAATATGACTTTTTTTTTCTATGATGCTGGGGATTGAACCCAGGGACTTGCGCATGCAAAGCAAGCACTCTACCAACTGAGCCATATCCCAGCTCAGAATGTGCAAATATGGTCGCTGTAACAGATGACTCCCTGTGGTTTTAGTTGGAGTGTCCTTCACAGGTTGTGGAGTTCATCATTAGGTCACCATTACTGGCTTTTGTCATTTTTCTGCTGGCTCACTTGTATTCTTACTTTATGATTTGCAAAGGCCCTTTCTATATTCTAATATAGAATTAGAAATATCTGAGGTTAGTTGATTGACCAAGCCCCTCATCTAGTCTGCGGCTTCTCATCTCTTTATTTCATGCTTCCCGTTCTGCCCAGTCAACTTCAATTTTAATATGTCTTAATATATCAAATGTTTTTCATTATGAATGTTGATGAAAATCTGCCATAAATGTCTTTCATGTGTTTTGTTGTATTTATTCTTAGACACTTTATATTCTTGTTGCTATTTAAGATTATATACTGGAAAATTAATTGTTCTAAATATCTCTTGCTTGCTTCCTGGATGCCAGCTCATTTGTATATTAACAGAACCTTCATCCACCTTGATACTCTCTTATTCTCTCCATCAGGGTCCAGCCATAAAAATATAATCCATCCAGGTTTACAAGTGAAGTTTTTATAAAGGGGACTGGATGCCTGCTATCCTTCAAGCCACAGATGCCCTGCTATCAGTGGCTTGATGGATAAAAAAATCAGAGTAGGGGCAACACTAAACTTCAGCTTCAAATCTGGGAGAATTGTAAAGAAGAACTCTCTTTGCCAGACATTGAAATATAGTAGAATGCCATTGTAATAAAACAGTTTAATGTTGGTATTAAAAAAAACGTCCAAGGAACAAGAGAGAATGAAGTGCCTAGAAACAGATTCCAGAATGTATGACAACTTTAAAAATGAAAAAGGCAATATTTCAAATCAGTGGAAATCTAAAAAGTGATGCCAGCACAAATGGTTTTCCATCAAAAAGAAAAAAAAGAAGGTAGACAACTATTTCGTGCCACATTAAAAAATATACTTATCTGTGATAGTAACATAAATATTTTTTGAAATTCTAAATGAAAAAGTTAATGCCAAAGGGCTTAAGAAATAATAAACTTGCAAAGTAGTATCAAAAAGGCAGAGATGTTTGACTCTATAAAATTGTAACTTCCTTGTTTGTTTATGAATTTTTGAAAACGAACACTGAAATGTAGAAGATAAATTCTACACATGTGCTAGATAAAAAAAATAAAACCCATGATTAACAAGTTGATAATAAATTGACAAAAAAGCATACACACACAAACCAGTAGGAAAAATGGAGTTGAAAAATATGGGTAAAATATATGGCAGATAGTTTTTATAATCCTCAATGCAAATGGTTAGTGTAAACAAAAGAATGATTGTGCTATTCTTATTAGTTGGGAAAATACAAATAAAAACAACTATAAGTTCCGTTTAAGTGGCACACACTGATAACTCCAGTTACTCAGGAGGCTGAGGTGGGAGGACAGCAAGTTCAAGACCAGCCTGGACAGCTTAGTGAGACTCTGTCTCAAAATCAAAAATAAAAGGGGCTGGGAATGTAGCTCACTGGTATAGCACCCCTGGATTCAAGCCCCAATACCAAAAACCGAACAAAATAAAGTAGTCTTTTATATCTATCAGGTGAGAAAAAAGTTGTTATTGCTGATAAGAATGTAGACTATCTGAATCTAGCTCAGGCATTGCTGATATCAATGTGAATAAGTAGTATAGCTTTTTTGGAAAGCAATTTGTAAGGATCATTAAAAATTAAAAATATACATATTTTTGACCCACTTATTTTTCTCCTGAGAAATATATATAAACACACACACACACACACACACACACACGCATACACATAACTAAAATGTAAGGGCATATTCATTGCAGGATTTTTAACAGGTTCAAACACTAGTGTGCTGAACTAAATACTAGTCAGAAGTATATGGATTGGATAGATGATGATACATCCATAAGGGAATACTATGTCACCCCATTATGAGAATATGTTAGATTCAGACCAAATGCCTTGAAAGAATGGTCACCATCTGGTGAAGAGAAAAAAGTAACACAGAGAAGCAGCATGACCATGGCCATTTAAAAAACAATAATAATAAGGGGCAAAAATCTTTGTTCTCTAGATCCACATTAGCACCTGAATCTCTAGCAACACTGAATACTGTAGCTGGATTTCATGAGCCTGGAGCAGGCTGTAAGGAAAGCAATTATTATTATTTATCTGGGGCAGGAGAGTGAAGGAAGAAGACAAATTCAAAACATTTAAGGAAAACCCACCAGAAAGATGGTATTAGAATATCTAAAATAAGAAATGACTTCATTATATATATATATATATATATATATATATATATATATATATATATATATATATATATATATTTGTAATATGCATATCCTATGTATAATACACAACAATAAAGAAATGCATGGAAAGATGATCAATACCACAATGATTCTTGTTATCTTGATCCAAAAAAAAAAAAAATTCAAGGGAACATTACATTTTTAAAATATTTTATCCTTTAGAAAAAAATATATTAACTCTATAATTACAAGCAGTTATGAAGCTAATTTAACTACTGAAAAATAAGGAAGAAAGAAAAGGTTTCGTTTCTTCCAGTTGTCCACGTAAGCTGCTTTGGCCACCCCGATATGAACCAACAAAAGGGAATCTGTAATGGTTTAAATATAAGGTGTCCCCCAAAAGGTCCTGTTTGAGACAGTGCAAGAATGTTCAGAGGCAAAGTGATCTGATTGTGAGAGTTGCCAACTAATCAGTGGATTAATCCACTAATGTGGATTGGTTGGGAGGTAACTCTAGGCAGGTAAGATGTGATTGGAAGAAGTAGGTCACTGGAGATGGGTCTTTGGGGATTATATTTGACGAGAAACTGACTAAAACTGCATCTTGGGAGCCAGGAAGAGAAATCCCTATGTAGAGCGACACTTCCCATCTGAGGCCATCTCAAGGTCTCCTGCTTACCCTTTCATTTTCTGCTCAGTGTTGTCTTTCTAGAATGGCTTTTCCTGACCACTTCATCCATTTCGCCCTATCATGAATCATTCCCCAACTTTTTCCTTTGATTTTATGTAACATTTATTACAAGGTGTTTGTTGGTTTATTATACTTTAAATATCCAAAATCAAAGTGAGGATTTTTTTTTTTTACTTTTAAAGCTTTTTCTAAGAATAAATTTTAAAATGCAGTTCAATTTTTATATTTTTCTTTGAAAAAAATAAGTTCAAAAATATATTCAAAAAATATATTCATATTAAACCTGAAACTAGTCCCTTTGAAAATGTCTTTTTTTTCTCTGAAAACACATCTCTTTAGTGTGTCCCTGTAGGTTTGGTTATGAGATTTTGTATTCTTTTCTCATGCGTTCTTTTTTTTTAAAAATTACTTTTTAGTTGTAGGTGGACACAATATCTTTATTTTATTTTTATATGGTGCTGAGGATCGAACCCAGTGTCTCACACATGATAGGAAAGTGTTCTACCTCTGAGCCACAACCAAGCCCCTCTCAGGCATTCTTTAAATATAATTTGTTGTTTATATTTTTCTCTTATCAGTTGTTCCTTGATATATGTTGTTAAATAGAAATGTGTAGTTATGTTTTCAGGGGGTGGTATCACTTATTATTGACTTCCATTTTGGGGGAGGAGTAGGGTGTGATCAGAAAATGGGCCTATAAAAATATCTCCTTTGAAAATATATTCAAGCTTTTCCTTATTTGTTTGTTTGTTTTTGGAACAAGGGATTAAACCCAGGGGGACTTAATCACAAAGCCACATCCCCACCCCTTGTTTATAATTTATTTAGAGATAGTGTCTTGCTGAGTTGCTTAGAGCCTCTCTAAGTTGTTGAGGCTGGCTTTAAACTCACAATCCTCCTGCTTCAGCCTCCGGAGCTGCTGGGATTACAGGCATGTGCCACCATGCTCAGTTGTATTCATATTTTGTATAGTTAAGTATATTAATTAGTTTTTGCAATGTTTTGAGGATATAAAAATGATGTAGATTTCTATTTTAAGCTAGCAATTCTCTATAAATCTATTACATTGGGCTTGCTGATTATATTATTCAAATATTCTATTTTTGCTCACATGAATTTTTATATTCCAAAATAATTGCACTCAATTTTTCCCATGAAATTTGATTTTGGCAAGTTATCCAATTTCTAGAGGTTTAACCCAATGTTTCTATTCTGCTGCTATACCTTACACCCTTTGTAAGTCCCTCGTATGAACTGTCACTTTTTATTCTTACATAATATCCTTTTTGCCCTCTTTAATGGATATAGCCTTGATTTTTCTTTGTCCCGATATCAGTATTTTCTAATGCTTCCTTAGATTTGCATTTGCCTCATAATACACGATAATGAAATTTTTTCTTCTTCTGTTCTGGTCTCCTTCTTCTCCTGATAATTTAGAAGCTCTATTATGGGTTTATGTTTGATTGTGATTCCCACTTCCAATTCTCACAATTAAACCTGTATTTCCCCACAAACGCTGCACAGACCCACTCCCCCAGGCCTATCAAGATAAGTGCCGTAGAACAGCTTTGTTTTTTCCTTACCGGGACACCTGCAAATTGTAGTAAACCCCTCTGAACTTGAACTTGGAGATACTGCAGTTTGTGAGAAGCTCCAGACCTCCTTCCAGTCCAGTTCTGGAGCAGGGTTAGGTATACATTCTTTTCTTTTATAAGAAGTGGTTGTGGTTAGAATATGACTAGCTTGTGATCATTTGGGACTTTCTTGGTTCAGACAAAATTCAGTGGTGTAGAGCGTACTTTTTTCCCAGAACAGACCTAAAATATTGTATTTTTATATTAAATTTAATTAGTAATAGCATGCACCTGCATTTTTCACAGTTGGATCGTTGGCATCCCATTTATCCTATTATGGTAGCATATTATTATATTTTTTAAGTTGCTGATCTTTGCTCCTCCCTCTGTAGCTTATGCCCACCCCTGAATTTTGCTAAAAGGAGTTGTTTGTTTATTTTTCTTTGATGGGGTAGGCATTTTATAAAAACATCTTCCTTTGCTCGGTTGTTTTGTGTATTTTCTTCTCCAGGAAGGTTTACTTAAGAATTATGTTACAAATTCACAGTAGCATCATCATTGTCTAAATATCTTCTAACTTTATATCATTTATATGCTTTGTTTTTTTATTTCCTGTAGTCATCTAACCAGAAACCTATAACTCCAGTCAAACCATGAGAAAAATCAGATACACCCAAATTGGGAACATTCTAAAAACTAACTTATCCGTATTCCTCAAAAATTTAAAGACCATAAAAATCAAAGAAAGACTGAGGAAGTTGTTGCAGACTAGCTTATGGAGATAGGGTGTCAAAATGCCATGTGGCCTCCTGCATCAGATTGCAAAGCAAACAAACAAGTTGACATCTTAATGGGAAATCAAGTAAAATTCAAAAGAAGTCCGAAGTTATCACCAAGAACCAAAGTTTTCTTACTTTTGACAAATACACCATGTTAATATGTAGTGACAACACTAAGGCAAAGTGAAACTGAATTGAGAGGTTTGGGGGACTGTCAGTGCTTCCTTTGTTAATTTTTTAGTAAGTCTAAAATAATTCAAAAATTAAAGGTCAATTTAGAAAAATCTTCCCATAATCTAAATAGTACAGTTGACCTCACCTCAGGTCTACACTGGGTGCATTTTAATTATTTCCACTTCAGAGTCAGTGGCTTAGAAAGATAGGCATACTAGGAAGGTGGTGCTGACACTCACATTTATTAAGCACCTACTATATACACCAAGGGCATGATAGTTTGACTCTTGTCTCAAGATGAGGTACAACCCTTGTCATCACTAGAAAACAGTTTCCTAGAGCCATCTGTCTTTAGGATGATTTCTTCTCCTCTGTGTCTACAATCTCTGTAAAATTTAATCCGTAATTTGAAGACTTCATTCCCCACAACCCTGAGTTTGACTTTTATTCTTACTTTTGCTTGTTTTCTAGTCGTTGTGTCTTCAGTGACTTTTTTTTTTTTTTTTTTAGGATGAGGTGGTAAGTTTACTGCCAATATTTCAGTTAAATGAAAGAGCCTCTGAAACGGTTTCTCTGTGCAAAGACTGAGTTGTGCAAAGGACCTGGGACCCAGCTGGTTGTACACCTTCATCCCTGCCCTCAATCAGTCCCAAACAGGATGGGATAGAACAATGGAAGATAGATAGCATCAGTTTTTTAGCCAACAAAATGTGCAAGAAACTGTATTTCCCCTTCCCCAGAAACTTGATGGGAATCCTAGAATCGAGCATGTTGCTAGAGTGATAGGGTTTGGGAAAGGAAAGAGGAGAAGAGGCCTACACAGAGCCAAGGGTCTTGCTCTCTCCTGCCTTCTTCCTTTGCAGGGAAGGAAATGGGCCATTAGCAAGTGTGGGTTCATTCCTGTCAAATTGTAGATAATTCCCGTCAGCCGTGGTCCCATCATTGTTGGATGGGCCCTTGGAAGTTGAGTGTGTCCTCTGTGCTTGGGAAGCTAGAGGGTTGGGTTTGGGCTGCAGCCAGATCTTCTCTGGCCATCCGTGTATCCTACCTTGAGTTGCAGCAAAATAGAAAGCAGGATTTTCTCTAGGATGCCAGGCTTCTCCAAGTTAGGTGATCATTCATGTGTTCTCTTTGCAACTGAGTCTTTAAAAATTATTTAGGTCAATTTAAAAATCTCTGACCAGATGAAACTTGTTTTTATGGTAATTACAATGCTTTCTCTTCCTGGGGTGGGGGGAGGAGAATGTTCTTCCTACATTCTCCTTAAGCATTATTTATTGAAGGCTTTCTTAGTTGCATATCAAAAGAATTGGATTCTCAAATTTTTCACAAAGTAGGTGCTCACAAAAATGTTATCTTCTGATGGTTGTAGAAATCCATTTAAAAGTATAATATAGGTTTCTTTATTGTGATATTAATGTTCACTACCTCCTGGGTGACATGTGACAAGAGATGTGACACAGATGGCTGATAGAACTTAGAGGTAAAGAATAGTGTGAAGAAATTTCCTAAATATTTAAACTAAAGGAAATATCTGTGAGTTGTTATTTACATAAAAAACATGAGACGAATGCCACTATATTATTAAAACTAAGCTCCAGCTTGCTTTTCCTATCTAGAATATTTATATGACATGCAGATCACATCAGAGGAGACTGAAACATATCATTGAGAACCACATTCTTGTCTTGCACAGCTAGAGCCACAGTGTCACAAGCTAAGGGATGCATCTCAAGAGAAGGAATTTTTGTTACATCTTGAGGCAGAGTTCATGTCCATAGTGACAGGTAGACACATCTGAAGCCTTGGATGCTTTACTAGTTAATAATATTTTAGGATAGAAAAATATTTACTTTCTGGAAGCTTGTTTCTGGAGTTCGGACCCTAAATACAAGGCTTCTTCTGGTTACTGTGTTCCTTTGAAGCGAGTCCAAGGTTGCATTTTCAATCAGAAAATAAACCAAAGGGGGGGAAAAACAGCCAAAATTCTTAGGAATGACTTGGGTCTTTGTTGTCTCTCTGCCAACAACTTTTTATTAGTTATATAAAAACTCAGGAATTGTACAAGTATTAAGAAAGAACCCAGGATAAAATTCACCAGAGAGAAAGACAAGGGAGAGGGGTAAAGTTTCCCTTCCTTGTGTGAAAGCCTCCCGTGCGTGGGCAATGGGTACTGAGTCGGGCTCCAGAACAAACCTCCACCTATGACAGTCCCCAGGAATTAGAGAAAAACTCTCCAAAAGTGTAGGACATTTCTGGTTAATATTTTGTAGGATGTTTGGAATTCATGGAATCAAAATAAGCAAGCATTGAATGAAACAATTTGAAATCGAGAGAGAGAGAGAGAGAGAGAGAGAGAGAGAGAGAGAGAGAGAGAGAAGGGTGAAAAATTGAGAAGCTGCTTTATTGTCCTGATGTTCAAATAAGAAACCTGTGGTAAATTATTTAAAATATGTACATCAGTACAGAAAATACCCATAGGAATTTAAAAGCATTTAAAGAGTATGGAAAAAGAACTTTGAAGTTTAGAAGTCAATAATGAGAAGCCAAGAGGAATTCAGAACATATCTACATGCTAGAATATACACATAATATGTGTACATATACACCTTATAGTTAGGCAGGTAGATTGGTAAATATGATACGATATGATATCTCAGAAAAATGCAAAACAGATCAGAAGCAATAAAAGAATAATAATAGAAGAAAATATTTTTTATTTAAAAGGAAAAAAAATCAATCTGCTAACTAAAATAGCTCACCAGTTGAGGGGGGAAAATGAATAAAAATAAAAACAAAATTAAAACCCCAAGTATAAAGCATAAACCCTAAATGGAAGTGAGAAGGGAAAGTACATTGATTGAAATGGATCCCAAATCATAGCAGCTCCATATTTTGACCATCGGCCACACATGTCTGAAAAGTCAGAAACTAGAAAAGTTGTAGGCAAAAGGTATGGTCCCACCCTCCACACCCAAGGCATTCTGTGCGAAGGCAAAGGAAAACCATTCTCAGCCAGGCTAAGGCTCAGAACAGATGCAATCTGTGTTCTCTTGCTGAGAAAATTACTCTAAGTCACTCTACCTGAGCAAAAGATAAATCAATATAAACAACTCAAGAACGAGGAAGTCGTGGTAATAAAGGATTGATGGTGTCCCTTTGGGTATTGTACTTCTTAGTCTGTATTGAGTTCTTTCCACTGCTTGACGAATAGTGGGGTATATGGCATGTGGCTAGCTCTTCCTTTTAAAAGGCAGAGACATCGCACTTGTAGAACAGGACAAATGGCCTTGTCCCCTCCCACCACCCCCAGAGGGAGAACCAGAGGAGAGCTCCATCAGAATATTTTCCTGCTTTCCATCTGCCTGAACTGCAGTCAGCAAGGGTCTAATCAGTCAGCCCCGGGAGTGAGCCTGGATCTTGGGCTGGCTTTTGCAACACACTGCACAGAGCTGTCTGTGTCCCACTGAAATGAGAAATGAAAAAGCAAGGGATGGATTCTATGGTTGCAGTTCTTTTTTTGTCGCTTATATTTTTGTCAATCAAAAAATAAGCTCTCTAGATAAAACTGATGCAATCATCACCTGATTTGTTTTCATTATCGCTTTCTCTTTCCCATGTCGTGAACAAATGAATACATCAGACAACGGGAACTTCATATGAAACTCGCCCTGATATGCATGTTGGAAGTCTCATTTCTTCACATTCTGGCCAAAGTTTTCTTGTAAAAAATCCTTTCTAATCACTGAGAAGAATTCTCAGTAGTTGGAAAAATGCGTATTTTTATCCAAAGCACTTATATATATCATACCAAAAGTAACTGATCTTTGATTTGAAAGTTTCCTAGTATTTTCAGTCCAGCTGGGACAAACTGCCTTCTGAATGGTGCTAATGAATTCAGTTGCATTCCTTCCTAAAGCACACACGTCACAAGCAGTCAGAGGCTGTATAATTACCAGGAGATAAAAGAGTTTGTGCAGCGAGAACATAGAAGAAAATCCTTATATAGTAAATCCCTTGCAAAAACAAGGGAAGCCCCAAAATCGCCCCTCACCAGTTGGGAAGGAATACAGACTCCCTGCTCCTTTATGATTCTCCCCTCAGCCCTTATTCTGTAATCGTCTCATAATCATGAAAATTTGGCATTTTAATTTTATCGCTAGGGGAAAAATGTGGATGTTGGCACTACGACAAGTATAACAGTATAAAAGGACAATTACCTTAGGCTCATACTCTTTTTTTTTCTTTTTGCAGATTTCCAAGAAAGACATAAATTTTCAAGGTCCATACAAAATTTGCAGGGGCTTCTTACACATAATCTTTCACTGCATTAAATGCACCCAAATATGTATGCTCTAAACTCAACTTTTTCTCTTGGAAGTCTCACACCAAATGCACTTTGAGCATCAGCTATGCGCCAGGTACTAACTAGGGTGACCACTGGGAAGCAGCGTGAGCTGGCAGTGACAAATGGCAGCTCTGAGCACAGGTAGTGTGGGTTCGAATCCCAGCTACTATTTGACAGCTTATATGACCTTGGATGTGTTCTTTATCTTCTCTGAATATGGTTTTCTCATTTATGAGATGAGGAACATACTAAGGTCAACTTTGGTGTTTGCAAGGATTACAGAAAAACATAAAATGTTCAGATTATGACTATATCCATTTCTCAGCAGCTATTTTCCACTACTTCAACAGTCAAAAGGAAGAAGGATACCCATATTTTAAGATTTCAGGAGTCCATATGGAAATTGCATAACTCAAAAGAAGCCACAGTTGGATATTCTAGTAATGATTCAGCTTTGCTATTTATGGACTCACTGAATCCAAGCTTCTTCAATGTTCCAACAATCCATTGTCTTCCCAACTGTACTCTTCACTCACCAACAGCAGATATTGGCTCCCATAAACACCGTGACCTGAGGATTGTAAACATGTCTGAGGCAATATTTAAAATGGCCACAAGCCATCCTGTCTTTTGGCTAGGAATTGCTCATGTTGTCAGGATTAGACCGTTGGCTCTACCATGTTCACATGACACACTCCAACTGTAGGATGTACAGCTAACCAAATAGCAAAACTATTAAATATTCTTGAAAAACTGAACAAACGAACAAATTGGCCATGTCACTCCTCTGGGACATGGCCGATTTGTTAAAAAAGTTTCAGGGACACCAGTCTAACTTGCTATTCACGTAAACACTTTGAAAGTTTCCATTACCTGGGAAGAAGGACACCTTGAACTGAGATGGCTTATTTTAATGGACTCTTACTTTGTGTACTTATTCAGACAGAATTGAAGATTTAAACAATAGTTTCTCGAGACTGGCTCCAGCCAATTGTTAAATATTTGGGATTTTTACAAAATCCAGTTGTTGCAACTGTTAGCTTGAAATTGGTCATGGTGGGGATATTTGCACCATGAAAATCAGTAAATACTACAAATTTCCACACCTAGAAAATCTGTTTACAAACATACAACTGAGCTTTAGTATTTTCCACTACAGAAAGTTCTGAACTGAGGTATATGTTCTGAACTACCTGGAGATGGATAGATAGATATAAATATATTTATATATAAATGCACATTTATATATAAATATGAAAATATAAATATATGCTATAGAAGCATATAATAAACATATTTATGTAAATATACATTTACCTGAAATCAAGATTTTTGGTTTCTATACAAAATCTAACGAATTTCACCCTCTACTGCAGGCTTGATGTGTATATTCTGGAAGAAAAAAATAAGTCACTATAAAACTGAAATGTGCATTGAAAGAAAGTATAAAAGCAAAAACATACCTGAAAGATAGTAAGGAAAGGAAAATTAAGAATAAGGTGTAGAAATGAAACCAAATAACTTATGTAATCTAATGGGCATCTTGCTGAGATAATAAAAGCATGCCAAGATCCATGATATTCAGCTAATCCTACCCCTATGGATGAGGTGGAAGGAGTGGAATGGGAAGTGGGCTAAAGAAACTTCAGAGAGTGTGATATAAGTAGATATACAAATTATTGAAGAAGAGAACTGTGTCTTACTGGTTTCTCTGCCCCTATTATTTATCACAATTCGTGGCATAGAGAAAATATTCAGAGCATGTTTCTGGACTATACAAGTGAGTAACTGAAGAGAATAGTAGTCATACAATCATAATCATAATATCTTTAATCTTATTGGTGTCCATAGGGATACTAATTAGATTATTTCAAATAAAGTAGATGACATCGCTGCTTTGTTTGGAGTCCTCCACTGGTTTTCCATCCCATCTAACATCACTTGCCCTGGCTTCAAACACCGTGGTGACTGTCACCTGCCTGCTTCTCACCTGCTCCTCTGCTGCCAGTCACTTGGCTCTGAGTTCCCTTTACCTTCTTCACTTTTGAGCATCTCCTTCCTGGCTCATATCCTCCAGGCATTGCACTCTTTCTTAAGACCTTGACTTGGCTCACTCCTTGCCTCATGCCAGAATGATGGACATCTCTTCTGAAAAAGTTCTCTAGCCAAAACTACTAAAAAGGGAACTACCTTCACCTCAACAATGTCTGATGTCCTTCACCTGTTTTATTTTCTAGATAGTACTCAGCACTTTCTATTATGTCTTTTTGAGTTATGTGTTAATCGTCTTCATCACTTTGAGGCTCAGTGAGGCTAGGATCTTTGTCTCTCTTGTGATCTACTGTCTCTTGGTGCCTGAATAATGCCTGACACAGTAGAAACTCATTAAATTTTCAGATATTTGATGAATGAATGAGTCAATGACTTTACTTAAAAAAAGCTTCAGAAGCAATTGGCCAATACAATATGAACTAAAGGAGTATCCTAATTTAGAGGAAATAAATAACTCTGCTACTTACTTCCCCAGGCAAGCTGAGGAGTACCCCCCCCCCCCATTAAATGTGACCACTGTACAGTCTGAATCTCCAGTTACCTTCCAGGTTCTGAAAGACAGTCACATGACATCTTCAGGTTCATTGTGCAGGCCACTGCAACTTAACATGTCTAAAAGCTAACTGAATACACTATTCTGATCTCAGTTCATGACATTGACACGTCAGAAACCTTAGACTTCATAATTTATTTTTCAAACTGCCACCTTGGATACATTATTCTAAAATGAGAGTAACAGTATCATGTCCCTGATAGATAGAAATCCTCTGGTTCTTGTAGGTTAATGCTCAGACCCCTTAGGATGGCATCCAAGCTATGGCTTTGACTTAGACCATCTTTTCCAATTTCATTCCCAACCTTATACCTCCTGCCAATTCTGACTTTCAGTGTCTTGGATCCTTCACGTTTATTCTGGCCACCATCTTTCTACCTTCCACAACCACTGATTAGGTTGCCTTACCTCTCTCTGCCTGGCTTACGAACAGTTCTTCCCGTGGCTCCAACATCGCCTCCGATGGGAAGCCTTTCCTGACAACCACGAAGCTGATTTATTTGCCTTCTCTTGATATGTCCTTTGGAAAGACTATATGGGCTCCTGTTTCTAGCAGAGTTTTCCTCTTGAAAAAGCTCCAATACAAGTGTTAATCTCCAGAGTACACATATTTAACCCCTATCACTGAATGGCTGAGTATATAAGGAAATTCTTTGCAAATTCTGAGAAGAGAGGGCCAAAGGCCTAATTAATTTTTCAACACTGAAGTCTGAGTTTTACAATTTGTCCCATTTTTATGGTAATAAATTTCTCTAAAACAAGCAAGGCCTGGCGACTGGGCAAAGGGCCAGCAACTCTCACTTGGCAAAGAGTTCTCTTGACTCAGGCTATGTATATTTGGAGAACAATGCCACAGGTCAGATGTCAACATTAGCCCAATTCTCTTCTAATAGAGAATGTGGGTCTTCCGTTTGTGCTATCTGCCAAGAGATAGCTATGGATACATCTCTGGCTTTCATTCTATCCTCGACAAGTATTTTGGTTCTGAGTTCCTTTCAGTACTTTGAAGTTCAATGCATGGACTTGTAGAACTGGTCATTTTGGAATAATAACCTTAGCAGTTACTTGTACTTTTGCTTCAGATAAGCAAAACCCATACCTCCCATACCAATTTATAGTTTGTTTTCATCTTTTATCAAATCCTAGCTGCTCAGAGGTAATCTAAATATCTGTAGTGCTTTCTATTTCTATTCTGGAGTAAAAAAAAAAAAAAATTAGGTATCAGTGTTCCAAGCAGTCAGACTTGCATTTGTGAGTTGCAGTTGAGAATAGAACTAATTGCTGCCCTATTTCTAAGGCATGTGCTGTGCACCCCTTTCTTGTTTGCGTGGCTGTCTGGATTAAAGTCCACATTGGGGTGCTGGTATGAGGAAGAGGATGCTATTTCCCTAAGCTGCTGGAAAGCAAAAATTTCCCTTTTTTCCCCCAAGTATAATTGTATATTCCTGTGTAACCACAAAGTTAGCCTTTTAAAAATGACATAATGCATTATCTTGCAGTTTAGGTTAGAGGTCTGGGCATAACACAGCTAGATTCTCTGTTCTTGACCTCACCTGGCTGAAATGAGGTATCAGCAAGGCTGGAGTTCACCTTTGAGGCATAATTTCTCTTCTAAACTCACTGTTTGTTGGAGGACTTCATTTCCTTATGGTTGTTAGACTGAAATCCCCATTCCCTTGCTGGCTGTTAGACAGGGGCCACTTTCAGATCCTAGAGAGTCTGCCACATTTCTTGTCTTATGACTCCTCCATTTTCAGGCCAGCAGTGATGACTTGAATCTTTCTTGTGCTCCCAATCTCTGACTTTGAGTCGCTAGAAAAAATATTCCTGCACAGTTCAATGAGGAGGTCAGGCTCACTCAGATAACTTCCCTATCAGTTGATTTGGAACTTTGACCACATCTGCAAATGCTTTCCCAGTAAGCACATATATTAGTGTTTGATTTAATGACTTGGAGTAGGAGTATGTAAACCAAGGGCCAGAATTCCTAGGAAAGGGTACACCTTAGAATTCTGCCTCCGACACCTCCTCAGAGTACTCAAGAAACTGTATCTCAAAGAGAGCATTTCTTTTCTGATTCACCCTGAGTTTGCATATAGTTAGTATTTTTCTGCACATCTTTGCCTGGAAATCCTGCAGGCTTCTTAGAACGTATGTTTTCCTTTTGTAGTATATGGTAGAATAGAGGAAAAGAATTTGGAGAAAGAGACAAATCAGATAGAGCAGAAGCACATTGGAACCAATAAAGAATGCTGATTGTACCCATGTTACAGTGAGATATCATGACAGGGTTTTAGGTAAGTGAAATATGATAGGATGTGTTGGGAAGGTGAAGGAATGGATGTGAAAAGATCCATGCAGAATGGTTGCAGTGTTCAAGTGGAAAACAGTGGTGGCCTGAACTACAGTAGTGTCAGTGGGGTGCGAAGGATGCCTCTACCCTGGTAAAGACTAAGTAGACATGCTGGGCATCCTCTGATCTTCTCTTTCAGGTTGCTTAATACATTATTTTGGAAATATCACTCAGCTTCTCACTCTTTCTTCTCTGGAAAGAGAGACTTAAACTATTTTATAACATTGTGTCGCCTGCATAGTGCCTGGCACTTAGTAGATGATCAATAAATGCTTGTGATTCAATAATTGAGTTCTGTATACCTCAGTGAATCTCAGCACCACATTCAGCACGCCCCCCCCCCAAACCCGCCCTTTGGAAGTCTTTGCTGGACTTGTTCTTGCTCTCCCTGCCTCAGTTCAGAGAATGACACAACAGCAGGTCAGAGGGCTAGTCTACCCACTCAAATTGGACTTCCCACCTCTCAGCTCATCTTGGCTTTGGTCAGTGGCTGAGATTGGATATCCTCATCATGCCATAGATTGAACTCAATATTCACTCTCTCCCCCTACCCAAGAGACTGTAACAAAACCCACTTTGACTCCATATTCCTGATCCTCCATCTCCTCTTCTCTAAAGTGTGGTCAGCCTTGGTCACACTGCCATTTCTGGCCTTCTCGACCAGTTCACCAGAGCATGAAGACAGGAGCTCCCACAGCCCTAGAGTCACTGGGAGAGAACATTGCATTTAATATAGATTTGGATCCTCTCCAGATCCAGGATCCCAAAACCCCTCAGGGTGGGGGGTCTGATGAGTCTTGTTCAAATGCTTCCAGTCTCCCCAAATCCATCTTCAGCACACCTGCTGTTCTCTGCTGGGAAAGTTCTGTGGAGATTATTTTACTCGTGGGGTTTACAGACCTCACTCAGATTTTGCTTTCAGTCCTTTTAGAGAATAAGCCGGTTGCTCCCGTACCCTCCTCGCCCCTTTGAATGAGGGTCTAGGGAACTGTTTGTGTTTTGTTACTAAGACTGTTGTTGAACTTGAGGCTCCAGCAACAACAAGACCCTCTTGAGTCCCGGCAACCAAATCCCACATGGCCTCACTCTGTTGGTTTTGTCCTCTTCATCCCGGTCCCTTGTGGACAATTCAAAAAATTAGGAAATTACAAAAATAGAGACTGAAAAAGACCTAGAAATGCTTAATAAGGAAAAATGCTTAATAAGGGAATTTGAACTGAAGACACACGAGGACTATAAATAATTAACATCCCTTCTTTTTCTGTCTTGCCACACATAGTAGTTGCTAAATGAACGTTCACTTATTTCCTCAGATGGATTTGAGGCGGGGGAAAACACTATGGATTGAAAGACAATTTATATTCCTTAAATGACTGGAAATCTGATGGAGGACGGATCCAAGATCCTCCTCACTGGAATTTTTCTTGTATCCCTCCATCCTGTTTAATCTCTCTGCTCTGGACCCATAGATTTTTTATTCCCATCCCCAGAAGGAGGAGGGATGTTGTCTGAATGAGGTGGCAGATCCTCCCTTTCTTCCAGTTAATATGATCCTCTCCTCCTCGTGTGAAATATCACCCTTATAAACATTTTACTAGCAGGTTTATTTGAAAAGGAGAAACCCTTTTCAGTAGAAGAGATGAAGCCCTGGTTCTGATTTTCTCCATGAATGTTCTGAATCAGCCAAAAGGATACCTATACCCAATAGACATCAAGAATGGAAAAGAATGGAATTTCCTATAAACTTGTGTAAGGCAAAAAGCAAAGACGGGCTGTATCTTCAGTGTGACCACAACTTTCACTTTAAATAAGTTTTACTTAAATCACAGTGTTTGAAATTTACATCCAGGGTCTGCCAGACTTTAAGGCTTTCTGCTTTTATAGAAAAGATAGTTCCTTCCTAACTGGCTCACAGGGGACAACGGGAGGCATCTGGGCACCATGTGAGGCAGAAACACCCTTTAATGTCACCTCTCCTGGGCTGAGAAGCCAGCCCTGCACTCTGGCCTGGGTCTCGACTTCACCTTCTTGGCTTTCAGCTAAAGAAACAGTGATCATAAACTGTTCTCAGCCTGTGTCCTAAAAAAAGGCTGTAAGATTTTTGTGATAGGAGAGATATCTTATTCAATCTTGTTCCCATTGGATAGGACCCTGGTACAAAGACACAGGGTTGGGGGTGAGTGGAGTCTGTAGAACATGCTGAAATAGGAAATATGAAAGTAAAAAAAGATTCAAAACCAAACTGAACTATAACCACCCTTCAATCTCCAGCAAGGCACGGGTGCTCATCCCCTTCTTTAAGAACAAACCAGCAGAGCTAAGGGTGGCTGATGTAGTTAAGCCATAAAATCTGTGCTGGTATCCTTGTCACTAGATGTATCCCAAGCTCAGAGAAGGCCACCAGATCATCATCACCTTTTCCACACCGGAATAGGGGCCTTGAGAGCTGTGAACCTGCTAATTACAAGCTCAGAGAGCATCAGAGAGAAGTGATAATGATGTATGAAAAGTAATTGTTCATTTAGTGAACAAATTAGACCCTTCACATATTTTGTTAATTTTTGCAGCTTAATCTAAGAGTTGAGGCTGAGAGGTTTGGTTGACATTTTATACATCAAAGTCACGCCCAATTTTCATCATACAGAACAGCATCATTATTGTGTATTACAGACAGGTTCTCAAGTGCACAGAAAGACTCTGGACGCCTCTCCTCAATTACTGAGCAAAACCTTCACCTGTGAAGAGTAGCGCTGAGCTTGATGTAATACAAGTATATTGTAGAGTCCAGGCATGGTACAGAGATTCTTTTTGTTTTTGTTTTTTTTTAACTTTTTACTTTATTTTTTTCTTACTTTAAATGATTTGATTTGCCCAGCTACCCTGCTCCCACACCCAACTACCCACATTTAATTTAGAGATGAGAAAATGAAAACTCAGAGAGTTTTAATAATTTGTCCTAGATACTAGGCTTAGGTTCTAGCAAAGCTGGTATTTGAAATTAGGTTGATCTGCTTTCGAAGCCCATTCTCAATTGAAACTTAATGGGGCTGTGCTTCTAGATTCCTGAGCAAAGACAAAGAAAAATGATCTGGGGATGAGAATGTGGGAAGCCTTTGCGGCCTCAAAATCTTGGTCCTCCCTAGGATGTGAGACGCTGCTTATTAGCACATCATGACTTCAGCATCCACAAACCCAAGGTATGTGGTGCAAACTAGTATTCCTCTGTGTACAGTGATGGAAAAATCTATATGGAAATTGATAGAATCAGTAGAATCAGTAGAACTGATTTTAAATGCAAGAGGATCCTGAAATGAAAATAATGATCTCCTTCTCCTCCCTTTTATCTTTCTCCTTCCTTCTCTTTCCCCAATTTTCCATCCCCCTTTCCCCCTCCTTCTCTAATTCTCTGCATACCTGGTAGCTCTCTTCAAATTGGTTATATTCTGTCCCACCGCTAACATCCTTTCTTTATTTGGAAATAGAGAAGCAGAAATGGCTACCCAAAGCTCCAGACTTATGACAGGCCAGCATTGCAGTGACAGAAGACAGAGGCTCTTTCGTTTTGCCAGTGTGAATATGTAGTATCTTCTAGAATGATCCTGATGGGTCCTTTGGGATCATAGGTTCATTCCATGTGCGGATCTCTATAAGCGAGGTTCCCCCCTGATGGTGGCCCACTCTGATGGCCTGATGCACTGGAAAAATGTGAGCTTCCATCCTTATCAGAGCCACAGGGGACAGGGCAAATGTTATTTCTTAGGATGGGAAGAAACCTGTTATCATAAAAGGAGAGGGGTGGTTCAAGTGAGATAATTGATAGTCACAAAGATTTGTTTTGAGCCAAATCTGATTTTCTAGAGGCAGGTGTAGTCTCTGATTTCCAAAACAATTCTAAGTTAGGAATTATTCTCTGAAATCTCCAATTTTAATATCATCTTCTTAAAACCAATGGCACAATGCTGACATATAAACTGGTATGGAAATCTCTCATGATTTGGTTAATGGTAGTTTTAATAACTATGAAAATGATACCATTTACTGAGCACCCACCACATGGTGATGAACTTAGACTCTGAAGTCACAGATAGGTAGACTGGTTTCACACTAAGACCCCACTTGCAAGTCGGGGGGACATAGCCCAGAACTTCCATTTCCTCCTTTGCAGTATGAGCATTTGTCTCAGAGCACCTTAGTGATATTTAGTTAGAAACATGTCTATAAAGCATTGGGGACACGGGGCTCAGCACATGTTCAATATGTAGC
This sequence comes from Spermophilus citellus, assembly GCF_964194105.1. Lineage (NCBI taxonomy): Eukaryota > Metazoa > Chordata > Mammalia > Rodentia > Sciuridae > Spermophilus > Spermophilus citellus. The sequence goes on from NC_138185.1 coordinate 19,179,028, forward strand.
TACTGTTTTCATGTTCCCTTCATGGCTGGAGACATTTTATTTGACCTTCAACAACTAACTAATGGGGAAAAGATTGTCTTGGTTTCTTTCACAAATTAAGAAGTAGAGTCTTAGAAAGATTTGACTAATTTATTCAAAGACTCATAACTCATCAGGGGTAGCCAGAGACTGGGAGATGTTCCTTAGAATTCGAAGTGTTATTTGATCACCAATGATTCACTGTCAGCATTGGACAAAATGTTGTGCTAGATTCTGATGAGGAATAAGACATTGGAAGCCGATTCTACACCTGAACATTGGCAGCCGAGGTGGACATTGGGAGACCCAGTGGTATCCTGTTGTTTGTCTCAATGATCATTCATCTTATTAATCTATCATCTTGCAGATAACATGGAGTACTTTTTGAACTCCTGCTCATACACTCCTGGGATGCAATGAAGTTGCTGTCTAGTGTTATTATTTCTGTAACATGCCATGAACATTTTGTAGGGTGAGCGGACTGAGAGGCCTGCACCTTTCTGCCAGCGGGCAGCTTCTCAAGGTTACCCAGTTGAGGGTAACAATGCCACAGAAAATAATTTTCGCTTGTTGAAGTGCTGAGAATGGGCCAGGCCGCCTCTGTCTTCCCCGTGTTGCTGCTGTGCCATCCCAAGCTGAATGTTCCCATCTGTGTTATTCTATTAACTGAGAAGGAAGGAATCTGTGCGTGAACTTGTCACATCTTGTGACCTGTTGCACACTGAGATGGGAAGTGGTGGCCGAACAAACAACATTCTTTTTCTCAGAGCCTTTCACGCCTGTGGAGGAAAATAAGAAGATGGTATTTTCATGTTCTGACTGCATGAAACTCACGGGTGCTATCCCTAAAATCGGACAGGGCCTCTGAAGCTGCACCTTATGGAGAACTGAGGGGAAAGGGTGGCAGAACCTCAAAGGAAATTTCCCGTCTCTGCCAAAGCTCCAGATGGAAGACCTTCCCATGGAAATACTTGCTGGAGATGCTTTGCTGACACGGAGCGCTGCCAAGGACAGGGCCTCTCTGGTGGGGCTGCTCTTACTCGTTTTCATGGGAGAATGCAAGGCTGAGGGGGTGGCAAAGGCCCCCAAAGAATATGCCTTGGTGGAAGGGCCCTGTGGGAACCCTGCTTAAAGAATCTCAGGGGAAGTTCTGACCACAAGCTGATGGTGACAACTGGCTCCTTGCACATGGATTTTTTAAAGCAACGTGGCAGAACATTTATGGTGTCTTTCGTCCATGTTTCCTTTGTACAAGGCTTTTACGGGAATCCAAGCTTGACTAAGTGTTAGATGCTGATTGAAAGCAAGAATATACTTGGGTATGAACTTCAAGAGAACTGGACTCCATCTCCATATTTCCTGATGGCGCCAGTTTGTACCAGTTTGCCTTGGCAGAAACTCAGTTAGAAGAGGAGAGACAGAAATAAAATAGAAAAGAAAAAAAAAATTAAAAAAAAAAACATAAATTCTTTTTTTTTTCTTTCCCAAATTCAACTAAATTATACCCCCTAAAACTGGCAGAGACTAAAAACAATCACAGGCTGTCTCTGCAGGACCCATCTCACGGGTTGCCTTGTCAAGACTAAGAGTAGATTCTGAAGGCCCCGAAGTTTTGCCCAGAAGAAGGGGCTCCCTGCCAAGTCAGACTACCATCAACAGGCATTATCTGCTTCCTACTTCCCGTGTCCTCTCAAAAAAAGAAACACTTTGCTCCACGAAGACAAACACTGATTCCTGGATCTCACAGTCCCAGGGCATGTCATGACCCCTGAAACAATTTCCATCAGCAAGTATCCAAATATGCTGTTTTTCTCCTTGATTTCCTCTGTTTTTAGAATATGATTGCCCTTATAAGGAGACAGTGTTGGGCTCGTTCCAAGCACTCTGCTCTCTCCCTCACTATCACTAAGATTGCTGATGGGAATCAGTAAAGAGGGGCGAGCTGACAGGTTGGAATCCAAGAAGACTCTGACCCCAAGACTGGGATGCAAGTGATGCATGAGTCCCCCTGAAACACTCTGCACTGGATCCACAGATAACACCTGACTCTCAAATCACCTGAACACTTCTGTTGAAAGATTTATAAGATCCCAACAATGGCAACCATAGGAGTGAAACAAGATAGTCGTCCATACTCTTGTGCCCTTTCTTATATATAATGACCTCCATGATTAATGGTTTCCTTCGGCTCCAGGTAAGCAGGGACTCCAGATATGTTCATGGCACAGGCTGTGGTGATGGTTTTGTGGGTACAGACTTATCTAAACTTGATAAATTGTATACAGTGATTTGTAGTGTACTTTTGTCAATTGTACCTCAATAAAGTGATTCAAAAATATTTATTCAAAGAACATTCACCATGCACACTGTTCATAGAACACTGCAGTTGCCATTGGTAATATCCAAGTCATTACAATGCATGATGCTTCAGTGGGACTTATAGACTTAAATAAGTAAGTGTTTTCAATGGAATGTAATAAGGATATTAGATATCTACTAAGACCTTCCTATGAACCAACCCTCAAATAAATTAGAAAATTTAATCAACTGTGTGAAAGAGGTGCTGTTGTTATTCCCATTTGACTGATGAGGAGACTGAACTCCAGGAGGTTGGCTAAGTTTCTCCAGAGTATCCTCCTGGTAAGTGATGCTTCTCGCATGCTCACACAGGTGGTCCCACTCCAGAACATGTGTTCTTTCCATGGTACTGTAGTCTCCTGGGAAACTGGTGAAGGAGCAATAACTTGGGACAGAAGGTGAAGTAAAGACACACCCTCACACACTGCATTTTTCTTTCGTTTTCAGTCCCTGCATATCCAGGGCCCCAACCCCAACTCTCTTGCCTGAACCCCACGTTGCCTCCATGTTCAACCTTCCATTGCTCATCTGTACCCACAGGGCCCCAGCTCCAAGAAGCCAACACTGGTTACTCTCCCCCTAAATTTCTCTGTCCACCTAGACATTCTAGTACAGCAGAAGACCTCGCTTTCTCCTTGAAAAGGAAAATAGAGACTACCAGTTTTGGTCTGGTTCAAATCTAAAAAATCGATTATAGGCTGAAATGTCAAAAAAAAAAAAGAAGAAGAAAGAAAAACAAATACATGACCCTTTCTTCTGATGATGCATGGAAAGGTTGTCACTTATAACAAATATTCAGTAATTGCCTGTGTATTTATTAATTTCAGGTTATTTTTAAATCAACTAGAATACAAACTCCTCGTGGGTAAGGATGAAATCTCATTTATCACTACCACCCTAATACTTAGTACAGAACTGTAACTGTTGAATCTGTGAACGAATCTCTGCCTCCACCCTCATTTCCTCCGTGTCGGTTACCTACCTAATGGCTGTTAATTCTTCGTAATGCTTCGTGTGAGCCCGGTGTTTTTCCTAGGTCTGGTTGGTGCAGAGTTAAACAAGACACCTTACCCTTAAGAAGCTGGTAGTGTAGGAAAGACCAAGTGCTCTTCTCTTTTAAAATGTTCAGTCAAGCTCTGCTCTGGTGGAGGCCCCCAGTCTTTGTAATATCCGAACTCCTGCCTGGTCCACAGAATGCTCCTGTCCTTGCTTGTCCCTCCCACCTCATGGTTGAATGTGGGCATTTCCTCTGGTTGAATGTGGGCAAGCGACATTGGTAGGACTCTGAAGCTTATTCTCCACGTTGGGTCTTCGCAGTGGTGGATGCTGCATTTCTGAGTTCACCTTGACTGATCTTCACCTGCCTCACCCATTTGGTCCTTCATTCCACAGCCTTAACATCATCTGCCTAGAGTAGCCTTTCCAGGTGGCCTCACTAAAGTGGTCCTCTACTCTGTGCTACTCTGTGTCACCAACACAAGAGATGAAAAACTAAACTGTTGACTAAATAAGCCTCCACCTAAGGTACTGGAAATAGTCTTCTCTTCTAATTCCACAGCAGGTTAAAGTGGTGAGCTTTGTTTGTTTGTTTTAATTTTCAGGAATCCATTTGCTATGTTTTCTCTGTTATTTTTATGGCTTTATTGCATTGTATTCTGAGCTGGTTTTTGAAGCCCTATTTATGTTGCTCAGAAATTAGAGGAAGATTTTTTTTTTATCAATAAAGACCGGGTAAATAAACTATATTACTTCCATAAAATAGAGCACTCTGCAGTCATTAAAATGCTAATATATGCCTTTACTTATTGATATGGAAAGGCTGCCATAACATATTATTGATTTTAAAACATTTTATTAGATGTTATCTACAAGTTCACCAAAATTATACTAATGTTTTCTGAGAAAGATGTTCAACAGAACGAAGGCGAGTGTCTCTTCTTGGTTGTATGGTTTTTACGTGATTTTAAGTATTATTTGTGTTTTCTCTGTAGAGAAACATGCTTTTAGTTTTTATACAATATTTCACTCCCTGGAAAAATATTTTCACTTGAAAAAACAGTTGAATGAACAAGAAACAGAGACTAACAAAAATATGGTTTACTGTGCTTGAAAAATTTCATGGATATCCGTCACCCACTGCTGCTGGGTCTGAAACTCCGTGATCCCTGCAGGTCTTCCTCACATCTCCACCTCTTCTTCAGGCTTACCTTCAACAGTGCCCTGCCCTTGGGGTCCCAAGTCCAGATCTCATACTCCTTTGTATTTCTGTAAGCCTGGGATGCCTGGTCACAGTCTCATCCTCTTCATTTTTATAGAGATTCCTTTTGCCAATAGCGCCCCTCTCCACCTGCCCTTCAGGGTCATACCTGCACATCTTTGAGGACTCAGCGTTACACCCCTCCCCCTCCAACACTTTTAAACTGGGACCATGACTGTGTCAAGGCTTGGCACTTTCTTCATCCCTCTTTCTGGTCATCCACCTGTTCAAATTCATGTTCTGTCTACTAGCAGGTTCTGGTAATTAAAATGTGCCTACGAATTGCTGGAAAGCATCCAGGCCCTTCTTCACTGCAGCACTGCAAATAGAATCATTACCAGTATTTGAAGGCATGATATGTTTAGAAGGGGCTGGGGATGTGGCTCAGTGGTAGGGCCCTTGCCTGGCATGTATGAGGCCTTCAATGCCAGACACTGAAACCAAAAGAAAAGAAAAACAAAAGAAAGAAAGAAAAAGGAAAAAAAAACTGCTGTATGTTTGTGTTTCCCAACTTTGCTCCGCTAGGTAGTTTCTAGCTGAGCAGGACTCAGACCCAGCCAAATCGGCTCTCAATTCTGTGCTCTTAACCATGAACCTTTGCTGGAAAATGACCATTTTTCCACTCCAGGGACATGTTACACTGGGACGGGTGGAAGCCAGGCAAAGCTCTAGAATGGTTGAGGTCCTTCTAGAGAATGAAGGAAAATGCACTTTTTTTTACCAACCTCACACTGACATATCTTAAAAAACTAACAAATCTTTGACTTGCTAATACTTACCTGTATTTTTATCCTAACAGGGTTGAAACCTCTGTTTTACAATCTTTTTTTTTCTTTCCTGTAATTTTCTTTTAGTCTAGCATGGACCCAAGCCCTAAAAGATGAGGGGTAACTGGGGAAGTGGGGAAGGGGGATGGAGATGAAATCTCCAAGCTGCCACACATAGAACTTTCTCTTTTTCCACCCTCTTTGAGACCACAATACCAACCAAGAGGAGGCTGGCAACGTTCCAAGTCTAACAGGGTCCTAGAGTGGGAGCCCAACATGTGTGCATCCTGAATATTCAGACTTGTCCGGGAATGCTTGGAGGGTCAGCCAGGCAGGCAGGATATGCGCCAAGGAGCCTGGTGGGTGGGATTCCAATCTATCTGATGATCCTCTCCCCTACCTGGCCCATAGCCCTGCTAGTGCAGCCATACTATTCTGTTGCAGGTTTTAACTTGCCCATTGATTCTTTATTCAATGCTAAATCCACTGAGGTCTTCAAAGTCGTCTTCTTTATTAGTGCAGACTCTAATTAGTATAGCAGAGTGGTATTCATCCAACACCCAGAAGAGGTCCTGATCCATAGAACACACACAATAAATATGCCTAAAATAAATGTGTGAATGAATGAATGAGTGGTAGGGAGCTGAAAGATGACATGTGACCTAAGGAGGTGGTTTTCTTTGTAAAGGAATGGCCATCTAAATGAAACAAGCATGGTGAATTATTTCAATAGCAGCTTGGCTATTTCTGACTTTAAGGACATGTGACAATATAAACTAGAAGAAAAACATGCATTCAACAAATGTTATTATGAATCTCCATAATCAGGAATAACATTGTCTAATCCTGCTATTAAACAGGATATGAATATGAATGGGAGGGTGCCCAGATAGAGCAATGAAGAGAGAAGTCAAGCCGTGACATAGTGTAACTCCATGGTAGAATGCTTCTCTAGCATGCACCAGGCCTTGGGTTTCATTCTTAGCACTTAAAAAAAAGCATTAAACATTTCCATTAAAATTTAACACTATTTCCCCAATAATATGTAACAAGAGAACTTGGAGTGAGTTTTCTCACTGGTTGTGTGACCACTTACAAACACTAAAGAATAGAAACAAGGAAAAGCTATAACATATTCTGGAAGCCATTATAGAGGGAAACATTCCTGAACTAACCCAGGAACCCATGTAACCAGAGATGGAGTAGGAGTCCACACAGAGGGTCACTGGAGAAGGGAGGAGAAGGTGTGCCCCTGATGAAAAGGAGTTTTAAAAAATAATGTCTCTGCTATGCACTAGCTGTGTGATGTCGGGCATGAGACTCAGTTCATTCATCAGTGAAGGAGAGTCCTCCTTGAATGTTGTTGTAAGATAAAATGATATAAAGCGTGCAAAGCAATCTGCATGGTTGAGTATGTTGATGATTACAGTAGACAGGATGGTGATGAAGATGATGTTAAGAGGAGGTAAACACAGTGCAAAGCTTCTCAGAAATACTTCATTCTGATCAGAGTAGGAAAATCTTGAGTAGGGTGATCTCAGTTTAGGTATGTGGTGATAAGCCAAAGATTGGTTGTTTTACACTGAGTCTAACAATGCAAAGGTATTTGCAGACTGTTGTAATTAGGAGAAAATTAATCATGGCGTATTTACCCAAATGTACTTATCACTGCTGTCAGCATCAGAGTCAGCTCATTTGTTCATATGGAAAGGCCCTGACAGGATGGACACTGGTACAGGGGATGACACACACTTGTTCCTTCCAGAGTGAGTTCTGTGAATGAATTCCTCTAAAAGTCTGTGCAAGGGTTAAGTGTGGAAAGATGTTCAGTAGAACAAGGAATTGAAAGCAGTTCCCCTAAAGTTCTCTGTGAAGGTAGAAGAAACCAATATTCCCAAGAGCTTACTTATAACATGATAACCCAGACAGTCTCCATGAGTCTTTCAAGAGTTGGCCATTTCTAGAGAAAGACTTTGAGATCTTTCTACAAAAGGCTGTATGCTTGCAGGTGAGGGTACATCTACAGGGCTGAACGCAAAACATCACCAATGAAGTGTTACTATAGGATAAGATAGGAAAGAGAAATAATTTCCTATCCTTATGGAAACCACATCCTCAGGCAAATAAAATTATTTGCAGGGGAAGTGTTCTGTTATTCAGAAGGGGAAAAAAATCAGAAACACAGCTGGCCAGGTGAGCATTCATTATCTAGGTATAGTGTACGTGTTTGGTATATTCTTGTCATAGTAATAAAAGCTTTATTTATGCTTATTTATATTTGTCTATTTGACATGTCTAGTTGAGAGTAATACGTATGTATCTCAGACCAAAATTTTTCTTTGAACTTCCAAAAGATTAGTTTACATATCTATTTTATTCTGTTGCTGAGCATAGAAAAATAGAGTTATTTATCCATAATAGAATGTAACTCCAGATAAATTAACTTTCCAATCCAGTATTCTACTCGGTCTGATAGTCATACTGATACTGGTTGTCTTTACGTATGTATTTCTGATATACACTTTCTGGATAATTTATCTTTAAGCTTTCTGAGACACTTTTAGCAAATTGTACTTTCCAAGAGGTGTACTATTTTTTTTTTTTGCATCTGAACTGACATTTCCTTAATATTAAAAGGTGGTATTACACTAATTTACATTTGTATTTCCTTCTGTGAAATATGTGTGACCTTATTTTGTGTTTTCTGTATTTTACGTTTTCCTATCATTTCCCCTATTTCCTGCCTTTTGTTAAATGAACTCTGCTTTGGTTTCTTTAATCTTCTGCAGTAATTTGGGAGGAATCATCCTGTTTTTTATTTTTACTAAATTTTACAGAATAACCTTCTTGATCTGATATTCCTCTAATCATCAAGGTCACCAAGAGACAATAGTTTTTGACTCTGTCTTATTTTAGTTGAGAATTAGCACACTTTATTTTTCACTTCTTCACAGGATTTCATAGTGTTACATGCAGTTTTGCAAAACTGTTAAATATTTCCCAAGTATTTTATATTTTGAGTTTCATTTATTTTAAGATTTAGAAAACTCTCCCTTTGGTTTCTTTTGGAAACATGCTTAGCTTTGTTCTCATTAATTTCCACTGTAATTGTTCTTGTTCAGTTGTCTTTCTGTGAACCTCTCTTGTGGGTTGTTTCTCCAGTGCAGTATCCTGGGGGCTTGCTGTGTGTCCTTTTATACCTTTCTCTATAGTCCCTAGGAGATGGGCCTGTGTGTGGTCATCACCACTGTGCTGATGACCACTGAATCTCTGTTCTCAGATCAGATTTACCTTCTGACAAGGAGATTTGTGTAACCAAATACCAACTGAATATCTTCTTTAATGTCTCAAAGACACACAAAGAACTTCAACGGAAACGTTTATAGACATATAACATTTATTTACTATCTCTTGAGGTCAGGGGTATATGATGTGGAGATATAGCCCATAATAAAAAGTGTGACATGCCTAGAGAGGTACCTCACATCACATCACTCAATCCCAATTTTTAAAAAGTTTTATTGTTTTATTGGCTCATAATAATTGCACAAGTTTATGGGATACCATGAGATGTTTAGTACATGCATATGTTTGTGAAGACTTGCCTGTCCAATTCTAAAAGTTGGGGAATGGCCATGGAAAAGTTAAGAAACTCATTCATATCTCAGTTTGGGACTTAAAATCCCTTGAATTTTCTATTTTATCCACATTGAAATTTTGCTTTTGGGCTTGATTTACTTTATTTTACAGATGGATCTCACCCTTCCCCTTTGGGTCATCATTCTGGGCTGTCCACTCCATCCTGAGGCTATTTCCAGGTCGGATTCTGCAGGAAGTAACTGTGAGGGGGTGGGGGGGCTGACCCCTAGAGTTGGCCAGGGGACCAGCTCCACTGTGTGCTGGGGTGGGGGGCTCTCCTGCACCCCCACCTCTTCTGGTGCCAGGATTTTAAGATTACTGGGAGCAGCCATGGGCTTCTGCCTAAGAGATTTCTTGGCACTCAGAACTGGTTTTCTTCCACTCCTTCCCATTTTACCTCAGAAGGTGGGTGAAACTAGAACAGTACAGATTTTTATAAAAATGGATCCCTGTGTTTGAGAGCCATGTGCACATTTTCGGTTTGCTTTAAGTTATGGTGGATTCTTCCACTGGCCTTGCTTGTCTCCAGCTGGGTTTCTTATTTCTGACACTTGAGGCCAACCCAAGATGGCAGAGTGGTCAAAAGATTAAGCTAAGGCGCTCTCAAGTTCTCTCGTAAACGGGATGTAATGTGGAACTTTCCTCCACCTATACTTTGGGTGGTACAGAATGCCTACATTCCTGTAGTCCTGCTTCTGAAGACCAAGGCAAACAAATTGTCCTTTGAATGTCTCAAAAGCTCTTTTTTTTTTCTTGTAATGCCAAACGCAATATTTTTTTGAAAAGACTACACCAGAAGTTTCCCAGCTGAGAAAACAGGCTTGTGAAAAATGGTTTCAGAAAATGTAATAAACCATGCAAAAGTTGTTCAGGGTGTGTTTAAAATGAACATCTGGATATGAACTGCTAAATTACCTCCTGTCCCCTCCTCCTTCTCCTCACAGCTGTTTGAAAGAGTCCTGAGGGCAGGAAAACAGGTCAGTGGACCAAATTACACCTCCCCCTCCCCCACCTTCCAGTCCCTTTTGCACCTATGCAAGGAATCTAGCTCACATATGTGTTTAATAAGTGGGCACAAATACAAGAAAAAATTATCTCAATTCCTGTTGACTTTCTGCAGCAACACCAAAGGAAAATAAACTCCGGATTTTAAAATTTCTCAAACAAAACTTATGGTTCTAATAAAATATTGCTTTAAAGTTGCTTTTTTTTCAATATCGAGAACTGAACAAACCACTCATTTCTTTTCGTTTCTTAAGAATGAAGGATTATTACGTCACACTTTCCCCAAAGTGAAGGAAAAACAGTTCCCAAGGCTTTGCCTTTTAACTCATAATTGAGAAACATAAGCAGTTCTGTATGTTGTTACTGAATTTCCCATTGTATCTGTGTATTGCCAACCCCTTCTGTGGCCACTGTTACATGCACACATGGAAGGAAGGCATCTACTAGTTTGGTTCTTCAGAAAAGAACAAGTGATATAAGCCAGCCTCAGAAAATCAAGGGTGGAATGTTGTCTCTCATATGTGGAAGCTAGACCAAAATCAGGGGGGAAGGGAGGAGTCTCACATAAAAATAGAAGGGAAATCAGTGGAGCAGAGGAACTGAGAGAGAGGGAAAGGAGATACCAAAAGGGGAAAATGGTGGAATGAAATTGATCCACTTATGCTCTGTACATATATGAATATACTGCAGTGAAGTCCACCTTTATGCATCTCTATAAAACACTAATTTAAAAAAAAAAGAATTAAACAGAAGGAAGACCAGTAGAGTAGAGAAAGGGGATTAGGGGAAGAAGAGGTCAAGAGGAAATACTGGGGCACTAAAGTGGAGCCAATTATATCCCATGCATATGTAGATTATGTCAAAATGAACCCTAATATTGTGTATGACTTTAATGCACTAATTAAAATATTAAAAAATGAACAAGTTGACATTTCCGAGATCTTCATGAAGTTATCATTGTTCACATCTAACTCCGAAAATCTAAAATAATGACCTCATATCAGAAGGCCACGTGAGCAAGTCTTGGGGAGACGTGATGGGCATTTTCTCACCTGACAGGAGGCTGGCTCTTCAACTCTGCGCTGTCTCAGGACACACTGGGGCCCGCGAAGGAGAGAAGACTCAGTACTCAACACACTCCCTCTCATCTTGTGTCAAGCATTCATCCCTTCTACTAGCTTCTCAGCTTTTCTGGAACAGGATCCGTGTCCCATTGATGCCTGGATTCTGGTGCTCCACCATCAACAGTACATTAGACACACTTGAATTCATGGATAAAGAACTGACTGAAAGACTGAATGATGTTTTAGCACCAATTTCAATTCTAAGTCCTTCTAATTGGCTGGAGGGAGATTCCTTTCATATGCCAGGACTACATCTCCTTGTATATCTCCCATGCTGTCCTCAGACATGCCCCAATCCTCACTAGGACCAAGGACCTTGATTGCTGCCTCACAGCTGCATCTTTCTAAAATCCTGAGGAAGGACAGGAAAGACTGGTGTCAATTGTCAAGCCACTCAAGGTCAAAATCCTCAGAGGATCTTATATGTCCGATTTTGTTTCTGGAGTTTTTGTCCTCAATTACCCTATAACAATGCAATTTGGGGAGAGACGCTTTAAATAGAAAAAGGATGCTCTTAGGTTTTTGATTCTTCACATGTTTATACACATATGAAAAGTTGAGCAGAGGGAGATTGAGCTAGGAGAGGTCACACAACGGGAGAAGACACTCGAAGGGGGAGAAGATGCTTCTCCCTAAGCCAGCATCCTGCTTCCTGAGCTGTATTCCTTCTCACCACCCTAAACTGGGACTTCCTCAGAGCTTCTTTGGCCCATATTAGATCATACCCCATCTGGTCTTTCTCACTATGGAATAACTAGTATGACCACAGTAACTCCATAACTGATTATCCAAAAAGACAATTGTGGGGGGTGAGATGGGGGCCCTGTTTTTAATACTGGAACCATAACCAGTCTAAACTGGATGGTCACTAGGAACTCAAGCGGCTCATTCATCTAACTTAGAACCTTCATCTTGCTGACTTGGACCACACAGATTTCTGTTTCTTTCAAGTTCTTTCAGCTCTCAGCCAAAGAGAAGTAAAGGGTTCTTCTGATCCAATTTATTTTTAATTGTATCAGTACGTTTTAAACTCAGTGCTGCACCTAGGTTTCCTGGAAGGCTATGTCAATAGATTGTAAAACATCTGGATCTTTGGGTCTCAGGATGTTGGAATATAATGAGCAATTTTTATCCCAAATCTTTAAAGTCACGTAGATAAACCGATTGGTTTCGATTCAGGGAACTTAACTGCCAGCTTCAATTAGCCAGGCTTCTTTAATATATTCTTTTTCTAACAGAGTAGGCAACTTCGATAAATTATTATTTATGGAGTACTTATTAAAATGCTACAGGGAAATCATTCCTGGAAACGTCTCACTGTGTAACTGTAAATGATCAAGCCCTCACTTGCTGATTGAGTGTGTGAGGACGTAAGTCAGATCATAGGATCACAGCAACTCATGCCTAAGGGAGACCTCAGACAGCATTCAGGCCAGCTCCCCATGTCACCTCAGAACCTCCAACAACATCCCTTCCTTGAAGATATCCAGGAAATACCTGAAGCACCGGCCATGGCAGGATTCATCACCACCCATGAATGACTTTTGCTGAATGACCTTGCCAAATCACACGGTTCCTGATTTCAACTGGAAGTCTGAATTTTCCAAACTTCCTCACATTGAGTGTTATTGTCTAATACGGACTCTGACCTCAGATACAATTATTTTCTTTCACCCGTTTCGGTTCTCAACTTTGGCAAGGCAGTGAAAGAGTTGGTGGGGAACAAGTGTGACCTCTAAAGTGACAGTGAAGCAAAGTGGTTATCCCACAGTCTGGGGCTAAAGGACTTGAGTTTGAATCTTGGAACCTCCCATGACAAGGTGACAAAGCAAGGCATCTATAATCTCTCAGAATCATCTCATCTATACAACAGGAGATATTATTGGTTACTGGTGTTACTTTGGGGACATTCTTGAAAGATTACAGGAAGCAGTGTATCTAAAGTATTTAAAACAATGTCTTCTGGCACACGGCAAACACTATTTAGCTATTACTACACAGAATCTGGACATTTTCCTGCTAGAGTGAGATCAGCGGCTGGTAGACCAGGGCTGAGTCCTTTGTATGGTATAGCCTAAAATGCACCTTCCTCAAAATACCCTGCCAGGTGTTCCCAATTCTTTAGTTTGAGTGCTCGACTTAATTTCTGTTGGTAGTAGGGAATAAATTCTAGTAATTAAGAGTCAGGGCCTAGGGCTGGGGATGTGGCTCAAGCGGTAGCGCGCTCGCCTGGCATGCGTGCGGCCCGGGTTCGATCCTCAGCACCACATACCAACAAAGATGTTGTGTCCGCCAAGAACTAAAAAATAAATATTAAAAATTCTCTCTCTCTCCCCTCTCTCTCCTCTCTCACTCTCTCTTTAAAAAAAAAAAAAAAAAAAGAGTCAGGGCCTAGGAAATTGTACTCAACTCTGAATATACATTAGATTAACTGGAACGTTTTCTTTGTAAAAATAGTAAAGAAATAAGACTTCTTCAGGCTTTAGAAAGGACTATGTTCAGGAGTCTCCTCTGGGAATTCTAATGTTCAGCCAGGTCAATAATAGCATATTTAAAATGTGTCTTTGTGGGTCAGATTCTGGGTTCCCACAATTTGGGCAGGTTTCTTGATCTGTCCATGCCTCGTTTTCTACAACTGTGAAATGAAGATGAATGTTGAAAGTTTCCTCTTCATTGAGCTGCTCTGGTGTTTAAGTGGCCTAGCACAGGTGGACAACAGGGCAGCATTAGGTGTTCTGGATACCTCACCTTAGTAGGCATCTTCCCTCCTCATCCTATTTCTGTCTCTCAGTTCTGCATCATCCTATCAACAGGCATTAAAGAGTGGTGCCCACTTCCTCAGCAATAGGTGCAGCCCCTGGTCCTGGACACTAGGACGTATCAGGAAACAGATATCTACCTGGGGTATGTTTCAGGTTGCTTTTCTGGTAATTAAGACTGATTTGCATGTAAAGAGCATGGGAGAAGACAAGGGAGCCCAGTGGCAGAGCAGTGGGCAGAGAGGAGAACAAAGTCATCAACCCAAGATGTTTATAACAGTAGCCATCAGGCCTGGACCAGTCACTGAAGCATCTACCCAGCTTTGCTAGCAGAGCTACACACACTTGCCACTCAAACCAGCAGCACCAGCAGCACCTTAACTTCTCAGAATGACAGAATCATTAGCCTCACCCCAGACTCCCAGACTCAGAAAGTGAATATTCACGGACCCTCAGGAGGTGTGATGGTACATTAAGTCTGGGAGCATTGATCTCCTTTAACATTAAGAGGAAGTCATACTCAAAGTTTGCAAAAATTTCCAAAAATTACATTCAGCCTGCCACCCCACACCCCCAGTTGGGATACTTGGAGAATACTCTGAAATATCCCCCTTGAATCAAACATCTCTAAATTATCAGCCTATCCCCATCTCTCCCCAGTCCTATACCCTTTTATTTGAGTCATTTTCTGACTTGGTGCTTCTACCTGTTTCCTGGTCCTTGTTGGAACAGAGCACCTGATATTTGGCTTAAAGGAGTACCTTGTACTGATGCCCTACTGGAGTCACAGAATAAGATAACTGATCCAGTTTCTCTCACTAGTTGATATTCCTGGGGCCTATGATCATTAAAGGACTAAGGGCTGTAGAGCCTGAATTCAGCAATTCATTCCTTCCTTCCTTCCTTCCTTCCTTCCTTCCTTCCTTCCTTCCTCTCTTCCTTTCTCCATTTCTTTATTTCCGTCTTTGAAGTGCTAGACATTGAACTCAGGGCATGCTAGGCAAGCACTCTACCACTGAGCTACATCCCCAACCCTATAGCCTGATTCAGATAGAAACAAAGAGAAACATGGCCTGTGTAGAATTGCTAATGGCTTTTATTGAACAAAAAAGGCCTCAAAGCAGAGAACACTTTCCCCCCAATTATCATTTAGCTTTACATTGTCATTACGTGTATAATGAAATCTTTGATTTCATGAGTTTCAAACAGCTGGAGAAAAGGAGGAAAGTCAATGAATTAAAAACCTGGGGTGAGTCACAGAGTATGAGAGTCTGCTGTTGTCCTTATATGTGCATCACACACACACACACACACACACACACACACACGATGTGCACACACACATAAAGAGTGAGCACCTACCACTATGCTGGGCAATGTGGATCCAAAAGAGGACAAAAATGGGTTCTGTCTCCACCTGTCCCCTCTCAACCCTTTTGGAGCTGAGACCTTAAAGGGAAAACAGGTATGAATGAAAAACTTCAAAAATATCTTTACATCAGAACAGTGTTAAATGTTCATAGAAGATAGGGGCCAGGACTGTGAGAACATTCAAAAAGGGAGAAGGACCCATTCAGAAAGGTTTTCTTGAAGAAGCAACAAATGTGAAGGGCGGGTGGAGTTGACCAGGCCAAGATGGGTGTGATAGGGCGGGGAGGCCCAGCTGCTGCTGAAGTCCTGTGACCAGGGGACTCAGTCCCTTTTTAAGGAACTGAAACAAGTCTGCAGTGAGTGGAGTCCAGAGAAGGGAGGAGGGGGAGAGGGGGCCACGGGACTAGCTGCACCAGGCAGGAGTGTTTCTGTCTTCCTTCTTAGAGTCCCAGGAAGCAATGAGGTCTTCCAGGCAGCAGGCAGCAGGATTCGATTTGTGTTTCTGCAAGAGTGGTCTTTCTACCTCATGGAAAAGGAATGGGGGAGAAACAAGGGTGGAGAGGAGGAAGAGACCCCTTCAGAGGGCACTGCAGGTCCCAAGGTGGAGGGCACGGTACTGGGACTGTGAAGATGGTGGGCAGCGGAGAGAAGTGGGACATTCCAAGAGACATTTAAGTGACTACATCAAAAATACTCAGATTATCTTGGTGGAAAGGAGGAGGGGACAGGGAGATGACAGGATGACAAATAGTTTGCAAAACTGCCCAGATGCTGGCTGGTCTTTTGGACTGATTCCGGGAGCTCTGGACAGATACCATATTGGAACAGCAGGGTGGCCATGAGTTAGGTTTTAGATTTTTAGAGTTAGAGTCCTTTCCTGACCTCCCAGGCAAAGATCCACAGGTCTGGAGTTTGGATGAGAGTACTAGGCTGGATGAAAATATTTTGTAATACTAATTTTAAATGACAAGTAATTATTTACTGAATATTGATTCTGTGTCAAAGCTATGTACCTATTATCTAATTTAATTCATACAGAACTCTACATGAAAAAATCGGTCATTCTCACACTATGGACGAAAGGCCTAGAGAGAGCTTATTTTCTATGCTGCACCCACTATGTCACACTGCCCCCTGCTGAGCACCTACTAAGTGCCACACTTTTATGAAACAATGGTGGTTAATATCTCCCAAGCAGCTTGTATTTCTATAAAACTGGTACATGGGATTGTGCATTTCCCGGGAACAAACTGAAAGAGAAGAAACCATGAGTTAGGATTTTTGCCATTTGTCAATTAGCAGTTTATGCTACTTGTCTGCAAACCACACCCACTGGCAATGACAAGTACATAGCGCATCTATACACAGCCATCTGACTCTTTTCCTCTCCCTTCACTTGTTTTGGTCCAGGGAAATTTTTGTCTTCTTCTGATGTCTCATGCTAGGTTTCCCCAGGACAGGTAGGTTAAACCGGAGGAAGTTCTCCATGAATCTCTGCCAGGCATCACTCTCCATTGGACTTCAATTTTGGGATCTCAGACACATAAGAGAGCATTACTCTCCTTTGTAAAGGTAAAGGCTCACAATTGTTGTAGGCAGCTGTCTTTATTTACCTGTCCCAGCATTGTTCTGAGAATGAAAACAAGGCCATTTGTAAAACTAGCTCTGAAGCCGAGATAGAACTATCATACAGCTACAGAAAGAACACTCATACAAAATGATTTCTATGCACACATTCTCCTTTTTCCCAGATATTGAACATAACCATGAAGAATTTTATCATTACTCAGAAGATTTTGAGATTTAAAACTGGAAATTCTCAGTAGTTTGCATGCAATAAAGCATTTGAATCTGTACTAAAAACAGGCATCACTCTTTAACCTTCTTGTTAGTAAAAAACGGCTTCACTGGAAGTCAATAAATTATGCCTCTACATGTGTGCATATGTGTGTGCGGAAAATAAACAAATTTTCAAGGATGCACTTTTCATTTAACTAAAAATCAGTTTTTTCCATAGTAAAGTGTGTTTCGCTGTTTGGAATAATATGGAACCTTGTTTACAGGATCCTGAGATTGCTCATGGCAGACAATTTTATCATGAAGTGAAAAGTCTCAAGTCAGTGAGTCAATTCTGGACTTTACTCCTGGAGAGGCTATAAAACTTGTCCTGCCTACATTAAGTCTCACTTGTCACATATTTAATTTTCCTTTAATTTATATATCAAAGCATAAGAGACATGATGTTTGGGTTATCCAGTGTGGGTTAGGTAACTCAGAAACTATGCCATTTTTGAGCCGATAACCCGTGCTGTCCTTCAGGAATCTCTGAGACCTTTAGCAAACAAGAATGCACAAACCCAAGCCCAAAGGGAACAGATCATTTTGTACATGTTTTTCCAGTGATATTATTATGATTTATTTTTACTCAACGAGTAAAATGTGCTCGTTGTAAATCATTTTGCTCTTACACAGGAATAGAAAATGGCCCCATAGGAAGCAAGGTGAGGAAATAACTGCTGGTTGCTTTTCCAGGTATCGCCCCATGGCCTCTCCAAGCAGAGTTTATACACAACATGCAAAAATAAAATTAAAAAAATCATCTAATTTTCCACACTTTGGTGCACATATGATGCCACCAAACCCAGATAAAGATAACTCCAAGGGGTTCCTTACTCTGTCTGAGCCCAGTTCCTTTACCTATACCCTGCATGCAATCATTTCTGCCTTATCAATAGCTTTGCACTGTCTCCAGTGGATGCTTCCAGAATATTATCTGCATGAAGCTCTCCTTATTAAACAATCTTCTTTGGTTTTACGTTCGCCTTTTTCAGTGTCTCCTCTCTTTACAAAAACATCTCTCAAGGTCTACACTACAAGACTCATTTTCTAAAATTGTACTCCCTTCTCCAAACAATGCCAAATTTGGCTTTGAATTCCATCACTCTAGGATCACATGTCAATACTGAAATGGTTTATCCTGTCTTTAAATAAAAGGGACACTTTCTGAAACTTCTCTTCATCAACTTATTAATTCGAGAATTATTTGTTGAATGCCTGCTATGTCCCTAAGTCCTTTATCAAGTATCAAAGCTATCTTACCAAACAGACATTCAAAAATTATCTTTGTCTTGTTTTTAATGTTGCTGTACAAGGAACTTTCCATGTTACTATCAATGCCCCTATTAGAAGGTCTCATGTACCATATTTATTTTGAACTATAGCTGTGGCAAAATACATGAAATGAAATGAAACTTGATATTTCTCCATAGTAATCGATAGACTTCCTCCTTATTGATAGGATTCACTGTCAACACCAGCCACTAGAAAGCTCAAATACAACTCTATTACTCTTAAATTTAGCATATTCAGTTCTCCAAGGATTCTGAATCCTTATGCATATATTCCTTATG
The DNA here is from genome assembly GCF_964194105.1 of Spermophilus citellus. Taxonomy (NCBI): domain Eukaryota; kingdom Metazoa; phylum Chordata; class Mammalia; order Rodentia; family Sciuridae; genus Spermophilus; species Spermophilus citellus. Next base: position 19,197,736 of record NC_138185.1, read on the forward strand.
CCCTTTCTCAGATGTTAATGTTTTGGCCACCCCAAGTCCATCTTAGAATTCTTTGTGCATAAACAAACAACTCTTTCCTAATGTTTTACAATAGTCTAGAACTAAATGTCCACCAATATTTGTCAAATAGAAACCACGGGCTTTTCCTAAGGACCTCAACTCAGTCTCTGAAACTTGCTATATGGTCTTTCAGTGTTGGCTTTGGAAAAGTCATCAGGTTACTAACTGCTTTAGGGACCATAAAACAAAGTTTATTCCTAAACAGAAAAAAAAATGCTCCAAGAAGGAGAAATGTATGCACAGAACATAGGGTGAGAAAAGGCCCCTCAGAAGCTTTGCTGGCAAGAATCCCAAGCTCATGTTACCAGGAATATTTACATTAAAAATATATCTTCAACTTGAGCAACATCTCTGAGGTCAAGTTCAAATCCTGCCTGGGAATTCTTTGGTTTTACTACCATTTGTCAACTCAAGCTTCAGCTATGATTTCCATGCCTTCTGAGGCATGAACGCAAATAGGGCAGAGTGAGGGCTGGAACTGCAGCCCTGATTGAATGTAGTGGGAATGAGGGGCTTCTGAGATTTTTCAGCAGCAAGTGTCTGGTTGCAGGCTTCATAGCCAAAAGCATTTCTCTCACATTCTAACCTTTAATGTGCAAGGAAAAGCCCAACATGGGGTGAGCAGGATTGGCTTTGGCCTTCTTTTCTGGGGTATACTCCTGGAGATAAATATATGTGGTCCCCTTTTCCCATCTGCCAGAATGCCCCTAGGAGGCCTTGACAGTTGTAGGACTGGAGAGAGAGAGAGAGAGAGAGAGAGAGATTGATTTATGGAATTTCCTTTGTAGTTATAGTCCTGGTTTTTCTCTAGGTTGCCACACAGTCTTAACTATTTTTTTTAAAGAGAGAGAGTGAGAGAGGAGAGAGAGAGAGAGAATTTTTAATATTTATTTTTTAGTTCTCGCGGACACAACATCTTTGTTGGTATGTGGTGCTGAGGATCGAACCCGGGCCGCACGCATGCCAGGCGAGCGCGCTACCGCTTGAGCCACATCCCCAGCCCCAGTCTTAACTATTTTATCTTAAGCCTACCATTATGAAACACCACCAGTCAGAGAGGCATGTAAAATTATAATTTCATTAATAATATGATTTTATTTTAAAACAATTCACAAAGGTATATTTAAAGAAAAGTTAAGTGAATAAGCAATTCCAACTTTGGTCTCTCTCAGCAATATTACTGAAGTAATTCTATGAGTGACCACATGGCACAGAAGAAAAACCAGGTCACTCAGAATTGGGGTTAGGGAATCCACCACTAAGCAACAAAGTAACAATGAAGTTCCACCTATCATTCATAGTCTTAGTCTTAGTTTTGAACATCTTGTCCCAATCTGGGCCTTATATTTTACTCAGTGCAGCTCTCAGTCTCCTTGATGAAATTTTTTTTTCACCACTCTTGGTCATGTTTTGCAATTTGGACTTGACTTCAGGCCACAGTCATCTGTTTATTTTCCTATGCCTCACTTGAACTATTTTCCAGTTCATAGATTCTTTCTTCAGCTATGTCTATTACAGTATTTAATATTTTCATCAACATATCTTTTAAAATATTTACTTGCTCTATTCTTTTCTAGAAGTTTTATTTGGTCCTTTTACAAATATGCCTATTTTTATACCATATCTTCAATTATAACTTTAATGTTTACAGTTAGCATAATTTTATTTTATAGGCATTTCCTGATTGTCATATTAATTCAATTCCTTGGAGTTATTAATGTGTGTGTGTGTGTGTGTGTCTGTGTGCGTGTGTGTGTATCTGTATGTGTGTGTAAGAGAGAGAGAGAGAGAGAGAGAGAATTGACTCATGGATTTTTAGCCTGACTTTTGGTTCTACTCACCTTGCAGGTAGCCTCATTAGGAGAGCACAGCCGTTCTAAAAGGTAATGAGAGCAAAAGGAATATATACACACACAACATTCTTCCTAGACACCTCTCCATTCTAGGCCAACCATCCCAGGAAGAGCAGGAATTTGTTTTCATTTTCTTACACTACAATACTCTCTGGTCAGTCACACAGAAAAATTTAACAGGGAACAACATGTTCAATTTCATGATTAATGATCCCCATTCTCTTGAGATAACAGGAAAAACATCAAATACACAGTACCTGGAAGTTCTTAAGAGCACATAATCTCAAGTTAATTCTGGGAGAGAAGTCCTGTCCCTCTCCTTTGTTTGCGTCATGAACTGTTCCTCAGTACATCCCCCAGGGGGTGCTTACTGGATAACAGTGGTTCTTCTCCAGTTCTTGTGAGAAGAGAGCCCCATGGACCAGGAAGCATGGTGAATGCCCTGTAGTTTTCTGTTAGTCATTCTGCTGCATTTCATAAATGTCAAGTGGGATCTTGAGTTATCCCACTCTTGAAGGTGCAGAGAACAAACACTTAGGGCAGTTTTCTTCTCTTTAGTTTGCTTTGTATCCTGGAGATTTGTTCCCACATATAATAGGTAAAATATGGTAAAATAATTTCTAGGTTACTCAAGAACAAAATTCATAGTATTTGAGCCCTGTTCATGCTGATTTTCAGTCTGTATGCTTATTTTCTCTGCAGTGCAAGTCAGAGGTCAGTAAATACCCAAGTCTGCTGGATCACAAGTCTACCCCAGAATGAACAGTACAGGCAAATGTATGCCTTTGTTCTATCATTAAAAAAATTCATATAAATTTTGTATTTCATTTCAGAATAGTTTGTATCAATTTTAAAATGAAAGTAATATGGCTCAGATTGAATTAAATTACCTACTTCTTATTTTAATCTCTTTGCCTTTATAGCTATATTTTTCTTCTTGTTGAAGCCCTGGCCACCTGTCTACTAAGGTTCTGTCCCCTTGACATAAAATTGTCACATTGCACACTGTATACAAGTCTTGAAACATCACATCTTTAGTTCATTAATAAGTACAATTTTATGTATCAATTAAGATAAATTTATTTATTCATTCATTCATTTATTCATTCATTTATTTTTGTTGTTGCAATGTGTCTGTCCAATCAGGAACCAGATTTCTTAGACTCCTTGCATCCAGGGAGGTAATATGACCAAATACACTGCACAATATACTGGTAGATGTGACAAATGCTGTTTAAAGACTTGAATTATTTTAATACCACCATTTGCAATGTCTCCATCATCCCCCCATCTCTCTCTCTCTGACACATGAATGCAGATGCCCAAGGCAACCTTGACAATCATGCATTAAAGATGGCTGAGTCTCCATCAGTGGAGGCCTTCTTGTGGAACAGACTCTATCCGCAATATTGCTGCCAATCTCTCTTTACAAGAGCAAAATGTAAATGTCTGTCGCTTCATGGTATTAAGGTTCTGTCGTTTAGCTCTTAAAACAACTGACTTTCCCATACCTTTTCCCTAGCCCTAGCCTCTCTCCTAGTCTAACCAACCCCAAGCTCTGCTCCAAAGTATAAGGGTGTGTTTGCTTTGCTCCCTGTATTAGTTTTCTGTGGCTTTTATAACAAAATTTCCACAAATTCTTTGCCTTAAAACCACAGAAGTCTATTCCCTACCAGCTCCAGGAACTACCACTTCAGCATCAGTCTCACCTGGCTCAGGCAAATTATCAGGTCTGGAGGCTTTAGGGAAAAATCCTCTCCTCTCTCCAGAGTCTGGCGACTTCTGGCCTTCTTGGCTTGTGATAGTACCACTCAAATTTCCGCCTCCATCTTCATCTGGCCTCCTCCTGACTTCTCCTGAATGTTTGTCTAATGTCCTCTGCCTCTCTATAGTAAAGTCATTTGTGATTAGGTCTAGGACCCACCTGGATGACAACAGAATATTCTCCCAAGTTAAGATCCTTAATCATGCATGAAAGTCACTTTCCCCTTAGAGGGTAGCATTTGCTGGTCCCAAGGATTTAGAACAAATATCTTTAGGGTACAATTATTTAACCTACTATTCTGTCCAAAATAATGTGAATGAATCTCCAGAGCCAAAGATAAATGCAGGAAGAAAAAGCCCTTGAAGTTGGGAAGATGCTGAAAGTAAGTTGAGTGAGAATACCATCTTTCACTAACTTCTTTAGTGAGAATAAGAAACATGTATTTCACACACATGCAAACACACATCCACACAATGAGGAGAGAGGTTCAGGAACTCTAAATGAAGGGCCTGGAGATGACCTGCCCTGCAAATCTCAGTCCTAAAAAGCATCTTTGCTGGAGGCAGCTGCAGGCTTAGTTCTATTTCCTTTTATTTCCTCAAACAACAGAGATTACTCAGAACCTGTTGTGAACTATACACTCTTCTCTGTGGTGGGAGATCAGTGGAGAAGACGCAGGCCAAAGTTCCTGTGCTCACGATGCTTACATTCCCACCAGGAGCAACTGTAACCCAATCATATATAAATGAAACTTTTCATGTGCCCAGTTTCCAAACTCCTGGCATCTCTCTCTTACTTTTTGGACTCCCCAAATATGAAATATATATATATATATATATATATATATATATATATATGGATTGAACTCAGGGACACTGGACCACTGAGCCACATCCCCAGCAGTATTTTGTATTTTATTTAGAGACAGGGTCTCACTGAGTGGCTTAGCACCTCACTATCCCTGAGGCTGGATTTGAACTCACCATACTACTGCCTCACCTCCCGAGCCACTGGGATTACAGGCATGCACCACCATGCCTGGCTGGACTCCTCAAAATTAAACATAGAAACCAATAATAAATCACATCCAGGTGTTCTATCTTCACCTGTTCGGCACTGAACCTGTTAAAGGAGCTTCCACTTCTTCTACAAGTCTTTTATTTATTTATTTCTAATTTGGGTTAGTCATAGCACATAGTAGGTTTTTGCATAATATCCTGTCGATTAGTAGGTTAGAAGTAACTTCCCCAGGGAAAAAAATGCACATCCCACCAGACGGCACCAGCTGCATAGCCTTGTCAGTTAGATTTTATACTTTTGCTTATCTTTTATCACTGAAGCCCCTCTTTTCCCCGCTCCCCCCACATTTCTCCCACTTCAGCATACACTGGGCCATACAGACAACCAAGACAGACAAACAACCTATCACCACCCATCGACACCCCAGCCACTCCTGTCTGGCCCTGCTCTTGGCACAACCTGATGAAAAGATGTCACTGCAGACAAGCATTTAACCTCCTCACCTCTCCCCTCTGCCCTCTGCCTTGTCTGGGCAGCAGTGGGGGAAGCGGAGTGAGAGATGAAATCAGGTGGTGGAAAGCTAACACCGTCTCCCAGCAACTCTCAAAGTGAACCCAGGAATTCAAACTGTAATATTATCCCCCAGGAAAAGGAGCAAAGCATGAACAAGTCAGGCCCTTCCTGGGTTCACTGCTGGGGTTCCCAGGGCTGGGACACCAGCTTGGCCTTTGCTGGGGTGCATCTGGGAGAGGAAAGGAAGGTGGGGCTCACCCAGACATCCATGTGGGAGCAATCACAACCACGTCCGCCAAGCCTCCAGGGCTCTGGGGGACATTCAGAAACTCCAAACAAGTGCATGGAAAGATTTGCTTTGTTTTCTTTTTGCCCCTGCTGAGAAATTCTGCCCATTGTGTTTCTGTGGGAGGTTTTTGTGGCTAATTTTGAAAAATGAGGTGAACAGGTAAACTGGAGCTAATGGGCTCAACCCCAGGGCAGACATCTGGGGCGATGTTGACTTTGTTGCTGGAGAGCCAGCTGGCCTCTGCACTGCTCCCGCCTCCAGCCCCACTCCCCGCTGGCCTCCAGGGGGACTTTGGCTTCTAATGAACCAACTGCAGAGTCCCAGCCACTGCTGCTGCTGCTGCTGCTGCCGCTGCCGCTGCCCAGGCTCTCGCTGAAGCTCCACAAATGTTTGCTTTATGAATGAGCATGCACTTGGCACCCCTTGAACATGTTTCTCCTTCATCGTGAGAGGGGACAGCTTCCCAACTTACTTTGCTAGGGGAAAAGGGAACCGTTGTGTACATTCCCAGACCTAGGGAGAAGGAGACTGGGTGGAAACTGGGACTCAGGTGTCCCTAATGAATTTCTCCTAGTGACCGCGCTGATAGGGGTAACAGTAACACTTCTGTTCCAGACACTTCTCTGCTGGGTGCTCAGCACACCTCTTCCTTACAACAATCATGGGACACAGGGTATCTTTTCATCCATAAGTGAGAAAACTGGATTTGATAAGTTGCGTGTGATAGGTATGTGTAAAAATACCACGTTGAACCCCGCCAGGGTGTATAATTAATATGTGTTAATTAAATTGTTTTAAAAGAAAACAAATAGTACATGCAACAGACCTATAGCAAAGTCATCTATGCTGCAGTTACGTGTAAATGCAGGCCTCACTATTTAGTACAATGCTTAGGATTACTGCTCAGAGGGCTGGTGGCCTGCTTTCAGCTTCAGCTCTGTCACTGAATTGCTCTGCAACCTCAGCAAAGTGAATTTACCTCTCTGGACCTTATTTTATTATATGTGTGTAAAATGATAAGGATAATAGTCCCTGCCTCTTGGATTGTTGTGATGTCTAGCGAGAGAGTAGATGTAGAAGATTTTAAAGTGTGCCCCGAACCCATGAATGTTCAAAATTGGTATGACAACATCAATGATCTTCTCATCCAGAAACATCTGCAGATTGTTTTTAGAAAGTAGAGAAATGCTTGGTTTCTATTAAAACTAGGGAACAGTAAGGTATGTGTGGATGTCCCAACTGCATTGTGGCTGATCTAATCTTAGATGATCTCTACTGGGTAAGGCAAAGCAACCTTCTCCATTCAAAAGCAGGGTCTACTATCAACACTGAGTGAGTGAAGTAAGGGAAAGTGGAGGAGTAGGACACTCCATGCCTGGGCTGAAGAGTGAGATCTGGTTTCCCCACATCTCCCTGGTTATGGAAGTCTATCCATCTTTGGCAACTGAATATGTCTACTGGAACTGACAGGCATCAGCCCATCCACAACTGGGATCCTACAAGGACACCTTAGAATGGAGTTTCTCAGTGTGTCTTTCCTATCTTTTGCCTTAATCTGGTGCCATGGACAGCAAAGAGAAAATGAAAGTTGGTGGGTCCCTTCAACCTGCTCAGTGGCCCAATCTATGAGCAATTCATTCATTTTATCCAGCTTTTACCATGTACCAGCCATCGTACTGAGTGGCGCACAGGCAACATTGAGGAAAAAGGACATGTGTGATGACACAGGGATGTAAATTCACTGCAAGAAAAGTCTTAGCCCTTTTGTAGAATTTACCATTGATCTGAAGTTTGGTTGCATACACAAAATTTGAGTGTGCACATACACACACACACATACACACACAAAATGACCCACCACAGGCAGGAGTTGGGAGCATTCAGTTGATGTGGATATGGCTACCCATGCTACCCACACAGGGAACTCTTTTGTCTGCATTTACTCCCCCACATTTGACCTTGGGGTCCCAAATTTCCAGATCCCAACACTGCTCTGCTTTCTTCCGCCACATAACCATTCCCTGATTTCAATTTGAGCTCACAGGGTCTGTCAAGCTGGGCTTAGAGGGAACCACCATACTTTCACATTGTGAGTTTTGCATTCCCTGGGTCCCTGATGCCCCTTGTTAATGACTATTTTGGAGAGGGTTTTATGAGATATCGAGGCAGATATGAATAGATGTGGACAGGTGGAGGTGTTCTGAATCCAGGAAGATACAAGGCAAAGCTGTTATTTTGCTGGAGGAGTTTGATGCTGGAGGAAGTACTGCAGTCAGGAAGACAAAGGCATGAATACCTCAGTTTCCATATGGTGCTATCTGGTAGCTGTATCCTTACCCCAAAGTGGACACACAATAAATATCAGTTGAATGAGTGATTCAATAAGTTAATGAATGAGTTATAAGAGATGTAGAAATTGATGTCCCAAGATGGCTATGATAAGAGCCAGTGCTGTCTGGGAAGAAGTGATAGTTGGGCAGGAGCCAAACTTAGGAGATACTCAATCCATGTTAAACTGAGTTCTTTAGGTCCTGCCAAGGAAAGAGGGCTCTGGGCAGGTTTTTAATCAATGTAGGAAACTGAGACACAAACTGATGACTAATCAGTACTCAGTACTGATGGGATAAAAGAAATAACAATAGCTAAAGTATATTGAGCTCCAACACTATGTCAAGAACTTTCTAAATGCTTAACACTTGCTCATCATAACCAAGCATGATCAGATAGAAAGTCTTTTTCCCCAAACTTTCAGAAAAAATAAAATAAAATAAATGGATTTTAAAAAAATCTTCCACTCAGTGCTTAGATTCATGTCTAAGAAGTCTAACTCCAGAGACTGCTTTCTTAAGACTTAACTACTTGGGCAGAGAAAATGTGCAATTGAGAGAGTAGGTGAGTGTCTGGGACTCCTCTCAGAAAATTAGCAAGACCATGTCCAGATCTTACCTGTAGAGGGAGCTAGATCAGCCCCACAGAACTGGACAGAGGTATGTCTTCCTTCATGAACTGGCTTGGAAGAAGCTGCTTTATGTTTCAGGCTCCAATGGTGGTCAGTAGTGCAAAAAGATACTTCTGGTGGTTCCTTTCTATTTTCAGAGCTTCAGATCTCGACTCCACACACATGGGTCCAAATTGACAACTCCTCTCCTAATTTGCCTTCGGGTTTCCATGGCACAATACCAAATGCTTTCCGGTGATAGCCCTTAGATGCCCAATCAGCAGCTCAAACTTGACTCAAGGCCAAAAGCCTGGCTCATTTTTCTCCCCAACTCAAACTGTCCACCTTTCCCAATTCCATTTGTCTATGACACTATCATCTGTCTCCAGGGATCCAAGCCTTGGAAACTCCTGGTTTACCTCTTTGCCTTTGCACAATAAGAAATCATTTATGAATCCCACTAATTTTTCCCTTTGGCTTAAAAAATATTATCACTACATAAAGTTTTGGTTCTTTTCTAACTGGACAGCCCCTCTGATATCAGCCTCCCCGTTCTTTTACCCATTCATGAGTTTAGTTATATCTGGTCTGAACAGTGCTTGGATTCAAGTTTGATCTTTGCCTCCAGTTCTTCTCTCCTTGTTTCCTTTCCCCACACACAGGCTGCCAAACAGATCTCTCTAAAGTGCATTCTGAACTTGTCACTCCCCTGAGCAACAAATTTCAGTGGCTCCCTATTGCCTGCCAAATAACATCGAGATTCTTTATCATGGCTTTTCACATCCACTTAGATCTGGTCTCAACTCAGTGCACATTTATTGAGTCCTACTTAGTGCCAGACCCTGCACTAGGAGTTGTAAATATAAAACTAAACCCCGGGTGCTTCCTGTCCTTGGAGAAGAAAAGGAAGATAAGCTGGTCCCCAAATCTCTAAACAGTACTTCTTTCCTCTCCTGCCCACTGCTAACAGTGTCAAGTTGGATGTTTGCTCTACTTGAAAACTTCCTCAGCATTTCCTGATTTTGTGTTCAAGAACTTCTTCGCTTCAATCTCCAACCAATTCTCTATTTTTTTTTTTTAGAGAACGAGAATTTATATATATATATGTATATATATGTATATATATATATATATATATATATATACATATATATACATATACATATATATATATATTTTTTTCCCCCGGTGAACACAACATCTTTTATTTTATTTTTGTGTGGTGCTGAGGATCAAACCCAGTGCCCCGCGCATGCCAGGCGAGTGTGCTACCGCTTGAGCCACATCCCCAGCCCACAATTCTCTTTTTTTAAAAGTATTTCTTCCTTCATGAAAGCAATCATGAGTCAAGCTCTCAAAGATGAATGCTCCTTAGCAATCACCTTCATACATATTTTTATGATGGGTAATAATTTGAGTACACAGCAGTTTTGAATCTACCTGTTAGCTCCTCCATACCTTTGTTCTCAAAGTGAATGTGTCATAGGATGCTATTCTATAGACAATGAGGTAATGCATGCTCTTAAAAGGAAGCATCAGTGGTCTTTGGTAACACTGCATTCTACAAAATTTAATAGTTTTCTCTCCTGCATATCTCAGAGAATTTACCAGTGCATATTATGCTTCAAGAAAAATTACTGAGTGTATAATATTTTCCAAACACATTAAAATATAGGGTATTTTTTTGCATTTTTTCCAACACTATGTTGGAAGGTAAGATGGATGAATAATAATGGCAATAGTAATACTAAGAAACAAATCATTGTTTTTTGAGCATTTTTGCCACAGTCTGGCTGGGCACAGAATCACAAGCCACCACACACCTTGTAGATTCAAATAGCAATTCTTTATTCCCGAACTCACACCGGCCTCTACACACGTTCTGGGGAAATCCATGTTCTGCCGCACAATTCACGTCCCAAATACTTTTCAATTCCACGAGAACTCAACGGGAACTCAGGCAGCAGGATACGCCCTATTCCCAGCAGCAATAACCTTAAACCTGGAACTGCCTTAAACCCAGATTGTCTTAAACCGGGAACGCCCTAAACCCAAGGAGCGGGATACTTCCTAAAACCTGCAGCATACACCCTAAACCTGGATCCACCCTCGTCCTTGAGCAGGGTCACCTTTCTCAAACACACATGCAATGTCACAGCGAATTTCCAAGGCAAGTCCATTTAACATGGGGTACGCTGGCAAGGAAATTTCGATGCGTCATTCCTACTTGGCAATGGCCCTCAGCACATTTTTCCCCCTATGGTAGTCTACATCAAGTGTCTTTGCATCCAAACTTGAATCTAATTTTCACAACTCAATGTATCAGTGCTAATTTTAATCCATTTTGCAGATGAACAAACAAACAAAAAAAAACTCTTAACAGTTAAGTAAATCCCCAAGGTCATCACCATCAGAGAAAGAGTTAACAACAGAAGCACAGGGTACCTAGTGCCCTCCGAGGAGAGGACTCTGATTTAAAAATCTCTGTGAGCCACCTGTCCCCCAAAATTCAGAACAACCCAAGAATCTTCAATAGCCTTGTGATTTGGGTTCCTCAGTCTGATTTTCCATCTGTGCTTTGACGGTTTACAGCATAGAGAGTAGAAAGAACACTTCTACCCTGCTCCAAGCCTCGGGAGACCTGAGCTCCTGACCCCAAATCTGCCTTTAATTAACCATGTGTCATTAAACAAAGAATTTCTCCCCTCTGGGGCTCAGTTTCCTCGCTGTCAAATAAAGCAAGGTTCGACTTGTTGATATCTGAGGTCCTTTAACCTCTTTTTACCACACTCTTCTCTTTGCCAAGTTTCTGTGATTAATAGAATTAGATGAGCCCTTTGTTGCCCATTGTATCTGCCACTGAGAGAGCTGGAACCCTTCCTCAAAGGAATCCATGACATGGCCAATTCACTGTGTCAACTCTGAGGCCACTTCAGTGACCCTCAGTCACTAACAGCATGAGGAGCAGAAGAACTTGCTTTTTACCAGAGCTCCTCTTCCACTATAGAACCTTTTTTTTTTAATGGTGGAACATTAAATAAATTTGAAATTATTTGTTTGAATAATATAAGTATAAATGAGTGAAAAAAAAACAGATGGGATACATTTCCCTTGTAATATAAACGTGATTAAAAAATAAGGAGAAAAATGTTTGTAGCAAATATGTTTTGGATTTCCTGAACTAAAAGTTCTTGCAGAATACTTTGAGATTTCCAAAGCACCAACATGCAGCTGCCTTGGCTATCCTTCAATGAACCATCAAACCCCCAGTTGTCTTGGAAACCCGCCTGCATCCTGGGATATGTTCTCCATTGAGCAACTAAAATGGCTTAAAGTCTTCCAGGGTAACATGGTTTGACTATAGTTCACCCCTTGGGAACCTTCATAAAAACAAGATGTCTATCTCCTGACCCCTGAGCCATAAGTGGCATGGCTTAAAGAAATAAAACAACAGAGGCTAATGTTAGTTTGTGGGTTTTCCTAAAGCAAAGCACGGGATTTGAGAGATGGGAAATTTAATCTGCAAAATCCATTCTCATTTAATTATTGACACCCAGACAATGAAAAATTAAGGGATAGCCCAAGCAACTACCAGGCCTGGAAGGGGAAGGAGAGCAATGAAAGAGAAACTTGAAGATTCTCTTATTAACTAAAATAATCTGAGACCAGGGTTCATAAGACTTGGCTGTTAATACAAATTCTACACTAGTTATAATAATGCTAACTCTATCATTCCAATCATGGTAGTGTTTACTGAGTACTTACTTTCTGCAGACTCCTTAAATAGACCATCTTACTATCTATTAAACAACTGTAGCCTATGCTGTTCATATCTGCCTTGACCCTCAGCAGGCCCCAATGGACGCCTGCCAACAATCTCCATCCACACCAAAGGGTACTGTACTTCTGGGTCACAGGATGCCCTCAGGCCACTGGAGGGCTTTGCTCTGCTGCCCTGCACAACCAGAAAGTACCAACAGAAACTCCCTAACCATCAGGGAAAGAAGCTGGCAAATAAATACCACAAATTCCTTCCCCCAAAGGGAGAGAATTCTGGTGTGTTCTAAAGAGCGTCTCAGAAACCCTCATTGCTCTGGTTTTGTTAATTCTCCATATAGACCCGTGTGCCAAAAAGATGCCCCAGAGAAGAGCTTCAGGACCTTTGCAAGAGGTTACTAACTCTGGGGTTTGGCAAATGCCACCTTCAAGAACCACAGAGAAAATAAAAATGCATTTTCATTACTTTTAAAATTAAAAAAATTATGAAATTAAAATGTGCTCTTCATATAAAATATGAAAATATCAAAAATATATATCTATAATCTCTCTACTCATAGAAATGCACTGTAACCTAATGATTCTGTATCTATGAAATGGGAGTCATGAGAGAGTATTGTGTAACCAAAAGAACCGAAAAGAACAATTTTAGAGGAGCAAATGTTTATATTGAGGCTCACAATTTCAGGGGTCTCAGTCCATTGTCTGGTCAACTCCATTCCTCAGGGCTGAGGTGAGGCAGAACATCAGAGCAGAAGTGTGCAGCGGAGGAGAGCAGCTAGGGACATGGTACCAGGAAGTCTCCTCACCAGGACAAAATATATATCCCAATGGCACCCCTTGACCCACGTCTTTCAGCCACATCCACCTGCCTACAATCACCACCCAGCTAATCCCTATCAGAGACTCAATGCACTGATTAAGATTCTCATAACCCAATCATTTCACTTCTGAACCCTCACACACTGTCTCACACATGAGTTTTTGGGGGACCCCTCATATCTAAATCATAACAAGTATCCTCATTGAGCTCTTAAGAAAAATGATGATCTAATGTTCATTTTTGGCTTAGACTAATACCCAAAACAGCCTGAGGGGTCCATTAAGCTTAGTTATTATGCTTTTCAAAATGTTCCCAATACTTCTTGTGCAATTTACTTGATAACTCACTTTGTCTTAGCAAAAAAAAAAAAAAAAATTACTCATGTGAAGTGTTTACCAGTTTAACCATCTTCCAGTGGAGCTGAATAAATAATCTCGGAATTAGTTGTTCTCATTTTTACAGTTAAGAGATGGCAAAGCCAGGATTTAAATTCATGTTTGCCTTACCATTATTTTTTTTGTCTGTAATACACCGTGTGAGTAATAACTTGAAAAAAATTCTTGAATCCTATATGCTTTTGTATCCTTGTTCTTTTTTCATCATTTCTCTCTAGTTAATAATTAGTGGTAAAACCTCTAAAACAAAAATGACCAGTATTCTTCTCATTCTTGACAATAAAGCACAGGGGAGCAGAAGATCCTGTTCTGGGTCACTTCCTCCTGTGCCGCAGGGAACTTGCTCTAACGATTATCCACTCTCTCATTTGCTTTTTCAATCTATCTTCCATGGCACAATCCCCTCGGCCTCTAAACAGAGTCAAGGCTTCCTTATTCTAAGAAGAAAATCTTTCCTTAAATTTCAAAGTATGTCTCATAGTTAGCATAGGCTATCTGATGCATCAAACAATTCCAAAATCTCAATGGTTTTATATAATAGTGGTTTACTTCTTGGTTACTCTAGAGAACAGTGTGGATTTGTGTGGAGGGTCTCTGCTCCATGCAGTCATTCAGGGATCCTGGCTCATTCCATCTTATCCATGTTATGGTTCTGCTCTGTTCCGAGTCTTTCCATTCCTCTCCATTCCACTCCATGGGTCTTCAGTGGACCACATCCACTAATCTCCCTTAGTGTCTAACATGCACAAGGGATCAAGTCCTCAAATATGCCTTTCCATGTTTCCTTTTCTTCATTCCTAAATCTATTTTTATATCTGTCAAGTCATTACTTCTTCCTACCTAAAATTCAAATTATCTTGTAAAACACACACACACACACACACACACACACACACACACACACACACACCTGTCTCTTCTGCTTCAGAATTCAGCAATTTAAATCCTCCTTGCTAGAGCCACAAGTATTAATTTACTAAAGGAAAACTCTGATCATAAGAGTCCCCTGTTACGGGCTAGGGATATAGCTCAGTTGGTAGAGTGCTTGCCTTGCATGCACCAGGCCCTGGGTTCAATCCCCAGTAACACACACACACACACACACACACACACACACACATATATATATATATATATATACTCCTGTTCAAAAATCTTGAGTGTTTCCTTGATTTCTTCACACAACATGATCTTCATTGAAAGATAGAAGCAAGTGGGGAATTTCCACCTATCATCAAGGCCCTAATCTATAAAGCTCCCAAATAAGAACTATTTAGTATCACATGAATGGTGAGAGATGGCCTCACTTATCAAGAGCTTCTATGCATATTAATGATGACTCTAAACTTTAAGTTCTTTGATGATCTTTGCACCTAGACATATAGTCAGTAGCCAGTAGGTGTCCAGTAAATACCTATTGATGAATAAGTGAGTGAACAAATGAATGAACGTGTGAATACACCATTAAATACACACAATCTCACATCCACATATTCAAAGCCCTGAATGACAAAATTTTCACTTCCTTTTTCTGCCTAATCCCTCTTGATATGATATAATCCAGAAAAACAAAGCGGCTTGTCATTTTGCTCATGGTGTTCTGAAATCTTGTCCCAGCAACTAGTTATTGGTATTCCCTTCCTCTGAAAGTTCTGGTCTTATATTTCCACTGGTCAAAGTCTCACCCATCCTGTCATATCATGGTTTTCATGGTAGTTGTTTGTTTATTCATAACAAGATGTTAATTTTCCATTCCTAGAAATCCTTTTCTTGTCATATTCTTTCTTATAATATTTCCACATAGGTGATGTGGCCCCCTCTCTGTATCTCCTATGAAAATTCCAATGTAAGATTTCAACTGAGGTTGTCTGAAGTTCCATTTAAGCAGAACTCCCATGAGACTAGTGGAAAAGATAGTGATGATAGTGATGATGATGGTGATGATGATATGATGAAGAGAGATAATTTAATTTCCTATTTTAAATAAATATTGATTCAGCTATATCTGTTCCTTACAAATAGTTTTTTTAGCTATTCTTTTAACATGAGCTACAATCCTATATTTTAAAAGTACATTTGACTTTATCTGTAGTGAGGTACATTGGGTTTCTGTCATGTGAACCAAAAAATGCTCCACCTAATACCCAGAGAGGGACCATGTTGGGTGAGATTAAGCATATAAATATTCACATCAGCTCCTGATCCAGGTTTGGTCCTCCCTCCCTCTTTCCCTCCCTTCCTTCCTTCTCTTTCTTTCTCTCTCCCTCTTGTTTTTTTCCTCACATTTTTTTAGACTCTCTTCCATACAAAACCAACATTCCAAGAAAACTCTCTTCTTTTCAGATGATATTGAGAAACAATAGATTGAAGAACATAATGTGAAGAACCTAGACAGACCTGGCTTAGAATTCTGATTCTGTCACATGCCATCTGTGTGTCTCTGAAAACACATCAACACATTTTAAGTCCCAGATTACTTTTTTGTAAAAGGTTCATATGATTGTAATATCATAGTCCCCACAGCCTTCACAGGATAGGACCAGGACTAGGGTGAAACAAGTGGAACCTAGGTGCCAGATTGAAGGAGGCCCTCACTTTCTACCACTTTCTCAGTAAGTTTTATTTTTCAAACCAGTGGGCTTCATATACCTCACCTTGTCCAGCCCTTGAGAATTGTGGTAGGTATTGAGTGATTTGCTACATATAAAGGGCCCAGGATAGTAAATGGTATGTAATAAGTGTTCAATAAACATGTATTGTTTAATAACAGGCCTTATTTGTTTTGACAACTGTCATTCTTTTAAAATTACTAGCTAAATAACCACTAGTATTAGTTCTACTACTACCACCAGTCATATCAGTAATACTTGAATTCTAATTTTGGATTATTATAAAATTATTCTGACTTTTTTTTTCATGGCAATTATTTCCCATGTGTCATACCTTTCTGAGCAAAATGGCAGCCAAGGCCACATCCTGGAATGGGGAAGGTCCCAAAGGGAAAGTACAGCCAGAGCAAAGCTGAAAAAAAAAATGTGTTGGTACAACAGCTGCACGGAGCAGACTTAACCCAGCTAACTTTGGTAAGGGTGTTCCCTAAAGAGGAGAGAATCGGAAGACTAATAAAGTCCCAGAAGTCAGAGTGACCTGGAGGTTGGAATTCAGGCTGTGGAATACCTGAACTCAAGAACTGGTCTCACCACTTCCTGGTTGTGTGACATTGGACAAGTCATTTTTTTCTCTCTGTACATTCATTTTTCTTGTCTGTAATAACAGGCTGTCACTCAATCAGCTCTGTGAGGGTAAAATATGACAAATCCTGTAGAGAATTTAACACAGCAGATGACATATACTAAGTGCCCCAGTTCCAGAAGCCATTTTACTTTCTCCATTCCTCCAGTTAAGGTACACCATGCTGTTCTCCCTGTCTCTTTATTCTTATGCTCATTCTAAAATCAACTGTCTCTAGACTGGTATGATTGGGGAGACCATGACACCCAAACCCCCTGTCTTTGATGAAGCACTGTTTCCTGGAAGCAGGACCTGGCAGATTGGCTTCACCATCACCTTCTTTCATGGCTAACACCTGGTCAGCACCCATAAATATGGACTAGAGTTAAAAACTCAATCTTCAATCAAAGGGGAAGAGCATAAGAACTCTAGTATTTTCTAAGTCAGACCATAAATCTTTCTCTTTACTTTTTCTTTGTCTCTGTTGGCCCTATTTGGTTAAGTAGCTGCTACATTGATGGTAGCTTTCAATAGCTACCATGAGAATACCTCCCACAGGTTCCCCATGAAGACCATATATCTGCCTGAACCCCTGTGGGGAGATGCCTTTGACTGTGAGCCAGAATTAAGATGTTCATCTATTTCAGATTCCAATTGAGTAGAAGGGAAGAATGCTGGGTTGGTTGCTACACAGGCCAGGATGGGATGCTGGATGGGATGAACCCTGGCAAATGAGGTATTTGGTTCCTGGCCATTGCCTATTATCCCTTCCATATTAACTTTGGGAAATACCTGTTATATTGTTTTGCAACAACCTATCTTTCCTGAAAGATATCTCAGACACTGCAAACTGTGTCATCCATAGAATTAATCTTCAGCTTAAGCCTAATGGAAAAGGGGAAAATATCAAAAGTGGCCTTGGGGCCACTGCCTCTGAGCTTTCACTATGGAGTACATTCTTGCTCCCTAATAGCAGTGAAAGAGGAGGTTGGTCCAGACCAAGGCGGTGCAACATCAGGCCTCTTGGCTGAAATTCCATGTACTCCAGGGTGTTCATTCCCTCCCACATTGCTGAGGGAACCCACACAGAGGAACATCTGGCCAGATGCAATCTACAAAACATTCTGTGAAACATATTAGTTCCCTCAGGCCCATGGGAGCCCACCTAGTAAATGAGTAGGAAAGGACCCCACAGTGAATTCTGCTAGCTGAGATCCATCTCACATGGGACCCATCTTTTTGTAGAGAGTAAATTCCAAGCCAATAATTCATGCTGAGGTCTGACAGCATCTGGGAAGCTGTCTTAGGAGTCAGGGATGTTAACATAAGGGATCAGTCAGGACCTGGAGCCATTGTCTTCCTGTTGTCACAACAGAGAGGAGCAAGGAGAAGGGCAAAGCAGCCCTGAGTTGTCAACAGCCTCTATCCCCAAGGAGCTAGCCTTTCTTCCATCAGTACTGTGTCATCCAGTACCATTCTAAGTGTTTTAAGGGCAACATTTCATTTAATTTTCACAATAGCCATAGGCCTCTATTTACCACTTCTGCAGACAAGAGAAGGCACAAAACTTTCCCAAGGGCACCGACTGCTAAGTATGGAGCAAGGGGGAAATTCATCTGCCTGCCTTGCAACCCTTTCCTTGTGGCTACACTAGGAATGGAGCCATCACCCTTCTTCCTCCATGCTCCATCTCTAGCAGCCCATGGTGGCTTCTGGAGGACCTAAACTTATGTGACAAGCCCTCTTCTCCAAAGCCCCAGCTCTTGCAGCCCTGAGTGTGGGTATTTATATTTTCTTGGATGACCACAGTGATGGATAGGCACTGCTGATTTGGAGGGGTTAAAGGTGAACATCTGTGTGCAGAAATGGCTCTTTTCTTACCCACCATTGCTCAGGTGTAAAGACAAAACTGGGGAGGTCAAGGGAGGAGTGGCACATAATTAAATGAATGATTTAAAAGGTTCCAAACTTCTGATTCCAATTAACCTCTGAACTCAGTCCTGTCCTGATGTGATGGTTCTCAGCATGATGGACCCAAGCTGCAAAACTGTTTTGGGTTGTGTTTCCCAGTAGCTTCCTCAAGGTCCTGATGAGCAAAGGACCTGTCGAATGTATGACCGAGATTGTTGTGCAGGAAAATACTCCAGTGATTACAGGAAAAGGCCCAAACTCAGGGAAGCTGATACAGGGCAAGCACCCCAATTGCTTTCAAGCACAGAACATTGGAAGATAAACAGATGACTCAGACCGGGAGCCCGAGATCTGAATCAGCAACACTCACAAATGGCCACCTGTCCATTTGGACTTCTCCCCCCACTTAACCACTGCATTGCCAACACCACACTTTTCATATTCCTTATTCCTTCCCATGTACAGAGGCTAATGGAGTGACTACTCCTTGGAGTGACTTCAGCGAACTTTCCCTGGGGTTCTTCAGAATCTCCAAGTGAACCAAGACACAGCATTTGACACAAAAATGGCCAGGTTCCAGTCCTTGCTTATACCTCTTTCCTTTTGTGTGACACTGAAAACATTTAGACTCTTGTAAGCTTTAAACCTCAGTTTCCCTACCTATGCAATGGGTATAATAGCTGTACATATCTCATTGGAGATTTTTAGGAGCACAAAACTAAAAAATACACATAAAGAGGCCTAACACATAGTTGGTGCATAATTATTGTTTGATGTAGAGTGTTTGTTACTGTTGTTATTACTATTGTTGTTTTTAAGAAGATGATTACAAGCAAACTTATTTGCTGGGGCTGCCATAACAAAGACCACAAAATCTCTGGTTTAAATAACAGAAATTGATTATTTCGTATATAGTTTTAGAAGATGGAAATCTAAGATCAATTTGTTCACAGGATTGGTCTTCTTTCATGAGCTGTAATGAAGAATCTGTTTCATGCTTCCTGGCTGGTTTCTAGTGGTTTGCTGACAGTCTTTGGTGTTTTGTGGCTTGTCAATGCGTTTCCATGGTCTTTGCCTTCATGGCCACACATGTGGTATTCTCCCTTTGTGTGTGCCTGTCTTCAAATTTCCTCTTTTTATAAGAACACCAGTCTTATTGGATTCTGGATCTATCTCATCCCAGCACGTATGGGATGCTTCAGTGTTTGATCATTTCAGGATTATCATAATTTCTTGTGTTTGTTTCTTTTCCATCTTGTGATTTCATACATATGTGCAGATCTATCAAAGCATTTTCTAGAGTTCTTTATTTAAATTACCTTTCCCAATAATTTGAATATAGTTCTATTATTACCATCTCTAGATTTGGAACCTGAGATACAGAGATGTTAAGATACCATCTTTACATTACCTAAGCTATTAAAAATAAGAAGAAAAGAAAAAGAAAGCACATGATGGTGAGAAAAATAAGTTGAACAAGAAATAGAATAAACAAAAGAGCCAGGAAGAAATCCATTTTTGAGTGCAGATACGAACCCAAAAACTCTCAATCATTTATTAGCCAACAGTAAGACTGTGTAATCCAGGGATGGGTCAAATCTGACCCTTTGATTGTTTACGTAAATAAAGTTTTATTGGAATATTGCTATGCGCATTCATTTTGTGTTGTATATAACTGCTGTTGAGCTCTGATGGCATAGTTGAATAGTTACAAGAGAGACTGTATGGCTTTAAAGCCAAAAATATTTACTTTTTGGCCCTTTACAGAAAAATGTCAGTACCCTGTCCTACATAACACGGATCTTTCAAATCCATTCTAAACAGGTACATTATGAGCTCTATTTGAGCAGTGGATTTAGATTCACCCTGAAATATCCCACATTTTTCTCACTTTGGTCCTTGAAATGAAAATAACCCATTGGTAAAATGATGGGTGTTTTAGTTAGCTTTTCATTGCTGTGAATAGAAGACCTGACAAGAACAATGTAAAGGAGGAAAAGTTTATTTTGATTCATGGTTTCAGAGGTTCAATTCATGGTTGGCTAAATCCATGGCTCTGGGCCTGAGGGAAAAGGCAGCACATCATGGCAGAAGGGTATAATGGAAAAAAGCAACTTTGAATAAGGCAACGAGAACATGGTACCAGGAAGCAGAGAGTTCCGCTTATCAAGGACACAATATAAAACCTAAAGGAATACTTTTAGTTATCTACTTCCACCAGCCACATCCTACTGTCTACACTTACTGTCTAATCAATCCATATCAGTGGATTAATCCACCGATTAGGTTACATGTCTTGTGTACTCTAATTTCACGTATGAACTTTCCTGCATTGTCTCACACATGAGCTTTCGGGAGAAACCTTACATCTAAACCATAACAACATACCAGGATAAAATGCAGCCAATGGGATAGAAAACCCTCTCCCAGCCTGTCCTGTTTCATCCACTGAATTATCCATTAGGGATCTAGCCACATGGCATTAAAAATCAACATCCTGGTGACTGACACCTTGGAATAGCTTCCACAATCAATAGCTTCCATCTAAATTTCCTTCTCTAAAGCTTGCATAAATTATCACATATATGCAAATCTGACGATGATTTAATTACTAGGGTTGATTGGTGATTAATTTTTTGATTATGATCAATCACTCCTCACAAATAATAAGAAACACTCATGACAACTGGCAGGATGCTAATAATGCAAGTTTCCTTCAAATCCTGTCCCAGTCTCTAAACCAGCCTGAATAAACTCTTTTCTGTAGTCTCCATTTTTGGAGAGAAATTATCTGAAAGAGGAAATTTAATGTTACTCATAAATAAAGAAATGTATTATACAATAATGATTTTATTCCATTCAGGTGTCATTTAAACATTAATAATAATGTTCAAGATGAAATCAGATTTCAAAGATTAGACCAGCAGGCACTGTTGTAGTATTTTTAAAGACAATTTATCAAATTTGCCCAAATTTAAAATGAACTTACTCTCAGATCCAACAATACCACTTCTAGAAATTTTTTCTTTTAAAAAATTTTGTAAAGTTTATTTTTAAAATTTTTATAAAGCACATGTATAGTAAAATATTAAAATGTAAAATAAAAATATATAATTAACCTAGCAGAAGGTTTTTATTTTAACTTTATTTATGATACTAGAGAAATTTGGAGACACACAATTAATGTATGATTGTTTAATGAAGTAAGATGTGTACATCTGATAAAGTCCTAGGTGGCAGCTTAAGGAAGGTATCAGGTATCTATTCAATGACATGAAAAGTTATCTAAGATCCGCTAAGTGAAGGAAGCAGGTTGCAGAGTCATACTTGATTATACCTCAGAATCCTCTAGATGTTTCAAAATACAGATCACTGGCTCCACCTTTAGAAATGCTGATTTTATAGATCTGGGGCAAGATTCAAATACTGGCATTTCTAACAAGTTCTCAGGTGATGCTCATGCTGGTAGTCTTAGGACTACATTTTGAGAACCTCAGATGCAGAGTATGATAACATCATATGCCTGCTTACTTATGCACAGACATATTCTGAGAGAAAGTTTAAATTCTAATTTCTAATATTTAAAAGTTTTACTTTATATTATTTGCATTCAAACTATCAATATTTATGACTATAAAAATATTAATAAAAATTTTTGTTTTAAAGTATAATTCCTATTATTCCCTTGATTCATTATGACCTCCTTTTTATGGTGGATACTTATTTCTAGATCAACTCATAAATTGCAAATATTTTCTTCTTGTCTGCAAGGAGAGAGCACATTGATGACACAGACTGTATTGGTTTCCTACTGCTCCATAACAGAGGACCTAAAGTGTACCAATTTAATCTTAGCAACAAGGATTTATTATCTCATGTAATTTCTGGGTTTTAGAAGTCCTAGCATCTGAGGGGATGGTGCCCATTCTTATAAGGTCTTGGTTAAGATGTTTACTTAAGGACCACTATCTCCTCATGCATTGAACTGGGTGGGGCTAGGGTGGAGAAGTCACTTCCAGTTTTACTTATGCAGCTATTATAAGGGGCTTTAGTTCCTCATCAAATAAGTAAAATAGTTTTTATGGTCTAGTTCCTAACAGACTGAAAATTGGTACTAAGAGGCTCATCACTAAAATGAAGGTAGTTTTTGTTCATACAACAGCTTTTGTTTTCCATTGTAAATTAATAATCATTCCAGTATCTAAAGGAGAAAAGGAAGAAAGAAGGGAAAAGAGAAAGGAGAAAAAGGAGAAAGGGGAGGCATAGAAGTGAAGAGAGAGCAAATAAAGAATAAAGAGTAGGAGTGATAAAGAAAGGCAGGCCTTCGTGTTCAGATTGCCCCACATCTCAGGCAGTAGAATAATTGAATGATACATTTTTTAGTGGTGAATTT
The DNA here is from genome assembly GCF_964194105.1 of Spermophilus citellus. Lineage (NCBI taxonomy): Eukaryota > Metazoa > Chordata > Mammalia > Rodentia > Sciuridae > Spermophilus > Spermophilus citellus. The sequence goes on from NC_138185.1 coordinate 19,220,704, forward strand.
GGGATTGGAATCCATTCACTCATTTTTTTAGTATTCATTAAGGAATTGTTAAATTCTAGTTTTGCTTTGGGAATTCAGGATGCAGAGATGTACAAGATGGGTTTGGGTCATAATCCAAAAGACACAATCCTGAACATGGAAATCATGAATGATTAAAATTCCAAAAATATAATCCTGGGAAATATTATTTAAAAATTCTTTAAAAACTATGTATTCACTTTTTTTTTTCTGAAACAAGGTTTCACTGTATTTCCCATGCCAAGCTTGAACTCAAGATCCTCTAGCCTTTGTCTCCCAAATAGCCAGGATTATGGGCATGTGACACAGCATCTGGTTTTTATTTACATTTTTGAAGTGGGATATATTTGAGAACATAAAACATGACAGAATACTTCATAGACCATGCTATGGTTTGTCCCACACAGGTTCATGTGTTGAAAGTTTGGTCCCCTGATGGCCATGTAAGAGGTGGTAGAATCTCTAAGAGTTGGGGGCTTGTGGGAGGAATTTAGGTCTCTGGGGGAGCTATCCTCAGAAGGGCCAATGCTGATGTCCTGTACTAAATTAATTCGCATGATGGCAGATTGTTTTAAAAGAGTAAAACTGGAAACTCCTTACCCTCCTGCTTCCTGTCTCACCTTGTGATCTCATCTGCATGCACTCATGCCACTGTCTGCAATTGATCATGAAGTCCTCACCAGAGGCAAACAGAAGCCAGGAACATGATCTTGGACTTCCAGAACTATCAGTGAAATAAACCTCTTTTATTTACAAAGTATCCAACCTTATATATTTTTGCTATAGCAATGGAAAAATAGACAAATACAGGTACTTTATCTTAAAAAACAGGCAACAATATTTTTGCAAGAATTAGCACTCAGGTATACTAATGATAGTTGCATAGATATAAAGATTATGAGCAGAAAAACTATATTAAAAAAGAAATAGATCAAAAATAAAATGCATAAATTCGAATTACTGTGGCAGGAGATTGTGTGCACCCTGCCTTCTAACTGCAGTTGTCAGAAATATCAAGGTCTCTTCACTCACTCACTCATGTGGAAGACCCATCTACAGATCAAGAAAGCAAAAAATAACCAGTGTTTAATCAATACTGTACTAAATTAATATGTATCACATATTCTTCTTGCCTTGTTTAATTCTCAAATTATTTCTGTAAAAGAACGGTACTTTATTATTCCCATTTCATAGAGGAGTAAATTGAGGCACAACTAGGTTTAGAACTTGAATTTAACCCAGGACCATGTGACCTTGGAGCCTAGTCTTTTCATCATTAAACTGACCTTCTAGTACTCACAGTAGAGCTTTGAAATAAATCCTTAGATGAAGGAGAAAAAAAAAATCTGTGGGAACAAAGAGGAGAGTGAGTCCACTAAGATGGATCCAAGAAAGAGGGACCTCTGGCATTGGGGAGTAGGTCTTGATGGATGACTTGGGGATTACCTTGGAGAAAAGAGGTGATGGATGTCTCAGCCAGAAGGGGAAGATTTGCAGAAAGAGACCCAGAAGGACCTCCATGTCGCTGTAGAATTCTCGCTGGTAAATGCTACACAAGAACAGGGATAGGGGTGGCCAGAAGGGAGGATTGATACACATGTTAAACAAGTGATTTCAACTGGTGTCATGGGAAGTGAAAATAAGTATGTCCTTGAAGCAGAATGAGTGATTAATATTCATCTCATAGAAGGGTCTCTCTGGACCAAGTTGGATAATCACATGAGAAGTTTCTGGCAAGGATCAGCTTGTGGGGAGCTGTCCATCTCCCAGGTAGAAGTAGTGAAGGCAGAGATGGACTGTCCTTTCTATGGCTGGTTAGAAGAGTGTGCTGTGTCAGAGAGAGCATGAACAGTGGTTGTGATCTGGAAAGAAGAGAGAAGGGAGGGAAGAAGGCATCACAGATATCCCCGCCATGCTTTTTCCCGTTTGGGACATGAGGGTGCCCCACTGAGTCAGGAACCAGAAAGAGAGCCATGTGTGGGAAAGGAACTTATCACTCATAAAAAATGATAACATTTTAAGATGGAGTTCTTATTTTTGTTGGTATTGCGTTGTAGGACTTCCTTTTATATTTTGGGAATTAACCCCTTCTCCAATGTGTGATTTGAAAATATGTTCTCTAATTCCACAGGTTGTTTTGCCATTCTGTTGCTTGAGGGCACTAATCATCAGAAAAATTTGAAACAACACTGCAATAAGATCCTAGTTCACACCTGTTAGGATGGGCATTATCAGGAGAACAAAAGAGATCAAGTGTTGGCAAGGAGGTGGACAAACTGGAACCTTTGTGCTCTATGGGAAGGCCAAGTAGAGGAGCCACCCTGGTAAACAATTTGAAGGTTCCTCAAAAATTCAACTTTTGTATAATCCAACAATGCCACTTCTGAATATTTACATAAAGAATTAAAATCATGATCTTGATTAGATATTAGCCCTCTCATGCTCACTGCAGTGGTATTCCCAATAGCCACGATGTGGAAATCCGTATACATCCATGGACAGATGAATGGGGGGAATGTGGTATTCACAGTTATGCACCAAATGCCAATGTTTCAGTCGATTAAGGACCACGTGGAAGATGGCAGTCCTGTAGGATTTAAATATGGAGCTGAAAACTTCCTATCACCTAGGGACACCATAGTTGTCACAATGTCTGTAGCACAGCACTTTACTCATGTGTTTGTGGTGATGCTGGTGAAAACAAGCCTATTTTGTTGCTAATTATATAAAAGTACAGCTCAAATAATTAGGCACAGAACATAATATTTGATAACAAACAATTATATAACTGATTTTGGTATTTGCTATGTTATCCTTTTAACATTATTTTAGAATATATTCCTCCTTATTAAAAACAAGTTCACTGTGAAACCTTACTCGGCAGTAGCTGCAGACATCATATGTTTACCATGACTCTTGATTACAGGTAGAGGCTTCGTGGAGCGACTAACCTGTTCCACATAGGTCTGGTTAAGCATGATCGGTTCAACGACTAACCTGTTCCACATAGGTCTGGTTAAGCATGATCGGTTCAACGATGAAGAAATTGAGTATGGACACGTTCCTGAGAAGGCATCTCTGTCATTAAGCAACACGTGATTGTGCGTGCCATATAATATTACTCAACACTGAAAAAGAAGGAAATCCTGTCGTGTGAGGCAACGTGGATGAATCCTGAGGACATCAAGTTAAGTGAAATAAGCATGATTCTGCTTAGTCTGAGGAATCCAAAATATCAAACTCATAGAAGCAGAGTGTAGAACATCAGTTCCCAAGGGCCTCAGGAAGAGGGAAATGAGAGTTGATGATCAAAAAATATGATTCAGATATGCAAGATAAATAAATCCCAGAGATCTGCTGTGCAAAATTGTGCCTATAGATAACAATACTGTATTGCACACTTGACAGTCTCTTCAGAGTGCAGATGACATGTTAACTGTTCTTCTCAAAATAAAATAAACACACAGTAACACTAAATATATATATATATTTTTTTTTTTTGAATGAGTACAATCTGGCCAGCACTGTGCTGACTGCGTGATGACTGCCTCTCATTTTATCCTAAAAGCTTGCAGAACGAGGAGGTTGAGACACAGAGAGGTTCTTTAACTTGCTTGTACAGCATATTGATCAACGAAACTAGAGCCAGGATTCCACTTCAGGCCTTTAAATCTAGAACCTGTGTCTTAACCATTATGTTTATGCAGATGCATTTTTTTTTTTTTCATTCTGGTTTCAACAAAAATCTCCTTGGAATAAAGGGATGAGGTGAGACACATGGTTAGGACTTCAAGTGGTCTTAAGCCTCATTTGAAGTGACAAAGCAGCATCAAGTTCTATCACATATTTTCAGAATGGGAGATGACAATCCTTTTCAGAGGTGACGGATTCAGTAGGGTCTGTTTTAGTTACAGAGTTGTCTTCCCCTCCCCCACCCACACCAGCAGTGAAAACACATTTGCTCTGAGCCATTAACCCTCTCTGGTTGTCCTGGTGACCAGTGGCATCTGAAAGGCAGCTGGATAAGGTCATGGGTCAGGCCCTAGCTGTAGAAAACACACCCCAGGCCTTTACCTTTTCAATAACCAAGCTGGCCTTACTGACTGTGAGGGCTAATTGGCCCTGTCCCTTTGAAACAAGGACCTGGCATCGCTGGAAGTTAATCAAACGAATCTTGAATCTCTCGGAGGACACAGGCCAGTGGTTCCCAAACCCAGCTCGCACTCAAATCACTAGGGAGGAGCAGGGACACACAGAGTCTTGCATCCCAGCCCCAGCTTCATGAATCAGGATCTAGATTAGGAGATCTGGGAATTTGGATTTTTCCTAAGTTTCTCAGGTCACTTTTATGCACAACTAAAAACAGCCTCCCCTCTCATGTGTCACAGAGAACAATCTAGTGGGGTGGGTGTTCCAGGAATCAAGCTGGCGGAAGATGGAAGGAGAATTAGTGTAACTTATATCTCAAGCTTATTGCCCAGAAGTGCTTATGACCAGAGGGAGAGGTGACGGAATGGGGACCAAGGCACAGGCATGAAAAGGTGAATTGAAGCTCCTGCTTCAGTAGAAAGGAAAGAGCCACTGATTATAGACGACGCTCGAGACCCAAATGGCAAGTCCTGGAGTGCAGCAGTGCTCACAGATGCAGGAGATGAACACTCCACCTCCAGCACCTGAAGTTGCACCCTATGTGACTGAGGCTGTGGTGGCTGCTGTGATTGCCTGGGAGCCTCAGGTGCAGCCAAGGAAGGCAGCAGCTCTGGCTTGGCTCTACTCAGTGAGAGTACCATCCTCGACTCTTGGCAACTCTGCTTCCCCCATTGCAAGGGGTGATCTATGAAGGCATCTAACAAGAAAGACCAGTGTCCATTCCAGGACTTTCTTTCAATTACTTTGGCAGCAGCAAAGATGAAGCTGAGCCACAGTCTCTCCATCTCCCGGGAGACCTTGGCTTCCCTTCTCCTCTATAGATACCGAAAATCATATTCCTATAACTGTCACTTTTTAAACTTAGGTTCATATAAGGAATGACAGGCTGAGCTCATTTGGGGACCCTGGCTATGCCTAACACATTAATCTTCTATCAGGAGGTGACTTCCAACATCTCTTCTGTCACTTCTCTGTGTCACTGGTGACTTTTATTAGCAGGCACAAGATGGGGAACTCAGCTCTTACTCCTAACATGTGCTCCTTACCCCGAGCAGGCCCTGTGGTGGCTGTGACCCTCAGGATGCTACAGGTGCGACACAGGGGTAGGGGCTGACAGTACGAGACCAGAAGCTTCTGTTTCCTGTTTTCTGAAAATGTATTCTGTAAATACATTTTTCTTGGAACCTTGAACAATCATGTATGAAATCAAGCACCTGCTAGAGAGACCCCAAGAACACACAGAGAGGGAAAGGAACCTAGGTGACAGCCTTCCAGGAGAACCCATCCTCTCACCGCCAGACATATGCATCAAGCCGTTGCAGAATGGCAGACCAGGCCAGGGGCCAGATGAGCACCTCCTGAGACACCAGTGCAGGCCGTGAGCAACAGAACAGCACAGCAAAACAGAGCTGTGAGACTCAATAAGATGGCTGCTCAAGTCACCAAGTTGGGGGGTTCTTTGCTACCCAGCACTGGAACAGAAAATCAGAATGGAATCTGAAAGTGCCCGAGAGAAGCCCTCCTGAGAATGGAGGTTGGTTTTATTTCAAGTAAAATTCATTTAAGAACTACAGTGTCAGCCACACTTCACCAGATGAGAGACCTAGAATCTTCTAGAGGCATAACCCATTAGTTATGAAAACAATAGCCTACCCACACAAGAGGCCAGATGTGTCAACTTTTTCCACTAAACTGTCCCCTTTAGCACAGGCTCCATCTCCTTCCTTGCTATCCAGGGGTGGGGGTGGGACATGAGCCTTTGAGGGAAAAGCTGTCAAGCCGTCTATTTAAAGGAGTGATTCCAATTTCAAAAGTTTTTTATTGAAATTTGTTCAAAATAAAGGAAAGTCCCTGGAAGTTCAAGAGAGGTGACTTAGAAGAGCACATGATGACCCATCTGGCCTGACTCTGCCCCTAAGAGTGGATTGCATCTGGGGGGAAGAAAGGACCCCCTGGAACTTGCCACAGGTGCAGAATTTCAATCAGAACCATCACTGAACACGCTTCTGCACCACTGGGCTCAGGGAGAAAGTGGTAGGACCTTTCCGCTAAAATAGGCACGTAACCCCCTCCCCCTGTTGTTCTCTAGTCTTCTCATTCTATGAAACTTGGAGCACCCGGGTCCCTTAAAACTTCAGTCCAGAAAGACAAAGGCCAACCCCCAATTGTGATGTCCAGTGCAAACGAGATCTGCACAGGCAAAGAGGAAGTGCCAAGGCAAGGGCCCTGCTAAGATTACAGGCTGTTAATAAGGAAAGACAGAAGCCAGAAGTTTTGATGTACAACTCGACAAGCAGAGGTTAAGGGGAGAACCCGGGCAGGCTCATTTGCAAACTTGGTCCTGTTTCATTAAGTGAGAGCAGAGACAGCCTGTCTCAGTCCAGCAGAGAAGGAACTCATTATCCACGTAGGGAGCAAGAGATAAGAATCTTTTAATAATTGCTGGGAATTTTTTTATTACGATGTGGAATGCCAATTTAGGCCTCTCCTCTCAGGCTGGATACAAACAGCCTCCTTGGGAGTGAAAGCGGCTCCCCCCTGGCTGTGGTCATTAAGGACAAAGAGCAGAGAGACTTATGTTTGCTCTGAGAAAGGCCACAGCTCAGGGGCCCTGCTGGTTGCAGGAGCCAGGTCTCCACCAGGCGACCCGGGACCGGCTGTCCTGCCTTCAGAACCTTCCCAGAGCCCTCAAGCCAGGCTGCCACCTTATCCTCCAAAGCCTGGGATCCCTACCTCCAGCCAGTCCTGCCTCTTCTCTGGGCTTATTTGCAAGGGGCTGTCAGTTTCTTTCATTTTTAGAAACTTCATGTATAGGATTTAAACAGAAACTTGATGCTGTTCCTTAAGAGACAACAAACATTTCCTGCTCTACACAGTTCACTGTGAAAAGGACAAGTGCAGATTACATTGGAGGTTTTATTAGGTTTCACCTAGGCCCCTCTGCCTAGCAGGGAGTTGGCTATTTGTCTAAAAGGTAACTTAGCAAAGGGTTCGGGGTTAGAGATGCTAGAGCTCATCAGATGAATTTCCCTTTATGTAATCTGAGGGATTGAAGGAAAATTGAAAGGGTACGATTTTTGTTGTTGGTTTTATTTTTATTATTATTATTTTTTTAATCTCGATGTGATTTTTTGCCTCCTGATTTGGGACTAACCCAGAAGTATGACATTCCCACTGAGGAGTCTCTTGTTCCTCAATTGGAACCCTGTGTCCCCAGTCACTGTTTCCTCTGCTAGTGACTATAGTTCACATAGCCGCTGAGGAGAAGGGAGATCAGACATCACAAAGCCTGTGAGCTGCTGATTCTCTGGCCCTGGGCTGTGCTGGGGGCTCTCCTCCATGCCCCCCAGCTGGGTCCTCAGCCCCCACACTCCAAAGGATTCCTACAAGGGGACCCTGGATACTCTCCACCAATCTCCTTCGCTGTCTCCTTCCTGGCTCTCTGGGTCCCTTTCCCTTTTCCTCCCCTCCCCTCTCCCTACATCACGCCTGGCAGGGTAGATGCTAAATGACAGTGATGGTGGGTTTTAAGTCCAAGGTGTCAGGAGCAATGAGGCGTCTTTGAGTCAAACGGGCCTCGCTGTTTCCATCTCCACAAGTGAGGGCACCGTGCCCAGGGCCAGAGGCTCCGGGAGCTGTATGGGTGTTAGCTCAGCGCCTGCTCCTTGGCTGCATTTCAGAAGGGCCTGAGGAAGTGCGGGGTGTTGCTCATTCCCTGGTGCAATCTGCGCTGACAGCTCTGAGGCTTGGAAGGTTCTGGGTGCACAGAGAGCAGCAGTTGGGAGGGGGCTGGCGGAGGGAGGGAGCTCTCCATGGGCCTCTCTCACCTATTGGCCGATGAACTTCTGTGTTCTCTCCACAGCAGGGATTTAATTAATAATAATAATAATAATAATAATAATAATAATAATGGTGATCCTCATTGAACAACTAGGGCCACTAAGTGTGGGAGGCAATGAAGTGTTGTCATTAAGAACAGGGGACCCTGTTTGAATAATGAATGCATTGATCTTACTTCTTGCAGTGTGACACTGGAGGAGTTGATTCACATCTCTGAACCTCAGTTTATTCATCTGTAAATATGGACATGTATGCTGGGTGCCAATGTTGGGATTCAAAGAGACAGAAGCCAAAGTGACCGTGGGCCCAAATAATGGGATGCTTGGCAGAGTGGTGTGGGGAAGGGGGAGGCTGTGTTGAAGTTGTGAGTCCAAATGCTGCTCCCACTACTTCTCAGTGAACCTCTCCGAGTCTCGGTCTCCTTATCTAGTAAATGGGGTAATGGTACCCCCAATGGTGTTGAGAGAATTGGGATCATAGCTGGGGAATCTCCAGTGGAGGCAGCGGGAATTAAGTCCAGTTAATACCAACGAGAAAAGAGAGAGAAAGAAGGGAAGAAGGTGTGGGATGAAAGTTCTCAGACTTGGCTTCCAAAGACCCACATTGTCAGTCTCCTAACTTGTCACCCCAACCACAGCTTTCTCTATACTGCAGCCCTGCTCACCCTGCACACCTGCCCAGATGCACACACCAGTCCATGCGCACCTGCAAAATGACCTCACCTGCTTCTTCTACCGAGAATGGGCTCCTACTTTCTCCTTTTCTTCAACTGACATTGTATAAATCCATGTCACCTCCTTCTAAGAGATTTCCTTGACTGATTTTTAACCCTACAAAGAAAAACGATGGTCATTTTCACGAGAAGTGACATTTGTTCTCGTATTAAGATGTTTAAAAAAGAGGTGGCCCTGGAGCCAGAGAAGCCCTTCTGGCCTCCTGTTCACTGTGAGCCTGAGCCAGAAACCCGGCTTATTTCTAGGATGACTTCAGAGTTAATACCCGTATTGTTTTGCTTCTCTCTTGATGTGAGCCAAAGAAATTCTCCAATGGCATTTTTGCAACTCCCATGAACTCCAGAGATAAAATAAGAAGGAAGGCCAATCAAGTAAAAAATGAAATAAAAGTATGTGGTGATAGGAGGAAGCTGACTTCACATGGTTAGAGATGGAGAAGAGAGAGATGGTGACGGCCCTGATCACTGAGCATGGCCCCTGGCATTACACCATCCTGACCTTATGAACCCTGCAGCTGCCAGCCTAGTTTTCTGGCTCCCTATGTCTGCAGCCTCTTTCCCACCATCTTCATCACCTCCTCTTTCTTCAGACTTCCACTTCAATGACACCTCCTCTAAGAAGACTCCCAGGACCACACTGTCTACATTCTTTGTCTCCCAGCCTCCTATTAAACATTCTTTGATAACATTTATGGCAATACAACATTATTTTACTTCTATAATTATGCACTTGGCTACATTTTCTCTCCCCTTGTGTAATGTAAGTTTTGTGATTTTAATGACCTTCTTGTTTGCCACTGAACTTCAGTACCTAGAACAGGATCTGCTATATAGATGTTAATGCATGTTTGTTGAATGAATATACCAGGGCCCACAGGAGCTCGGGTGGACTATGGAATAGTTCACTTGAAGAACTTCTTGAGGAAACATAGTCCCGGAGCTACCCAGTGATCCTTGATGATACCACCTCCTGTCCTCCTCCTCACCTCCTCACTGCTTCCAACCATAAATAATTGCTCCTAAATCAAGGGCAGGGCAAAGTTAAAGTTTTGTGATGATTACTGATTAATTAAGACCCCTTTGTGTCTGAAAAACTCTGCATGGATAAAGGAAGAATTTGGCTTGGATGGCGAGGTTGCCAAGTATGTTTTGGGATCATAAGCAAAGTACAAGGCTGGGTTGCACAAACCCTCTTCATTTTATGCTTAAAACAGAAGACATCCCAGAAAAATGAGTTTAAACCTTACTAGAGTCAGAAAATTTGCAGACTTAGCTATAATCACTTCTCCTACATAATTCCTCAATTCATTGCAAACCCAAGCTCAGAGCTCATTATTCACACAGCAACAGGTGGACAGTTCCCTGTATGAAATGGGGGCACATCTAACAGTTCATGTGTTGGAACTGGATGGAGTGGACTAAGACCTTGGCCAATTCAGTTAACTTTCTAAGTCTCAGTTTAGGACCTGCAAAATGGGAATGAAAATATCTTCTTTATGTGACATGTGACGAACAAGTGAGTCAATGTGAGCAACACACTTTGCACAGAGGAAGGATTAAGAAAGAATTTGTTAATCTATGCTAATGCATGTAGGGATTTTCTCCGCTGCAGAAATGACTCACCCTGTTACAATACTCTGCTCCCTGATTTGCCCCGTGCACAATGGCATAAACCAGCCAATGACCTCCAGCAGTGGATGCAGCCATGCAGGGGGCCGACATCTCAAGTATTTGATTTGGCAAGAAAAATGTCCGAGGCCCACAGTGGAATCAGCAATCTAATTTCCTGGGATAGTCATGGAAAGCTTGAGGGCAAAGTGTCTTTCTAACTGAATGCTGGTCATGAAAATATTGCAGAGAGGGCATGTGTAAAGGCACAGAAATGTAGGTGGGGACAACCTCCCAGGGAGCTGAGGATTCAGGCTAGACTGCATAACGCCTAGGGGTAGAGTGGTGACAGACGCAAAACAAGTCACAAGGGTTTGGTTGTGCTTTCTTCTGAGGTCCTGGGAGAATCTAAAAAGTCAGAGCAGAGGGTGGGTGAGGAGCACGTGCTCAGATTTGGAATGGAAAGGGGGCATGTAAGGAGCATCTGCCATGGAGAATGCTGGCAGGTGGGTCATTCGGAGGATAGTGCATTGACCCATTCTAGAGATACAGCCTCACCTTGACCAGGGGAGCAGCAGGGAAGACGGACAAAGGCCAGAGACACCTAGGAGGCTGGGTGGAAGGACTTCCTAAATGGCTGTGTAGCACACATCTGAGTGACCGTAGCTCCTTGGAGCAACAACCAAACTTGGTGGGTCTCATCCGAGTGCTTCTGTGCTTCTCATCCTGCCAGCTGCCCGTCAGTCTTGGAGAAGCTGAGAAAGCAGATAAGCCCCTTCCCATTTCAGCAAGACTTGGAAGATGGGCCAGCCGAGACCTGACACATGAGTGCCAAGGAGGTCGGCAGGTCAGACTGCAGGAACAGAAGGAAGTCGGCCAGGCTGTCTTCCCAGAGAACACTGCCTTCCTTCGGAGTTCCCCCATTCCTAGCCTTCCCTTGGGTTGTTGATTTTTCTGGGATATTGCCTTTGAGGTGGGAGCAGCATGGCCTCAGAAGCCAGCAGTTTCTGGAATGATCTCCTCTTCTTGTTGACCTCTCCCCAAAATCACTGGCCTGTTTTCTTCCTTCCTTCCTTCCTTCCTTCCTTCCTTCCTTCCTTCCTTCCTTCCTTCCTTCCTTCCTTCCCCCCTCCCTCCCTCCTTCCCCCCTCCCTCCCTGCCTACCCCACCTCTCTTTCTCATAGCCCTTTCCCTGGATGTACCTGCCCCGCCCCGTGTTCTTCTGTCTAGTGTGGATCATCTGCTTCTCCACTAGAATGAAAGATCCATGAAGGGAGGTCTTCATCATGGTTGTATGCTGAATTTCCAGGGTTAAACATGTGTCTGGCTCCTCTAGAGTGCCCCTTTGGCTGAATGGAAGGAGAGTGCAGAAGCTGTTAAGGACCAGAATAAAATCTTTCTAGTCTCGAATCTCTTCATTAACCTGGTGAGCTGGGTTCCATTGTTGCTCGCATCTTATGGAAATAGAAGTTTTTAAAGGTCACATTAGTCCTCGCCTGGGTGATATTACCACCTTGCAGAAGAGCAGGTGGCCCAACTTTCTGTCTCCTAGGAGAGGTGATCTATGGGGGTTAAAAAAAAAAACTAAAGAAAAATGAAGTAGAATGGAGGCCTCTCACTTTTGAATGACCCTGGTAAAGGAATTTCACGCCCAGGTATCTGTAATCCAGCATCCTCCTAGACTAAATCCCGTTGGGGAAAACCATGATTTTGAAAATCACTATTTTCCAATGACCTGCCACCTTCTATTTGCTTCCAGCCTTCCTCAGGACCAACTTGCTGCCTGCCTCTCTTCCCCTTCCATCTCTTTGTACCTTCCTGGATGTCCTGTGTGCGTCCCACCTTTCATCTCATTCCCCATGACTCCCCCTTGTTCAGACCTTTCTCATTCCCGTCTCTGCATTCCAGCCCACACACAGACCCTGATGCTACCTCAGCCTCAGTTTTGATCTGAATAGAAATTTCAAAACCAATCCTGGAAATTTGTTGCCATTAATGGAAATTGCAGAGCCCAGGATATTAAGAGGGGCGGTGACTAATGGGGGGGGGCTAATTTAAAATTTAAATTATTTGCACACTTGGAGCCTGCACATATATCTTGGTATTGATCGTAGCTCTTTGGAAGCTATTTACGTTTTCAGCACACCTATAAGGCTGAGATTTATACAGCGTTTGGTGTTTAACTAGCCTCCTAATGCACCCTGTTGAACCATAGTATTAGTGAGCGTATTGTAAATTTCAGTCTCGGCTCTGAATTGATTTGCTTAGTGGAGTTGAATTTAGGCCATTAAAATAAATAAATAAAATGAATAAGGGAGACTTCCAGGTCCTCACATTATATTAAAATCAACCAATGTCAGACACAACCTGCAGACTCATGATTGGATTTGGAGTGGAGGAATCCATGGAGGATTCCTTATAATGTGGTCTGATGTAGTAAATACCAGCGGTGCATAACTAAAAGAGGGATTAGGAATCAGTCCATGTGTGTGTTCATTGAAGGTAAGAAGGACTGAATTCAAGTCCTGATTCATCCACCATAGTTGGATTTTTCTTGTTCCTGATTTCCAAGTGAGTGATGCTACCTAGTGATTAGATACTGCTCTACTCTTTTTCTCCTGGAAATCTCATCTCATTTCAGTGAACCTTGCCATGTTCAGTTGGATTCTGAGATATGTTCAGCTTTTGGGTGTAAACGAGAGGGAAATAGCTTCAACTCTCCTCTAAGGTTGATATTTGATGATCTCTTGCTTTCGTGGCATCTCAGTATTGTTAAGGGTTCTCAGTTTTTTTTTCAATATCCTATATGAATCCAAAGGTCTCAGAGCACCCCAAACTAGTAGAATCTGAGACAATTGGAACAGAGACGCAGGTTTGCAAACTATTGACTCCAGATCGAGGCTTATTATGCCTCCCAGACAGAAAACACTTCTGAAATCAACAGTTTATTGCTGTCCTCTTGATTCTCTGGGGGAAAAAAAATAATGCCTCAGTTTCCTAAACAAACAGTTTAGTGATGCTGCTCAGTTGGGATTTAATAAAACCCAGCTTTATTGGGATTCAGATCACAGTAGTAACAGTCATTGTCAAGACTAGGCTGCCATCAAAACTTCTCTCTGGGGGAGAGCCAGGTCCATGTTTACGTGGATTTTCACACAGGGTGAGTCCTTGTGTTGGCTTTGTATCACTGCTTTGAAGAGGACCCGGGACCCACAGAAGAGGCTTCTGGCAACTTCTCGATGGTTCTGCAGATGTCCTTGGAAAAAAAGAGGAAATTGAAGACTTCTGCGGGAATAGATGGAGGGGCTGAAAGGGAGCTGTGTATGGTCAACACTTGATCTAGCCTTCATATCCCCACAGGCAGCATCTTCCCGAATTGAGCAATGCCACTCTTTTGCACAAAACCCCTTCAAAACAGTCCACTGTCACACAGAATAATGTCCAAACCTCCTCATCTGGCATTTATAGGCCTCTTTCAAGTAGCATCTGCCTCCCTCACCTGCAGCATCCTACCTTCCAGCTAGAGGATTAATAGGGTCCTGCTAGCACCTATTCCCCCTTTAGAAACATCCATCTGTCAAGACCTATTCATCCTATTGGTGTATATTTCTCTCCTGAAAAAATAATAATAAAAGAGTAGGAAGAAAGCACACAAATACAAACATCTGTTTCTGTTCTCTGATATTTACCCCTTCCTTTCCCATGACCCCAACATCTTCAAGAATGGTAAGTTTTGATGGGACTCACATGCCACAGGTCAAGGTCACACACACACCCCTCAGAGCATACACACTGCCACACCTCACCAGTTATATGCATTCATTTTTGCACTGTCATTAAAAATATAAAACACACTTCAAAACAGTATGACTCTTTCGTTTCTCTTAGAACACCATCCCTTCCAAACCTGAAACATGTGAGAGGGAACAGGACTAAGAAACCACACCGCTGACCCTGCACAGCTCCTTCTCAGCCCCTCCAGCCAGCTCTGCATCAGCGTTCAGCTTCCTCATTTCTCCAAGGACATCTGCAGAACCAGGAGAAGTTGCCAGGAGCCCCTTCTATGGAACCTGGGTCCTCTTCAAAGCAGTAATACCTGTAGGGGACAAAGAGTACACAAGAGCTCACCCTGCGCAAATCCCACTTAAACAGGCCTCTGGGTATGTGTGATAGCCAGAGCAAGGTGGAGTTTGGTTAAACAAGGCCTGACTTATCAACATCTTAAAGAACATCACATTTGAAATGAAGATTGATCAGATTAGATGATGTGTACACACACATATGGCCTGATGACTACCACTATTATATAAAATCATAATGGACCAATAAAAATGGGACCCATGGCTGGACTGGGCAGGCTGGTCATGGCTGGATTCCGAGAAGGGAAAATGTTTTCTCGAGTGGTACACTCAGGCTGACCTCCTCCACAGCCTGTGGATTGATTTTCTCCGAACACCAATCACCCCAGGTCTCACCTGCCATAATGCCCTGGACTGGGTTCTGAGCATCTTGGGGTCATCTGGATCAATGGCCCAGTCTGTTCTCTTGGGGATTTCCATCATGTCCCATAGGCCAACATGGAGAGAGCTACTGCTGTGAAAATACTGAGCATCTTTTGTGTGCCTGGAACTTGGCGACTTAAAAAAAGATCAGGTTCTTCTACATATGGATATCCAGTTTTCCTAGCACCATTTGTTAGAAAGACTATCTTTTCTCCAACATTTATTTTGGCACCTTGGTCACATATCAGAATATTTGGGCTTGTCTCTGTGTCTCCTATTCTATTCAATTGGTCTTCATGTCTGCTTTGATGCAGATACCATGCTGGTTTTGGTACTATGGCTCTGTAGTATACTTTGAGATCAGATATTGGGATGACTCCTGCCTTGCCTTCTTGTTCAGAATTTCTTTGGTCATTCTAGATCTCTTATTCTTCCAAATGAATTTTTGGATATTTTTTTTCTCTAGTGTTATGAGGAATATCATCAATATTTTGAAGGGGATAACATTGAATGTGTAAATTGCTTTGGGTGGCATGGTCATTTTAACAATATTAATTCTGCCTATCCCAAGAATATGGGAGTTCTTTCTATCTTCTCAAGTCCTCTTCAATATATTTCTTCAGTGTTCTATAGTTTTCAGTGTTAAGGTCTTTCACCATAATCATCTTGGTTAGATTACAGAATCAAGCCAGATATCTGTCAATAGATGAATGGATCAAGAAACTGTGGTATTCATACACTGTGGAGTTTTACTTAGCCACAAAGAAGAATGAAATTATGGTATTTTCAGGTACATGGATGGAAATGGAGAAAATCATGCTAAGTGAAATAAGCCAGACCCAGCAAAGAATTGAGTATTTTCTCTCATATGTGGAAACTAGAGCAAAATAAGGGGAAGGGGAGGTGTGGAGGTAGGATATCATACAGACACAGGGAAGATCAGTGGAGTAGAAGTAAGAGAACAAGAGGGAGGGAGGGAGGAAGGGAAAAGAAAAAAAATATGGAATGAATTTTAAAAAATCCTGTTATATACATATATAAATGTACCACAGGGAATTTCACCTTTACATATATGTAGAGAATACCAACCAAAATAAATAAACAAACACATGGAAGGAAGATCAGTGGAATAGAGGAGGGAGAGCAGAGGCAGGCGGAGGGGGGGACAGGGAGGAGTGGGGTTTGAAATCAAATTCCTGCATGTATAATTTTTGTCAAAATGAACCAAAACACTATGTATAATTCTAGTTTATGTGTGAAGTTCAGTCTTCCTATGACGGATCAAATGATATTTTTGCCACCTACTCTTTACACACATTTCCCATCAGTGCCTCTGAGCCATCTGCAGCTCCCTAGTTCCTCAACAATACCAGCCATGTTTCTGGGATAGACCTCGGATTTCTACCTGTACTTTGCACATACTCTTCCCTCTGCCCTTCCTTGCACTGCTCAAGTAACTGACTCCAACTCAGCTCTCTCTTGAGAGGCTCCTTCTCCATGACTCTCCCTGGATGAATTAGGTCTTTTGTTCTCTGATCACTCTGATTTCTTATTCTTTAATTGAGTGACTTGTTTATTTAATCAATGAATATTTATTGGAGCATTTAATTACATTTCAGACAGACCTCAGGGAATTTCTACTCCAGGAGAGAAGGGAAAGTAAAGAAGAATCATATTAACAGGTGGTAATAAGACAAGGGCAAAAGCAAAGAATATGGGGAACTGAGCCTGAGCGAGGGGGTCTGATATAAATGTGGTGGTCAGAGGAGATGTGGAAGATGAAATGACATTTGAGCAGAGACTTGTAGACAGCTTTGCAGGGACCTGAGAGAAAGGTTTAAAATAGAGGGACTAGCAATGGCAAATGTCCTGAGGTAGGATTGTGAATGGCATGTTCCAGGCAGTATTACTCTTATTTTTATCATACATACACAATGTACTGTTTTATTATAGTTTCTCATCTGTCTTTTCCCTAGAGTGTGGGACTCTGGAAATCAGGGACTATGCTATATTCATAACAGTATTCCCAAGGTCTACCCATGCTTCTAGAACAAAACTGATGCTTAACAAACACTGGTGAATGAAAGTACACGTAATCTCAGTAATCTCCCCAATAATCATGTGAAAGGGCATACCATAAACATTTGATAGATGAGGAAACTGAGACACAAATAATAATGTGATAATTAAATGATAATAATTAAATAATGTTTGCATGGCTAATAAACAAGCAGTGTTTTCTAGATTCTGACCCATGACTGTAAAAGCCCAGAGTGAAGGTGTCTGCACCACTGTCTTCCCTGTGGAATCACAAACAACCTTTCTGCAACTTCAGGGTCAGGTGCATGCAAGGTGCAATTTGTGTGGGACCCACAGGCTTTTCTGAATAGAGCCGACTCTTTTCACCTGCACACCCACTTCTCTGGGGACCTTCCACTGCATCCTTGGGATGCACATTTCACCCTGGTCTGCTTTGCAGATCTTCAGGGTGTTGTGTGAGCCGAGCAGGGCTTCTATGGGATACATCTCAGGTCAGGTTCATCACCATGGGACACTGGTGAGAGCTGAAGTGAAGCAGAGTGCAGGGTGCAAAGAACAGAGCAAGAAACAGGGGTGACAGGAGGGAAAGGGGAGGGACTCTCTGACCAGGAGCCCACAGTGCAGAGTGAGGCACAGTCCCACCACCAGGGGTTCCAGTGGGGAGTGAGAAAGAAGCAACACGGTGCCACTCCCGGGCTGCACAGGAAACAGAGCAACAGAGACTTCTGAGAGCAGGGGAGGTGGGTGGCAGGGAGAGAGGCAGGGGGCGCAGAGCCTGTTGATTTTACGCTGGGCAGGTGCGGGCACAGGCAGCCACAGGGTGCCCTGCAGTCTGTTGGGAGGCCCAGGGCCCTGGCTCTGGTTGGTCCACCGTGGGCTGGTGTTTGCCTTGGCAGCCCTGGAGCATTGGCCTTGGCCTCGGCAGGACTCCCCAGTGGCCAGGCAGCTGGGCCAGCGCACCTGAAAGTCATTAGCTTGGGGTCCTATTTTGTTCTCACAATTCCAAGCAGTGACCCGCGGCCATGTGTGACAGAGCAGGCATTTTATCATGTTGCTTTCCCGGGGGCCCACCCCACTCTTTTGGCTTCCCCTCCCATCCGTCCCTGCCCAAGGCTCACCAGTCCCCGGAATGCAAAGCTCAACAAGGACCCTTTTCTTTCCTCTTTAATAAATATTTACTCCATCTGACTATTATCTTCACGATCTGTTCAAGTCCATCTTCATTTGTTTTTTTCATTGATAAGGACGCTGAGGCTCAAGAGGTTAAGTCACTTGTCACTAGTCACTCAGCGAATAAGGAGCAGAGCCGAAGTGGAGGCTGAGGCCAGTCTGATCTTAAGAAGCTGCTGAAGTGTGGGCATCACACGATCGCCCAGAGTGCTCTCCCCGTCTGCCCAGCTGCCTGCCACCCGTGACGCCTCTGCCCACCTGCTCATCCTCCGTGAGCTCAGTACTTGGTATGACTGACCATTAATTACTAAAAGTCAATTCTCTCTTCAGTGTATTTGCAGTCATTTAGGCACTATTAGTTGTTTTTTTTTTTTTACCTTCTTTTAAAAACACGAGTCTAAACATATTTCTCTAAAACGATATTTTTCCAGCTCACATTTGGAAATGTCTGGAGACATCCTTGGTTGTCGCAGCTGGGACAAGAGGACACTTTCTGCTGCCTGGTAGACAGAGGTCAGGGAATCTGTTAAACACTCTCTAACATGCAAGACAACTACCAAGGACAAAATTTCCTACCCCAGTGTTCACAGGGCTAGACCTGAGAATGCCACCTTTAATAAACATAACTAGAAATTATTTTTACAGACTAGAAATAAACAGTATGACCCATGACATGACATGGGTCACCACGGGGTGTGTTGAGCTCGCGGGAGCAGCTCGTGAGAGCTGACTGGGTGCCTCTCTTCCCAGCTCCACTTTCAGAGACAAGGTAGGTAAATTGATCAAGACCGGAATATTTACACCACGGAAATTGGCAAGTGCCATACATATCAGGTTTTTATTTTATTTTTTAATTTTTTTTCTGGAGAACCACCTTCTTGGTCCACCATTAAGAACTTTTTAGTGATGGGAACTATGTATTGTCTTATTTAATCTTCACAACAATACTCTGAGGAGACTTACTTTGTTATTTCAATATTAGGAAACAGAGGCACAGAATGTTATAACAACTTTTTGCACATATTATTATTATTAAGTTGTAGGGAAAGGATTCAAAATCACCCAGTCCTACTCCAGAGCTTACATTGTAAGTGCTATGGAAACAAATATGAGTCAGAAATAATGGTGATGCTCTGTATATTCCCGAGCTGGGCGGTTTGAGATTGAAGGGTAGATATCTACAGTAAGTGCATAATTTCCAATATCTTCCTACAAATTTGATATACTGATAAATGATAGGCTTGGTATAAAGTACTGCCTTTTAGTTGAGTATATATTTTTAAATGAATGACCAGCGGTTAAACAAACCTGCTATATAATTCTAAAGCTTAAATAAAGGTTCTTCAAATTGCTGCTTAAATGTCACCTTTTTCAAAGAGGTCTTTCTTAATCAATATTTTAAAACTGCAATCCTATTAGCTCCCCAGAGGCACCCACTAAA
This sequence comes from Spermophilus citellus, assembly GCF_964194105.1. Classification (NCBI taxonomy): domain Eukaryota; kingdom Metazoa; phylum Chordata; class Mammalia; order Rodentia; family Sciuridae; genus Spermophilus; species Spermophilus citellus. The sequence goes on from NC_138185.1 coordinate 19,240,205, forward strand.
CCTTCCTTCTTTTGTTATTTTCTCCATAGCACAAACTCCATTAGGCTGCGATTCACTTTGTTTGGTTTTGCTTCAATAGCTCCAACACCTAGAACAGCATGAGGCACATCATACTCTCAAAAAAAGATTTGTTGAATGAATAAATAAATGACAAATAGAGAGCTTCCCCAAGAACAGAAAATAAGCCTGTCACTTGTGAAAAGGGGCCACGTTTGATACATATTTATGAGAGATGTAAAGTGGAGTAATATATATCCGGAGATAAAGTTACTAAATGTCTAATAAACAAAACCAAAGAAAATAATTGAGCTGGCTTCACTGAATTGATGTTGGTTTTCTGAAATAGGCAGAGCTTCTCCCCAAACTCATCCCCTAGCACTGAGCCCTTTCCATCCTCATTTTTAGGGTGAATTTTGGGGGCCAGACCATAGCCAGCCATGGGGTACTAAACAAATGTATATAAAATCGAGTCTATCGGTGCCAATCCTTGCAGAAGACCATGTTTATTAAAGAGGGACCTCTTCATCATCTCTGGCTCTGTGAGCGGCTCACGGAAGCAGAAGTTCAAAATGTCCTCTTAGAAAGGAACACAACCTCGGTGAGTGTTTCATGCTACCTAGTAGCATCAGACAGCTGTAGCGGATAGGGCTGCCAGATGTAGCAATCAAAACTACAGGTTGTCCAGCAAAATTTGAATTTCAGATGAACAAGAAATTCTTTTTCAGTATAAATATATGCATATAGATTGTTTATCTGAAATTCAAATTTTGCTGGGTCTTCTGTGTTTTATCTGGCAACCCTACTCAGGAGCTCAGGCCAGAGTCCGGAGTTGCCTGGTTACTGTCAGGAACTCTGCCATACAGAGTGCTGAGGAGGCAAGGAGGGAGCACGGGGACAGGAAGCAGTCTCCAGGACACGGTCAGTCAACAATTCTGGGCACAGGAAGTCCCTCCCTTCTGCTCCAGAGGAGCCCAATATTGGAGAATCAGCCTCATTCCTGGCATTCACCTAAAACTCTTGCTTTGTTTTTTTTCATTTCCACATGTTCCCAGCAATGTCCCTCGCTGCAGCCATTGTGATAGCAGACAGCATGGTGGTCAAGCCTGGCTGAGCCACAATCAGATCCCTGGGTTGAACCCAGGGCTCTCTTTTTGGGAAATTCTGAAAAGAAAAAAAATAGCTCTTTGGATGAGCCACCTGCTTTAGGCCTGTGTCTAAATACCTCAGTTTCACCAGCATTAGAAAGCACATTGTTAGGAAATATTGGGATTCGGTTTTATAGGATCAAGTACCAGGGTTGGAATAAAATTGACCCGCCCAAGGAATGGGAGAGGTATTGGAAACTATGAATCTGTGGCTGGAAGGACAAACAGCCTGGTATATAAAAGGTGGATGCAGTAGTAATATGGGGACAGCAGACCCACAGGAGGGCTGCTGAATGGGGCAGTGGGAGAGGGAGATTTTAGATGCAACAGGGCAGCGGCTGCCATGGGGAATCAACACAGTGATTCTGAAGTCCATGGATAAAAGCAATTGGCACCAGGGTGGCTGGGCCCTGGTTAGTAGTTAGATCTGAAAATTAATTCTCTGGAAGTTCAAGAATCCTGCCATATAAAGGGAAGATGCATTAATATTTTCATTCATGTACTCCATATTGATGCTCATGAAGCCACCCTTCTACCAGAATGCTAGAAATTCAACAATGAATCAAATATGCAAATTCCTGCCTTCACAGAGCTTACACACTCTTGAGAAGGCAGACAATAGACAAATGAAAGGGAACAAATTGTTATTAATTTTCAAAGTTACAGCTTGTTAATACTGATTTAAACTGTAAAGAGAACAAATAGTTATCAATTAAACACACCCAACCAATAGAAGTGTGGGTTTAGAGAACAAGGAGCCTATCCGTCAGGGTGCAGCCAGAAATGCAGATTGCATATGGGTTACTTCAAACGAGGGAACTTAATGTGCAGAACCAGTTTCAAAAAAGAAGAAGATCTGAAAGAGCAGAGAGGACCTGAGGCAACCCAGAGGTTAGCAACTATAGAAAGTGAACCACACCTCACCTAGGTCTGGAGGGACAGAAGAAAGAAATCTTTCTGAAGGAGCCCAGGAGCCCTTGGAAGTTGGAACCCTGGCAACCCTGCTGGGGCCATTGGGAGACAAGCTGTCTAGTGAGAAGTGGAGCCATAAAAAAGTACCATGGCAGCCAGAGATGTCACTCCCCGTGGAGAGAAGCAGAAAAATCACCCCTGGTGTGTCCTTGTTTTCTATATCTTGCCAAGTTCTTCAATTGTCCATATCTAGCCAGAAATTTGCAGTCAAGGGAGCTTGAAATACAGTAGAACGTGGAGAGCAGGGAACAGAATGTATCTGACTACAAAGAGACAAATGATCTACTTAAGTGGCTGGTACAGTTGGAGAGGTGGGGTAATGATGGCACCAGTCTCACGGGTTGTTACCAGGGTAGAAGGGATGGTGTGTGTGAATGCTTAGTATGGTGCTAATATGAATCAAGTGTGTGCCTGGTGAATTATACACACTCAATTTGTAGAAATCTAACGTGGGCTTCCAGAAGTCCTGATGACTGAATCCATGCATGGGGTTGGGATACCAGGCCAGGAAGGATGTCAGGCCAGAGAAAGCGATGCATAAGAGCAAGACAAGGACATGGGCTTCAGAGAGAACTGCTGTGACAGACAGACAGGAGAGAGGCTATAAAAGGGGCACAGCAGGTGTCTGGTTTCATTACAAGTCCCAGAGGACAGGCTGTGCCTGACATTCAAGCTGAGACTTGACTCTTAAAGTGTGGGCCAGGTTCAGCCAACAGCCAAGGTGAGTTGATGTTGTGCCCACCTGGGTGGCTAAAGCTTCTTGTGAGTTTTAAGAAAGCCCTATTTCTTAAACACATTTATTTCTGTCCCCTCTTCTGGGCAGAGATAATAATAGGGATGTTATGGGTAAGCATAATGAGAACATCAAAGAGAAACATGTTCCCTTATTTGAATAATTAGACTCCAAGGTTTCCTTAAGACCAGTACAGCTGGGCAGATAACCAGATAAATGCACTTGGTTTATCCTGTAGAGTGTTAAGTTTAGTGAAAGGCATACTCGAAAGGCTTTAGCTGGAAAAAATTTAATGAAGGAACTATTTACTGAGGTATGGACTGAGGGTTGGTGAAGCACCCAGGAAGTAGCTATAGTGGAAGCCCAGGGCAGGGTGCTATGGACATATACAGGTACTGCCAGATCTGCAGTGAGGTAGGGAGAAGGAATTGTGTATATACATACTCCCAATCCTCTCCTCTTCTGCCTGAATTCATGTCACTCGATGGTGCCTCCCGTTGGCTGAGTTCACTTGGAAGCAGGAGGTCAAAAAGACCCTGAGCAATGCAATTCTCAGGAGTCAGCTTCCAGAGACACTGAGCCACAAAATTAACCAGGGGCAAGGGTGTTAGACAACAGAGGACCTCCCACCTGAGGGTCTCAGACTTCAATAGCAACAGGAAGTCGGTTGATTCACTCTAGTTGTCCAGCCAGAATCATGAACCACCTCCCATCGGCCAAGGTCACATGACCACCTCCCTCTTTTGCACTTAGGACAAAGATATGAGTAGAGGCTACCAAATAAAGGAGTTACTGGAGAAAAAGTCTCCAAAATGATGTGCTAGCACCCGGTTGCACAGTTAAACCTACAGGAATCTTGATTGCTAGTTGTTAGACACAGCCATTCATAAAAATTGAATGAATAAACTTTCATTTCAAGAAATTGTGCCTAAAAATGTGATAAATATATAGCAATGTTCAAAATTTACCAGTTAACAATTCACTAATTATTAACTATCATTGATGCTTATCAGGGTCTATAAGGAACTAATATTGGTGCTGATTGTGTCCACACAGTGGAAATACTATAAAATGTCATACTACTCTGCACACCTACATGTGACTCAACAGTGATTGTTTAAAATTGTCTGTAGTGAGTGGGAATATTTACTCCATGGAAATGGGATATGCTGCAAATCAAAGTACTTTTGTTTTATTATTTGTCCCAAGACAGCTGGTTTTTGAGCATTTGCTAGCACAACACTGGAGTCTCTCAGCACTGCTACCCCATCCCACCCCAGATTTTGAAGAATGAAGAAGGAAAAAGACTTGATGTCTGTCACAAAGTCTGAATTTCTTCACTTCCTTGTTAAGCAGAATTATACAAGGGAAATACAGGCACTCACCCCTAAAAATGTAGGGGATTTTTCACTTGCCTGTGGATTTAAATAAATAAAAATCCAAAATACATGCTAAACCTTCAAACAATTAGAGTAGGATCGAGTCTGACACCTTGAAACAGGAAGGTTAATTGGAGAGAGAACAAGGAGCGTGGAGCAGTTAAGAACCAGGGTTAGGCAGTATTTGGGGTCCTTCCTACAACTGGCTGAGGTAGGAAAAGGCTGTGGAAGTGGGAGGGCCTTTTTCTACAATATTCCCCCTTTACAGAATGACTCTCCCAGAAGCTGAGCCTAGGAGTGAGTCAGACCTGGATTTGGATTCCTTAGTGATGGGATACTGTGAAAAGTTCCTTCATGTCTCCTTGTACACAGCTGGAGATCAGGTCGAACTCCTAAAGAAGATGGAAAAGTCTGAGCAATTATGTACAGGAAAGCATTCATTTATTGACTCATTTAACAAATCTTCTCTTACTATATTCAAAACCAAGGCTGCCCAGTGCTCCTGGAGAGCATCCTTTGGCACGAAAGACATACATTAAACAATTGGACTTAAACTAATTCCTTCTTATGTTAATGAGCCTATTGGACCAATGTACATGTCAATTCAACTCAGAAAGATCAGGAAGCATTTGGGTCCTTCCCAACACTGTGCTTTCTTTCTCTATTCTACCTTCCCCTCCTGTGGCAGACAATATCAGTGCTTGCTTGTATATTCTGGGTCTTTTCTCTTCATTTTCCTCAGCACACACACTGGTGTCTGTAACATTTTGCTTGTAGCTCTTTCTCAGAATGTCACTTTGCTCTCCGGCAGGTGAAACAATTCTTGGGCATTTCTCGTCAGAGTGTCCTTCGTAGAATTCAGCTGCTAGCGTTCAGGGCTTGCTGGAACACCTATTTTGGTTGCTTCTCTTTAGTTATTTCCCCATTCCTCTGCAGGTGTCCAATTGTAATTGTGGATACTCAACCCAAGAGAACTCATATCTCGAACCTCTCTGTATCCCCCAAACTTCCATATTTCCTCATGTTGGGAACAAATGTGGCCTAAAATGCAGGAACAGACTTCTAGGAATAGATTGGCCATGTAACATATGATCTAAACCAAGACATTCTGGAGATTGAAAGGGGTACCATTCAAAAAGTATGTCTAAAGCATAGCGTATATAAATCAGGGCTGTAACTGGGCAAATTTGTGTGGTGAGCCTGTCTGGGAGGAACTCTCTAATTCTGCCAGTAAGATGTCAAAGACCGGAGTCCCTGTGGCTGACTACTGGGGCCTGAGCACTCCCCATGAGAAAGTAGCTCATCTGCCCAAACCCCAGGACCTGTCAATCTCAGAGCCAACAGAACATCAGCTCCACCATGCCCAGGGAGGGAAGCACATTTCTACCCAGAGCCCTCATATAAACTCACAGTTTTTAGGAGAAAATAACACCGATTTGTTAAAGTCTGTCATCTCCTCTGGGCAGTCTCAGCTTCTTAAGAGCCAAGGGGGTCCCTGGTGAATGTGAATCACGCCGACTCAGGAGAAGTGATTGACTCTGAAAGATTTGCCCAGATGACAGCTCATGTTGGAATCACAGGCAGCTCAGTACATTTCCTGAGCTGGGGTTGCTCTGGGTGTGTTGGGGGCAGGCAGGGGGGATTCCCAAAAAAGGAAGTTTCTATGCAAACCCTGCAGCCAGAGAGATCAGGTTTCAGCCTTGCTTTGCTAATTTCCCTTGCATTTTTCTTTCCCCCTAAACATTTAAACTTAAATAGCTATATAAGTTCAAATGTTCTTTTATAGAGTGAAATAAACAGCTTTTATAGCCTGAAAACAGCAAGCTTCGAGATCAACTGCTCACCACTGAAGCAGGCATGTTTAAGCTAAAGAAATAGATGCATTCTCTTCCTTATCGTTAGCTATATTTTTTCCCCCAAACTAATAGGAGGTAGTGTATAAATTAGCTGCCATCTAAGCTGTCAGAGGAAAAAGTTAATGCAGCCTCTGGGCACTTTGCTACAAGGCTGCCCCCCTCTGGCTCCCACCACAATCCACAAGGTGATTTGTAGAAAAAGCAAATATGTTTAAGAAAGAAGGGCTGACAGCAGGCACGAGGCAAGGTCAGGGTCCCAGAGGCTGGTCATGATTTCTCCACCTTCTGTTTATCATTCCTGACTTCTCGGCCCACGTTTCACTTGATGTAAGTTCCAAACTAGATAAAATCAGTTTAAAGTAAAGTTTGCTACCTGTGTTTCCTGAGCTGCACCTGATGAGCCAGGTAGGTTAGAAGTAAGCGAGGCAAGGAAAAACCAAGGGCTAGGGACAAGGGCCCTCCTTTCTAGGAGTGACCTTTGAAATGATAGTAATTTGCCTTAGTGGTCATCCTTCAACTGGGCATCAGGGAGCAACCAGAAAACCCCGGCAACCAGCTGCATGGTGGAGAGTGGTGCTGGATCATTCAGGGGTCCCAAGACTTGCTTATTTGTACTGAATTAGCCAATGCTTGGTGATCGATTCGGCAAAAAGCCTTGACTATTTGTGCACCAGACGAAAGGCAGGGTAGCCCTCGGGCAGTTCCAATGTCTCCATCCTTCTCTTTTCACCATCTCCATGATAAGTTGCTGCCAACTATATCTTCTAATTAATTCTCCTGGTCTTTTGTTAAAGCCACACTTTGAATCACTGTAAAACACCCTCCACCAATATGGGGCATCTCGTCACGTTCCCCAAAGTTCATTTTCTTCAAACAACTGAGTCGCAAAGCCCATTTTCTTCAGGCAACTGAGTCCCTTCTGAAGGCTGAGGGAGAACCCGCCACACCTCCCCATGGCCTCTGCTGGTCTGCTGGTCATCTTCCTCGGCTTGGGGATGCACCACATCTGCGAAGATCCTAGTTCCAAATATGATCACATTCTGAGCTATGGGGATTAGGATTTCAACACATGAATTTGGGGATGGCACAATTCAACCTACACCTTTTCCATACCTTCCACTGTCCTCTCCATTGGTCAATACCACCGTCGGGAGCTCTCCTCCCACCTTCCTGGACACATGATTCAGTTTGTACAATACTCCTAATAAAGCCCCAGTCACGTCCTTTTATAGGAGTTGTAAGGGGAAAACAGAATGTTCCCACCTTTACTTTTCTCTAAACCATTTCCCCTTTGTAGTCATTACTCTTTCATCCATTTTTCCTATTGTTGCTGTTTTTCTTGTTCCTTGTTTCCAAACCTCCTTACTTCCAACGGATACAAAGAGTTTTATGCAACATATGCCCCAATGTGGGTTGAATCTAAGACACTGCTGTCATGAGGTTGAGGGGAGCATGGCAGACTGGGACTTTACCAAAATCTTCCCTAATGCAATGTACAGGCCGTCAGGGGTTGTTTAAAACTTCATGTTAATTCTAGATTTGTATTTATTTTATTCTGATGATATAATATGATGTATAATTGCTTTTGAGAGTTTGAAATTGCTTTTGTGGAAACAGGAGGCTTATCCCATGAATCCTAATGCCTAACTGCCAAAGGTTTTGTCATTCTGAGAGGGATGCTTCACGTCTCTACTTTTTCAGAAGAGAGAGCTTTACATCTAGAGAGTTAATAAAAATGGAGAGAGCTGTGATCTCTATCTTGCATCAGGTTTCCTGGGAAGCTTTTGGTTAGAGCCACATATATGAGACATGGCATATTTGGAGTGCTTGCCAGATCCATAATCCTTGCTTGGGAAATGACTCTCCCAGGCCATGCTAAACAAGTGGGCCAACACAGCCGTCTTTTTGCTGGGTGAATCTGCTTCTTTGTCATTCTTGAAAATCTTATGGGCTGGCACCTCACATCAATGAGACCGATCACCTTCTCTTTTGAAAATATGAATTAAGCCTCACAAAATATGGTCTAAGGTTTAGATTGACTCTGGATCCATAATGTCATATGAGGTTACAGGTAGTATTGTCACCACAAAACATAAGCCAACCCAAGTTACAGAAAATTGGAAACTTTCAACCTTACAAAGGAAGTGGGAAGCACAGAGGAGAATGTGGTATCTACGCAGGGAAAGCAAAGGTACAAAGCCACATTGACCAACAGCTAGCTTCCAGTTAGCCTAATGTCACACTTCCCTCTACTATGACATGGGAAGTCTATTTATTGAGGCCACATGGTTTGTGTTGAGGATCCCATTCTGTGGAAGCTCCAAGCAAAGAGACCCAAAGATTTAGAGTTCAAAATAAAGATTACTTTCACACAGTGGCCATGAGTCGGGAGTACAGGAGCAACTCAGCTAGGTGGTTTCAGGTTTATAAAGAAGCAACTGGTTTCTTAGGGAGGTGTGTGTTTGGGTGAGGGCTTGACTGGTCTGGAAAATCCACTCCCAAGGTATCTCTCCTGCCTGGCAGCTTAGTGCTGGTTGTCCACAGAAGACCTCAGTTCCTCACTGCTGGGCAGCTCCAGAGTGTTCTTGGGCTTCCTTGTGGTGTCACAGCTGACTCCCCTATAGCTAGTGAGCCCAGAGAGAAAAGTGGAGCTATGTTTCACAATCTAGCCTTGGAACTCACAGCATCCTACTGGTGTCACAGGTCAGGTCTAATCAGTGGGAAATGGAAGCATATAGGGATAACTTAATGGGTAGACAAAATCATTGGGGATCAACTTAGAGTTGATTACATAATCTGTGACCAAGAAAGACACTAAACTAATCTGCAAGAGAACAAATTGAGGCAACTCCTTTCTCCCAGCCTATTCTCAGATGGTACATACCTACAGACACTGGTCCACTTGCTGAAAAAAAAAAAAAAAAACACTTGTCTCTCTACCTGTGTTCAAACTGTTCTTATGTGTCCAACAATGTCTTCCCTTTCCAGTCTTCCTTAAATCCTCCACACAAACTCCTTCTCCAAGCCTGACCTGTAGATCATGCCTTTTCTGTTTAGCTCTTCCTCATCTACAAAATCGATTGTCCCCCTGCATGATCTCCTTGTCACATTTGTTCCATTCTGAGGAAGTATGTTGAACTGTGCTAAGTATTAGAGATAGGAAACCAGGCAGGGATTGGTTTTATGGGTTTGGAAAGGCTGAAAAGCAAACGTAAAGTCTGAACTGTGACTAAGGTCTGAATTGGGATGTGAATCCTTGGGATCCGGTCTCAGTCTCTGAGTTAATCTCAGGACTCCTGTAGAACCTCCTAGAACAGATCAGCGGGGCACAATCCACTGAACGCTGAAATGAGCAATTCTCCGTAATTCCAAACAAGCACCAGGAACATCTTAGAATGTGTGTTCTTTCCCCAGGCTTTCAGATTACTAAGTTGCTCCCATCTGTCACTTCCTGGAGAAGAAATCCAGAGTGATTCCCTGGAAAGACTGAGTTGAGCTCTGTATTTTCAAGCCAATGACTAGAGGTCTCTCTTGACTTTCTCCTCTCAGCTTCCTAGCTGAAAAATGGGTCAGGATAATCTTCTCTGGGGGAAGATGATCTAAAGAGGCATGTGTATGTGTGTGTGTGTGTGTGTGTGTGTGTGTGTGTGTGTGTGTGTGTATGCACATGTGTTTTCCTTATTAAATAGAAATATATGCCAGGCTGGAGCATCAAAGGAACAAGTGACACAAATCTATTAGAAACATGTTTAGCATGAGAAAACTGACGCTCAGAAAGATGAAAAAAACTTCTCAGGGTAAACAGTTGTGGTGGGATTTGAATCAAGGACTCTCTAAATCTGAGCCTACTCTCTCACCAGAGTTCTGAATGGCTTCCATACCGAGCCCCTCCGATGTTTTTGACTCTTCAGTTCTAACTCTTGCTCACCTCTTGTGTCAGTGAGCTTTTTGTCACCATGATCAAAAACCTGACAAGAACAACATTTGCGATCACAGTTTCACAGGTCTCAGTCCATGACTGGCTGACTCCATTGCTGTGAGCTGAGGTGAAGCAGAACATCATGGTGGAAGGGTGTGGCAGAGGAAGGATGCTCAGCTCATGGCAACCAGGAAGCAGAGAGGAAGGAAGGGCCCAGCACAGACACAGTCTAAGGCCACAGTCCCAGTAAACTACCTCCTCCAGCTGTGCCCTATGTGCCCATAGTTATCATCCACTAGCCCATTCAAATTATGAATCCATTAAGTAGATTAATCCATTGATACAATTACAACTCTCTTAATCTACTCACCTCACCTCTGAACATTCCTGCATTGTCTACTGGGAATTCTTTAGGGGACCTTTGTAGACCCAAACCATAGCAAGCTTGTCCCATTCTTAGCACTCATTAAGAAGTCAGTTAATGAAGGCTTCTTTCAGAGTGGGCAGGTATTCATCCCAGTTTACCTAGCTCATTGTCTCCGTGTTCCATTGGGTATAGTATTCATTCTACCTCATATGACCCTTAAAAGTCCCAGATGAGATGATACATCATATGATCACTCCATGTAGTGTCCACCTGTGTGCTCCGGTTCCTGGAATGTGGTCACTACTTGAAAAATATTGGTCAAATGGAAAAGATATGTGATTCTTTGAGGAGTACTATCATGCTCAGACTGAAGTGGTAACCCCCCAAACATAATCTGCACCTTGTAGAAGAAGCAGGGAAGGCCCACACAAAGAAGCAGTCCCCACCCCAACTGCCCGCCCCAAGAACCCAGCTGCTTCCCCTTCAGGAACAGAGGAACACAGTGGAGATGAGGTTCCAGTGCCCGTGTTTTGACCTGATGCCACCCTGCCTGAGAGCACCACATCCTTGACCCCAGGTCCCAGGCACCAGGATGTGTCCAGCCCTCTTTTTATACCACTTTTTTTCTTTATTTTTATTCCCTAAATATGTAACCTCTTCCTCCTGCATCTGGTCACTAATAATGCTCACTCCTGATGAAAGAGCCAGCTCTGTGGGAATCACACTGTACAGGAAAGTCAGCATTTACAGGCCTGGGTCATGCCAGTGTCAGAGGCCTCAGCCCTCCCTGTGGTCACTGCTGGCCCAGGTTGAAAGGCATTAGTCATTCCCAGCCACACCCCCACCTTGGGGGCGCCCACCTTTGATCCTCAGCAGGCTTCTGACCATAACCACATCCCAGGCTCTTGGAAGTTGTAAACTGCTGTGTTTGCCCTCCCGGGAGGCCTGTGGCACTTTGCTTTCTCTTCCCTCCATTGCAGAGCAGAAGGTATCTTGCATCCTGGACAGGGTGGCTGGGTTCTTCCTCTCTAGACCTGCCTCCACCCTTCTTATACTTTATACCTCAAAGGACAACTTCAATGCTGAGAGACCCTCCATGACCCGACCAAAATATTGCTAAGCACATAGCCCATTATCAGTTAAATTACCATGTTTTTACTGATTGCTTTCACCAAGTTAATATAAGGTCCACAAGGCCAAGTACAATATCTGACTTTCTACCACCATCTCCCCTGTGCCTGGTATTGGTTTACCCCATACTAGATTCTATTCTGGCAAGATATGAACATACTTCCTCTGGCACTAAGTTTTATCTCCCAGAGCTATGACTACTCCTGTTTCTCCGAAAATAATCCCTTGATTTATTTCACTTTTGGCTTTTGCTGGGGCATGATTCAACTTTTTATATTTTTTCACCTGACGCCTCCTTAAACTTCACGAATTCTCTCACATGGATGACAGTAACTCCTGCTTTTAAGTTGTTATTTCATTACTCTGACATGAATTGTTGACGGTTATGACTGAAGAGGACAGGGTGAAAGTGGGATCTGGAAATTATTGCTTTGGGAAGGCTACTCTGTGCTAGGAATTGGGCAAGGAACTTTATAGACTTCAAAGTAACCAATAAAATGCATGGGAAATCACCACTTTGCAAATATTGATCTGGCATCTGGAAAGCCATTTATATATATTTTCATGGTTTGCTGAGGCTTCAGCCTTTGTGGCATTAATGTACGATTTTTTGCTTCTGGGTTCTATTCTTTGTTTATAACATGCCCACCTCCCTTAGATACCTCATTGTGATTTTAGCCACCCAGTAGCTTCAAATGCATTGGAACTGTGATAGTTACAACCAAGGAAAACCTCAGCTCTAAACAGGGTGTGGTGAGACAGGCTGCTGGGGAGGATGATGTGAAGGATTGCTTGAGCTTAGGAGTTGTAGGCCAGTTTGGGGAACACAGCAAGACTTAAATCTTAGGAAGAAAAGGAGAGAGAAAGGAAGGAAGAAAGGAAGACAGGGAGGGAGGGAGGACATCTCAACTCAAACTAGCTTAAATAAATCATAAGAGTGGCTTATCCATGTAACTAAACAGCCCAAGGGCACCCCCTTTAGGTGCTGTATGATCCAGGATTTAAATATATATTGGCTGGGTTTCTCTTTGATGTTTCTTGGCTCATTTTATTAACTGAGGGCAACAGTTTTTTTTCTTTTAAAGCTCTTCTCTGGACCTGATGAAGATTGCAAATAGCGTCTGAGGTGTATATCCTCCCTCCTTCATGCCCCGTGTGAGTTGGGTAAGGGTGGGACGTGGCTTCTTTCACTAAAGACATCTTTTGCTTGTACTCCCAGAAAACATCCCCTCAGGCCAAGGATGCTGGTTGCGTTCAGTGACCAGCCCTGAAATCTTCTCTGTGGCTGGGCAGAATAGACTGGTTTGTCCTAAACCAATCAGAGACTCTGGGCTGCCCATCAATCTCACCTCCAATGCACAGTGAGGTATCATGGAAGGTGAACCCTGCTCTTGGAAATTAGCACATTGCTGGAGAAGTCAGTAATGATTACCGGGAAGAAAACCAAGAAATGTCCCCACTATAACCTACCTCTAGAGCCATATGGGTTTGTTGAGAGGACAGTCAACTTTTCACTGAAAGGACTTTACTCTAGCACCAGCAGGATGCCAAAGGAGCCGTGGATGCAGAGGTAAAATGTGGAGGGACGACTCCAGGGAAGAGCTTGAGTCCACTGTTGATTGCTGAACCCCAGCTTAATAGAAATACGGACCTCTGTGAGCACCCCAAAGAGGAGGTTACACTCTGGAGAATTAGATAGTCCAAGGTAGAGGTGGCACTTTCCTGGATCTTACAAATATTTGCTTTACCTGGTGAAGAGTAGAGGGAGGTCCCTCCAAGCACGGGTGAGGGGGCATTGTGAGCAATGGCATAATACACAGAACCAGCAGGGAAGGTCCTAGTTGTGGTCAAAAGCCCCTGAAGCAGAGCCCAAGGTGAAGGGAAGAGAGTGGCTGGAGGGAGGAAGAGGGGGGGGCCCCATGGCAGCCAGACGCATCACTGTTCAAAGAACAAGTGACTACGCAGAGAAAAACAAGCTAGCTTCTTATCTTTCATCTTAAACAACATAAATTAATATGGCTTAAATCTTTAAAAAAGAGAACACATAAAAACAATATTCCTCCTGACCTATGAAAAAGATATAGTTAAGCATGTCACAAAAGCTGGAAAACGTAATGACCAAAACTGAGGCATGAGTATTTAAGCTCTCTTAAAATAAGCAGCTGAACTTATGAGATAAAAATGCATTTCATGGAGAAGATATCAGCCACATATGTAAAAACCGCAAATGTTCTATGTCTTCAATTCTATGAGAAATAATATAAACCAATTATAAAACGGATCTACATAGACATGTACCCCAAACTGAGAAATAATAAACAGTAAGATCATGAAAATGTGTTTAATCTCTTTTGTAATAAAATTAATACAAATTAAAATGCATTCTAATTTCTCTACCTAATGGACAAGTACGTTTTGTATGTTTGTCTTATGTGCTACTTACCAGTGCTGGCATGATGTGGCTCACGGGTACCTTGAATTAGTATAGGTTTCTTCCTTCCTTCCTTCCTTTCTTCCTTTCTTTCAGATTTTTTGGGGGGTAGGGATTGAACCCAGAGGATGTTCTACCACTGGCTACATCCCCAACCCATTGTATTTTTCATTTTGAGACCAGACCTTGCTTAGTGTTGAGGTTGGCCTTAACTTGCAATCCTCCTGCCTTAGCCTCCTGAGTAGCTGGGATTACAGGCATGTACATCTACTCCCAGCTAGTACCGCCTTTTTAAAGGTCAGGGTTGCAAAAGCCATTCAAAGTGTTCAAAGGGGGCCTGCAATGTCACCAGTTAGAAATACAAAATGAAGACTATGAACATGGATGTACAGACAAGAAAACCCGGGTGCACAGAAGCTGTGTGATGAAGATCCCATAGCTAGAGAGGACAACACAGGTTTCAAAGGTAGGTACTTTGGCCCTGGCCCCTGAGCTGGTGCTTTCACCACTATTATCTCAAGTCTAGTCCCAAATTCCAAGGGACAGGCAGGTGGAGGGAAGAAAGGCCTGAGGACTGAGTGGGGGAAAGAGGACAAAGGTCATGAAGCAGTGTCCTGTGTGGGTCTCAGGCAATGCCGAGGAGATGCTTAAAAGTGGGAGCAATCCCTTCCCTCTCACTCACCAAACATTTTTGGGGCCCCTTCTCTGGCAAGAAAGAGACCCTGGGGTTTAAGAGGCATGGGAGACTCTTCTCACCCCTGTTCCTAAGGAGCCAAGAGGGATAAGCCCATCTAGCAGCCACGTGTTCTCCAATAATCAGGGAATTCTCTGCCTAAAGAATATTTTGTTGTCATCAATTCTCAAATGATTCTGTCTGCCAAACTCAGAAATGTAGGACCTGACCTTGCCAGGAGGGAGAGGTGCACCCAAAGGGCCTGAGGCATCCAAGGCATCCCTGAAGGGGGGCAGGGGGTGGGGCTGCCAGAGGAAATCTTCCTCCATAGAAACTGTAGGCTAGGAGCCTGGGGTCTGAGTATCGCCACCCCAGATGTGTCTTTTTGGTCCTCCTCCCTCTGCAGGTACAGTGCTTCCTGGGGGGCTGAGGGGTCTTTGCTCCATGAACTCACCCACAGAGCAGAAGGAAAGCTCATCTCTGGTCTGGGACAGGAATGGGGCAAGTTAACTGAGAGGCTGCATGTGCTCACTTAAACAAAAGCCTGTGCTGCATGTTATCCAGTGATCTTACTCCTCAAGAGAGGGGTGCCATGTTCACCAAAACACACACAAAAAAATGTTCAAAAATGTTTAATCCCCAAAGCCCCAAACTGGAAGACACCCAAAGCTCCACCAAAGAATAGGTCAAAGAATTGTGGTCTATCTTTCCATGGATACGCGTACACATTGCAGCACAGACAAATGTCACAGACTTGCTGAGCAAAGGGAGTCAGACAGAGACAACAGACTAAATGAGTTCATTTAGATGACGTTTTAGAACAGGCAAAGCTAATTACAGGGTTAGAGCTCCGAGTCTCCTAATGGAGGATATTGGTTAGCGAGGGGTGCGGTGGGAGCCTTCTGGCGTCTGAACCTATCTATACAGTGGCCTTCGAGGGCTTTGTGGACTTATGTAAATTAAGTCTAAAAATCTGCTAAGATACCTGGGCAGAAAGGCTTCTAATGTCTTGTTCAGTGTGTTCCTGAGAAAATATATGTAGAATTCAAATGTGTAGAAGCTCAATAATTGATTTCCATATCATAAAAGTGATTCAATTCCTCCAAAGCCAAAACAGATTATAGAACTCCAAAGAATCTTAATACATTTCCAATATTTCATGCATATTCACCTTTAAACAGAGCATTAAACCCAAAGAAGAGCATCTGATTAAAGGTAATGGCGAGAGCTCGTGTTTGCATAATGCTTACTGTGCACTGGGCCTGGTCTAAGCCTTTCAGGTACTTGATTTAATTATGCAACAAAGCTGTGAGCTATCACTACCATTAGAATAATTCCTGCATTACATATGGGGGAATGAAGCACAGAAAAGTGTTAATGGTCCACATTCGCACAGCCAATAATTAGAAGTCCAAAGGTCCAAACCCAAGCATTCTGGCTCTATCAGGTGGTCATCCCTACCTCATATTTCTTCTGTTTTAAAAACAATCACCTCTTTGCAAATCTAACAATTGCTGTCTTTATCTCAATGGATTGTATTGACATATTTTTCAGCAGTTAGTATTAGCAGTTTAATTGTCTGTGTTCTATGTAATTTGAAATAATATTGCATGAAACAGCAATAAAAACTATTTTCCAAATATGTCTTGGTAGTAGCACTCAACTATTCAAGACAGTTTTTACTCCGACTTCTATAAAAAACTGAGTTTTTCCAACTAGATGGGATGAGTAAGTCAGAGGTCACAGCAGACGGGGTGTTGGAGAGAGGAGAGATGTGTGGATCTTGGCAGCTGTATTCTCCTCTTTGTCTATACCTAAATTTTCTCTTAGCGAAAATCTGGGCACTAAAATTGCAATAATAGTTTGAAGAGGAAGGAGGAGGAAGGTAAAGGAAAAGGCAGAGAAGAAGGAGGAAAAAGAAATGGAAGAGGAAAAAGAGAAGAAGGACAGATAGAACCTGGTAAAAATGCAAGTGCTGGCCAGCAGGCCACCCCATGATGGGTCGGTTTGACATTGGCTATCCCCAGCTGACACAAAGAAATGGTGTTGTAGGTTATCATCTCTGTTGTATCAAAGGGAAAATTGATAAGGCATCAAATGCAGTTAACCCTGGAACCACATTCACTTTAGGATAGAAAGAACAATTTGGTGGCAAAATCCCTCAACCCTCAAGTCCTCAGATAAGACCCACCCACTTCCTTCAAGAAATATTCCCTGAAATGGTGGGCTGTTTGCTTTCCCAAGTGCAGGCATTGCTTGATCTTCCTGTGGTCTTGTTTTGAAAAATACTGTGCTTTCAAACTTGACACATCAGCAACTCTGAACTTTTCTTCTTCAATACTGTGTTTAGCTTTTAATTTCTTACTTTAAAAAAAAAGGATGCATGTATATGTTTCCAAAAAACTGAAATAAATAAATTCAAACTTCAAATTACAGGAACGAGTATCATGAAAGTGAAATTTTCTTTCTAGAGCAGATTATTAGATGTAACCATTGTAATTACTTCGGTTTTATCTTTCTGAAATTTTCACTGCCAGGCTGACTTGTATGTATGTACGCCATTTGCCTTTTTCTTCAGAATCATGGCTTTGTTATATCCATGCACTTGTTCTCCTGATTGTTTTTACTTATGAAGTTATTAAAGTTTACCTCCTTCTCTCTAGAGATTGGGTTTTTTCCTGTATAGTGTTGAAACAAATGATTCAACCAGTTCCCCTTGATGGGACTTCAGGTTGAGTCTGATAGATTGTCATTGCAAGCGAAGCTATAATAAACCTCCTTGTATATATGTTGTTACACTCAGATTTAAGATAAATTCCTGAAATCCTAATTGCTGGAGCAGAGTGTGTATGTGCATTTCAGAAGTTGATAGATGTGTTGGCAAACTGCCCTGCTACTCTCACTCCAAATGGCTCAGGAAGGGACCTCCCTCCAGGCTCCTCAGCATGTTGTATTATCAGTTTCCAATGTCTCCATTTCCACTAAGGAAGGATTGGGAAGATGAACTGGAGGTGCACATTGCTGGCTGCAAATTCAGTCTCCACAGAAGCTCCATATTTATCTGTAAGACAGTGATTATCTGGTGAGCAATCCTAGTTAGAGACCATCTTGAGGAGCTCTCCAGGGAATGGGGAGGCTGAACTGGGGTCAGTTGTGTCCTTATTTTGATTGACCCATGATGCCTGACAGATAGTTGAGGCCTACACCTATGGTTAATACCACAAGAATATGGTGAGTAGGAACCTCTGAAAACTGGAGGAAAAATCTGAGAGAATCAAGCGTGATATCAACCTGGCTCTCAGCATGGTTCTAAGGTAAGTAAGGTCAGTGAAGAGGAATCGGTATCCTCAAATCTAGAACTAGTGCCCACTACCCAAGAGCCATAGAACCAAGCTGGGTTAACCTTAGGCACCTGTGGGCAGCCTGCTATTTAAGGGGGTAGGGAAGATCCCCATGTAAAACCAGCAAACCTGCAAACCTGAGGCTTAGGAGAACATGGTCTTCATTGATAACATGTCTGCCTTAGAGATCATTTTCTCATTTTTATTGGTGCATAACCATTACACATAATAGTGGCATTTATTATGATGTATTTGAACATGCACAGAGCATTCTTTGTTCGATCCCATTCCCCAGCACCTTCCTTTTCCCTCCTTCCCTGTCTCTCTGATCTGCTTGCTCTATACTACTGATTGCTCTTCTAGGATGATGATTTTTAAAATCATTATTATCATTATTTTAATTAGCACATTATAATTGCAGGAATAAATGGGATATATTGTGGTAGAGTTGTACATGGACACAGTATAATTTGGGTCTAGAAAGCAACATGTACCTTAGAGATCGTTTTAAAGAAAGGTCTTCACACAAAACCTTCAGATCAATGGGCCAAACCAAGTGTTGCCACTCAATTAAGGAAAGACAGCTCTACATGGTTCTTACCTCCAATTCTTCATTCAAGGAGATGGGATTAATGAGATTTCACTAAGCAGAACTCGGAATTCACAGAACTGCTAAACCAGGAGAGGTTTAGAAGGAGGTTCAGAATCCACCGTGGCTTCATTTGAGAAGCTTCCTCTAACCTTTCACTTAGAGTAAGGTTTCATTTTTCTGGGGCAGGGGAAAAAAGCAGGGCCCTATTTCCTGGCAGAGTTGTCATTTATGGGCTGTGAGAGCTGGGAGTCGTAATACTTACCTCACAGGTGTTAATGTTAGCACTGAAACAGATGATGTATGTGGGGCTTGGGGAACCAGTGTGGTTACAAATGTGCACGGTCGGCTTTTCAGGCCATGGCAGTCCTTGGAGGCAAAGCAGCTCACACACATAGGCTCTGCCCCAGCCCCGAGCACAGACAGACTGGCCCTACTTTCCTGTTTCCTCGGGCGTTTGGGGGTTTTTGAATTCTTGCAAACAAGGACTTCTCCATCACTCCACAGCATTCTTTATGTTTTTTTTTTTTTTTTCTGCTATTGCTGGGGCCCTCAAGCCACGGTGAACATATGAGTACATCTGCTCAGGGGGACACTGCCAATCAAGCCTTTGGAAAGTGATTTTTTTGTCTGGTCATAGAATTTGCTAGTCTGTGCAGGTCTATCTCTTTCCTAGACAAATAGTATCCCCCAAAAGAAAATACCTTTGCTCTGGTTACCTGGGGCAACATAACACAGTAGCCCACAAGTCATGTTAGTCATGTTGCCTAGCAATGATGATGACGTTTAATTTGCTCCCAAGTCTACAGTTTGAGCAGGACCCAGTAGAAAGATCATCTCATTCCATGTGATGTCAAAGATGGAGGAGCGGAATCACGTGGAAACTCATTCAAGCCCATCTCTGACAATTGATGTTGACACATGGTTGGAGTCTTAGCTGAGGGTGGGACAAGAAAACCTTATTTGGCTACCAGTATATGGCCTGGTGTCCGGGCTCCAAGGCTGTGGGAGCCTGTGTTCAAGAGAGAAGGCCATATCACCTCTAATGACCTAGCCTTGGAAGCCATGGTGTCAATGCACCATACAATAGTTGTTAGAGAGAAGTCACTTCCAGCTCCTGAGGCTGCCACATGACCAAGGAGAAGGGAACTATATTCCACCTCTTGGTGGTTGAAGTGTCAAGAATTTACAGACATATTTTAAAACCACCACACCCTTACGCCCAATCCCATAAGTACTCCATTCTGCAGCATGGGCTAAAAAACCTGCCTTGCCTGGCATTAGCAAGTTCTGAGCCTTTATTATGATTTATTAATGAAACACCTCTTGCCATTTTATTGGCAGTGTTAGCTTGCAATCCACTTGCCCTGGAACTCAGACATACGACTCCTGGTGCTCGATCTGGAAAATGACAATCTTCTGCATTCAGGATCACACTTTTATTGTGTAAACAAGGTATTCCTTTGTGAACTAGACTGTTACCTATTGTTGTGTAACAAACCACCACCAAGATCCCACTTCTACGTCGTGGCTGGAGTTCAGCTGGCCTCTCTCCTACCTCTCAACATCCTCCTAGGACTATGGGCTAGCTAGGGCCTGTTTAATCATGATGGTGCCAGAGACACAATAGAGCAAATGGAAATAGGTGAGGCCTCTTGAATCCTAATCTCTGAATCAGCCCACTATCATTTCTACTTACTCACATGCCATTGGTTAAAGCAAATCCAATGGTCATGTCTAAAATCAAGGGTCATGGAAATGGACTGCATCCTTGAGACCAGAGTATGTTTGTAGATGTAGGGAAGATTGAGAGCTCATAATTCAGTCTCACCCATAAGTCAATCTTTTAGAATATTAATTTTCTCTTGCCCTCAAGGCAAGATCACTTATATCATTATTTCCAATTTATTTATTTCCAATTTATTATTTCCATTATTTCCCTGCCTCCATGACAATTTGGATAAACAGTTCCCTGCCTTTCTTACGGATGATTTGGAAGATGCCTCACAACCTTTCTCAATGCAGTAGTACACAGGGTCACTTCAATCCAATTAGTTGGATCTGGTACCTGAAATAAACCACAGCTGGAATCATTTCATCCCAAGAGTTT
Organism: Spermophilus citellus; assembly: GCF_964194105.1. Taxonomy (NCBI): domain Eukaryota; kingdom Metazoa; phylum Chordata; class Mammalia; order Rodentia; family Sciuridae; genus Spermophilus; species Spermophilus citellus. Next base: position 19,260,851 of record NC_138185.1, read on the forward strand.
CCTGTGTCCCCAAAGTCTGGACCCCAATCATGCTAATTCAAGGATGTAGTCTATTTCCTTGACTCTTGATATTGGACATGACCACTGGATTTGCTGGGCTAGTTAAGAATAGAACTACTGTGGCCCTTTATACAAAGGTGTGTGGGAATTGACATCTGAGTTATATACATTATGTTCACTTGTCTCTTTCTTCTGGAACAAGGGAAACCTAACTAGAACAAATTGCACATCAACCAGGAGCTAAGGCGTGTTCTGAGCTCCATGAGAAGTCTGTTCTCAAAAAGGTCTTTTAAAACTACCTTTCCTTATGTGTGGGAGAGATCAGGCTTGAGTTAGGATGGAATCCCTGACATGCTGGGTATGAGATTGTAGCCCTGTGTCACATACACAAGCACACCCCTTCTCACAGGGAAATGTCTAGAATCAGGCACCCAGAAGTGATTAACGTTCAAGATTCATTTCTATCATAGATGCTAGTAACAAGAACTCAAGGACATGATCCCTTGACCCCCTTTTCAACATTTTATTCCCTGTCAGAGGGTGTTATGTACTAAGAAAATGTAAGCTCGCTTTGCATTGGTTTCTTGTCACTGTGGAAGATATGGCTTTGTTCACCTACCCCAGAGTAAGATGATCATCCCTCAGGAGATAACTGTCACCTTCTAAAGGAAGGCCATGATTTTAGAATTGAAAGCTCCCTTGGAAAATTAAAAATATTCCTAGACCAAAGCACCCCTTTCCAGGATAGATTGGATAACCCAAAGATGGTGGTGAAGGGAATAGGAGGGTGCATTTGGGCTGGTTCTGATTGTGAAACACACAATGAAGAAGTCTCTAAGACGCATCAGCCCATCCAGCCCAAGTGCTAATTGGTTTGCAATTCCCCTCATTAGTGTGTCATCTACCTGGACAGCTTAGCAACTGGCTGGAAGCCCAGACCCTGTCCAGCCAAATTCACAGTTCCCAGAATTTGGAAGTGTAGAAGCAGTGACAATTCTGCACCTTGTCCACACACATGGTGCCCACCCACACATGCACACCTTTTTGCAAAGAAGTAACAACGATAACAGGTTCTCACGATGTTGCTAACAATCTCATTAGGCCGTTTGATGTGAGAAGGAAGCAAGAGCATTTCCAACTTTGCTGTAACACTCTGTGAACAGACTACAGAGGCTGCTCAGACCAGCTTTGTTATTAAACAAAGGCTGGAGTTATGGGTGAAGGTGGCAAGGAGGATTAAGTCTTCCAAGTACCTTTTGCATCAAAGATAGGAGATGCTCTATGAAGGGTAGTAAGCAGTGCTTGCTTTGGCTTTACCAAGATTCTCCAGATAACTAGGAATCCCAGGATTTTACAACTGGATAACATAATGGCCTTTATAAAGAAAAATAATCACATGTAGGTCCAGTGTGGATATGAATTATTTCTTTTATGATGTAACTTCGATGTGTAGAAACATAAAGCTCTATATTAACTATTTGTCTTCATAGTTCTACACACTGTAGCACAAAACATATTTGCAACTTGGATAGCAACAAAGCAACAATAGCCATTACACTGGAATTATCAACATTAATTCAGTGTGAAGGCTTGTTTTGTCTTCCTGAAATTAAATTGCCATTTGAAACCCGAACATGACACTGATTGCTATGTTTCTGCAGGATCTTTTCTGTCTGGCAAGCAGATACTACAAAGCACTGTGTGATGATTCAATTCCCATCCCCACCCCATCCCATTGTTTTCCCATTTGAACTGTTATGAAGGCTATATTCATACACAAATGGGTTGAGGACACTATTTGACCTACACTTGGAATAGATACATCATTTATACAGTAAAACTTCTCTTTATTCTTTCTTTTTTTAAAAAATAAAATAAAATAAAAACATAAATGTAATACAATAAAAGGAAATAAAAGTAAAAAGTAGAGTAGTGAGCTTTATGATTTGGAATGTGTTTGTATTATTATTATTCCTATTATTATCAAAACAATAAAGACATGGTTGGCCAAGTTGTTAGCATTTTTTCAATGTGAAAAACAGCACCCCTCCATTCTCTCTTTCCCAGAAGACTCCTTTGCTCTGTATGTAAACTGGTCCCCAGTCATCTTCTAGATGTCTCCCAATATTAGGGTGAGTGCATCAGTGACCAATGTTAGAATTCCTGCTGTATTTGTACAACTATGATATTTGCAAGATCTTTTTTTTCCAAACCAGAGCTTTATAAAGTTCTGTGTTTTTCTAAAGTAGTCAAGTTTAGACTAAAGTTACCCCCCCACACCAAATGAGACACTTTGAGACTTTTGAAATGGCTGATACATGGCTGGTGAATAAAGTATAGTTTGTATCAGGGCTTTCTTCAATGAACAGAAAAGTTGAGAGTCTAGGCCTCTTGAGAGATGCTGGGTATTTGCTCTGAACAAAGTCCAGGACTAAGGGAAGGCAAAATGAGGCACTCAGCTACAAAATTTAAGGAGGTTTCCAGAAACTCAGAAATCAATGTAAAATAATAATTAATGCAAAATCTTTTTAGAAATCATTTAATGCAAAAAAAATCCATGATGAGAAAATATCAAAATTTTAAATTAAAACCATTGATCTATTATATTATCTTTATGCTCCTAAACATGTTTTTATGAATTTTACTAGTGATTATTTTTTTTTTTGCACAACATTTAAGGTAGTTAGGAAAATATTTTTAAATGAAATGTAAATGAGTTAAAATGGACATTATTTTCAGCCTAAGTATTTTATACTTAAAATAAAATTTATGATCCATTTACTTCTTATCAAAATATGATCCTTTTACTTCAGCTTAGGTTCATCAATAATTATTTAAAACTGTCACTGGGTGAAGAGAAATAATCAACTTGACAATTCAAATAAGATAAGCAAGGAAGTAGATTTTGAAAATATTGTTGTTTCCATTAAAGTCAGAATATGCATTTTTCCTTCTGCCTCAGGTTCCAGTAAGGCTTGGTATTGTAGCACTCTGGGCAAGGGAGAGGGTTGATTGGAAGAGTAAGAATTCCTGCAACAAAATAAATATTTAGGAAATATCAGTTGTTATCATTGTTATCACAATCTCTTCTTACATGCTCAATGTAGATCCAAGACTTTCTGACCAACTCTGCCAAATGCAGTTCTGGGGAACTAAGGAGAACAATGATATGGTTTTTCAAAAGTCTTTACATGACATTCCCAGCCATGGACAAGGAGGTCACTCAGCAGGATCTCCATGGAAGTCTCTGGAGTAATGTCCTCACTGTTTCTATTCCCAGGAACTTTTGCCCCCCCTCATCCATCTGGGCAGAGAAAAATCTAAATTCTATAAGAAAGAAGGTAAAATGGGGAGAGCATGTTGCTGCAGAAGTCTTTGAGTTAGAGTCCAGAGAGTTTCTGAACTTTATAAACCCTATGCTCATCCTTGACTAAATGAAGATATTAAAACATTTTAGTGATGTTTGGGAATTAAATGCCCTGATTTTTTTATAGAGTGGCTGAAGCAGTACCCAGAAATACTTTGCCAAGAATAAGCATTTATTATTGGAAAAAGGAGGAAGGAAGGGAGGAATGTTTATTTGTTCTCTATTGCAGCATAACAAATTACCACAAGTTTAATAGCCTGAAACAAGACTGATTTTCTCGCACTGTTCTGTAAGTTTGGATGTCCACATGGGCTTTACTGGATTCTCTGTTCAATGTCTCTCAATGCTCAAAAGTCAATGGAAAAGTTTAACTGGAGGAACCAAGAATCTACTTCGAAAAGTACATTCAAGTTGCTAGAAAAAAAACAGGTCTCGTGGTTTTTGAGCTGAGGTCCCCCTTTCCTCCCCAGATGGAGACCACTCAGCTTCTCATTCTCTTCATATCTTCAAAGTCAGCATGAAACCCTGAGGATGAAAATCTCTCTGACATTTTCAGCCATCCTCCTCTGCTGCCAGCTGGAGGAAATTCTCTGTTTTCAAAGGGGTTTGTATAATTCGATTAGGCCTGCCCAGATAATCTTTCTATCTTAAAATCGACTGCGCCATAGACCATAGCCCAGTCATGGAGTGATAGCTCATAGATTCCAGTATTAGGGTGTAGAGACTGATGGGTGTTACTAGGAGTCTGCCCACTCTGAGATGGAAAGACAGAGGAGGAAAGAATACAATGAGGCATTCTGCAAAGGGCCAGGCTGGCTTCATGTGAGATCTTTTCTCTTTCACTCAAACTTAACAACAACCTGAGGTGGTAAGTAGCACCCATGTCTTACAGAGGAGGACACTTCAGCCATTGCATCACTTTTGTCAGTGTTAGTAAGTCTAATCCCTGACTCTAATTTTTTGTCTAAATAGAAGGGAGCATACACAATGAACATGGAAATCAGATCGTAATTAAAGACGTGATTTCTTTCATGCAAAATGATGTGGTCATTAGCAAGCTTACCCAAGACAACCATCCACCATATTATGCCTGTTTCCATGTTTCTACTTGTTTTCCCTTAACCTTTTGGTGATCTCAGGTCACAGGCATTTATGCATAAATAAAGGAAAGAACATAGCAGTAGACACCAGGCATTTTACCCTGACCAGTGTGGACCCGTGTGGATCTGTGCAATTAATAAACATAAGTTTTAAATGCTGAGTTAGAGTTGTCCATTTGTGTATGACTTTGTCATCTAGTTCTCCACTTAGGAAGCTATAGTTCTGGTGCCTACTTTCTGGAAATTCGGGGATTTACCAAAGTTTTTTGGAAGATTGTTCTGAGGAAATTCAAGTGCATGTCACTGTTACCACCTAGTCTGTTGCAGACTTGGCGAGCACTCTAGATTTGTTTATGAACACCATAGGCATAGCTCTGGCCTTCATTGAATTAAGAGTCCTTTAAAATGGTAGGACTATATCTTGGCCCCTTTCCTCTAAAATGGAACCAGAAAATACTCAGAACTCAAATCAGATGCCATTGCACATCAGGTTTTCCCTAAAAGAAAAAGCTGATGAATGGTGTAATGGTTAGCACTTTGAATTCTAGTAGTCTTATTTGGACCACTTAATAAAACTTGTGCTCAAAATTAAATTTGGTGTGAAACTTGGGGTCTCTTTAAACTATTTTTTTAACCTTTCATTTCTTAGTGGAAATTCTTTTTGAGAATTTTGGAGAACCAAAAGGGAGATGGATTTTTCCCCCCTATTAATTCAGGATAGACAGGGAAGCAATGTGACCCTAGACCATTAACTTGGGAGATCTGGCTGTCCTTGGGAGAGGGCCAGTGGCCCAGAAGAGAAGCCAGATGGGGTCAGAGACCTCAAGCTGACAGATGTGGCAGTGAAAGGATTCCAGGAAGCAAGATCAGAGGCTGGCCAGGAAAGAGAACCACTTGCCCAGATGCAAACCCTGAAGGAGTGAAGGTAAAGGCTTGGGTAGTGTTTTGGCTGAGTCATGGGGGAAACTGACCAGCAGCTAAGGTCAAGTTTAGGACAAAGAATCACTGCCCAAGGAGCTTGAGAACAGAGAGGGAGGACAACAAAGAAGGTATCTGTCTGCAGGACATGGTTTTATTGAACTCCTCATTCTACCAGGTGTATTTAAGTGTGACTCTCTGTCCATATCCTGGGAGTTAAAGGAACATAGAGGTAGCAAATAGATCTCAAGTAGATTGGGTATTATGGACAAAGAACAATGGAGAAAAAAAAGCAAAGAGTTAACAGAGAATAAAAGGGAACTGTTAGTGAACTTTCCCTACCCCTCCCCAACTGTGCCATTACAGAGTTACATTTTTGTCTGGGTCATTTGCTGACCCTGAAGCAAGGGATGGTGCCAGATGTGACTAAATCCTCTGCTGCTGAGGGAGATGACACCTTCCCACTGGATGGCAGACATCACTTCATGCTAAAGCTTTGACTCCGTTTCTGAAAGAGGCTTTGGGACCACAGTTTATTTATTTTGAAAATTTTTTTTTGCAAAATAACTTTGCCTATGCTAATGTTTTAAAGACCTATTTAAATTGAAATTCACTTACAGTTTATTGAACAGCACATTCTAGGATGTCTGCACGTTTTCTTCTTTAGAACAATGTCTTGGCTTCTAACGTTTTAATGATAACACAAAGTAAGGAACGAAGTAAAACAACTCACCCAAAATATCTTCTTTGGACCAGAATGACCTAGGCAATGAGGACACAGATGGAAAAGATGATGTGTCAGAATTCCAACTAATAAATATAGAAGGAAAGATGGAGTTAGAAAACCACCCGTTGGCAACCACAAGAATAATAATTGTTTCAGGCAAGGATCATCAATGAATGCTAAAGTGAGTGGGTGAAAGTACTCTGAGAAACAAGATATTTGCATGGTCTCAAAGTATCTCTCTACAAAATACTAATTAATTGCAAAAAGAAAAATAGTTACTTCACAGTGGAGAAACCTGGCAAACACCACACTAATGTAGCAATTAAAGTTAGCATAACAAAAGAATGGGGCGAATGAACATCATGTGCCTCATGATAGGATGCATCGAGAAGGACACAACATGATTCCAGTGGTTTCCCTGCCAAAGTTGCACAGTCTGAATCTAATTATGAGAAAACCTCAGACAAACCCGAATTAAGGGACATTCTATTAAATAACTGATCTCTACTCTTGGAATGTGTTAAGATGATGAAAGGAAATGAATGGGGGGGGGACTGTTTCAGATTCAAGGAGAACAAAGGAGTCTCGAGGGATGTGACAGGTAAATGCAATGTGTGATCTTGGGTTAGATCCTAGATGTGGATCCCTAGATCTAGAGGACAACTCGAGAATTTTGAATGAGGCCTGCAGGTTATATGGTTATATAGTAGTATTGAAGCAATATTAATTCCCTGATTTTGATCATTGAGTTGATATTTATGTAAGAAAATGGGTGAGGGGATATCAAGCGTGGAACCATGTGTGTGTGTATTTATAGACAGGTGATTGATAATGTACATACATGTGCATGCATACATAGAAAAGCAAAGGTGTGGAGAACCTAGCTAAAGGTCATCTGGAAATCCTCTGTTTGCAGAAGAACTAGTCATTAAAAAGAGACAAACAGTTCTGCAAACAGCAGAGCTGTTTTAAGGGTTCGGGGAACAGGATGTAATTTCTAGAAGTAAGAGAAAACAGGAATTTTCTAGAAAGGACATTAAGTTTGGGTTAAGCAAACTCATCATTTCCCTAACCTTAAGGAAAATATTTAGGGTGACAATTCTTAAGTCAAGTTAGTTGTTCTGTGTTGACATGAGAAGGGATTAGCCTGTGGGCCACTCTAGCCACCTGTCCATACGTTTGTTTGTCCATCCAATAATATGAAAGTGATTTTTGATAAAAGAAGAAATATGTAGTTGGCCTCATCCCAACTCCTAGATCAGAGCTTCTAAAGCCCTGGTTAATTTCCTGGGTGACAGGGGTGCTAGGAGTGCCTTTTGTTCTAATATCTGATCCCAGTTCCTGACACAGAGCTCCTAACTCCCCTGCAATAGGAGAATCTTCTATTCTAATGTGGAGACTCTTGGTGGGTTCCTAGGTGGGAGCTGGCCACCAGAAAGACGGAGCCATGATTATGACTTTAAAACGATGAGCATCAGGGAGGGCCAGGGGCCTAGAGACTGAGTTTAAAAATCAATCAGGCCTGCATGATGAAACCTCCATGAAAATTCTCTAACCTTGGGGTTCTGGGGCAGGATATACATAGATGGAAGTAAGGAATGAAATGAAATACAGACTAGAGATGCTTGCAATGGGATGCAGTTAGTCTCTAAGAATTTTACAAGGGAAATTTTGAAGTGCTCCTTTTTTATAGAGTAAAAGATCTTTTCACTGACTTGGGGAAAAGACTAAGAGATGACTGTAAGGTGTTTCTCAGATTTAAGATACTACAATACAACTCAGTAAGTAACCATGTGATTTAGGGTTGGACCCACTGTTCCAGAGGGACAACTATTTTCCTTAAAGACACTTAGGATGTTTGGACACTGGGCCTGATTCCTTTTCCAAATGTGACAAGATTTTGAGTTATTGCTTCACGAAGGAACTGGAAAACATCCTGAGATGCTGTTTACTTCTTAAGTGCTTTTGCTGTAAGCTGCTGTTTTAAATTCTACACGGCTTAATAAAACTTTCCAACAATTTCAGCATTTTTCTAAATTCAAGAGGCCATCTTTATGGCTTTTGGAAGAAAGTCCGGGAGTATTGTCACTAAGCAATTTCAGGCAAAGACCTAATTTTAACAGATGAAATAACAAGGGGAGTGATGTCGTTTAAAATCCCCTAACAGCTCAGTGCACATGTGACTAATACGCCATAACCTCACCAGCTGATTCAGAGGCAGGAGCGTGTGTTACACATGAGGTTCTTCGAAATGTCTCCCTCAGCTACTTTGCCTTGAGTCAATGGAGAAACTGACTAAATCAGATAATTCATTGGACCCAAGGTTGGACTTTCATGGGTTCATGCTATTTGGGTACAAGAAAGTCGGGGAGGAGGGATGAGAAAAAAGCCCGTATGTGGCTCTCATTGGGACCCTTTATTCCTTGAAATTAGGTGTTTGCCAAACAGACCTGGAGCCTAGCCAAGGGTTCCTTAATACTTGTGGCAAAATTGCTTCACCCTCCCAGGCATCCAAAAGAGATAATATGGTTTCTATACGTTCAAAAAAAATTAAGTTTCCAAGAGGAGAAGCAACTTGCCTGAAGCTTGGTTCTTGCAGAGCTGGGCTTTGAACTAAGCTCAGATGCCAAAGATCGTTTAGAGACCCACGCCGCTGCCCCCGGAGAGTGGCTGCTCTTTGCTTGGGCTCAAGTTGAGAACTTGCACCCTTCAAACCTGTCTCCCATTTCTTTCCTCCCTGCTAGCTGTTCCTACTTCTCTTCTTGGCTGTAACCACTATCCTTTCTCCAGATAGTTTCTGCACCTATGCATTCTCTTTCTTGGCCCTGAGATATGTCATGTCCTGAAAGCAGAAATGCAAGTAAATTTTAAATGGCTGCTCTTGGCAGCAGATCTATCACAGTCAGTCCAGGAGCTGTTACTGTGCAAATTAACAGCCAAGACAGGCAGCCCAGCAAGGGCTGACCAGGGTGCTTGCTGAGGGGGATCTTGCTTTTCAGTAGATTTCTCCTTCCTGTCTCAAATGTCATTATTGACACAGAAGGAAATAGGGTATAAAGGTTTGCATTGTGATTAGGATCTGGCAGGACTTGAATTCCTCCAGTTAACCATGCAGATGTCCCAGAATGTCCCTCCTGTTTTACGGCTGATAGTTGTTCAATATGGGCTAAAGGTCATATTAGGTAGTTGGCAATAATGTTTGCCTTCATATGGAGATGTAATGTTTTTTCTCCTTTTTCTCTACATTGAAGACAGTGCATCGCGAAGTGTCTCTCAACTTCTCTCATCGTGAAGTGGCCAGTCAAGCTGAGGAATAGTTTAGATCAGCCATATTTCCTGTCCCTAGTGTATGAAACAGACCCCCAAATTCAGTAACAAGTGCTCAGCCCGCCCATGTTCCTCATCTGTCCCCATGGAAGCCCATCCATTATATCTCAAGCCTTGTGGATTTGACCTCTAAAATCCCTTGAATCCACCAACTCTTCTTCGTTGCCATCACCACCATCGTATTCCCCATCAGCATGTCACTGCCTCTAGACCAGTTGAGAGAATTATCTCCTAAGTGTGTCTATGGCACGAATGACCCATGTGCCACTCAGTAACCAGAGTAAGCTTCTCAAAAGGCACACATTCTTACTTCGCCCTCTTTATTTTGGCATAGTAGTTATTCCACATGGAGCACTAGATAAAAACTCAGCGGACGTGGCCAGGTGTCCTGCCAGCTCCTGTGATACACAGCACCTGCCTGCTGTCCTGACTTCCCCCCACCCCATACTCATCTGCAACCCCTTGGCTTCAGACATGCCACCCACCAAACCGTCTCCTGCCCCAGGCCTTTGTACATGTTCTTCCCTCTGCCTGAAAACAAACAAAACAAACAAAAAACATCTGCACTTTGGTGATTTTTCAGCGCTGATGCTACTTCCTTCGAGAGGCTTTCCCCAACCCCACTGACCAGGCCATCCTCCCCTTCAGAACACAGATTGTGCTGCTCTTGCATTGTCATGGTGACAGTTATGGTTTTAATACTTATTTGATTATTTTGATGTTTATCTCCCGTGTCCAGCAATTAGCTCCCAAGGTTAAGAATAGCATCAGATTTTTTTTTTAACATTAAATTCCTAGAGCTGCGGAAGATTGTGAAATGTCTCACTAAATTAATCTCTTCAGGGTACTTTTGAATTTTTGCTTGCATAAATCAATGTGAAGAGAAAGACTTTTGAAAAATATTGCTAGCTTACCACCTCTGTTCTCACAGACAGGCCTGGTTAATGACAACAAGCTTAGAGAAGTCTTAGTCAATGAGCTAATAAATACAAGATAGATGAGCACCCTGCATTCATGTGACAGACATTGTTTAAACTGTAAGTGAAAACGTGTGATTCTCTACAACAAACACTCCAACAAATATAATTTTCAATAACCAACAAATGAGTTGAAGTTTGCAGGTCAATATTCTTTACAGATACACTTAAAACATACCCCTAAACATTATAGAAAAGCTCTTAGAACTTTTCAGAAAACTCATTTAAACAAAAAACAGAATGTGACAATGATAAGATTCAGAATAAGTATGGATTTAACTTCAAATAAAAATTTCATAACTTATATATAAACATTCTTTAATCTCTTTTTTCTTAAAACATATACTTGCTAGCCCTGTATGCTGCATGATCAAAAAAGTGTGTCAACTACTTGATTGAAATTTCTTCCATTACATGCCACTTATATCTGTGGCTTGAGAATTTGAACTATACTTTGACAAACATTGAGTCACATCATTTGATGTTTTAATAATACATGTACACAGAACCTAATGTGATGCTATTTCATTTTTGTCAGTACCTAATAGATGTTCAGTGAATGAATGGCCAGTCAAACTCAGGAATAGTTTAGATGGAGCAGGATGCAATAGATGTTTATGCCTTTCCTCTAGACCAGAGCATTTCCCAATCTCTACACTACAGATATTTGGGTCTGTATAATTCTCTCTGGTGGGAAGGGCTGTCCCAAACATTATAGGATGTTTAGCAGCTTCTCCACCCTCCACTCACTTGATACCTATGCCCATACTCCAATAGCAGTAGTCAATAATTTCTGCATACATTGCCAAATGACCTCAGGGATTCAGTTGAGAACCACTGATCTGCAGTTAAAAAGTCCAACCAACTGTTCGTCAGCCATGGCTCGGTCAAATGTGATTTATAGCAATGCTCACAAAATTCTCAGCTTTGCAAATGAGAAGAAGACAGAATGTATTCACAACCTGGCTTTCTCGGCACGTTGGAAAATTGAGAGGCTTTGCAGTTAGACAGGCTTTGGTTTATATTCTGGATTTACCTACATCCTGGCTGGGTGATACGGGACAACTTAACCATGTGTAGCACCCTTGTCCATAAAATAGTGAGAACAAGAGTAGGTGGTTACAAAGAGTACACAAGTCAATAAAGGCCAAGTACCTATAGGATCTGATGCAAAATAAGTACTCACTAGAGCAGTGTTTGCTGTCAACGTCATTGTTGATATTTCTGCTTGTTGCCACCAACCACCCTTCTTATTTAAGAACTGTTCCACTCTGCCCTTTCCTTATGTCTGCCTCTGACTCCCAGGGACAAAATATTTATATTTTCTGGAACATTTTGTATTATTTTCCTGAGGGTTTAACAACAAGGCTATACGATAACATCCCATCTTTGGTACTCTGGAACATTCCTCTCTACTGTCACTATTGTTTTAACTCTGGTAATGGTTTCTGACAAAGAGCTGTGTCTTTGGCATGCCTTCTCTTGTTAAGTGGTCTTACTGTAACAGGTATCCTCACTCTTGGCCCTCAGCACGGCAATTTAGCAGTTTGCAGCAGGCAACGGATGTTACTGAGCCATGGGCTTTCTTCCCCAAACTCTGCACAGCTGAACTTTATGGATGTGCCATTTGCACAGAGGGGTAGGCATGAAGAAAATTCACAGAACTAGCCACAGAATGGGGTATGAGCGACATGTCTCTGACAGAGACAGGTGTCTAGTGGCTATCACATTGGATAGCACCATGCTAGAGAGTTCATCCCTTTTCCTTCTTCTATCTGTTCTTTTCCTTTTTTCTTCATGAGTCATTGGTAGCTCTTCAAGTTGCTAGTGCTCATTTGTTTACGAAGACAATATATATTCATTATAGCATGTGCATTCTCTTTATTCTCTGTCTAGGGACCACCATATTGGATGACACCAAGCTAGAAGATTCGTCTCTTTCTCTCACTAGGAGTTAGCTATTGTAAATACTAGGCTTATATTTTCCAACCTTCAAATGCAACAAAGCTGAGTACAGTGGCAGGCAAGTTAATAAGTATTGACTGCAATCTACCTGTTATCTTTATGGTTTCTGTTCCTGCAGCTCTGTGTGGAAACAACTTTGAGAGACCCGCCCAGTGATGCAACATTTCTTAGATACAGAAGAAGCATCAATGATGGAAAAAACATAACACCTGTATACACATTCAGGTGCCAGAATGGTAGCAGTGGTCACAGCTTTCTATCAAAATTTGAGGCCTCTCCAAGTGATGTGTTAAATCACTTATGCTGTTTTTTTTGCTAATTTTCCATTTTGTGTATTTAGAGAGAAAGATTGTCAAATTGGTCCTTGGTTTTCCCAAATCACATCTGATTTTACCCAAAGGCCAAGAAGCAATTATTTTCCTAAATCAAACAGGTTTACAGATTAGTCACATTAATTTCTATTTGACCTCATCTGCTCAAAGGGGTGAGCCTGCTTCCATGTAAAATCCACTAATTTATAATTTGTGAGTGTAGAACAGGGCAGGGTTTAAGTTTACCTAAGGATGATGTGAGGAAAGAAACTGTTTAGGAAGTTAATATTTTGTAAGCATGTTAAAATAAATGAGGTATAAACTGTCCTCATTCCATGGAAGATGCTATTCACCTACGGTAATGAGGAAATCATCCTTTTCGATTCGTTTAAAGAAGCCGAAGAGTATCTCTGTCCAATAGAAATATAGCACAAACGACACATGCAATTTTAAATGTTATAATAGCTACGTTTAAAGTGTGAAAAGAAATGAGTGAGATTAATGTTAATAATATAGTTGACTTTGCCGGATATATACAAAATCATATTATGTCAACATGAAATCAGTGTAAAAATTATCAATGAAACATACCAAATCCCTTTTCCATACTAAGTCTTTGGAATCTGTTGTGCATTTTACACTTACACCAGATTTCAATTAAGACTAGTGACTTTGCCAGGGCTTATGGCCACATGTATCTAGGGGCCACCATATTGGATGGCACCAAGCTAGAAGATTCATCTCTTTCTCTTTCTTCTTCTATGTAATCTTCCTCTTCCGTTTTGCTTCATGATTCATTGGTATTTAGCTCTTTTGGTTATTGCTGCTCATCTATTTACAAAGGCAACATGTATTCACTGTAGTACATACATTCCCTTTACGGTCTGGAACCCTCACTGGGAGTTGGCCACTGTGAGTACTAGGTTCATATTGTATCACTTTCAAATGCAAGGTCAGGGTCTTTCAAGTTCATGTGAAAATAAAGAGCAATTAAGACTAGAAACATCAGAACATGAAGTCAATTTTTTTTTTTTAGGAATTTGGAGGTTTACAGAGTAGAGAACTCTGCTATACTGATTTCTCAAAAAGTTTTTAATATGTAAAGCCTAAAATTCTAGTCAACTTGGGCCTCCATTTCAGGTGCCACATTCACAAAGGTCATTACCAAGACCAGCATAGCTGCTGACATGGCACATTAGAACAAACCACTCACCTGTTGATGATGAAACATCTCACCTGTTGGGAAGAAAGAGATGCCTGAACACCAAGAAACAGAACAAAGCTGCTTAATTTTCTCCCCTTGATGAACTGCTCAATACATTGAATTCAAGAAATGGATTTTTTTTAATTGATTATATTTGAAACCGTCTTGTTGACCAATGCTTAAAGGTGTCTAAACCACAGAAAGTGAAAAATTGCCTGGTAAAAACTCAGATGACTAAAATAAGTCTAATACATATAATCATTAGCAATAATGAGTAAGACTTGTGCTCCCTGATGGTTAAGATATCTATATTATCAGTTAAGCAAGCTAGGTCATCATATTTTGCATGATCCTTGGAAAAATTTATATTGGGAAATGTTGACAAGACAGATATAGATATGCATAGATATAGATGAAGACATGGATGTGTCTGTAAAGTCAGAACAATGAGGAACATCAGATTTTTCAATATAGTATTTGGAGGAGTACAATTGGATGAGTGGGATGAGTAGGAGGAGCCCATTTACTTATTTCTTTGTATAAATTTAGTAGTTCAGTTGGGTTGGTTGATTCTTTTATTAAGTTAAGATTTTTGGAAATATTAATATAATCAGTCCTTAGTAATACTGATGGTGGAATAGTAATATCACGAGAGCAAGTCCATTGTAGTCAAAACAATTCAAGGGACAGGATCTCTGACATTGAAAACCTCTACCTATTATTTTCCATGCCCTTGATTCCTCCTGTGCCAACCCAGACTCCAGCTCATTCAGCTACTATAAACTGGTGATCATCAGGATTTACTGACATTCAGTAAGAGCTTCAAATATATTCATTGAGCCTTTGTAATGGTATTAGGGGGAAGATATTACAATTCCATTTTAGAGAAGAATAAACCAAGTCACAGAGAGACATATCATGGAACCCAGGTCACACAACTGGAGAGCATTAGGACAAAAATACAGCTTGGTGACTCAGTGATGGGAATCCTCATGACCACACTATTCTCACACCACTCTAGGGTTTGAGGACAGTAGTTGCTTATACCGTGACTTCTTAATGCAACAATTGCTTGAATTAGGTAAAACATGTTTATTGAGAGTGATAATATCTGTGCTTGATCTCACCTGAGGATAAGTGGTCACCAGAGTTGACAGTCTACTAACACTGCCCACAAAACCAGGGTGTCGACATGCTGAAGCGTAAGCCAGAAAGAATAGGGTGTTGAGGGAAGGCAGATGTGGGTATTTTCAGCACTTTGTCACCATTCTAATAATGACTGCAAGTGGTGCTTTAGAGAGGATTTGAATTGCAAAATGCACCACCACCAACAAGCTAAAGTTTAAATGGCCTAAGTGTTAATTTTGAGAGTGAGTCTCCCTGGTGCTGAGAAGCGTGGACTCCGTGGACACATTCAGTGAACTATCTTGAGTGTTATGTGACTAACAGTCGATGTTTTGTTTGTGAACTGCTTGTTTAGCATTGAGCTTGGGTGAATTTTGAAAAATTATTTTCATTATTAATGGCTTCAAGACACAAGCAGTCACAAGCACCATCAAAGGTAATGACCGAAGGCAATGAGCTAGCAGTCTCGTTCCTGTTCCTTCCTTACTAACGTCATCACGTTGTCAGTTATTTTCCCTGGAAATCAAGTGGCCTAAGGTTGTGATGATGCTTCCCATTGGCTGAGAAAGGAGAACACTGGATAGATTAGACTGTGGTTACTTCCTTCTCTCCTAATTTATACCTCAAACATAATTAAAATGATACAAAGCAGCACAAATAATATTGCTGATTTATAGTAAAAACAAAACAAAAAAAAGATATGTTTGTTTTTGGATAGTTGGCTAGAGTTAAAAGGGATGGAGAAAATGTTAATAATAGCCATTAAACTTGAAAATACATCATGTTTACAGCTGGTACATTTTGAATAGCACAAAAATTGAGAAAATATTTTCTGGTATTTGAAAACCTTATCTAATTCAGCAATGACATTTCTCATGCTGTTGACAAACAAGTGAAATCTAAAATGTATTTTCAATTCTTTACTTCCATCTTATTTGTTAACAAAAATGAAAATATCTACAAATACTCCAATCAAAACAATACTACATCGTCAACTGCAATCAGAGATTAGCTATGTACACAAAACTTTGGCAAAAATCAATAAAAGCCATCTTTGAGAATCATTTGGGGACACTGGAATTATAAAAAGTATTGTATATCATTTATAAATTGTGTGCAATACATTCTTTCTATTAGTAAATTTTTTAACCCATAAATATTTTTATTTATTTTTAAATTTGTTTTAATTAGTTAAACATGACAATACAATGATCTTGACATATCATACATTTGAATCAGATGGGATATAATTTCTCATTTTTCTGAGTGTACAGGTTGCAGAATTACATTGGTCATGCAGTCATGTTAAGAGCTTAAAAAAAATCACCAGCCATCATGGATCAGCCCTGAACAAATGGTGGTGTTATGTGTTTTACTCAGGATCTGTCTCAGATAGATTTTGGAAAACTTAAAATAAAAACATATGTATAGGGAGGGGGCTGTGGCTCAATGGTCGAGCACTTTCCCAGCATGTGTGAGGCACTGGGTTCAATCCTTAGCACCACATAAAAATAAATAAGTAAAATAAATGTATTGTGCCCATCTACAACTTTAATATATATATAAACCTATGTATATGTTTTAAGAGAATGTCCCCCTCCCCCACACATTTCCCCGTATCCTAGATTCAGATATTTGGGAAGAGTAAGGCCAAGCTGGTCATCATAATACTCCTCCTTGCTCCACATTAACCATGGGCCAAATCTAATCCTGAGACTTGGAAAACTTTCTGTAGAAGCAATATTTAGAAATAATGGATGGTTTATTAAACAAATCATTTGTTTTCCTATAGGTATTCTATAGTCTCTAAGTGTTTCTTGATTACCCCAGAATATTTCTATTTGACTCTGTTTCTCCTTTGACCTCCCCAAAATGACCAGAACATCTGGCTGCATCTGAAAATAGCCATTTTTGTGAGTTTGCCTGAGCATATCTCTTTCCTTTCTGTACTTTTCTTTCTCATGTAAAAGGGGGATAATTATCCATATACTGCTGAATTGCTGAGATAATTATGAAAAATAATGAGTCTGTTTAGCACAAATCAAAAGTGTTTTTTAAAGACATAAGAAAAAGTGAAATTGACCTAAGAAGAAAAAAATTGGAAAACATAGTGGTGGATCCTTGAAAATTTGCTTTAAAATGTAGTCATTGTAAAAGTGAGGCATTATTTAGTGGATTGGTGCTAATGGTGGAAGTAAGGTGCTGGAATCAGTATCATGAAAGGTAAAAAGATTCAAGTGAAAGAATTTTAAGATTCTTTTGAGGTTAGAAAGAAGGTAGGCTTTCCTAACTCTTAAACTTTGTTTAGAAAAGTATGCGTGTGAATAATGTTAATGGTAACGACTAAATTAACAAGCAATATATAATTTCCAAATAGAGTAAAAGGAAAACAGAAACCAAACAGCGTAAAATCATCTAGATCACCCCATGAAAAAGAGGGAAACAGGTGGGGATCAAAGGAAATACAAAGTGAATAGCAAACATAATAGAAGCATATTCAAATCTGTCAAAGAAATTAAAAATATTCACACAGTACACACAAATGTGTAATTAATTGTATAATAAACTCTAAGAATACTTTTTAATGATAAAGGATAAGCTAGTTTTTGATCATTGGTATTAATCAAAGAGAACAAGTGTCTAAAGAAATAAAACAACCGGAAACTGTTCTGTCAGCCACACACACCAGCCTGTGGAGTTAGAAGACATCCTCCATCTCTTCCTGGATTCTTTCAAGGTGATTACTATGGAACCCAGCATTCCCATGGGACAGGATTTTTAGTTTTGCCTATGATTAAAGTTCAGACCCATGTAGACATGTCTGACGGATTGCTTGGAAATGGCTTTTGGCTACTGTGAACATTCCAGTTGAAGGTAATACTTGCAAACAGAGAAAACACTTCATAGAGAGTTGTAATTTTTCCCACAGGTTTTCAAGGAACCAAAAGCCTCCAGGAGTTTCAAGTCTCCAGTTCTAATAGCTAAGGTGACTTCATTCTCTGCTGCTCCTAGACCTCAGGGTTTCTTCCACTGATCTGCTTTTGATGGGCTCTTGAGGTTGGCCTCTTCCCTCTTTAATGGTGCAAAAGTTGGTTTTCTTTTGCCCTCATTACTACTCCCTGGAATTGTGCAACCAACCTTCCACCTGCCGGTTTTACCCCATTACCTTAATTCTCTCTGGAGGCTCGTGTCTCATCTCTGATATCTGGCAACTAAATATATGTTTATTTTAGTTAATTTCCCATCTTCCTCTGTGCAGTCCCACAAAAGGCTTCTCTCTAACTGAAGTCAATCTCAAACCCAAAGCCTTCCGAGACCAGGCAGGCAGAATAATGTGTGAAGCTCGGTGGGAAGAGATGGATGGGCAGCTGGTAGTTCTTCTCAGGCAGAAATTTACCATTAGGAAATGTTAGTATTTAAATGTGTTCCCTCAAATTCACATACCAAATTCATAGCTTGATGGTATTTGGAAGAAGGGACTTTGGAAGTTAATTATAATTAGATGAGGACATGAGTGTGGACCAACATGAAGGGATTCGTAACTTTACAAGGAGAAGGAGAAGAAGAGGAGAAGGAGGAAGAGGAAGAAGAGAGATTTGAACTGGCACATCTCTCCAGGTGATGCCTTCAGCTATGTTACAATGAGGCAAGAAGGTCCTCACCAGATGCTATGCATATGCTGTCACCATGTTCTTGGACTTCCCAACTTCCTAAGCTAAAGAAATTTAAATTCTTTATAAATCACCCAGTCTCTGGTATTTTATTAGAGAGTCAGAAAACAGACCGATAAGTAGAATATGGCATAAAATAAATAAGGGGGCAGAAGAAACTGGAGACACTGATTATCAAGACTTACAAGAGTACAAAGGACAATATCAGTTTTCTTGAGTACATTTCTAGGACTGGAATTGATGAATTGTGTAACAAAACTCTATGTAACAATCCACGGATGTACCAGACTTTTCCAAAACAGCTGCATCATTTTGCACTCCCATCAGTAGTACATGAGGGCTCAAACTTCTTTAATTCTCACCAGCACTTGTTATTGTTAGTTTTTTTTTAATCCTGGCCATCTAAGTAGGTGTCAAGTGGTATCTCATTGTGGTTTTGATTTACATTTTCCTAATGACTAATGATGATATCTATTTTTTCTCATGTACCTAATGACTGATGTAAGCTCTTAAGATGGGATATTTATGATTTCTACCAAAGGGACATTTCTCTTCTCAGGGGGCCTACATGTCTGCCCAGGGCTGTAACATTCAGTCAGACTTTGAGAGTCACCAGTTACTCATTTCCACACTTCCAGGCCAGAGAGAACAAACAGATTCCCAAACAAGAGGCAGAAAGCCAGAGGCTCATGTGTCTTTCTCTTTTCCCCCTTTCCTGTCAGATGCAGCGGGGCCTTTCTTGGAACAAATTCCTTCAGATAAATTCTCCACCAGACCATCAACTCAGGAGGGCAAATGAGTAGCTTGTTGTTCAGACTTGGGGCCAAACCACCGGGAGCTTCCTGTGCCAGGTGAGCATGAACAGGGGCCGAGGTCACCCGGAACCAACCCCTCACCCATGACTGCTGGAGAGGTATTTCTCAGGCTTTAACCATGAAACCTGTTTCCTCTCTCCCCTTCAAGGTCCAGCCCAAGGAGGCATGATAAAATCACTCAGCAAATGGAAAATATTTCGTGCTTATTCTAAGAAATGTGATCCATCAAAAATGAGCTGACAAGTCCTTTCATTTCCAAGGACAGTGTCCACACACTCCGGACGACCTCTGGGCCTAGAATTAGACAACTCCAAGCCACAGACCCGTGAGAACCATGCAGAGATCTTTATAGGATGATGCTGAAGCATGATTCTAAGGCACTGTCTGCACAGTCAGCTGCCGGGGTTAAGCCAGCTCCTTTATTCACTAGCTGTGAAAACTGGGCAAGTTGCTTAACCATTTCTTAATGCCATTGTATGATCTTTAAAACAGAAGTAACATTACTCCTTTCTTCACAGGACTGTTTTGGGAACTGAATAAGGCAGTAACTGCTCAGTTCCTAGCAAAGAACCAATCAATAAAGAAAAAAACTGGTACTAATATGATTTGATACTAAAAAGGAAGGCCCTTCTGTTTCTTCAATCTGATGTTTTGTCAAACTCTTGACTCCTGGCTAATAGCTGAAACATAGACTATTAAGTACCATTAGTTTTGACCGAAGCCCATAATTCATGAATTAATTAATTCATACTTAGTGATCTGAAGGAACTGGTAAAATCTATACTTAACTCCTCAAATAAATAAGTGAACAATGACAGAATTGGAAGATGAGTCTAAATGGTAGCAATATCAACTATGAAAAGAATTTATTTAGGGTTCTGGTAGGTACCAAGTGCAGCAAGTTGCTTCAAGGATCTCTGTTGCTTAGATCTGCACGGTGTCTAGGTCTAGGCAGAGCTAATTCACTGTACATTTCCTTTATTAGTCTACAACCAGAATGACAACAAAGTGCAAGTTCTAGGAATTCCAATTTTTACCAACTAGACAGTGCAACCAGGTTTTTAAAGTGTTGGGGAACTATGCTAATAAAGAAGCCAGGTGTAGCAAACAGCCAATCATTTGGAAACAGAAAATGCAAAAGTACAATATTTTTCAAAATGTATATATATAATTAATTTCACTATATTAATTATTCTATTTCTGCTGTAATCAATTACCACAAATTTAGCAAGCTTATAGTTCTGTAGGGTAAAACTTGAAATGATCTTTCAGAGGTAAGATTCAAGTATTGGCAGGGAGCCTCTAGAGGAGAATCTGCTATTGCAGTTTTCAGTTTCTGGAGGCTTCCCGGGTTTCTTGGCTCAAGACTTCTTCCAGCAATGACATCATTCCAACTTCTGCATCTGCTACTGCATCTCCTCTGACTGACTCTCCTGTTGCCCTTAGTGATCACATTGAGACTATCCAAATAATGCAGGGCAATACTCCATTTCAAGAGGCTAACATAATCACATCTGCAAAGTACCTTTTGTCACATAAAGTAACAAATTCATTCTCTGTGGATGAAGAATGTGCATCTATTTAGGGGCCCTTATAAGCCTGTCATATTCCCTCTCTGAAGGACTATTATGGGAAATGGGAATAAGGGAGAGCTAATCCACAGAGGTGGGAAGAATTGGGCTCCAGAGGGCTCTTTTTTTTTTTTTTTTTTTTTTTTTTTTTTTTTTTTTTTTAGAGAGAGTGAGAGAGGAGAGAGAGAGAGAGAGAATTTTTTAATATTTATTTCTTAGTTCTCGGCGGACACAACATCTTTGTTGGTATGTGGTGCTGAGGATCGAACCCGGGCCGCACGCATGCCAGGCGAGCGCGCTACCGCTTGAGCCACATCCCCAGCCCTCCAGAGGGCTCTTAATAAAGATAAGAGGTGAATGATAATGATAGGAGCCTTTGTGGGGATGTGGGCTCCTCATCACTGGATGGGGCTTCTCTGATCTAGATATCCATGCACTCTGCCCATGGTACAGTTGTGATTGCATGGCATTTTTTTTTTGGGGGGGGGGTGTCTTTTCAATTCTAGGTGTGCAGGTCTTTCAGTGAGGATGGAGTTTAGGCTATGTTGGTGTAACAAGGAGCCCCCTAAATCTCAGTGACCTCAATCAACACATCCATTACAGAACTGCAGGGGGGGCTCTGGTCACAATAGTCTCCAGGGTCTGAAGGAGCAACCATCATCTCAAATGCAGCTAGTCTCTGTGCCAATGGGAATGAGAGCTCTGCAGAATATAGAAGAGCAGGGGCTGCTCTAGCCCACAGGTAGCATCCATCCCTTGCACTAATGCTTCCTTAGCCAGAGGTCATATGGCACCTACTAGCCAAAAGGCGAGCTAGGAAACGTAGTCTAGAAGGCAAAGAGTGAGATATACTTTGGTAAGCGGAGATAACGACTACCACAGTAAACAAGCCCTTTTCTCCACTCTCCATCAATTCATGAATTTTAACTATGGCATTGAATTCTTTTTGACCTCTAACAGACTCCTCTAAAGAGGGTTACCATCTGCCCCTTATTCTGGGCTCACTAATGCAAAATTGTCTTCAGCCTGCTCTTCATTGATTTTAGCCCCATGGTTAGGATTTCACCTTCAATGGACTGTAATAAGGTGATGCTGGTGATGGTGACCGTGACATGAATGCTTTTTTGAAAATTCATAATGTGCTGAAGATAATACTCAGCACTGACCACATTCATTTTTTTGGATCTCAGGCAAAGGGGCACTAGTGAAAGATGTTTCTTATTTCATAGCACATTTCTATCATCAGACTCAGGCAAAGACCTTCTTGTGGTGCTTTCCTCCTATACCCCCACTTGTCATTTTAGAAATCAGAATGTCTTTGATACGATACCATGATCTTGTGCTTTGCAAAACACATAGTGGTATTGGTATAGTGGTGTTATTAATTTCTCGGAAGTTCTAGTATTGTATACTCCCTTGGTTCGGTTTTCCCCTTCCTTATATTTAATTATTATTTTTTAAGAGCTTCCCATGTTTGCAAGTGTACAACTCACACACCTTGAGACAGCAAGATAATATTTCACATTTTATGTCCATTATATATATTTTGCTTAGGTTTTCCCCCAGCCATGGGACTCTTAGGTTGTCTATATCATAGAAATCAGTAACCTCTTTTTTTTTTTTTTAATAAAAAGCCAGATAGCAAAGAGTTTTGGCTTTGTGGGCCCTAAGGTCTTTGTTACAAGTATTCAGTTGTGCTGTCATAGCAAAAAAGCAGCCACAGATAGTACACAAATACATGGGAGTGGCCAGATGTGGCCCATGGGCCATAATTTGACAACTCCTCCTTAGAGCACACTCTGATAAACACCTTCTATATGTCCCCTTATGAACTTGGGCTACATTTTCTCTCAAATATATGCATAAGATGGTGAGATTGCAGCTTCATGAGATAAACTCAGGCATCATTAGAATAAGCAGCTCTGGGATTTTGTCCCAATTGATTGTATTAATTTAAATACAAAATAACAGTTCACAGAAACAAAGGATTCATATTTTACCCATATTCCTCCCCAAATTACCTGACTATCTTGTTTTTGCCAATTTATTAGAGTAAGCTAATACCTCACTGCTGTTCTTACTCATATTTCTCTGTTTACTAAGGAGTTTGGAATCACTTCAGACATTTCTGGTCAGTTACTGCTACCTCGCCTGAGTACGATCTATGTATGTCTTTTGCCTTTATTCTATTTCTTGATGACTTTTAGGATTTTTAAAATACATTCCAGATATTGGTCCTTCATCAATTTTAAAATTTGCAAAGAGCTTACAAGTAATTTCTCCCAGTGCATTAATTGTTTATTAACCATGCCTTGTACTGTGATCTGGGATTCTTTTTTTTTTTTTTTTTTTTTTCTGGTATCAGGGATTGAACCTAGGGGCACTTAACTGCTGAGACATATCTCCAGCCCTCCTTTTTTTTTTCTAATTACTTATACATGACAGTAGAATGCATTTTGACACATCATACATAGATGGAGTATAATTGCTCCTTCTTCATATTGTGCGTGTTGTAGAACCACACCAGTCATGTAATCATACATGTATTTACAGTAATAGTGTCTGATTCATTCTATTATCCTTCCTACCCCCGTATCCCTTCTCTCCCTTCACTCCCCTCTGCCTAATCCTAAGTAACTCTATTTTTTCCTAGCCCCCCCTTACTGTGAATTATCATCCGCATATCAAAGAAAACATTCATCTTTTGTTTTGGGGGGATTGGCTTATTTTGCTTAGCTTAATATTCTCCAGCTCCATTCATTTACCACAAATACCATAATTTCATTCTTCTTTAAAGCTGAGTAATATTCCATTATGTCTATATGCCACATTTTCATTATCTATTCATCAGTTGAAGGGCATCTAGGTTGTTTCCATAGTTTGGCTGTTGTAAATTGAGCTGCTATAAACATTGATGTGGCTGCATCACTGTAATACACTGATTTTAAGTACTTTGGATATAGTCAAGGAGTGGTATAACTGGATCAAATGGTCGTTCCATTCCAAGTTTTCTGAGGACTCTCCATACTACTTTCCATTATTGTTGCTTGTATTCTTGATAATTGCCATTCTGACTGGGGTGAGATGAAATCTTAGAATAGTTTTGATTTGCATTTCTCTTATTGGTAGAGATATTAAAGATTTTTTCATATATTTGTTGAACACTTATATTTCTTCTTCTGTAAAGTATCTGCTTAGTTCCTTAGTCCATTAATTGATTGGGGTCCATTAATTGATTGGGTTTTTTGTTGTTGTTTGTTTTTTTTTGGTGCTGAGTGTTTTTTTTTTTTAAGAGAGAGTGATAGAGGAGAGAGAGAGAGAGAGAGAGAGAGAGAGAGAGAGAGAGAGAATTTTTAATATTTATTTTTTAGTTCTCGGCGGACACAACATCCTTGTTTGTATGTGGTGCTGAGGATCGAACCCGGGCCGCACGCATGCCAGGCGAGTGCGCTACCGCTTGAGCCACATCCCCAGCCCGGTGCTGAGTGTTTTTGAGTTCTTTATATAACCTGAAGATTAATGCTGTATCTGAGGTGCATGTGGTAAATATTTTCTCCCGTTCTGTAGACTCTCTCTTTAAGTTATTTATTCTTTATTTTGCTGTGAGGAAGCTTTTAATTATTATTATTATTATTATTATTTATTTTGAGGAAAGTTCTCACTAAGTTGCTTAGGGCTTCTCTATGTTGCTAAGTCTGGCTTTGAACTTCTTTGAACTTGTTATCCTCCTGCCTCGGCCTCCCAAGCCTCTAGTATTACAGCCTTATGCCACCACACCTGGCCATGGATTCCCAATTTTGATGACATGAGATTTGTGCTTTTTGATGATTCATTTACAAAATCCTTCCACATTTCTAGGTCACAATGACAGTACTTTGCATAATTAACCTTAGAATTTTTCCTTTTAATTTTTGTCTTTAACCCATCTGGACACCCTTTTGTTTAGAGTGAAAGGATTTCCATGGTAATCCATAGAATAAGTCAGGATTCTCAGCACTATCAGTTCAAATTGGCGGATAAAATTTTGCCTATTTCTGTTGTCATCTTCATTATTCCTCATCTGCTCAGGTGTTCATATGCCTACCTAAGTGCGTTCTCTTCAGTTGCAATACTGTGTCTATCCATTTTGGAAACCATTATCACATTATTTTAATTTACCTGGCTTCATAATATATTTGAACATTTGATATGTCTCTCTTCTTTGCTTTTTGAAAACTCACTTATTTATAGACTCTTATATTCCCATATACATTTTAGTACATTTTTCTAATTTCTAGATACTTAAAAAATGTCTGAGCAGAATTTTGAATATCACTGCACTAAATTCATAGTTTACTATGAAGATGATCAATGACTCTAAATATTAAGACATCTCATTCATACGCATGGGCTAGTCCTCAAATCATCAGATCATTGTTTTTTATCCTTGAGTAGAGTCTTAATGTTTTCTCCATAAGTTTATATAGTTAAATTAATTCCTAGATACTTCACAGTTCTCTTTGCTACTTGGAATTGACTCTTGCTATCTTTTTATTTTTTCTAGTCAATTTTTGATGGTGTAGAGAAATGGTATTCTTTTTATGGGCTTATTTAGCTTCTCTCATATTGTCATTTTCAGGATAGTATTACATTGCTATCCCATTTTAAAGATGAAGAAGTTAAGTAACTGGTCACAAGTCATTCTGCTCTTAAGAGATAAGCCACCTGGGAACAGTGGTATTTGCTCTTAATTCCTGCTACTTAGGAGGCTGAGGCAGGAGTAAGTATTACAAGTTCAAGGACTGCTTGGGCAACTAAGCAAGAACTTATCTCAAAATAAAAATATAAAACAGCTGGGGTTGTAGCTCTGTGAGTAGTAGAGCACCCTTGGGTTAAATCCCCAGTACTAAAACCCCCCAAAGTTCTCTAAGCTGGTGTGGTGCACATTTCTGCTATGCCAGCTACTGGAAAGCTAAGGAAGGAGGATCCCAAGTTCAAGGCCAGCCTGGTAACTTAGTGAGACTCTGTCTCAAAATAAAAAATAGAAAGGGCTGGGGGTGTACCTCAGTGGTAGAGTGCTTACCTAGCACACACAAGGCCCTAGTTCAATCTCCAGTCCTAGAATGAAACAAAATAAAAAAAAAAAATAAAAAGAAAGAAGAAGGGGGAAGGAGGAAGATAGTGGACAAGGCTGATCAGTACTTCCCATCACAGGAAGTTGGGGTCTGGGCTGTAGGCAGGGCTAAATAGTGACTGAGTGTTTACAACTCCGTTGTACTTGAAAAAGTGCTCTATTTACAAAATGAAAACTTCCCGTGCAAATATTACTCCTTGGCTCTTCTCCACAGATGCCTGCTGACTCCCAGGGACACAGTTCATGCCCGGCTTGCAGTCCACGGCCCAGCGAATAACAGTGCAAACTGGGAACACCCACGCCCTTTCCCAATGGGCCATTCTAACACATTCCTCCACCAAGTTAAAACTGGCTCTGTCAAAGCAGCAAGATGCTCTGAATAGGGCTTCCCCGGGCTCCCTGGCCAGGCTGGCACCTCCTGTCATTTCCCTTGTCATTTTTGTTGAAACCTGGCCCCAGCCCCCACATTAGCTCCTGCTTGGAAGTCTCCTGTCTGGAGCCAGTGAGGTTTGTCTGCTTTCTTGGGTTTGGCTAATAAATTGGGATCGTGGGGTCAGGCGGCAGGGGGCCTGGCACCCAGGGAACCCCTGACATGGATTTTATTAGATTTCTCTTTGCAGGGCTCGGGATGCCATCCCAGCAGGGAGCCCACAATCACTCTGTAACCAAGATTTTGTCGTCTCTGGTTTGACAAGGTCATTTTTTACTAGAGTAGGAAAAAATCCCACATTAATTATACAAGCAAACTGGGGCCAAGGCCGTTAGAGCTGGCCTCCCACTTCTGTGAGGGGGGAGAAGGAAAGTAGGTTGGTTTCCTCTGCAAGTGGGAGTGAAGCTGGGACAGAGGATGGAGTATACGAAGAGTGTGGACGTCTCAGACTCTGCATCTCTGAAGTGCGTATGTGCTAATTCCTGGTGGTCTTTAGAATGTTTGCTTTTTTGAGACTAGACTACAAAGAGACTGAGCCTCAGACCATTCACACTCATGCCCAGACTCATGCATTCATTCTGCGTGTTTCTACACAGTACCTAGGAAGTGCCAAATACAGAACCAGGTATTGAGATGGAAAAAGTAAAACAAGCAGAGTCGCTGCCCTCTCAGTGGTTCTCTCAGTAATGCATGGGGGCTGTTGTCCACTTCTCCTGGATTATTCCCCATCTACCCCACCTCATGAGAAAGTCAAACACTCCATCACCTCATCACTGAAAGTGAGGAAATCCTGATGCCCATTTAGGTCAGCCCACGCCAGCTGTACACATCTCGAACCACCATGCCATTATACCTTTGTGACTTGGAATTGCTGTTTGAGTAAACTGGCAGGAGTGACTAACAGAGGAACCCAAACTCTAAATTCCTTCTGAAAACTCACTGTCAGTTACTTGGCTCATAAAGATAGAGGCACAAATCTGAGTTTTGTTCTTTTTCCCAAAGCTGGCAGCATATTGTCCAGAAGTTACTGTGAAAGATTCCCACCAAGCTGGTAACACTATGATTAATGCTTTTGGAGTGAACTGGACAGATTTCCTGTGTCCCTTGCCTGCCTGTCCCCATTCACCATCTTATTTGATGATCTACCCCATAACTGGAGACCCACCTTCATTCCACATTATTCTATTATTATCCTCTTCCTTTGCATTCCCACTGGGCTGCCTATTTTGAAGTCTCTGTGAAACCTGTAGTTTCCTCTGCACAGATGTTCCAGAAGTTCCTACCTTGACACATCAGGTGTTTGTTTTCCACCTCCAGAAACATTTCTCTTGCCTACACTAGTGTACTCCATATTCTCTCAATAAAAGAGCTTTCTTCTTCTGCCTGCTTCTATCTCCTAGGCTACACTCACCTCCTCCACCTCCTGAGGTTAGAACCACCTTGTCCCCTGAGACAGTCCCCAAAGCATGCTTGAAACAGCAGTAAAATAATACTGGCATCTGCTGAAAACTGTTCTGGAACGTCAGCATGACTCTAGGGTTTGTTTCTGAATCCTGCTACTTCTGACCTAAATGACAATCAACAAGTAACTTAATCTCTTTCTGGACATTTAAACTCTTATCTGTTAACTGTAGATGGAAGTAGATCCTCTCATAGAGAGGGGCCAAGGCTTAAGTGAGACAATCTGTGCAAAATGGTGACGTTTTGTCATCAATAGTATTGCTACTCTGAGAAACCTTCTTCCTGCAGGTTGCATAGGACAAATAACTTCTAATGTTCTATAGCACGTCAGGAAGGCTATGGTTGGCAGCAATTCATTAGCTAGATAGGCAACAGAGAAAATTTTGAATGTTCTCAGTACAAAGAAATGATACACGTGTGAAGTAATGGATATGCCAATTTCCCTGATCTGATAATTATACACTGTACACATGTATTGAAATGACATACCATATTCCATAAATATGTACAATTACTATGTGTCAATTAAAAGTGTATGTGTGTGTGTATATATATATACACACACACACATATGTATACATGCAGTTTATATACACAATGTATACATTATATATTTACACATATATATAACTTTTTAAAACCCTTTTCCTACCTCATTTTCACAAGATAAACTGAGAACCTGGTTTTGTAAAATGATTACACCATCTGGTACCATCTTCCTCTTACCTCTTTCTAAATATTAACAGGTACTTTCAGCTCACTATCTTATAATTCCTTCCGTCTTCACCTTGTCCATTTTCTCTGCTTTGTAAGATGCAGGGCTATCTGTCAGCTCCCTGACCACATCTGCAGGTCTGTCTGGAACTTGTACATATGAACCTTTCATACAGCCATTGCTCACCCATTTCCTTTAATTGGAATGTAACCTCTAATTTCACTCCTTCATTTAGTTCTACTTTTCAATCATCTCTAATACTTCGAAAAAGACTTCGTCTGCTGAATCTTCCTGCTGCCTAGGTATTGTTGTATTACAAATGACCTTCAGACTTAATGGCTTAAAACTGCAAGAATTTCTCACTCACAATTTCTATGAGTCAGAATTTGAGGCACAGTTTAGATGGGTCTCCTGCTTCAGGGTCTCAAAATACAATCAAAAACTTCAGCCAAGGTCAAGGTCTCATCTGAAGGCTGAAGTGTGGAAGGATCTGCTTCCAACCTGCTGTCATTGGCAAAATCACATCAATGGGCCGTGGGACTGAGTCCCTGAGGTTCTCTCAGGCTGTTGGCTATGCTCAGTAAATTGCCAGAGTCTTCTTCAACGTGACCAGTTGCTTCATCAAAGTCCACTAGCAACATTCATAATCTTATGCAAACTAATCAACAATATTGCTATATTGTATCAGTTAGGAGCCAGTCAAGAGTTCTGCCCACACTCAGGGAGAGGGTTACACAGGACATGAATGGAAGGGGGTGGGTGTCATGAGGCTGTCTGTGGAATTGCCTGCCATGTTCTCTTTGCCAATTTACTTCCACAATCCATGAACTATTTTAAATACTCTTTGGTAAAATTTCTAAACTTACTGTTCACTGCCTCAGTTCAGAGGAGGAAGAGATGACCATGTTTTGGATATTAATGAAAAAATTTAATGAAGGAGCTAACATTTGAAACTGTAGCAAACACTTGGAAGATAGGTATGACTCAAAAGAGCAAGAACATGTCAAAGTGGGTGGCTAGAGATTTTGTAGTCATTGGAATCAACCAAATGTCCTGATTGCTTTATCCAATACTCTATCCTGAGCTCTCAAGTACAGCTGCTCAATTCATTCAAACACTGACCATCTTGGAAAAGTGCTTAGGAAGCAGGAGGACTAGTGGATATTGCAATGGCCCAGGTAAAGGAAGATGTGTAGCACAATCTCCGGCCTCTGCCAGTTAAGTCTATGCCTCAGTTTCCTCTTAGGAGGAATAATAATTGAATCTACCTGGTAGGGTCACTGGAACGATTGCATGAGGAAGTATCTTTTAAAAGTGTTTGGATAAGTCCTGACACAAAGTTCTCAATAAATGTTAGCCCTTATTTATCATCATCATTTGCAATTGGCTTTATCGGGGTTTGCCTGCTTTGATTCTCATCCTGGTGTTGCAATGGTCTCTCCTGGCTCAGAAACACACAGTAAGTTCGTCTTCCCTGTTAACCCAGGGATCCACCCCCCAAGGCTCCTCTGATGGCCCCAGCCTTTCTGCCTGAGTCCCTGCCTCTGATGTGGTTCTGCAGGAGCAAAGCAGAGCATCCCCGGCCTGGCCATCACCTCCAAGCTGAGCTCAGCGCTGGGCTTTGAGGGTGAGTGACTGACTCCCTGGTCGGCACTTTATTGTGGTTTCCTGATTGGTTCAGGATGGCTGGGCCTTTGCTACCCCATCCCCAAGTGAATTCCCAGTTCTGCCAGAGGCTGAAAGGAGAGTGACTTAGTCATTAACTCCTCTGGCAACAGCCCCTGGCAGCAGTTCAAGGCAGCTTAGAAAACAGGGCAACAAGTGGCTGCAATATGTATTTCAAAAGCCTAGCAGACAAGAAAAGGAAATGAAAACCAGAAAAAGCAGGGATAGTAATGTCTGAATCGGGAGGCACATCCAGACACCACTGGGCACTGCAGACAGCGCTTCTCGGCCCTCAAGGTAAGGGATGTGGGAAGCCAAGACCAGCAAGGGTTTGGGGCTGAAAAGCAAGACTGAGGTTCAGGACTCCTTTGCCTTCTCCCATGTGCAAGTCAAACATTAATGAATGTTCTCCAGTCCTGGAGAACATCCTGGAGAATGATGGCCAGGTATACCTGGGTTGGGGTGTCTATCCAGAGACCAGGAAGTATACTCTGTGCTGGGCCAGACACTTGCAGAACTCTGTTGATTTGAGCTTGTTGAGATCTGAGGACATTCATTGAACTGGATCTTCTTTGAGAATCCAGGCTCTCTCAAGGAGACACTCAGGAAGCAATGATAAATTAGCTGAAGTCTTGACCACATTCTAGGTCATCTGACTCTTACAGCATAAGGTAGGCTGACTGCATTTCACAATTAATGTAGGAAACTAAGGGCAGAGATGTTGTATGGCTGTTTAGTTAATGTCGCTGTGATTGCTCTTCTGCCTATCGAAACAGAATACAAGTTCCAAGAGAACGTGGCCTGCCTTTCCTGTTCACCATTTTTCACAACTATCTAAAATAGTCCCTGGAATATAAAGGATGCTTTAAAACCATGCTGGGTTATCTGACCAAAGATCAAAGAGCTTTCAAATAATTTATCCACAACTCTTATTCTGTACACAACATTTTATGGGATTTGTCATGCTCCGATGGAGTTGACGGTGTTGGAAGGGTCTGAGACAGGATGGAGTAGGGGATGTGACCACAATTACATTTCCCCAATTGACTCTCAAATTTGGGAGGTCTTAAGAAACTAATAAAAAATGAGATGATAGTGTTTATAGTTTGACTGTAGAAATGTTCCATCCTTGCTGGAGGACCCCATGTTCTTCCCTGGGTCACTGGAGAACAAGGAGAGATGGTCCCTGCCCACAGCCAGCATCACTATGTACCACCATATTGCATACGCAATGGACTTCCTCCCTTTCCTTCTTTCTTTCCTTCCTTTCTTCCTTTCTTCCCTCCCTCCCTCCTTCTCCATATTCAAGAAGATAATTAGGGATGCGGGAAAATCTAAGCAAGTCAAAACTACAGTCACAAATTTCACTCTTTCACCTTGCACTTTGCTTCCTGCTTCCTCTAAAGCAAGAACTTGTCTGGAAGCTCCAAGTTCTTTGCAGTGATGCTGAAAGAACTCCAACTTCATATCAAATGATAGTTACTACAGGGAAAATGGCTGATGGGGAATACAATTGAGGTGTGAGAGATAGAGATAGAGAGAGAGAGAGAGAGAGAGAGAGAGAGAGAGAGAGAGAGAGCAAGTGAGAGCACCGAAGCTGTTTCTCACTCAAGATAAATAAACATATTCCATCAAACAGGGCATAATCCCCATAAGAGACTTCCATGGAAAAGAAGGTGTCAGTAGGTAAACAATAGAGAGAACTTCTACAGGAGGTACTTCACGTGAACCTCCTGAGAGTTGCTCTTTCTCTGCGGAGGAGCTACCAAATGCTCATTCTTATCATCAGAGTCTTCTACCTATGTCTCTTGGCAGGGATGGTGGACCTTTAAGAAAGGGAGATGGTGCTTCCATTTTGCAAAGTTCTAATGTGGGCATGGAAAAGGCCTGAGATCAGGTGAGACATTGAATTCTCCCAGCTATCTTTGTTAGACATGATGAAAATTGACTCAGTGAAGCTATAGCCAACTCCTCCCTTACTCCATTCCTATCTTTCACCTCAGGTCACCCTTGTCCAACTTACACCCACCAGCATTGCATTTCTTGGCCTTACTTACAACTTCTCTTGCTTTCTGAGCCCATTTTGAGGCCCAGAAGGCAAGCCAGAACTTCCAGGAATTAATGTCTCCTGGGCTTAAACCTCAATAATCTAAAGGACCAAGTGTATACATAACCCCACTCCCTCTTTTCTCAGATGGAGATGTATTTTCACACTGGCTCTTAAAGTTTTTCAAAGAGATTATGCTCTAGGTACAGTGGTCATTTTCTGAATAACAAGGCTTTTGTTGACTGTTTCCTTTTCATGTCTCATTCTCTTCCCCCATGCTATTGTTTCCTAGTCTTATGTCTAAAAAAAAAAAAAAAGACTTAACACTTGAATCCTTAAGTTAAGGTCTGCTTCTGAGGAAATTGAACATAATGGAATTATTTGGCCTATGAAGCAAGGAATTTCATGTTGGATTTAGAAACGCCTCCATTGAGATTCCTAAATATAATTGTCTTCCAGGTGTGGCTCATTCAAGACCCTTTGACAGCATCATTGCCTTCCCTATGAGACTAGGAAAAAATGTTCATGGTTAGCACCTGACATATTCTTACAGCTTGTAAAGCTCAATAAACCAAATAGAGTCTTTCTACCTTTCTGCTTCTGAGGGAAGCGTTCTGACAGGTTTTGCAGTTGTTTGTCCATCCCACTGCAGGGGGTTGGGAGCCTGACATCAATTATCTCACCAAAAAATGGAATGGGGATAAGGATGTTTTCACCTAGGAGATTCTAGACTGAGAGCAAATAGACAAACAAAATAATAATATGCCCAGGCATAACTTCATCCCTCCATGATCTTTTGGAAAAAAAGGGGGGGGTGGATAATTTCTTAGCCTAATGGGCCTTGTTTATACTCTGTTACCTCTCTTAGACCACGCTAAAAGTAAATACTGCTCACCATTCAGGATGCTGCCTGTAGAGCCCAGATGTGTGTTAAAAACAACACTAACAGCCCCAAGGCAACTCCTCAATGTCTCTAAACATCTATTTCTCTGGTCCCAACACACCTATCCCACCCAAGCTGCTGATCCCTTATCCTCTCAGCCTCCTTTTTCAGGTCTGTTCCTCATCTAGAATGAGTAGCTGACACAGAAACTCACATAATCTACTTGGGAGATACTGAAATACTCCTGTAAAATTCCAAATATTTAATTCAGTATCTGTCACATTGTTTTCATCTCTCCTCTTACATTGATGAATTGAAAATGAGGTC
The DNA here is from genome assembly GCF_964194105.1 of Spermophilus citellus. Lineage (NCBI taxonomy): Eukaryota > Metazoa > Chordata > Mammalia > Rodentia > Sciuridae > Spermophilus > Spermophilus citellus. The sequence goes on from NC_138185.1 coordinate 19,294,570, forward strand.
AACATCAACTTAGGTGGGATTCAAGCAGTGGTTCTTGCAGTTAAATCGGATCTTACATAAGTCATTTAGCCCCCTGTTAGCTTTACTGTTCTTGAATCATGGGTAATGATCTCAGTACATTGTTCCCTGCTGTTCACCTGGCTGGTGTAGCCCAGCTTCTTGAGTAAATTCCAGGGTAGTCGATCTTGGTTCTTTTTTCACCCTTATTTCCATAATATGGAGTACAAAAAACGGTACAGTGCTGTCACTCTCATCAACTGTCCATGATAGACTCACTTGACCAATCATAACACTCCTTCCTAATGTACTCAAAGAAGTCAGTCAGTCCTGAGTATTGTCTTTACTCAGGGTTTTGCCTCAGCACTGGGGAAGAATTAGCCCTAAGATAAATACTTCTCAGGTCCCACCCAAATATTTTTCCCCACACATATCATAACAAATATTAAAAGTAAGATTGTAAAGGATAAGACTGTTTTCAAGTAACCTACTCCAGAGAAAATAATAAGAACATGCACACACATGCACACACACACACACACACACACACACACACCCCAATATGCGAGAATAAAAACCTTACAATATATGGTATGAAGTCAAGAATGACAAGGAATGCAAATAATAAAAAGTAAAATATTGAGAAAAAATAAACACAATTGATAAAAATTTCCCAGAATTGACACAGATAATAAAATTAGCAGACACTTTAAAATTATAACTTTAGGAAAAAGTCTAAAAAGAAGAAAAAAAAATTAGTAATCCATAGGAAAATATCAAGAGATGTAATATACACTAAACAGGAATACCCAAAAGAAGAGAGAAAATATGGTAAAGAAAAATATGTTTGAGCACATAAAGGCCAACAGTTCTCCAAATTTGACTTAAACTATAAATATACAGATCTGAGATGTGGTATAAACCCCAAATGGGAAACACAAAGAGTACTACATCAGAGCACAGTATAATTAAATTTCTCAAAACCAATAATTAAGAGAAACTTTAAAAATAGACCAAAAAATAAAAGGACATGTTAAAAACAGAAAATCAAATGTAAAAACAAGAGCAAATATCATGTCAGAAATAAGACAGAAAAACATAGTGGAATAACCTTTTGAAGTCATAGACAGGGGGAAAATCTGTCAATGTGGAATTCTATACCCAGCAAAAACATCCTTCAAATACAAAAACAAAATAAAGATTTTTTTTCAGAAACATAAACATTGAAGGAATTCATGACCTACATATGGCAAAGTTACATACACTACAAGACACAATAAAGGAAATACTTCAGGCAGAAGGGAAATGGCACAGATTGAAATATACATCTAAACTAGTGTTTTTCAACTGTTTCTCATTATCATCCCCTAAGGAGTCTTTTTAGACTTTTCTTCCTAATTAGCACCTCATAAATGTTTAATGCCACAGATATACTGTATGTCTGTTTATGAACTGCAGGAATACTTGTACTCTACATATAATAGGTAGTATTTAAACATAAAAAAATAATATTTTGTTGGTGCCTGAGAACAAATTTTACCCCCTTGGGGGGTGATATCATTCTCATTGATTATATATTATCTATTAGTTTTCTATGGCTGCTGTAACAAGATATCACAAACTTGGTAGCTTAAAACAATGCCAATTTGTTATCTTATGGTTCTGTAGATCATAAGTCTGACACAGGCCTCCCTAGGTCAAAATCCAGGTATTGGCAAAGCTGTGTTCTTTGGGAAAATAAGAATCTGTCCACAGGTTCTGGTAATTTTGACACTGACATGGGACCAGGGGAACCAATTATTCTGCCTACCACATGTGATGTAAACAAGGAATTAATGAGTACAAGAAATTTCAGCTCCATGAGTAAAATGAATAAGATTCTGTTCTTATTATTTAAATCCCTTCAAATACATTTGAATTTAAACAAACTAAAAAATATGCAATGTATGGTTTTACATCTATAAATTTGAATTTATTGCCATAATAGCATAAGGGCCCAGAGAAATAAAATAGAAGTATAATATTTTAAGGTTTTTATAATTGTATATATAGTGCAGTCATGTGCCATATAATGACATTTTGGTCAGTGCATATTAGACAGTGGTTCTGTAAGATTATATTGCATAGTGACATTGCAGACAACTTATTTTGTCTAGGTCCAGTCTGTGATGTTTACGAAATGACAAAATTACCTATTGTTGTTAACTTCAGTAAGAAGAATACATCCTTGTTACTGAGCACTTGAAAGCAGACTGGTAAGTTAAGCGTGCAAAGTATAACCTCTAAAGAAACTATTAAAATAAAATTACAAAAATAGCATAGATAACACTTAAAAATGATAAAGTGAGATCATAGAAATACTTAGTGAATTCAAAAAAGCAGGAAAAAGGAAAAATAGAAAAAGAAATTAAATAGAAAGAGCAAGATGGTATATTTAACTGAAGCATATTAAATATAAATGACTTAAACTTCTCAATTAAAAGTCTGAGTTTATCAGAATGGATGAAAATAAGACTGAAATAAATGTTGCCTATAGGAAACTCCCCTTAAATGTAAAAAATGCAATAGGCTACAAATTAAGTGCTGACCCTAGTCTGGCTTCTAACTTTGACATGTAAAGATCTTGCGATTCATCACTCCTATCCTTTTTTTAATTATTATTAGTTGCTCATGACAATACAATGATCTTGACATATCATACATTAAGGAAAAAAAAACTGAAGGAACCAAAGATCGGTGGGTGTTATTGAGCTCATCAGAGAACTGAGGTCATAAGACAAACCACCACCCAGAAATGTGATGAGACAAGTAAGCAGAAAAGCAGGATTGCCCGGAGCACACGCAGCTGGAGCCATGAACTGACCTCAACTTTTCAGTGGTAGTTCAGGTAAATTTCTGGAGACGGCACAAGGCACAGCTTGCCTGCCAGTGAGCTCTCCTTCCAACTATAGTCTTCCGGAAGCCTCTCCTCCTTCAGGGCTTGACCTCCGGGAAACCTAACAATTTCTCACAGAAAAGAGGCAAGAGAAAGACCTCCGGTTTCTGGAAGGATAAAGTGACCATTTCAAAATCTGCCAGAGCATTCTTCATTAGACAAGCGTACACATCTAGGGAAAGGCTACAGAGCCTTATCCAACATGAGGGCAGAAAAATTTCCCAACTGCCCATTCTCTAGCCTTCAGATCTTACCTAAAATGGGAAACACACACACACACACACACACACACACACACACACACGGACAAATGCTTCTGAACATCACAGCTCAAAGACAGAAACCCACTAAAAATCTGAAGCTTAATCAGAGCATAGAATACCCCTCACCCCCACAATTACCGCACCACCCTATGATGAGAGCTTCCTTATTATAACAGTGAAATATCTGAAAGATCTACACGGCACAGACTTTAAGGAGATTTTAAGCATAACATGGGCCACAAAATCATGGACCCTAGAGGATAATGAAGTTTCTGATACCTACAGATGGGAAAACATTAAACAGAGCCCAACTCCAAGCCCAATTCACACTAAAGGTCTATTGGCCACAGTTCCTGTTATCCGATATTTCATGTCTAGTTTTCAGTATAAATTTGCAAGGCATGCTAAAAGGCAAGAGAGGACACAATCTGAAGAGAGAAATAATCATCAGAAACACATTTAGATGTTAAAAATGTTTGGTAATCATTTGATGGAGAATGTAAAATAATTATGATAGGTTAAAGGCATTAATGTCAGAAGTAGACAATATTCAAGAACAGAAGGTGGGTGTAAGGTATCAGAGAGAAACTCTAAGAATCAAAAGAGAAAAAAATCCATTGTTTACAATGGATTCTTTTAAGAAATGGAAATGTCTTTAATGGGCTTATTAGTACCCTGGACACAAGAAAGTAGCAGTGAGCTTGAACCATAAATTTAACCAGACCTTTTCTAGGAAGACTTGAATAACAAGGGGGACATAGTCCCTTTGCACTATCCAGCATTGGAGACCAGCACTAAATTAGAGTCCTCATCCTTCCTTCACTCCTTAGGTCCCCCAGGCTTTGGGTACCTGCTTCCTCCCCATGGAGGGAGACCCTCACAGTCAGTACTATACCCTTTTGGTTGAGTGCAATATAAAACCCAGTGCAAGCTGAAATAGTTTATAAAAGAAATGAACTCACATACCTAAAAGTTAAAAGAATGATCACTTCGGGCATACATTGATACTTAAGTGAACCTAGTTTTTCTTTTTATCTCTTGTATTGGCTTCTCAGATTTGACTTGACTCTCAGATTCATTTCTCATGGAAGCTAACTGTTCGTCCAGTTGTAACCCTACAATTATTGAAATTCCAGCCTGGTAGGTCAGAACCTCCCCCAAAGTCTCAGAGAATATCTCACCACAGCTTATTGGTGAATCAATGTGGCCAGCGAAATTCAATATTCATATTGACTTCAGCCTAGGTCACAATTTTTGCATCCTTAAATCAGGTTTCAATGGCCCACCAAGGCTAGAGTTAGGGTTAAGCCATCCCTAAACATAAATTTCATGTGGAAAGGAGACAGTTTCCCAGGAGGCAATCTGGTAGGATTTCTACTTTATAATCCCCAATGTCTAGCAGGAGGCTTGATATATCATAGATTATTAGTAAATCTGTGCTAAACTAATTAAGAAAGAGGCAACTGAATTAAACCTTCTGCTGTGTAATAACATCCCATTATCCCTCTCCATCTCTATCTTCAACATGGCGGTCATGTTTCATCTGTACTTGAACAATACACAGTGTCTTCATGATCTTGAAGTCCATAATCAAGAAGTTAAATATGTGCTCAATAGGAAGAGTTCAAGAGTGAATTAGTGATGTCCTTCGAGGTTGCTGGAGTGTGGGAAATAGCCTACATGGTGAACCTCTGCAGAGACCACTTTATTCCATACCTCTGGCCAGTTTTGCCTGTTAACCATCTCACTGGTCATATGCCAGAGCAAAACACAAGAGGGTCCACACAAGTCAGAGAGAGGTATTTTGGTTTGTTTGTTTGTTTGTTTCCAAGGGATGCCCAGGATCATCAAGAAACAACAGCCACATCAGGAAATTCACAGAAAATTGATCCTGAAGCCACAATCCATCTGGACATCACTAGTCAATCATTCCAGTCCTCTGACCCCAGAGCCCAGCTGAACCAGGTTGGCTCCTCCTAACTGACCACAACTCAATGGAAAAAGGCAGATGGAATCTCCTATGTCCTCCCATGATTCTACAACCCCAGTCTATTTTAATTTTTTTACACAATTTACAGTGCATAAACCACCTCCTGTACCAGCCCCTACTCAAATTTCTCTCCCAAGAAGGAAGCAGTTGCTGAATAATTTCTCCTTAATATCATCCCATTTGCAGTCCAGTCCTTCAGGATTAGTACCATCTTAGTGACGGTGACTCACACCTGGAAGAGCACAAGTTTCTATCCTGCCCTGACAATGTCCACTGTGGTCCTCCCTAAAAAAATTCTAGGTCTCTAGAGTAGAATGGACCCTGTTCTCTTCCTGTTGTCAGGTAAGGTTTTTCTGAAAAGTTCTCTGAACTGATCTCTCTGGTCCATTGAGTCCATTAGAAACTACCTTCTCTTTTCCTTTGACAGAAATGCAGAAAAACGTGGAGTATTATCTGGAACTATGTTGGGTTTCCTGAGACTTGCATGTAGTTGCATGTATGGAGGGTTTAGTTTAAGCTTTGTAAAGCAGAACAAAACCAAGAATCTCTGTTGGCACAAGTCCTGACAAGTTAAAGGTACTCAATAAATACTCGTTCTATAAATGAGTAAACGAATGAGTTCATCTGGACTTGCAACTGTATGAAATTCATGTTTGTATCTGCCCTGCCTCTGTCTCTTAGAATTGGATTTGTGTGTAGTTGTGTGCACACCCACATCCTCTAGGGAGCTCATGAAAGAAGTCTCGGGCCTGATTGCATGATCTATTGCTAGTCCTTCTTGGGTCTCCCTGACCTTGACTCTGATCTTTCCTTGGAGACTGTCTGTAGTTTTTTCCTTCCCAGAGAGACATCTGGGCTTGCAGGAGGTAATATCTTGGTAAGGGGCAGAGGTCATGCAGATGTGCCTTTGAATCTAGCATTCTTGACCCCTCCAGGATTTACTTACCATTTCAGATCCATCAGCCAGAGCTACTGATGTCTTTCTCTTTAGGCTCAAAACACTTAGTCCTGAGCTAATTCTGACGAACAGTACCATTCACCAGTCATGATAACAATCCTGCCAGACACACAGAGATAAATACAATCATTTTGCAACCTAGAAAAGGAACTGGAGGAGGGCTAGGACAGAGCTCTGCAAAGCTGAATACTTAAGTGAAAACATCAGATCCAGCAAATCTATCTTCAAAGTCAGAAGACTGAGTCAAACCCTGGTCCTACTGTTTACTAAATGTTTTATCTTCAGCGAGACGGAGACCCAGTCCTCATGTCAAGAAAATAATAATACCAACTTCAAAAGAATCTTGAGAGAATTAAATTAGATATCTTTATAAGCACTTAGCAGGCTGCCTGACACATAATTAATGCATTCCTTGGGCTAGAGAAAACCACCATTTAACCACTTATTTGAAGACTAAAAGCCAAAACGACTTCTCATAAGTATACCAGGTAGAATCTGAGCATCCCTGCTATGACCATAGGGGATGGCCAAGATGAAGATGGTAGAAATAAACTATTCTATGGCCTCAAATTTTATACTCTAGTAGAAGTATAAAATAAAGTTGGGAACTTTAATGTCTGCCAAAGGCTCATGTGTTTAAGGCTTGGTTCTCAGCCCATGGCACTATTGGGAGCAGGTGACACCTTGAAGAGGTGGGGCCGAGCGGAAGGAAGGTAGGTCATTAGGGGCTTGCCCTTGAAGTGAGTGACTGAACTCCAGCCTCTTCCTGTCTCTCTTTTGTTTCCTGGTTACCATGACACAAGCAGCTCCTCCACTGTGTGATCCCACTGTAATATGCTGCCTCAAACACAGGCCCCCAAACAAAAGATTAGCTGACTATAGACTGAAACCTCCCAAACCGTAAGCTAAAGTAAACCTTTCCTCCTTATAAGTTGCTTATCTTGGGTATTATGTTACAGTCACAGAACTATGCCTAACATTCTAACATCAAAAGATCAATACTGACACCTTAAAAAAACCAAGCAGATTAAATGAAACATGGTGTCCTAGATTGGATCCTAGAACAAAAAAAGGATGTTGGAATTCATTCAGAGTTTGGAGATTAATTAATAGTAATTATCGATGCTTGTTTCTTAGTTCTGAGAAATGTGCCATGGTTCTATAACACGTTAACATTAGGAGAAGCTAAAAGGAAGTGTCAGTACACTCAATTAGCTCAAGGCCTTTTCCCTGTGTAGAAAGTTATTTCAAAATAAAAGTCAAGAGTAGTAGAGTGGTGACCACAGGAATGGAGGGTGAGAGGGATGGAAGAGATTGGTCAACCTGGACAAACATCGTTAGATAGAGGGAAGAAGTTGCATAGTAAGGACACTATAGTGAATAATATGGTATTGAATATTTTAAAATACTTAGAAAAGAGGATTTTGATGTTTTGACCACAAAGTAATGATAAGCATGTGAAATGATGACTGTGCTAAATGCCCCGATCATTACACAATATATTGAACATCACTCTGCATATCCTAAATATGTACCATTCTTGTGTGTCAATCAGAGACAAAATTGTAAAAGGTTTATTTTTGTAAAAAAATCAAATCAATTCATTTGTCCTCCATAGAACTTTCTACAAGGACTCATTCAGACATAACACCATGTCTTTAATTTTCCACTTCCTGGGTGACACCTGGAGGGGATAGAAGGTCTGGAGGAAGCTGGCCTCAGAGCCACTCCTGTTCTCATAATTTCTCTAGCACAGATGATGCAGGGTCTGGGCCTGTTCCCCACCAGGGCCTGGTCACCAGCTTAGCTTAATCCCAGAGAAAGATGAGGTGTCAGAAGGGAAAAGTGGCCAACATTTTGGTTTTCCGAGCTCATCATTTTTCTTAAAAAAAAAAAGTCAATGAGTAACTGATGACTGTACACACACACACACACACACACACACACACACCATACACACATGCAGCCCTTGGACAATACCCTGACTATAGTTGAGAGAACTTGTTTGTGGCTTTTTGAAAACCCAAGTACAGATCCATGGATCTGCAGCCCCGAGGGGTAAGACAGGAGGCAAAGAAGCTGAAATAGTACTTTAATAGGAAATTGCACTAGTGAAAGAATATTTTTGAGTATTTTATATACTTATAGATATTTCATCCCATCAGATGAGGAAATTGAGGCTCAGAAAGACTAGGAGACTTCCTTGAAACCATATAAATAACTAGCAGGAGCCTCACAGAGATGGAACGCATAGACATTCCAGTGTGTCTCTTTGCTCCCTTCACACACACACACACACACACACACACACACACACACACACACAACTTCTTCCAGAGGTCAAGGGGCCTCTGGATTCACTAAATACGTGCTGGACAATTGTGGCAAGTACACACTATGCATTTAATCCTAAAAAAATTTACTTGTTTCTAACTATACTTTATAGAAAAAGGACATAAAACTTGAAGAGCTTATTAATTTAGTTGAGTTTTACATAGTTTATAAAGTAACAAGGCTAGAATATATATTCAGTCAATCTGATTAGAGTCCTAAATTTTTTAATCACTTCATGACCCAAAAAAATATTCGTTGGATGAATCAATGAGTTAGTGAATGGACTGACAAATAATTTGGGGGGATGAGTGTTATCAGAGTCTTGATAATACTGTGCCTTTAATCTCATGTCTAAAATATATGAAAGAGTTCTAAATTCCCCTACGGAATGAAGTGGAAGCTGTCAATCTTTCTAGACTCGATCAGGATTTGGGAGGATTCTGAGGAAGGGGAAAGCAGGTAGCAGAGGGTAGAAGGAGGACTTGTCCCTGTACCTTGGAATTTTTTTTTAAAATGAGCACGGCAGGGATGACAGCTGAAAGCTGAGTACCTCTGACTTTTCAGAGCGGGGAGAGTACGACAGGAAAACACCCAGGAGGAAGACTTCAGAGCATATGGTGGACCTGGAAAGAGCGTAGGGACTTGAATTCACACCTCTGCTTGAAGATTGGTGGCAGGAAAATCTTAGGCAGTGAAAGAGCTGAGCATCATCTCCTGGTCTCCCTACTGTAGGACGTAACCCCGGCAGGACCGGGGCACATCTACCCCTCTCACTGCCTTTGTCTATTCCTCTCCACTCCCTTCTCTTGAGGACTTGACCAGCACTTAACATGGTGAGGGGGAAAAATACTACCCAAATATTTTGAGAAAGAGACAGAGAATATCAATGGAATCTCAGTTTTGTTTCTTCCATGTTGTGGGGTGTATAACTGTAGATAAGATATTCAGCCCCCTGGGCCTCTTTACTTATCTGTAAATGGGATAATGGTCCCTGACGACCAAGGTTATGAGAATTCGACACCATCTAGCACAGTGGAGTAGATGCCCCCCCACAACTTGTCTTTATGTCGTTATCTTTATCTTCATCATTGTCTGTTTTATAAAACCTGTTTACTCCAGCAGACAGTCTCAGAGCCACATGCCACCCACACACAAGGGCTGAGGCCACATGTCCCCCAAGTCCTGATACCACCCAGGCAGATGAAAGCTGGGGCCTCAGCAGGGCTAATCGTCAAAGGCGGGACACGAGGGGGTTCAGCTGGGCTGAAGAGAACATGTGTGTACAAGTGGGCAGGAGGAGGCCCTCCATAGTCTCTGAGTCCACTGCCTAATTCTGTTGGCTACCGCGGGGGAAACGCCAGCTCAGATGGGTTTGCTCCTAGAAGATGGTCTTTGTTATCAGTAGCCAGATTCTCAATGAAATTTAATCTCACTTGGGGAGGCTGATTAGCAAGAACACCCACAACCAAGAAACAAAAATGTATTCAACTTGATCATGTGGGAATTTTACCTTTGATTATTTTTCTTCTCATTATTCTAGCTTTAATGGATTAGGTTTAAAAACAGGACAAAATAGTATATTGACACAGCAATCTGTATACGGGGTAAAAATGGGAGTTCATAACCCACTTGAATCAATCTGTGAAATATGGTATGTTAAGAACTATGTAATGTTATGAACAACCAACAATAAAATAATTAAAATAGGAAAAAAAAAAAAAGAAACAGAAAAAAAAAATCCAGCTGCAGCCCTCCAGGCAGAATGGAAAAAGCTGGGGAGAGGTGAGTCTCCTCAGTTCTGGAAACTTCCTGGAGAGCCCTAAGGACTGTGGTCAGGAGGATAACAGTGGCACCCAGATCATCCTTCAGATGACCTACAGGTACAGGACCCACGCAGGGCTTTGACAAGGCTCTGCATCCCAGCGGGCTTCCTTGGGAAAAGGGTGGGTGTTCTTGGAATTCAAGAAAGTAGTTTTTTGAAAAAGCAGAATGCAGAAAATTGCATAAAAACAACAAAAATAATAACCGTGTCCCCACCACCAACAATACTCATAATAAGGAAGATCCGGACAACGTTTAACACCAGACCCAGGGAAGAAAGATAGTTGGGAGGAAGAAGGGAAGTAAAATGGAAGAAAGAAATGAAGAGAGGAAACTAATATTTTTAATTTCAATTAAAAAACAATGCAATGCTTTTTTTTATTACTTTCTTTGACTCCTCATAACCAACTTAAGAGTTAAGGTCCAGTTTCATATAAAGAAACGAAGACAATGATATTACACAGTTTCTCTGGGTTGTAGGCAGTAAGGGTTAGAGATGGAACCAGGCCTCCCCACACACCCTCCCAGACTGGTCTTGGCAGCCTGTAGAGCCCAGGGCATCAAGCCACACTTGGGGACTGTCCCAACAAACTCAGCATCCAATTCTTGGAATGATGGCCTGATTTTCCAGCCAATTTGCACCAGGAAAGAGCTTCTCTATCTTCTCTGCTACTTCCCTTCCTTATGTTACAAGTTTTATCTTTCACACCAACACGTGCTCAGATGCGTGGCTTTTAGATGGCCCCATTCCTGGGTAGAGGGAAGACGGAGACTTTTGTTCTCTTGACACATTTTCTGCAGGACTGGGCCCTTCTTTCTTGTTTTTCTTGCAGAGATTCTCATCTGCCTTGATTTTGTGTCTTCTCATCTTCTTTCTTCTTAAGCTGGGAGTATTTTTTTTCCTTCTTTTGGGGCAGTTGTTTCCAATAAATCCACACTTGTTTTCTTTAAGTTGTTCAGTTATTTTAAGTTTTTTTTTTTTCTTCCACAGTCCTCTGTCTACATTTCTGCTTTCCATCTGGGCCACTTATTCTTCTCCCTTTCTGGAATGAAGACAAAGAAAGGTACTAGAAACTTCAGAGATCCTGGCCTGCTCCTGGAAGCAGGAGGAGGGCAAAAGAGGAAATTGTGCCTGTCAATCATCCCAGCACTTTTATTGTATCTTGGATCATCTGGTAACACAGCTAGAGACAGCTTGGCGACCCAAGGAGTCAATATCCCTAGAATGACAAGCTGGCAACCACACAGAACAGTATTTAATGGTCATCTCATTGCACAATCCTCTTCATATTGCCCATCATCCATGGTCCCACTGCAGCTCTTGTGACTTTACAGTGTGTCATGGACATGTCTCGACAATTAGGTCATGAAGTTCCCAGGAGTGACTCTCATCTGAGCTTGGTGACCATAACATAGGACAGGGCACACAGGCGATCCTTAAGAGACAAGTGAATACTGAAGTTTCCATCTGAAGCACTTTATATAGGACCAGGGTTGGCCTCTGAGTTCCACTGAGTTGGGTCAGGAAAGCTCTATCCACACAGCACGGGGACTCTCACCAACTGTCCCAGTAGGTCCACGCAGTGAGCTTACTTCCAAACTCAAGAGGAGGCCATCTAATCATATGCAACCTGGATGCACCTTCAGTTCCTGTATTCTTGACCCAGTATTTGCCAAGGTCAGGTTCATGAAGTTCGAATTGAATTCTCTGTCATTCCCCCACTTACTTCTTTTGAATCCAGGCTTCAGATTGGCAACACCATGTATGTGGCCATTTTTTAAAGTCACAGTTTCCTTTTTTTCCCCTTCTTTTTCTTCAAGGAATTAATTAATTCCATTTTCTATGGAGTTTCAGATACCCAAGACAACAAAAGGAGATGTAAATATATGTTGCATTTGGTAACTAATCCATACTCTTCTGTTTCTACAATCACTCTAATATTGCAATCCTTATGTTAAAAAAATAAGCGGATGGTCTCAAAAATGATATGACTTGTTCAGGGTCTCATGAAGAGTGGGTGGCAGTTCTGGAATTGGAACCAAGGTTAACATTTTCATTCCCATAATAATGTAATCTCACGTCACTCCAGGTCCTTCAGTAACTGTGTCACTTTGAGAGAATGGAGAGTGAAGAAAGGGCACAACTGTTTTTCCTTGGAAAATCCCATTTCCATTAGAATTTAATTTAGATTTAATAAAATGCTTAATGAATCTTAATTAAACCCAAATTGAAATTAAAAATGGTTTAACAAGGTTTAATAGTGATGTGAGAGATCACGCAATTCCACTTCAATAAATATTTTCCTAATAACAAATAACCATTTCATTAGTGAGGAAAAATGTTGCCATTAAGTCCAAATTAAATTAAATTATCCATAATTTACTGGCATAATTAACAGTATACGTTAATGAAAAATATGTAAAGTTTTCCCCAATCGGTTCCCCAGTTTGCTAAGAATCACTCTAGTTTAGAGAATTTAAAAAGACACTGAATATATAATGGGTAGATGGTGTAAAGCCAACAGAGCCATCTCTGAAATTTCATTTTCCCTAATAACAGAAAAGACAAGGGGAGAAGGAAAAGCTGTGAGACTTTTCACCAATGCTATATGGATCTCCACCAATGGATATGGGGGGCGGTGAAGGCATTGTGAACCCAGGGTATCTCTGGCTCCAGAAAAAATGGGGAGAAAATTCTGACTTTTCTATATACAATACATGATGGCAGGTAAGATACAGAGGTTGAAACTGTGGTGCATAAAAGAGAAGAAGGGGCAACACACGCTTTCCTGTTATTTTCTTATGACGTGTGTGTGTTTTTCATTTATTGTTATTATGTATTATTATTTCTTTATGCCCTGGCTTGAAGAAATGTATTAGGAAAGGGATGGTTGAAGCCAGTTTCTGAAAAAGATACAAGTTTCTAGGATGGGATCAGATTCAGATTTCAAGGGACCTATTGAGCCTTTGAAATGTGGCCACTCCTGAGACATGCTGAGTATAAAATATACACTGGATTTCAAAGACTTAGTAAAATGTAAATATTGCCTTAGTAATTGTTTTCTATTGACCATATTAATGATGAATCTATTGATTATATTGAAACAATGATATTTTGTATATATTGTTTCAATAAAAATACTTATAATTAATTTTTCTATATTTTACATAGCTGGCTTGCATTATTTTTCTATGAAACAGAGATGATCTGGGAGAATCTACCTTCAATAAAGAACTTAACAGATCTCATTCTCTTTCGTTTAATGTTAATGTGTTAGCACTAGCAAATATTCTTTCATGCACCTGTTCATTCATTCAACACATGCATGTGAACACCCATTACCAAAGACCCTTTGCTAGGTATCAGGCTACAGTGATGAAAATAGTGGGCCTGGGCCCAGGTAGTTTAAGCACATCACACACATACCCAGATACCTACACAGTGAAATGTGTGTGCACATGAAAACATAGACATAGATAGAGCTACACACATGAACATGCACACAAATACAAAAATGCCAATGCAGAAAAACACAAATTAAAAAACCCAAATCAGTTTGTGAGAATAAAACTGTCTTCACCTTTGCAGAATTCAGTGCTTCAGATGGATTTAGCTCTTCTGGTAACCAGCCAGGGACAATCACAGCTCTATCTTCAGAAGGACATTCAGAAAATAGACATATACTCAAGGCCTCTCCCCATGATTTTCAAAGCCAGTAGATCCAGGGTTCCAAGTGAGAAGAACAAATGCAGCAAATTCAGATCATTGGTTCATGGCCACTCAGATGAGGAAGGCACAGCTCAAGCATAGACAGTTTCCATGGAAGCTTATGCTCTTAGGCTGGAACTATGTGAGGAGTGAGATGAGTTCCCCTGGGGGGCTGGGAGCAGAAACTGGCTGGGCTGATGTTGGAACTACTTGGTGTGATTTCCTTGAAATCACGTTCTGACTCACCCTCAGGTTGTTGGTCCAGGGATTAGGAAAGATGAAGGAAGTCCAATCAGAAGTCAGAAATCACTCAATATAAATTTTAAAAATTCATATATATTCATATATAAATAAATAGATAATCAACAGAAAATTTAATGTAAAGAACTATGTGATGTGGAGGGAAAGGTACACTCATACACTGCTGGTGGGACTGCAAATTGGTGCAGCCAATATAGAAAGCAGTATGGAGATTCCTTGGAAAACTGGGAATGGATCCACTATTTGGCCCAGATATCCCTCTCCTTGGTCTATACCCAAAGAAATTAAAAACAGCATACTACAGGGACACATCAATGTTTATAGAAGCACAATTAACAATAACTGTGGAACCAACCTAGATGCCCTTCAGTAGATGAATGGATAAAGAAAAATGTAGCATATATACACAATGGAATATTACTCAGAAATAAAAGAGAATAAAATCATGGCATTTGCAGGTAAATGGATGGAGAAGATAATCTAAAGGGAAGTTAGCCAATCCCCCCAAACCAAATGCCAAATGTTTTCTCTGATATAAGGAGGCTGATTCATAGTGGGATAGGGAGGGTGACCATGGGATGAATAGACAAACTCTAGATAGGTCAGAGGGATGGGAGGGGGCATGGGGTTAGAAATGATGGTGAATTGTGATGGACATTGTTATCCAAAGTACATGTATGAAGATATGAATTGGTGTGAATATACTTTGTATACAACCAGAGATATGAAAAATTGTGCTCTATATATGTAATAATTGTAATGCATTCCACTGTCATATATAAATTAAAAAAAATAATATATTTTTTTAAAAAAGAACTATGTGTGAAGAACTGGGAAGAGAAATAAAACACCTTGTGGTACCCAGAGTTGTACCTGCAGGAAATAACCATCATCCCTAGGGCTGTGGAACCAAGGAACAAGATCTCAGTGATGAACATGTGGATGCTTAGAGGAGGAATACTTTGAGATGGCCAGGGCTATACGAGGGTAGTTATGACACTGGTTCTACAAGTGTCATAGAAAAATGCTACCAGCTGGATTCAGTTGCTGAGTCTGGAAAGAACAATTGTAGTCAGTCTAAGGAAGCATCACTTAGGATGGAGCAGGGAGAACAGGAAGCAGAAAGAAACAGGAAGGAGCCTGTGCAGCTTCTTCCAGTCTCCCTCGAGCTCCCCCTACTGGTGAGATCTAGATGAAGCCAAGTGGTGAAGCAGATGTTTGGTTTATAGCCACCTGCTTAGGTGATATAAATAACACAAGGGTGGGTCTGAATAGTCAGCGGGGAAGGCAAATTGAAATGAGAGAGAATAAAGAAATGAACTGAACATTATCTCCAAAAGCTTATCATGCACAATTTTATCCACAGTAATAAAATCCACCAGAATCAGAATCCTTGGTTAAATATGTTCAGCAAAACTTCATGGTATCACAGGATGAAAGGTTCACAAAGCTGCATTAGAAGAGCAAAACCTTTGTCAAGCTCTGCCATAAAGAGGCATGCTGTGTTTGATTTAACCTAGAGTTCCCCACAGATGAGTTTCTTGCTTATTTTCAGAATATCCATTAATTTCCAAAGCAGCACAGATTCTGAAAAACTTTGCCAAGCATTATGTTGGTTGGAGACACTCGGATCACAAATAATATGATCAGGTTGGACTATAAATAGTGTGGTTCAGTGAACATGTTGCATATGTCTCAAATGCTGCAGTCCAGTCACTGCTGGGGTTGGGTTCAGCGTCAGGGATGATCACCAGGATGCCTCTAAGGTTTCTTGTAGAACAGAAGCCAGGTAAGAGCAGCGGGCATGTGTGTTTTGTTTTAATTTGCTATTGTGTTCCCAGCACCTATCACCATGTCTGGGATCTGAAAGTTACCAGGGAGAGAGTGGAGTGAATTACTAGCCAAAATTCTTGACAATGACCCCTTAAGTGTTAATGAACTTGGAGAGTGATGAGGAAGAAGTATAGTGCTGGCCTAAGAAAATGTAATGAGATCCATTATGTAATTTAAATTTATCTGGCAGCTACCTTTTAAGAAGTAAAAAGACACAGGTATAATGAACTTGAATAATGTTTTTTGCACAAAGTATGTCCAACAAATTTTTATTTAAATATGCCATCAAAATAAAGACATTAATAAAATATTGTGCATTCCTTTTTGTTCAAAATTCTTGAAACCTTGTGCATAGTTCCCACTTAAATACCTCTCAATTTGGATTGGCCACATTTTAAGTGTGGCCAATATGGCTCAGTAGCCTCATATGGTTAGTGCCTACCATATTGGACAGCAAAACTTTAGTGACTTCCAAAGCATAATGCAAAAACAAAAAAACAAAACAGAAAAGGGGGACTTGAGGAGAACATTCCACCTAGTAAGTGAGCACTGAAACAGAAAGTTTGTGCAGTTATAGTTATTGAATATTGTGACAACACCTAATTTAATCGACATTGCTCACACACAAGCCAGTGGATTCTATTAGAAAGGCTAGCAATAATTTAAAACTAGAGAGGTAAAGGAATAAAGAATTTTGGAGTATGAAGGCAGAAATATAGCATCAAAATTAGGAGGTCCTTTCTCTTCTTCCAAAGCCAACCATTGCCAAAGGCATGGGGACCCTAGAGTGGGACTGTTTAGTGTCTCAGGGTTCGTAAGCAGCATGAGCGTGGATGCCAGATCCACCCTATTCATGACTGAATCTGCAGCGCTCAGAAAGGCACCTTACCCTTAGTGGATGCCCCCTAAAATATTTCTAAAATGAATAAAAGGAAGGAGGAGAGAGAAGACACAAAGAGCACATATAATTTTCCTGAAAGATGAATGCAGATTTTTCCAGGAAGGAAAATCCCAGGTGAGAGGAGGGATGAGTGACACTTTGTCTTCACACCCACTCCAGGAGGGTGAGGCAATTAAAATATTGACAGCTTTTCTGCCAAAGATGTTTAATCATCTTCTCTGGGGCTGAAATCAAAGGTTATACAAAACTTGGATTATGCATGTGTCTCTCTCTCTCTCTCTCTCTCTCTTTTTTTTTTTTTTTGGTCAGTGCTGAAGATTGAATCCAGAGCCTTACACAGGCTTGGCAAGTGTTCAACCACTGAGCCACATGCCCAGACCTTTTTTCAAATTTTATTTTAAGACAAGGTTCTGCTAAATTGCCCAGGCTGACCTTGAACTTGCAATCCTTCGCACCAGCTTTCCAAGTAACTGGGATTATTGACCTATGTGCCCCACACCTGGCTACTGACCTTCTGATCTCTAACTTTACTCTCTCAAGTTCGTTCTCCAATCTGACCACAGAGTATGACTCTTGACAGTGTATGCCTTCCTCTATTGCAATTTCGTCCATCTGTGCATCCTCATATCTAGTGCCTAGCACAATGCCTTTAATCAAGCAAACTCCTCAAAGTAGCCATGATGTATGTGTGAAGGAATGAACAAAGAAGGATGGGAAACTAACAAAGTATCACTCTGGCATTTTCAAGATGTCTTTGTACCTTAACTAAGCATTATTTTGATAGAGAATAAACTTTGCATTTTTTGACATTATTTTGACTATATGTTCAATTTCAAAATGTTTTTCTGCCAGATCAAGGGAAATGCATTTGTTTCAGTTCACATAAGCAAACCAGAAGTGTCTGTAGAGTTTTGCATTTATCATAGCAAAGTTCTTAGGTCCACACATCTCCAAGACATTTTAAAATATGATTACTCCTCTGTTTATTCTGCCTCCGAGCAGCTAGAGACAACCTGACATTTGCATTACAAGAAGCCCTCTTCTTAAGGCAGAAGGATCCTTAATGGTTCTCTGTTCTTGGCCCCAGATGATCTTTTGTCAGGCCATCAGCTTTGACTTGGAAGAGTTCAGCTACAAAACTCTGAAAATCCTCTTGCTCTGCAAATACAGTACTATGTCTGCCCATTCTGAAAGGGAAAACAAAATATTCTAAGAAAAAAAAAGGACATTGTTATAAAATACCAGTTTAAAGAAGTACTAGGTGTTTTCTCTATAAACAAAGCATGTCAATTAGTGAGAGAATAAGGACCAAAGGGCCCTCTCTGTCTGAGCTTTGTTATCTATTATTAGCTTTTCTGTTGGAGAAAAATGAGGATATAGAGTTTTACTGTGGAAAAAAAAATCTAATAAGTATTTCAGCTGTCTGTGTATTGTGAGCTAAAGACATCTGTATTTTTAATTAGCTTTTCCATAAATGTGATTATGGCATGTCATGTGATCACCCTTGAAGCCAACACCTGGAACCTCAAAGCCACAGCCCTTCTGTGCCCAGGGCTCAGAAAGTGCACACAGGGAAGACCTGGCAATTGCATTAGCAGTGTTATCAAGACAACTCCAGATCCAAATGATTTTCCTGTCTGTAAATTAAATAATAATATGAAAACAAAATCCGCCAGGTCCAACAGGAAAGCACAAATATAACAGTGAGAATTTCCTGTCATGGGGACACGTTAAATCCCTTTTAGCAAAAAAGACTATTGAATGCAGCCTGATAAAGTCCTGAGCCCCAGAGCATGGATCAAAGGGTCGGAAGAGTGCCTTCCCTTGCAGGACTTAGACTGCCAGGTCCTATGGAAGCCAGAGCTGAGCCTGGGAGAGGACAGAGGCATCTACCTCACTGCATGGAGAGCGCTTTGGATTCTCTGGTTTCCACCTTCTTGTGGAGTCCATAAAAATGCAAGTCCTCCCACTGGCTAGGGTCTGCCTTGTGTCTCTTCTCCTCAGTGACAAGTAGAGCAATGGGCCAGGACAGAGGAGCCACCATTTTAGGTGTGTGGGCTGGAGACTGCACATTTAGGTCCTTGCAATTAGTGACATCCAGAGTCGGTGGACCAAGACCTAGGTGCAGCCTGTCCTCATCTCAAATATCTGAGGGTGTTGGTGAGCCTTTGGTGACAAGGGTAGGATGCTGGATGCCTCGTGCACTCTTCTCCTTACAGGAGGGACCCTCCTCTTTACCCTTCAACACTTGTTCATTGACATTTCTTATTAATGGTGATTAACAGAGTGAAGTCTATGCAATTTGACATTAGGGTGGAATCTCTTCTACTGGTCCCCGTCCCACTCCAGGGCATGAAGTGTGTTTTCAGTGTCAATCATCTCTCCCTAACAGCACTGGGACATGTTGCTCATGGTGATCAAACCTAACCACGGACCACGTGGATGCCTTAGCCATTTCCCAAATGACTTTTGGGAAGTATAAAATTTTAAGTATTAGAAGCACAAAAGGAGATATATTTTAGAGAACTAGTATGTTCCTTCTTAACAAACTTAAGTAAAAAAAAAAATTAAAGATACTGTGGATACATAAAATGTCCCAAATGTACATTACAAACTCCAAATATTTTCTACCAAATATAACATATTTTGGCAAAATTTAAAGAGAGTTTTGATGGCTTTGAAGCCACTTTTTACTAAAAATCCTAGCACTGGTTTTCAGGAAATAAGTATAAAATTTTAAGTATTAGAAGCACAGAAGCACATATATTTTAGAGAACTAGTATGTTCTTTCTTAACAAACTTAAGTAAAAAAAAATTTAAAGATACTGTGGATACATAAAATGTCCCAAATGTACATTACAAACTCCAAATATTTTCTACCAAATATAACATATTTTGGCAAAATTTAAAGAGAGTTTTGATGGCTTTGAAGCCACTTTTTACTAAAAATCCTAGCACTGGTTTTCAGGAAATAAGTGCAAGAAAATTCTGAGAACCCAATAAAAGTTCTCAAAGATAGAGAGATATTGCTGGAGAAAGGGGAATAGGCTTAAATATCAGAGGACAAACACCCTTCAAGGTCTTTATCCTACTCTGTGATCTTCACGGTTTTTCACTTTACTTACAAAAGGCGTGTCATTCTTACCTAAGTTAGGACAGCACCATGGTACTTGAGGAGCAGTGTTCACTTGCTGAAACTGGATTCTAATGAAAATAAAAAGTTGTGGAAAATTCTGTGCTCTTGGTATCCAAACTGACAGTCACCACTGTTCTCTCCAGATGCACAAAATGCAAGATTCCCTGCAAGAATCTGAGTTGAGAACTACTGCTTGCACTCTAATCTTTCTTCATTTTCTCTCCAAATCTTGAAGCCGCCTTAGCCAATTAGCCCCCAAGGGACAACCCCTATTTTCCCATTCTGTGGAAGAACCTCAAAAAGACCTGGAAATGAGAGATGGAAGATCAGTGTACCTGGCATAGTCTGCTTATTACCAGATGAGAGAATGTGACAGGGGAATGGTTTCTGAGTCCTGACCTATAACAGTCACCTTACGCATCCATAAGTTGAGGTCCCTATAAATGAAACTGTCCGCTCCTTAATACTTGACGCAGAGCCTGTAGATTGGGTGGCCAAGGATATAAAAACAGAAAAATAAAGTTTCTGCTAGCTTATCCTAAGAGGTAAAGTCAGGAGAGGAGGCTGGGAAGCCCGCTCCTTTTCTCTAAACACTGCAAAAAAAAAATATGTATGAAAGGAAATAGATCATGCCCTTTCCTGTGAAAGAATAGATCCTTTCCTTACAGCTGTATACAAGTACTTTATAGAATATGACACTGGTGTTTGCATATTTGGTTTTATTAATGATTGTTTTGGCAAGCAAATGTATTTAATATTTTAATCCACAATTGAATCTATCAGTTTGATGTCCGCTTTATGTTTTCTGCTTTTTGTGTCATCCTTAGGGAGAGGGATCCCACACAGACACTTTTTATCCATTTGGTTTTCATTGCTTTCTTTTTGTGAGTTTCATTTTTTCTTTTTACTGGTGCATTATAATTTTACCCAACAGTGGGATTGGTTGGTACATATTCATACATGCACACGATATGATGTTATGATATGATTTGGCCAATTCCATTCCCCAGAAACCTCCCCCTCCTCTTTATCCATTTGATTTTCTACAACATTTTTTTAAAGAGTTTAAGAAGTCTGAGAACTTCTTCCAGATCACACACAACTGTGACGCAGACCTTCACGAGCACAAATCTTGAACTCCTGGTGTTACACCATGCTGCATGTCACCTATGATCAGGAGACTTATTTATTCATTCACCCATTCATTCGTTCACTCATCTTTCCATGTGGAAAGATTATTTTTCCTTCAAAGGTTTTACTCTCCCGTAAATCAATGAGTCTTTTACATGATGTAGATGTTAACACGTGTGGGCTAGGTTAACCTGATTTGAAATAACCTTCAAACTTGCATTTGGGAAAGTGGTGCATACATTTTATAAAATGAATTCATGGCTCCCATTAAACTTTCTACCCAGTCATCACTAAAAACTCAATCTTTGATGAGAATACCAGCATTTCTCATTTTAAGTAACTGGAGAGATTGTAATGTGAAATACAGACAGTGCTTAAAAGCGAGGGCTAACTGACACCACTTTCCTCCTGATCTAATATGATCAATGTGGATAAAACAGGTCACTTTTTAAATGCATGTTCTTTCAAGATGGCATCATAAAAGAATTATTTATTTATGTATATTTAATTACTAATTTTTCATTATAACAAAGAACAAGTAAAAACATGGGAAACGTACCTAGAGACACCCAACCATTGAGTATCCACTTCCAGAAAATACGTAACAGTAAAATTAATACTTACCAATGCCTGTAGGTGCTTTCCTTTACTTTTTGAAGCTTACAGGTCTACACTTGTACAAGCAATAGATGATGGGGGTCATTCACACAAAACCTGTAGAAAACCAGCCCCAAAATGATAAAAACAACCTGGTACCTCAATTACAAATTTTTATGAAGATCAATTTCAGAAAATTGTAAGCAGAAAGTGAATGGCAGAACAGTTCCATAGGGAGGAAGACAGGAGCTCAAAATCAAGTAGATCTAAAATAAGTGCAATTTGAGCTAAAATTTGCTTTCAAGCAAACAATATAGTCTTTTAACAAGATTTTAAAAATAACATCAATTGTCTTCTTACTGAAATTTATTTATGCCTTTCTTTGAAATGAATTGAGGGAGTTTTGTGAACTGCAGAAGGCTGGTCACTATTTCATGATCTTGGGGTTTCTCCCCTGGACAAGAGTTCTGTGAGCATATAATTCATACTTTTTAGGTTTTAACCCTGTTCAGAACATAGCCCTCACATGGGTGTGCTAGGCTTTATTTTTGCTTGATCAGAAAGAGGACTGCTTTTGATTAGTAATGTCTGCCCTGGGCATAAACATCATGAGTGATATGCATGCTATGTACTTGAAATCTCAGATTTGGCCTAAACCTGTCATTGTACAAATGAGGAAACTGAAGCTCAAAGGTTGCTAAAAGACTCATCTTAGCTCCTACAGTAGCAAAATTATGATAAGGGCCCAGTCTCCCAGTTACATGGTGACAGGTTTAAAACTGAATCCTGGACCTCTTTAGTTCAAATCCTAAACCCTTTCCCTTCCTCCTGGCTCATGTCCCCTTATCACACATTTCCAACTAAATCTATGCTGCTGTTTTCTAATAAAACCAATGACTGCCTTTATAATATAAGTCAAGAGAAAAACATTACAGTCAAACTTGACTGCAAAGGAAAGAACATCTGTAGGCAGTAGCCTTAGAAGGGAGAAACGTAACATTATATCTCCCTCTGAACATCTCCCACTTTAAAAATGTGGAGTGGGGGCAGATAAAGGACAAAAGTCATCTCTATAGTCTGCAATAGAAGGTATTGATTTGGCAGGGCCAAGAGCATGTCAATGTTATATATGGCAGTGGTTCGGATTGGTGCACAGCAAATAGTATTGTTCAATAGTAATAAATAATAATTATGTACAGGGATTGTCTCACTGATGCTCCATTCTCCTGCCTTCACTAATAATCAGAGTCTGGTTCTTCCAGAGACCTCCCTCACTCTTACTCTAACAAGGCAGTAATTCACTCCAGGCCCATGGAAGGTACATACATCTTTTCTAAATGCGCCTTCCTCACAGGCACATAAGGTGATCATAAGTTTAATTAAAGGTCATGACAGCATCCTGGTCTCTGGTGCCTCTTAACTCTGTATTGTTCCTACTGACCTTCTCTAGCACAGTCAGGGATAAGAACCCACAAGCTTCCACAGCTATCCTCTAGTCCTGTATCACACTCGGGAACAAGATTCTAAATGAAATTTCTTCATGGAATTTGGGTAGAAGCTTAAATCAGGTTTTGTATGTTTATTGAAGGACAACTGTTTCAAATTCTCTCAAAATATATAAAATAGCTGTCATAGCTACAATAAAGGACATTTCGATTAAAACTTTCTGGGTATCTATATGAACATGGTGGACCCATCCTCCAGTGATTAACACTCAAGTAGACCCTCCTTGCTTAAAAATGAAGTCTGCTATAGTTTCATAGCATAAAAATAAAATAAAATATGACACACCTGTAGTAAAATGCTGTTTACCAGATCTGTGCACAAAATATCAAGCAACATCATAAATACAGGCTTTCACATAGGGAAAAATGAGTTTCTGTGTCGGAATGGTTTAGCTTTGAGTCCTGCGTATGGAATCTGTTAGATGCACGACTCTTAAGCCATTTCTATTTTTCTCACTTGTAAATGGGGATTATATAAATGTAAATGTGAGTTATTCCATGGGGGCTATCGGGAATAAAAATGCATGACTTAAAATGCATGACTTTAAGGTCTTATAATGAATCTTGTGCAAAAATAGGCTGAATGATTTTAAATTATTCTGATTACACATAAACTGTATCAAGGTTAATAGGATTGATAATTGCTTAAACGGGCTATTATGATATTGCAAATTTCACGATAGTTTGCCAAAATGCAAACTTGGAAATCAAACTTTCAGGTCATCCATCTACCCTAGATGGTACCAAAAAACTTGAAGGAACAAAAAAACTAAACTCCAGGAAAGGTGGGCTTGGTCGTGGAGACATATCCTTTGCTAGTCTGAAAACGCTCCCCCTAAGGGAATATCTACTTTAGCACCACGAGAGTCGTCTAACTTCAAAACCATCATCCACCCCCACTGAAAAAGCCTTGCATGTGTGAGGCAAGTAGCAGAGCATTTAGGAACTCCAGGATGGGGTGCAGGGGGCGGAGGGAGAAGAAGAGGACGTGCGGGCTGAGACGGGGAGTCAGCAGATCAATAAAACCACTTTAGGATAATGGCGCAGCCGAGGAGGAGACGCGCGCCGGGCTGCGGGCGAGCTCCATCACTGCCAGGAAAGGCCCATTTGCAGGAACAAAGGGCTTCATCTGTACTGTCAGGCCCAGGACCTTGCTCTGCACCTGCACCTGCAGGGTGCCCCTCCGTGTGCCAGGCTGCCTGCAGGCTCTCCCTGTGCCAGCCTCCCCACTGGTCCCAGGGCCTGGGAATTCTGTATAAATACAGAGTCCCTGACACAGGCCACAGAGCGTGGGAGGGGAGGGACTGACATTCTGAGCCAGAAAGCACCCTTCAGGGCAGGATTAAAGGACACCTCTGGGAAAGACAGGAGAGAGGTCTTCCACCTTCGCCAGAGGCTGCACACTCCCCCCTGACAGAGCTGGTTTTAAAAGTGGAAAAAGGACTGGCTGGTTCTTCAGCCTTTGTTCCTTTCCCAAGTTCCTCTGAGGACTATGTGCCAGAGAGGAAAACTGGCTCCCCCCAGCATGGGGCAAGGAGAAAGGGCAGAACCAGGGGGTGGTACTCTGTGCCCTGCAAGAAATGACAACTGAGTGGCAGAGGGCCTGTCTTTTAGGATGAACTGACTGAATAAGTAGTTAAGGGTTTGGAATCACATATGACAAGCCAGGCAGAGAGGCTGGATGCCGTCAAACTGGCACAATTTTACAAATGGAGAAACTAAGCCTGTTTACCTGAGATCATGTAATTCACAAGGGCAGAGCTAGGACACCAAAGTAACCAGTGTGTCCAACACTGAAGTTTACGCTCCAAGTCAGTACCCTATGTCACTTAGAGAGGGGTTCGGGTATTTGGTAAGTACCACGCTAATCCTCGATGTGTTTGCTCTCTCTTAAAACCATCTTCCCAACTCTATTTGAGTGGTGTGCATGGCTGTAACATTTGAAAATTATCACACATATTTCTGGAAAATATGTCATTGATCTAGAGGTAAATGACTGTCCCAGTGGAATTCATGGTCTCGCATTGGAAATATTGGGGAGAAATGTGAGCAGTAAACACAAAAATGCTAATATTGTAAACTACTAATTAAGCATCTAGTATGTGCTGCGTACTTTACACTAAGTTTCACATTCAATCTTTAAAATGATCCCCCAGAGGGATCATTATTATACAGATTAGGAAACAGCTTTGTGTAGTTACAGAAAAACCACTCAGCTGGTGAGTACAGAAGCCAGGATTCAAAATAAGCAGCTTGTCCTCAGAACCCATGCTTTTAGTCACTCTGCCCCACTGCCTGTTATAAGTCAATGTTTTTCCCTTTTTGTCATCAGATGTACCTGGAAGGAATAGATTGTATGAAAGAACATTGTACGAAAGAAACAACTGTATGATCTCCAAACAAGAAGCTAGGAAAGGCCAGGCATTGTGGTTTATTATAATCTCAGGAGGCTGAGGCAGGAGGATCACAAGTTCAGAGCCAGCCTCAGCAAAAGTGAGGCACTAAGCAACTCAGTGAGACCCTGTCTCTAAATAAAATACATAATAGGGCTGGGGATGTGGCTCAGTGGTCAAGTGCCCCTGAACTCAATCCCTGGCACCCCCCAAAATAAAATAAAATAAAATAAAGAGGCTAGGAAGCCTCTCCTACTGCTAGACTAGTCTTGGAGGCACTGGAGAGGTGGAGCATACTTCCAGCACTTTTTCAAGGGAACTTCTGTTGAGCCAGACATATTCTGAGGACTCCCTTCATGGTGGACATGAGGCTAGGGGTGCTGGCAAAGTAGAGTAGAAAGACAGAGCCTGTTCTCAGAGGTCTCATAATCTAGTAAGGAAAAAAGCTTTAAAGAAAATATTTGCAATCCAAAGAATGATAATAGAGTATGTGGGAATAAACTGATTCTATTCATGGGATTAAGGAAAGCCTTCAGGGGGAAGGTCATGAGCAGCCTGAGTTTGGGTACATGCTCATTGCCCCAGAAATGGATCATGAGAAAGCCAAATTTAGAAGAAAGAGGTTCCATATAGGATTTTGACATGCAAGAAGCTCCTGACTTAGGTTCAGGGTTGTATAAAATTGAAAAGAGGATTGTTCCCAACTTATAAACCAGAAAAGGCTGACTATTCTGTAAAAGTCGTGATTTGTCTTGAATCCATCAAAATCTGGGGTCACAGAGAAGTCAGTTAGTTTGAAATTTCTGGGGCCTCCAATGTGTATGTTGGTTGAACTGGGGCAGGGAATGGAGGAAATCAGATTGCCACACAAAGGGACAAAAGGCTCCAACTTTTAATACACTGCTGAAGTCTGAGTAGAAACTAGCATAGGAACCCAGTCACCCTGTGGACAGGAACCGGGGGTAAGAAGGCAGTTTGCGGGATCCTCTCCACAGACCTCACTGGGGGCTAAGAAGAAAGATCAGGGCAGGCAGGAGAGTAGAGATGGCATCCTTGGCAACACAGGGCCACCTGGTGAAGGAAGGAGAGACTGTTGCTGTAGAGAAGAGAAATCCGACCATCTTCACCTCAGGTTCGTTTGCTCTGACAGCCCTGACCAAAGAGCACAGACTGGGTGCTGCACGATAGAAACTTGTTTCTCACAGTCCCATAATCCAAGGTCTGCAATCAAGGTAACAGCAGAGTTGGCTCTTTCTGAGGAAGAGTTGGGAAGAATCTGTTCCAGGCCTTTCTCTTTGGCTTGCTGATGGCCATCTTCTCTCTGGGTGTTCACATTGTCATCCCTTCATGCATGTCTCTGTCCAAATTTCCTTTTCTTATAAGGACACCAGTCCTGTTAGATTAGAACCCAACCTAATGATCTCATTTTAATTGGATTACCCGTGTATAACCTCTACCTCTAACTAAAGTCACATTCAGAGGCACAGGGGGTGAGGACTTCAACATATGCATTGGCAAAATTCAGCCCAAACATACAACCATGAATCAAAAGAACTGAGTCACAAGGGGGAAGAGCAACAGAACCAAAGGCTCCCATTGTGGGTGCAAGAAGAGAGGAAAACCGTGTCCCTTCCAGTAGCCCAGGAAGAATAGACAACTTTCTGGACTCAGACGAGTAGAGACAACCTACTACTGAGAATGGTAGGATCCTAGAGAAAGCCCCAGCTTGGGTGTACCTAAGACAGGGGCTGAACTAGGGCATCAGAGAACACCCTCCAGCTCCCAGCGCAAATAAACACCCAGGAACACAAGTGACCACTGGTGGAAGGTCAAAGCCTGCAGAGAGAATTCCTGAGACACATAAATCAGCCACATGGACACAAATTCAGAAATAGTCAAATATAAGGAGTCTAAACTTATAAATAGTCAAAATAAGTAGTCTAAAAAAATAATTCAGCAAAATAATTCTCAGACCAAATCTAGCCTGCCATTTACCTGTTCCCTGGTCCTTTCACAACCTCAGTAGTTTTGCCTTCATATCATTAGCATCATCTATGATGCAGAATTTCAAGACTCACTACTTTCATCCAGCTAAGGCCAAAAAGGTGGAGGCAACAGGTCACCTGCAAGCCCAGAGGCTAGAGCTGACTGGTCCTCAGAACTGAGAGGGTGGGGTCACTGCCTCAGCTGGCTAAAAGGGCAGCACTACTATCACCCAGTCTGTAGACAAAGACTCCAAATAGGACTATTCTCCAATCATAAAATCTAACAGACTTTTCCCTAATTGGTCTTGGACTTCCTCGGGACCTGTGGCCCTGTATCCCTCCCTTCTGAAATGAGAATATCTGTCCTGTACTTCTTTCACTATTGCATTTGGAAGGAAATAACTTGGTTGATAATTTCATGGGTTCACAGATAATGATTTTCCCCCAGGATGTATTATACCCAGAGCCTTACTCATACCAAATCAGATGATTTAGGTGGTGAGCTTTGGAACTTTTTGAGTTGGTGATTTTTACATGTGATTTTGGCGTTTGGGGGTAATGGTGAAATGGCTTGGGAATTTGGGAGATATTGAGATGGGGTCCGTGTATTTTGCACACGGAATGGCATGATTGATACCATGAACCACACTGAAGTTAAATTGTGTCATTCAAAAAGAAATGTTCATGTCCTGACTCTCAGTACCTGTTTGGAAATTGGGTCTTTTCAGATGTAATCAGGTAAGTTCCAATGACTAGTTTCCTTTATCAGAAGGAGATATTTAGGAAAAAAGAAAGAAAGGGGGGAGGAAGGGAGGGATGGAAAGGAAAGAAAAGGAAGGAGAAAAAAGATGGAAGGAAGGAGAGAGAGAGAGAGAGAGAGAGAGAGAGAGAGAGAGAGAGAGAGAGAGAGAGAGAGAGGAGGAAGGAAGGAAGGAAGGAGGAAGAGAGAGAGAAATGGGGAAAAGGGAGAGGGAATTTCATCAAAATAGAGGAATTCAGTAAAGTAGACCAGGGAATTGAGGAGGAGGAAGGAGGAATGAGAAAAAGAGGGAAAGTAGTTTAAATGAATCCATCCAAACTTTTAAAGTATATGCATAAATATAGCACAGTGAAGCCCAACATCAAGTTTGTCCATAAGACACTAATTAAAAAAAAAAACTACAAATAAATTACAGAAAGATCAGTAGAGTAGATGAGGGGAATAGAGGGGAGAGGGCAGTGCTGCAGACTGAATTAGAACAAATTATACTCCGTGCTCTTGTGATTGTGTACCCTAAAATGTATCCTAATTTTATATAAAACTAAAAAGAATTTAAAAGAAGTGCATTTGAGGTCACAGAGTCACACTGTGAGCAGAGTATCTTGTGAAGGTGGAGGAAGAGACTAAACTGATACCTCAGGGAACAGGAATATCATGGATTGCTACAAAGAACCAAGGAAGGATTCTTCCATAGGCCTGTTGGAAGGAGCATGGCTCGCTGACACCTTGACTTTGGACTCCTAACTTCTAGAACTACTAGATAATAAAGTTTTAAGTCTCCCAGTTGTTGGTCATTTGCAGCCTTAGAAGATGGATGCACTTTATATTCTAAAACCTTACTATAGTTATTTATTAATTTCAGGGTTTATTTATCAGATCTTTAGATCATCTATATACAACCTTTGAGTACAATGTTGCATAAGAATGATGAGAAGGAACATTCTAGTTTTCTACTAGACTTTAGTGGGTAAGCACTCAGCTTCTCACCATTAAGTATGATATTTCCTTTAGCACTTTTTCATTGTTCTGTATCAAGTCAAAGGAGTTCCCTGTTAGTTCTAGATTGCTGAGTTTTTATCATAACTGAGTGTTGAAGATATAAAAAATAAACAAATAAAATTTTATTGAATTTTCATTGATTATAAGAGCAGAAACTAATGCAATTGAAAACAAAAAAATATAGAAAATTAATTAAACCAAAATAACAGAAATTGCCAATAAAATTGATGAGCTTCAAGCCAGACTGAACAAAAACAAACAAAACAGATTAAAAATATCCAGAATAAAAAAATCCATAGAAAATAAAATAATAATGAAGGAATATTAAAACAAATTTATGTCATGAATTATTTAAATGAAATTTAGTCAAATAAATGAGATAAATCATGTTAATAGATTTTAGACATCTCAATAGTATTAAGATATCAATCACCCCTTAATGATCTATATATTAAATACAATTTAATCAAAATAATAGAATGATATTTGTTAGAAATTGATGACCTAGTTCTAAAAAATTTGTACAGAAAAGCAAAGACAATAAAATAACCAAAACAATTTTGGAAAAAAAAGGGAAAGGTTGTGGGACTTGTTTTGCCTAATTTTAAAACTTGAAATAGAGTCAGGCACAGGGGCAAATGTCTGTAATCCCAGCTACTCAGGAGGTTCAGGAAGGAGGATCATATATTAGAGTTCAGTCTCAGCAACTTAGTGAGACCCTGTCTCAAACTAAAAAAATAAAAAGGTCTGCAGGTTGAGCTCAGTGGTGTGGTGGCTCTGAGTTCAACCCCCAGTACAAGAGAGAGA
Organism: Spermophilus citellus; assembly: GCF_964194105.1. Lineage (NCBI taxonomy): Eukaryota > Metazoa > Chordata > Mammalia > Rodentia > Sciuridae > Spermophilus > Spermophilus citellus. The sequence goes on from NC_138185.1 coordinate 19,324,885, forward strand.
GAGAGAGAGAGAGAGAGAGAGAGAGAGAGAATACTTTGAAAGGAATAAAAGTAACCACAGGGCTTTTACACTGGATTTGAGTAAAACAAAAATATCTGAAAGTTCCACAAGCTTCTCACTTTCCAGAACACTTGTACAATCTGTAGTAAATAGTGTTCAAATTAAAGTAAACATATCTTTTTATATGTATGATTCTCTGCTATACAAAAATACTAGTGGTTCATAATTGGCATCCTTACATATATCTCTTGTATTTTGTTCTCAGTCTTTCTTACAACACTTTTATGCTTTAAAGTCCATCCCACAAACATACCTAGTTATCTGCTAGTTCACTGATATATGTTATTATCATGAACATGGTTATTGCATTTAGAGACCTGATCATGCCTTTCTATTGCGATTTTATTGATCTTCTACTTCCCCATATCATCTATTAGAGATTCCTTTAGATGTCTTTTGACAGACATTCCATGCTTAATGTCAAATTTTCAGTGTTCCTTTTATTTCTCTCTTTATCATAGATCTCTGTGTTCTTTATTTGTTTCATGGGTTTAGATTTTGCTTAGGTAACTGAATTCTCCACACTCTCACTTGTATTTGAGAATGCTTCCAAGTGATTCTTTTAATTGTTGCATACAATTTTAATTCTATTTTGTTCTATTTTCTCCCAGGAGAAAATATAGAAAATATAGGTGAAAATATAGAAAATATAGGTGAAATCTCCTATTAATATAGGTGCTTAATATAGGTGAAATCTCCATTTCTATCTTAGGTCAGAGTAAATTTTTATAATCCAGAGAGGAATGTGTTGAACTTCTTAAAAAAATATATTTCAAACCCTAGTTTCTTCCAAGTTCCTAATTATGTGGAGTCCAAGGACCTGTGTTCCAGTGTCAGCTGCTTCTTACCGGCCGTGCAGATTTGGAGGAGGTGAACTATGGAATTTGACTTCCTTGTAGTAGATGCCGCTGTGTCCAGTCTTCACAGGTGCTTATCCCAGCTTCTCACATCAACCATTTACATCTTTCATCTTCCATGTTTGAGGTCTTCCTCCAGAAAGCTTGCTCAGTGCAGAAGTGCCTGGTGGTGGAGGGGCTGGGGGAGTTAACATGCCCAAGCAAACAGCCCACCTTCCACGGAAGAGGGCAGCCATTCATCTAGTGGAATCATTCTGAGATGTGTTCTAAGTGGTTTTTCAGATGATCTTCAATAGGAGATTGTTCACTAACTTTTCTTTCTTCCCTGCCTTGTTTTCCCCATGTGCACATCTATGAATTCAAAAATCTTTCCAAATAAAGTATGTGTATTCAAGGGTTTGCTCAGGGGCTTACAGGAACCTAATATGGCATGCATCTGTTTCTTACCCTGTTCTTTGGGAGCTCTTCTGGTTTTAACTGCAGAGAAGGAATTTCTCTTCCTTGCTCTGTTCAACTTTCTCATGAAACACCACATGGCCACTCTGCCCTGTGTGATATCCTGTCCAAATACCTGGTAATTCTCTATGAGACTGGATGGTGAGAACTCAGGATGTGGCTCCATAGAGAAAGTGCCTAGCACACACAAATCTCGGGGTTCAATCTCCAGCACGGCAAGAATAAATGAATAAATAAACGAAAGAGCAGAAAAGAAAGTAGAAAATATAATCTTCTTTCATTCAAGGACTCTCTCTTAGTCCCCAATTAAATATGCTTTTTATAAGTCTCCATAGCATTCTGTGTAGATGGATCTTTCTCAGAAGAAACAAAATTCCTACATAATGTACCATCCCAAAGACAGAACAACTTAGGTGGCTTTTCTTTCCTCATAAGAATCGCTCTTGGAAATCTATGGAGGAGAATGACAGATGTCAGAACAAACCTGAGGTATCAGTCCCCAGCTCACTCACTCTCCCGGCTCATATAATAAAGAAAGACCCAAGTAAATCATAAGACATATCGGACAAGAGGCTTGTAAAATCTACACACCCTATTTGATCTGGGGAATCAAGAATCCAAGTGGACAGGGGGTCACTGGGCTTAAGCTCCTAAAGAGTTTACTTTCCTCTCCAAAGGCTTAACTCCTGGAACTCATAGTGGGTAGCTGAAGTTTACGTATCTGCACCCCCAGACTCAGGCTTTTCTCTCCCTGGTTTGGAGGGCAAAGGAGATTCACAGGCCCAGATCCCTATTTGAATGTATTTTTTGATCATTTAAAGTTGGACATAAATATACATCATTATCCACCAAATTCAAACACATCCCATTCCTGACTAAGAATTGAAGAAAGATGATCACGATATTTTCCATAGCCATCCACTGGCTACTTGTGGTTGACCTTACATTTATATATTTTGCACATATGCTCATTGGTGCGATTGTTTTGAGAGGTTTTTTTTTTTCCTTTTTTCTTTCTGAAGACAACTCTGATCTGTAACTCATGCAGTTTCCTTCCGTGGATCAGGCATTGGGCTTTGTACTTGAGGGAAGCTCTCTGAGTAAATCTTCACAGCAACTCTGAAGAGTCAGTGTCATTTCTCCCATTTTACAGCTGCTAAACAGAGATTCTGAAAGTCCAAGTGACAGAGTTAAAATTCAAACTTGATCTCTCTTGCTCCAAAGTGCTTGTTTTACATATGACACCATGCTCTTCTTTTTTATTAGTTCATTTTAAACATACATAATATTGGGGTTCATTTTGACAGAACTATACAAGCATGGAATATAATTTTCTCCAATTCAGTCCCACTTCCTCTTTCCTTCTCTCTGCCCTCCCCCATCCCCTTTCCTCTACTCTATTGATCTTCTATTTACTTATAGTTTTTTTAATTAGTGCATTATGAACATGCAGGTGAAATTCACTGTATATATGAATATATACGTACATAGGAAAGTCTGAGCAGATTCATTTCATCATTCCTCTCTTTTCACATCCCTCCTCCCATGAGACTTCATGTCTGCATTAAAAAGTTCAATGCACAGCATCCTTACCAGCAAGGCACAAACTAACCCCCAGATCCCTGACATCTTATTTGGTCATTTTCCTGCTCAGCCTTTCTCCCCCAGTGGCAGAGAGCATGAGATATAGGAGTTTAATGGCCATGAGCCTTGAGACCTTGAGGGTAGGTGATCTGAGATTCCTTGTTTTGAATCCCAGGCCTCATGACAACTCCTCCATTCACTGGCTGAACAATGAGACAGGAAGATATAACATGGGATAAGGAAAATAGAAAACTTTCTCTCACACTCTTTTCTATTGGGGTTTCCTTCCTCCACATTATGGGTTGTTCTGTCGAGTGGGTTTGTCAAGGAAATGTGTCAAATGTTCCTGGAAAAATCACAACTCTGGGCCAGACCTGGAGAACTTGAGCAGGGAACAACTACACGTAGCTGATAGCAATCCTCTTTCTCATCTTCCAAAAGATGGATTCTCCAAGTCTTCCACCACATTCTGTTTATTGCAAAAGAGGTTTCCAAGTAATGTAGGCAAGTACCTGTTAGTTATCTGCCTCTATATCTATGAAACTGGGTTATCAGTGGGTTTTATCCTCAAGAGTGTGGCTTCAGGGTTTGTGTTAAACTCCAAATGTAATCACCATTTTTCCCATCTTCTCATGTATCTCAGTGTGTGTGTGTGTGTGTGTGTGTGTGTGTGTGTGTGAGTGTGTGTGTGTGTGTGTGTGTAAGGGGTTCATGATTATTTGGATCTGAATCTTTCTCAAGGGCTATGGCAGAGCTACTAGCCATTTCTCAAATCTAGTTTCTTTTCTTCTTAGGCACACAGATAATACACCCAGCCTTCCTAGAAGTTGGGTGCTTTCATACAATTGAGTTTTAATGAGAGAGTATTGAGTGAGTAATGTGGATCCCTACAAAACTCCTCTGTTTTCTCTCTTCTATCATCTGATGAGTGGTTATCCACATGCAGAATGCCCTTGATATTCACATCTTAAAAATCACACAAAACCCATGCATACTGACTCACTTAATAACTAGATCTAAGTGCACCAAAAGAACTTGCTGTGGACAGGAAATACATATCTCATGAGAGAACACTGAGCACAGTGTCCAGCATTATCATAATTATAGAGTCAAAGGTACCCATACCTCACCAGAGCTCAGAATGCTGCACAAACATGAAAAGATTCCCTAGATAACTCCATCTCCTGCTCTGAGTATCTACTGCATATAAAAAGGCAACATTTAGCCAGGAATCCCCCATTGGTTTGGGAAGAACTTGGGTTCCTACTCATGTCTTCTGATCCCTGCACTCTTCATTTTGCCTTTTTCCTCCCTGTTCCATCAATGGAAAACCAGAAGGGAAACTTCTGTCCAGAAGAGATGTGCATATCAACTAGGGGAGAGAGCCCTGACCTAATGAAAAGAAGTCTTTTTAAGATTGTCAAGGGATCTCAGGTCCTAGGATGGCCTTCCTCAAGTCAATATCTCTAAGACAAGAATTAAACCAGGCTGCTCTCTATTGTATCCACAAGAATTTCATTGAATGCAGCAAAAACATAAACTCAATAAGTAGCAACTCAGTAAATGTGCGCGGTATGAAATGTTTGTGTGGCTAGGTGGACGTATGCATTGGTTGTCTGGCGATCTGATTCCATTTGGTTAGATGAGGGTCCTTCTCCCATCCTGGAGCGCTTACTATATGCCCTGAAGCCGTGCCATGGAGCAGATGCAGAAGGAATGGGCCTGTTCTCTCCTAATCATGAGGTCAATAGCATCAAGGGAGAGGGGACATGAAAGGCATTCAAGGAACAGAAAGGTGGAAAGAAAATGGGAGTAAAGAGCTGGGAAGAAGAGAAAGTGGGCTAGAGACTTCATCCAATCCGTGTTTGCCCACACGCCCCTTCCATGCATGGAGGACAGGATGGGGACATTGCCACAGGAATAGTTGGGCAACAGCGGAAAGGCTGCCATCACACCACCACTGCCCCACACCTCTCACCTGGAGCTCTGGGGCAGCAGGATCGTGTGCTTATTTTAGGAGTGAGAGGCTGGGTTAGAGCTCAGAAGGCCTCGAGGATGAGGGAAACTGACTTCAGATTAGAGGTCAGAGAGGATCAAGCGTGCACAGTTCACAAGCCAACTTCTTCTGGCTCACGACAGCTCCTCTCAGAGTTCACAGATTCTGGATCTCACAGCCAGGTAGTCCTCTGTCCCTCCTCCACAGACCTCGGGGACTGAAATGGGACCCAGCACCTACACAGGGAGTCTGGCTCGACGATCAGCCCCCAGCTGTCAGGGAAACCACACATGGTTTCTTGAGGCCCTGGACAATCTTTGAACCCCAATAGAAGTCACAACAACACTAAACAACACTGCTCTCTGACTACCCATGTGACAATTGTCATCCCAGGCTCAACTATCTATCCCCATGGAAACTGGACATCAAAAAACGCAACCATGAACAATGCGGTGAGGATTCCCAGCATCATTTGAAAGAGGACAAAAGTTTCAGGAGCACATGTTTTCGTGGGGCAATCAACGGGACTGTGGCAGAGGCTGAGAAAAACTCACAACATCCCACATGACCACAGGGCAGGATGGAAGTAGTCAAGGATGGGGACCATCTGCTGAGGACCTGGAACAAGGCTCTCTGTTCAACCAGTTATGTCACCTTTCTGAAACCTCCACTCTATGTTGGAACAAGGAAAACAACATAACCACAGTGATAACAATAACGATAATGATAATTTGCTAAAGTAGCTAAGACTACTGAGAGCTAGCTGTATGACTTGCCATGTCTAAACCCATCATGTGCATAACATTATTTAATCTTTCCAACAATAGTATATTAGGCACAAGAATATATTTGGTACTAATGATTCCCGTAATAGTTAGATACTATAATTGTTTCATAAATAAAAGGTCTTATCTCACGCATCTGTTGTGAGAATTAATTTAGATAATACAAGTTAAAAGACAAAATGAATTGTGAAACAAACATTATTTTTTTTTTTTTTTAGAGAATACTCGAAATTATCAAATTTATTTTACTATCCATTATTTAAATCTTGGATTTTTATTTTTCAGACATTTATTCCTTATATTCTCAAGTAATTGAAAATTGCATGGTTATTCATTATAAAATATAGAACAGGATTTTACCATGTAATAGTTTTAGCCAAAAACAAACAAAAAAAGAAACCCCACAAATAACACTGGTTTAATTTTTTTTCTCTTAATAAGAACAGTAAGACTCATTATTTTGTCAGGAGAAAAGTCTGACACCTAGACAATTTTTATATCACATATTAATACAAGAAAGACTGAAATTTAAGGACAATCCAGTCCAAAGATGCCATGCATTATTGGTCTTTCTCTAATGCTAGCAAGAAAATTCAGAAGATAAGAATAGCATAAATTGACTAAGCATCCTTTACCTGCTATGCATTGTCAAATAAACAAACATTATTTTAATAAAAATAAATCACATGTATATGGCCTCCTATACTTGATCACATATTTATTTCTATCTATCTACCTAACTACCTGTCACATCTGCCCTGGCTTTTCTCCACCCTGTTGTGTCTACTCTGTTCCCCAAATACATTTTCAACAATATCACACCTGAGAATGTGACTATTAGTTGTTTTGTACACATCTTTCCTACGGTTGTGAGTTCTGTCCATTTATTGAACAGCTATAATTTGTATATAGCAGGAACACCTTAAATGTTCTATAAATGTTTGAAAATATCTTATTGAGGTTTATCTTAGATTAAATATCTAATAATTAATATGTCAGGCTCTAGCGTAAGAACTTTTCATATATTGGCCATTAGAATTTTTTCCTATAATGCTCTAAGTTGTCATATGAGCATGTATCGGAAACTGATCTCCACTTCTAGTTTCTGATTTAGTAAACTTGTGGTGAGAACCTACAAATTCGCCTTGCTAACAGTCCCTGATGGTGCTGATGCTGCTGTTCCAGGGACCATGCTTTGAGAATCACCAATAAAGATGGCAAGGATATGGGTACAAATATGGAAAGCAGTATGGGGTTTACTTAGAAAACTTGAAATGGAACCACAATTTGACTCAGCTATCCCACTCCTTGGTCTCTACCCAAAGGACTTAAAATCAGCATACTACAGGGACACAGCCACATCAATGTTTATACCAGCTCAATTCACCATAGCTAAACTGTGGAACCAACCTAGATGTGCTTCAAAAGATGAACGTGTAAAGAAACTGTGGTATATATACACAAGGGAATATTATTCAGCATTAAAAGAGAATAAAATTATGGCATCTGCAGATAAATGGATGGAGCTGGAGAATATCATGCTAAGCGAAGTAAGCCAATCCCCCCAAATCAAAGGCCAAATGTTCTCTCTGATAAGTGGATGCTGATACATAATGGGTGTGGCCATGGGAAATGGAGGAACTCTGACTGGGCAAAGGGGAGGGAAGATTGGGGAGGTAGCATGGGGGCAGGAAAGATGCACACATTAGGTATATGTATGGCTGCACAAATGATGTGACGCTACATCATGTACAACTAGAGAAATGAAAAGCAGTGCTGCAATTGTGTACAATGAATTACAATGCATTCTGCTGTCATGTATACCAATTAAAATAAATACATTAATTTTAAAAAAATAAATAAAATTATCATTCGCATTGAGGGTAAGAAAATTGAATTTCTAAGAGTTGACACACTAGCTATATTGCTTTGCCAAGACTGCTGTAACCATGTGCCACAAACCAAGAGGCTTAAGCAATAGGAATTTATTTTCTCAGCTGGGTGTGGTGGCATATACCTGTAATCCCAGAGACTTGGAAGGCTGAGGCAGGAGGATTGCTAGTTCAAAGCCAGCCTCAGCAATGGTGAGGCACTAAGCAACTCAGTGAGACCCTGTCTCTAAATAAAATACAAAATAGGGCTGGGGATGTGGCTCAGTGGTGAAGTGCACCTGAGTTCAATCCCCAGTACCAAAAAAAAGAATGAAAGAAATTTATTTTCTCATGGTCTTGGGGACTTAAAGTATAAGATCAAGAAAACACTTCTCTGAGTGTCCTGCAAAGCACAGGAGATATTCCTGAGCTCCAGCATTCTAAGAGGCCTAGTGAGTGACAAGGGACTCCAAGTGTAGATCCAGGTCCCTGGCCTATAGAGCTATTCAGACTCTCTCTCCTTGCAGAGGATATAGAGTATTTGGAGCCTAAAATATTCCATGCTCTCAACAACTTCCTTGAGCTTTTCTTCACTGAATCAGAAGGACACTTGCCTGTTGCAGCTGGTTCTGAGGCAGCATCCAATGCCATGTCTTTTTTTCTGGGACTGCTGTGCAGATGACCCAGGGCTGGAGGTGGGATGGTGGTGGGAGGGGGAGAAGAGCCTTTTTGGGGAAGGAGCTGGCCATTTTCAAACAGCATGGTTGCATTTTTTCTCTGACTCTTGAAGGCTGAGATTTGTGGATACCATAAAAGGTTACAGCCCCTCTTTAGAAGCCACAAATAACCCTGCTTGGGCTATGACAGCTCTGCAGCCCATGGCGTGCCATTACCCATTTCTGCCTGGGATTCCAGCAGTGCATCGGAGCAGCTGGCCCCAGAGCATGTTCTTCACAGAGCGTGTCGCAGGGGCTCTGGGTCGCTGGGGAGCTGTTCCCTCCTATGACTCAATGCCCAGAGACAGAGCTCCATCTAATGAAATTACATACTTTCTGGAGTGATTAATAAACATGGTCTCTTTCTCCATATGGGATGAATATTCTTAAATGAAAGGAATGTGAGTACATGGGGGTGCACTCGTGTCTAGCTTCACTTCTGCCTCGCAATGGCTAAAACTCTAGGCCCTTGGCTCAGAGATCTGAGGAAAGACAGTCCTTAAAAACAGAGATTAAAAAAATAGAGATAAACCATGCACGTGCGCACACACACACACACACCCACACACATACACAAGCACATGTAAAACCTACTGAAATCTAAATAAGTTCTCCAGTGAAGTTCATAAATTAAATCATGTTGATTTCCCATTTGGACACTGTCCTAGGAGTCCACCCTATACCATAGGGGGAAGTTGAGTGGAGGGTGTATAGGAACATAACACTATTTTTTTTGCATTTATTGCAAATCTTAAACTACTTTATAAAATCGTCAATGTACATAAAGATATAATGTTACTATTTCAACTTCAACAATGACAAGAGCATGGTAGAATTTCAAGTGCTCTACTCACTAGGCATCATAAGCATTTGTAGAAGTGAAGTTGTAAAAGACTCATTAAGACTTAATGGTTTCCAAACCATATGATAATATTTTAGAAATTTCTGGTGTGACCTTTTGTTGGATGGGGGTCTCTAGCTGAATAATATCCTTGTCCGAGCCACAATTTGAGAGATGGCTTGCAGAATGTCCACTGATTCATGTAATTGGGAGTCATTAGGTTGTTTATGCTCAGCCTTCCCTGCACCCAGAGTGCAGCTGAGTGCTGACCTCCCGCACACTCAGGCCCACCCCTGGATGTCAGCTCTTTTCACATGGCCCCAGGTGCAGGGCCTTGACCTCTCCTTGCAATTCCACTGCCAACTCTGGGTCACTCTGGAACAATGCAGGGGGCCACGCACCTCCCACACTGCTGTCACATTGTCCATTAGGTAGGTGACTCTGTGGGGTTGCTGGAACCCGTGCTCACACTGCTCTCAGGACTTGATACTGCAGAGCATCATCAGATACATTTAGGATCGCTAAATAGAAAACATCTCTTTACCAGAAGAACATTATGTAATGTGCAGGAGTACCTTCCAGCTTCCGCTGAACTAATAATTACTTTTAAAGCTTTACAACCCTGCTGGGCACAGTGGCACACACATATAATCCCAGTGGCTCATGGGGCTGAGACCTGAGAATCCTAGGTTCAAAGCCAGAATCAGCAACTTAGTGAGGCCCTGTATCAAAATAAAAATTTAAAAAATGGCTGGGGATGTGGCTAGTGGCTAAGTGCCCCGGGATTCAATCCATGATAACAACAACAACAAAAAAAGTTTTTCAACCCTATGATATTGTCTGAGGTACTCTTTTATTCAATGATCTTTATAATTAATTAAGTCGCTCTACATCAAAAGATTTATATAACTAAGATCATCATGATCCTCTATATAATAATTAACCTGAATTAATGAGTGTACATTAGAAATTATATTATAAATTAACCATATAGTTTCTTGCAGTTACTATTGTACTATTTATCAACTGAAATGGAAACATTTCATTATTTTACTAATTCATTTACCTCAGTAAATATCAACTGAATGTCAACCCTGCTTGACCCAGAATGTGGTTCTGCCAAGATTAGTGAGCTCTCAGTCACAGCAAGCATTCACAAAGAAGGTATCTAGACACTTTCAAAGTGTTGTTACAAAGAGAATTTGAAGAAATGAGTCTGCCTGCATAAGTATTCAATAAGTCTACAAAAATCTATAAATCAATAAATAAGTGAATGCTAAAGATCAGTATTTTAAACTTCTTCTGACCTTGCAATACAAGGATTCTCATTACTCTCTTCAAGGTGTCAGCAATTTATCTATAAACATAATAGATAAGACTTTGATAAACTGGCCACCACTTCATGAGAAAGCACATCTGGTTGCTGGTAAGTACCACATTTCCCTGGGTGTACCACAAAGAACCATCATACCATTAGACCTTCTATCGGAGAAAGAAGGATACTGCCATTTATCTGCCACTCCCTTCTATTTCTTAGTTCTCTTTGGTCAAAGTTTTCCAATGGGGCACTAAGATTCCTCAGTACTATGTCACCTAACCCCTTGGACATGGAGTAAATGACCTGCTGGAATTATGATAGAGACTGCACCTGAGCTTAGAAGGAGAAGCCATAACCTCTATAGTGTTGGTTATATTGGCCCCAGAATGTCACTGTGGAAGACTCAGTGACGGCCATGTCAGAGCTTTGCTGTCATCCCTAGGGAGAATGCGGCTGATGACAAGAAGAAGACAATGTTAGTGACAGCTGGAACTTCCCATGGATCAATCAGTTCAGAGCGCTACCAACAGGTATCACCACTAAATGCAAGAAAGTACATAGGTTAGGCCTCATCTAGCTAGGGATCCCAGTTTGTGTTCATATAAGTGCCTCTAGAGGCAGTTGCTAGAAAAGAGTCCTAGGCTTATGTGGAACAATGCCAGTCTTAGGTAATTAGTCTCTCCAGGACCGGTTTTGAGTATGTTTTCATGTCCTGACGACTTCCAATCTGTGCATTACAAGTGACCATCCTTATTTTATATTCTTTTCACTTATCTGTAAAGCTTCTCATAAACCATGTTTTATGAAAATACATTGAAATTGTAGAAGATAGGGCCAAATGACCTTAAAACATTTAAGAGGAAAATGTTTAGGTTCACTTGTTTCAGTGTTCAGAGGCCATGGTATCATGTGGACAGGTTTTCATTGAGTTCCCTTGGCACAGATGTCTTTGATTTCCACACAAACATTCAAGCAAAACTGAAGACTCAGAATACAAAGGCACAAATCTAGATACCATTATGGTTAATTGGACACTTCTGAACATTAGATGATTAACACCTGGCACGGGGTGCGAAGGACATAAGAGGGGTGACAACTGTGTGGTTTATAATGTCTATCAGCCACCTTGTCATTTCCACACCAAGACTATGCTCACATATGTCTGGACCTCCCTTAATTTCTCTTTCTTATAAAATGTTGAGATGGAAACAGAAAGATCAATGTGAAATGCTGACGGAATCTTAGAGAAAGAGTTGTTCAGTTATAGACCTGCATGTGAATATGAGTGACTCATTGGAAATGAATATCATTGTAAACTGTGCTCTTTCTGAACACTTGAACCTGGAGTCCATGATCTGACCACCCTTTTTAAGAAGCCTACTAGTTACCTGTCTCCCAGTGTTGAAATATGAGGTTACTCTTCCAGGATACTCATCTCTGTGAGGGCCAAAGTCTAATGCTTGAGATCTGAATAACTACCATCCATTGAGCTTCTGTCTGGTCTCCTAGATGTCATTTAGACACCCTGCTGATGCCTACCTCTGAGGAAGGAAGTCACAGGAGCTTCCAATGTCACCAGCACAAGCCTCCTGGGAAGGTCAAGACATAAGTATGCTCTTCAATTTCTGAAAGCACTAATGAGATTAGGCAAAGCTTTTTAGAGAGAAGAAAGAATAGCGAGATTCTAAAAAGTAATGATTGATAACCAAGGTTGAAAGCAATGATTTTCCTAAGAAAGAAGAGAAAACATATTTTGAGTGGAACATAGAAGTCTCTGCCAAGGAGACTTAGGCCTGTTTCATACCAACCCATGCTCTTGCTGTGTTTTAGAGTTCACTGGTATCTCTACTTAGTAAACTGCTAAATAATCTTCACACTGTAAATCACTGCTTCTTGTACATATTAGCTTTGCATCTTCTTCTAGCATTGCAAGTATCTGAGCACATTTCTTTCTTTCCCACTTAAATTCCAGCAAGGTCACTGGGCTTATTATATTCATATTTTTAATCCTTACAACATAATACAGAGCCTAACCCTTGATTTGGGTAGGTGTTCAAACACTGATCAATGATTGTAGATCTAAAATGCATTTGTTCCTCTTTGCCGAGCACACGCCTTAACCCCTCAGGGACAACTTACAGGGAAGAAATGTTTTCCATCTTTGCTGCTCTCAAATCCATCTGTTCTACCCTCATTTGGGGTACACTTCTACTTTAATAAAATGATTGCAACAGAAATTCATGTATGATGACTTGGTAGCTACCAATTGGGATGGGAACTTTGCCAAGCTTTGTCCACCCATCTACTGTCAGAGTTCCAATCCCACCTCATACAAAACTCTACTCTCACAGCTCATTCTTGAGAGACATTATCTCATCCAGCCCTAAAAGGTGTAGCATTTTAGTGTTGTTACACTTAGGAGAAAAGACAGAGAAGACAGAAAGGCCCACAGCTAACTAACTAATGCCATTACAGTAGATTACAAGGTAAGTGTGTTTATGTAGCTTTTTATAACACAAAACTCACACATAACACTATCTGAAGATTGCAAAAGGAAAACATTAATGGCAGGAAATGCTGGAGTAAAAATATTCTCTATGCTTTGGCCCACATTATGGAAAGATATTTTTTTTTTTAAATCAGGACAATATTACGCTGGGTGTTTGCTGTTGTCTGCAAAGTAGTGGGAGTTTGTTTAGAAGTTAACCCTTACCGTGCTCACAAAAGGAAAGTGGCAGAAATGAACTGCTGTCTACTGTAAAAGAGAATAAGCTAAGGCATGAAGAGGTCAGTGCCTCTTATGGTTTGGATCTGAAATGTCTTTCAATGGCTCATATAGTTAAAGTCCTGGTCCCCAATGCAGCAATTTCCAGAGGTAGAGTTTGGGGAATATGATTGGATCATGAGGATTCTGATAGCATTAATGGATTAATCCATTTGCTGGATTAATAATTTGAGTGGCTTATTGGAGAAAGCAGATCACTGGGCACATTCCCTAGAAGCATTTATCTTGTCCTCAGTGCCCAGCCCCTCTTTCTCTCTTCTGTCTGCCATGAGGTGAACAGCTTTGCTCCACCATGTGTTCCCCACCATGATGCTCTGCCTCACCTCATGCCCGAAGCAATGGAGCCATCTGACCATGGACTGAAACCTCTGAAACCACGGACCAAAATAAATCTTTCCTCCAATATGTTGTTTTTGTCAGGTATTTTGGTCACAACAATGACTAAAATAGGCCACAGTGACTAAGGGTTGCCAAAGGGCAGAAATGCAGACTTCAGAATCATTATTTCCATGTGGTCCTCCACTGTCACAGTGGTGAAGAGGCAACTCTCCTGAGTAAAGGACCTTCACACAAGGGTTCCCGTGTGGAGAGCCACCAGACACAATGAAGAAGTCAGGAGCTGGGATTGTGGGCTCTGGAGAGGAGGAATCCTTAATGACTGAGTCACAAAGGAAAGAAGAAAATTTTGATTTTAATGAACTTAAGGGATAAGACTAAAGTAATCGAGAAAAGAAACTTATAGAAGACAGATTCCAGCTCATTAACAGGAATAACTGAAATTGTGAGCATCCTCAAAGGAGTCCAGATCACCTCAGTGGGGAAGGAATGAGGGAGTTCCCTGTGGTGAGAGGCACTCAGCTAGAAAGTAGATGTCTATTTAGAAAGAATCATTGATCAGGGAGCATTGGCAAAACCTGCTAATTTTGACCCAATCTGCCATTATTTTTTGCCAGGCTTTTCAATATTTTCCTAGAAACTCCTCTTGCTTTTGTCCTTGCTTTTCTGCAATAAGTTTTTCATAGGGGTATGAACAATCCTTATAAAAGTGTATCAAATAACACTGTCACCTTGCTCAAAATCCTTCTGTGAATTCTCAACATACTCAATGTGAAATGAAATGTCCATATAATGTTCTAAAGAATATGAAGACCATGTCCTTCTTTTGCATCTCTGGACACATCTCTTGTCACCCTCTCCTGATCTCATTCCATTCCAGCTACACTGGTCACATGGTACTAACTCCAAGGGATGACATATGCTCCCATCTCAGACCTCTGCACTTGCTCTTCCCTTGGCCTGGAATGTCTTTGTCCCCATATTCTGTCTCTGCTTGGCTGAGTCTGTCACCAGTTCCTATCTCTCCCCAATAATTGCCTTTCCAGGGAAACTTCACAAAATCCCTTCATTCTTGCATTTCCTACCATTCACCCCTGATTTTTTGCATTTCATAATACTCATTACCATCCAGCATACTATTTATTTATTTTTTACTTGCTAACCTATCATTTCCCCTCTGCCAACAGAATGCTAATTTCATGAAAGCAAGGGGTTCTATGCTCTCTTCATAAAGCGTATCCACAGTACCTAGAACAATGGCAATGCTTGGCATAAGGTAGGTTCTCAGGAAATAGCCTTGAATAAATGATTGATAATTCTCAAAGACAAGGCTACAGACACTGGGAAATGAGACTGTAGGCTTTGGAGAAAAAAGGCAGGTTTTAAATGGGGCCATGATATCATAATTATTAGGGCTAACAAGTCTTCTCCAATGGAATCATGAAGAAAGAATTAAAAGTCTAAGCCATGTAGAGAAAGGAGGACCACAGAGAAGATTATAATAGTTAAAGAAAGCAAGAGAGGTGGGCACTGAAGAGATGTTATAGGATATAAAACTGGCCAGAGAAGTTTCATGTGAGATGTTTAGTGTTTCCTGCACAAAACTCCTCAGTTGCCTGAGAGCTGTGTCTCAGCCGAGCTCCGAACCTCATTACTGCTTGGCCACATGGTCAGTGCTTTCCTTTCCAACATGGAGAGAGGAGGCATAGGAATGTTTTCCTTGGCTGTCAGAGTCCCGAATCAGGATCAATAGGATCAAATCCAGCCAGAGGTCTGCTCCAGAACAGACCGGACATTTGGTGTGTGAATAGACAGCCCAGATACCAAGCCCCAGTTTCCATTACAAAAATAATATGAAGCTTGGGGGAAATGAGATTGGAAAACCAAAGTAAGTAGGAGACTCAAGACATCCTTCTATTTGTTTTTCTTTTGTTTCTAGGCTCAGAGCCAGGAGGGCCGTCTTACCAGTGGTTGCCTGGTTACAGCCTAAGAGGTTCGCCAGGGTAACATCTGGAATAAAGGTGGGTGGGCAAGGAGCCAGGGCCTACTCAACTTGAGCAGGATTGGAGAAAGAAAGGAAAATAGATATTTTTTTCCCCAATTACTGCCCAACCTTGAGGACAAAGGAAGGAAATATTTGAGATAAACAGAAAATATGTTAAAAGGTTTTCTTTTAAAAGGTTATTACATCTCATTAACATAGTAGAGGAACAGGAGGCCTAAGAGGAACTCTGGAAGTTGTGCCATTTTAATAAGTCATCTCTTGGACTGGCCATTGTTATTGATGACTCTGAGCAATTCTGGATTTTTTTCATTTAATATTATTCTTGAGGGCAGATTGTTTCATAGTAGAAAGAATTACATTGAAACAGCTAATAATGATGATGATGATAATGGTGACAATAAGAATAAAAAACATTTAGGTTCTTGCCATGTTTCTCTACATGAATTATCTCCTGTAAAAATGCTTGCAGCACTTTGGAATAAAATGAATCCTTTTTAATGACTGGGAATTTCCCATTTAACAGCTCATATTCACCAGACAGATTCAACCAGCTCATATTCTTCTTCTGCACCCTCTTCTCCTTTCTCACAAATTGCCTACATCTCCAGTGGCCAAACCCAATCATATGTTGCATTCTTCCCACGGATTAGGAGATAGTTGAACATCATGGCTAAGTGCTTACATATAGAGTTCTTGAGTGCAAATCACAGCTTGATATATTTTTGCGTCTGTTACCTTCAACAAATAACTTATACTGAGCTTCATGTTTCTTATATATATGAAAGGGTTAATGTGTGTTTTTCAAGAAGTTGTTGGAAGAATTTAATAAGACAACATGCAAAACATTTAGCACATTGTGATTATAAATATTTAATAAGCTTTAACGATTAATATAATTATGATTATAAATTATATTCTTGATTCTCTGATTGAGGATAAATTCCATGAACATTTTCCCCAAGAACCAGGGGTGATGAGTGAAATACAACCATTGGCTTTGAGGTAGAACCACACTCTGGTGGATCCCATCCCATTCTCCATGACCTAAACTCCACTTTTCCAAACAGAGAGGTACAGACTTGCCCACTGAGTCACCCATTCCTTCTCTCACAGCTGAACCTAGGAAAACTCATGGAAACAAATGAGTTCAGTTCCAGGACCTGGAGCACTTATTGTAGACTTTTTGTTACTGTGAGAGAATTCTGAAGAAATTGAAAGCATGATTCTTTTTTCTCTGAAGCTTACCTGGGAAGTCTTGAAATTTAAATTAAAGCAAGAATAACTCCTATATGATGGCATGCCCTCAAAATGCTCTTCTTGTGTATTTAAACTGGGAGTAGATCTGAACACCAGTTATAACTGATGTGGTTTATTCTGACCAATTTCTTCATCTCTAGATTCCAAATTAATAGAAAAAGTTAAGAACATGGTTTTAGAACTATGTTGACCATAATTTCTAACCAAATGGTTTTGCTTCTTTGTTCCATAGTTTCCTCATCTGTAAAATGCTCCTAATAATAACAATTGTACCTGTTTCTCAGGACTGCTACGAAGGTAACAGAAAAAATGAAGGCAAGTATCTCACACAGTGATAAGTATATCATCTTAAATATGTGGGCATTGTGATTTGTAGTAGCTATTAATGATCATAATTTTCCTTTAATTATAATTTAGGACCACCTTAATGTTAGTGGTAATAGGACATCTCAAAGTAGATGTTTTCCCCTCCCCTACATACATGCAAACAGAAGAAGATGGAGAAGGAGGAGAAAGAAGAGGAGAAGGAGGAAAAAAAAAGAAAAAAATCAGGTTACATATTTTTCTTCAAGCAGAAATGTTGACACAGAAGTAAATTATAAAGACTGAAGAGCCATACCAGAGTGTAAACTCAAAAAGCACAGCCCATAACTGTTCTGTTTATCCTGTCCCTACAACACATAGCACAGGTGTTGGCACCCAGTAGGAGCTGAATAAATATTTAGTGAATAGGTCAAAAAAATGCTGGCTTCTAATAAGAAATAATCAGCAAATGAAATCAAGATGGCCCTGGTTATTGATGTGGAGTCAAGGACAAATCTTGCTGCAAAATGTTCTACTCAATACGCTTTTCAAACTGAGACACTATCGGGTCTTTAGCTCAGGAGCCTTATCTTCTGTCAGCCACATAGGTATACAGGATGCTTATGGAGACTAATATTGGTATCCATGGAGTGCCAAGCCCTCCTACACTGGGCTCTATAGGGTCAACAATAGATAAGCAGGGCCCAGCTGGAGAGGTGAGCACAGAAGTGGAGAAATAAACCCAGTGAATCAAATACTGCCAAAGGCACTATACACATGTGGGATGGTGGAAAGGAATGGCTTAGGTAGGAAGATAATCCAAGAGAAGACACTGCTACATTGAGCCTTGTATGTTATTGCCATGCATCCAATAAGGGCAAGCACATTCCAGGCCAAGAGACCAGCTTGCACAAAGGCAAAAGGTGTGACTGGGAGCTTGGCGTAGGTGAAGGATGAGTGGCATGGTGATGGGAGATAAGGCTGGGATCATTACTAAAGGGTGTCCTATCCTACAGATTGGGTTTGTTCTCTAAGTAACAGAACCAAGGAGAGAAGGCGAATTTCAAAAGCAGGGGTGACATTATCAAGAATGAATGATAAGTTGGCTGAAGATGGTAAGAAAGGATTAAGAGGTATTTTATCACACAGAGGAGCTTGAGAAAGAAGTGAGTAAGTGCAGTTTGGGGGTATGCTAGTTAATCTGTCTCTCTGCAATAGCCAAATAAGCAATGGAGGCGATGGTTGGGAGCTCAGGGGAACAGTGCTGAATAAAGAGTGTTTTGACATTCATCCTGTTGAAGATGGAGATGATGGGCTTGCTCAGAGCTGGAGAGCCGGGACTATGGGAAGAGTGATGATTCTTTCTCTTTCCTATGTCTTAAATGTCTCTGAGAATCTGGTGTAATACTACAGATGCTGTGAAGAAAAGGTCAAAAAGCCCCACCTATAGGATCTGCATTCAATTTCAGAATATTCCAAGAATATTCCAAGACTGAAGAGAATTGTGGAGCCCTGGTTAAGCAACCCTGGATGATAAGCCAGCCTGCAACCCTGCATACTAGAAGCTCAGAGGAGGAAGAAGTGGGAGAAAATCCAACTGAAAGCTTTCCCAACAATTTCCAATTCCCACCCTCCAGTATACATGCCTCTGAGGAAGCCAAGTGACATTTTCTTCTGAGTTTAAACATTCAGAGTTAGCAAGGCAGACTTCAGTCAAGTCTTTTAAAGTATTTGACAAGTCTCCCTTCCCCAATTCCCCACCCATGCTTCCTTTCCATGTTCTGCAACATCCTGAATGAGCCTCTGAAAGATCTTTGCACGTACACAATGGCGGCACTACTGAAGTCACTACTCAGACTATGGAGAAGTATCTGTCCTTGTGGTAAAAGATATTTAGGGTTTTCTGCAGAGCTTCATGGAATGGCAAGAATTACTTGAGAAGCAAAACAACACATGAGAGAAAACAGCTTCTGGGCTTTCAAGTGTTCTCATTCTTCCTACAGCCAGTGCTCAAAACATCAGCGAGAGGGTTTGCAGTGATTGGGGAACTCTTGGCAATAAATAACACAGGCATGGATCAGCAAAGCTGGATCTTTTTGGAATGTCTCTGAAACGTTCTTGATATTTTTTTTTTTCTCTATGGCTAAAGTCTCTGACTAAAGTCAGTCTCTCAAGACCACCTCGTCCTGTTCTGACAACGCAGCAGGCCCACTGGTCTTCCTCCCTCCAATATGGCCACCTGCCTTCACCATTGTCCCCTCTTGCCCTCCTTCCATACCCACTCTTATTATCCATTGCCTTTAAATTATCTTTCTACAATGGAAATTTTGATCCAAACTTTTCTTTCAAGAAGAGTCTGCCTAGATTCAAGGCCCGTCTGATTTGAGCTTATCTGATCTCTCCAGCCTCATGTCCCTTCCCCCTGTCTATTTTCCTGTACCCAAAGTTTCAACCATTTCTCACTGCCTGAGTCCCCAAGACATAACTCCCTCTCTACCCCTTAGTATGCACTACTACCTCGGTTTAGGACATGGGACAAACTCCATTTCCCCTTCACAACCCACCCCAACCATTTTATCCTCTGAGGGTTCCCCTTGACCCCATGTCACTCTCAGTGAAGATGAGTTTCCTTTTTATGAGATCCTGTGGTGCATATGAAAGAAAAAATGTGAAAGTTGTTATGGGGGTGGTTTGTAGGTTTTTCTCCACACGTTGGACCATGAGCTCCGTGAGAACAGCTATGTATTATCCAAAACATGCTCACTCCATAAATAGACCCAGGGTCTCCCCAACTTGGATTTTTTTGATAAAGTATCCCACATTAGGAAGTCATTCATTTTTGCCTCTATTTGCAATGAGTTTGCTAATGTATTGACCCCCAAAGGACCACAGGCCTATTTAACCCATTTTTAAAAATACCTTTCCAAGATAAAAGAAAGCAAAATGTGAATATGCAAGTAATTTCCTCTAAAGTGTATGATATTTATTTTTCAACTAAAATTGAGAAAACATTTAGCAATGGGCTTGTGTCACTATATGCTAATGAAGTATAATTTTCATACTTGTCATGAATTTGAGCTGTTTTTTACCCCATATGAATCCAAATCATTTAAACTTAACTCCCTCTCCTTCCCTGCCTTCCTTTTTCCCCCTTCCCTTCCCTTCCTTCCCCCTTCCACCTGCCTACTCACATAATGACTGTTTTCTTCCCCCCCGGGGCTTGTGCTGGGCTCTACAGACCAGTGCCTCTAAACCTTAATGTGCGTGTAAAGCCTGGGTGATCTTGTTAAACTGCAGAATCTCCTTCAGCAGAGAGGTTCTACAGTTCCAGTAAACTCCCAGGTGATGTAGACCACACTCCTAGTAGTGAGAATATAAAGGATAGTAGCCAGGAACAGTGGCACATGCCTATAATCCCAGTGACTCCGGAGGCTGAGGCAGGAGGATCACAAGTTCAAAGCCAGCCTCAGCAACTTAGTGAGGCCCCACGCAACTTAGTGAGATTCTGTCTTTGAATTTTAAAAAATTATATATTTAAAGAAAGGGGGGCTGGGATGTGGCTCAGTGGTTAAGTGCCCCTGGGTTCAATGTGCCCTTGTACCCCCCCCCCAATAAAAAGAATATAAAGGATAGAGGATGAACCAGAGACTGCCCTTCCTCCCGTCCTCCCGATGGCAAAATGACAGTCTGGGGTGGGTCCTACTTTGCCTCCCTGACAGAAAGTTCTCCTTCATTTTTTGTCCAACAGGCTTGTCTCATCATGAACAAAGGGCCTATTCTTAATTGAAGAGCAGAAATACATATCAGGACGGGTGTGAGACTGTCAAGGGGAGGGAGAGGCATTCTTTTTCAGCCTTTGGAAATGAAGGCTTGGGTGGTGAGCCCAGGCAGGAGCCGTCCTCACAGCACTCCTGTTACTTTACCCACAAACAGAACCAATTGTTAACATGCAGCCATTTAATTTGTCAATTTTTAAGATCTCCAAAAAGTAGTTAAGGGAACCTCTTTTGCATGGTTTTTGCAATAAATTAAGAGGAGGACAAACTGAGAAATCAAATGGCTTCTCAAAAATGCACCCAGAGGCCAAGTGGCTTCTTCCTACAGTCCCTAAGCAGGTTTCCACGAGGAGCTGGAGACTTCACAGTGGGGAGACAGCTAGGAAGGAAACGGATGAAGTTTAATAGCTCCCTCTGGGAGCACTACAGAAAAGACCCAGATTTTGAGGGGAGCTCTGCATGTTTCCCCCAAATCTATTGCAACATTATAACAGCATAAAGTTAGGAAACAGAGAGTCCCAGGAAATAGACAAACCTTTCTTTCAGCCACCCAACCTCCCCTCTGTGTTCTAGAAGCATATGTTTGTATGAAAGAACAGAGATCCTTGTGTTGCTGCTTAATGCGTGGTAGGTCGATGCTCTATCTGATGCATTGCTCAACAGGGTTTTCTTGCTGTTCCCTGGTTGTATCACCCAGATCATTAGCCATTTGCTCCTCTCAGACTCATGTCATCATGCATTCTTTCGTACATGTGTTTGTTTTGGCATTTCATCACTAAGCAAATATTTTTATTGATTGCCTACTGTGAACCAGACTCTGTATATACATTTTCACAGAAGGCAGTGGAAATAAAATGTAAAATAAGACAGATCTTAGGATGGAACTGCTCTCACTCTCAGCTGAGGCTGACTAGGTTACAGCAACCCTTGACTACTGTCAGCTAAAAACTCCTCCAGCCTCAGCACTGTCCCAAGCAGGTACTTTCATGTTGGACACAAGGTATCATGATGTCATATTTCAAGCTCCCTGGTTAATTTCAGGGACACTGTTTCTAT
The DNA here is from genome assembly GCF_964194105.1 of Spermophilus citellus. Classification (NCBI taxonomy): domain Eukaryota; kingdom Metazoa; phylum Chordata; class Mammalia; order Rodentia; family Sciuridae; genus Spermophilus; species Spermophilus citellus. Next base: position 19,346,887 of record NC_138185.1, read on the forward strand.
TCCTTCTTTTTAAGCTACCAACCTAAAGACTCTTTTTAAAAAGAGAGACTGGTGACCTAACCTAATTCCTGAGTTCCTTTAGCGAAATGCTAAAATGCTTGCTCCTGGGGAGCCTAACGGTGCTATCTAAGGAATCCCCCGGTACCTCTTGAGCAACCCATTCTCAAACGGTGCCTCAGAGCAAGTAAAATCACTGCCGCAAAATTTGATAATCATTCCTTATTCACCTTTACAGAACGCGACTATCTGCCTACAGCCCTCCCTGTCATTTTCTATTCCTCAAAACCGCACATATAAATGTAGCCTATTTTCCCCACTGCTTATACTCATCATTCAAAAACTTGAGCTTGTCAAAGAGTTCCCCATGCAGCTATGGAGGACTTTATACCACCTTATTCTTTTCTTATAGATCACATAATTGTGCATTTCCCTTGAAAATGATTACAAGAGAGTGCTTCTTTCCCATGTATGCATACGTACACACAGGAGAATGCCTACCCCCCCAAAAAAAAATATTCATAGTGGTTACTTCTGGGAAGCAGGATTCATAGAATAGGAGGGATGAAAGGACATTCTTACTTTTTATTTTATGCTTTGTGTATACTTGTCTCCATCTCAGACATCTGCTCTTTATACAAAAACTAACAAATTTCTATATAAAATGCCAACAGGAAAAGGATCTGGAGAGAGGAAGGTGGTGAGGGCATAGGGTGGGAACTAGAAAAAAAAAATCCACCAAATTATTCTATGTCCATATAGAAATATAGCACAATGAATACCATTTATATATGTAATCTTAATGTTATATCCACGTTATGTCCATAACTCAATGAGTCAACAAACACGTATATTATATATAATCATAACTCACTAATTAAAATAATAATAATAATAATAATGATAATAATAATAGAAGGAAGAGTAGTAGATAGAGAAACACATCAGGAATGGGAGATGGATGAAATTGTGTGATGGCACAATCAATCCCACTATTCTGTATAATTATAATGCATCAATAAAAATCAATAAAATAAAATTTAAAAAATACATATTCTATCAAGTATAATAGATGTGAACCAGTCATGATCAAACCTGGTAACAGTTGTCACAACCACATGCAAAGGAGGTGGCAGAACCACAGAAAAGACCCAGTACCCGGAAGCCTTGCCAAGGGCCCCTCACTCCGCTGTGGGCCTCCATCCTCCCTGCCGGCCTCCTCCCCTCTCCTGGACCATCTCTGCTTGACTCTCCGTGTGTCTTCCCACCTTTTCATCTGGGACACCACTGTTTCCTGGGTGTCAGTTTCCCTGGCCCCCTGGTTTGTTCTAATCTGAGCTTCTCTCTCTCTTTCTAGCAGAACACATGACAACTAACTCAGGGCGACTGACCAATAGCTTGACCTTGGCCTTCCTTTCATGTAAGATTCCCAGAGAAAGCTTTGGAATGAATTGTCTCTGAAGTTTTATAAGTTCTCACAGAAGTGTGGTGAGCCGTTTCTGCGGACTGTGGTCGCCATTACAAGATGGCGCTGGCTCCGCTGTGGTCTGTAACAAACAACTCCTTATTTGGGAGAGTTGGCGCATGGTTTTTTAACACCCTATGAGAAAGCTCCACGTGGCAGCTTCGCATTGGGGCTTGAGATGCTTTATTAAGGCTGGGAGAGGCATCCGAGAGGAAGAAGAAGAAATATCAAGGACCTGAATAAACGGCTGAAAGAAGATTCCTGTTGTTGCGTCTTCCTTGCGGGCAAGGGGGTCGCGACAAGTGGTGCCGAGACCCGGGAACCAGAACTTTCAGACGTCAGGGGTGGTGCACCGGATAGTCCCAGGTAAGTGGGACCCGCGACCAAAGCGGGGTCAGCTCCTCTACAAAGAAAGAGAGAGCCTCATATTTTATTGCAGCTGCAATGTGTACTTTCACTTTTGTTTTCTGTGTTTCTTTTGTCGTCTGTGTCTTTTGTTTTCTGTGTTTCTTTTGTTGTTGTGTCATGGGTGCCGCATCTTCAAGTCCGCTTCTCTTGGCCCTAGATGGCCTGTTATGTTCCAAGGGCCTGGAAGTGAAGCATCGTACTTTACAGAGATTTTTATTTGGTCTGGGTTTTTCCTAGGGGCCGCTGGGGCTCAAATACCCATAACATGGCTCACTGAGGAGCCTGTTTGGGTGCCTCAGTGGCCTCTTCCCTCGGTTAAATTGGCAGCAGCCCATGCTCTAGTTAAAGAACAACTTGACTTGGGTCACATCCAGCCTTCTACTTCTCCATGGAATACTCCCATATTTGTCATTAAGAACATACTCCTAAAGACATGTGTCCCCTCAGCCCTCTGTGATTGGCTATGTTAAGTGGAAAGATGTTCTTACGGGCCAATGGAACGGCCCCGACCCCGTGCTGACATGGGCACGAGGATCTGTATGTGTTTTTCCCCAGGATCGCACGGAACCATTGTGGGTCCCTGAACGCCTGACAAGAAGAGTCTTGACGCCAGCTACTCAGCAACAAGAAATACCACAGCAACCCCGTGATGAGGATCTTCATTCTGCTGAGTGCTCTGGCTCTGGTGCTGGTGCCGATGACATGGACGACACCAATGCAGTGGTGGGCAGCGGCACGGGCTTGGCCAATGCCGATGCCGGTTCATGATTTAATGATTCCAGGAATGCCTCCCGTATCATTGGCGAATATTTGGCCGGAAATTGGTCCAGATAAAGCTATGATCATACAAGCTCTTGCAGCTTTAGAAAATGGCATCTCACCTCAAGTCTGGCTTGCGCAGATTAAACAGTAAATCTTTGACATGGTCGTTGCACCCCAAGTTTTATGAACATTGCACTGGGATCGACATGTCTTTCTTTGTTATTCTCTTAGTGTTGGAAAGCCCTTGCACTCTGCCGGCTTTACTGCCATTGCACGCAGATGGGTTTCCACACTAGTGCTTTTCTATCGCCTTAAGACCCGTGCCTTTCTTTTAGGGTGTTGCCAACTTGTTTGTCGTCGTATTTCTATACAGCCACAGTTCAGCCTCAGCCATCCCCCTTCGTCCACCATCATCACGATACAGGATGCGAGGCAAGGCACTGCACTTGAGTGATCCTTGAAGTGGACCTCAAGGAGAGCATGTCCTATTGCATGCGGGTTAGACGCGTCCACGCCCTCCTTGGGGCTGAGCCATACTATGCAGCCACTTCTGCACAGTGGGATAGGACCTCTACTCTCGCCTGTATTGTTTTTGGAAAACAAAAGGGGGAACTGTGGTGAGCCGTTTCTGCGGACTGTGGTCGCCATTACAAGATGGCGCTGGCTCCGCTGTGGTCTGTAACAAACAACTCCTTATTTGGGAGAGTTGGCGCATGGTTTTTTAACACCCTATGAGAAAGCTCCACGTGGCAGCTTCGCATTGGGGCTTGAGATGCTTTATTAAGGCTGGGAGAGGCATCCGAGAGGAAGAAGAAGAAATATCAAGGACCTGAATAAACGGCTGAAAGAAGATTCCTGTTGTTGCGTCTTCCTTGCGGGCAAGGGGGTCGCGACACAGAAGGACTCAAGAATATGTCTAAGGAGGCCCAGTCTTCCCTTCCGGTCATTGTTTCATCTTAGCAAGTGCCTTTTTTCCATCCTTCTCCCTCCCCCAATTTGCATCATTTCTATTTCTACCACCAACACGACTGCGGCCACATTGAAGTTGAAGGAAGGAGTTTCTCTATATCATTTGTCACACTCCTAAGGGAAGGAAGTGAACCAAGACAAAACCTGTATTAGGCACTCCGCTTTTGGTCAAAGACTCTGAGAAGATAGCCTAGTCGACAATGTCATAGACTCGTAGCCACCAGCTGAGAACATTCATTGACAAAGGAGCAGCTCTTAGTTCTCCGAAGAAAATCTTAAAGATCCTTGTTCAGGACTAAGGTCAACTACCTGGGCTCTGGATCCCTGCTTCTTTCCCCTTGTTAATCTCTGCACCATTGCCTCACAACTCCTTGCAAACTGAATCTCTTCCTCTCTGAGGGCTACTTTCACTCAGTCAACAAATAGTTCAAGTGATTTTCATTTTTAAAATAAATTAAAACAAACAAAACATGTCCTCTCGAAACAAACACCCCGAATCCAGTAAAACCAGATAGAGCCCGGCATGGCCATTTTATAATGCTTTCTGGGGAATTGTGAACTGGTGTTCAAGAGAAAAGCCCCTCAAGTGACAGCCTTTTTTTTTTCCTTTATCCCCACACATTTTTTAATTTGTTGCATCTGTGTTTGACATCATTGCCCCTCAGTTAAGGTCATCAATTTTTAACCTAGTGGGCAGTTTTTGAACTGTCTTCTTAGAGAGATGCCATTTGACATTGTTTGCTTCCCTTGATTCATGAAACCTCCTCCTCTGGGATAATTTCCTGCTTTTCTTCTAACACTTGGACTGCTTTTCTTCATTTTCCACCGTGGGCTCCTGTTTTTCCAGTTTTGGGGTGGAATGAGGACAGGAAGCAGCCTACATAGCAGCGTTCTCCCCAGGGCTTTATATGGCTAAAACTCTTATATGGATAATATTGTTTAGAAAACATTCAGGGAAAAAAAATAAGAAAACTGAGCTAATTCCAAAAAATGCAGGCAAACACCAGGAAATAGGGTAGAGATGCCAACCAGATGTTGTTCAATGCCAGCTGTGAGAGTTTGGGACCAGACCCCAAACTTGGTTCAGATGGAACACAAAAGCCATATTCATCCACCACAAAGCTCCTGGGAAACCCTGGCCAAGCTTTTATTCAGTCAGAGGGACTTTGGGGATATTGGGGAGAACATTGTTACATTAGTTTCAGACTGATCTACTGTAAATTCAAGAATTTGCTCTTCCCTTGGTCTTCAAGCCATATTCAGGGAGGGCAAACCCACATCATACCACCTTGACTCCTGGGAAAAGTGCTAAGGATTAAGACCAGAAGGCAAGTCAGAGAAGGATCTGAGAGCAGGGCAGCTGTAGCAACAGCCCCTCCCAATCTTCAGGATCTGAGCCGTTATGGTTCTGTTTTAAAATAAACTAAGATTCAGATGAACAGAAAGTTTGTGTTTCACATTAACATTGTGGCTTTTTCTCAGCTGGGTGTTTTTATTTTCTCTGTCACTTTGCATTACAGGAATAACACAGCTTTGCAAGCGAACAGCTCCATCAGATAAGTAAACAGCAAAGAGTGCGGAGAGTAGATTGCAGAATTGGAGGCTCCCCGATTCAGGGAAGCTTTGGTCATAAAGGTCAATGGCTGTTTGCCCAGAGCATTCGTTTCAAACTCAACTCTAAATTGGGCTTGCAAAGAGGCCCTATCTCATCATGGAGTTCATGTTGCCTTGCCTTTTCTCATGGGCCAAAAAAGAAGCTATCAAAAAAAAAAAAAATTTCTGTCACTCTACTTGTCCCAGCCTTTCCCAGTGCTGCTTTGTCCAATCCCTGGGGCAGTGGAGACCCAGGTTAGGAGGCTCTTGTCACCTCCCTGCTTACCAGGAAAGAGTTTTTGAAATAGTCACCATTTTTTCATATGGTGGTCAACATACATGCCAGTGAGAGAATTTATACCCAGTGTCTGTATGGGCCCATTGATCACAAATTCCTATGTATTGCCTAATGCCTGATTGCCTGAGTGGTATCCTATACCAGTTCTGGGTTCTCACTCTTGAGGTTTTGTGTAATATAGCCCAAGAAAGTATGATGGCCTTCCGGCCCAGACCTCCTGTCCACAAGGACTTACACATGCTACAGAAACCCTGCCATATCCTCAACAGGCCTCTTTGTGGAATAAGCCTGACGTTGACAGAATAAAGAAAACTCTGCTAAGATGGAGACCACTTTGGATGCCCACCTCTGCTACAACTCTGTACATAACTTTTTCCCAGATGGAACCTGACTTTGTGTTACTCCTTGGGGTTGGTAATGGAAGTGGCTCTCCTCTCTCTGGAGCAGACTGAATTAGTCCTTCCAATTGCTCAAACCATGCTCTTTCCATCTCTATCCCTCCTTTTTTTTGGGGAAATTCTAGCATTATCTCATCTAGAGCCAATCAGCATTGGAGGAAGAAGAGTTATCATGGAAACTCTTAACTTTGCCATACTAATGGCAGTTGGCAAACATGGGTTCCTTCCCGGACTCTTTCATACTGATCATATCACCAACAAGAGAAAAACTGGAAAGTCTTCCTATGCCAAAAATTTATATATTTGAATAAATCAAGGAGTACTTCCAAATCCATTTTTCAAAATACATGTTGCTATGGCAAGTCATAGAGAATACAAAGAGAAATACTTACGATTTTTTCCCTTGCCAATTTATTTCTAAATGGGTAATCTTAAAAAATCACTCTTGAATGGTAAAACAAGAGTCTGGTTACGGGCACAAGGATTTGACTGGAAGACAGATTTTCTGCATTGATAATTTATTGACAACAAAAACTTCAAAACATCAACCAATCCTTCTGTTCACAGAATAGATACCTCTTGCTAAGCACAATTTTTAATGTTTTCCATTAGAAGTTTTGAACTTAGAATAATAAAATGAACCCTCAAATACACACCACTCATCTTAAACAATATAGATTCATGGCCAATCCAGTTTCACTTAGAATCCCATCCACTGACCCCAGATAATTTTAGATGTATTGGGATATCTGTTATTGTACCTGTCCGTATCTTAGTATTTTTCTCTATAAAACTAGGACTTTCTTTTTTAAAACATAATCATAATTACATTATCATACCTACAAAATTAATGAAATTTGTTAATTTTATCAAATCCACAATCAGCATTCAGATTTCCCTGGAATTTTTATAATTTTAATAAAAACCAAAATTGAAATAAGATATATACATATATATTTCAGTACATTTATTTATATATTCATTTATTTTTGTCATAACTCAATGTTTTTATAAAAAAATCATTTTATTGAAGATTGACATGTAAGAAACTCAAGTATTTCATGTACATAACTTGATGAGTTTGAAGATAAGTAGATATACACCAAACTGTCACCACCATCAAGACCATAAATATATCTACCACCTCTCAAAGTTTTCTCCTGCCCCCTTTACTATTATCATCAATTTGTGCATGTTAAGAATACTGAACATAATATCTACTCTCCTAGCAAACTTGAACTCTATGGCACAGTACTATTAGCTGCAAACACAGTGTTGTACAGTCGATCTCCAAAAGTGATCCTATATAAGTGAAGGTTTTTACTCTTCAGCAACATCTCCCCATCTCTACTCCCTACTAACCTCTGACAACCACCACTACTGCCTACTTTTATGAGCGTGGCTCTTTTAGTTTCCACATATAAATAAATTTGTTCATGCAATTCTTGGTAAATAACTTAATTATAATTTAATCTAGAATCTTTTTCTCCCCTCCACCATCCCTTTCTCTTTCTCTCACCTACCTCTGTTTCTCCTCACCCACTTTTCCTTGTCATATATTAATTTAAGAAATGGAGTCATTTGTCTGGTTTTGTTTTTATTCTTGTGATATTTAACAAACTTTCCCCCAATATATAAATATGATAATACATGGCATATATATGCACATATACATACATATTTGTGTGTGTACATATATTTTTAACCCAGGACCCTGTGTACACAAAGCATTCACTATTCTCTGAGCTGCACCTCAGCTTCCATGTGTTCTTAATGATTAATCATTGCATGCTTGAGTATAATCCCTAAACCTACTTTATGATTCAGGACCAGCACAGCTTCTAGGTGTCCATTATCAACCCCAGGCTGCTGTCATCTGAGTATATCATGCACAGGAAAAATACAGGGTTTTACTCTAACACTTACCTACTCCACAACCTCAGGGAAAATAAGACTAACCTTCCTAAGTTATAAATATGGATACTAATATTAAGTTGGAAACTTTGAGAACTAAAAGCAACTATAAACATGTCGTGTGCTGAGTGACACTTAACATGCCTAGTCATGTACCTGAGGGCAGTGTTACATAGTGGAAAGAACACAGATGCTGGGGCCAGACCACTTTACATAAAACTGTCTGCAGAGGAAGGATACGATTTTTATATTTTTCTTAAGGGTTAAAAAGAAAAATGTAAGTAGCATGCATAGACCGAGGCTTGGACCATGTGTGTGCGGTACCTGTAGATAATGATAATAGTATTAGTTTATCGAATAAGTCTAGAAGACAAGATTGAGTTCTGTCTAGTTTTTCAAATTCCTTTGACATAGCTTCTTTCCAATGGATTTCCATTTGACATAGCTTCTTTCCAATAATTTCCATTTGACATAGCTTATTTCCAATAATTTCAATTTTTTCTAAAGGTTGAATTTTCCGAAGTGCAGATAAGTGTGAAATGCAATGGCAGCCCAGAAGGAATGAAGAAGTTTTTCTGAAAATACCAAAGATTGCTCCACAAGCATCAGGACAAGTGGCTCCTCAGGGTGACTAGATGTCCAAGAGAGAGTGAAGAAGGGGGCATGTCAAGAGGAGGGAGCTCAGAAGCAAAGGCAGAGAAGAGGTCACAAGCCCAAAGGTCTTCCAGAAATGGCTTGGGGTGGCCTTGTTAGCCATGTGGGGCAATGGTGTGCAATAAGGACCTTTGTTAGAGTAAGAGGCTGTGGCTCTGGGGGAGAGCTAAGGTGATACTGTGAAAGAAGGTCATGATCATTACCAAGTAGAAGTTGGTAAGAAGCTTATGTCATGGCAAATCATGTTAGTTCACTGCAAGTTTTTTCAAATGTTAAAATAAAATATTTCCCAAGATTACATGAGAAGGTAAATTTTTTTTTACTACAATGATCATGGAGTTGGCAATGTTCAAAACTGAACTAATAAGTAAAATGTATAGAACATCTGATCAACAAATAAAGTTTGGACAAGGGTTGAAAAGAATTATAAAGTCATGAGGGTTATTTCAAGACTTCCAGAACAGGCTAAGGGAAACTACAGCTATCTGCCCGCCAAATACCCACCATTATTTCAAGTTCTGTGAGAGTGAAACAGAGTTCACACACACAATCACACACAGGCACGCGTGCGCGCACACACACGCATTCTCCTTACTTCATGTCATGGTTCAGTTATGTAGGTTAATGCTTTCAAAACAATGGCAAAGTAGAAAGAGAGGAAAGGAGAGTGGAGGGAGGGAAGGAAAATGATTTTCATACTAGTTTGGGAAAATCTGCTTTAAACAGAATTCAAAAGATTTTTTTACCGTGGGGCTTCTTCTTAGAGCCTTTGCACATGTCCAAAATGAGCAGAGTTTGCAGAACTCACACAAACTCCCCTCCTCCTGCAAGGATCCTGTGCCTGAGTGTATTTGGGGTTCACTAGCACCAATGGTAGTTAACTGCTTCTTGGAGATCTCTCAGGAGCTGGTCCTAATGACTGAACTGATGGAAACATTTCTGTGTCAATTACTGCTGAGCAAATACAGAGGTTGCTGGAATGTGATCCTTTCCATCACTCATCTCTTTTTTGTTTAGTCCAGACTGGTGTGCATAATTATGACCAAACGAGACAAACATTTCCAACATGGATATGAAAAGAAAGATGTTTTGCAATTCATCTCTTAATCACATGAGAAGAAAGCTCAAAGTGCACAGGGGTTTAAAGGGACCTTCCCAGATGGGAGAGGGAGGAAAGTTGTTTAGATGCTGAAACATCTCTAAAATTCCCTTTCCAACCTCATGCACTCAGGGCCATTCAAACAGACTCCAAGCTGTGCAAGAAAATGAATTGCTCCATCAAGGGTTAAAGCATGCTTAATTGCTCTCCCAACACACACACAAACCACACATTCTGCATGTGAACATACAATAGGCTAAGGGTTTCTGCCAGCCTCTATTGTCCAGAGCTCTGCCCTGTATGTTAGTGGTGGCTCAATCATACTGATCCCTCATCCAGCTGGGGACAAAGCCAACTATGTGTCTTGTCCTCTGTGCCCACCTTGGACACGCAGGCATGATCTAAAATCTGTCTGCAGCCCTAACCACTGCAGTGCTTTACCCATGTAACATTCTCCTACATGCCTGTCCTTAAGTCTTAAGAGAAAGGTCATCTACTGTGCTTCCTGGTTTGAATCTTCTCAATCTGCTCATTAGGGATCTTACATTATGGAGCTCTGCCTAATTCTTAGAGTCCCAAGTCCTGTTTTGTTGTTGTTGTTGTTTGTTGTGTTTTGTTTGTTTTGTAGTTTCATACCAGGGATTGAACCCAGGAGCGTTTACCAATGAGCCACATCCCCAGCTCTTTTTATTTTATATTTTGAGATGTCCTAGGCTAAGTTTCTTAGGACCTCACTAAATTGCTGAAGCTAGTTCTAAACTCGAGATCCTCCTGCCTCAGCCTCCTGAGCCGCTGGGATTACAGGCGTGCACCACCGTAGTCCTGTTTTAGTGTCCCTGAATCTCTTACTTTTACAGATGCCCTTTGCTATTGCCTGGGATTGGTTCAAGCTGTTCTTTTCTCTCCAGAACAGCACTGCCTGATGGAACTTTCTTTAGCAGTAGAAATATTCTGTATCTGTGGTATGTAAGATAGTAGCTACCGGCCTCATCATCTTCCCAAGCAATCACTTGCAAGTCACGTCAGCAACATTTCACATACGCACTGGCCCAAAGTGGGCGTTGAAGAGACACTTCCCTAGGCCTCAAGTCTATATCTGAATAATGGGATAATTAGTCATGGTTCATAGCAACATTGTTCAGTGTGTTAAATGAGATAGTGCTTGCGAAGTGCCTACCCCAGAGTCAAACACACAGCAAGTGCTCAATGAAAGTTTATTCATTCTCACTTCATCAAAAGGCAAGTCCAGGGACTCAGATGGTTCACATGTCTCTGGATTCCTCAATAATGGCTTGCTCATCTCCCCAAATACTAAATCCCATAGAACTTGAAAGGAAAGCCTTGGATCAGTGGTTGGAAACCTCTTTTCCTCCCTGCAACATGCCGCACACTGGCCTCCTCATTCTAGTGCTGCTTTCTGAAATGTCTGGCCTCGAGTTCCTTCCTGTGCCCATCAAGGAGCAGCTCCTTTCTGCAGGAGTCTGGAAATGAGACCCATTGTTCGTTTGCATTGTGCAACCTTTCCTCAATGAAAAAAAATTCCTTTAAAGTGTGTAGGTTGAGGCTTCGCTTCCTCTCTCTTAAAAGACCCCAGGGACAGCTGGTCCAGCAGCTGCAGGCCAAGAGGAAGGGAGAATGGGAGGGAAAGGCATTCCAGGGTCCAGTTTCTGCCAGACAGAGAAGCTGATTGGGCCCCTGTGCAATCCAGAGGCCTGCTAGAGAGGATTCTAACCCTGAGATGCAGGGCAGACTCTCCTGGATCCCCCATATTCTAAGCTCTGACCTCCCCGAGATTAGTTCAGATTCCAGAGCACTTATCGTTCTTTTAATCTCATAGCCTTCTCTGCCTCTGGGATTCCAGATCAACTCCATATGGAACAAATATTAGTGTTTTCATCAACTAAAACATACACATACATTAACAAGCAAAATGCAGAAATAATTCATATAGCATTTTTAACGCAGTAAATCTCTTATAGAGCTTGAGTTTCACAAAGAGATCTCACAACAACAAAAAATTCAAAAGTGATTGGCTTTAGATGTGCCAAAGGAAAGTCACCACACTTGGGACCCCTCCCTCAATGGCTATTGCCCCCTCTTTTCTCCCCACCCTACTGCCTTTATTCAGGCTCCCTTCCTCACCCCCTGCTTCCACGCATCCTCTACCACGTGAAGCCGTTCAGCACCCTCTGATTCCTACTTCTCTATCTGAATTGCTAAATGAATCAAGATGATCAGTTCATGAAGTGGCCTTTCAGTGAACAGAAGCTCCTTTGCCAGAAGATGACAATGATGTTAAACAGCAGCTTTTTTTTTTTCTGATGCAAATAGAAAATATAATGGAAATTTAACGGGATCCTCTATTAAGATACTAAAGAACCTTTTAGCTTCTGCACCATGTCCTGGGACAGCATTACAATGGTTGCAGAATTCCAGCTCCCATTGCATATAAATATATTTAAAGCAAATATTGTTACTAAAATAATACATCATTATAAGATAAATGCTATCATATGGATCTGAAGTGTCCTCCAAAGGCTCATGCATTGAAGGACTTATCCCTAGTCACCAGTTTTCAGAGATGGGGCTTTTAGAATGTGATTGGATCATGAAGAATCTAACATCATCAATGGATTAGCCATTGATAGATTCATAATTTAATGGGCTATTGGGATATGGTGAAACTTAGGAGATGGGGCCTAGTTTGAGAAAATGGATCCGTGGGGGCATGTCTTTGGGGGATCTGCACTTTGTGCCCCACCCTCTTTCTCTCTCTCCTTGCTTCTAGGATGCTGTGAGGTGAGAAACTTTGCTCCACTACTCACCACTCAATCCCATTCATGATGTTCTGCCTTGACAGGTATCCAAAGTAACAGGGCTAAGTGAACATGGACTGAAATGTCTGAAACCACAAGGTAAAATAATCCTTCCCCCTTTACACTGATTTTCTCAGGTATTTTGTTACAGCAAGGGAAAGCTGATTAACACAATTTACAAACACAATATTATGATCCACATTAATTATTAAAATGATAATGTTATTCAAAGTGAGAGTGAGATTATTTTTATCTGGCTAAATTCCCTTTGGGGAAATCATTTCAGAACTAAATTCTCTAATCCCAAAATTTCATAATAAAATCATTACCACTTAAAAATGTTTTCCATAGGAAAATAGTATTATGAAAATCAAGGAATAAAAACAAGTAAGAAAATTGAAGTTGAGAAGTTAGAATACCATAGAGAAAAATCAGCAGGAAGGCTTGTGGGTTACCTGTAGCAAGGGCTGCCCAGGGAAGATGTAGATTCAGCTTTAAATTCATGATGTTCTGAAGAATTAACACTGTATGTTTTCCTTTTGTTTAACATGTGGATAAAATTAAGTTCAAAGAGGGGTAGTGTCTTCCTAACCACTAGTGGTATTGATAAAAAGTCTTTGGAAAACTCTGTGTGCAGCCCAGGTCTTCTGATTATTAATACAGAAGTTTTCTCAATGATATAAAGGTTCTGGGGTTATAATGAATTTTCTCCATCCTCAAAGACTAGTTTAGGAAAAAAAAAAATCTCATGGCAATGTGCTAATCTGCTCTAATGAGTAGAGAGAGTCTTTTTATTTTTCAGTGTATGATGGGAATTTTTAGAATCAGTTTTTCTATTAAAGAAATATAGGCTCAATGTAAAAATTTTAAGAAATATGCAAAGTTAAAGTAAAAAAATTAGCAATCTTCCATACCTCTGACACTCTCCTAATCAATGTGAATGATCTAATATCCTCCCTTGTCTACACAATATTTCTTCTTACGAATTTCATATTGTTAAGAACATAGTAACTATATGATCTTGTGTGTTTTATTAGTTACGTTATAGCTAAATTCTTTTTTGTAAGTGCTGGGGATTGAACTCAGGGCCTTGTTCCTGTTAGGGAAGCACTCTACCACTGAGCTACATCCCCAGCCCAATATTTCAAACTTCTTCAATTACACCATTTACTACATTTATTGAAATTGAATTCATTCAACTATTTTACACCATTGCATATTTATTTCGATATTTTCATTATGATGAACTTCTTTGTGCCCAGAACAGTCACTGTTGCTATTTTTAACTTCACATCTGATGTGAGTTGAATTATGCCTCCCCCAAAGATATTGAAACCCAAACCCCTAGAAACTTCCAATGTGACCTCATTTGGAAATAAGGTCTTTGCAGATGATCTTGTCAAGAAATGGTCATAACACTGTGAAGTCACATTTTGTCTCTGTATTGTTTCTGTATTTATGATATGAAATGTCAAGGGAATCACTGAAGTTACAAAGACAAAAAAAAGTAACTTGAATGATAATTTGTTTGAAAAGGTAACTATCAAATACATCTTCAGCCATCAAAAAAAAAAAAGTGGTCATAAGGTGGACCCTAACCCAATACAACTGGTGTCCACATGCAAAGCACTACTTTGGACACAGAGATAGATATGAGCACAGGTAGAACACCACGCAAAGGTGAAGGCAGAACACATTAGCAAGCCGAGGAATGCCAAAGATGGCTGGCAACCACTGGAAGTCAGAGGGGCCTGGAACTGACTGTCTTGGGCCCTCAGAAGCAATCAACTGCCCTCAGATCTACACCCACAACTGACACAATTGATTTCTACCTTACCATTTCCCCAGTTCGAGGTCCCTTGTCATGGAATCCTGTGGGAAGTTAATGCATCACCCTCATAACACATCCTCAGAGAGAATCTTTGGTCAAAGGTTGTGAATATTTTTAAGGGTCTTGATACGTATTTTGTCAGATTGCTTTTCCTAAATGTATGCTGATTTCTAACAGTACTAACTATGAATAAAAAAGCTCTGTGGCATTATAATTTTCCCAGAATACTGCAGTTTTGATAAACTTTGCTAATTTATTTGACAGACTATCCCATCGATTTTATATTCAAATTTCTTTGATTACCTCTGAGATTAAATACTGTCTATGTTTATTAGCCATTTTGTTTTTTATATTGTGAGCTTTCTTTTTTGTCTATGCCTTTTGAAATTATGTTCACATTTAACTTTTGGAACTGTGGACTTTTTTACTTTTCTGTTTGCATGAGTTGTTTTTATAACATGGATGGTAATTCTCTTTCTGCCGTACTTAATGCCAATATGTCTCTAGTGTGTTGTGTCGTTTTTATTTTGCTCCTTAGCTTTTGACTATACATTCTGGTAGCACATTGCTTGAGAACTTTTTAATGTAACTAAGTTAAAATGCTTATTATTTATCCTAAGATGGAATTTTGCTTTAGAATATGGTTATTTAATTAGTCTGGAATGGACATTTTGGGATAGTGTGTTGAGTGAGGATATACTTTATTAATTTCTTTGTTCTAATTTATGTTGTGTGCATATGTGAGTGTACCGCAGTGACTTATAAAGTACCAATTTATTAAAAAAAGGAAGGAAGGAAGGAAGGAAGGAAGGAAGGAAGGAAGGAAGGAAGGAAGGAAAAGAATAGATGGGAGAGGCCAGTGGATGGTGAAACAGGATGGTGGGGGAAATGGGGAAGGAGGCAGGAGATATTGGGAACAGAATGGAGCAAATCCTATTAATTCCATTCATGAGTGATAAGGCAAAAATGGAGCCAAATTATGTATAGCTATAATGCACTAATGAAAATATATAGAAATTTTAACAAATTGCTTTATTAACAAATCACTAACCCTACCCCCTGTATCAAATTGTGGTTTTTCTTTCTCTTCTTCACATGATAAAACCTTGACTACATATTGCATACACATAGTATATATGCTCACATTTATGTAAATTTATGCATTTGTCTTTTGGTGTACATGTATAGCTACATTCATGTATGTGTATCATACCAGCTATTTCTAGGCAATCCATTCTACCTAAAATTCTCTGTCTCATTTGCTTTGTACCATTCTTCTTTAAATGATTTAATTTTTTCAACTAATACAAGAATTTCAAAAGGAGCTCAGGAAAGATCATTATAAATATGCTTGGCCTGTTGTTCCAGTTATAGCTGCATCACCCAAAATTTAGTGGATTAAAACAACAATAATCATTTCATCACCCTCTCCCATCATGAAGTGGGAGGTAATTTGGTCTCAGATGGGTGGATCTCATTTGGGGTCTCTTTGTGGTTAGCAATCACAAGTTGGCAGGGCTGAACTTGTCCATCTGAAGGCTTCCTCACACACTTTTGGTTCCTGGTCTAGGAAGACTCCAATAATTAGAGTTAGAACAGCTGGGGTCTTCAAGAAACTACATCCATGGGTCTCTACATGTGGTTTCTGCAGCAGGGTACTTCAGGGTGCTTAGGCAAAGCATGGCAGCTTAGGCAAAGCATCACAGTAGAGATACAGCAGAAATTCTGTCACCTGTTGTGACCCAGCTTTAGAAGTCCTGCGACATCACTTCTGACATAATCTATTTGTGGATGTAATCATTAAGTCATGCCCTGGTTCAAGGGACAGGGAAATAGACTCCAATGGTAATAGGCATGTGGCAAAGTTCTAGAAAAAGAATATAGATTTGAGAGTTTCAATTGCAGCCATGTTTTATTCAAGTGGTTTAGCCAAGTAAGTTCCATGCAAGCAAAAAGTCCTTCTGACTTCTTTCCTGATGCATCCTTAATGATGCCTAATGGGCACTCCAAAATGAAATGATAAAACTAATTATCATCCCCCTAGACTGTAAACTGCTGTCTTTGCCTAGAATGTTTTCTCTTTTCCATTAACCACTTGATGGAGTTGTGGTTAAGAACACAGCCTCTAGGCCTACACTGCCTGATTCAGATCCGGGCCCAGAGCTCATCCTCCTTGGGCTTCAAACTCTTCCTCTGACACCTACTTCATGGGGTAATTTGAGGATGAAATTATCTTTGAATACAAAACTATCAGACCCCTATTTATTATCCTCAGGGTCATCTTGAGGGTGAATCCTCAGGCATTTTATTTTCTTCCAGACTGATCATCATGTCACTCTTCTAATTCTGTTCTTTATGTCATACAGTGAACCTGGTAGGTTTTTTTTAATTACTTCTATGTTTCCCTTTAAACTTGACATTCTATGAAGGGGGTTGTCTCTTGACTTACGGTCACATCCCTTGCTCTTATCAGAACACACAGCAAGCAGAGCTCCTCCATACAATAGAAAACTAACATTAAATTAATGAGTGATTGAATAAATCAATGAGGAAACAGCTTCTGGCAGAAAGGGACATCACATTAAGGAAATCATTTGTGATCCTACACTTGCCTGCAGTTACTGGCATTGAGGTGACCCACGATGACTTCCAGTTACAATCAGGTAGAAAAGCTATTACCAAGAAAACCTGGGCTAATTCTGAGCTTTTAGTTATCTCCAGGCTTTTGAGATAAGAAGTTGACTGTAGAGACCATCTAGAAAAACACTTGCAATCACAAGACCTCTGCCCACAGAGTCCAGACAGGCACTTCTGATATCATCACGTTAACAGTAGAGCTGGAAAAGAAAAATGAGTGAATTCTCTCTTTCTTGATACTCCACAAACAACAACAATCACTGAGTTTTATTGACTTTGATTGTTAATTGGGAGTTTTTTAATGACAGATGAGGTATATACAATTATTATCCTATTTCACAGAGGAAGGAAAATGGAGGCTCAGAGAGCAAGTCGATGTTCTGAGGTTGGGCAGCTGTGAAGTGGTTTAGCCAAGTATGGAAGGCAGCTAGTTCATTTCTAGAGGCTTGCTAAACCACAATGGTATCCTACTCTGTGCATATCCCTTGTGCTTGTGGGAAGGGAAAGATCCCATAGTAGTCTGAATAGTTCAAAGGGACTGTTATGCTCATTTTCACCCAAATATCTGGCATAGCACGGATTTATTGTATTAATTAATGATTGGATTTTATTTTTGAGACACCTAGCATATAAAATCCAGTCAAGCTTCCAATGAAACATGTGCAGACCTGGCATTCTCAATTTCTGAGAAAGACCCCTGTGGACACTCTGATGTGTCCCCAAATAACACACCAATGAAGGCTCTGTTGCTGCAGCTACTGGGAGTGCCATTGGCCAACACCACTACCCGTCAGCCTCATGAACTACGTCTTCAGCTGCCCAAGTGACTCATCTCACCCAAGCACACCTTACCACGGGGCACTGTGAATCTAATGACTGTTTGACACCCTAGTCTAAAAGCTCAGCTGGGGACAACTGAAGGCCATTCAAGATCCAGACTTCCTCATGGGGTCATGTGAGGTTGTCTTCGGGGATGTATTACAGCTGCAACTTCCCCTCTTTTCTCTCCTGCTTCCCTCCCCTCCTGTCCACAGATGTGGATCCCAAGGACATTATTAATAAACATCCCACTTGGAACGTCTCTGTCTCAGTCTGTGTTCCAAGCACCATAATTGGCAATATAGAGATGACCACTCTCTGAAACCATGTCCGTCACAGCCTGACATTCACCCAGGGACAACCCGTATTCCACTTGCAGGCTTCCCTCTAGCCCAATCAGCATATTCAGTAGCTCCATGAATCTGCTAGAATTTTCCATTTGAAAGTGCCTATTTCTGTCCTTTACAAAATATTCACCCAATCACCATCATTTATGGTTTCCTTGTTGCCGCAAGAAGCCCTGAGGAGGGTTAGTTCAAATGGTGCCCTGCCACTGACTCTCAGCCATAGATCAAGGCAACAACTGTCTTGAGTTTGCAGCCAAATATAGTAAAAAATGTTGAATATTTCACCTTCTCGCACCAAAATGGCACTGCGTTAGTAAGTCTATTTCTTTCTCCGCTCCTTGATTTAGTGGCTCCCTCTGGTTTATGAAATATTTTTTTACCCAGGGCCTGCTGAACACATCTTTATAAAATAGAGTTCATCTTTGAACAGGTCACTTTCCTATTGAATTTTAACATTTCAAGAAGGAAAGGGGGAGTGTTTCTGACCCAGATATTCTTTGAACAAGTATTGAAGTAGGTTCCTCAGTGCCAGGATTTAAGCTCCGTTGACAGCCAATGTAATCATCAGCTTGTAAAACAAAAGCTTAAGTTCATGCCTGGATAAAGTACAGTGAACAGTGCTCAAATCAGTCCAGTGATGTGGCGTGAACAATTTTCATTTCTGTCCATGGCCAGAGTGCCAGCTTTGACTTCACACAGTTAGTAAGTGACAAAGTCAAGATGTGAAACAGAGCAGCCTGCACTGCAGGTCCCCGCTCTCTCAACCACATCGCAATTCAACAGATACTTATCAGACATCCAGGATGTGTGTACAAGTATAATGTTTCTGAAACATCGCTGTATACATTAGTTTACAGATAATCTAGTTCTCTCCCTCCTTTTCTGTGTGTCAGGGGGAGAGGGACTAGCACTGAAGCTTCAGGAAAAAGAGATGCTTCCTTGAATGCAGTCTCTCTCTAGAATGAAGAGGAAAGAGATGTGAATTCATT
This sequence comes from Spermophilus citellus, assembly GCF_964194105.1. Lineage (NCBI taxonomy): Eukaryota > Metazoa > Chordata > Mammalia > Rodentia > Sciuridae > Spermophilus > Spermophilus citellus. The sequence goes on from NC_138185.1 coordinate 19,365,883, forward strand.
CTTCTTTGGGCAATTAGAGTTAAAGAAATATAGGAGCTGTCCCCTTTGACCCTGGAGGACTGTAGAAGAGAGAAGGGCATTGGATAAGGGAAGTGGGGGTTCTAGTCTCTTTCCTCTCAGGACCAAAGTCCAAGCCAGGAAGTTTGGAAACAAAGCAGAAATTTTGACCTTGCTACCTATTTGGGACATTTGCAGAGGACCTCATGGGCTGCCCCGACAATAGCATGGAGATTCAGAATTAATACAGCATTAGTGGGCCAAGAGAGAGCTTATTGTGGTGTTTCAAACCACGTTGACACCCCTGATGTGTAGCAGAAGTTCAGAAGTTCTGCAAGGTGAAATGTAGCTGAGAGACCAGAGAGAGGGAGAGGGATGGTGCATGGGCCTTCCCTCTGGTACAGCCCATCCTTCCCGCTGGTCCAGCCCATCCTCATCCCCATTTGGTGCTGCAGACCCCTTGAAGTCAACTATGGCTTCCATTCCTTTCCTAGCCCTTGCCCTAACCCAGTAAGAATACCTCTGCTGAGCACCCCAACATGGCTGTTGGCAATTACTGTTGGTAATTTGCTGATAATTTCTTTTAGAAATACTTACTATGGGATCCTCCGCTAAGTGTTTTATACATATAAACTATTCAATCCTTGGCCACCCCTAGAGCTGGGCACTATTGTCATCATTCTCATTTTACAGATGGTGATTCATGGAAAGGGGAACAGGACGAGTCATAAAGCAACTTACCCAAGATCACACAGTTGGAAAGAGGCAGCCAGACCTGCAATTCCAGCACAAGCCCTCTGCCTTGCAGGTTGTGAACACAGCCATGATGCTGTTGTCTCTCCTCAGCAGGAGCTGCTCAGGAATAAACTTGACAAACGTCTATACTTTGTTTTGTTACTTTTACTCTGTAGTAAGCTTCTTGGAAAGTTTACTAAAATGCACATTTCTGGAACCCTCTACAGACTGAATGGGAACTCAAGCAGATGATTCTAGTGCAAATGCTCCAAGTAACACACTTGGAGTAGTCCTCCCGAAACCTCACTACCTTTCTTTCCTTCCTCCTCATTACACAGTCATAAATGGTTAATATCATGTTCTTGGGACATGAACTGCTCTATAATCAAGCCCAGTTCCAATAAATTATCACGAAGAATACCCATCAGTTCCAATATCCAGTAAGTGTCCCTTAGCTGTCATGAGGAGATTCTGATTCGCAAGTCAGGGGCCCTGGAGAATTCCTGACTCTGTGAGAGACGCTCACAAGAGCCCCAAGGCGATATCCACCCACCCGGCCCAGATGATGCGCAGCATCCCTGGGTGTCACATTCACACACCACTGAGCTCCGGTTCGCATTCCTGCTCAGCTTCTGAGGATGTGCAAGTAAAGATTTCTGCCTGTTTTCCCTTTGGGAATCCTGAGGCGGCTTCTGTTGATGCGTATTCCCACTCACTGCCTCATGACAATTTGTCCAGTGAGCTTTCACAGATAAGCTGTAAAAGGTCCTAGGGAAGAAAATTCCCAAGAGCTAGGATGGTTTGGACAATGGCAGGGAGACTGGGAACCCGCATGGGGATGTGGGTGCCTGGGCCACCCAATCTTAGCCTTTGCTGAATGAAGAGAGCAAGAGTGGGTTAAGGGTGGAATTGCTTGATGAGGGTGGCATCCCTTAAAATGTCATTCACCCAATAACTAACTGAAACAGGAGGCTCTTTCTAATGCCTTTCTCCCATCCTATCACACCTTCCTCTAGACTTGAACTCCCCAAAATAATCCCAGAAAAATCACAAAAACTCCAAGAAGAGGCAAAGGCATTGTGAGGACTTCTCACCCTCTGTGCACAGGGGAGAAAACTGAGGCCCAGATAGAAGAGGAAGTACTTGAATCTCACAGCCAATGTCCAGAAAGAACCCATCACTCTCCACACGCATGCTTTCAGGGTCCATGGGCTCCACAGATGGAAAGAAGCCCTGGCTATTGTGGAAACAAGCTCCAGGCAGCAGGTAGGAGAGATCCATGACAGAATATTCCTGCAGGAATATCAGACTTGGGAGCAAAATGCTGAGGTTTCTCCAACACACGGCAGGACCAGATGGCAGTGAACAAAGGCTGGTGGTGACCAAAGGCCAGTGTGGGCCCAAAGGGTGGAACCTCTTGTGTGTAGAGCAAGGATGGCAATCTGAGAGGTGCTTCCTGATGGAGGGACTTAAGTCAGTGTTAGGGGTTGTTGGTCCAATGGTTCAAGGCCACTGGACACAAGCAAGAGGGACATGGGAGTATCCAGAAAGGCATGGAGGTCAGAATTGAAGCACAAAGTAAACCTAACCAGGGGGTACTTCCTGACCCATGGAGGGCAGCCCTAGCTCTTCATCTCTCTACAGGGTCACTGTGGCTGTGAGGTTTTATCAGCAGGAAATAGTAAAAGTGACACACTCAGAAATACGAAGATCATCTAATGTTAACAGCAAAAGTTGGGCAAAGGAGAAGGAGGGCTTTGACTAAAAATAAGGATAAAAAGAAACACAGCAGAACCCATACTAGCACAAGTAACCTTGGAATGACCTTCAGGTTTGGAGTTGAGGGACTTAAACCTTCAAAAGGAAGGATGGCATTGCAAGAGGCCGGGGGGCGGGGAGATGCCCCAGCTGCAAATGCTGGGAGATGAGACTTTTCTAGAAGTGAAAGGAAGCAATCAAGAATGCAAACCAGGAGTGGTCAGTGAGGCTCCAGGGAGGGCACCCCCCACACCAGGAGAGGGAGGGGCCTGCACTTGTCTGGTGCTGGGCCATGAGAGGGAGGTCACTGGCTCAAAGAAAGACTTTGAACATGAGCAGGAGCCTGGGCCGAGGCTGAGCAGAAGAACCAACAGCTAAGGCAGCGATCAGAACACCAAGGGGCCACACTTCCAAGGGAATGCAGAAATACCAGGGGTGTCAGGGCAGCACCACTCTCCACCTTGGGGTCACCTCACTGTCCTCTTCATCCCTGGGAACACTTACTGAGCTCTTGCTGCCTCCTAAACTCTACCAGCTACTTTCAGGACATCATTCCACAATGAACTTAAGAAACCAGTACCAGTACACTTTGGGATCTGAATCTGCTCCGATCCTACATGTGGAGGGTTAGTGGGGGAGAGAGGACAGCCCTATTCTGTTCCTGAGTTTCAGAGAGTGACTGGCAGCCATTCAGACAGCAGGGCATCTGAATCTGGACAGCCATCTTTCACGTTAGGAGTTCACTTGGAGAGGGAGACCTGTGCTGTGTACATGTCCAGTTTATAGGTGGAAAACTAGGAACGGTCCCCACTGTGTACCTGGGCCTGTGGGACTCCAGAGCCTAGTGTGTTGTGCCTCTTCCCTACCTAGTAGGGATGGAGATATTAGGGCTATTTGGAAACTGAGCAGGGGACAAGGATAGGGATCAGGGAGAGGGATCAGGGAGAGGACAGTAAATAACTAGAAAAAGCAAAGAACATGGGCTGAAGGCAGAGGGCAGACCATTTTGTCGTCTGACATTTTGTCTGAATTTATCTGCATCAAGTACCTCTCAAAGCATCTTTGATTCCACATGTCCTGGGTGTGCCCATAGAAGCCGTCCCAGCTCTCAAAACCATTGTCCATCTCCAACCAACCCCAGTGCGTAAAAAGGAGGAAAAAATACTTTTCCAACTGGCAGAATTCATCAAAATGAATTGGCAACACCTATCAGCCTGAAACAGCAGTTTGCAACTTGCCCGGTAACAAATCTTTCTGGGGACATTATCTCACAGGAAACAACACAGGATAAATTCTTAGCACAATATGATTCTTCTCCTTCTTCACCTCCTCCCCACTTCAAAAAGATTTAACATCTAATTCAGGTTTTGAGAGCTGCTTCATCTCTGTAGAAACACTGTTGATCTCTGTCGGACCCCAACGGCCTTGGGCAGAACAAACTGAAGGGAGGAAGGCGGGGACCCTGGGCAGTGATAAATAAACACATTACCGCGCCTCTGACGGAGCGCCGTGACCTCCAACACAACTGTCGAGTGGCAGCTGTTTAACAAAAGTCGCCCAGTTTTCCTGCCATCTCAGGGTCTTCAAGTGTGAAAGCAAGAGAGAGAGATGCCCACGGAGGCAACTTCGTTCTATCAGAGTCCAGAAAGAGCCAGGCTTGCTGGGTCCAGTCGGAGCCTCTCTTTGCATTTTCAAAACAAGTCTCAACACTTCCCAGGAGATAAAGCTCAGCAGGAAAGATACCCTTGGAAACTCTTTTCCCAATGAGGAAACTGAGTCTCTGAAAATGGGGGGCTGGTAGTGTTGCTCAGTGGTACAGCTCTTGTGGTACCACTGGGTTGGGTCCCCAGCCCAATCAATCAACCAGTGAAAAAGTAGCCAAGACCACACAAATAAAAATTGGTGGGGATGGTAATTGAATATAAATTTTGCTTAAAAATAATGTCCTGGTTGGTGCTCAGTACAATTTTTCTTGGCTTTAAAAACAACACAATTTGTGTGTGGGGAGGGTGGTACTAGGGATTGATCTCAGTGACACTCAACCACTGAGCCACATCCCCAGCCCTATTTTGTATTCTTTATTTAGAGACAGGGTCTCGCTGAATTGCTTAGCGCCTTGCTTTTGCTAAGAATGGCTTTGAACTCGTGATCCTCCTACCTCAGCCTCCAGAGCCACTAGAATCGCAGGCATTCACCACCATGCCCAAATAATACAATTGTTTTAATTAAAGATGAAATTGAGGAGCTGATAAAATATAAAGAACCTTGAATCGCACAGAAAAGTCAGCATTTCTATGCAGTTACCTGAGACCTGGAAGACCTGGTGGCCACCATTCCGTTCCTACCTTGCAGACAGGTAAACAGAGAGCCAGAAGATGTGTTCTGCCCGGAGTTGCAAAGCTAGTACTCACAAAGCTTGAGAAATGGCCCCTGACTCTCTGCCAAGGACTTCATTCCATCTCTTCACATTGCCTTTTCACAGGAGAGCATAGAAGACAAAGAACGTGGGTTGTGAGACTCTTTACCTAACAAGAGTTGCACCAACAAGTTTGTGACAAACACAGTTTTAACAAAGAGCTGAGCATGTCTGGGAAAATGTCCAACAGGGAGACTTTTTTATGGTTTTCACAGAGAACTCACTTAACCTAACAGACAGTGCCAGGCCCAGCACACAGAAAATGATCCATAAATATGTGAGGAACAGATAGGTTGAACTTTGAATGGGAAGGAATAGTGTGTGGAATCTCTTAGGAGTCCCAACCTTGAATCTTGTTTATCCTCTACCCCCACCTACTACTGTTTACTTCGTTACTACTTCTCTCCTTCTGAACCCCAACTTGAGTATTGGCACAGGAAAGAAAGAGCTATGTTATTTGTTCACCAACCTATCAGAAGCACCCATCAGGGATCTGGATACTCAATAAATGCATGCCGAGTGAATAAGCAAGCCCATTGTCCTCTGCTTTGCTGGAACTCTTTGTTGATACTGTCTGTCTCTCCTGCTTTAGGATGTGAGAGTAATTCATAAACTCATAAAAGGATACAGTCAAAAGAGACCAAAGTGGTGCCTCTGATTTTACACTTAAACAAGTAAATGCAAGGAAAGAGTATCAAGGCTGTATGTCTTGTCCGTGGCTCACTTTAGGCAAGAATCTAGTTCAGTACATGTTCCATGATATGCTGCATGTGTATAAATCTATATGTGCATTGCTTACGTTTGCCTGAAGTCAGGTATTCATAGTGAATAAATGTGTATGTGTGTGTGCACACCTGTGTTGTAAAGTGAGGCATAGACACATTCATAACATTTCATTTCAGTGGTATGGCATCCAGGGAGCTTCCCTGCTCAGATTTCCCTTCTAGGGCAACTGGGCAACTCCAACAGGGAGCATGGGTGATTGACAGTCCCCAGGGGCCACAGCTTTCACTCACTGCACCTTCAATGCAAGGTCATGCTTCCCCTGACTATTGCAGCCAATGACTGAGCACAATAGGGAGAGTCAGAATAGGGCCATTGTTGTCCATGATGCTGCTAATAGGCACTTTTGGTGCCAAAACGCCCATCGTCCTACCTGGAATTTGACTGAGTCATTCTGCAGCCTGAAGCTCCACCCCCATCCAGACCTTCCCCCTGCTCTCCAGTGTTGTGAGACCTGCAGATGGTCTATAGACTCTTCCTGCCCCATTGCAACTCTTCCCTTCTCATGCACACGTAAGAGAAACCTCTTGGATGACTTGTCCCCTCTCGTGTCTTTTCGCCAAGGACCCAAGCTGACCCAGTAATGTTTGTATTCCTGCTATCTGCTGCACCTGCTGTCTGATGCTCTGAGACTCACGGGCCATCTGTCCCCACACCTGGGTGAAGAGTTCCCTGCTTTCTCTATTCCTGTTCCAATTATGCACAGGGCTCCTGCCACTCCCTTCTTCCCAACTTGCTACCCCAGGATTCCCCAGAAGGCTCATTTGGACGTAGAGCAGTGTCATAGTGCTGACAGATAGGCTCCCAGACTTTAAGGGGCTCGGATTCATGTGCTCTGGAAGCTGGTGGAATCACTGCATGAGGTTCTGTGCTCACAGATGTGGATCAGGTAGGAGTTCCTACTCCACAGAGCTGGGAGAACCATGCTGTGACCTTCCTTGCAACTTTGTCCACACCTCCAGCATGAATGGCATTCCGGATTAGTAGCAGTAGTTCTGAAAAGGGCTAAACCCACACGTAGTCATTTACTTAGCAACTTGTTCCTGAGTAGTCACAGTGGGCCAGGTGCTGAGTTACATGTTTCGTCTTCCATTTTCACCTCTAATTGTGAAAGCAAGGTCATCCTCATTGCCACCTGACAGCTGGAGAACTGACCTTCAGAGAAGCTAAATTCTCTATGCAAGATCAACGCACTAGGAGCTCTGTACCTCTCACCCCAATATTTGTGCATTTAAGTAGCACATAAAATACCATGTATTCCTGAAATAGACCAGGGATAGGTTCCCTGGAGACAAGCAAAGAAACTGAGAGAGAAAGGAAAGAGAGCAGGGTGACACTAGGTCTTGTGTGGCTCCCTTGAATAACAAGGAGAGCCAGAGTGAGGGTCAGAGCCACAGCTCTGGTGAAAAATGGCCTTGTCTGGACAAAGCTAGTGTGGCATGGTTCCTGACCCAGACCCTGCAGGACAAACATGGAAACATCTAGAATCAGACCCGCAGAGTGACAGAGCCATGGCCTCGCTGTAGAGTTGGAGAGTAATTAAAGACACAGGACTGAGCAGCGGCTGGGCTCTGGACAGAGGCTGAGGGCTATGCATTCACTCCATCAGTGTCTGCAGGTCCCGGGGTGTTCAGGCCCCTGTGCCCTGAGGTTGTGGGTCAGGATAAACCTCCAGATAAGGGCTTGACCCCAGAAAACCCATCCCGAAGTCCCTAGCCCTCCCCGGAGGTAAATTCTTTTGTGGCTCAGTGGTGATTAAGTTAGACCAGGCACATTTTTCTTTGCTTCCTGGGGCTTGTCACACAAGGGTTGTCATCTCAGCTGCTCACAGGCCTCAGGGCCCTCAGCGCAGCCTCACTGCTTGACCCCACCCTCGAGCGGGTGCTGTGCCTCACTGGCACCTGCTTACTTCAGAGAGCCCTATCTTTGCCTCTGTGGGTCCACAGAATCCCCCAGTGGTCAGAGCAGATACCAAAGACTGAATCCTATTTCTGAGCCTGAACGACCATGAATACCGATCCCATGCCACCCACCCATGCCCACGCGTATAGCATAGGCACACATCCACCCTCCACCCTGGTGATCCAGCTGTCGTTGCCTGGTTACACTAGCCTGGTTACGTTTTTAGACTCCTCCTCCAGGTCTCCTGGTGCACCTTGCCTGCCGGGGGAATGCCTGGACCCCACAGTCACGTCTGGTCTGTGGTTCACAGCATCAAGGTCTCTGGTGTCTTCCCTTCAAGACTGAAAGAAACACGACATGAAGAGGAGTTCCCAGTGAGCACTAGTGCGGGGCATGACAGAGAGTTCTTTATGCACATTGGCTCATTTGATGTGCACAAAGAAACCTGAGACTAATACCATTGCTCCAGTTTTGCAGATTAAAAAAAAATCAAGGCTCAGAAAGATCAAGCAACTCACTCAGGGCCACAGAGCTATGAAGGAGCAGAACCGAGGTAGGTTTCTTTGTGGATCTTAAGGCTAAAGATCTGGTCCCATAGCTATAACAGGCCCCTGATAAAGTCAGAGGGATAGAAGAGTCTGGCACCAATGGCTTCTTTCTAGGAGAATGTTTTTCTGAAATGATCAGTGGGTAAAGCAGGAATTTTCCCAGAAGTCCATGCTCTCTGTGCCACAGTCATGTATAAAGGAAAAACAGTCTCCTTGGACTCTGGCAATAGTTTTGCAACTGAGTCCTGATTCTTGAGAAATAAGTATTTGACAAAACAAATTTAAAAGAGGTGATCACTCAAGGCAGAGATGCCGTAAACCAAGGTTTACAGGGAAGACGCAGATCAATGTACGAGGGAAATAGAACAAAATGGTACAGCAAAGCTGGGACAAAGCAAATAGCAAGAGTTTAGAACACAGGACCTTGAGGGCACGCTAAGAGACAAGGATTCTATTCTGTAGCCATAAGGGCCTGTGACAAGGTTCGGCATGAGAGAGGCTTGTTCAAACTGTCACTTCCCATAGCACACCCAGCTCTTGCCGTCCTGGTGGAAGAAAATGAGGCCCAAGGAAGGGCTGCAGGATCAGGGAGGGGTAGAAGTTCATCAGCTGTAAAAAATCATAGATCAATTTGGGAAGTAAACATTGCCTAAACAAGGATGCTTCCTTCGATCCTTGGACAGGACAACAGTTAATATTTATTGAGTACTTATGACATAAATGGTAAATGCTACACAAGAGCCTAAGGATGACTATTCTTATTCCCATTTTACAGATGAGAAAAGTGGGGCTTAGAAATATGAAGCCACTGAGCCTCAAGGTCAGGTACACTGATGGCAGAATCTAGATATTGTTCCTCCACTTCACCCCAGATCTAGCAATTGGAGGAAAAGGGAGTGGGGAATATACAGTGTCCCCCCTGCACTTAGAGAGTGTATCCTGATGAAAAGTCTCCTTGGCTTGATCTAATCCAGGGTTTCTCAGCCTCAGGGCTGTTGACACATAGAGCCAGCTGGCACTCTTGAGGGGGAGGTCCTATGCATTCCTGACATCTACCTACTAGACACTAGCAACACCCCTTCATCCAGTTGAGGCGATCAAAACAGTCCAAACTTTGCCAGTGACCTCTGGGCGGGGCAGAGGAGTAGGAGCATGATCTGTGGAGAACCAGTGGCCTGATCTTATCTCAATCCTAGCAGGATTGAAATATAGCAAAGTCAGAGTCTGGGGAGGAGCAGGAGCTGGTAATGGTGCTCCCCAGAAAAACCTCCTTGTCTGCTATTCACAGCATAGAATTCACTGGGTGGCAAGATCCAGTCTACCCACCTGCCTCAACCCTGTGTCCTGACTATCTGCCAGGGCCAAAGTTTGAAGGGGCGGGGGATTCTTCCATGGGATTCAAACATACCAATTAAAGGGTTCAGAGTTTAAGTGGGCAATTCTGAGTGAGTCACTTGAGAGCCCAAATTAGCTTTGCTTTTCTGCATATTAACTCCCCTTAGGTGTCCTGTTTAATGATTTAATGATGTCTGACTCTGAAGTTCTTCAAAGCGGAGGAATTTGTAACACCCCCTAAGGCAGTCTCCACCTCCCCAGAGAAGCAAGCCCACTGAAGCGCTGCCCCTCCAAGTCACTCCCTCCTGTAGGCCTTGCCTTTGGGGCCACCACAGGCAGGGTTTGGGCAAGCCCAGGGCTGTGGGTTAGGTCCCCAGGAGTAGGTCTGTAATTTAGAAGGAGAGTTTAGCCCAAAAGATGGAGGAGAGAGGGGGAGATGCTTAATGAGATTCTACTGCTCTGTTTCTCTGTTCTAAGAAGGTCTTTCATTTTATATTTGATCATTTCTGTAATGAGGATTCATTTTATATTTAACATTTACATTTAAAGTGGCAGTATTTCTTTGGCCTCTAAAGACCTGCTATTAAATTGATGGTGGGTGCTAAAAATAACAACACGTTAGAATTGGAGAAACATGGAATAGAACAGATAGCTGTGATTTACATGTATAAAGATATATTTGTAAAATGCCTTTCTTATGTATAAATATAAATGTTTCTACATATATGTGCACATAAACCCATAACAGCTCTGGGAGGTGCATTTGGTTAAGACCATCTTGCGAGTGAGGAAATTGAAGCTCAAGCTACCTAGGTCAGATGCCCAAGGTCACACGGCAAGTGAAAGAGGGGGACTGTGGGCCCAGACAGTCTTCCCTTGCTGCATCCATCATGTGGGATCCCCAACACACCAAACCTCACCATGGTCCAGTTCCTGGCTACCTAATATGGTCTTTCTGCCGATCCAAATGGGACTCTTTGCTTTTTTATTTGCCAAGTTCGTTCTTACTGACACATAAACATCCTCAATCCTCAGCCTCTGAGTTTGTTTAAAATAGATATTAAGTAGCCCAGCTCTGGCTACATAAAAGGCAAAATGGGAACATTTGGTCCCAGTGTCCACACCTTGAACAGCTCTGCAACTCAAGTGCAGGCTCTCCTCCTCTCCTCTCTCCTTACCAGCCTCCTGCAGTTTCCTATCCTCAACAGCAGTTTGACAGCCACTGAATACTGCTTTATGTTACAGTTTCACGCGTTCATCTTATTTATACAAGTGACGGTATCTCTGCCGAAATATTTATATTCTGACAGCAGCGTAATATTTTGTGTGTGTAAACCCTGCCTGGATTGGGCAGTAAGATGTTAAATATAAAAGAACTGAGGTGGGACTTCAAGTGGCTTCGGTGAGTCTTTGACACGTGGTCTGTCTGTGCTGTCACACTCTGGAGCGTTTTGCTTCAGCTTCTAGCAGGGGGTTTTCTTCCTTCCCAAGGAAGAGGAGCTCTAGAGCCAGAAAACAGGTTGGGCAGAGGTCAGGGAGGAGCTTCAGCACTAAATCACCAAAGTATTGTGTGCTCAGAGTAGCAACAGGGAGGGAAACAAGAACCCTACAGGTAGAAGAGAGCTTGACACCACATATGACAGACATTCAGATACAAGGCTTTGGCCAATCCCTCCAAGAAGGGTTAGAAAACAGACCTATCTACTTACAGGATGATCTGTGTGGATCAAGGCTTGGAAGATTCATGCCTTAGAAAACCATAGAAATCTCTGGATGTTAGTCATTTCTGGACGCTTCTATGTTGAAAAGGAGAACTCAGACATTGGCTATTAATTTCTACTGCTATCGTTCTGTGAACAAGCAGCATTCATTGGCAGGACCCTGGGAAGTTTCTATTGGCTGCAGCAACACCAAGAGCTGACACTAAGCTTTTGCGATGCATCAGAAACTGTTCCAAGAACTTTGTATGCTAATTCCTTCAATTGCTCCCCACCACCACCACCACTGGTAAAGCCCTTGGAGAGCAAAAGAGGCCTTATCCTGGCCTCTGAACTTTAGATATTGCATTCCACAAACAGATACACAAGGATATATTTATTGAAATCCCATGGTGTAGATTCTCAGTGAAATGACCGATTCTAGGACAGGGACAGAAAATATATAAGATGAATCTTTATCATTTTGCAGTGCCAGAAAATAGGAAGGGCTCAAGAAAAGTTAAGAGAAACAAATACACAATGATGGGGATACACCTAAGGGGTAGAAGACCTGGCTGAAAAGTCTCACAAGGGCCAAAGCGAAAAACAATTTGAGCAACAAAAATTTTAAGTCATATTGGATTAGCCCAAAGCATAAAAGAAATATCCAGGAGTCCGCTCAGATATAAATAGATGATTAAATAAATAAATAAATAGAAAAGAAGAGACAAATCTCCTATGCACAAGAAATCCAAATAACTTATGCAGATACTCTGTTCTTAAGTAGGTAACGCATAACTACCCAGGCCCTGAGAGTGGGAAACAGGAGGAACCCTGTGGTGGAGGAACTTAACAGACATTCACTCTGTCAGGGATCACAGTCAACAACACAGCAAGGCCTGTTGCCTTGATGCGATGAGGACACCTGGCCTCCACGGTCTCCTCCCAAGGACTTATAACTCCAGGATAATCCTGAGAAAAACATCAGAAAGATCCCAGTGGAGGGACATTCTACAACACCCCCAGTGAGTCCTTAATATCAAGTTTGCGTGGCTTCCCAAACCAGGGAAGTCTGAGATATTGTCACATCTAGGGGGACTCGAAAGGGACAGGACTGCTAAACGTTGCGATCTTTTGATTGGGATCCTGGAAATGCAATAGATTATGAGAGGGAAATGCAACAAATCTGAACAAACAGAGCCTTTTAGTTGACAATAATATATCAACGAGAGTTCATTACAAGTAATGCACTATACTATCATAAGATGCTAAGGACAGGAGAATTCTGGATGTATGGGAACTCTGCCCTTTTGTATCTGTGAAATGTGAATCTTCATAATAATTCTCCTATCCATCTTAAGCTCTCCTAAAATAAAATTTATTTTTAAAAAATGTTTAATCTCATGAGGCTTTTGTCACACAGGAGCCAGCGGCCTACAAAGTCACTTTAGAATTAACAACTACTGAAATACCAGAAAAGTGCTTGTCCCCACTCCCGCTTCCTGGTGAATTTTAAACCAAAGGAGACAGGGTTTGGATGTCCTGGCATCTGTGGTGTTTCCTGCTACTGTCTTCAGAGATGGACACTGCTCTGGGAGTTCGGGAGGATTTACAAAAAGAGAAAAGGTAAACTAATTAGCTTGTCAAATCTTCCCTCTCTACAAGGACCCAACAGTCTCCTGTTACAAAGTATCATTTCCTGGTGGTGACAAGCATCTATTTTCCTGCTTCTTTTCCTGTTCCAATTTAGCGTTCTCAAGTTATTCACAAATCAGAGCAGTATTCACAACAGACACTCACAGAAGCTATGGAATATTTTGCAATGTTAAGCAATTCGCAGAACTCTGAAATTTGAATACACGTAAGTCTAGACATAACGTACGTGAAACATGATTCTCCTTTTTTCACACTAACAACTAGATGAAGACTGAGTCCTAGAGCCATGAATTTAAAAGAAATTCCATAAAATTTTAATTAATTTTCAATACATTAAAATGCACCTCTATTTAATGTTACTAAATTATTGATACTTATTCATTTTAATTGTTATTTGCCTTTTGCTTTTATAAATTTTATTTTGCCTGTTGCTTTTAATACATACTTCCTAATATTTTAGAAGACGAAATTTTCTGAAAGCATTTTAAAATTTTTTAGTTTTCACGGTTGCACTTTTTTCCCTAATTTTTTATAACATTTCCAACTTTTTTTTTGTTTTGTGTTTTTGAAGGGTATGAAATATGAATCTGTGAACAAGTGCACAGATTTTGAATAAATTATTTTGACTTACAATCATTTAGGCCACTATTACCAATTGAACAAAAACAATGTAAAGATCTTGAGTATAACAACCTCACTAGCACTTTTGCTGGGAATTCAAAAGAATAAATAAATTTTATATAATAAATATGAGACAGTTTATGAATCACCTTTATTTTGTCACTTGCCCAACATTTTCAACCCACTAAGAGCACACCCAGACCCATATGATAATCACTAAATTAAGCCATCTTTTATGTTTTGATGCCTTTCAGTCGTGAAAATATCACAGCTCTACATATTTTCATTCTTGAAGGTGCTTTGTTAAAGTAGGATAGAAAATGTTCTGATTTAACAATTTGCTCTCTTGATTTAAACTTTCAAACATACAATCATTGGTATGAAGCTCTCTGTGGCACCCTTTCCCCAGCTATTCAGACATCCAAGGGGCCTGACTGGAAGGGCTATTTCGCAGACGAGGACACTGAGGCACAGAGAGGTTATATTTCTTGTCTAAGATCCCTGGCATAGGTGGATCCAAATAAAGCCTCTTGCCCAAAAGAAAACTGCGTCTCTTAGGACTTTGGAAGTGTCACCTCTTTGGAGTCAACTCCAGTTCTCTTTGATTTCACTGAAAATACCTGTCTCTTTAAGAAGGTTCTCAAGGCCTCCCCTTTAGTAGGAATTTTGGGTTCAGGATAAAACTACAGAGGAGATACCCTGGGGCTCAGATAGAGAGGGTGGGGACCCTCCCTGGTACCCCCAAACTATACCCCTTCTTTTATCTTTCTAAAGGTTAGAGGCCTATCTCAAATAGCTGGAGAGGAAATATAAAACAACAGCCAAAAAAGCCCTGAAGGTCAACCTTGAAGTAGGGGAGAAAGAAAAAAAAAAAAAACCTCTCATCAAAAGGTAAAAACAAACAAAGTCTCTCCTTTCCCTTGCCAAAGGCAGGCTTTTTGTTGTATGCATTCCCCCAGACCCATCTCTACTGACCACCCACACAAAAGAAGGAGGCAGGATGGGACCCCATCTCTATTCCTACCCCTTGTTCCCCCAGTTTCTTTTCCTGACAGCCCTGAAATAGCAATTGCTGTCAGGTTGTGATTTAAAGCAAAACAGAGAAAACTTGAACCAACTTTAGCAGGTGATTGATGGGTAGGACTGGATTTTTTTATCCCCTATTGCATGAGATTACTGCAAGTAGGTATTATGATCCTAACACATAGAATATCATTCCTTAATCCACTCAACAGCAATATTTGGCATCTAGCTTTATAATAAAAGGTATCAATTAGGAGCTGTCGATGTTTTCAGAGGCAATATCTAATTACAGTCACTTGCTATAGGCTATCTTGTTAAAAAATTTGAGCAGAATGAGTAAGTATTCCTGACAAGTTCAATGCATTATTAAAGGTGTAATTACTCAGTTATTGCTCATGTAATCCTGAGTTAATTATGTGACTTCAAAATTCATCACTTTTATGTTTATTGAACTTTGATAAGTTCACCCATATCTGATTTATCCCAATGATCCATTTTCTTTTCTTTTTTTTTATTTCAAACTGAATATTTCAGACCAATTGGTTAGAAAATAAACAGACTTTAGAATACTCTAGACCCAGAGCTGACGCTGACGGTTGGTTATTTTGGAGTAGGAGAGTATCTAAAATGACCCTTTGTAGGGGAACTGGCACAAGGACATTTCAGGTGGCCATAAAAGCAGTCATGTGTCATTTCCAGATACTGGGTGTAGGTGTTCTTTACTTCTCATCATGGGTATTCATGGATCAAGCTTAGTTGAGACAATTCAGGGCAGTATTTGGGGCATAGTTTCTTGTGCCTACAGTTGAGAGATCCCAAATGTTGAAATGTTATCAAGTAATGGTTCTAATCCTCATTCACACAAACCTTGAGGAAAGTGGTTCCAAACACCTGCAAATAAATGCTAAGTGAGGAACCCAGCACAGCAAAAGAGCAAACTAAGTGACATCAGGACTGGTCACCAACCCCCTCCCCCTTCCCCTACCCACAGGAACTTTCTGACCCTCTTCCTTGTTTGAGATGGGGGAAGAAATTGTGTCAAGGATGGGGAAAAATCCATTTTCCTACACTCACTCTTAACACAACACAGAACACGTTACCTCTTATCACTAAAATGTGTGTAGGCACTTGGCCCCACACCAAGCCGTTCTGCAGACACAAAATGAGTGTCTCATAATTGAATTCAATTCTAACACTATCCGCCTGGACATAGTGTGACATTCCCCCAAATTTAAGGTCTCATTCTCACAGACCTCCCCTCACTGAAGATGCCAGTCACAGTCTTAAGTGGTGACCTGTACTTCTGACCAGCTGGTATAAATCAAGGTTCCAAAGACCCCCTCCTCAGATTTGATTAATCTCCTGAAGCAGCTCACACAACTCAGAGAAGCACTTCTTTACGCCCTGTTTACCCATTTATTACAAAACACCCAAGCACAGCCATGGGATGGAAAGGATGCATAGAGAAAGGCAAATGGGAAGGGTGTGGTGTTCCCATGACCTTCCTGGGCATACCCCTCCCCCAGAACTTCCACATGCTCAGCAATTCAGGTCTCCAAGCCCTGTCCTTGGGGGCTTGGATGGCAGTTCATTATGGAGGGATGGTTAATGATATCATTGGTCACTGGTGAGCAAACCAACTGTCCACAACCAGAGGTTGGGGGCGAGGTTGAAGGTTCCCACCCTCCAATCCCAAAGTTGGTTCCCCCTGGCAACCAGCTTCCTCTCTGAGGCTACCCAGGATCCCACCAAAAGTGCTCTCGTTAAAACAAAAAGATGCTCCTACCACCCCAGGAAATTCCACCAGATTTAGGAACTCTGTGTCAGACTGTCTTATCCCTCTGGAAATTACACGGGTCTTAGGAACACTGAGTCAGGAACTGAGGCCAAAGACCACATCTCAGAACAAAACTTCCCCTAGTGACCTCATCTGCAAGGGTTTTAGGAGCTCCCTCTTAGGAACCGTAGACCCAATATATATTTGTGATACTGTCACAGTACCACATTCTCTATCTTTGACAGACATCACATTTCCAATAACATTTCATCTGAGAGTCCCTTTGTTCCTTGATAGCAGAATCCTGTCCCTGAGCCCTGATGAGCCTGAGTTTTCACACTGGGAAATGGGATGCGCATCCTCACCTTGTCTGCCTCTGAGAGTCCTTGTGAGGTCAAGGCCTCTACAAATATGGCTGGTAAATGAGGGAAATTTTCCTCAGACTCTGGGTAGCTCATTCCTCTAAGGTTTGTGATGGCTGTTAAACTCACTTTAACCCCTAAGTACCCTACTATCTATTAGGGTACAACAGTAAGATGCAGTGAGCAGAAGGCCACCTCCCAAGATGGCATACAGGGTCCTCTCCTTTCTATATTCCCACCCTGTACCGTCCTCCCCTGTGAGCGAGAGTGAACCTCAAGATTCACTTCTAACTAGAAATGATGGGACATTGTTTCTGAGATGGGACTCCACAGAGATAGGGACCTCCCTCTTGCTCACCTCCCCAGCACCCTCTCACTGTCCCCTGGTCACTCTGAAGGAAGTCCCACCTGCCATATTGTGAGCTACCCTAGGGAGAGGCCCAGGTAACACAGAACTGATTGATGTCTGTGACCAACACCAGTAAGGAACCAACAGCCATGGAAAGAGCTCCCCACTCCAGACCCAGGGTGGGACATGGCTCCACCATCACCACAACCCCATGGGGCAGAGACCCTTGTCTAAGCTGTGCCTCACAGAACTTGTGAGACCCCAAATATTTATTTTCTTAAGGTACCCTCTTATTGTGCAATTTGATATTCAGGAATAAATAACTATTCAGGTTCATCCAAGAAGCAGGTTTCTGAAGCCACCATGCTTTGTCTAGGGAGACATAATCCCCAGTGCTGAAGAAAACAGCATTTAATGTCTAAGTCCTAACATCTTAATGTTTGTGTAACCTTAAAAGTAGATTCTGTGGGTCTAGTTCATAAAACAGAGATAGAAGTTCTGTACTCATTATGTTGTTCTGAGTATGAAACAAGGCAATATCTACAGAAGCACTTAATTGGGTAGCTGTCAACTTTGTTTTCCTTAATTAAGTGGAAGCTATTATTTGTTATTTGTTATCCTCTCCTCCCCGTCTTCCCAAGGCACCCAATGCTCTTTCGTAGCTCTTGATCTACCATGGCAACTGTCTGTATTTCATACCCCTTGGACAAATCTTAAGCCCCATTCATTCTTCTACTTGATATTTAACTCTCTCTAATCTTATTTCCTAGTGTTTAACTCAGGGCACAAGCTAATATCTATGTATTTCTGGGCACGAACATACTATAAGCAATGCCTACCCCTTTAAACAGGTCCTTCAAAGTAATATTTCAAAAAAAAATAAGACAAGGTCATTATTCTTGAGTAAGATATTATTCTATTGGGAGATACAGACACCATAGTTTGCATCATAATACAAAATAGGGACAGGAGGTGTTCAGGGTACACAGAGGCAAGACCCACAGATCTGGAGTCTTGAAGGATGAATAGGTATTTACTAAAGAAAATGAGAGAAGGAGTTTCCAGGAAGAGGGAAAAGGTGGGCAGAGGACAGCAGGGGAAAGGGCACAGGGAAGGATTCTAATAACACCATGTCTGCAACCTGGAGAGATCGTGAGGAGGAAAAAGGGAGGGGCCTGACTGTGAAGGACACTGCATTGCCTTACACGAAGTCCCAGCTTCAACTTACAGAAAACAGGAGAAACTAAATTTTAAATAGGTGTCAAGATGGCCTCATTTCTCCAAATACTACACTGGCACACTCCCAAGAGGTATCTTGTTAGAATTCTTTTTAAGTTGGGGTTTGCTTTTCAGTTGATATAGCTAGCTAGATGGATGGATGGATGGAGGGATGGATGGATGATGGGAATCATTTAGGGGAGTATTAGGGAACTTGGTATCTTAAAATGTTATTTTCTCTAACTCAGCCTCCCTAAACCCAGTCCTCACCTTTTGTAATCAGCTTGTTCATTAATCGCACCATCATCTGCCTCCCCGTGAAGGTCACCAGGTTTCTGCCCATTTCAGCAACTCAGGACAACACTAAGCCCTTCAGAGGCTTCAAGACGGCTTCAAGAAGTTCACTCTGAATTTCCCTTTCTCAAAACGAAATGCTCTCAATTCTCCCAAATAGCCTTTTGATGCTGTGGTTTCTCTACGAGATCATCATTCCCGTCACCACTCCTAGGGAGTCAGGTCTCCCGTGCGGCACCCATACCTGGATGTAACCCCAGATTTCTCCCAGCAGATGCTGAGGACCTTGGCTCAGCGTTTCCCAGGAGTCTCAGTGCTACAGACACCAGCAGATGTTTATGATAAAAAAAGCAGCCTAAGGAAGGCCACTTTAAATCACCTGCAGGAAGAAACCAACAGGGCAGGGTGTCCTTTACCTTATTTCTGAGTGTTATTTCTCATCGTCTGCTGATGGGACCACTTTTGCCCACATTCCAGGTGGACTCATCACCCTGGTTATTGCTCTCCTTATTTCTCTCAGACCCTCAGGTGTCACCCAGGCTACTAACCTAGGTACTGGGGACATCTTCTTTACCAACAGACACCCAGGCAGGCAAGAGTGCGACCATTACCCAGACCGTGAGGCAAGTGAAGTGATAAATTCCACTTTGTTTCCGTTCGGAGGAAGAATCTTCAATTAAGTAAGAATTGATTTTCTAATATTTTTTTTTTCCTTCTGCTTGCCATTGGTCAAGTGCCTGAACCCGCTCCAGCCCTGACTTGTAGGGGGAGAATAATTGAGCGGCTGCTGCTGCCGCTGCCGCTACCACCACAACCATGGACCACAAAAGAATTGGCCTCAAGTATGGGAAACAACTTCCTGCTTCTATTTTAGGCAAAACACAGGCCAGTGCTCATGCCTGGAAAATGGCTTCACTGTCACAAACCAAAAATGGCAGGCTCTTTGGTGGGAAATGTGCAGCTCCTTAGGTGTTGAAGATGCTTCTGTCACCTGATGGTGGCGGCAGCACCTTTGTGTCTGAGACACCAACCACTATCAGGTGTGACCAAGAGGAAGATGACATGGAGACCAAGACAAGGGTTGCAAAGGGAGAAGAAATGGATGAGAAGAATTAAATACGAGTTGTCGTGAGTTGCTACCTGCTCTTGTTTGCTAAAGGAAAATGTTATTTTGTCACAGGCAACCGCCAGATCTGGCTTTTGATGGCTGTGCTGATGAATGTGTAAAAGGAGAACTGAGAGAGACTGCAGAGAGGCCAGCTCAGCTACACTAGAAAGAACAGATCAGGACACGGGCCAGGGGTTAAGGTTAGAAGGAGAAATTCTGGCATGGGGTCAGAGGCAGAGAGACTTGAGGCAATTCAGATGAAATTTTTTTGCAAAAGGGGAGACAACAGAGGAACTCCCTAAATCATGTTGATTGAGTCCACCTACCTACTACTACTGGGAGGAATTTTGGGGACAGATGAATGCTGTGGATGGAATGACCCCAGTTAATTATTATGTATTGTATTTTTTTAAATGCTATAAATAAAGAATGAATTGGTATATTGGTGAATATGCACATTTGTTCGAGTCTCTCTAACGTTCACAGAGATCAAAACATCACATTATACCCTAGAAATATATGCAGTTAATTTTAATTAAAAATAAATAAGTAAAATAAAATAAAATGGAAGTATTCTTCCTTCCTTCCTGGAGCTTACAGTCTGTCATGGGGGCAAACATGTCGATGGAACCCTATCTTTCAAGAAAAATGAATAGAATATATGAATATAGGAGAAATATTCCAGCCCTAAGATTTTCCCAATAAAATGCCTGTTCTCTGTATCGGGTGCACAGGTGTCTTGGCTCATCACTGCCACACTATGGCCACTCTCATCCAAGTCAGAGGACTGATAGAAGCCACAGCCCCCCCTCGCTCTGGTCTAAGAAGCCCCTCAATGATCCACCAAAAAGAGATTTGACACTGATACTCAGAAATAATTTGTCATGTTCAATCTTCTAACTGAAAGATTTCAGGCTGAGTGCCAAGTATGAGTGGTGCTCTAAGAAAGGCACAAAGCCTGGGATCTAACAAAGAATCTCAAAACTGTAAAAGTTTACCATAGGGATAGAGTGAAAATGGGAGCAGGAGAAGAAAAACACTACCCTGCTGTTACCACTGTTACCACTACTGATACCACTACTGTTACCACTGCTGTTACTGCCACTGTTACTACTACTGTTACCACTGCTGTTACCACCGCTATTACCACCGCTGTTACCACCACTGTTACTACTACTGTCGTCACTAGGACTGTTTCTTCGTAGGATCATCATGCCAACACTTATCAAATGCCTCCAGTGCCTCGTGGCTAAACTTGCACTTGACATATCACAGGATGGCAGCTGGCTAACCACAGCCATTATGATTCTCAGTTAGAAGGAAGTAAAAGTAAGGCTCAGCAAGTTCAAGGGACTTCTTCAAAATCTTGTCACTAATAAATCTCCGAGTCAGGATTCAAACCCAAGTCAGCCTGACCCTAACGTCTTTGTCCTTAACCGAGTGCCATGTGCCGTGAGCACGACTGTACATTAACTGGGTCACTTAACTTTGAAGCAGCACTATCAGTCCTATGTGACTAGTTCCTGGAAGTGGCTGAGCCTTGGGAAGATTAGTGGTCTGGCCCCGTGACATGGTCTCTTCCTTCCAATAAACTACTGTCTAGTTTGTAGAGGCAAGACGAACCGATGTGGAAAACATGACATGATAATCACCTGCTTAGATAGTCGCTGTCCCATGTTAGAAAAGAGAAGGTGGGATACAGGGACTTTAAGAATGCTATGTCACAGTGGCTGAAATTAATCAGGAATTTTTAATTCTTTATTACATTTATTTTTTAAAGTCCTATTTTGTTTTTAATTTTACATATTTATAAGTTACATCGTGATGCTGCAATACATATGTACTTCTAATTCTAAAGTAATATTGGCTTCTGATGGAAAACCATAGAAAATTGCAAAGAACAAAATGAAAGTAGTTATAACTTCAAACACTGAAATAATCATTGCTAATTTTGGGTGGATTTCCCTCCAGTGTATGTGGGTGTGTGTACGTGTCTTTTTTCAAATATTTGATATAATGAGCTATGTGAAGATTTCTATCCTCCACTTGCCTTGTATTAAATCTGAACTAATTTCCCGGTAACAAAAATTCTTAGAGACTATTATTTTAACAATTCAATCAAATTCTATACCTTAGACATATTTATTTAATCATTCTCTCTTTGTGAAAGAGTTAGTATTTTCAGATGTTCTCTGGTATAAACATAGTTTAGATACCTTTGCAAAGATGATGAGCTTATTGAATCATATAATAATTTTTAAGGTTCTTACAAATGTTACTGAGTTAATTTCTAAGATGTTCTACGCATTGATGAAATGTGATTTATTCATGTCAGCACAGTTTTGCCACAACTTATTTTTATTATTATTATCAGTATTTTAACTTGTCAATTTGAGAGGTTTAAAAAGGACCTGCTTCCATTTGCTTTATTTCAAAACATTTTTCTTTTATCTAATTATATTTCCTCCACAGTAAATATTTTTAATGTTCTCTGTTATGCTTTTAATTATACTTTAATATCTTCCCATGAAGAAATATATAGGTATATAATTTAAAAAGCACATTTAACATGTTCAGTGTAAACATTTTTCTAATTTGTAGTTTTTCATCTGACTTTCCTTATCCATGATTACTATCATTTTCACTCTTTCTACCTGTCTCTTTTGTTTTAGAAATTCCATTTTCTGTTAGAGACTTCAAAAATATTTACCTATATTTTATTTTGTACACTTTGTGTTTTTATTTAAGTGTAACAGAGTATTTTAGTACACTTAGAATTTATTTAGTTGTATTATGGTGAGGAAATAATTTAATTCTATTTTAATAGGCATTATTTGGTCTTATTTAATAATATGTTTTAATTAATTTAAGATCTGCCCTGAGAAATATTACGAATACTCCTTTCTTCTACTCTTTGCTGTTGTGGGAAAGGCATGGTGGATCCTGGAATTTGACACGTGTATGGGATACGGTTGGGGAAGAACAAAGAGGAATTCAAGGTAATGAAGCAACAATAAGTAAAAGTCGAGAAGAGGGAGTAAACACGAAGCATCTAGAGGCAATAAGGAATCCAGCCCCACCTGGTGGCATGTGTGTCTGGATTTGATGAGGATATCCAGGGAGCGACAGATGGTGGAGATCCTTAAACACCAGGCCAAAGAGTTCATCCCGACCCCTGAAGCACGAAGGAGTCCCTGCAGGTTTTGTATGGGAGAGATGGAAAAGAAAAGGCATTTAAGAAAATGAGTTTGACAGAAGTACCTGGGAGAAACGGGGACAGGGTGCCAAGAATGCAATTCAGAGCTCTGCAGCAGAGACATTGAAAGGATTTTCCCAGAAGCAGAGGATGTAGTTTCTAGATTTCTTGAGGAAGGAGAGAGAAATGACGGGGACAACAGGTGAAAAGTGGGGGCAGATGAATTGACAGCAGCACCAGATTCCAGTCCAGAGTGCTGGGCACCTGGCCCTCCTCTGGGCCAGACTCGGTGAACTCAACCCCTCTGAGAGGTGATTCTTGCTCCAGCACAGCAGCCGCTCCGGCCCTCTGGCTCCCACCCAGGACTAGGTGTCCACCCTCCTCCCTCTCTGGTTTCCTCCAGTTGGTGGTCTGCCATCCTCAACGGAACCTCTCCCAGAACTACTCGTGCACACTCACAGAATGAACCAGAACTAGAGGGACACTGCACACATGGGGCAGTTCCAACCAGGGCCCAGGGGCCATCCTGGACCAGGCTGGATGTGGAGATGGATGGATCAGTGAGGATCTACTGTGATCAAGGAAGAAGCCCGGGTTCAGAAACAGTGCTGTCTAGATCCGAAGATGTCTTACGGAGAGGTCCCTCCGAAGCAGCCAGCCCTTGAGCTGAAGTCATTTATTTGGGAGGACACCTGGGGAAATACCAGAATAGGAGAGAAGCAGTGAGTCAGAGGAAGGAAAGCCGTCAATCAAGGGTGCCAATCATGCATGCTCCCCACTGTGGGAAACTGAAGCATAGCCACTCTGCCCGCCTGGAGGGGACAAGGCTTCACCCACCCAGGGCGAGGGAGCCGGGTATTTAGTCACTGGCTGAGAGCTCTTTGGGGTGGGAATGATGTTAATTCCGCTTTTCCAGCCCACAGGCAGCATGTGCCAGCCGAGCAAGGCCACCAGAGCAGCTCTCGGGCACAGACTCACAGGTGCTGGCAGGTGGAAGTCTTGGGCCTAAGGCACCAAACAAGAAAGTCCAAGGGAGTATGGGTGGCCCCTGAGAGCGTCTGCTTCCGTGGGCAAGGCTGAAAATAAGAGGGAGACAGGTACACAGGAGCTAAGGAAATGAAAATCACTTAGGCTCATGGTCTCCAAGGTAGTTTAAGACTCTGGGCCAATGGCTCAAGTCGGAACTGACATGTGAACCCAGCAACTGTGTCAAGAATCAGGTCTTGAGTGACAGTGTAAATACACACACACACATACACACACACACACACACACAAAACATTATATATTAGAAATGTTAATACATGATCTTAACCTATATAACATATAATGCTAATATATACTGATAATGTTAATATAATTTGTATTGTTAATATGTAATGATATAGGTTAATAGACGGCCAGACCAGGCATGACCCATAAGGGGAGCACATTTCAGGCTCCTTGGCCCATGAAACCTGCCAGCAGCATGTCGGAAGCCCTTGCTTTTGGAAGGTCATCCTCTAAGGGGCTGCTGATTTGCTGGCATCTGGGCTTAAGCTTCCCTCAGTTAAATCCAGAGCCTCTGAGTTTCACTGTGCCTCCATGTCCCCCTTTTTGAGATACCCTGTGTTTCGACCTCCATGTTATCACCTTGAATGTTAATTAAGAGCTAATGTCCCAGAGTTGAGGAAATCTTCCTGGCACTCAGAGCCCTGGTGAGCGTGTCCTCCTGAAAAAAAAAAATCAATTTCATTGCCAAGGTCACATGTTTAGTCACAATTCTAGACAACCCTGGCATCCATGGCAGGCAAGTTCAGCATGGGACAAGTTGCCTATGTGAGCATTCAGGTGGACAGAAGCCCTCAGGAGAGAGAGAGAGAGAGACTCATGTCCATGCCTTGCCCAGGGGATTCTGAAAATGTCACTTCCTAGCTAGCACCTCAGAATTAAAAGACAGAGGCAGGACTGGAGAGTAGGGTCCTGTTGTCAGCGTGTCCTGAGCACCTATGGTGTGGCAGGCGCAGTCAGCTCTAGGTCACGCTTCCTGTCTTTCTGCAGTCCACGGTATCATTCTGGACTCCAGACTTGAGGCCTTGAAAGCAGGATGTCACTAAAAATGAAGGCATCTTCCTTGATGAAACAGACGTGTCCTTCCTTGATCTACCCACACTCCAAGCCCTCTTGACTCTGCTTCTAATCTCTTCCAATTCACCTCCTCTCACCTTATACCTCGGTCACTCTACTTCTTCTTGGCCTCCTTCTTATGGTAGATGACTACAGTAATCGCCCCAAAGAATCATATTTCCTGATACCTGAGCCTCATGCAAAAAAAAAAAAAAAAAAAAAAAAGTCTTTGCACTTCCTCCCCCTGGGAGGCAGAGCTGGACTGAATTCGATTTGACCAATAAAATGTGGTGGAGGTAATTATGACTAATCCAGGACTCAGGCCTCATGAGATCTTGCCACTTCCACCCTTAACTTCTTAAAATCCTTAGACCACTGTGCCATGAAGAATCCCGGATGAAAGGCAACATGGAGAGATGCAGCCTTCATGCTGGTCCAGCCATCCCATCTGCTGACTGCAGCTGCAGGAGAAGAAATAATAAATTGTCACTGTGAACCACTGCTGTGGAGTCACAGTTTATGTAGCAGATTAAATAGATGTGATAACTTTGCCATTTGGAAAGTTCAATGACAAAAATTTCTTTATCGTATCTTCCCTCTGTCACACATTAAAATTTATCCCCAATCTTTACCCTTCCTCCACCCCATCCCAAAGAGGAGATGTCCCTCTTTACCAAAGGGACCTGGTACCCTTGATTTTATCACCTGTTCATTCCTCTGGGACCTGCACCCTTTTGTCTTCTCCTTTGGTCATCTTTTCTTCCTGGTTCCCTCCTTTCTTCAGCTGTCCCCTGGGCTCTGTTATTGGTGTCTCACTGGTGGGTCTTGACGGTAGGCTCTGGCCTCAGGCGGAGCTCTAGTTCTGCCACGTACTTCCTGTCTGATCGTGGGTAGCTGCCTAACTTCTCTCAACTCAGTTTCCTGGCACATGAAATGGAGATTACAGTAGGACCAGGTCATAATTTTGGTTCATTTTCTTTCTAATGGGATTGTTATCTAGTGGAAAGAGCCAGGTGACTGACAGCTTCTGCTGTCACACTTGTTACCAGACACAATCACAGTCCTCCTCTTTGACTTCTATATCAACAGTGACCCTGTTTTCTGGAGAGCTAAGGATAAAATCAAAATAGGACTTGGCCACAGTGGTGCCCATGTCTCATTAGCTGGACTTCAGAATAGGAGACTCACCTCTTTCCCTCATCTTTATTATAGAACTTAGCACAGGCCTGGAGTATTGAAGAAAAAGAAGAAATGAGTGGTTTAGAGACATAGATGGACCTTTGTTGATTGAGTTAATAACTGGACTGGCATATACTTGGTCCCCTGTGACACATGTAAGTGTTTATAACATATAAATAAGTCAGGTGAATATCTCTGCTTCACAGATGTGCTCTTTTTTAACTTGAATTATTCAGTCTTTTGGGGACATGATTCCTAATCTTGACCATATGTTGTTTGGGGCCCTGGAGCACATGGTTCTCCTTAGAAAGAGACAGGAGATGAGGCCAGGTATGGAAATCCCAAAGCCTGTGTCTGTTTTTGCATACTCTGCTCAAAGGTAGGGCTCAGGAGGGTAGGACCTGGAGTCCTTGCTGTCCCAAAACTCTGGGAAGGTGGGCAGGTGGAATGTTCTCTGCACAGCTGTGAACTGCGTGTAATTCAGGAGGGTGAGCCAACGCAGCCCACCCACAGTCCAGAGCAGAATGAGAATAGGAACCTGGAACACCTGGGCTTGCAGAGGAAGAGCCAATTCCCAGGTTCAGCCCCACTCCATTAAGCAAACATGGAGCCTCGGTTCCTTTTATTAGGTGAATGGGAAGAGAGAAAATTGAGGTGTAATAGGAAAGTAACTGTGCACAAATTTTATTTCAGCCACGAAAACGCTATTTAATACCACCTTTTTTACTCTAAAGCCTGGAGTCTGGAATAACTCAAGCAACGATGAGGACCTTAGGTATTTCTTTTAATTATTCCAGGGCTACCTTGCCGCCTAGCCCGACTAAAGCACTCAGCTACTCTAAGCAAAGCCACTCTAATGATTTCTATTAAATCCTGGCCTCCTCCCAACCACACACAAATTAAAAGCATTACTGGACGATCCCAGCTCCAGCTCTTGAAAGTGTTGTTATATAAGGAAGGCGGAAGGTTGCCAAGGGCCTGTTGGCATTTCCTCAGCCACGAAGGAGAATTAACCCCTGGGGCTTCTGGGACTGAGAGATTCTTTTCCCCCACTTTCCCTAGAGTCAGTTACTTTTTTTATTTTTACTTTTTTTTCTTATGTTCCCTTCAAGCACACTTGAAACAGATTTATGATGTGGAGGACAGCAATCAGTTTTAAAGAGCACATATTCCACCCAAAGTTTAGGGGGTGCTGGCTTCCTGTTTTTCAGAAGCTGTCTGTGTCATGAGGTGACCATAGGTTCTCTTGGTGGGGGAAGGTCTGGCTTGGGAACCTGTCTCAGGCTAATTGTCTCATTTTTCAGGGACTTATATAAAGGACTTTGGTCTTACCATAACGTTAGAGTCAGCCTCCCTTAGAGGCAAGAGAAATCTGGAATCATTGCTCAAGACATAAACTCCCCAGAGCCACCTGAAACTAGAAGCTCATGGTCCCCATCTCTGTACACTGTGGTGCAATGGATCTGTCCCAGAAGAAAATGGTGAGGGAGGTGACATCAAGCCCCCTCCACAGACCAGTGATGAAAGTGAAGTTTTCAGATGGCATGAGGCCTGTGTGAGGCCACACACCCCAAGTGTGGCAAAAACCGCTATCAAATTCAGGTGTCTTGTCTCCTTCTCTAGTTTGTTCTCCTTTGTGCCTTGTCACTGTAGGTCACAGGGAGATGTGACAAGTTAAGAGGGCAAAGGTGCAAGCCAAGGTGAACAGGAGCAAGGAAACTGGCTATGGCTATGGGACTTCTCACTGACAGATTTGCCTCTCTAGCTAGAAAACCTTTGAAAACATTTTATTGAAATGCTCCTATCACAAGTGTGTGACTTGATGAATCTTTTCAAACTGAAGACACTCATGAGCCAACCTCCATCATCAGCAACAAAACACAGCCTCCCTCACACCCAAGCACCATTTCACCCAAGGGTAACTGTCATCTCACACTATCTGCATCCTCAAATCCATCCTCACTTATGTGCATGATTTTTGCAGCACATTCATCCACATTGTTGTATTCCACTCTGTAAATAGAGCCCAACCATAAAGCCTACCTGCTTTCCTATGGATGGGCACTTGCAATCTCAAATATTTTTGTTAGGCTGAGTGCTTGCCGGCATCTTCAGAGTTTTTTCTCTGGCCATCATTAGGCATTTCCTAAAACCCAAACCAGGCTGCATATGATTGAGGGAATGTTATTCTGACAAAGGCTTCCCCCCAAAAGTCTTAGCTATAGTGGCTTTTATGGAATCAGATCATGGTTTCCAATTGAAACCAGAGTTTTGAGATGAAATTTGATTTCCCTTATGCTGGCAGGTGAGACTGGAGTTTCTCTACTTCTGCTGGTGGGTAGGGTCTGCACAAGGCTGCAGGCCTCTGCAGCCAAGAAATGTTGCAGATGTCAATGGCAAGCTATGCACCCCGGCTTTTCAGAAGACCCCAGCAACTCAACATGGATTTCTTTTTCTTTCTGGGTTCTTGTTTTGTGAATTCAAAGAATGAAATCCACAGTCCAGGATGAGTGTAAGAGAAGGATTTGTTGAAGAATAAATAGGAACAGAACTCTTACACCACAAGAGGGGTTCTGATTGCAGGTTTTCTCCCACCAAGAGGTGATTCTAGGGGTTTGTATAGCACTTGGGTCACTACTATTGGTCCAAATTTATGCTAATTAGAGTTTGGAAACAAACTAACATTATTGGTCCACTTTCAAGTCCCGACTTCCATTCAGCTCTGCCCCACTTCTATTTTCAGGAAGCAGGAGGTTGAGGCCCTAGATGGTCTATGCTTGCAGTGGGCTTCTACAGCAGTCATTGTACCATGCCCAGACCTGGTCACCAAAAGGGTGACAGGTTGGTGCACCTCGGCTTGCAGCAACTTCAGGCTCACAGCTGCCACAGGCTGTGTTTGCACCCACGCTCTGACCCACTGGGCTGCCACTCTATTGTTCTGCTCCTGCTTCTCCACAGGGACCAGCAGACCAGCTGCATGGCTTGGCAGCCAAAGAGCCATGTCCCAGTGATCCTCTTCTCTCTGAGGGGAGGCAGTTGTCTTGGATGTAGGTTTTTTTTTTCTTCTTTTTCTGCCATAATCAGAGCTTTAAGATTGAAGAGGTCCATTGATTTCAGGGATGAGGAACAGATTTCACTTCTCCTATTCCAACCTTCATCTACTAAAACTGACTTTATAGGCATTACAGGGTCTAGGCTGTGCTTTGGGTCTCTGCAACAGAGTCATTAACGTTGCCTGCCATGGGGTAGGGCGGTGGCCCTCTGATATTTTGTCCAACCTTCATAATATAGACAAAGAGCTGAAACCTGGTCAAGTCAAAGAATACCTGGGCACAGACCCCATTCCCTCTATGGATAACTGAAAAAAAAAATCATTGAAATTGTGAGTTAGTTACACAACCACAGAAAGACCTGGAAAAAAATTGTGGAGGAATAAATCTTCCTTCCTTCTTTTCAGAGAAGTCTGGTTAGGGAAGAGACAAAACAAGAGACTGAGATTGGGGACTGGGGTCAGAGATGTCCCCTTGCTGCCCCACTCCTCCTCAATCACAAGTGCCATGCCCAGAGAGCAAGGAAGCCCAGCTTTGTGGCCCACGTCTAGAGAAGAAACTTCTCCCTGACTCACATAAGAAAACACTCTCCTGTCTCCATCCATCAGTGGGTTCCCACTCAGAGCCCTTCCTGCTGTCCCCTCCCCTGCAAGCCCCAGATGTTTTATTGATGGGCTGGTCTCTTTAGGAGCCAGCAAGTCAAACACACATCTTCCTTCCTATTATTCATGAACCTTAGGTAGAAGGAGACCAGGGAGGCAGATGAGAAAAGCTTTCAATCAAATCTTGATGGAATAAACTAATTAGGGAGATCACACCTCCATAATGATGTTAATCGTGCAGACAGGGAGTCACAACCTTCCTGGCTGACTCTGCCTCTACCTCCACAAAGGTGTCTTTCAGCCATCTCCAGAAATGAGTGAGGGTCCCAGGGACAAAGGGGCTAAATAACAGCCAGAGGAGCCCAGGGTCCTCTCCATGAGGACTCAATGCTTTGGTGCTGGAGCATTCTTGCTAAATCTGTGCCAGAGTCCTAGAGAAGACTGATTTGATGACAGCGGTCAGCAAGAAGCAGGGTGTCAGATGGCCTGAGAGTTAGATTCTCCCCAAGCCCCCCCCCATACTGGATCTGAGTTTCAACTCTGTCTGCCCTCTTCCCTGCACCTCACATCCTCCACCAGGTCCATACAATTTCTCCAAGAACCTCCTGTCTAAGTGGGAATTGGAATGAAACCATTCCTTCATTCATTCATTCACTATTGGAGTCAAGAAATATTTCTTAGAAGGTTCTTCCTCATGACAGTGGACAAAACAGAGCTCTATCCTTCATGGATCTTATATTTAGCAAAAATAAGAAAACACATCCAGTTTAGCAATAGTGCGATGGGGAGGGAAATGAAGCTGGGGAGACCCGAACTTGGTTCTCAGAGACTCGCTTCATGGAAAGGTGGTGTCTGAGCACAGATGGGGGGAGTAGGAAAGCTAAGGCTGATGCCAGGCAGGGAGGACAGCAGACACCCTGAGGCAGAAAGGAGCCCCTGTGGGCAGAAGCCCCCTGAGGATTAGGAGAAAGTGACACCCAGTTGTATGTGACAACTTAATAAATGTCTCTGTTTTGTGATCTAGCTTTCTCCCCTGGCTACTGCAGCCCCTGCTCAGCACTCTGCCTGTACATGGCAAGTGTTCAATGAATAACTGCTGATTTAATGAGTTATTAACTAACTAATGGGAGAAACGAGTGATGTTTAAGGCTCCTTGCACCAAGGTGAGGATGGAAGCAGGTGTTGAGTGGAAAAGAGGCGAGGTCATGGAGCTGGGAGGGGAGAGGTAGGAGGTCGATGTCCCAGGGGCCTCCGCCAGGCCTGGGGTGGAGAGCAGAGAGGTCTGTTTGGCCCCTTCTCTGGTTGTATCAGCACCTTGCCAACCAGAACCATTAACACGAAACAGGTGGCTAAGGAGAACAATACCGGTATTCTCCTTACCTGAGGCCATTCCTGACATAAATCCAATAAAGTTATTCTGAAGAACAGAAATCTCCATGTATCAAATTGGTGGTAACACTACCACATGGGAAGTTTATGTAGTGTGCGGGGAGTATATATGTATGAAGTACACTTTAAAATGCAAATAAAGCAGCTATGAATTCCACATGTAGCTATTAAATTAGTAATAATATAAAATAAAATGTTAATACTCAATGCTGGCAAGGAGGCTATGAAACTGTCATTAATTACTACTTGGCAGAGTAGATTTTGGCAACTCTTATTCAGGAAATAACTTGGAAATAGATCACCAGCAAAATAAAAAGCCCATGCATTTAATCCCATAACAACAATTCTGGGAATGTACACAAAGTAAAATTCCTAAATGTAGAAAAGCTATATGTTTGAAGATTCACATTCTAGCATTATTTATAATTGTGAAAACACTTGTAAGCAGCGTATGCATCCAAAAATAGGGATATCATTAATTTAATTTAGCCTTATGTATATGTAGTCAGTGGAATTTTTATGTAATAACAACAATTGAAATGTTCTTGCCAAAATG
The DNA here is from genome assembly GCF_964194105.1 of Spermophilus citellus. Classification (NCBI taxonomy): domain Eukaryota; kingdom Metazoa; phylum Chordata; class Mammalia; order Rodentia; family Sciuridae; genus Spermophilus; species Spermophilus citellus. The sequence continues at coordinate 19,397,540 of NC_138185.1, forward strand.
GAAACACAGAAGCATACATATAAAACAAGAAACTAAATAAATGAATATGCAGCAATTTGTGAGCTCTATTTCAATTATATGTCTGCATCTGGGCAAAGACACAAAGTGAACAAGCAAAGGTTTCAGCTGCTTTGTTTGGCTAATGGCAAAACATTTATATAAGAAATGCAAATGAGTTACCAAGAGTTTCTCCCTTGACCTGATATAAACTAGAGCAATAAGCCAGATGCAACATTAGCGAAAGAGGAGAAGCTGAGGTGCACAGGGAAGAGGGTCTCGAAACTCTCACAATGAGACAGTGCAGTGCTGTTGGTTTTTGCGTATGGTTCAAAATAAACGGGGGACACTTGGTTTTTTCTTAACACAAATATCCATACCATAACCTCTGGGGTAACTTTGATTCAGTGAATCCTAAGATTTTATATTTTTTTAACATCTCCCCAGGTGATGTTGATATCGGCTCGAGCTGATAACTTCTAACACGTGGGCCGTACAACCAGCCAGAGTCGGGTGTCCCTGATGGAGTTTGACCAAGAGTGTTACTTACTGAGTGATTATTTGGGGCACAATTTCCATTGCTCTCTATGGATGATTCCTATGAGTTCTTTCAATCACCTGATGAGGAAGAAACCACCAACAGGCATTCTACATGTAATGAGAATGAGGCACAGAAATACGAAGACTATGGATGCCCACAGTCTTGTCTAACTCCACCTTCATTCAATATGCAGTAGGAATGCGCTTCTTGTACCTCCCTTAACCCAGGCAACAAATAAGCCCATTAGATATTTTGAGTGAGCAAAGAATAACTTACACAGAGGGTTTAGCAGGAAGGGGACCTGTGCCTTGGAAAAGGGCAGACAGCTACTATGGACTCTCAGAGTCAGGGAAGAGTCCCCAGCCCAGCCCTCTGCAGGGTCTGCAACAGCCAGTGTGACAAGCCCTCCCAGACTCGACACCTCTCTGTAGCTGAAGATTGATTACATGCAAACAGTTTTCGTAGCAATCGGCACATGTTTTAACAAAATCCGATGCAGCCCCAAGTCAGGCTAATTGTTTTAGAGCACAAGCCACACACTCTTGGTGACCTAGTGGCCCCTTGAGCCCCCACGGAGGGTTAGAGCTAGGCACGGCTTTTTGTCCTTACTTAGCAAGGGAGATTTTGATGTTTCCAATCCAAGCACTTATCTCTCTCAATGCAAGAAGTTACTCCTTTATTCACTCACGAAGTTTCTTCAATAGGTGGAGGATGATCATCCTCTCTGCAGTCAGCACAGTGACAGATGAAAAGTTAAAAGAAAAAAATTTGAACAGGGTGTCTGTCCTCCTGGGACTCAGGCAGGTTGGATGAGGCCATCATTAGTTAAAGAATCAAATCAAACGTGTAAGTGTAGAGGGATTAAGAGGCTACCAAGTGCTATGAGCATCTAAGAGGGATTCCTGAGCAGTCACAAGGTCCGGAAAATTCCTCCAAGGAAAGATGAGCCAATGTTGACCAGGGAGAGAGAGAAAAGCCTTGTGTTTGCTAGAAACATAAAGATGTCCGGCTGCACTACAGAAAGCACATGGGAGACGAGGAGAGGGCTGGGAGGGTCAGTGGAGACGCCATCACCATAGGGCCTTGTCATGGTGGATTCGCTGATGACTTTGATGCATCTACAAGGTAGTAATGACTAAGTGGGATTCCTAGAAAAGCCCTGGCTGCTTCGTAGAAAAGGGACCTGGCGGTGGGCAGGAGTGAACGTGTTCAGAACGAAAAGGCCACTTCGATCACTCGGGCCCAGGACATGGGAATCTGTGTCAGGATGGGGCCTGTGGATTGAGAGGAAATGGACAGGGTCAAGAGGTAAAGAGAAAGAGAGCTTATCAGGAGTTGGTGACGAATTGGAGTGAGGGAGAAAACACGCGTGACCCTCGAGGGCTATGGTCTATCTTCTGTGGAGCTCCTCCAGGAATAAATACTCATGAAATTATCAATGCATGGACCTCTGTGGGATCAGTTTTGAACTTGAGAACAGCGATCCTTAATTGTGCCAGAGTCATTTCTGATTTTTTTTTTAAACTGTGCCATTTTCTGGCCCAAAGCTATGGGGAAGGGAAGGGATGATTGAAAAGGAAAAGAATCTTCCTGTATCCACCAGGAGCCAGGATCAGAAAGCAGTGGATTATCTGTCATACGGGGGTGACCCATTCTCTGATGGAAGTTGGGAAGACCCAGAACTGAGGCTCTGAGCTGGATGGAGTCTAGCTTTGTCATTAACTTATCCCTGACTTAGAGCAAGGAAGTCACCTCCCACAGCAGTGTAACCAAGGATGGCTCATGACAAACTTTCAGATGGGCTTTGAACCTGCTGGTGCCAGCAGGGTCTTGTGGGTGTTTCCTGCTCAGGGTCCTCAAAGCCATTTAACAGTCAAGAGCTTACTGAACCACAGAACTCAGGGGGATTGTAAAGAACGAGCGAACACACAAACTCCAACGTTAACAAGGCTGCAGAAAGCCGGGGGAAGGTCAATGTGTGCTCCTGCCCCCAAACAAAGGGAACTGTGACCTGGCCTCAGCAACCCGTGGTGGGCCTTGCAAACAGAGCCCCAGGGTCTGCTCAGAGTAAAAGCAGGTCACGGTGTTGGAAACCAGCTTCAGTGTTCACATTTCCCCACACAATGGCAGCAGTCACGGTCCAGAGCAACGGAAACTGCTGGATAAAATAAAGCCTGAGGGAAAAAGCCGCATGAGAAATCCACCCAGGTCTGCACTTGTATGTACGCAGCCTGGCGGCACCTTCCCACCAGCACCCGGGACCCCAGCAGGACACTGGATGATAGGGGGACTTCAACTCAGGACCTCCAGAGTGTCACAACAGCTCTTCAGCTTCCAGCTCAAACAGCAGGGACTTCCTGATTAGGAATATTTGCTTTAAAATAAATGTTCTTGGGCATTTTAGAATCCTGCTGGGTCAGTTTAACAAAAATTCCTTCAGTTGGGATCATCAGACCAAGTCCCTGGTCCCCGACCCACTCCCAGGCCTGCCTGTCAAGTGCATCTTGTCAGGAGCCCTTCTTATTTATGAGGTTTTGTCATTTATCAACTCCTTGCTGTGTTCCTTACCTATAAATCTCCAGTTGTCCTTGTTGGAGTCAGAATTGAGTCAATCCCTCTCCACCTCAGCAAGAATCCATGGCAGTGGTTCCTTAAACTCTCATAATAATAAAGTCTTCCTTACCGTCTTGAACAAGTGTCAGGAAAAATGTTTCCTTTAACATTTCTCATGATGGAAGGCTGGAGCACAAGAAAGATAGTTTAAAAACAGCAAGGACCTAGTTCCTCTGAGCCCAAGGTTACGAACTTTGAAGGGTGCACGTAGATACGCATGTACCAAAGGGAAGGGTATAAGGTTTGGTAAGGACCATGGGGATCATGCACCTTTCTTTGAGGTTAAGAACTGCACAGAGGTAGCACTTATCAGTTGTCAAGGGCAACAGCGATATTCATATCAGTGCTGCATTGAGGTTCTACACTGTACGAGCCATAGGACCCTGTACGAGCCATAGGACCCTGTACTTGTTACTACATCTTGCTAAGTAAGCCCCATCTTCCTCTCCCTGGCGAAATGTAAAGATAATACCCAACTCACAGGGCTTTTTTGAACATAAAATAAGATAATGAGATGAAAGCCCTTAGCATGGTGTCTGGTGTATGATAAGGAACCAATAAATTGTGGTTATCAACATGATCATCATTATCATTGCTTTTCTTGAAATTCAGACTGCCCTGGCCTCTTCCAATAAAAAGAGGGCTCCTTATCCATCGGGGTACCCCACAAAGCATTATACTTGATTATCGTATATTATGCAAATAGAACAAGAATCAGATGTTGGAAGGTGTGGGGAGGGGACGAAAGGAAAGGAGCAGAGGAGAAGAAGGAGAGAGAGAGACAGAAAGAAATTGAATAGATAAATGAATAAGTCACCATCAGGGAGTTGATCGAGTGTCTTCACTTGGCCATCCTGGTGTCAGTCCTTTAGATCAGAATGAGATTTTCAAAGCAGAGACCAGTTTACTTTTCCCAGGTTTCACTTACCAGGTGCATGCACAGAACTCCTTAAGCTAGCTGGTTTAGAAAGCCATTTGCTGGATTTCCGGGTGAGCTGACTTAGCCACTGTGGAGTGAGCCTGTCTCCGTGTCCTGCCATCCACCATAAGTGAGCATTGTTGATTAAATTATCATCTCACATAATTAAGAGTCAGATAATTGTGACTTTAATGAACTTTAATTGCTTTGGGGTATGACAAAAGCAGTCTCAGGAACAGCAACCTTCCTGCTGAATCGCTGATCGATTTCAATTGTATCCCTTGGAGTGGACAATAACGGTAACACCAATACCCTGGGCCTTTGTTTTTAATAATGGGGAATGCATATAACACGGCGTGAGAGTTAGTTATCTAGAATTGGTTCAGATAAGATAGGGGGGTATCCAAAGGCCTGAATATCAGAATTTAAACCTTCTTTAAATGACAAATTCCTAATTTTCCAGCCATATATTGTACATTACAACCAAATCTGAACTGCTGTATCCCAGATGCCAAGGGAATTATATCAAATCCTGACATAGATTCAGCCAGGTCATTAGCCTCAAATAGGTTTTCCTATCAGAAATGACAGAGAAGTACAACTGCAGTGATTTGGAGTTAGAGTGCAAGCATGTTTTAAAGCAGGGGTGCACAAACATTCTGGAAAGAGCCAAAAATTAAGTGTCTTAAGCTTTGAAGCTTTATGATTGCTTCACTCTGCTGTTGTGCTGCAGCCTCAACTGAATAAATGTGGCTGTATTCCAACAAACCTTTATTTAAAAAATCAAGCAGTTGGATGTAGTAGACCCGGGTCATAATTTAAATGAAGGTACTTTCCTTATAGAATACGTATAATACACAAGATTCTTCCCATATACCCATGACATAACAACTGGTAGTTAATTAACAAATAGATTAAAACAAGTTGCAAATTTTTTTTTACCAATTTTGAAGACATAAATAAATGATTCTAATGGTCTATTCCTTTTCATTTTAAACTTCAAATTTACTACCAAAAAATTCAAAAGCGGAGAAGAGAAGGGCTTTCATAAGCAAACACAAATACAATGACCATTTTGGTCTATTTTTTTTCCAGCCAGATTTCAGAAGACACTTAATGTAACTGTCACACTGTGTACCATTTTTTTAAAACTTGTTCCTTTACTTAATACCATTTAAAGTTTTCAGTATTGCATATGCTCAGTGTCACTTTTAAGTCATTATGTTCTTTGTTGTAATATACAAAAAGTGTTTCCTTAGCCATTATTCTCCTGTGGAGCATGCATAGCTCTCTGTTCTTTTACCATTGTGACATCACTGTTGTCTTCATTTTGGGGGGGTTTTGCAGAATAGTTTCTCTGAAGTTCAATGTTTGGATCAAAGGACAAATATACATTTCACCCACTGATAAAAACGCCAAATTCTTTCCAAAACCTGTGTGCTAATGTCATCTGCAAATGGCAGCAATCTGAGCACTGTCTCAAATTAGGTGTCTATGGTTATAGAAAAATGGTTCTCTCTGGTACTCCTGAGCATTTTCTCTTTGAGGTCTGTCCTCGTGCAAATCAAAGAAGACAGTAACTGTTTCTAGAGGAATGATAAATTCAGACTTGACTTGGAGCCCAGCAAACCCAGTGAAGAGGTGTTTGCTGAGGGCTTTGTGAACAGGTGTTTGTTGAGGCTGCTTTGGACCAGCCTCCCCTCCATACGTTCACCACCAACTCAGAGAGAAATGGGAGAGGTTTGGCCAATGGGAGGGTCCTGCCAGTAGGTGTTAGAAGCCATCTTCCTAATCCACAAGGGGTTTAGCAAAAAGAGAGAAACTCCAGGAAGAGTAGACGTTAGCCCCGCAGCCTCATTGTAGATGGCAGTGAGTAGCTTGAAACAGCAGAAGTTCATTCTCTCACAGTTCAGGAAACAAGGAGTGTGAAATCAAGATATCAAGAGGGGAAAATCTGAAAGTTATAGGGAAGAATCCTCTCTTCTTCCATCTTCAGGTAGTTGCAAACCCTCTTTGGTATTCCTTGGCTTATAGCTTCATCCCTCTGATTTCTTTCTCCATTATCAGATGAAACTTCTCCCTTCTGATCTGGGCCTCTTTTTGATTATGTATCATCTGATCTTCTCATAAGGATATTAGTCATTAGACCTAGGGCCACCCTAATCCCATATGTTCACGTCTTAATTTGCTTATATCTATAAAGAATCTGATCTCCAAACAATGTCACATTCACAAATACCAGAAGTTAGGGTTTGGACCATTGTTTTGGAGGAAAACAATTCAACCTACAAAAGGGGAAAAGTGTACACAACCAAGCTGCCCCTGGGGAATGGGGAGGTCGGTCGGGTATCATGTGTTTACAATGCCAGCTTCAGCCAAATCTCAAGCTCGTCCCTCAAGGAGGGTACATCCCTATGTCTGGCACTAGGAAGTTTTGTTAAGCCATCACACCTCCTTTCTCTGACTTCCCTTCACCTATAATGGAAGTCAAAGCCTCGAATTGTCAGCATGTGCTATGCATCTGTGTCTCCAACATATTTTGGTGTCCCCGAGGACAGAGAGTGGGTATTCTTCATCTTTCTCAAGCCCCATAGGGGGCACATAGTAGGCACACAATAAACACGAATTAGATTGACAGATGAGTGGCCAAGACTGTTCATCATGAAACATCAGCTTCAATTTGCTCATCATATTTTACCCATACCAACCCAATCCTAAATCAGAAAATTAAGTTCATTAATATTCATTATTCCAGCACCCCCACCACATCTCTTTGTTTTCTGCAATAGCTTCTTAGCCCGAAGTCAAATGAGCTCAAGGAAAATGATGTGACTTGGCTTTGGAAATATATTCCTCTGGCTGCCAGAATGGATTTAGCAGACTCTGAGCTCTGTTCGTCACTCCTTCTACAACTGCCTCCGTGCACACAAAGGGCTATGACAGTCCCTGAGTTATGAGGGGGCCATTCCAAGGCGGTGATGGATTTGATTGTTTTATGCACTGACTTAAGATCTCATTTCCTGCCACATTCACAAGTGCTTTCTGGGCTGCTGAGGGAAACCCCTCACGTTGGTTTTGTACCGCCTCCACCCCTACTTGGCTCAACGGGGGACAAATTTGCAGAGTTCTGAGTTTCCTATCTGAGCAAAAGCTTCAAAGAGATCAAATGATTTAAGCATTGCCAAAGGTGGTTGCTATATCTCTCAGCCAACCTTCCTGTATTTTTTTTTAACTCTTATTTTTCGGTGGAGTCCTACAGAAATATTCTGCAAAAGATGTGAAACAGAGGAAGAGACAACTCTATTACGCGTATAACAAGCTGACATCCTCAAACCACTGCAGAGCAGTTTGCAAAAGGAGAGAGACATTCTCTGCTGAAATGCCTACTGTGAAGAAAGCAAATTATCTTCAGTTGTCCCAACATTTAGGGAATCGTTTAGTTGTTTATTGACTGCTTGAGCATCTACCTGTACATTCCACCATCTTGTAGATCATTCCTGTCATGTCTTCCCGACATCCCAGCCACACTTTCATCTAGTTCACAGTCCATTGTGCTTATACTCATGCATGAGATCCTCTCTTCTCACCTGGAGTGCAGGTTCCACAAGGGCAGGCCCAAGTCAGCCTCGTCTGCTGCTGAATCATGGGATAGAGTTCAGTGCCTTAATGAAGAAATGCCTCCTATCCCTAAATGGAGAGGTTGACCATGGAAAGAAGAGAGGAACATCTGTTTATCTGAGACTGAATTTAGGAAAGTAAAACCATGTGTAGAAGCTGGGCACAGTGGTGTATACCTGTAATCCCAGCAGCTCAGGAGGCTGAGGCAGGAGGATGGTGAGATCAAAGCCAGCCTCAGCAACAGCAAGGCACTAAGCAACTCAGTGAGACCTGTCTCTAAATTTAAAAAAAAAAAAAAAAAGGCTGAGGATGTGGCTCAGTGGTAAAGTGCCCCCTGAATTCAATCCTTGCTACCAAAAACCAAAAAGGGGAGCTCCCCAAGCCAACAGCATTGGTATCATCTGGGAGTTATCAAAAAATGCAAATACTTAGTCCAAGCCACATCTAGTGGATCTGAAACACTGGGTACAGGAACTGGCACTCTGTGTGTTAAAAACATCCCAGAAGATACTGTTACATACTGAAGTTTAAGAAACACTGGTAGAGAAAGATAGACGCAAGGGTACAATTCCATATTCTGAAGGGTCAGAAAGGCAGCAATTTTGAGACAAGATACAATATTGTCATAGAAACAAAGCAGATCTTAGAAGGCTCAAGTGGGATAAAAGGAACTTGGAGTGAAATGTAGGGAGATAACTTTTTTGGCAGCTAGTGAAAAATACCTTTTGAGTTTCACCAACATAATGAATTTATTGAAAGTGCACAAAATAGGAATTATGGGTCCATTTGGATTTTTGAGAATGTAAAATTATTTTATGCATTAATACAAAATTATTTTAGTGTATTACCTACAACCCCCTCTCTACCCCATCTCCATGACCTCCCACTGCTCCCTCCCATCCTCACACTCTGCCTCGGGTGGTTGATTGGAAAGAGCTGAAAGAAAACCAGTAAAATCATCTCAAAGCCCAGGAGTGTGGTGAGATGGGAATCACACATTCATAAAGACCACTATTTGCACACATGTGTGGTTTTTCTTCAGAAAGACTTAGAAACCCTGGAATAAGAGCAGAGAGAAACCTCTGGACCAGCTCTAGCTGGAGATTAATGGGGAGTGGGTGTTTGGCAGCTGGAAGGACCAGAGGCCTGAGGGGAAGGAGGTGGGCGTGTGTTGAAGTTACTGGTTACAGACCTAAGCTGTTTTGACCTTTAAACCAGAGGAGGAGATTAGGTGTCCTGGGGAAACCTGACAAGGAACTGGTATCAGGTTTCTCCAAAATCTGAAGTGGATGTTATCTGAAGGTGGGGAGGGAAGTGATGGTGGAGCGGTCAGAGTCTAGAACACAGTGTTCCCTGTTATATCCTCCGATACACGTCAAAGTGTACTTTGTGTACACCTACTGTGTGTCTTTTTAGTACCAGCCCTGGTTGGGGAACTGGGTATTTGAAGGAAGCTTATTCTCATGAACAGCAAGACTAGTCTAGCTCTCTTACCAAATGGACTTAACTATAGTCGACCCTATGTTCCACCCAGACGATGTGATGCCCTCTGACACCCTCAGTGTTACTAACCAGTGAAAGAGAGCAGCATCCTGGTCTTCCCCTGGTCTGAGAGGCTCAGCGCACATGCTCCGGGCAGTCTTCTCTGAGGCTGAAAGAGCTGGGTTTGTACCCTGCCCTGTCTCTGATTAGCTGTGCCAACCTTGAGCTCAATGGCTCTTAGCATCACCCTTCTCTTCTGCAAAATGCAGACAATGATAGGGATTAAACCAGATAACTCAAGTAAGAGAGGTCTAGAACCCAGGAAGCAGCTCACTAATGCTGCTAATCTTATGCTAAATAAAGAAGATATTCATACCCATAGTCTCTGAGCTACAGCTAGCTGTCCACACTTGGCTGCTGCCTCTGATCTCCCATCCACTTCACCTCCTGACCTCCTTGCTCACCCGCAACCTGTCCTACTGCCTCTGCTCTGTCTGATCTATAGAAATGTCTTCCTCTTTCCAATAGACCCAGGATGAAGAAGCTCACTATGTTCAGGAGTATGGCTGAGAGGTTGAGTCAGAAAATGCCTAGGGAAATAGCTCTAACCAGCTCCACCTGCTGTCCTAGGAATGTCTGGGGAAGGACACCCTCGGTTTTCTTCTCAGCAACCTTTACCTTTCCAGGGCAAGTGGTCTGTAGTGAGGACTCCGATGCTTAGGAGCACCTTCAGTCTTTCCCCTTCAAAGCTCTGATCCAACTCAAAGACCAACCCTGGATTCATGTGGTCTTGAACATTCTTGGCTTATTTATCATAATTACTATGGTAAGACTTTGGAAGAATTATAAGCTTTTCTATTTCTCCGTGTACTCATCTGTAAAATGGGATTTGCATAGTAGCACACATCTTCCTGCCATGAAGCAGGAAGTCCCCATCTCATAGGGACTTACATATCTCTAGAAACTGGGCTGGACCTGAATCCTGAAAGACCTCAATCATCTGAGGCCAAAGCCTCCGTCATTTCTGATGCATTACAGGTAACACCGCCCAGTTTCCACCTCTGTCCATGAATGAAGAGGGTTCTCAAGGGAAGGAAAAGGAAAGCTTCACAGAGAAGGTGGCTCTAGAATGGATGCCAGTGGGAATTGGCAGAGACTTCACATGAGGAATGCCCTGAATGACTGGAAATGGAGCAATGGGTGATACACAGCACTGGCCTGGCAGGGCTGCACGGGGCACAGACTGCAGAGGGGAGCCAGTGGGTGGTGAATATCCAGGCGGGGGCTGGGTTTCAATAAACAGCGTCCCTGCTCTTGAGTTCTGTCAGCAAATCAAGCTGCACTGTATTTAAGCATGCATTTCCATTGTTTTTCTCTGGCCCTTCAGACCTGCTGAGAAGTCCACAGCCCTGCTGGTCTAGTCCCAATTGCCTCTCAAAGTGGTCAAGTCCTGGGAAGGACCCCAGGGGGCCCTGCCAGGGGTGTAGGTGTGGCCTCTTCACAGTCTCCTTCGGATCCCCTCACGCGAGCATTTTCATGAAGGAGCCTGTAGTCTGCCAACTTCTTTGTCATTTATCCCCGGACAATTTGTTAACTTCAAGAATCCTTGAATGCCAACCTGGATGTCTTTATAATTGCTGTCTCTGTCAGAGCCTGTGTGAAAAATGTCACCGGGAGAATGAAGTCGGAAAGCAAAGTTGCAGCGTGTTCCTCACGAAGGTGACAACGACCGAAAGCATTACTTGGTTTCAGGACAGTTTTGAGAACATTTCCAGCTCCTGAAAGAAAAGACGTTTGTAAAATTGGAAAAGCCAGCCTGCTGACATTGACAGCAAATTCATAATGCGCATGTTAATCTGAAGAGAGGTGCAGGCTCACCCACCTTGGAGGAAAGCTCTGCGTCAGTTAGAAAAGGCTTCATCAAAGAACCAAAGTTGGAAGATGTTTGTTAGAAATCGTAAAAGCAAGTGTTTTTCTTGTTTTTAAAAATCTTTTAACATACGCAGATATAAGGTAAATGAGCAGTGTATTCGATTACCTTTCACATATGAAAACTACTACAGTTTAGGACAAGGGTCTTTTATAAAGGACTTCCGTTTCCTTGTCTGTAGAAGGAGAATTAAACTCAGCTATTTTGAGGGCCCCACTAGTCATTATTCCCTACATAGATTGCCTGTTTTTATGGTAAACTTTTCTTCTGAAGATCATTTTAGTATAAACCGTCAAAACTCTCACCATCTGTTAAATCAGGGTTGGCTCAGGATGACCCATGGGCAAAATCCTTTCCACTTCCTCTTTTGACATAAGCTAAGTTTCACTAGCATCCAGCCACACTGGTGTGTGTATTGTCTACAGCTCTGTCACACTACAACAGCAGAATTGTGTCATTGTGACAGAGACCGCATGATCCACAAAGGTGAGAATATTGATCTGGTCCTTTCCAGGAAAATTCATCATGTGCTAAAACATCCCTTTGTCTCTTTTGGTCACTGTAAGTATTAGACAACCTACCCCTTGCTATACACTGCCTTCTGTAATCAAAGCATCAAACCTCATAGGTGCAAAGAATGTTCTAGCGTGTTCTTTGTTATGTGTGGCTCTCCCTTATTTTATTGTGGGAAGACAATCCCTGTCTTGATAAAATTCTTTCTTATACCCATTAGCAGTGTGCCCATCCACAACAGCTGCCCTTTGGACTCAGCTATGCCCTCTAAAGGTTTCTTCAGGCAGCTCTCTGGATAGCTGGTTGGTAAGAGTCCCAGGGAAGCCTTCTTGACCCCTGTAAGGTTTCTTATGGGTCATGGTATAGCATTTCTGCTCCTCCTCACTAACCCACATCTGGACACTGCATGGTTTCTCTGTACCATTTATATTGTGGATGCCAAACCTGAACACAAGGACCCAAGTGTCCTAGGACTTCTGGACATTCTGTTCCCAAACTGAGCTAATGCAAGGGCCACTCCATGGCATTGACGTCAGCTCAGTTCTGAACGTTTTCCATATGTGCTGCCGACGCTAAGCCACCTCCTTCCAGCCTCCTCAAGTGCAGTTAGGTTTTAGGTCAATGTATGGACCTCTGCATCTAAAATGTAAAACATGATCAATCTACCTAGTCAGATTGCACCTACTCTAACCAAATCAGCCCCAGAACTGTGTTATTGTGCATTCAAAATATTTTTCAATACTTACTCCTTCTCCAACTGCTAGCCAAATAAAATGATCGACATTTGAACAAACTATGTTCACTCTGACCACCCGGGCCTTGGACCTGCTGTGCCCCAAATGCCTTCTTTTCTACCCAGTGGATTCTCTTTAATCTGTGCTTTAGGCATCACAGCTTTCAGGAGGCCTTCCCCAACTCTCACAGATGAGATCACCAGCTCCTCTTCTATGTTGCCTATCGCCTTGGGTTTGCCTCCTGACGGTGTTCATTGCATGAACTCATCAGTGGAAGGAATTGTATTGTACCCACTTCATCATTGTGTTGACAATGTCCAGCACCGTATTGGCACATCCTAGGCACCAAGTACATTAGATAAGCTAATGAACAAATTAGTGAATAAGTGATGTAACACCAGATTGAGGACTTGAAGTCCACACTGAAGAAACTGACCCAGGGGAATGTGCAGCTCTTAGGCAGATTACAGCAACCATATGCCATGATGAGTTGAATTTTAAGAGAGAGTTAAAGCTGCTGCCAGTGGAGGCCAAATCTATTGAAGAGGCAGAGATGAGAAGTAGTTAATTCAAGAGCAAGATAATTGAGGCCAAATGGTAGCTGTGGAGCTGTAAGAGGAAGAGCAGAATGAGAGTGACGACTTGGGTGCAGAATAGGTCTTGTGATGAAGCAAATGAGCAGGGCAATAGCAACAGATCACTCCCCAGTGACTTGGTTCCATTCAGAATTAGGTTACATATTGAATAACTGTCTGAAAGAACTTGCTGCCTCCATCCATTTTGTAAACAAGTAGCTGATTTCTAAACCTCACTGATAATTCAGAGTCATCTCATGTGCTTCTAACCTAATGCAGATTCTTAAGGTCCACCCAAAACACACCAACTCAGAAGGGTTTTAAAGTCCCCTGGAAGTTGTGTCAACTTTCACATTTTGATTGTTCACTTTGACTGAAATGCCCTTCACCTTGATCTTCTAAACTTAGGTACCATGTCCTTCCTTCTGACCAATGGGGCTGGAAATCACCTTCCATCTTATTAGTCCTCTGTTCCCTCATTTTTATTGGCTTATAAGACTTTTTAATTTCTCTTTTTGTTTGTTTTCTTTGCACACACCTTATCACTCACCACTGGCATTTACTAACAGAAAAACACAAACCCGTTATTTAAATTATCTGACCTCAGTATCCTCATCTGTAAAATAGAGATAACACTACCTCATTTTTATGGTTGCTTTAAGATACTGGGTGTCAAAACAAGGAGTACCTGCATGGTACAGACCAGGAGCTGAATAAACAGTTAATCTCCCGCCCTCAACTATATGGCAAACACTTTTAAAAGCAGACATGTATCTAAAGTAAACACCTTTTATATCCTGCAGGAGTCTAGTCCAGTAACTTATGCTGAGCAGATTCTCAGGGGATCTTCAATGAAGAATGAATGAAGGAACAAATCAATCAGCCAATCAAAGGATCAATCAATGGATGAAGAGTAAGTGAATTTACTAAAATATTGGTTTGTGGAAACAATCAATTGTTGGTAAATGACCATCCCTGATCGTCTCTATGTTCATGACCTCCAAGTTTTGTAGCTAAAACAAAAGAGGGGGAAAAAAACAAAAGAGGGGGAAAAAAGAGGAGGAGGAGGAGGATTTCCTGAAAATAGAAAGGAGACCAATAGAGTAGAGGAAGCGGGACAAGAGGGAAGAGAAAAGGAAGATACTGGGGAATGAACTTGACAGAATGATATTGCATGCAGGTATAGAAATCTAACAATGAATCCCACTAGTATGTAAAATTACAATGCACCAATTTTAAGAAGTTTAAGCAAAATTCAGTTGTCTAAGTTCCACCTCAGATCCATGAATCAAACAAAATACCTGGTGATCAGGGCCCGGGCATTTGAATCATAAAAGTTTTTTTTTTTTGTTTTTTGTTTTTTTTTTCCCCTCTCATTGATGCCGATGCACGGCCCATCTGGGGAAATCACTGCTTTAGAGAACCACTGAGAGGCCACATTGCTTTGTTTAGTGTAAGGAGATACATTTTCTTATTCTACAGTAGTTATAGAAAGTTTAATTCCAATTGATTGTTTAAAACATATCCATTAAAGTCCAACATCTGTTTAATAGGTATATCCTATTACATTCTTGTACTTAGGGCCACAGTCAAGACCCAACATAATCAGAGACACAGTTTAAACAAACTAATTACATAAGGGCACACAGAGGCTGAGCTGAGCAGGAGCCTTTAAACACAACATATGCCTTTAATCAAAGCCAGGCATCGGGCAAGAATAAGATACCCCAAGCTGGAGTCGTGCAGTACGTCAATGCTACAGCAGATGTTCCCAGACCCAGCCCAGTCTGGGGACTCCTGAGCAGTACTGATGCTCCCATACCATCCCAAAGCTAGGCATTTCTGAGATATGGCTGAGCACACCTTGACTGATGGACGACAGGAAAAGGGAGGGATCTGTGTGCCCATCTCTGTTGGACTGTTGGGAAGCATGGGCATTTCTAAGCAGAGATCTCCTGCATGGCTGAATAACTGTTTCCAACTCTTCCCATAATGGTAATCACATAAAAATTCCCTTCTCTCCTTCCCTGCCTCTTATTCCTGTTCCCTCACTCTTCCTGATTTGAGGTTGCACCTTCCAATAAAACATTAGTATTTAAAATTCTGTCTCAGATTGTGTTTTGTAAGGTATCCAGACTGAGAATCTAACTCTTAGGCACCTTTTTGGACACTTTATATGCGATATGAACACATGGCTGTTGGATTCAATATTTTTATGTTCAGAACCACTACACACAATTCCATGTTTTTAATAGTGACCAAACTTTCTGGATACCATTAAAAATAAAAAGAATCATTGGTAAAATTCTCCCGCATACTCCATAATCTAAAGCACACAGACTTGAGTCAGCTTAGTTGAGCTTGGTCTATAAAGGGAACTTTCTGTGTTTCATACACTGGGATTTCTATAACAAGACTTCAGGAACCTACTTCTTTACCTGTCTGCAGCCCTACTCAACTAGGAGTCCCCAGAGGGAAAATGTCTTGATCTTTGTCTTCCTGGAACCATCATGGATTAATAGGCACTTGCACTAGTCCATTCATGCTGCTATAACAAAAAGTACTTCTGACTGGGTAATTTACAAATAACAGAAATTTATTTTTTACAGTTCCAAAGGCTAGAAAATTTGAGATGAAGGCACCCGCAGATTCAGAGTCTGGTGAGGACTTTGGTCTCTGTTTCAAAGACGGGGCCCTGTACCTGCATCCTTATGTGTGAGACAGGCTAATGAACTACCTCAGTCCCTTTTACAAGGGCACTTAGCCCATTTATGAAGATGGAGCCCACATGACCCAATCACCTTGTAATGAACTTGTAATACTATCACCTAGGGAGCTAATTTTCACACATGAATTTTGAAGGGTCACAAACATTCATTCCACGGTCTCATTAAATAAATGCTTGAGGAATGAACTAAACAACAAATTAATATTTTGTAAGAGGTACTTCAACTTTTGGTGACCATGACATAATTAGTTGAAAATAAATAAACCCCCAAAACAGAAATTTTTTGAAAATGTAAGCTCACCTACAAATTTTCTTCTTCTGTGGGTAAGAGCTATACACCGTAGCCAGGCATGGCACAGGTAAGCTCTCTGATCCTCTTCTGGGAAACCCTTTTTGATTTGGGATGAAACGGTTGATATCACATGCCAAGATCTTTTTAAGAAACTGTAGCAGGTTTGGAGTCAATTGCAAAGTGCCTCTGATGTTTCTGAGAGAAAATAACATTGAAGTAGAGCAGGACCTGGGAAAGTAACTTGGACCGTAGTTTCCAAAGTAACCTTTTATTTTTCAGTGACTTGAGGTTTCTCTCCTCAGTAGTAAGGTGAAATTCTCTTCTCATGGGATCTACGATAGGATGACAAGCTGAATAGTTTTATTAGTAAATATCAGACATTATTATGCAACAAAAAAATCTGTGAAGATATGGGGAAAGTCTTGTCATACCTGGAACACCAAAGATCAGCTAAGATCATCGGAAGATCTGTTTGAAGGAAAAATAAAAATGTGGGCTATTGGAAAAATCACACATTTTCTCTGAACCTTAGTTTTACCACCTGTAAAGTAGAATAACAATATTAATAGTACAGTAACCCATCCCCCACCCAACACACAGACCCTTATCCTCAGCAGATGAGTTCCAAGACCCCAGGGGATGTCTGAAACTTTGGCTACCACTGGAATTCGACTCAGTCTGCTTTTTCTTGTACATTCTCACCTATGATAAAATAAGAATAAATTGGACACAACAGGATTTTAGCAGCAATAATGACAAAATAGAATAAATATAACAACATGTACACTGTAATAAAATAGGTCACATCACCACTCTTGTGTTTTGGGGCCATTATTAAGTAAAATAATGGGTGTTGAACCCAAGCTTAGCAGTTCTGTGACAGCCAATTTGCTGGGTGAGCTGGTACTCACTAACTGGTGGGTATCATCACAGCATGAATGTGCTGGACACAGGAACACTTCACACCTGGGCAGGATGAATCAGGTTGGCAGAGATTTCAGCACATGACTCAGATTGGGATGCAATTTGAAACTTATGAATTGTTTCTCTCTGGAATTTTCCATTTCATATTTTTAGACTATGGTTGACTACAGATGACTGAAGTTGTAGAAAGAAAAACTGTGAATAATGGGGGACTATTCTACCACTCTCCTTCAAGTATTTCACAAGTGTGGTGTGAGGAAAAAAAAATAAGATAATGTGTGACCAAGTGCTTGCTAAATTGCAAAAGTTCTAAGCAGATGTAAGTTATTATATCACACCTAGAGTTCAGAAAGACAATTAGGCACCCACATTATACCATAGATTCAACTGTGATTAATGTATTCACTTTGGAAACTCTAGGAATTAATAACCATTTGCCATACATTCATTATGATCACATTAATCATTATAATTGATTGGTTAATTAGCTAATTATGGCTATAATGTAGATGTCATATGCATTTCCATAGGAATTCTTTGGTAATTCAACATTAATTAATGCTTGACCTTATCTTGATGCTAAACAGATCAAGGGAGTGACCTTCTAGCATTATTTTGATCAAAAGGGAACTTCACAGAGGAGGACAGTTGAGCAGGCATCCCAATTTTCTAATTATTATGCCTTAGTTCAAGAGCAGTAAAAATTTCTAAAAAGTCAAAAGCTTGGAGCCATTTTTTTTAAAACAAATACTTTTCATTCTCTCTTTGTGCAAGACCCATGAAAGAAAATAAAGGTTCATTGCTACTGCCCTCCCTCCTCAGAGCAAGATTTTTTTTCTGCAATGGGGAAGGCAAGATCAGGAACCAGTTATTAAAAACAAACCATCTGCCCCTTGGCTTGCTGGTGACCTCAGAATCACAAAAGGAATGATCAGCCTCTGTCCCCAAGAATCTTCCAATTCTCTGAAAGCCTCAAGCGCTGTCAAGAAACATGCAAATTCAGTACAGTGTGCTTTCAGGACTTAAGAAAAAAAATCTTATTTTTTTTTTGTTTGTTAATTACTTTGTTTTGCTATTGTTTATAGATTTGGGGATATTTAGAAGGGAACTTCAGGGAAATCAGAAGCAACTATTAAATTAGAAAAAATAAGTCAGTTGTTTGCCACGGTGAATTGTGCAAAATATTATACTTTGGAAACTCTTGAAATTTAAAGGTTGGCTAAATTTAAATTAATTGAAAGCTTGCAAACATAGCCAATAAAACAATCGCATGTATGGTTTACGAACCCATAGGCCAATGTTTATTAATCCTGAGTATTTATTTTCCTAAAAGTGAAATATCATTAAAATATAGAAAGTCTAATGAGTGGAAATTTTAGCATTCTTGTTTTCCTAGAAAGCAAAATCAGCTTAGGCCTTATTGAAACTTAAGAAGCATGACATTTGGAACACATTTAAAAACCCTGAAATATGATGTCATGGAGGATTAGCGTCTAAGCCTCTAACTGCTACTATCACGAAAGTAAGCTTTTAAAATAATTTGAATGTGTCCATTAGTACAAATTTCAATTTCCTCCTCAGACAGAAAGTTCAAATGTACAATGCATTATCAGAAGAGTTCTGTGATTTTATTAAGTGATCGAGTGATTTGAGCCAAAATTTTATCTTGCTGTATTGTTTTTCCAAATAAAAAGGTGAAACAAAACTCTACCAGTATATCTTGCCTAGTCACAGTTAAACTACAACCTTTTAACTAGGGTCACATAGGGTTCTAAAGGTGCCTGTGGGTACAATCAGGCCACCTGTGGGTGCTGGATATCAACCACATAGGGATAATGGAGAAGGGAGAAAGTTCCTGGAGAAGGGATTTGCAGTAGCTCCAGTCTCTGGGGAGCAAAAACCCAGAAAGGATTAGGAAAGCAAGAGCTTTATTAGTAGTGAAAGGAAAGCAAGGTGGAAAGGTCTCTCAGACTATGAAGCAGGTCTGACTCTATGAAGGGTTGGAGGAAAAGTGGGGAGCTCGTCTCTAAGTCTCAGACACTAAGCAGTTCCAAGAGAATTCCACCCAAATTCATAGATGGAGTTTGAATGGGCAGGAATTCATTCATGCACCCTCACTGGGAACTGGGCCTCTTTATAATGATGTAATGGCGCCATGATGCATGGATTAGGAGTCCCTAAGCCCCTGCAGAGTCAAACTCCGAGTAGGTGTCAACTCCCACTAAGACTACCTGCCTGCTCTTCTAGGGTAGAAGGGTCACATAGAGTAAACCTGTTACAAAATGACTGGTTGGTCTCCCTAAGAAAGGGTGTCATCTTGGTCATGTAGATTACTTTTGCTGACAAGCTGTACATCCAGGGGTAGCTGCATCCAGATCGGCCTGGATGAGGGATGTCTGTGCAATTGGGCCCAGAGTGGCCTCCCTCTCTGCACTGTGGCCACTCTGTTCATGTGCCCATTGTATCAGTTCTGACTCATACGAAAGCTGCTGATGTCAACTGGTCGAGTCATGTGTCTGGACTGTTCAGTGCCTCTTGCATGGTTGATGTTTTCCAGTGGGAGGGAGAATGATTAGGTCCTGGGCCTTTCCCGTCCCTCCTCATTCTTCTACCCATGCTTCCTTGTCACAGACTTTCCATTCCTTTTCCTTTCAGGATGGGAATGGTCAGGCCATTGGACAATGTCTCGGAATCCAGACATATTTTCACTTAGGATATTTCTCTTTCCACACAAAGTAGGTAAGAGTGTTGTGGGCTAAATGATGTCCCCCCCCCCCCACCAAAGTTCCTATGTTGACATCCTAACTACTGGCATGTCAGAATACAATAATTTTGGAAATAGGTTTTTAAATAGGTAATTAAGTTAAAATAAGACCTCTAGATGGGCTTGGTGGCACACACCTGTAATCCCAGCGGCTTCTGAGGCTGAGGCAGGAGGATCACAAGTTCAAAGCCAATCTCAGCAACTTAGTGAGGCCCTAAGTAACTTAGACAGACCCTGTCTCAAAATTTAAAAATAAATAAATAAATAAATAGGGGCTATGGATGTGGCTCAGTGGTTAAGTGCCACTAAGTTCAATCCCTAGCCTTTAGGGTAGATCCTAATTCAATATTACTGGTGTCCCTTAGAGGACAAAATCTGGGCACAGAGAGACACAATGGGTATGTTCATAGATCATGTGAGAACACAGCAGAAAGGAAGCCATCATGAAGCAAAGGAGAGAGACGTCAAATTAATCCAAATCTGCTGACATTCTACTTGGATCTCGGATGTGTGACCTGTGAAACTGAGCAAAGATAAATTCCTGTTCTTGAAGCCACCCAGTCTGTGGCATTTTGTTATGGCAGCTCTAAGGAACGAACACAGATGGCTTAAAACTCCAACCACTGGGAAGATTTCCCCCTTCTTACTGTCTTTGTAGGCATCATTCCCTTGATATTTTCCAATGTGGAAGAACTTTCCTTCCACTGGGACATTTTCCCAGGTCCCTGAGATTTAGAAATCAGGCTGCCAACCTGCTCCAGGAATCTGCCCGACATGCCCTTCAAGATAATTTTCTTTGCCATCTGGACAGTGAGACAGTCCCTATCCCTAGCCAATGTTACTTGCATCCATTCAGGTTTTCTGGGATGGCAGAGCCAGATGAGCCTAGGATTTGTTGCAGACAACGCATGCAGAGAAGCAAGAGGAGGGTGCTGCAGATGGCAGGGAAGGCTTAGGGCCTGATGCCCATGAGGGAGAGAGGAAGGGCAGGAGGATCAGATAGAAGAGTCTCAGACTGCAACACAGTTCTGAGAAAGCCCTGGCCAGGCCCAAGGCAAGTCATCAAGACAAAGCCACCTAGTAAAGATGTCCTGAGTCTTGCAAGAATGGCCCTCCTGTACTCAATCACTGGCATGTCATGAAAAGCACAGCATGCATGCTAAATATCATGGCCATCACACAGACAGCATAATATGTATTAATATGGTGCCATTGTCCCAATGACATTGACCATCAAGTCTTGGTAAGCTTTAGGGTAGGGTCTTGAATCTTGTGAGATTGCAGAGGAGACAGGAGAGACGTGAGCATGACTTTCCTGAAAGGCTTCTTCCTTATTCTTCTGTCAGCTCTGATCAGCTGTTTGGCAGGAAGAAGGAAGAGAGAGAATGAGTGAGAAAGAAACATTGAACTCACTCCTAGCTCGGGGAAATGTTTTATCGGATTTGTTTCACTTTGATGCCGATTAAGTCCATGGGGTAGAGAGGCCAGTGAGGGAGCGTGTGGGCTGGGGGAAGGGTTGCAGGGTCTCCCTATGGTTGTAATTTATTATTAACTATCTCTTCTGTGCCATGGTTATTGGACCCTTCCAGGGGGCCAGTTCCTGGGGCCAGGTCTGTGGTTCAACTAGGCAGATCAGACAGAACATTTTATTTACTTGCCTCTTTCTTTAAATCTAGCATGACTCAACCTGGAACAAGGCAGGAAAAGTTTGCTTGACTTTGACTGAAATAGTGAACTTTGGGAGAACTTGGAGCTCTACTACCGGCATCAATCACAGTCCTCGTCACCTGACAAATTGACAGAAATTTGGTGGAAGAGCCAATTTAGGTTTTGATGCCATAATCTTGTTCTGAGAATGTAAATATATAGTTTGTTTTTTTTTTTCGTTTAAATGCTGATCATCTAAGTGTTCCATAGGTAATCTCATGTTCCCTGAGTTCATTGATCTTTCTTTTACCAAGATTCTTTTATGCAACTTCAGATGAGGAAAAGACAAGACTCTTTCTCTTGGTGATGGAAAATCAGAAGTGGGGAAGATGAGTAATATCAAACTTAAGACACGATAGTTTCAGATCATGGGGTGCTAAGAGGAAAATGAAAAGCAATGACATATTATAAAGTTAAATCTCAAAATTATCACTTTAAGTAGTTGCTGATGTTCAGGGAGATCAATTAATACTCCCTGATGACAAGAACAAGAATTTGAACCTAGACCAGTACCTAAGCCAACATGCAACCTAACTTTAGAATGAAAACATCTCAACTCTGTCCCTGATCACCTCTAAACAGAACCCCTCTTGGTGGTCCTTCCCTTGTACTCTATGTCCCGGCCAAATTGCTGACTTACAGATTCTGAAGGAGACCCAGCATCTCTGGCAAAATTCTGTGAACAGCCTGCCCGACATTTTCCAAAGTACAAAACACTTCCCACAAATAATTATAGAAGACTAATTTATATGGTGCATGAACACATTTTGGAGAAACATTGGCTCACTTATCAAGAAAGAAATTTACTTTTCAGGTCTTTTTCTCTATGTCTAAGTACACTGAAGAGATATTTTGATACTAGACATTTTTAAAAAAAAATTTTATTAGTTATAGATGGACACAATATCTTTATTTTGTTTATTTATTTTTATGTGGTGCTGAGGATCAAACCCAGTGTCTCACATGTACAAGACAAGTGCTCTGCCACTGAGCCACAACCCCAGCTCCGATACTAGATATTTTTTAACACTTGTTAAACTTCTCTAAAAAACTGACTTCTTGAGCTGGGCACTGTGGCACATGCCTGTAATCCCAGCAGCTCAAGAAGTTGAGATAGGAGGATGGCAAGTTCAAAGCCAGCCTCATCAAAAAACAAAGCACTAAGCAACTCAGTGAGACCCTGTCTCTAAATAAAATAGAAAATAGGGCTGGGGGTGTGGCTTAGTGGTTGAGTGCTCCTGAGTTCAATCCCTGGTTACCCCCCCTCAAAAAAAAAAAAAAACAGAGGGGGAAAACTGATTTATTAAGGATAATTGATATACACTAAATTTAAAATATTTTTAAAATGAATGCATTCATGAAATTATCACCACTACCCAAATCATAAATATGTACCTCATCTCTAAAAATTTTTTTCATGTTCTTTATAATTCCTACCTTATGCCCCTTCCACCCCACATCCAGGAAACTGCAGGCAGGTCTGCTTTCTCTCAGTACAGATTTATTTGCATTTCCTAGAATTTTATATAAATGAAATCATGCACTATGTAGTTTCTTTTGTTTTGCTTGAGGTGGAGGGCTGGCTTCTTTCCCAGAGTTATTTGGACAGTCATGCAGGGTTGTCACATGTATCAGTACTTTAGTCCTTGTTATTGATGAGTAGTATGCCATTGTGTGACAGTTTATTTTTAACCCCTTGATCAATATGCAGGTTGTTTCTTATTTGGGGCTAGTACAAGTTAAGTATACACCAACGTTTAGGCATACAGCTTTGTAAATATTGAAGATTTTATCTTCAAGGAATAAATACTTAGGAGTAGAATGGGTGGATGACAACGTGTTGACTTGTTGAGAAATTGTCAAGCTGTTGTCTAAAGGGACATATCATTTTACCTCTCCACTGGTTGATAATTACAGTCCCTCTGCATCTCTCCAACTTTGGGGAGGGTCAGTCATTTTGATTTTAGTTATTTATCTTTTTTTTTAATTGTTGGTCATTCAAAACATTACATAGTTCTTAATATATCATATTTCACAGTTTGATTCAAGTGGGTTATGAACTCCCATTTTTACCCCATATACAGATTGCTGTATCACATCAGTTACACTTCCATTGATTTACATATTGCCATTCTAGTGTCTGATGTATTCTGCTGTCTATCCTATAGACAGCTGATTTTAGTTATTTAGTAAAGGGGCAGAAGTATTTTGTTGTGGTTTTAGTTTGCAATTTCCTAATGACTACTGATGCTAACCATCTTTTTATAAGCCTACTTACCATCTATATATCTTCTTCAATAAAGTATTTATTCAAATATTCCTCTATTCTGTACCATTGGTCTACCAGTCTGTTTTGGTGGCAATACCATATTGTTTTTGTTACTATTGCTCTGAAGTATATGTTAAGGTCTGGTGTAGCGATGTCACCTGCTTCACTCTTCCTGCTAAGGATTGCTTAGCTATTCTGGGTCTCTTATTTTTCCAGATGAATTTCATGATTGCTTTTTTTTATTTCTATGAGAAATGCCAATGGGATTTTTATTGGAATTGCATTAAATCTGTAGAGAGCTTTTGTTAGTATGGCCATTTTTATAATATTAATTCTGCCTATCCAAGAGCAAGGTAGATCTTTCCATCTTCTAAGGTCTTCTTTGATTTCTCTCTTTAGGGTTCTTTAGTTTTTATTGTATAGATCTTTCACTTCTTTAATTAAGTTGATTCCCAAGTATCTTTTTTTTGAGGTTATTGTAAATGGGGTTGTTTTCCTCATTTCATTCTCAGAGGATTTATCACTGATATACAGAAATGCCTTTGATTTATTGGTGTTGATTTTGTATTCTGCTTCTTTTCTGAATTCATTTACTAGTTCTAGAAGTTTTCTGGTGGAGTTTTTTGGTCTTCTAGGTATAGAATCATATCGTCAGCAAATAGTGCTAATTTAAGTTCTTTTCCTATTCATATCCCTTTGATTACTTTCATCTGTCTAATTGCTCTGGCCAGTGTTTCCAGAATTATATTGAATAGAAGTGGGAAAAGAGGACATCCCTATCTTCTTCCAGTTTTTAGAAGGAATGCCTTCAATTTTTCTCCATTTAGAATGATATTGGCCTGGGGCTTAGCATAGATAGCCTCTACAATGTTGAGATATGTTCCTGTTATTCCTAGTTTTTCTAATGTTTTGAATATAAAGGGGTGCTGTATTTTGTCAAATGCTTTTTCCTGCATCTATTGAGATGATCATATGATTCTTTTTTTTTTAAAGAGAGAGTGAGAGAGAGGGGGACAGAGAGAGAGAGAGAGAGAGAGAGAGAATTTTTTAATATTTATTTATTTTTTCATAGTTCTCGGCAGACACAACATCTTTGTTTGTATGTGGTGCTGAGGATCGAACCCGGGCCGCACGCACGCCAGGCGAGCGTGCTACCGCTTGAGCCACATCCCCAGCCCGATCATATGAATCTTATCTTTAAGTTTATTGATGTGATGAATTATGTTTATTGATTTCCGTATGTTGAACCAAACTTGCATCCCTGGGATGAATCCCACTTGATCATGGTGCACAATCTTTTATGTTTTTGTATTTGATTTACCAGAATTTTATTGAGAATTTTTGCATCTATGTTCCTTAGAGATATTGGTCTGAAGTTTTCTTTCTTTGATGTGTCTTTGCCTGGTTTTGGGATCAGGGTAATATTGGCCTCATAGAATGAGTTTGGAATTATTGCCTCTTTTTCTATTTCCTAAAATAAATTGAAGAGTATTGGTATTAGTTCTTCTTTAAAAGACTTGTAGAACTTGGCCTGTGTATCCATCAGGTCCTGGGCTTTTCTTGGTTGGTAAGCTTTTGATGGCTTCTTCTATTTCCTCACTTGATATTGGTCTGTTTAAATTGTGTATATCTTCCTGCTTCAATCTGGGCAAATCATAAGACTTAAGAAATTTGTCAATTCCTCCAATGTCTTCTATTTTATTGGAGTATAAGATTTCAAAATAATTTCTAATTATCCTCTGTATTTCTGTATTGTCTATTGTGATTTTACCTTTTTCGTCCCTTATGCTGGTAATTTGAGTTCTCTCTCTCCTTCTCTTTGTTAGCATGATAAGGGTCTGACAATTTTATTTATTTTTTTCAAAGAATCAACTTTTTATTTTGTCAATTTTTTCAATTATTTATTTTGTTTCAATTTCATTGATTTTTGCTTTGATTTTAATTATTTCTTGCCTTCTAGTGATTTTGCTGCTGGTTTGTTATTCTTTTTCTAGGGCTTTGAGATGTAGTGTGAGGTCATTTATTTGTTGAATTTTTCTTCTTTTAAAAAAATGAACTCCATGCTATGAATTTTCCTCTTTGTACTGCTTTCATAGTGTCCCAGATATTTTGATATGTTGTATCTGTGTTCTGATTTACCACTAAGAATTTTTTAATCTCCTCCTTGATGTCTTCTGTGACCCATTGTTCAATCAGTAGCATATTGTTTAGTCTACAGGTGATGGAGAAATTTTTATTTTTTATATTGTCATTGATTTCCAATTTCATTCTATTATGACCTGATGAAAAGCATGATAGTATATCTACTTTTTGTATTTTCTAAGAGTTGCTTTGTGGCATAGTATATAGTCTATTTTAGAGAAAGATCCATGTGCTGCTGAGAAGAAGAAAGTGTATCTGCTTGATGCAGGTTGAAATATTCTATATATGTCAGTTAAGTCTAAGTTATTGATTGTATTATTGAGATCTATAGTTTCTTTATCCACTTTTGTTTGGAAGACCTATCTAATGGTGAGAGAAGTGTGTTAAAGTCACCCAAGATTATTGTGTTGTGGTCAATTTGACTCTTGAACTTGAGAAGAGTTTGTTTGATGAACATAGCTGCACCATTGTTTGGGGCATATATATATTTAGGATTATTATATCTTGTTGCTATATGGTTCCCTTGAGCAGTATGTAATGTCCATCTTTATCCCTTTTGATTAACTTTGGCTTGATGTCTACTTATTTGATATGAGTATGGAAACCCATGCTTGCTTCTGCAGTCCATGTGTTATGATTTTTTCCCAACCTTTCACCTTCAGTCTGTGTATGTCTTTTCCTACCAGATGAGTCTCCTATAGGCAGCATATTTGATCTTTTTAATTCAATCTGCTGGCCTATGTCTTTTTCTTGGTAAGTTTAAGCCATTAACATTTAGGTTACTATTGAGACGTGGTTTGTTTTTCCAGCCATATTTGTTTATTTTTATTATTTTACTTGAATTGGTTTTCCTCTTTGATTTGTTTTTACTTTAGTGTACTACCTCTCTCTGCTGATTTTCATTGCTGTTTTTCATTTCCTCTTCATGAAATATTTTGCTAAGGATATTTTGTAGTGCCAGTTTTCTCGCTATAAATCCTTTTTAACCTTTATTTATCGTGGAAAGTTTTTATTTCATCTTCAAATATAAAGCTCAATTTTTCTGGATACAATTTTCTTGGTTGGCACCCATTTTCTTTCAGAGCTTGATATATGTTGTTCCAGGATCTTCTAGCTTTCAGGGTCTGTGTTGAAAAATCTGCCATTATCCTGATTGGCTTTCCCTTATATGTAATCTGATTCCTTTCTCTTGTGGATTTTAAAATTCTCTCCTTATACTGTATGTTGGGCATTTTCATTATAATATGCCTTGGTGTGGGTCTCTTGTGATTTTGTACATTCAGCATCCTATAGGCTTCTTGAATTTGGATTTCCAATTCATTCTTCATGTTTGGAAAGTTTTCTGATATTACTTCATTGAATACATTGTTCATTCCTTTGGTTTGGACCTCTATGTCTTCCTCTATCCCAATAACTCTTAAATTTGTTCTTTTTATGCTATTCCGTATTTCTTGAATGTTCTGCTCATGGTTTCTTATCATTTTTGCTGTGTGGTGTATGTTCTTTTCAAGATGATTCATTTTATCTTCATTGTCTGATGTCCTATCTTCTAAGTGGTCTACACTGTTGGTGATACTTTCATTTGAGTTTTTAAGTTGGTTTATTATTTCTTTCATATCAAGGATTTCTGGTTTTTTTTTTTTTTTTTTTTTTTGTAAGAATCTCTATCTCCCTGTTGAGGTGATCTTTTTGCTTCCTGGATTTGTTTATGTAGCTCATTGTGGAAGTGACATTTTACTGCCTGAATTTGTTCTCTTATGTCTTATTTGAGATCCCAAAACATTTTAACCATGTATATCCTGAAATCTTTTTCTGTCTTTTTTCTGATGTAGCTACCAAGGCTTCTAATGATGTGTTGTCTTGATTTGTTTGTGGTACTTTCTTCCCTTGTCTCTTCACGTTGGTCATATGTCTTCCTTTCCAGCTCTGTGGGTCTGGTGTGTTATTGTTTTTACCCTATAGTTTTGTAATGCTCTTGTAGGGTTCTAAGATCTTTCCTTTGTGGGGAAGGACAATTTTAACAGATCCCAATATCAACAATACATCACCTATGAAAAAATTGTTGTTATTAAGACATTTACAGTTTATTCTCAATGTCCAGAAATGTTAGACTCAATTATTGTTTAAAATATAATCAGTAGTTTCATAAAGAGGTTTATAGTTTCTGGTGGTGGACAATGAACTAGGGGTCAGGCATAGGGTGAAATGTTGAGGGGAGAAGATGTGAGGGCATAGGGTTAATATATCTTAGGAAATGTGAAGGAGAAATTTAGTGAAGAGGGTTAGTAGCAGGAGAACAGACAGGAGGTAATTTGGGGTAGACAATTATGTGGGAAGACAGTGGAGTACATAAAGTAAACACATATATGTTTTTACAAAAATTCAGGATATTAAAATAGTATAATTTGGAGGGTGAATGAAGAGGAAAGAGAAAAAAAGGAAAGAAAGAAAGAAAAAAGAGAAGAAAAAGAAAAAAGAAAGAAAGAAATGGGCTTATGCAATTCCTCTATATTATATTATTCAGGTGACTTAATCCTCAAAGTCCTATTTCATGCAAAGTTCTTGGTTTTACATATGTTGGAGATGTGAGCGCCAGAGGATAGAAGAGAAAGAAGAGAAAAAAAAAAGTACTCTTAGAGATCCGTTTCTTTTCTCATCCAGTAGGTGTCTCTGCCCTCAGGATGGTGTAGGTAACCAGGGTGTGAAAACTGGAACTGGTGTGGAGTTTCTGGAAGCAGAGAGTGCCACCCACCAGTCTCAGTAGGGAAATAGTACCTCACGGGTCTTTTTTTGTGACCACTTGTGTGATTTGAGCCCCCCGAATAGTCTCCCTCTCTTGCAGAAGATTTCCCAAATCCTGATCTCTCTGTTATGCTCCAGACTTTAGTCTCCTCCCCTCTCTTATTTATCAGGTCCCAACTGCGGGATCTCTCACCCCCAGGCTCACACCAGGTGGGCAGCACCCAGTTCCGCACTGCACTCCTGTCCAACTGACAGCTGATCTTGTGTTGGGTGGCCACTGTGCCAAGTTAACATCATTGGGGAGGGGGGAGGAATTGGAAATCAGGTACCTGCTCAAATGGTGATCATATCTGATAGCCACACCCACCACAAAATGTCGAGGAAGGTTTTCCAAGATGGAGTTAGTGTGCTTCCAGAGCCGGAGTGTCTGGTGTTGTGGGCGGAGCTGGGTGATGGCCTTGTGCTATGGATAGGTAGCAGCCGAGTGACCTGGTTGGGGCCAGAGCGCAGTCTGGAGTTCTGCAGAGGTGCTGGTAGGTGTTTCTGCTAAGCCACTTGTGAGCCTGGTGTGAGTTAGAACTGTGGGCTTTGGGTCCAGAGTCCGGAGACTTGCTGGAGCCCAGAGACTCTGATTTCTGCATGGGAGGTCACAGTGCTGGTGATTTCTGCAAAACTCCACTGGCCCCTGGAGATCTGATCTGAGAACTGCTCCCACCTAATTTGGCGAGATTGTTGAGCGAAGATGGCGGGGGTCTGCTTTCATCACTGGGATGTCTGGTGAGGTGGGGTAGCCTGGTGAGGTGGGGTAGCCTGGTGAGGTGGGCGGAGCCTGGTGAGGTGGGCGGAGCCTGGTGAGGTGGGCGGAGCCTGGTGAGGTGGGCGGAGCCTGGTGAGGTGGGCGGAGCCTGGTGAGGTGGGCGGAGCCTGGTGAGGTGGGCGGAGCCTGGTGAGGTGGGCGGAGCCTGGTGAGGTGGGCGGAGCCTGGTGAGGTGGGCGGAGCCTGGTGAGGTGGGCCGAGATGGGCGATGGCGTTGTGCTGTGGCAGGTAGCAGCTGAGTTACTTGTGTGGGAGCTGAGCGAAGTCCTGGCGATCTGCAGATGTGTTGATAGGTGATTGTGCTAAGGCGCTCCCTAAGTTCTGTGTGGACTGGTACTTCAGGCTTTGGGTGCTACTCCAACGCTGGCACCCTACTCGAACACTGAGCCCTGGGCAGGGTCACAGCGCTGGTGATTTCTGCAGAGAGCAGCTGTATAGAGGTCCTCTAACACTCTCAGAGATGCAGTACTCCAACTAGGTAAGATCTGGATCACAGAGCAACACAGAATGCTGCCTCCCTCTGATCCGCCATTTTGAAGTCTTGTTTACAACTTTTCGTCTGTTTTCATGAGAGAGACTGGTATATATTTTCTTTTCTTATAATGCCAGAGTAATGCTGGTGTTGTGGATTCAGGTGAAGAGCATTTTTTCCACTTCTGTTACATGGAGGGAAACACGTGAAGTTCATCTCACAGCTCACTGATGCTTTTTTCATTTCTTTTACATTCTTTTAAAAAATATTCTTCTCTTAGTATTTCACTTTGGATCATTTGTATTACTAAGTCTAAATGTTTAATGGTGTTATCTTCTAATATCTATTCTGTTCATTTCATCCGGAGCACTTTTCATTCATTTATCATAGAATGATATTAATCCTTAGAATTCTCACCTGGTTTACTTTTTTTTTTCTTCTACATCGCTTCTTGTCTTAGTAAATGTGCAAAATACAGTTATCGTAATTTTATTACATATGTTAATTATGGTTTGATCTCAATTGATTGATTTTTTCTCTTTGTCAGGGATCATATTTTGCTACTTTGCATGCCTGGCAATCTCTCATTTGATGTAAGACATTTTTCCTTAGTAAGGCTGGGGAATTTTATATGCCTGTAAAAGTTCTCTAGTTTTATTCTGGGGTGCAGTTAAGTTACTTGGACGCAATTTGATCCTTTGGGATCTTTCTTCTGAGATGCATTAGGTAGGATGATAGTGGTATCATTGTAGAGGTAATTATTCTCCAATATTAAGTCAAGATGCCCAGGGCATCTTCAGTCTTCTCTTCATAAGCATGTGCTGATCTCTACTTGCTGAATGCTTGAGGGGAGAGTTTGGCAGATGTCTTGGGCTTTCCCTCTCTCTGAAACTCTTGTATCTCCAGCACTGTGCTGGGTAAATTCCAGTTGCCATCACCTTTCAGACGCTCAATGTTGTCTCTTCGACTTGGGAAGTCTGTCAGGCTCCAACTGGGTTCTCCTTCCCCATATTGCACCCTAGAGATTTTTTAAAAATATTACCCATAAGTATTCTTTAGCTTTTTTCTGCAATAAAATTACTCAGAAATGGTTTAGTCCTAGTGGATCTTGCTTCTAAGATTTGTTATGTGTGATCAGGGAAATACTCAGTATAGGGCTGACAATTCCCTAGACAGGAAGTTGGGCAATCTTAGGATCACCTCATTTGTCACTGTATCTCAGGGATCACTGCATTTTGTGCCTCATGTCCAGGTCTTGAAAGTCATTACTTCATAAATTTTGTAGACAATTTATTTATTTTTTTATTTTCATTGTTTCAGTAAGGAATATTAATGTAGTCCCTGATATGCCATCTTGGCTCAAGAGAGAAGTTCCCTGTGTGTGTGTGCGCACGCGCTCTCTCTCTCTCTCTCTCTCTCTCTCTCTCTCTCTCATTTTTTTAGCAACAAAACAAGGATAAAGTATACTTCTCAGCTTTGCACAGGCAAGCTTATACAGCTAGGATTTTAATCATTTTGTTTTGTATTTCTTTTTTATGTATCTATAACCATTAATTCCACTTTCTTCCTAAAGGTAGTAATCAGAACATTCCATGGATAAATGAATTTGTTTCAATGTAAAATGAGAATTGATTTAAAGAAAATAGTGACTAAACAGCAGTACAAGTATTAAGCAAAGGAATCAGGTGAGTAATAACTAGGGAGTAAAGGCATGGCTGACATTAGGGAACACTGACTTGATGGGATGAGTGCCCTGCCTGACTCCCTGCAGCCTCCCCCACTCTGATTGTGCTGAATTCCTCCCTCCTGGTCATTGAGCACTCCCTGTGCCCATCCTATGCTGGGTTCTCTGATGACAAATTTCACACTCCAATGATATTTTCATCTTAGGCACCTGCCTCCTTTGATGGTCTGTAAACCTGTGCCATTGGTCCGAAAGTCACTAAGCTACATGTAGATTTTGACACTTGAAATGTGTCTGAATGGAGATGTGCTCTAAATATAAAATAAGCACTGAATTTAGAAGACAGTAACAAAGGAAATTAAAATATTTCATTAATAATGTCTATCTTGAATACAGGTTTAAAGAAGAATAGCTACATGGGGTTAAGTGAAATATATCATTAAGATTAATTCCATCCTTTTCCTTTTTAAAATAATGTGTCTAGTAGAGCATAAGAAATTATATGTGGTTCATAGTTGTGGTTTGCATTCTATTTCCTGTGTGTGTATGTGTGTGTGTGTGTGTGTGTGTGTGTGTGTGTGTGTAGTGCTGGGGATTAAACCCAGTGCCTTGTGCATGCAAGGCAAGCACTCTACCAACTGAGCTACATCCCCAGCCCCTGCATCCTATTTCTATTAGTACTGCTATAGCTGCATCACCTACCCATACATCCCACCATCCAGCCAAAGCCTGACACAGAACAGGAGCTTAGTAAATGCCTGTCGAGTATTAGTGATTCAATGAGTGGTTTTAGCTGGATTGGGAATTCAAAGAAGGACTACTGGAGCTTAGCCTCAGTTTCTTAACCCAAATCGTGGAGGTAATAATAACACATATCCCATAGAGACAGAGAATATAAAATGAGATAATTTATGGTGATCTCTTAACATGAAGCCAGGCTCAATGGACATGCTCAAAAAAGAGTTAGCTAAGGGAAAATTTTCTTCACTTAGTCATGCCATGTTAAAAGCCTTTTGTACCAAAGATAAAGAGCAAAGATTATTTTCATAGAGCTTTCTCTTGCTTATTTTGCAAATGGACTTTGTATACTTTACATGGCAACCATATAAGGACCCAGCCCTACAGCATTAAGCACCCTTCACCTCAAGCCCATCCCCCTACTTATAGGTGCTTCAGTGTCTTACTACTTATAGGCCATGGTGTGTGTGTGTGTGTGTGTGTGTGTGTGTATCAGTAAAACACATTCTTCCAGGTCTTATCTTATGGCTAAAAATAATGCACTTGTAAATTGCTTTATAAATTATTTATCACGAGGGGCTTCATCATTGAACAAGTGCTACAACGTACTGTGAAAATGGGGGGCAGCGGGACTGGCAGAGAAGGGCGGAGTGAGGAAGGCATTGGAATCACTTATAAATAATATATTCATTGGTCAAAGAAAGTTATCGCCTTTTATGAAGTGTTTGGAATTCGTCTTGCATACTAAGTGGGGTCCTCTGCCTGACTCGTGGGTGATCTACCACAGCCTCCTTATGGCTCCCTCTCCGAACTTGGTGATTAGGATGCCATTTATCTATTTCAACCCAAGCCACAATTGCCACGTCTCATCACCTACAAATAAACAGCAAACAGGGCTGACTGGAACCGCTGAGGAAACACAAAGATGTGTTGGCAATTCCTGGGAGGGAAGTCTGTGTCCCTGAGTTGGGCTCTGCGTTTGGTATTCATCCTGTAAGTGCTGTGCCTAATGAAGGCATTTGGTATTCATGTGCATGTCACATGTATTTCCAGAGATGCTGGGCTCTAATTTAGCGTGGGTTAATGGACACCTCTATTAAAGTGTTATCGAAAGTTTGACATTCGAATAACCCAGTTTAAAAAATCAGACAAATCTAGACATTAAATCTGAAGGGCAGAAAATGTAGAAGTCAAGTATATAAATGCCAACCTGAGACAGAAGCATTAATCTGCCTTTGAGAGGGATGAATGGTTGATCCAAGTGCTTCTTGCTCTTTCACCTGCCCTAACACCTCCTGTGCCTAGACTTTGGCATATTCCCTGACCTCCATGGGCGAGTATCTTGCAGAGAGTGGAAAAGAACAGGGAGAGAAGGAAGAGTTCACTCATATTAAATGAAAGGTATCACTTGCCTCTTAAAATCCCCGCCTGCCTTTGATCCTTCAGCCAATCTTTTTTTTTAACTGTCAAAGGTACATTTTATTATTCCCATATAAAATGAAATTGAAAGCCCGTGGAACTTAAATGATGCACAAAGGGTCATACTTTACTAGTCCATAGTAGGAAAGGATTAAAACATTCACCGTACTGATATTGATTTCCCCTATTAATTTAACAAGTATTTATTAGGCATTTATGTTATGCCAAACTCACTTACTAGTTGGTTACTGTTAATAAGCAAAATAGACTTTTTCTACAATCACTTTGGGAAAAGGCCCTGGAATATTTTATAAAATTAAACTTCTACACACTCTATGACCCACAATGTCATTCCTGGTTATCTGCCTAAGATAAAGGAATGAAATAGAATGCAACAGAATGCTCATTCTATTCATATGAGCATGTCATAGAACGAATGTCATAGAATGTTTATAAGGACTTTATTTATAGTAGTCAAAAATAGAAAATAGTCTAGGTTTGCATCAATGGATGAAAAGATTTTAAAAAAAAGCCATGGTATATCTATATATCCATTCAGTGGAGTACTACTAAGCAGTGAAAGAGATGTACTTTTTAATACTATTTGAGTTCATTTGGACACAATCATGCATGCAAGAAACTGATTTCAATGCCCATTCCCTGGCCTTTTCCTCCCCTCTTTACTCCCCCCTATTCTCCCTACTCTACTAAATTTCCTTTTTTCTACATATACATAAAGGTGAAATTCTCTTTGGTATCTTCATATATGACTATCACATGATTTTGTTACATTTATTCTATTTTTCTTCTTCTTTCTTTTCCTTTCTCCCTCACTCTTA
Source organism: Spermophilus citellus (assembly GCF_964194105.1). Taxonomy (NCBI): domain Eukaryota; kingdom Metazoa; phylum Chordata; class Mammalia; order Rodentia; family Sciuridae; genus Spermophilus; species Spermophilus citellus. The sequence continues at coordinate 19,431,999 of NC_138185.1, forward strand.
CTCTCCTTCTTCTGCTCCACTAATCTTCCTATAACTTTACGATATCCTATTCCCTCCCAACCACCTTCTTGCCTCATTTAGCTCTAGCTTCCACATATAAGATAAACATTCGACCCTTGATTTTCTGAGTCTGACTTATTTCACTTAGCATGATTTTTTTCCATTTGCATTCATTTACCAGCAAATACCATGATTTCATTCTTCTTTCTGGCCGAGTGAAACTCCATTGTATACATACATCACATTTTTAATCCATTCATCTATTGATGGGCACCTGGGCTGATCCCACATCTTGATTATTGTGAGTTGTGCTGCTGTAGACATTATGGTGCCTGCATCACTATAGTATGGTGATTTTTAGATCTTTTGGATAAACACTGAGGAGTAGAAAAGCTGGTTCATATGGTGGTTCCATTCCTAGATTTTTGAGGAATCTCCCCAATACTTTTCAGAGTGGTGGTACTAATTTGCAGTCCCACCAACAATGTAAGAGTGTACCTTTTTCCCCACATCCTTGTCAGCATTTATTGTTATTTGTGTTGTTGATAATTGCCATTCTGACTGGAGTGAGATGAAATCTTAGTGTAGTTTTGATTTTTATTCCCTAATTGTTAATGATGTTGAACTTCTTTTCATATATTTCTTGGCCATTTGTGTTTCTTTTTTAAAGAGGTTTCTGTTTAGTTCTTTTGACCATTTATTTATTGGGCTATTTTGATTTTTTGGCATTGAGTTTTTTGAGTTCTTTATATATTCTGAATATTAATCCCCTTTTCTGGTAGCTAGAAAAGATTTTCTCCCATTCCACAGGCTCTCTCTGCACTGTCTTAATCATTTCCTTTGCTGTGCAGAAGGGTTTTAATTTAACGGCATAAGGGAAGAGCTATTGATGTGAGCCACAATTTTAAAGAATGGCAACATCGTGTTGAGTGAAATAAGTTTCACAGAATAGAGGATGTACTCTATGATTCCATTTATGTGAAACTCTAGAAAAGGAAGGTCTTTTCATTATTGAAAAAAATCAAAACTTTAGCATGAGTATAGTTGGGGTTTAACTCAGAAGGAACATAATGAAACTTTTGGGAGTGACTTTCATATTGTATGCATTTGTAGGGGTTTGAGATAAACAGGTGTATGCATTTCAAAACTCACCAAGTTTATATTTAACACACATAAGTTTCACTGCATGTACATTTTTTACAGAAAATAGGAGCATCATAAATGAATATTGAACTCTGGTTAATAATGAGTTGCATGCTAATATGCTTAAGGGTGATGTGTACTAAAGTTTTCAACTCACTTTGAAATGTATCAAGGAATAGGATGGATGGATGAATGGATGGATGAATGGATGGATAGAGAGAGGGTTGGACAGACATGATAAAAATAATATAGTAATATCCTAATTGTGTAATGTAGAGAACATTCACAGGAAGGTATGTGCTAAAATTCTTTTAACTTTTCTGTGTGATTAAAATTTTCAATTATAATATGCTGAGAAAAAAATATTTTAAAATAAACAAAGCCTCCCTGGTTGATTCTCTGACAGTCTATCAGTGAAAATAAGCATTAAACTAGTTAAAACACTGGTAGGTAACGCTATAATTGCACATTTTGGTGAGCCCTATGAACAGCAAAGATAGGTGCCATATGAGAGATTTGTTGAGGGAACTTGTTAAGATTTGTAATCAAGGGACATTTCTTTGGGGAAGTCATATTGTGAGAAGTGAGACGTGAAGTTGAGAGAGAGGAATTCATGAAAACTGTGCACCCAAGTAAAAAGAAGGAGCACACTCAAAAGAAAGGACAACATGGATGACAACCCTGAGAGAGAGAGAGAATTTGGCATATGCAAAGATATGAAATGTGGATGAGGTGTGCCCCCAAAGGGTAAGGACCCTGAAGTTGGTAGTGGGACCCAGCCCCTTCTTCCTCCTCTCTTTGGGTTCTTGGTGATGCGGTGAGTGGTTTTACCCTGTCATGCACCCCTGCCACGACTGGCTGCCATAGACCCAAAGTAACAGGGGCAATCAGTCATGGACTGAAATTTCCACAGCGATGAACCTAAATAACCCTTGTCTCTATTAATCTGATTATCTGAGGTTGTTTGTTACTTTGTAACTTCGTTACAGTAATGGGAAGCTGATCAACAGTCCTGATAAGGACTGACTGTTCTGATCATCTCTGGGTTGATCAGAGCACACCCAGGGTCTTGTGCTCAAAGCCAAATTGTACCCCTGTAACAACAATGGTGGGCACTAATATTTATAAGTGCCTGCTGTATGCCATACACCTAAAAGTGGGCTTCATCTAAACTTCCTATTTTCTAAGCCTTATATAATTTTAAATAAATATGCAAACAAGCAGTTTTCCCACTTATTTTAGTTACCTTTTTCATTACTGTGATCAAAATGCCACAAATTAAAAAAAGAAAAAACATAGAGGAGGGAAAGTTTATTTGGGGCTCACAGTTTCAGAGGGCTCAGTGCATATAAATGGCCAACTACACTCCGGGCCCAAGGTTGAGGCAGCACATCATGGGGGGAGAGCCCAGTGGAGAAAAGCTGCTCAGCTCACGGCAGGATTAAGAAGCAGAGGTGGGGAGAAAGGGATCAGGCCACAGAAGGTACGACCCTTCCAGGGCACGACCCCAGTGACCAACCTCCTTCCGTCTTGCTTCAGTCTTGTCTAGAGTTACCATGTAGTCTGTTCAAACTAGGATGGGCCAATTAGGCTACTGCTCTCATAATGTAATCATTTCACCTTGACTATTCCTTCATTAACAAGAGCTTTTGGGGGACCCCTCATATCCAAACCATAACACTGTTTTATATCTGAGGAAACTGAGTTTGGGTGAAGGTAAGTCACTTGTCTGTGATGGTACAGCTGGTCCAACGTGGAGATGGGATACAAGCCTGAGATCATATAGGGCAGTAATCATGCTTTCTGAAGAATACTGGTGGGGGGGGAACTGGAAGTGTTTAACCTGCAAACAGAGATCTCCCTAGACCCATAACTGGGAATTTGTAAAGCTATCTAGAAAGAGAGACTTTTATCTATACCCTAGAGTCACAAGGATCTGAATTAGCATCAATGATAAGATATTCCAAAAAAAAAAAAAAAAATAGACCATTGTTGGGGAACAAACAAAAATTGTAATGAACAGAATTTTCCAGAGATAGAAAAGCCTCATCAGGAGTGAGATGGGTGGCACTTCTTCCCCTTGGAGCTGCTGGTGCCTAGGATGAATGGCCACAGGAGAGAAGACCCAGGCATCAGATAAGGGATGAACCTGACATGTTTTAAGAGCCTCACCAGCCCTGAGACTGGGGAAAGCAGACCGACTGGCTCTGTGTGGGGCTTCTCCAGCATGCTGGCCATAGCCATCTTCCTAGAGCTGTATTAATAACATCTTCATTGATGCTGTGTGCACAAACAACATTTTCCATTTAAACTACATTCATTGCTGGCCTCATGAGAATTGCTGGTGAGACTAGAGTGCTGGCTAAAGAGGAAAAAGCTGAACTGGCAAGGCAAGCATAATTACAGCTCTTGACAGGGGATCAGTGAGACTCCCAAGTGTGTACATTGTCTAGTTGCTGGTCTACAATACCGCACTACAGGTCTACAGACAGGTAACCAGGAAGTGCGCATGCCTATGGGCAGACCTGGGAACTCAGACCTTTCTCGGGGTTTGGAAATTTAGGACCCAGAGGACCCAGATTCTGATAGCCTAAGTGGAGCAGTGGAAAAAAATATTCAAGTTAATCTCAGCTCTGACTTAGGAAAATCAAAACCCTACACTTCAGTTTAGGAGGCCAACAAGAATTATAATTTCCATTTCCATATTGTAGATATCTATCTGGGCTTTTGTCTTCCACCAACATCCTGACATGCATGGAGAGTGAGAAACTGCACCAGGAGCCATATTAAGCACTCTGCTATGTCCTCTCATTGAATTTCCGGGATGACTGTGAATTGGTTTCTATTGCTGCCCCAGTTTATGGCTGAAGGCAGAGGTATTGAGGGACTTTTTTCAAGCTCACACAACTGGGATATGGCAGAATGCATATTCAAATACACCCAAGACTGACTCCAAAGCCTTTGTATTTAACAACTAGAGCCTATAAACGAATCAACTAATGATAGGCAGTTTAAAGCAAAATGAATACAATAAACCTAAACCATTAGGATGGGATTGAAAAGTGAATAATAATAATAATAAGAAGAAGAAGAAGAAGAAGAAGAAGAAGAAGAAGAAATTTTTTTTAAAAAGCAAGAGTGAGAAAGAAACTAAATAAATGAGCACACATAATTTTGCACTAAGAGTCCCAGTTGCTAAGGTAGAAAGTAAAGGAAGGTAAATGGGGTACATGACTCTCATCTCCACTACAGGAAAGGAGATGAACTCGTCTAGAGGGAGTAGCTTCCTGAACCAAGCTCCAAGCATCCTCAGCCAGACCCCAAGAAGGCTGAGCATCTCTAAGAAGGAACAGCTACAGAGGTGGGCAGCAATCAGGTTTAAAAAATTTCCATTTAGTCCATTTATCAGCCCTGAAAAATAATTTGATTCTGGATATAAAGTGCATTACTTCTTATATACCAGTGGCCCTGGACATCTTAGGAATGTTTTGAATGCAGTTACATGACATTATTACTATTGTCTGGGAAACAGAGTTGGCATAGGTTGATGGACACATGCATTTAACTGTGGGATAAACCCCAGGGATACAGTAAGTACAAGACACATAAGTTTATGCTGCTTACCTTCCCCATGGAAAGAGGACCAAGAGTCCATCTTCCTATGGTGGAAATAATCCAGCTGTAAATACCCTGATAAATCCTAGACCCTGCTTTCACACTTGTTCAGTAGATTTCAAAGTAGTCTTTAATTGTCTTTTGGGTGTCTGTTAATCCCATCTCTCATATTTCTGTTCCAGTTAAATGATCTCTGGCTTATATATAATATCCTGGTTCCTCTATCTTGCTTAAGAAATATTATTTAAACAGTTTAAACAATGACAGTTTCCTCAATTTTCTATAGAAAGAAAGCTGAGGCTCTGGGGAAGTGAGTGTTCAAGTTACATATACATTGTAAGGGATGGAACCGAGTTTTTTATTGGAGCTTTATAGTTATACACAGTAGTTGAGTTGAATGTTAAAGTCAGGTATGTCTGACTCCAAATTTCCTTCTTTTGCACCATACTATATCACTAACATTAACGGCCTGCTCCTAACATGGTGTACCCACAGTGACAACCCAAGATTCTCTATGGAGGCTCACATTTTCCATTTTCTTTTAAAAATATGTGAAACTGAAGTGAACCTCACAAGAAAGTTTGTAGTCTATGTTGCTTTCACCTCAGGCAAGATCTCTCTAAATGCATCAAGTCAATGCCTTATTTGCTCTTTTTTTCCCCTTGCCCTTGTTGTTATTATTCTATTTCCAACAAAGAATGAAAACTACCCCTTTAAGAGCCAAGACTCCATGGTTTCTTGTAGATTTCCCCTTGCAGTACTGAGAACCTGCCCAAGGTCTTCTTAGCATCTGATTAAATATGAATGGGGAAGGTGGGGTGCTCACTCTCTGGGGATCGTTTCCCTGGAAACTCCCATTACTAAGACATGGCAAAGAGGGCTAGAAACAGAGCCAGCCATTACCTATTAATTCTTAATAGACTGGCGGATTATAATGATACTTGGATGATGTAAAGGGATGAGTAGACAGGATCCTGTCTATACCTAAGATCCAATATGAATGAGAGCCAAGCTGAAATGATACCCTAGGAGACACCAGACATCCTGGGAGACACCCAGTAGTCCATTTGTACTAAGCCCAGACAGATCTGAGTGGGGGATTCCCTGGCCATGTCTGTGGGGCTCCCTGGGCTCACAGTCTATGACTCAAGGCACCAGCTTAAACAGGTGCTGTTGCCAAACTCTTCTGTAGGCTTGTGCCTGAAACTTTTCTGTCTGCTCTGTCTGTCTTTGCAGCCCCTAGTATTTAATTCTTGTCTGACAATCAAGCTTGAAACTACTTTGGCATCTTCCATAGGAGGATACTAAGGTTATGTGCTAAAATGGACTAGAAATGAAACAACCCAGAATCCATTGTGGGCTGTTACATATTCAGTGCCATTTTTAATGGACTTGCACCTGCTGCTTGGAAGGCTCTGTTGAGGGCTCTGAAGCCATCTCCAATCCAAGCCCAGTGGGAAGGAGGCAGTCATTGGCTTGTGATGTTTTCCAGATTAAGGGGTAAGAATAAGAATAAAAGTGTGTCTTACATTTGTCATATTTGAGAGAAGCTCTCTGTCTTTCTAGTGTGGGCAAGAACATCCTGCCGATGTAATTAGATCAACTTCCTGTATCCTAACTGCAAAGGAGGCAAAGTCTCTGCCCCACAAAACAGCCAAGCTATAGGACTATTCCTAGAAACAGAAAGGAGGAGGAGGAGGAGGAGTCCTTTGAAAGATTCAGACTATGGGCAAGAGTTGGAGGAATTAACCTTGAGGTGCAGCCTCATGAAGACCATAAGGCTCCTGGTCACACTTCATGCAATGCGTGATATGGTCTCACCAATACCAATATCCCTGAGTCATCCTGGGACGTGGACCCTTGAGTCTATTCTGAACATCTGGATCCTAGAGTTGACTCCTGTCCTGATTTTTTTCTATGCACATGCCTAACATAATTCTTTAATAATGTCCCTTCCCCTGTTCAGTATCTGGCTTCTCTAAGAACCTAGAAACATTCTCCAGTGCCTCTTTATTTTCTAGTGTGAGCATAGTAGGTAATGTTCCTTCATCCATTCAATTTGTGCTTTAGTCATTTTTTCCATTGCTGTGACCAAAAGACCTGATAAGAACAATTTTAGAGGAGGAAAAGTTTATTTGAGGCTCATGGTTTCAAAGGTCTCAGTCCATACAGTTGGATCCATTTCTCAGGGATCAATGTGAGGCAGAGCAGCACAGTGGAAGAATGTATAGAAGAAAAGGTTCAGAACATTTCACCAGGAAGCAGAGAGACAGACTCCACTCACCAGGGACAAAATATATATCCCAAAGGCAGACCCTCAATGACCTATGTCCTCTAGCCACATTCTACCTGCCTTCAGTTACCACTCAGTTAATCCCTATCAGGAGATTAATTCACTGAACAGGTTAAGGCCCTCATAACCCAATCATTTCACCTCTAAACCTTGCATTGTCCCATTCCTGAGCTTTTGTGGGTCACCTTATATCTAAACCATAGCGCTTTGCAAAGTCTGAGATGAAGAAAAGATAAGACTTTACAGAGACCACCCAGAGAGATGGCCACAGGAGAGCTATCATCCCGACCTCTTGACTCCTAGTCCAAGGTTCTTCCCAGTGTGATTTATGTGATTTATGTTTGCAGGATGAGCTCCAGAGAGCCATGTCATCATTGCAAGGCAACATCTGGTATTTATGGCATATGAAACATATCGTTGCTCTCATAACTATAGTGGGAGCTCTTCACTGAAGACCTAAGGAATATCGCTGAGAGAGGCCCCAGCATATCTGGAGGACCACAGGTACACCCTCATGCTTTAAATTTCATACAGTTCTAGAACTCATAAGAGCACTGTGCCAGTCAGCTTTCCATTGCCATGACAAAATGGCTGACAGAAATAAACTTAAAAGAGAAAAGATTGATTTTGGCTCGCGGTCTCAAGAGGTTTCAGTCCATCATAATTTAGCTCTGTTGATTCTGGGCCTAACATGAGGCAGAACATCAGAGCAAAGGAAAACTGTTCACCTCATAGTGGTCACAAAGCAGAGAGAGAGAGAGAGAGAGAGAGAGAGAGAGAGAGAGAGAGATACCAGGGGTAAGATATACCCTTCCAAGACACCCCCCTCCAGTAACTTAATTCTTCCAACTACACACCACCTACCTCCCGCCAATCTCATTTAATTTTTAATCCATCAAAGGGTTACCCCACTAATGGGGGTAGCACCCTCATAATCCAATTGGTTCCCCAAACTTCCACCTCCGGACATTGCTCATGGGGTAAGAGCCTTCAGGCATGAGCCTTTGGGAACATTCCAGATCCAAACCATAATAAACATCTAAGCCAGAACTTTGGAGAACTAGGATCTATAAACAATCAGAAATGAAGATTGCCTCTTAATCTGTTAACCACCTCGTCCTAGGATCAATGAGTAACCCTGAGGGAAAGACCATTAAAGTGGTAGATGAAGACATTCAAAGGTACTTCAAAATCACCTGTTTACTTGTCCAAAGAGCAAGACCCAGCAAGACCTGTTTACTTGTCCTATCTGAGCAAGACCCAGGTCTGGCTGTGTGAGGTGGTACCTGCCTATAATCCCAGCTCTTTAGGGGGCTGAGGCAAGAGGATTGCAAGTTTCATGCCAGCCTCAGAAATTTAGTGAAACCCTGTCTCAAAAATAATAAATAACAAATGGCAGGGATATAAATTCAGTGGTAAAGTGCCTTGTGTTCTGTCCCCAATATTGGGGTGGAGGGTGTGGAGAATTGGGTCAGTCTTTTTGGCCCTGTATTTCCCACCTACACCCCCTAGAATCTAGATCAGAGCTAGGCCTGTGGCTGGCATCTCTTAAGGATTAGCTCAGGAAGAGATCCTGGGAGGCCTAGAGTCTTGTACTGACACTGAACTCCTCAAAGGTACAACTGTCACAGACCATACGGTATGATGGGAAAGAAAATGGAATCAGGAGCCAGCTGGTCAGAGTTCCAGTTTCACCTTTAACACAGGCCCTGACCATTTCCTTAACCTGCCACTCAGCTTCCTTTGCTGTAGGAGGGGGACACTAATAGAACCTACCTCATTAAGTCATTGCAATGTGCCTTTTGAACACATGGGTTCTCTAGGGAGGCTGTGAGATGATATTTACAAGATTAAATGCTGGAGGAAAGTGGAGAAGGAGTGATCATGTAGTGATTTCTTAGTACCTCCTATTTTGGCGATAGCTTCTAATTTTGGTTTGGAAATCTGCCCCTCTACCCTGCCTAGGCTTCAGAATTTTGAAGAAGCACAGGCTGCAGCACCTGATGAGCCTCTTTCCAAATAATAGTTGAGAAGGGACAAGTGTCTGAAGTCTAGTCCATCAGGAAAGTTCTTCAGACTATGTCGCTATAAACAACTAGGGCCCTTTCACACTGCAGGTGAATCTGGAAAGAGCGGATAACAGCCACTTTACAAGAGGAGGTAACTCCACCTGGAATGGGAACAACTCTAAACACCAGCTATTCAACTGAGAGGGGAAAAAAATCTTGATGACATCATTTGACCCCCTTTAAAGAACTACATCTGAAGGCCGATTACTCATAGAATTTTCAGTTATACGAGCCAATAAATTCCCTTTTGGCTTGAGCCAGTTTGGGTTGGGTTTTCCATGACTTTCCACTGAAAAAATCTTTGCTTACAAATATCTATGAGTTTAAGAGGAATGTTTAAGACTTTGACTCTGGATACAACTTTTTACAACAACTGCCAAACCTAACACCTTGGCAGGGGGTCAATAGTTCATCAAAGTTTTGGACACTTGATTCAACCTCTGGGATAGTCCATTTCTTCCTATAGGAAAAACTGGTCATAAAATCCCTATCTATTATAAGGGTTGCTTTAAGAATTAAATGATATTATATAAGAAAATAACTAACACAGTGACCTCTTATTTTGGGGGGTCCCAGTCAATATTCAGCAGGGAGTCAGCATGTGGGAGTTTCATTAAGGAGCTTGTATGGAAGTATACTTATAGTTTGAATTGCAATTATTTCAAGATGAGCTTTAAGGGACAGGATAGCAAAAGAAAGAGTACAGAAACAAGTGGATGCTGGATGAAAAAGGCATGTTTTGAAAAAAATGAAGGAGATGGAAGGGGATTTGTTTTCCTCTTAGAAAGTAAAATAATGCTAAAATATGCTGCCTTCCTTGAGCCTTGTGTTCTAAAGCCATGTCACCCAATTTTCCCAGAGTTAAGAATTGGATAGTACATGTATCATGATGCAGTTTCCTGGGCCCACACCTCAGATTTGGTCCATTGGAATATCTAGGGAGCAAATCCAAGAATCTGTATTTTATAACCATTATCCAAAGTAAGTTTGGTGAAAACTTTTGTAATCTTCAACATGCCTCATGCACATGGTGAAACTTTTCTTCCTACTCTACTTCTGATTAGCATTATTGTCACTGTATTATAAATCCAAAGGAGAAAAGAGAACTTGAGAAACTTGGTTGGTGCCAGAAAATATTTTAGAGGCAAAATTGCCTGTAATTTCAGTGCTAGAAACTCAGAATCTCCAATTTCAAATCACGTCCCAGATTATCCAGAAAGGGAAAGAGAGGTGGAAAGTACATTTGTTCAAAGTTGCTCATGGCTGTGGTATCTAAATTAGAGACAATGGGAGTACCTTTGAGCTGGACACTGGGATGTATGGCCCAGATTGCTCTTGAGGGACCTGTAGGCTACCCTCAGCCATCTGCCCTCGTAGGAAATTTCCTGTTCTGAACAAAACAGCCTGGCCTGAGGTTATAGCCCATATACAGTGACTGCTGCACATGGTTATGTTGAGGCCCTATCTTTCTGCCCTAACTTGAGACAATTGTGTAAGACCACTCTGGTCTCAAAGTTCTTCCTGGGGTCACCTAGACCTTTTGGGGAATTGCATGACAGTCAAATTCTCCCTCTATCCTCTACTTTCTACCTCCAACTTCCACAAGTGTTGACACTCAAGAGCACTTTGAAGTAGACCTTCCTGTTAACCTTTGTCTCAGAGCCTTCTTTCCTTGAGACCCAACCAGAGACAACCATCCATTTGCAGAAAAGTGACTAGTGAAATATATTAGTCTATATATTCCACTGGATGGAATATGTTATTGCTATTTAAACATTATTTGTGATGACTCTGGAAAAAATAGAAATGAAATCTAAATGATAAGATATAATTGATAAAAAGCAGAATACCATATTCCATGCAGGCCATAGTTTGCATTATCCACAGGATGGGGCTAGAAGGGATGCACAGAAACTAAGGAGTTGTTTGGGATGCAGAGAGGAAGGAGGTGGGCCATCTGCAATTTCTTTTAGAAGCATTTAAAATCATTATTATGACTTCATTTCTACCACAGACAGAACAGTACACTGAATAATAAGTTAGATATAGATCTGATAAAGAGAAGTCTAAATAAATAAGTCAATAGAATATACACATCTTATAGAAAACACTTCCTGGGAGAGAAGAGGTCCATCAAATTCTTACTGCCATTTCCCTCTACCTTGTTGTTTCCTGGCTGGAAGATCAGAGTCAGGAACTGGCTCAGGCGACCAAACCACAAGCTCATTCATGATTTTCTGTCAGGTGGGTCTTCAGGGAAACACTGATATCCTTCACGGTTAGCCCCCAACAATGTGGAGCCTTTTTATATTGGCTCAAAAAGCCGATCCAATTTGTCCATCAGAGCATCATTTGACCCCATTCTACAAAGCCCCGAGATGCAATCTTCAGACAGTTCTCATCCCCAGTATTTTGCCCCAGGGATAATCCCCAAACCTGGAGTTGAGCTGAGCCAAGAAGAGGCTCAAGAAGGACAAAGAAGAATCACACTCTAGTGGAGAGGTTCCTCAAAAAATTGGTCACAGGCCAGTCATGGTGGCTTAGGCCTGTAATCCCAGCTACTCTGGAGGTTGAGATAGGAAGATCCCAAGTTCAAGACCAGCCTTGGCAACTTAGACCCTAACTCAAAATTTTAAAAATAAATAAATAAAAGACTAGGGATATAGCATACAGCACCCTTGGTTCAATCCCCAGAACAAACAAAGCAAAACAAACAAAACAAAACAAACAACAAACAAACACACACACACACACACACACACACACACACACACACATACATACACACAGACGCAACTACCAAATGATCCAGCAATTCCACTTTAGGGTCTACAATCAATAGAATTGAAAGCAGGGACATGACCAGATACCCCTATACCCTTGTCCATAGCAGCACTGTTCACAATAGTCGAGAGGTGGAAGCAACCCATGTGTCCAACTGATGAATGAATGGCTACATAAAATGTGGTATAAATGTGCAATGGAATATTATCCAACCTTAGAAAGGAAAATAAATGTGGCACATGCTACCACAGGAAGGACCCTGGAGGACAGTATGCTAAGTGAAATAAGTCAATTAGAAAAGCACCAACATCTTATGAGTTCTTCTATGAAGTGCCTAAAATAGTTAAAAATACAGAAACAGGAAGTAGAAAGGTGATTGCCAGCAAATGGGGTAGACAGGAGTGCGGGGTCCCTGTTTCCTGGACACAGAGTTTCCACATGGGAAGATGAAAATGTTCTGCAGCTGCATGGCCGTAATGGCTGTGTGGCCACGTCCTTGCGCTTAGGGCCACCAAATTGCACATTTCAAAAAAGGGTTAAGAGGGTCAATATTATGTTATGTATATCTAACTACAGTTTAAAAAATAAAAACGAGAAAAAGCAGGAGGCGCACCCTCTTTCCCTGCTCCTGCTCCTCAGTTAGCTGGTGACCAAAAATAGACCCACAGCATTAGCAATGCACGCGTCTCCTTGTTAATTGTCTTGTTCTAGATGCAGATGTTTTTCACTTACAGACAGTGTTTTTTGGGGAATAGGCATACAAAATGTGCTGGTTTGGCATTTCTGAACCCAGTAAAACTTTGATTAGTGTGAGTGGTATCGCTCTGCAGAGATAAACATCAAACCCAGGAAAGCCGCAGCCTTTGTCTTCCACAAGCTCTCACTTAACAAGACCTCTTTTAAGCAGGAATGCCTGTGGAATCAGGCATTTTCTTTGTTCCCCCCGCGATACTATTTTTTAATGCTTATGAGGGATGTGTGTGTTTTTCTTTTCTCTCTCATTTTTTTCTCTTTCCTTTTTTAAATCTCTTTTTGCCTACCTAAGGTGGAAAAAAAAAAAGACAGAAATGATCAGTGAGCTACTTATTGCTCCAGTCTTAAAAGGGATAAGGAGTGAGCCAGGCTGGCAGAGGCTCTTAAAATATCCCAAAATAGGAAAGAAGAGAAAAGATAACCCAGGACGTGTGGTCTTCCTTCTCACGGACTCTCACGTGCTTTTTACTCTCATTTTTGATCAGAGATCCCGCTATTCTTCAAAGCATGTGTCAACCAATAGGGGCCCAAGGAAAAATTAAATGAGAGAATGCATAGCTCAGAAAAGGGCTGGGTCCCTAAAATAAAAAGTGCTGGGTTTGACTCTCTCGGCTGGATTATTTACTGGCTGTACAACATTATTCATCTGCTAAATTCCAGTCTCATCATCTGTAAAGTGGGGGTAACAGTAGCATTTATTTCACATGGTGGTTGTAAAGATAAAAAATCAGGTAATCCCCACAAAGCACCTAACTACCCAGCAGGGCACACAGGAAGAGCTCAGCACAGTTTAGCTCCTTTGGTATAAAGTCCCATTTTAAATTAGCAAGTCTTGGTTCTTGAGAGAAAGGGAAAGTATCGTTGATCCCCAAGAAAGACTTGTACTCCTTACAATGTAAAAAGTCCAGACATGCCCACAGATAACACAGCTCACTAAAGAGATGTACAATGGAATCAGAGGAGGTATATCTCATTTTCAAAAGGCTCATCTCATCCCTGATGTTGGGCAATAGCGATTTTCCACACACAGGCAAGAATTTTATAGACTCCTCTTAATAGCAATGTGCAAGGATCAGTAACAGTGACAATATATTGTCTCGTGACTCCAAATTCAACTCTCCTTAAAAGTACCAGAGCAAAATGCCAGCTAAGTGTGGAATTTACTGATTTAGCTGTGGAGGGGAGAAATTCTGCAGATCGGATCAATACAACCAGTAAAAACAAACTGCCGAATCCCCATTTTCTGCCGGAGGTCTGTAAGTGAGGGCGTTAGCCGAAGCACCTGAATTATTTCTGAGCACTTCATCTTCAGAGGCTGGAAATGGTCATTTAAAACCATTACAGGCAAAGACTATGATTTTAGGTCACTGTGATTCAATTAGATGTCCTGTGCAAAAAGTTATAGTTAACATTTTGGGGCAAAAAGTTAGATACCAGAAGCGAATCGTTTTAATCAGAGGGCTGGGATGGACCCAATTCCCCAGTGAATTCTTTCAGTGATGTTAGCCACATCTCCTGCAATATGAAGATAGAAACTTGTAATACCCATTTTTTTTTTCCTTTCAGCAATTGGCAGCCATATTGGAAAGCATAATTTTCCATGATTATTTTACAATGATTTTATCATTATCATCGTGTTTTCACTAATAAAAATACTTCAGCACAACAGCCGTTCTCCTTTCATCTGCCTCAGGAAGCTGCCAGTTTGAAGATTAGCCATATACAGTCATTAAGACAACTGGAAACATCACAAAGAGATTACAACAGCACTGACCCATGCAATTGATAAGATGTAAATTAGCGGCTATTTTGAAAGGCAATTTAGCCTTGTCCATCGTAATATAAAATGTGCATTTGCTTCAACCTGAGCATACTACTGCTAAGTAACTCTGAGAAAAATACTCATCTGTGTGTCTAAATGTAGAAAAACCCCAAAAGGTTCTGAGAACCCTTTTATGTATTAGTGAAAACTCTGCATATTCTCTGAACATTCTTCATTCACTGAGTGGCTAAAATGTACTCATATCTAATATCAAAAAATTTTCAAGAATATGACAAGTAAAATAAATACACACAACTTGGCATGAAATGATTCTACAATCAGCCATGTGTTTAACAACTCTATATGTGGGGGTGAAATCAAAAGGGCTGGTTGGCAGTGTTGGCTGCTAACTGTGGCGTGAATATTCCTTGTGGTCTAAATATCCCAACTTGTCCAGTTTCAGGCGACCAATAAGATGCCCTGACTGTGAAATTAGGAAGAAATGCACACTTGGCTTTCACAAGCTAGTCCTCATCAGTGCCGGCATACCACTGTCAACATATTGTTAAGTGCAATAGAATCCATAGCTAAATCTTGTAACTAGTTTCCCTTTTTTGTTCTTTTAAGTTATATTTGACAGTAGAATGTATTTTGGCACATTATACATTCATGGGGTCTAACTTCTCATTGTAGTTGTACATTATGGGAAGTTCCACTGGTCATGTGTTCATGTGTGAACATAGGAAAGTTATGTCCATTTCATTCTGTTGTCTTTCCTATTCTCATCCCCTCACCCCCCTCTCTTCATTCCCTTTTAACTAATCCAATGAACTTCTATTCTTCCTCTTCCCACTTATTTTGTGTTAGCATCCACATTATCAGAGAGAACATTTGGCCTTTGGTTTGGGGGGATTGGCTTATTTCACTTAGCATGATATTCTCCAGCTCCATCAATCTACCTCCAAATGTCATAATTTTATTCTACTTTAAGGTTGACTAATATTTCATTGTGAATATATACTACTTTTTCTTTATTTATCTGTTGAAGAGCACCTGGGTTGGTTCAATAGGTTAGCTATTGTGAATTGGGCTTTTTTAAACATTGATGTGGCTATGTCACTATAGTATGTTGATTTTAAGTCCCTTGGGTATATGCCAAGGAGTGGGATAGCTGGGTCAAATGGATGTGTGATTAAACTAAATATAAAATAATAACAATTACATATACCATGTCCTAGAAGAGGTCATTGAGATTTTGTTGAATTGACCTGAAATATATTGAGAGAGAAACAGGAAGGAAGGAGGGAAGAAAGGATGGGTATAATAGGGTAGTTTGTGTGCTTGGGTGTCTCTGGGTAATGTGCCAGGCTTGTCCAGGTGCAGCTGGGGTGTTAAGGTATAAGATAAGAGAATGAAGGGTAGGGGGAGTCTGGAGATGGAGAAAGGCAACAATAATAAAGGCCAAAACAAGGTCAGGAGTCTGTTTGTGTATCAGCCTGGTTGCTGGCTCGGATTCCCCCTGGCCCCCGGGGCTTGGTGCCGGCCCTGGTTTCTTGTGTGCACGCCAAAGAGGCCAGCTCCCAAGGCCTTGAAAGATTTGTGGTGTCTGTTTTCATATTCAGCCTATAACAGTCATGTGGGAACGTCCTGACCTGCTTGGGTCTGATAAGGTTCCTGGTTGAAGGCTTAGTATGAGTCGACAAGGACCACCTGCCCCCCTCCGTCCTTGCTTCTGCCTACCAGTAACTTTCCATTCTGTCTGAAAGAAATATATAAGTATGAGCTGAGATAATAAAGAGAGAGTCTCCCCCTGGATGAAGAACCTTGGTGTCCTGTGAATTTGTTAACCCTGACGTCTCCCGCCGACTCGGTCCATTTTCCGGACGCGGCATTTGGAGGTTCCTACCGAGATCGGAAAGCGGAGGTAAGCGGACAGGGCTCCCTCCACGAAGAGGGAGGATTGGAAGCCTGAAGGGGTCCTTCCAAAGCCTTCGTAAAGAGAAGGGGAAGCCTTCGTAAAGAGAAGGGGAAGCCTTCGTAAAGAGAAGGGGAAAAAGAAGCCTTCCATAAGAGAAGGGGAAAAGTTGAAATCTAAACTAAGAACAGGTAGCTACCATGGGTAACTCAGCAGCCAAAGTTCGTCTGGCCAACGAACTCAGAGAGCTGCTGAACACACAAGGAACAGGAATAAAAACAAAAACTGCAACAGAATTCGTTGAAGTTATTGCCCAGGCATGTCCTTGGTTTCTGACAGGGGGATTTCTTAATAACAATGATTGGGATCAGGTCAGATGTGATTTACAAAGATTGTTGAGGGATCAAGGTCCGGAAAGTATCCCAATCGCCACTTTCTCTTTATGGAGATTGGTTAAAGATTCTTTGTTAATAGATAAAATAAAGATTAAGGAACAGCTTGCAGAATGTGAACAAGTCCTTAACCAGGTCCAGGAAGAGCAAATGGCAGAGTCCTTACCCCTTTCCCATTATTCTTTCACATCTCCTTCTTCATTCTTAGATCCACCCTAGCTGCTCTCAACCCTGCCTTCTCATCTTCCCCCTCCCTAATAGGCCCACAGAAAAGTCTTAACTGACCTTCTCCAAAATATTCACCATGGCTTATTTTAGGATTTTCAACAAAAGAATCTCTACAAAAAAGTTCAATGTGGATAAATTTCCTATTTTCATATTGCCCTGTTTTATTTGGCTACTGTCTGAAAAGATCAGCACTCCAGGCAGGAGTTAGACACTCCCTTACTAGTTTTTCACAAAAATATGTAAACAAGGCCTCTAGCCTTGAGCTGGGCTTCACAGTGCTGAGTACATTTCTAAGATAAGGGAGTTACTAACTGGGCTCCATGGTAACAGCTGGCAGGAGGAGGAACTGGAAAGGGAGATAGAGGAACTGGAGGGTCAAATGAAGAAGTCAAGATTTAAGGCACCTACGGCCCCGATCCCTGTTGTGCTCCCTCCTTATAACCCCGATTGGGACGAGGACAACCCCAGAAGGTGGGGGGGGGGGAGAGGTTCAGTGGCAGCCTAAGACGGCTCAAACTTTTCCAGTAATTGAAAACCTGGATGCCGATGGACAGCCAGCCAGAGTGCATTTCCTTTAGCCTTTAAAGATATCAAACAACTTAAGGAGGCAATTACAAATTATGGGCCTCATGCTCCCTTTACATTAACCCTCTTTGAGTCTTTCTCAGCTAATCAGTTGGCTCCTAATGATTGGCAACAACTCTGTAGGGCTGTCTTATCAGGAGGAGATTTTTTGTTATGGAAAAGTGAATATCATGAGAGATGCCGTGAGTTGGCCCAAATTAATCAGAATGCAGGTCATCCACAGAGGAATGCAGAAATGTTGACGGGGACTGGGCAATATGCCACCATTGACCAACAGATAAATTTTAACCCAGGCGTTTACGCTCAGATTGCCGCAGCTGCTGTGCATGCCTGGAAGGCCTTACCCGTCTCCAAAACAGAGGCTAAAATTTCAAAAATCTCTCAAGGACCTTCTGAGCCATATTCAGACTTTACAGCCCGCCTAATGCAGGCAGCGGGAAAAATATTCCCAAACCTGGAACAGGCCATGCCTTTGATTAAGCAATTGGCTTATGAAAATGCTAATACCTACTGCCAAAATGCCATAAAGTCCTCACGAGCCAAAAGTGTTGATGATATGATTAGAGCATGCAAGGATATAGATGGGCCCCATATCACTGGTCAAGTTCTGGCCGCGGCCCTTAAGACTGGTTTTCAAAAATCTAACAATCAAGGGGTTAACCTGAGGGAATGCTTTAAATGTGGCAAAAGGGGTCACCTACAAAGAGATTGCCCGGAATTTCATAACAATCCT
The DNA here is from genome assembly GCF_964194105.1 of Spermophilus citellus. Taxonomy (NCBI): domain Eukaryota; kingdom Metazoa; phylum Chordata; class Mammalia; order Rodentia; family Sciuridae; genus Spermophilus; species Spermophilus citellus. The sequence goes on from NC_138185.1 coordinate 19,450,271, forward strand.
GGCGGAGATAAACCTGGACTTTGTCCCCGCTGCCGTAAAGGCAGACACTGGGGTAGTAAATGCCAGTCCAGATGGGACATTGATGGAAACCCCATATCGTCGGGAAACGGGAACAGGGGCCCGCCCCGGGCCTGGAAGCCAGAGTGTATGGGGCGGTACAGAGACAGAACAAGCTGCTACCGCAGTAAGATCTTAGCCAGGCAGGGAAAAATGCAGACAAAATCAAACAAAATGTAATCGGCTAGGAAAACTTGGGGAACTTTTGCCTCCAAAATGAGCAGCGGACTCCATGTTGTTTGCATCACCATGGTAACCATGGGGTGCCTGGCCCGAAGAGCGGCTTCCTGGTCCCACCTTCCACACTCTTGGGGGCTACCGATTGGTTCTTCCACAGTCACTCAGACAGGACTTCTGGTCCCGCCTTCCAGCCACTAACCTGTACTGCTGTGTTTCAGATTTCTACCGGAGCTACTCAGAGCCTGTATTTTTAAAAGATGCCTACCTGTAAATGCTAACAAAAAATATCTTTTTCAGACAAAATTTAATTCTACAGGTTTCTATGTTACAGTCCTAAATTTAAGCTAGTTCTAAGTTAAATAACCTGACTTTTTCTTTATAGTTGTGTTACTAAATAATGTTCTATTGATGAGAGATATCAAATATGCTTCTTTATATTTTACTTTTAATTTTAGAGGTTATGAAAATGCATTTGCTCACCACAGGAACATGCCGGCAAAGTTCCTGTGATGACCAAAAAATCCTTATTTTCATTGCTAACTATAAAAATAAAAATGTATACTCAAGGATCTTATTTCAGTTACATCAAGTGACGTCACATAGAAGAGTGCACTCCTAGTTAAAAATAAATTAAAATGGATCCAAATATTTTAAGACCACGTGGTTACATAAAGTTAATACAATTATAAGTTAAGTTCTTATTCTTAAATATATATTTTTTAGATATTTAAATAACCTATATTTGTTAATCTATAAATTAATTAGCACATGCCTAATTGATTAGTTAATATATATCTGCCTAATTGTTTTTCTTCAACAGGAAACTCATAATTTATGTTTTATATTTACATTTATCAGATACTCTGCCTTTCCAGTTACAGATATTTGAGATAAATGTGTTTACTATAAATTTGCTTTTAAGTGAAAATGCAATCAAGTAGTTTCTAATTCTCAAAGTTACTGTTTAAACTCATAAAATGATAAATTATTATAATTATTTCTACAAAATATCTAAGGGTTTTAACTATATTTTCATTGATATTTCTTATCAAAGTATAATAATTTGTTTATAGATTCTAAGGTTTTCAGAAATTGTTCCAAAGTATATTTTCTTTTTAAAAGAAAAAGATGCTTCAACAAAGAAAAGGCACACATGGATCCTAAAAAGAGGAAAGAAATCATCTTTGGGTAAAACAAGGTCTTTATATTCATTCTCCTAAGTTTAAAAAAAAAAAAAAAAAAAAAAAATGGGGGATTTTTATATTGGTATCTAAACAGATGATGTAAAAAGTTAGAACAATTAAAAAAGAGATTTATATATACTAAACTGACTATAATTAATTTAAGGGTATTTCAGGTTATTTTCCTAATTTAACTATACTAATGTGAGCAAAAATTTTGTCCATATTTTGACATGATAAACACCTATTAAAATGTAAGTTTATTTCTTTAAAGAAAGATCCTTATTGCCTAATAATTCTTACTGTTTAAGATAAAGATTAAGTTTGGTAAATAAATTCACATTGTTGATTAAACATTAAGTATATTGAACTACTAACTTAAACCCCTGTATGACCTTTTGAGAGGAGGCCCCTCACCCACCTCCCTGCGAAAACCTACTCCAGAAGCCTTGAAGGCACTTAGATTGACAGAGACAGCCTTACAAGAGATACAGGTAACGCAGGTGGACTACTCTCAGTCCTTGTTATTCATTGTTCTGTCGTCAAAACTCACCCCGACTGGAGTCTTTTGGCAAACAGGTCCCATCTATTGGGTCCATTTACCCGCTTCTAACTCTCGGGTAATAACTCCCTTTTATGAACTAGTGATAAATCTGATCTGGAAAGCCAAATATTTGGGTGATGCACTGTTTGGAAAAACTTTTGACATTCTCATTCAACCTTATACCCAGGATATGATTTTAAAATTACAACAAGAACATGATCTTTGGTGTCTCTTCCTTTGTAATTTCAAAGGTCAAATTGATAATCACTCTCCCCGACATAAACTTCTAGAAGACCTTAAAAAATGTCCTATTATTTTTCCTAAAATTATTAAAGGGGAACTTATCCCGGGAGCTCAGACTGTTTATACAGACGGAGCAAAAGGGGGGTTTGCTGTTGTTTTTGATGGATCTCAAGTAATTCAACACCCTGTTCCTAAACTGTCTGCCCAAAGATCAGAAGTTGAGGCTCTAATTATGGCCCTTAAACTATACAATTCCATCCCACTTAATGTGTATACTGATAGTCTCTATGTTGCTAATTTAGCCTCAGTTATTGAAACAGCCCCTTATATTGGCAGGCAATCTACTATCATGGAACAATTACAAACAGTTCAACTTCTTGTTTGGGCTAGACGAGATCCTTTATTCATTGGACATATCCGAGGACACTCAGAGCTCCCTGGGCCTCTGGCGGAGGGTAATGCTAAAGCAGATGCCGCCACTCATAATATGGGCCTAGTATACACCATAACCAAGTATGATGAGGCCTCACAACTCCATGCTAAATTCCATCTAAATGCACAATCTTTACGCTTCCGCACAGGATGCTCGCGTGATCAAGCTTTACAAATTGTTTCCCTATGCCCAGTATGTGCTCCATTTCTTCATTTTCCCAATTTGGGTGTTAACCCTAGAGGCTTACACCCCACTGATATCTGGCAAACTGATGTTACCCACTTCCCTAGTTTTGGTAAGCTGTCTTTTGTACATGTTTCTATTGATACATACTTTGGCTATATCTTTGTTACATTACACACTGGGGAAAAGGCCAAAGATGTTATTGGACATCTCTTAAAAGCTTTCTCTTGCATGGGCAGTCCACGTTGTCTCAAAACAGACAATGGACCCGCATATATAAGCCAAACAGTTCAACGGTTCTGCACCCAATGGGAGATTGAACACAAAACAGGTATTCCTTATAACCCCCAGGGACAAACAATTGTGGAACGAGCCCATCAACATTTAAAAATTTATCTACAAAAAATAAAGGAGGGGGAAATATATAGATGCTGCCAGGGACCTAAGGCCTATTATTGTGCCTCGTGGGGATGTGAAACCTTTAGTAATGGGTATTGTCTTAAGAATTCACCCAGGAATGACTATGCCCACTTCTGGCAAACAATAGAGGGAGAATCAAATATTACTATTCAGTTTACTTCCAATGGAAAACAACAACCAGATTGGACTCAAGGATATCTCTGGGGGCTGCGTATTTACACCCCCGGACAGTACAATCCTGGCCTGCTTTTTTGGCTCAAATTGACCATAGAACAGCCTACTGGAAGTCTAATAGGACCTAATCAGGTGCTCGGAGACCAAAAGGCCCCATCTGGACCCAAGCAGCCCATAGCCCCAACAGTAAAACCTTCCCCCAGCGGTCAAACAATAACTATGGGCTATCAAACCTTTGATTATACCCCTGAGCCCATACACCCTGGAACTGGAGATCGTCTTCTTAATTTGGTCCGAGGAGCCTTTTTCGCTCTCAATGCCACTAATCCTAACAGGACCCAAGATTGCTGGCTATGCTTGACCTCCAGGCCGCCCTATTATGAAGGGGTAGCAATACTGTCTAAATTATCCTCTAATACCACTGCAGATCCCAAATGTTATTCTCTGCCCAGCTATAAGTTAACTATCACGGAGGTCATGGGACAAGAGGTTTGCTTGGGAAAGGTGCCATCTCTGCAACATCACCCGACTAATAAATCAATCCCAATCTGATTATATGTGGGGTCCCAAAGGGTCCTAATTTGCTTACATTACTGGGTTAACTCCCTGTGTTTCCATGGCAGTCCTAAATACAACTACTGATTTCTGTGTGCTGATACAATTATGGCCGAGGATATCTTATCATGGATCAGACTATGTCCTGGGACTCCTTGAGGGACATACTCGGCTCCCCAGAGAACCAATAACTATGACTATTGCCCTCCTATTGGGCATAGGCGGAATAGCAACTGGAATAGGAACCGGGACAGCCGCCTATGTCCAGGGAGGTCAATTACTAAATTTACAACTAGCTATGAATGAGGATTTAACAGCCATGGCCAAGTCAATTACTGCTTTGGAAAAGTCCCTCACTTCCCTCTCTGAAGTTGTGTTACAAAATAGGAGGGGATTAGATTTATTGTTCCTAAGGGAAGGAGGGTTATGTGTGGCTTTAAAGGAACAGTGTTGCTTTTATGCAGATCATACTGGGGTAGTCCGTGAAACTATGGAAAAGGTCACGGAAAGATTGGCTAAAAGACAAAAGGAGTTTGAAGCACAACAAGGATGGTTTGAACAATGGTTTAAAAATACCCCATGGCTAACTCCTTTGATATCCACTGTAATGGGACCGCTTTTCGGTCTCCTTCTTATAGTTGCTGTAGGCCCCTGCCTAGTTAAGAGAGTGACACAATTTATTAAAGATCAAATTAACATTCTGACTTCTAAGCCAATACAGGTCCATTATCAACACCTACAAACCAAGGATGATTTTGCTGAAGTTTGTCTCCGACCGATTCGAAGATGATTTTTCTACAATGATCCCTGCTTCATGCCTTCCTCCTTTTGCCCCCTTCTTTTTCTTCTTTATTCCTCTCCTCTGACTCTATGCCTTGTCGAACCAGAACCAATTAAAAACCCAATAATGACTGGCTGAATAGATACCACTGAACGCCTTGACTACAACAAGCTGATCTTGTAGTACCCAGAGACGGGCAACTTTCACGCTTGCACTGCAACCTAAGACAGGGGAATGGGGCCTCCCCAAAGACGGGTAAGCAGTGTAGGGGCAGTGAACGACCTAAGACAGGGGCTACTTGATTCCCTTTGGCGTGCAACAAACAAAAGAGGGGGAACTGCTGGCTCGGATTCCCCCTGGCCCCCGGGGCTTGGTGCCGGCCCTGGTTTCTTGTGTGCACGCCAAAGAGGCCAGCTCCCAAGGCCTTGAAAGATTTGTGGTGTCTGTTTTCATATTCAGCCTATAACAGTCATGTGGGAACGTCCTGACCTGCTTGGGTCTGATAAGGTTCCTGGTTGAAGGCTTAGTATGAGTCGACAAGGACCACCTGCCCCCCTCCGTCCTTGCTTCTGCCTACCAGTAACTTTCCATTCTGTCTGAAAGAAATATATAAGTATGAGCTGAGATAATAAAGAGAGAGTCTCCCCCTGGATGAAGAACCTTGGTGTCCTGTGAATTTGTTAACCCTGACGTCTCCCGCCGACTCGGTCCATTTTCCGGACACGGCACCTGGTCAGAGAAGAGAAGGGATGAGAGGTTAGGAGCAGCCGCAGAGTGTGATCCTTCTGGGCAGGTGAGGGCGGTAGAAATCCTGTTGCACCATCCAGGTCCCTCTTCAGGACCAAAGCACGGCTGCCAGGTGAGATGGGGCTGATGGCTCATACCTGCACCCCTCTCTGGGAAAGGCGTTTGGCTGAAGAAAGGACCCAACCCAACACTATGTTCTCTCTACCCTAGGAGCTGACTCCAATCAATGGTCAGTGCAGAGGGGATTGAATGGTTGGCCACCTGCATCCATTCAGGGTATCTCTGATGCCCATCACAGCTTCCTGGTGGGACTGGCTGAAGAACTGTTCAACTCTGTTACCAGGCAACTCCTCCCTCTGCCGGACCCTACCATCCTCACTTCCTTAGAGCGATAGTCCCAGGAGCTGTCATCCGTAAATCTCAGAGTCTCCAAGTCTGTTTCCCAAAAGGAAAACACAATTCGCTATAAGAAGTTGCTAAATTTGAGGAAGGTTTGCTAGGCTGGGGAGCAAGATCAGAGTTTCAATCTCATATACTCATGAAGAATGCTCTGAATTAGAACTCAGGTGAGGGAGAGATGAACAAAATTTAGAAGAACATTCACAGTCAAAGAAAGGTGCCCTGTAAGTGCTGCTGAACTTGAACTTTGGAACCAACCCTCTTAGGAAACTCTGACAAGCCCACAAGTCCACTGCTTCAGCAGTAAGTTCCCCTCAAAGGGAGCTGCTCTCCTTCTCTAATGACCTCCAGCAAGGGTCCAGTGTTACCCATTTCTGGGTTCTACTGGCAAAGTCTGCCCTGGAAAACAAAGTTGTAAAACCCCAACACTGATTAAGAAACTGAATCTATTGTTAGGCAAAGGAAGGGTCCATATTCCATAATCTCCTTCTTGGCCCATTTCACCTGAAAGCCCTTCTATTTACATATGCACCAGACATTCACCATACCCCAAGGGCTTACAGCTTGTAAGTGACCGTGCCTAGTCTGCGGCTCTCAGTCCAGTATTCCTTCTACATCCAAAACATTAGGAAGGAGAATACTGAAAGTTTCTTAGGAGGACTCGATGATGAATTGAATGAGGTGAGGAAGAAGAAACAAAGGTATTGAAAATACCTTCCTGGCTTTCTGGCATGCAAGTTCATCTCAGAAGGAAGAAAACCTTAAACGGAGCCTCAAGCAACTGTCACATCTAATGGCAGAATTCAGGAAAAGGGTGCAAAGGAACAGAGCAGATTCTTCAAAGTAAGGAAAGCCAAGGGGATGTGGTATCACAAAAGCCAAAGGAAGGAACTTTCCAGAAAGAAAGGGAGTGTCAATGGAGTTGAATGCCATGAAGAGGTCAAGGGAGACAATGACTGATAAAGGTCTATTGGATTTAGCAATGTGGAAGGTCACCACATTTTTGATAAGTTATGAGAAAAGAAACCAGATTACTATAGACTAAGAAGTGAATGGGAGGTGGGGGAGGGGCGGGGAAGGGAGCCATGAAGCCTCCACAGCTCTTTAGAGAAATTTGATCATGAAGGAAGCAGTAGAGATGGGACAGAAACTGGGGGAGGACGGAGGTCCAACAAGGTAGGACCTTTGTTGTTGTTATGTGCTTGATTTGAGCATTTCAAAAATTTAATCTTGAATTAGAGTTTTAGATTGAATTTGCAAGAGAGGGAATGGATGTTAAGTGGGAAACATCCTGGAGAAAGTTAAGATGGAGAGAGTAAGAAGGCCCCAGAGCACAGTCGAGGGGCAGCTGCTCTGCTGTGGAAGCAGGAAGACAGGGGAGGCCTGTTGGTACTTTCTGCAGCCAGACAGGGAGTAGAGCTGATCTGTCATCTAGTCCACTCAGAAATCAGGAGCCACTGTCATCCAGTGAAAGGAAGGCGTGAGGATCAGGAACATAAAGTTTGGGGAAAGCAGAAAAGAAATAAAATCATTCTTGGAAACATGGACATATAGGCCGACTCACTAGACCATTGCCAGGGAATGTTAAGGTCTGGTCTAAGCTCAGGATACACAATTTTACATGGGAATCAGTTTCTCTTGTTACACAAACTTCTCCAATCTGGGGACCCTGGAGCAGACTTAAAGAAAGGAAGTAGGTGGGCTCATTGAACAGAAGAATCTAGCTTAACAACTCCACTTCCCAGTTACAATGAGACTGGGGCCAGTATCCGGGCTAAGGTTTAAACATCTGCAAAAGAGGGCTGAGAGTACCTATCCTTGGGCTGCAGGAGAACCAAAAGAGATATCAGAGAGGCAAGAACTTGGAGAGCAAAATGTGCTCTGTGCATCTTGAAGTATCAGGGCCCGGGCCCCTGCTCGTGTCTCTGAAGTCCTAATAAATCTCAGTGGGAGAGAAGAAGGGTCAGCGGATAATGGAAGGCCGCTAAATGGGCATGACCCAGTCCCTACGCAGGGCAGGAGAAATTCCGATAAGTAGTGTTCCGAGAAGTGTTTGACCCCACTCCAAGGCACCAGAGAAAGGAAGGGGACTCCGCAGGAGACGGGGGAGGAGCCCTGTCCCAGCCTCTCAAATGGGCCAGTAGAAGTGAATGCTATGCAGTGGGTCTGAACCTTGTCCAAGCATCTACACCACAGAGGAAAGTGACTCAGAATTCTTCCTTCCCCTCTTGATGAGCTTAGGTAGACCTTAAATTCTGACTGAGCTCCCTCCACATTGGAGGAACCTAATTATGTTGTAAATACATACATATATATATATATTCTGTTCCTGGGTCTGACAGGTATCTCAATTACTATAGTGATTAATACCTCCCATGAAATGCCTAGAATCTTCCGTCCTAACCTGATCTCTGATGGATGAATGTTCAGGCTAGACTCAAAGAGCAAGTGTAGTTTATAACTGGTTGATCTCTAACACCACACACACACACACACACACACACACACACACACACCACACAGGCTTGTTCTAACACACCATGATCATGACTTTAAGTTTGCCGTGGTGTCTTCTTAGAATATCCAAAATGTCCTTCCTCCATGTTTTCTTGGGAGTACTTCATTCCTATCCTTTATTTTATTCTGCTAAAATATGTAACACTTGGGTGTGAGGATAGATGGAACTTTGTTATTTGCTAAGCCCCAAATTTGACATGTTTTTAATATTGTTCTGAGTTAGGGCTTCATTGTGAAGGCAAGGGGGAACAGGTGGAAGATGTTTCAGCAGAGGAGGAACTTGTTTGAATCAGAGCTTCATAGAAATCATTTCTGTGGTGTTTTGTAGGGTGAATTGAAAAGAAGCAAAACTGCAAGCCAGGAAACCAATCATGAGGCCATGACAAAGTGGAGATTAGATATAAAAAAGATCAAGGATAGTGATGGAGAATATTGATGGAAACGAGACATGAATCACTAAATAAATGAACATATATAAACACTCACATGTATTTGCATACATGCCTCAAATACAGAACCTCCTCAGATATAAGCAGAACAAAAAAGAGAGTAATAACAAACTTGCATGTGACAGTGCATGTGCCTTGAAGGTTTCATCTGGAGTTTTTGCTTTTTGGGTTCACTAAGCAGTAGGAAGGAACAGTGCAGGAAAAAAAAATACTATGCTTCCAGTCCTTCAATCTATGGATGAAGAAGTCAGGTTTGCATCCGAAAATCAGCCTGTTATTGATCTTAACCTCGTTAATATTCATGAAACTCTATCAAGAGGTAGGAGATTTTAACATAGTGGCCCCCACACTCTAAATCAATTCCCATTGATTTCAATTGGCTTCTTCCATCTGAGCATTTATAGTGCCCCCCTGCCTGAAAATCTGTTCCCAGCATCCTTTGAAATGCATGTGGTGTGAGGAGCCGGTCGGGCCTGCCTGCAGTTGTCTGGACTTCAGGTGCACTCAGAGTGAAAGAGATTGTGTGTGGGCAGCCTCTGTCCCTCTTTGGGGTGATATGGATCAGGCTGCCTGTAAATCTATTCATCCACAAAGCCACTGTCCCCTGAAGTCCCAGCTAGTGGGAGGGAAGAAAGAGCCCTTGCCACTTCCAGGCACATGTCAATTTCACAACAAAGTTGGGTTTTCCAAAAGCTGAAATGCTACCTGTTTTTCAAAGCTTCTAATAAGTTCAAAGGACAACCCGTTTTGTCTTCAGATACAACTGAATGCAGAACAGGAGTTTGCAACCAAATCCACAGGGAGTCTGACCTAGACCTCTGGCTTCTCCCAGACCAGCCCAAGTTGCAGCCTGAGGGGCTGAGTCCTTCTTTATAATTATGGTATCCTCAGAGGGTCTGAAAATTCAATTCCAGTGACTTGCTTTTGCTATTATTTTTCTCTTCTTTTTATTCCACATATTTTAACTTTTTCATTACATTTTTCTTTTGCTAATGAAATTATTTATCTGATATATCAGAAAAATGCATGTCCAAATGATGCTCTGTGGGGCAGAACTAGCTTCTGATTATCCCACAGGGAAGGTGAAGCCTGAGAGCACCAATCTAAAGTGATGCTTTGACTCTTCTTCTGGCACACGCGATGGAAAACCCCAGAGACCCAGGAGAAGATGGAGGCTGCATCTCTGCTCTGCCTTGGTTTGTTCACCATCTACTCAGACCTGCCACGCACTGAAGAGAGAAGCTTCAAATCCACTCCTTTGTTGCCTCAACACTATCTTTCTCACCTCTGCTTCTAGCTGCTTTCAGAATGCAGCACCTTCTCCACTTCTTCATTCTTTCAAACACACACACACACACACACACACACACACACACACATGCACACGTGACATGGCTCTGAGTTTCCATGATGAAGCACAGAAATACATACCAATATGAGCCAGGCCCATCTCCTTTATGAAAAACATATTTTTGATCTTCCCATTCTTTTATTCAGTACATTTATTGTCTGAGGACCTACCATGGACCAGGAACTATTCTAGGGGCTAGGAATTCAGTGGGTAATAAGAGAGAAAAACTCTGTGCTTTTGGTGGACAGACTCTAAGGTGACCCCCAAGATCCTTACCTCCTGGTATCCACACCTTGTGTCATCCCTTGCCCTCAAGTGTGGGTACGGACGGTCATTTGGCTTTTAATCAATAGACAACTGAAAGACTAATAGGATTACTCCATGATTTGATATGTAAGACTGTGAAGCCCATCTTGCAGAAAGATGCTCGCCCTTGCCAAGGGCCCTATGGAGAAAGGTAGGTGGCACAAGACAGAGGGAGGGCAACCTCTAGTCAGCAGCCAGCCAGAAAATGAGTCCTACCACAACTACATAAACAGATCCTTCACCGCATGAGCCTCTGTTGCATTTTATCATAAGTCACCCACACTTGGTAGAACCAGAATTTTAAACTGAGTCAGTCAAGTTCAAACCCATGCTACTTGTTTGTTTGTTTGTTTTTCGCTGCATCCTTGCTCTGCATGAAACTATAGTCCACGCCTCCCCTTTATTGTTATTTGGCATTCCAATTTAGGAGCTCTTCTTCTGAGTTGTCCTTCTATTTGTTCATCCAGGCATTTATTAAGCATGTGCCTTGTGTGAATTGTGTTACAAACTTCAGAAGCACAAGGATGGAGGAGACAGCCCACTTGGCCATGACCCACAGCAGATTGTTAGATGGTCATTTAGCCATGGCCAAGAGCACATCTGTGTCATTTGCTTTGGTCCGTCTCCTACTAAACATAGAGCCTGGAACCGGGTAGATGCTCCTTTTTGTTAATTTACTCCCAGTGGCTCTGCATGATGCAGATGGAGCCTCCTTTGCCCTGGTTGCAGCTGATAGTGTCCTCAGCTTCACCAGGTGATTGCTGAACGCAGAGCACTTCCACACTCCACACCCTTCCTGTGATCCTCTTTCCACCAGAATGTTGCTTCTGCTCTGCCTGAAGCTCTTACTAACCCTTCAAAGTCCTGGGATGTCACCTCCATTCTGTATCTGCAGCTACTCCTTCTTCTACCAGCACAAATTCATCCAGGTCACCTTTTGCTCTGTCTGTAACTTTGCACGTTTCCCTTTACAGTATTCAACATTTTCCCTATAGTTACTATTATTATTATTATTTTTTTTTAAGATTTCTTTCCTCCATGAGGTGAGGAGTAACTTTGTAAATCCGGCTCCCAACTCAGCACAGAGGCTCAGTTCAACAAACGTGCAATGAACTGAAGTTAGCCTCTTCATTTCACATATATTTATTTGTCACAATTCTTCATGCCAGGAATTTTTCTAGGTTTGGGGATTCAGCTATGAGGGGAAAAAAAAAAAAAAACAGGCAAAAAATCCCTGCCTGGTGGATCTTATATTGTATTGATTCCTCTTGAAATGTGTTTCTGTAGGATCCCTCTGGCCAGGTTTTAATTAATTTCCTTTGCACTATCTTTCAATTTGATGCCAAGCCCTGGCTACAGGACATGGGACTTACCTCAGGAAGCCAGTTTGTGCAAATATCTCTCCAAGCCCTGGGAAATCCTGGAGAAGCCTGAAAAGTGAGAAGCCCATGTTGTGAACAGATAGACCCGTGCGAATCTGTCCAAATGAAGTTGTCTACTCAGAAACGGCTCCTGCGGGAAGCCGTGTTCCTGCTCAGTGAGGCTGCCAAGGCTCCAACTATTTCCATACTCCTATTTTGGAACTGTAGGTGGAATTTATGGCACGTTTGTGAACACACTCAATGGGTGGAAATGTCCCTTTTCAAGGCTTCATTTGCCACTAGATAAATGCCAAGCCATATTTCCTAGACAAGGGAGGCGAACGAGCTTACCGATATGGTTGTGTGGGAGCAAGAAGAAAAGGAAGAACCCCACGTGTGTGCAGGTGTCTTTATTGTGGTGACCTCACCTCCCAGCAGATGCCCTATATTTATGCCTTGTATAGGATACATTGTGACCTGCATCCTCATTGGTCACTTTGGTTCCCTCGTTAGGTAGGAGGATGAGAAAGAGATTAACACCTGCCTCCGTCCCAGCAAAGAGAGGGAGAAGATGTGGCTGTATTGAGAGCCCATTGGGCTCAGCAGGCACACCTATAATCATTCGGGGAGACAGCATCAAAGGGGCTCTGCCTGGGCAGACAGATGGAGCATCCATGAACATCTGTCCCCACAGTCCACCCTGCACCTTCATGTTGCCCCAAGATAAGCCATATGGGGAGGTCACGTCAAATCGCAGGTCAGAAACCATCAGTAATTAAATTTTCCTCTTGGGATGGAAATTTTTCCTACCTCTGCTTGGATATAGTGTTAAAATTGGAGGCAAATGCCCTAAAATGTTATAAGTAATTTCCAGGTAGTAGAGGTATGGTTTCATTTCATATTCTTTTATGTGCTTATTTGTGATGCCCATTTTATTATTATTATTATTAATGATAAGAAAAAAAGTCATTCCAAAATAATACTTGTAAAATAGAATGAACTGAGGAACATTATATTAAGTGAAGTAAGCCAGACACAGAAAGACAGGTACCAACCACATGTTCTCCCTCATGTGTGGAAGCTAAAATATCAACTAGAAAGTTGAATAGTGATAGTGAGAGGTTTGGAAAGATTGTGGAAGGATGGAAATAGAGAGGCTGAGTTTGACTACTGTGAGCTATAGGCATGTGTTGAAATATCACACTGAACACCATTAATATGTACAATAAATATATATTAATCAAAAATAAATTAAACTGGGCGCAGTAACGCATGCCTATAATCCCAGCCTGTAATGCCAACAACTCAGGAGGCTGAGGCAGGAAGATTGTGAGTTCAAAGCCAGAAAAGTGAGGCACTAAGCAACTCAGTGAGACATGTCTCTCAATAAAATACAAAATAGGGCTGGAGATGTGGCTCAGTGATCTAGTGCCCCTAAAGTCAATCCTCGGTATCAACAAAAAGTAGAAATACAATAAAAAAGTACTCTAATAATCACATTGTCCTATAGACATAATCTCAGAAGCTATTTATGAGGCTTTGGTCTATACTACTATCTTGACCTTAAATATTTGTTCTTTTTCTGTCACTTTATTTTTTATGTAATTTCAGATACCTTATTTAATACATTCTTTCCATTTCATTTTCTTCACCTGTAAATCAGGAATAACAATAGCATCTATTGTTTGATTATAATAATCTATAAATTATTATGAGGATAAAATTAGGTAGTACATGGAATCACTTAAACAATATTCATTGGTAAATTCTTAATAAATAAGTGTCCCTTTTTATTTCTGCTGTTAAACATAACATCATTTAAACCATAATCTGAAGAGCCTACAAAATGTACAACAACCATAGACTGAATTACAATAATTTAACAGGATTATCCAGTCCCATGTGCCTCAGAAGTATTTCAGTAGGATCTCAAGGTATCAGTTCTGAGAACTTGATTCACTTCACTCATTTCTGTGCTATCTAGTGCCTCGTTGTGTGACTATATTACCGTGTGTGGTGTATTCCAGTTGTCATGGAGGGTGGATCCAATTCCCCTTGTTCACAGGCAACACTGCCTTGAGTGTGTTTGTGTACACATGTGACGGATCATGGAGGGTAAACATCTCTAAGACTAGTGCTGGGTCTTATACTGTGCGCATCTTCAATTCTATTTGTTATTGCTGAATTGATCTCCAAATAAGTCATGCCAATTTACAGTCACTCTGGCAACATGTGAGAGCGACTCTTTCTCAACCTACTCAGCAAAAATGGGCGTCCTATAATGGAAGGGAAATGGTGTCTCATTTGAACTTGCATATCTATGACTTATTAATGTGGGGAAGCTTTTTTCCCATATACGTGTTGGTGATTTGGTTTTCATATTTTATGCGTCCCTTGCTTGGAGCCTTTGTCCATTTTTTTTTCCTGGTGGAATGTTTGTCTTTATATTATTGATTTATAGGAGTGCTTTGTATATTCCAGAGAGTAACCTTTTGTCAGCTATTGGTATGGATGTGTGTTGTCATACGAAAGACTTTATTTCATTTATTCAGATTTATCAGTCCTACTCTCTACATGTTGTGCTTTTTGTTTACTGGCTTTATTTTGTTTGTTTATTTGTTTGGAAGTCAAACAAATATCTCTACCCCAAGATCATACAGACAGTCTCATAAATCTCCTCCTAAACTTTCTATTTTTTTGGCATTTACTCCTTCTAGATTTGATGTCTACATGGTCTGAAGTAGAGAGGGGAGGATCCTTTTTACATAAAGATTCCCACAACATTTATTGCCCAGGACATCCCCTGTCACCAGCGCTCATTTGCCATGCCACCTCTGTCACCAAGTTTCCATATGTGTTTAAGGGCTGTTTCTGTACTGTCTATTCTGTCCCTTTGATTTACTCGCCTCTCTCTAGACCAAATTTACGCTGCTTTGATTATCATATCTTAGAAATAAATCTTTCCAGATAGAACAGTGAGACTCCCCTGCTTCTTCTTCTTTGCAAATATCTTACCTGGCTAGCCCTGACTTTATTTTCCCCCCAATCACAAATATCTTAGAATAAAAAACAAACAAATAAACAAAGCCTGTTTGGATTTTGATTAACTTGGTTTTGCTCTAAATTGAACTCATTGTTCATCAGAGGATAAAATGTGCCTTTTGGAAAAGGAAGGGGGGGGGGGACTTGGGGCAGCTTTGGGGTTTAGAACAGTTGAGCCAAGGTTTTCTTTGATTTCATGTGTTTCCTGGGCACATAATACACTCTTGCAGACCCAAAGAGAAGAGATGACTTTCCTAGGTTCACAAGCCAAATTGCCATCAAAGACCTTCTCGGCCTCCATCTCCATCCCCAGCCTGGATCTCAGATGTGGCCACACTGGGCATGTGGGTACTGCTGCACCTCTGCTGCAGTGGACCAGCAGCTCCCAGGGCCCTAACCCCAGACTTAACTTTCAGGGGGACATCCCCCAGCCAAGGTACTGATTCCTGCCTAGTGTTTCTGGTCCTCGCCCTGGTATATATCCTTGTCTGATTGCTCTTTCCTATACTAATGTTTTCATTGTTCTTCTTGAAACATCAAGCCCTCCAACCAACTGACACCCTCGTCACACTGTTGTGGGACAGGTTTTCTGAAAATATGATCATGGCATCTCTCTAGGGAGGCTGATATGATTTATCAGAGCTGTGTAGTCTAATATAGTAGCCTATGCCCAAATGGGCCATTTAAATTTATTTTGGTTAATCAAAACTTAAATATAAAAAAATTAGCCTCCCTATCATATTTAGCAACATTTGAAGTGGCACAGGGGCTCAGGAGTCACATATAGCCACCGTCTTAGGGATTCATTCACCACTGCAGAAATTTCCATCAGATGGTTCTGCTGCAGAGTCTCATAGCATCTTCTCATTCCCAGCAGAGTAACAGTCACATAGCTCAGGTGACACCAGTACTTTTGAAATCATGACCCCTGCGTATCTATCTCTGTCCCCATCCTGCCATCCATCCGGGCATGTTAAAATCAGGAGGTTCTCAGGCCCCCACCTGCACCTTTGACTTCCTGCCTGTGTGTTTTGGCTCAGACCCTTCCTACAGCCAAGAGCACCTGGTCTTCCCTGTTTTCCCTTTGCTAATCATTTTCTTCCTTCAAGACTCTGTTCAAACATCACCTCTCCAGTCACGTTCTAGGGACATTGGAAACCCACTGTCTGTTTCTCTATTACAGTCGCTCATTGTGTCTTCTGGTTCCTATGTCCGCCTATTAGACTCTATTCACCTGGGGCAGGTGAATGACAGACAGTTCTCACTTTCCTAGAGCCGAGCTCAGTACCTGGCACCTAGACCTTGTTGGTGCCTAATGATGGAGTCTCCTGAATACAGGCTTTGCCCTGAGTTCCTCTAAAGGCTTCCAGCACCAGCTCTCCTATTACTTAACCTTGGTCTGCCCTCCCCTTTTCTACTCACTCCCCCGCATTTAATTACATTCTCCTCAGACCTGCAAAACGGTCTGCTTGGCTGCCTGTATAGTTTAAAGTGTTTGTGTAAACAGCAGAGAGATCCTGTTAATTATAAAGACTTCCTCACATTCATTGCAGCCAGTTCCGGTCTCCCCTGATTGTCAAGGAGATAGGGCCAGCCACTTGGAGACAGGAAGCAGTTTATTGAAAGGGACAAGAGCAGCCCTGAAGAGAGAAAAAACACATATAGAGGGTGCATAAAACACATGGTCCTCTCCTCTAGGAGAGACACAGAAGGACGAAGAAAGATGGAGAAAGAGAGAGAGACCAGGAAGAGCAGTCACCTGCACAGCACACCTGCTCAGGTCTGCTCCAGAGAACAACGGGCTTCACAAATTGAAATGTTGGTGTCATAGAACAACCATCAGAAGAACAAATGGAAACAGAACTCAGCTTCAACCACAGGAACCCTGAAAGCCAGCCTGATCGACCCTGAACCTCATTCACATTTATCTCATTCTGCCTTGCTGAAAAGGTCCAGAAAGAAAGCCCTCACAAGACAAACTGTGGTCCCTTTGGGGATATCCCAGCTGGAATTCTTACAAGAATTTGTGTCTTTGCTGTGGATAGCAGCAATCTGAAGCCTCAGTGGAAAGAAAAGGGAAAGTATGATTGAAACTCTCCCCTAAATCTATAACATCTGGGGTTTTCAGAGTTTGGAATGTGCTTGGTCACTGAAGAGGGGTCACTCTGCAGGGATAACAAGAGGCTGCTTTGGAGCCACATAAAAAAAATAAACTTATCTTGTCTATTTCCAGATGCCTCAAAAGTCTACTCCCAAGTTCAGCTTGGACAACTTGCTTTTTCCAGGGCTAATTCATTCACACGCTAATCAAATACTGTCTATGGTTCAGCCTTGTGCCAGGTGCTACAGTGTCAAAAATATTCCTTGAAGCCCACAGTGTGGACAGGTAGACACTAAACCAAGAAACATGCAAATAAGGGCCACACAAGAAGCATAGATAAGTACAACCTATTAAAAGAACATGGTGTCCTAAAGGGGTAGAAAAAGGGGACTCAACCAGATACTTGTACTTGAATACTCAGAACAGCACGGTTCACAATAGCCAAAAAGTAGAATCAATCCAAATGTTCACCAGTGATGAATAGATGAACTAATTATGGTAAATACATATGATGTAATAGTAGCAAACTTTAAGAAAAAATGAAATATTCACAAGGAAATGCAGCTCTGGGGAAATGGCACATATACGAAACTTGAAGGGGAAGAGTGGAGGGTGGCAGGTTCCAGACAGTGATGATACCCGGGAAAGCAATAGGTGAGAAGCGGGTGAGCATGCTTGAGAATGGGTGGCTGGAGTACAGACAGCAAAGGAAACTGGGGCCTAAGACAGGCAGGCTGGACATGCTTTATAAGGCTTTTTTTTTTTTTTTTTTTTTTTTTGGTACTGAGTATTGAACTCCAGGTGCTCAACCTTTGAGCCACATCCCCAGCCCTATTTTGTATTTAGAGACAGGGTCTCACTGAGTTGCTTAGCACCTTGCCATTGCTGAGGTTGGCTTCAAACTCACCATCCTCCTGTCTAAGCTTCCCGAGCCACTGAGATTATAGGTATGTGCCACCATGCCAGGCTTTTTATAGGCATTTTGATCTTTTCTGGCATTGATGGACATTGAGATGTAAGAAGATATGATTTATACTAATCTAGTTTAATTTATAAAATCTAGTTTCTTTTTGAAGAATGGGTTGGAGGTATTCAGAAGTGGTGTTAGGACACTGATTGAAGACTACTCTCCCACCCTCTCTCTTTATCTCTCTCCTGTCTTTCTTGTTTCATTTCTTCCTTCTCCTCCTTCTTTTTCTCCCTCCAGCCTCCTCAAAATGTTTATGGAAACCAGAGACTCAGGAGGGAAAATTTTTGAGACCTTGAGTTAAATTTGATGTTCCAAGAAAAAAACATGTTAATTGGAAAATCACAAATTAAGTACAAATTAAGTATTAATTAGTACCCTTTGAAATTCCACTGGAGTCTATGACCAATGCTACAAAACACGGAAACAACAAAGAGGCATAGAAATGGAAAGCCAGGGTCAAATTGGTCATTATTTGTGGATAATATGGATGTACACATGAAAATATATAGACCTTATGCAATATGATTAAGAAAAGTTATCGAGTCAGTTAGATACAAAGGAATCAATACCATTCTCATATATCCAACAAAATTAAAGGGAAAACAAATTTTGCAACATATAATCTTTACAACTACAACAACAATGAGATATCTGGAGCTGACAAAGATGTGGGAAATATTTTGAACAATTATTGGAGAAAATTGTGAACAATTACTAGAGGACATAAAAGAATAAGGAACAAATAGATATATCCTGATAACATTCAATATCATAAAGATGTCTCTAATTTTTCATTCAAATAAATCCCAATCAAAACCCCAAACATTAATTTTTAAGTGAGGCTTTATAAATATATTCTTAAATTTCCATGACAATTTGGAAAAAAATAAAAAAATGAGGGATGACTATTTCTACCTGATAGCAGGATTTATTCTAATGTTATAGTGATTTTTCATGTGGTCTTAGAACATATTATCTAATGAAACTAATTGGTTAGCATAACATCAGGGCCAAACATACAAGGGATCTTGGTATGTAGTAGAGATGGCATTAACAATTATTAAAGTCACTAGGAAGGAAAACCAAATAAATGGGGTCAAGTCAGCAATAGTGTGGGAATCAAGAGCTTTGAATCCCAGACTCTCACCACCCACCAAAAACAATTCTAGCAGAAAGCTAATTCACTACAACTTTTAAGGGGGGGAGGAGAACTTATTTTCTGAGCTCTGAATACCTTGCATACCTGAAAATGACATCTCTTTCTCTTTCTCTCTTCTATCCTTCTTTCTCTTTCCTTCCTTTCTTCCCTCCCTTTCTTTCTTTCTTCTATATTCTTTCTCCTTGTTTTTCTATGTGAACAGAAGCTGGGCTGTGGGCTAAGTTTAGAATTCTTGGATCCCAGTATTTTTTTTATCACAGTTGTATAGACATTTTTTTTTTCTAATATGTTTGGTGATGGAAAGAAAATCAGATTTCTCATTCTATCTAGTAGTCCCCTCCCCTTTTTATGTCTGATACATTATTCCTTTTCCCTTAAGATCAAAAAGAAACTACCAAGATACATGTTGTTTTGTTTGCATTAATATTCTAGAACACACTTTGGCCCTTCCAAAGAATCGATAACTCTTTGTCTCAGAAAGTTTCTTCTATTACATCTCTGATTTCTGCTTCTTTTTCTTCTGGGATATCTTTCAGAAGCTAATTAGAGCTGTTCTATCTCCTTTGTTGTCTCCCATTCCTAGCATCTTTCCATCACCATGATGTTTTGAATCCTTTCGTTCTACTCCAGGCAACATTGATTGATTTGTACTCCACATTATTAGCAGAGGCTGAATTCAATCAATTTTCAATTTTAATTAAAGCTTTATAATTATACAGAGTAGCCTGGTTTATCCTAACCAAATCATACTTACATGGAATCTGACCCACTCCATTTCAGTCCCTGTTCCTCCCTCTACCCCTCTCTTCCTCCACTGACCCCCACCACCCCATCACCCAAAAGGCCTATAAAGCATGCTCCTGCCCACCTGTCCTGTGATTTGAAGATTCCCCAGAAAACCAGGAATGGAACCACCCTATGGCCAGCTATCCTACTCCTTGGTATTTATTCAAAAGAACTAAAATTAGCCTACTATTGCAATACAGTTGCCTCAATGTTTATAGCAGCACAATTCACAATAGCTAAACAATGGAATCAGCCCAGATGCCCATCAACAGATAAATGGATTAAGAAAACACACACACATAATGGAGTTTTAGCCAACCATAAAGAACGAAATTCTGACATTTGCCCATAAGTGGATGGAAATGGAGAGCATCAGGCTAAGTGAAATAAGCCAGACTCAGAAAATCAAGGGTTAAGAGTATTCTCTCATATGTGAAAACTAGAGCAAAATAAGGGAAAGAAGGGTAGTGGATTGGATATTACAAAGATATAGAGGAGATCAGTGGAGCACAGAAGGAGATTGAGAGGGAGAAAGAAGTGAAGGGATAAAGAAGGAAATATGGAATGAATTTAACAAAATCACATGATGTGCTCATATTAATATACCACATGGAATTTTAAATTTATGTGTGTGTGGAAAACACCGAGCAATATGGATAAATGGATGAGCAGGGGGTGTAGTTTTGATTTGCATTTCACTAGTTGCTAATGACATTGAACATCTCTTTCACTTATTTGTTAGCCATTTGTATTTCTTCTTTTGAGAAATGTCTGTTTAGTCATTTATTCATTGGACTATTTGATTTTTTTGGTGTAAAAATCTTTGCTATCAAAGATTTTCTCTCATTCTGTGGGTTCTCTCTTCACATTCCTAATTGTTTCCTTTGCTTGCAGAAGCTTTTAAATTTGATGCTGTCCCCTTTATTAATTGTTGGCAACATTTCCTGAGCTTTACGGATCCTATCAAGAAAGTCAACACCTGTGCCTAAAAGCTGGAGTGTTAACCCTACGTTTTCTTCTAGAATACATTCTTGATATTATTTGTGTGTGTGTTGTTGTTATCATTATTATTTCCTTTGCACACTGTATGCATTTTCTTAACTATTTCATAATTTGGAATTTTTCCTGGAGCCAAGGTTGATGCTGTTTTGGTCATTCATCTTTAAGTGACAAGCCATGTAAGCAGGGATGGTGTTTTTCCATAAACATTTTGAGTAAATTGTCTTAACTTCCCCTTCTGGGTCCCTTTGGTTGTTCTTGGCTTCTCGGATCTCCAACTGGAGGGCTTCTTTGGTGTAAATTTACAACACTCTCATTGTGATTGAGCAGCCAGAGGGGAGTTGGGAGGAAGCCTGAGTTGTGAGCAGCGTTCACAGGAATATTTATCTCCGTGGCAATTCTTTCCGTGTCTGGTGAAGCTGTTGTTCTCAGCTCCATGTTTTGCATTCACTTTTGATTTGGCACAGCCTCTGCTCCAGTATAAACTTTGGCTATGCTCAGGCCCCTTCCTGGTGCTACTGCTTGACCTATGGCGGAAATGCCTCTATAGCCCTGAAAGGGTTTCCTTTGATGTAGCAGCTCCTGAGTCTTCCCTGTGCCTCTGGTTTCGGCAGTTGCTGATATTTGTCAGTATGGGTCACAGAACTCAGGCACCAACCAAGTATGCTTCCCTGATCTTCAACACATCCTACTCCAAATCAGGAAGATTTAATGTTTTCCTCCAGAGCACCCTCTGGATTCTTCCCTTTGTCTACAAGAACTCACCACTTTGACATCTGTCTCCTTCCTGTAGCCACCTTTCTCATCCTCGAGTTTCAAAGTGCTATTGGAACAAATGATGCTGATTGTTGAAGGTCAAATTAAGTCCAAAATATAAGATTACCAATATGCCATAAAGCCCAGCCAAGCACCCAGTCCCAACCCTCCAGACATGTGCATGAGCCCCCGTGTTTTATTTCAAATAATAATAATGTTCTTTCTTAAGAAGGAGATGCAAGTGAAACCCTTGGTATTTTCCTCAATTTGATGCCGTCTGCACTGTGCCCACCAAAGCTTCCTCAGATCGCATAATTGTATTGCTCTATTCAGTTTGCAATCCAACCCTGACCACTCCCTACCTTTATGTTTTAAGAAGGATTTGACTGGGCAGAGTTTTAAAAGAGTTTAAGAGGAGATAATTGTGTGTGCTCCACAGACATCTAACCCAAACATCTGGAAGTCAGATGAACTTGAAACACCTCCCTGAGCTTCTCCTTTCACCGTATGTGTTTAAAGGTAGCAGAATTGGCAGGTGAGGACCTGAATAAAGTAGACAGCCTAAGTCAACAGTGTTCAGTGTTTCCAGATGAGCACAGATAAGATTACTGCCCCCGTACCTAGACGTGTTTGAGAAACACAAAAGTAACAAAACAGATGATGGGGGTGGGAAATCTTTCTTGTACCTTATTTAAGGAATTGCTTCCTCTTTTTTTGCTTTGTTTTTAGGTAGCACGTAAATCAAGGGATTCAGAAATCACAGACTATTAAAATGGATGCCAAATCAAAATCTAAGGTAAGAAATGAACAAGATCTTCATTCTCTTCCAGTGTCCTTTGTTTGTCTGTAGGTGGAAATATCAGAGACAGGGAGTTAAACTAATCATCCTTATTTTGGGGGGTTCATAATCTTCCTATAATAAGCAAACTTATATAATTTAATAAATATGAAAAAAATGAG
This sequence comes from Spermophilus citellus, assembly GCF_964194105.1. Lineage (NCBI taxonomy): Eukaryota > Metazoa > Chordata > Mammalia > Rodentia > Sciuridae > Spermophilus > Spermophilus citellus. The sequence continues at coordinate 19,472,925 of NC_138185.1, forward strand.
AAAATATGGAAAAGGAGACCCTATTGCTTGCCTAAAAGGTTGACTATACTGCTGATTAAATAAAGAGAAGACATATTGTCACTCTTTCCAAGTCTTAATATTCAGCTTGATCTTATTTTACCTCTTTGCTTGTTGTGCTCTAGAAATATGGAATAAGAAATTTGAGATCTAGAGAAAAGTTTATTATGAGTCTTTGGTCCATTTAACCAGGAATCCAGAGCACTGGACAAGAGTCTCCCTTAACAACAGAGAAGTGATAAATGAACAAAGGAAACCTGCATGAAGAACCAGAGTGAGGGTTACAAGTGGTGGGCCCGGCTGTCCCTGGCACATGTGATTCACTAAGGGATGTGTCATTTGCTCTCTGAACCCGTTCTGCCTCTCTTTGGGCCCTTACTCCTGTTAGATGGTGAATGGAGAGGTAGAGAGATGGAGGTGTTCATCCCAGGAAAGTGAAATACACTATATAATGAAGACAGTGAGAAATACCTGGGCTGTCTTTCACGTGACTGGCAAAATGTGATGTTTGGTGAATATAAAAGGATTAGGGCTGGTGGCTAAAGCCTTACAAACTTATTTTCTCCAAAGCAGAGTTGTGGCAGTAGGGAGTCTCCAGGAGCATGAATGTTATGACATTCTATCCGGATGTATTAATGATTTAAATAAAAAATCAATTCTGCCTTCCTTGGGACCAAAAATGGACCAGGGTGTAACTTTCTGCTGAGACACTAGAGATTCTTGTGGCTGCTTTATTGAAAACCCTGCTTCCCTTCGAAAGCAGATGCTACTGTGCAGCTAGGAAAATTGTGATCATCCCTTTTCATCCCTCTTGGGCCAGGCTGGGAAGCCAGTGCTCAGAGGAGCTGGGCCCTGTCTACCTCCCGTCAAGCAAACAGCTCTAGCCACGATTATTTATTTACAACAGCTAATACAATTGGTAGTAACGACTTCATAGGCAACCTCTAAGTGCAGGCAAGATGAAAAATTTACTAAATTGGAGAATAAAAATGCATAAGAAAATGTACAGAATCAATATTTCATGGCCTTTGCTTTACCTTGCTGTTCACAAATCTATTCCCGAGCTCACATTAAAATTTAAAGCAACGTCATGCGACAAGTTCAAGCCCTGGGTTATTTCACGTTAGTTTAGCTTTAGAGGAGTTTTGTGGTTGCTTGTTTCAGAAAGTCATGAGGAACAGAGGAGGGAGACACTTAAGGAAAAACCATTTAGCCGGGTGACTCTGTTTTTAACTTTTTTTTTTTTTCAGACCAGAAGACAAAATTTTGTCTGACACAGAGGGAGAGTTGGCTCAGTCATTCTGCCTCTGAACTAGCAAGGCCTCCACCATCTTCCTGCCTGAGCATGTGGCAGATTAAAAAGATGGTGTTTTAAGACCTTGGAAAGCCAAACAATTACTTGGTAAGAAATGAAACATTTATAGAAGAATTATAATAAGATAAGCACTAAGTGACATATATAAAACGTGATGGCACTGGAGAAGGGACATAATTCCTAAATCCTCCATGTTTCCATGAATTGATGAAATTCATAACCTTGGGGGGAAAAACAGAAATAGACACACTATTGATGCAATTATGAATACTTGTGGCAGAACTTTTCTTAATGGTGCATGTTTTGAGAAAATGAAGAAAGATAACAAATAATACGCCCCTTATCAATGCTTTATCAATATCTTAAGGAGATGTTGAGTGAAAAGGATAGCTCATAAAATCTACAAAACCTATAGGTACCATAGCTATAAAAATGCCTTTTCTGACGGTTTGTGTTTGTTGGTTTGCTTTCTCTGTGGCCAGTGCATAAGGAATTTGAAATTTATATGGCATGCATCACTTCAGCCACTTATCACTATTCTCAAGTCCTTAAATTATTTTCATCTTTTCCTTTGTAGAGAAATGAGTTTGGACTGTGCACAGGCTACAACTAGAACGAACAACTACAACTACTCTGTCGCTAGAAAGAGGCCTCATGACTTCCCAGAAACTGCTTCTCAGAGGTTTGCTCTTCAGATTATTACAGTCTGTGAAGATTTGCAGAGGTTTTGCGTCTGTGTCAGGGGATTATTTTACACACTGATACTTGGCATCCTGCAGAGACTCCCAACATTGTCCAGCTCACAAACAAATAGCATTCATCAATAGCACAAGGTGATGAACAGTCTTTCTTTTGGGGGCCCTAAATTATTTCTAATATCTCCTGGGTCAAAAACTATTAATCGGTGTTTCAGTGGCCACCCCTCTCTTCCATTTTTATTGTCTTCTAATCATGCCAGAAAAAAAATGGATTTTTAAAGCTGTAAGGGTCCGGCAAACGTCGGAGGAAGAGACCACCAAGAGACCGACTCATGCAACAGCAAAAGGGGGTTTATTGAGAATCCAGCATGCTGGGGCTCCGTGCCCACTCAAGAAGGGAGAGCAGCCCAGAGCCCTGAGCAGGGGTTGAGCAGTGCTTAAGTACACTTTTTGGGGAGGGCAGGGACTTTACATACATCACAGTCTCCTTTAACAAATCACCATACACCGAGGGAAAATCAAACAACAATTCTCAAACATGATTAGTACATTCATTGGCGGGAACAGGTCGGGCGGGAGTGATAGGTCAGTCCTAAGGAGGGGATACATTCAAACTGATTGGTTTGGGCCCTGAATGCCTACGTGCCAAACTGCACAGGGTCCAGGTTATTTAACAACTAAATGGTCAGTACCGGGCATTGTCTTAACTGCCTCAGGAATTTCAGGTTCTGTGTACAGTTCAGAAACTTTACAATTCCTAGTCCTTTACATTTTAACTCAGGCTTTGCAGCTTAGAAACTTTACCCTTTCAAAGCAAAGCCTAGAAATCTGTTCAAAGACATAACATGAAAGTACAACAATCCCAATGAAACGTGTGCTGTTAATTGTGTGTGTGCTTCAATTTAAAACTCAAGCCAATGTCATAATTAAGAGGCCAGTAATGGGGCTGGTTGGGCTGCTCCCAAAACCACAGGGAGGCCTTTGGAAATATTTTGCCCTACGTACATGCAGACTATGGCCTGGTGGATTTATATTTCCAGGAGATATTGGAGGGAGTTCCTTACTGAAGGTGTTTCTTTTCTTAGCAAAAGAGGACACGGATTTATCTGCTGCAAGTGGAGGAGGTAAAGAGAAGGTATTTCAAGGACTTGCTCCTTAACATAAAGAGGAAGGACAGCAGCTGTGCAGCAACTCTGGCTTGTTAGAAGGGTAGACCGCCCTGTGCAGCCATACCTCTTTTTCCCCTCCTTATCTGATTAACAGTTTACCTACAGTAAATCACCTCTATTTAAAATGTAAATTTTAATGACTTTTGGTAGTCATCTACAAAATGAGAATCAAAATTCCCTATAAGATACCTTATCTCCCTTTGTATTCCTCCCTTTCTTTCCTCCTGGCCCCAGGCAACCATTGATCTGTTTTCTGTCCCCATAGGTCAGTTGAGTTTTATATCAATGGAATCTTGTAGGATGTTTTCCCCTGGGTCTGGCTTCTGCCACTCAGAATAACACTTTTGGGATTCCCAATGCTGTTGAGTGTTTCCGTTGTTCTTTCTTCTTCTCCTTATTGCAGAGTAGAGTACTATTCCATTGAGAGCTCATATTACTCTTGTTTTTCTATTTGTCAGTGGATAGAGATTTGGGCAGTTTCCAAATGTTGACTACGAAGCATAAAGCTGCTGTAAGCATTCATGGCTGAGTCGTGGTAAAGACATCTTTCACTGGGGTGGGTGATGTGGGGAGTCAGGTGGCTGGATCACGTGCTATGTGTACTTTTTAAGAAACTGCCAGTTTCCCAAAGTGGCTTTCCCATTCTATGTCCCCATTAGTTGAACCACATTCTCGACAGCACTATGTATTAGTCGCTTTCATTGCACAATGAGGCAATTCCAGAGGTAGGCTCCTGATCCTAGCTCTGTGGCTCAAGCATTCCCGTTTTCCTGCCATAGACTGGACATGGAAACAAAGAACAAAGAAAAAAATGTATGACCCAGGTAAGGAAAGATGGAGGGGTTGTCTAGCAAGCAATGGATAGTATCATGAACAGAGAAACTCACATGAATGGGAATATTATACAGGTAAAAAGGCAGACAAGAGGGAAGAGTGATTTAGTCAGGTTCTAGAGGGTATTGGACTTTGGATGGCCTTAGGCCTGAGCCTAAGCAACTCCATTTTAAAACTCCAGTTTGAAACCTGCAGTCTCATCAGCCAGTCCTAACGCCCCTCAAGTATGGCCCTCAGGCACAAACAAGTCACTTCTCCTCATCCTGACAAGCCCAGAGTGAAGCCCCTGGCTTGCTGTCCTCACCCTAATAAGGGGAAAAGGCGAAAGGATCAGGGTGGGCCCAGCAGACCAGATGTTTTAACCCCAGGCTAAAAAATGACCCCAGTGGCAGCTGGTAGGAATCGAAAGGGGGATTAAAAGCCCCAAAATTTGGCATAAAAAATGGAGCAAATGAACAGACATTCAGCCCGCGACACTGATGCCGTCACACTGAGAGCCTGAAGAGGACCTGGACTGACATCCGAACATGTTTCCTGGTTTGCTGATCCTCCACATTTTCCTCCCACTCTCAAACTCTACAGCCACACCTTGACCCTGGTGGGATCTGCAACTTCTCCCTACAACCCTCTCCTTGGCCGGCCCGTCAGCTCTGCCCCAGGAGAAGCCTGCCGTGGTTCCTGACCTGAGCACTGTGGTCCGAGTGAGTGGGCATCTGCTGGACTTAGAGCCTAAGGCTTGAGACTTTTGATCTGACACCTGAACGTAGCCTGCAGAGGGAATGTCTGTCATGAGCCTGTCATGATTAAGTGTGTTTGCAGTGCTTAGAATTAATCTAGAACTGTTTGCTGTGAATTGATTGTGTCCACGGCAGTGCCTAGCATAGGATTGTCGGTTTCTTGATTAAGAACCTATAGAGTGAAATTGTATTGAGTGATTTAAGTGAATAAAGCATTGACTAGGGCAGGAGCACGTGGACATTCTTTATTTCTCCCCCTCGACTGCATAAGTCGCACCTTTTCCCACTGCAACAGTGAGAAAGCTGTTGAGAAGGATTTCCAGGAATTTTTTCCATCTGACAATCAGTGGAACTCCCTCCCTGGGAGCCACATCTTTTTATGTGCCATTGTGAAGTCCCATCTTTCTAGTCAATGTGTTTGAAATTACTTGGGTTTTGTCTTTTTTTTTTTTTCCTTCTCTTTGATATTTTGCCGAGATGAGTCTTCCTGTGGGAGGACGAAGGCTCAGTTTTACCAGTTCCAGTCTCCGCGGCTTTTGATTTGCTTCCTTCTCTTCTGTCTTTCTAAGTGTTACACTAGAAACATTTTCCTGGAATAAAATTTTTCAAAAGCATGACTTGAATGGCTGCCTAGAGTTTGTCACCTGAATGTCCCATCACTGTGTATAAGTGACAGTGACATGTGGGGCTGGGGTAGATGGCTTCATTGAAGAGCAGAGCTACCCTTGGGAAAGGAGCAGGAGTTGCACCCTTTTCCTGGTTCAGAGAGGCCTCCTTGCACCTTGCCTTGTGTGCTTAGAACAAGGTGCATCTGGGACAATGTTGGAGAGGTTGCGATGGCCACGTAGCGATGACTGGGCATTCCCTTCACTCTCTGTAAGGAAAAAATGGACTTTCTTTTTCACTTAGGTCATGAGAGAACTGTGTGCACTGGGCATGCTAGAAATGGCACACACAGCCTCTGCCTGGAGACAATTCTCACTGAGCTAACTTCCATTAGGAAGGAAAAGTGTCAAACGGATAGTCTTCAAATCAGACGCAGAAGTATGGTGACAGCATCTTTAATATTTTATTGTCATTATTATTCACCCTAATAATAATGGTACTTGTTGAGTGTTTGCTATTTGTCAAGCATCATAATGCATGCTTTAAATACATATTCTCTCTCTCTCTCTCTCTTTCTCTCTCTCTCTCATGTATGGTTGGGGGGATAGAACCCAGGGTCTCATACATGCTGAGCACATGCCACATGCTTTACCATTGGGCTACATTCTAAGACCCTCTCTGTTTTAATCTTCCTAAGAAACCCATGAAAGAGGGGCTCTTCCTATTTTACAGATGAACAAACTGAGTCACAGAAACTGTTGCATGCCTAAGTTCATAAGATAGGTATGTGGCAAGGTGAGCTTCAAGCTCATGTCGATTTGATCCCAAATCCCTTGCCCTGGACCTCTACTCTACTTCATGAACAGTCACCTTGAGTCCAGTGCTGTTAGCAAGGCCTGATCTGAATGGCATCCATGGATAAGTCATAAGGTACAAGGGTGACTTCTCAGGAGCTCTGTGCTGCTCAGATCTTCTTCCTTCCTACTCTCAAATCTTCTCTTCCAGGATCTGTATCTCCTGCTGGGACCTCAATATGAAAGAGCTGTCCATTAACCTGCCACCTGGGAATCTGCTGCTAATCCTCCCCAATACCACAGGATGCTGTAAAGACATCAAAGCCTGGCTGAGTAGACCTGGGGTTTCCTCTCTTCCTCCAGAAAGGAAAAAAAAAAAACCCAAAGGCTAGATCCCTGCCAGCCTACCTCCATCTTCCTCATTTTGTACACTGGGGTTCAGTGTGCCGACCAGCATGGCTGTAGATGCTTGTAGCTGACACCATCCACAACCACACACTGGTTCAAGTTCAAGTCTGTGAGTACAGTCTCTGCCTTGGTGTTTAGAAATGGTTTTCAGGGATGACGACAGGGTAAGGCAAGCACCAGGTAGATAAATCATGAGATGTTCATTATCAGTAGCATTTTAATATTACTCACTTTATCTTCAAGTAAAATTCTATTGCATGTTCTCTAACTGCATGCATTTCAATATTGTTCTTACATTCAGAATTAACTATAAATTTAGTTCTTTATTGCTAAATAAGGTAACTAATACTAATTAAGAAGGTTTGAGTCTATTTTATCCATATCATAAACAGGACAAGAAAAAAATGTACTATCGCTGCACTAGAAGTTGATAGTGCCAAGATCTTAGGAAAAAGTGATAATCACTTATTACTTATTATAATTCATTAAGCTTGTAGGAAATATTTAGATACTTAATTGGCATTTAACAAGATAGCTATAGAGAGTAAATGAGACATTAAATTCTCTTCTTAAATGCCCATTAGGTTTGCTTTAGAAATTAATTGATATCTAATTCATTTGCTATCAACTATTTTATCCTTTGCCAGCTGAGAAGTTCCAACATATTAATGATAAATAGAGGCAGGAGAAGGGGAAACTTATAATACTGAGCTTGGCATTAGCCTAATTTAAAAGGCACAGGTCCTTGTGGAGACTTAATCCCACCAAAGGGCTCTTGTTGATTTTGAAGCAGAAAGAACTCTGAACACCATCACAGTTGGATCTCTCCAAACCCTGCATGAAAGGCCCATATGAGGAGGGGGCACAGAACGGCAGGGGATATAACCCAAAAAACTCGCAATGAGGAGCAGGTGAGATATCTGCACATGCTCAACCGAGCTAACTGTGCACAAATGGCATCCAGACGTGGCTAAGGATGAAATGAAATAGGCAAGTTGGTTGCATATAAATATCTGAGAGTCTGTCCTCAGGAACATGAAGGGAATTTGTTTTTATATCACTCTAGATAGTAGATAAATGAAAATAAATAAATATAGATATAGTAAGGATACTGGAAATTGAGCCTCCCACATCCTCCTGCAAAGAATGGCTTACTGATCCAGCCTGGGAGAGGCTCCTGCAGGGTTTGCCTCAGTTACACAAAGCTACCCCCAGGGACACATGCTTCCTGGGACAGTCCACACACAGCCGATGAGCATAGGAGCAATAGTTTGACTTACCATGAGAGAATTATGTGGGTCATAGGTGACCCAGGAGAACCCACGGATTTGGCAGACAAGGGTCTGTAGACCACATTCCCTCTGCCCAGTCCTGTCCCTTCCCTTCCCTTCCTTAGGTATTAATCTTCTGTTATAAGTAACCTTGGCATCAAACTGCCTCACCATCTGTACCTGGAGAACCCATCCTGTGATATCTAGGGAGGAACGGAACTTCTCGTGTCCAATATAAGTGCCATTATGACTCCTGTACCTGTCTGATAGGCTCTAATTTCCTTTAAATTTTCCCACAACTACTCCCAGGGTCATCCCAGGTTTCCTGGGCATTTCTGGTGACCACAAGAGGACTTCATTTATTTTTTTTTGTATAATCATTATTTTTTAAAATTTGTTCTAATTAGTTATACATGACAGTAGAATGCACTTTAATACATCATATATAGATGGAGTATAATTTCTCATTCTTCTGGTTGTACATGATATAGAATCCCACTGGTCATATAGTTATATATGTACATAGGGTAATAATGTCTGATTTATTCTACTACCCTTCCTACCCTCATTCCTCCCCCTCTCCCTTCACGCCCCTCTACCTAAGCTAAAATATCTATTCTTCCCTAGACCCCTGCCCCTTTATTGTGAATTAACATCTGCATATCAGAGAAAACATTACACCTTTGGTTTTGGGAATTGGCTTATTTCACTTAACATGATATTCTCCAGCTCCATCCATTTACTGGCAAATGCTGTAATTTCATTATTCTTTAAGGTTGAGTAATATCCCATCGTATTCACATATATACATATGTATATGTATATATGTGACCCATTTTTTAAATCCATTCATCTGTTGAAGGACACCTAGGTTGGTGGGTTCCATAATTTAGTTATTATTGTGAGTTGAGCTGCTATAAACATTGATGTGGCTGCATCACTGTAGTAAGCTGATTTTAAATCCTTTGGGAATAAACTAAGGAGTGGGATAGCTGGGTCAAATGGTGGTTCAGTTTTTGTTTGTTCGTTTGTTTGTTTTGATCTTTCCTGCTCTGATGCTATTGTCTTCTCCTCCTGCAAAATTAAATTTCCTTCTCCTCGCAACATTTTCTTCTGTAAAATGATCAGATGATCACCTATTCAGCTTCTTTGTTCTGGGTGAAGAAGTAATCTGCATGTCCCAGCCTGCCTGTCACATGCCTGTGTCACAAGCCTGTCAGATGCAGCCATGTATGTGAGGCCTAGATGATAGAATGGGAGCAGAATTGGTCTGTACCTCCTTCAATTCACTTCTCAGGCATGATCCTCTAGACTCCACCAGTGAATGCAGATGACTCTGAGATCAAAGATGACACAAGCCTGGGTTTTCAAATAACCATATGGAAAGCCTCCTCCTCGTCAGGAAAAACTGGTTTTCAGTGAGAGATGAACTTCTATTCTATTGTCTTAAATCCCTGAGGTTTGATGGTCCATCAACAGTGCTAGCTGAACTGAGATAGCGCACATCAAGCTTGTGCTGCCTATTGCTGGACAATTTGCTGGCCACTTCTGTTTCCCTCATCACCTTCATTCCTTACCAACCCATCACTCCTGACATTGATGTCACTCATAGACTTAAAGTCTCAAAATTACTCCATGCTCTCCTGCACAGAAGCCAAGAAGAGCTCACAAGAATATAGGGGAGAACATGTCTCCCTCCTCCCTGTGTGTGCTTTGATTAACAAGCCTCAAAGTGATGCCAATTGTACCCTAAGAGAGTGTCTGGAACCAATTCTTCACAGCTTGAAGAAGATATTTCTGTCCATGGAGAGCTGACCCAAGAAAAAAATAGGATCAAAAAGTTGAGTGGGGTGGCCCATACCTGTCTTTCCAGCTACTTAGGAGGCTGAGGCAGGTGGATCACAAGTTCATGTCCAGACTCAGCAACTTAGCAAGAACTGGTCTCAAAATAAAAAATAAAAAAAAGGGTCAAGGATGTAGCCAGAGGTAGAGCACTTGTGTAGCATGCAGTAGGCCCTTGGTTCAGTCCCAAGTACCATAAGAAAAAAAGAGGGAAAAAAAGATCCATAAGGTTAATCCCTACTCAGAATCTCCCTATGCCCTTGGTGACTAGACCTGGGACTGAATCAAGTTCACTATGCCTAACTCTCTCTTCTTTATTCTTGAGCCCCTGCCCATACATATCCACAATCTGTCCTTATTGAAAATAGACTTTTGAAGGATTGGTTTCTCCTGATTCTCACATTAAGCTCCACAAGTCAGGGACCTGGTCAGCTTTGTTCACGACTCTATCACCAGCATCTAAAACAGTGCCTGGCACATGGAATATGTGCAATGATATTTGTCCAATGAATAATGGATGTGAGAATAGAGAACAAGACAGACCCGTGTAGGTCCCACATTGTGGTCAGTCTTGGGAAAGAAAGTGATAAACATCTGTGATGGTTACTTTTAATAAGTCAACATGGCTAGGTCGTGGGACCCAGATATTTTATCTAAGAATATTCTGCATGTTTCTGTGAAGGTATATTTTTCAATGAGATTTAAAAATTAAGTCAACAGGCTTTAGTAAGGCAAATTGCCTTCAGTAATATAATGGGCCCCATCAGATCCCTCAAAGCAGCCCTTGAGGATAAGATTGACTTCCACTGAAAAGGAGAGAAGCCTATCAAACTCTGCCAGCAGACTGACTTCACACTCTACCTGAAACTCTTACCTGGATATGACCTCTGGCCTACCAGTCCACCCTGTGATTTTGGACTTGCCAGTCTCCATAATCACCAGAGCCGATTCCTTAAAATTCACCCCCCCACACACATACACGCTCCTGATTTAAAGAACCTTGGACTACCGTACCTTCCAAGCAATAACTCTGAACCCCCCTACCTCTGTATCCTTTTTCTGGCAACTTTTCTTCTTCCAGCAAGACAGAAATGTCACTTTTCACTGTGGCCTTCATACGTGGTCTTTCCACTCACCTGGCACTTGGCATTGACTGACATATGATAAGTTTTATAAGTTGCAGTTATCTTCCTTATGAAGCCGAATGGAAAGTTCCCGGGGGGTAAAAATTCCTTTACATGCATGAACACCAAGCAGCTCCTGCCTGGTGAGACACCTGACTTTCTTAAGGGTTTGGTGAATCTGGAGAGAATGGGCCTGAGTCACCGTGCTATATGTAGGAGAAGTGTCCAGGGTCATTTTCCCTTTTGGGGTCAACTCCTCAAAGTTCCTTACAGAATATACTTGAATGTCCTCAGTGATGGGATGCAGAATTCCAGTGAAACCAATTACTATCCATAAGCCAATGAAGCAGCCTGAGTCCCATTCAATTCAGACAACTGTAGCAAGGTTATCAAAGAATTGACAGGCTGTCCCAGGGGTCTATCTTCTGTCTCTTCATGCCATCTGACATGCTCCTATACTGGGGCAATTTTCACATATTTTCTTTAAAGATTTTATTGTGAACAACAGAAGGGAATGTCTTACTCCTCTCTGGTTATCAAATATTAGTAACTCAAGGATCACCTAGAGATAACAGGCATGATTCCACTGCTTCCCAACATCCTTCCCCCACCTTCATTCCAAGATTCTGATTTACTCAGTTGGACATAGACAGACCCTTGGAGTCTGCTCATTTTACAAGATCCCCCAGATTATCCCCATCTAACTGGTCCACACCATAATGAGACACACTAAGGTAGAGAATCTCAACCACACTCATTGAGAAACTTAATAACTCAGAGAACCAGGGTTGAAATATTTATGAGAATTACTCATGACCTTCCTTGATAGTTGAAAAGTTGTCCTTAGTTGCTAAAATCCCCTGGACTCAGGACCACCTAGTCTTACTCACTGGTGCAATACAGTCAGCTAACAGGTTGTTGTTGCTGCCTATGATGTGAGAAATATGTCTCTGCTGGCAATTACAGACAAGGAAAGAGACCCTCAGACCCGCCTCCACAAAGCCAGGTCTTCTCAGCTCTTCTAGTCTTGATTAAATAACTTAATACTTATTGAATATAAACAACACTTGAGGAAGACTATGGAAAAAGGGAATAGCTGTGGTTTCCCTTACTTTCATATCATAAGATGGCAACTTAATTTCACAGATTTTATTTATAATGGGAAGGTCACACGTTTCTGCTGCCCTGTGTGGTTCTCTGTTCATCCTCAACTGTCTCAGTTCCTGTGCTATTTCCTCTTTTATCATTTCTAATCATGGCTTAAACTCATGGCTAATTCAACCAAAGATCCCAAGTCTATAGGAAGCATCTTTAAAATAAAGCTGGTGATTAGACCTGAGTGGTTGATAGATTTGAAGCGCATATCAATACTTAAAATAGAAAAGAGAAAGGAGGCTGCTTTTGTCAATGAGAAAGTTGCTTGAAACTTTCCAGGACAGAATGAAAGGAGCATCTGTATCAGAACTAGGCTCCCAGGTCAGGAAACCATAAATACAACACAACACAAAACAATAAACTTCAACACATGAATGGATACGGTTGTGTTCTGATAAAACAGATGACATACTAGATCTCGCCCTTGGGCCATAGTTTGTCAATCTCTATACTAATACTAACAGAATTTGAAATAGTATTTCTGCTGGTGGAAACAAAAAAAAAAAGAACAGAAAAGAGTACTGATATTTATTAGCAATTATTGAGAGTCAGGCAGTGCTTTGTTGAAGGAGAGGTGAGAGAGGTGCTAGGACAAAAAGTAAAGAAGTGCTCACTCTCAGAACCCTGAACTTGTACAACCCTGATGCCAAGTATTCAAATATGTGTTTAAATCCTTTGCCTGATTTCATCCTCCGAACAACCATGTTGGGCTATCATTCACAGCACAGCTTTTCCTTTTATAGATGAGAAATTTGAAGTTGAGAAGGGTTAAGTGATCAGGGTCACCAAGCTTATAGTGTCAGAGTTAGAATTATAACCCAGACCTGTAGGACTTCACAATCATGTTCTCTGCAATGTTCATTTGTAGGCCATATGCAGAATAAGGACATTTTGCATGAAGAGCACAATGTGAACAAAGACGCAGGTCACCAAAGCTCTTGGCATAATTAGTCTTCACATAGTTTATTATGGACTGAATGAGGAATTACCTGAATGTTACAGAAAGGTTAACCATCTGCACAGAGACCTTGACTTTGATGAAGAAGGGCTCTGAAGATGAGGGTGAACCCTGGTCTGCAGGCACAACATGCAGCCAAGTGACCACCAGAAGACCAGTGGGTTGAATTGAACTCTGAAGCTTTTGGGGGTGCCTCATGCCCTGATGCGGGCCATTTGGATCCACATGGAACTCAAGACCTAGGTGATACTGTAGGAATCCTGGGTTATGTCTCCTATTTAGGGTCCTGGAGCTCACTCGTTTTTTTTTTTTCTTTCTTTAGGATTCATTTCTTCATCCATTTACTAAGTGGTCTATTCTTTCCCACATTACCCAATGAGCTTCTTCTTTGGCTCAGTCTTGATGCAAGATAGTATAAAGATGACTGTGCATAGCTCCTACCCTAGTAGAACTCAAAATCTAGCAAAATATTCTTTGTAGTAGCTCAAAAACTTTACAACAAAAACAAAAAAATCAAACAAATCAACTAATAAATGGACAAATAAACTAAACAGACACTTCCCAGTAAAAGAAATACAAAGGGCCAACAAAAAACATGAAAAAATGTTAACATAATTAGCAATTAGGGATGTTTAAATGCCCAGATTTCATTTCACACCAGTCAGAATGGCAGTTATCAAGAATAAAAATAATAGTAAATGCTGGAGAAGACATGGAGAAAAAAACACACTTTTACACTATTGGTAGAACCATAAATTAGTATGACCACTATGGGAATCAGTATGGCTCATCAAAAGATTAGGCCTAGAACCATCATATGACTCAGCTATACCACTTCTTGGTATTTATGATGACATAAAATTTTAGATCATCATAATATAATGAAACATGCATACCCATGTTTACAGACACCACAGTTCACAATAGCCAAACTGTGGACCCAGCCTAGGTGTCCATCAACTGATGAATGGATAAAGAAAATGTGGTACATACACACAATGAAATTTTATTCAGCCATAAAGAAAAATGAAATTATGGCATTTTCAGGAAAATGGATGGAACTAGAGGCCATCATGTTAAGTGGAATAATTCAAACTCAGAAGGTTAAGGGTTGTATGTTTTCTGTCACATGCAAAGCTAGAAAGGAAAAAGGAAAAGACAGATCAGGGTGGATCTTCTAAAAATCAAAAGGAGATCAATAGAGGAAAGGAACCAAGGAGTGGAAGATAGCAAGATAAGGGAGAAATGCTGGGGAGTGATATTGGCCAAATTATGTTGTCATATTGTGTACAAATATGTAACAACACACCCCATCATTATGTACAACTGTAATGTGCCAATAAAAAATGAGGAAGTTAAAAAATGCTTTGTAGTAAACATATATTACTATACCCACTCTGCAAATGTAAAAACCTATTGAGGAAGGACAGTGCTACCTTTCCCAAGTGTATTCAGAAGCCCACAAAGAGTAACCTCAGAATCCTTGCCAGACCATTGTACAGTGAAGGGAGTATGGTTAACAGTTAGCTGCACAGTCACTTCCTATTCCTATAGGCCTTTAGGGGCCGTTTCTACTTGGAGACATTATCTTTTACTACAGTAAAGTTTACAGATGTTGAGTACTCTGTTCAAGGAGGTTTTGGGGGTGTTGTTTGTTTGTTTGTTTGTTTGGGGGGGGTTCCAAATGAATGCACCTGTGTCATCAAAAGAGAGGATGCAAACTTAAAAGGCTCAGAAATAAAAATGGAGGCAAGAAAGAGATTCTGCTTGACATAATAATGTGCAGGGTTGACCCCTCAGAGTCAGAGAATATCCATGAATATAGCAGGAGGCTAAGTCCAGGTAGGAGAAATAATGGGGGGAGGGCAGTCTTTTTAAAGAATAAGGATATTAAATTATGCATTTGCCGTCACTTAATTTCCTTGTACACTCTTCCATCTTGCTGAATCTTCATGAACATCCTGTACCTGTACAAGGCCTTGCTGGAGTGACTTTTGGTGAATGTGTGGATCTGTCTGTGTGTCTGTGCACGAAGGTGTATGGAAATAAAAGAAAGGAGTGGAGTCCCACATTTAGGACACCATCTAGGTAGGAGATAGATAATCCCCAAGGACATAGCTGACAGCAAGAACTGGGTGAACTTTCCTTTGCTACACTTACCTCAATGACATCTTCAATTCCTTTATGAAGCATTGCCTGAATTGCTGTCCAACCCATCGTCCAGGTAGGATTCTCTGAAAGTCAATGCTAAGCTGTAGTTTAGGTATAAGATGTCTGTCAGGAAATGAACATCAACACCTGTAAAAGGTAGTGGAAGATGCAAGACGGGGCAAAGAAAGATAAAGGCCTCCCAAAGCCTCAGCCAACCCTGCAGAGAACTCCAGAATCAACACTCCTTTCTCCTCTGCCCCTCACTTGGTGCTGGAGGTAGGCTTCCCCAGGAAGGGTGTAGCCTTGGGCCAGGCAGCGCTGGGCAGATGCAGCAGACCCTGAGCTGGATGTTCTCTGCGGATCACGTTCCTCTCCTTCCTTGGAGGAATCTGTGTAAGTGCATCTCTGTGTCTCTCACACCTATTAAATGAGCCAAAGAAAGTAAAGACTGGGTCCGGTTTTGTTCTCCACTGTATCTATAAGTCACTAGGAGATCACAGGACATGAGATAGGTGTTCAAAATCATTGTGCTTGAGTTAATTAGCTACATAAAACATAAATTTTTTTTTTTTTTTTATTGGATGTTCACAACATTACAAAACTCATGACACATCATATTTCATAGATTAGAATCAATTGGGTTATGAACTCCCATTTTTACCCCAAATACAGATTGCAGAATCACATCGGCTACACATCACATTTTTACATACTGCCATATTAGTGACTGTTGTATTCTGCTACCTTTACTATCAAATTAATTACTATTATCAGAGTGGTAGCTTCTGTCACCAGAAAGAAGAGGGGGTATTAGATAGACAAAAACTGCAGACACAACAGAGATCCAGAAAAGTCCCAAAGAAAGAGACAGAAAATGACACGGGCATGGAGAATAGTGCCTGACCACTGTGAGACTAAAAGGGCTTTAAGTACTTGGCAAACACTTGTGTGTATCATAAACACCCAGACACAAACATACACATATAAATACAGATCAGTAGACAAATAGTACATAGAGAGGTACTCACTTCCTATGGGATTACCTTAACAAGTTAAAACAAACATGGAGAATTAAAACAATTTCTCCTTTAAGAGTTCTGGAGGCCAGGAGTCCAAAATCTAAGTATTGTAGGACCATGTTTTCTCCAAAGTCTATAAGGAAGAATCCTGCCTTGTTCTTTCCAGCTTCTGTGGTCCCAGCCTTCCTCGGCTGTGGTGGCATAACTCTGACCTCTGTCTCCATCTTTCCATGGCTGCCTTCTGTATGTCTCCCTCGCCCTTCCACTTATAAGGATTTCAACTCTTGAATTTAGGAGCAACTCAAAATTCAGGATGATCCATCTTGTTATCATTAACTTAACTATACAGCCCCCTTTTTCCAAATAAGGTCAAGATCACAGGTTCCAAGGATTAGGACTTGGATATGTCCTTTGGGAAGCCACTATTCAGCCATCTACACATGAAGGAAATGAAGCGTATTGGACAAAGTCAATAGGGAAGATTGGGGACTGTGGTGTTTCAGAGAGTATGTGTCCCATTTAAAGCCACTCATAGTCACTCTGTGTGTAGCCAAGTAAAGCTCGCCCAGAGCTCAGATTTGGTCCACTGGTCCAGTTGGTAACTCAAAGACAATCCTAGAAGGCTTTTCTTCATGGGTGATACCCTCTTAATCACATCACAGTGAATTCTGGAGATGTTTACCATGATTGTAATGGCACCTGAAGATACTAGACTTTTCTTAGTGCTTTGTGTTCAAGTCAAAAGTGACATCAGTCTTTTCTTTTCTTGGTAGAAACTGAAAGAGATATTTTATCATATAGAGAGACTAACAAATTAGTGACTGGAGGCCATCCCAGGTCAGCACAAACCATAAATTGGACTCAAATTAACAAAACCCAACACAGCAGCCTCAATCAGGAAGACTTGTTCCTGCGCCAGCAGAACTCAGTCCTAGAACTGCTTTTCTTGTCTGGGTTCTGAGGGGCAGATCCTGGGCCTTCAGAAATACTCGTCTATTTGTTAAAAGGAGCAAAGTGAGACCATATGATTGACAGCCCTCCTGAGCCCACGGCTCTCTTCTCTGCATGTCTCTGTCTCAGGTCTCCTTCTCTCCTTCTCCCTGAGCATCTGTGTAGTGATGAGCAGTTGGGATCATTATTTTTGTTTCTAAAGAAGCTCTAAGAAGATAAGCTAATCCAGACATCTAAAGAAGAGGAAACAGATGAGCAATAAAGAACTAGAGGAAGGTATAAGTCGTTCTGCAAGAGTTAGGAGGGGAGGTCACATGTTGGAGGGAAAATGCTCCTAGAGACATGAATTAAGATCTGGAAGTCCAAGGGTCAGAAAAGGTTCATTAGCATTGAATACAACTCTGCTCACAGGCTGAAGATCCAGAACACGAGAAAACACTAGATTACTCATCTGGTGGCCAGTGAGGAGTGAGATCACACCTCTGTGGCCAGCAACAGCAATGCTTTAACCTGCAGTAGGAGCTTTTCCTCTGTGGCAAATTCACAGCCAGCACACAGTGTGATAAAACATTAGTGACAAATCCAGAGCTATCAGGTGGGAAATCCCCCCTGAGTAATAACACCTCCTCATCGTTCATTCCCACTTCCTCCCTGTGACACTCCTCACGTGGAGAATTCTGCGCTGCTCTGCCTTCTGCTGAGCTTTGCACAGGCAAACCTTTGAAAGTCTTTCTCCCAGAGCCCCAGGGCACTGAGAGGGTTAATCTTGTCATGTCAAGATTCTCCTCCGATGCCAGACCAACTCAGCATCAATTTGACACAGATTTCTTTGGGGGAATCTGGGTTAATCTTCCTGGGCGGGCTGTCCAATTGACAGACAGGAGACTGTCCTAGAGTTCTCTAGGACACCCCCTCTAAGACTCTCCCCCAGCCCAGTCTTTGAATTAAATATTTAAAAGGGCAATTAAATTTAAAAAAAAGAAGCAATCCGATGTTTACAGACCCTCATAGGTAATTTATAAATGCTGCCTTCCTGGTCCCATTGTGTTTAAAAGAATTTAATTTGGAGACAGGCTTTTGTGAGATGCAGGACCTGTCCCAGCCGCCCGGGAGAGATGAATTGAAAAATGCAAAAGGCTTGGGTGACACCCGTGGCTGGGGCAGTGATGGCTACCCAGTTTCCTAAGGATTTCTTTGATCTCCTTTGCATCTCTGTATGTAGACTACCTCATTCAAGCAATCTTTTGCCTTCTATGTCTTTTTTTTTACATATGTGTGCTAAATAAAGTTATGGAGGCATAAATACCTAAGGATCCAAAAGATGCTAGACTACATGCAATGAAGTATCCCTAATTAAATCCTGGAACAACCCAAAAGGCTCAATAGTAGAAAAGTTGGTGAAATACAAATAAAGTCTGAAATTTTTAACAAAGTACCTATGTTAATTTCTTGGTTTTGACAAAAAAAATCATAATATTAGCATAAGATGTTACTATTTGGAGAAATGAAATAAAATATACACAGGGATTCTCTGTACTTTGTTACTTTTCTGTAAATCTAAAATTACTCCAAGATAAAAGATGTGTTAAAAACGCTGGAGGCCATCAATCTAGAGTTGTCCACCTCCTCATTGATCTAAAACCTGAGAAGCAAACATTTGCCCCTGGCCCAGTTTTCCCAGCCACCACCTAGTGTAAGGAGAGCAGATCACAACTCTGATCCTCTTTATTCTCTTTGTCTTCACTTTTATTTGCTTCACAGTTTTTCATTCCTTTCTTTACTAACCTGTTCACTAATTTTTTTTGTCTGTTTTTCTCAATACAATGTTAAGTGCCATGAGAGGTGGGCTCTAGACTATTTTATTTCAACTCTCTATCTCTGCTTCCCAACAGGGTACCTTGGATGTAGTGTGCAGTAATTAAATCTTGTTAAGTCTGTGAATGGAGATTCCCACTTTCCATTTCCCTTCCCACCTCTCACAAGTCCCCACCTCTGCAGTCAGTGGCTCTGGCCATAGCTGAAGCAGACACCAAGCAAGGTGGAGGAGAGAACAACATGGGGCTCAGAGGACACTTTCTACCTGCCTTAGGAAGGCTCCAATGTAATAATTTACTAAGGATCCTCTAAGCCTTTACATACATTAATGATCTCATCTAATCTTCACAACATCATGAAGATGCAAAAATTATTATCTTTATTTAGACAGATGAAGAAATTGAGATTCAGTGAGATTCTGTCGATTGCCTGAAATCATACGGCAAGGCGGTGGCAGAGAGCACAGCATTGGCACCCAAGTCTGTGTGATCCTAAGCCTAAGCACAGATGCCTCTGCTGCTCGTGGCCAAAGAATCCACCACCTCCTCCAAAACCACGGAGCCTGGATCAGAGTCCTCCTTCTCCAGATATCTCTTTCCTCTTGTCTTAATGCCAATGACCTGAGTTTGTCATCATCTCTTGCCTGAACCATGATATCCTTGCTTCTACCAGTATATCCTTCATATTCCACCCGGAACCATCCTTCTAAATGGAAGTTTCAGTTCCCATACTCTCCTTTCCAGATCCTTTCATGGATCTCAAGTAGCAACAAAAATGAGCACCACACCCATGTTTCTTGGCATTCCAGTTCTGCTCCTACGTGTGTGATCCTTAGCATATTATCTAAGCACTATAAACCCCAATTTCCTCAACTCTAAAATGAATTGTAATCCCTACTTAATTTTAGGGAGTTAATAGCATAATATGAAAGTTGCCCAACACAGAGGCTATCCCACAAAAATGATTTAACAAATGTTTTGCCATTTCTTTATATAATGTTGGTTACCCAAGACTACATGAAAAAAGAGGCACAGGATAAGGATCAGAGAGGCTGGGACAGGGAGATCTGTTCCAGATGGAAATAAGTCATTTCCTAGAAATCCACAACTTTATCCAGAGACTTAGCCTCTACTTTGGTTGCCCTTTCCAGAACAGTGGGATGCACACAGCTGGACGGATAGGAATCTGGTGCAGGAGAAAGAAAAAGTCTTTTAGTAAAGGGATCTAGGCCCTGTGGCTAAGAGGTCTCTCTGGAAGTGGAATCAAATAGAAAGCACACTTGAGCATCTGAACGTAGGCATTCAGGCTGTGGACTCGGGCTTGATGCTCTCAGGAAACATCTCACAATTTGCTTTGCTTGACTTTTCTATACCCACTTGGGGTGACACCTCTGCCTGCAGACTAAGTAATCTAATAGTTAAACGGCTAATAAGAAGGGCTAAGGGATCAATCAAAAACTTTAAAATTAGATCCCACAAGTATATCTATTAAGCTATATTGCCTTAGGTTGATATTTCAAAAAACACAGCAAAATATACACATTGACCCACTACAAGGCTGCATACCTCTTTTGGGATTCCTATTTCCCTTATGCTTATCAAAAGCTCTAATACTTATCAACCTTGATTAATAAAAATGAAAGGCCGACTTCCATCTGCTATAATAAATGCAATTTGTTTTGTTATTTTCCAAAATGTAGTAAATTAGTGTTGGCTATCATAACCAAATGGGCCTAGAAGGTTAGTAGAGTTCAACATTTTGCATTCTTTCAGATTTCTGAATTCCATCTCTGATATGGGCAGTTTGAAGACCAATATGCCATAGCTATGATCTTCCAGAATGTATCATCCTGTTGGGGAAACAAGTAGATGCACAGATAATATCTGTGTATGGTAGTAAGCTCATGGTAGATGCCTTCTCAAGATACTGTGAGAAGGCAGATAAAGAGCACGTGGCCAGGCTTGTGTGGAAGAGGAACCTTCTGCACAAAGTGATGTCTGAGCCAGGTTGTGAGGGGCAAGCAGAACTCGCACCCCAAAGGGAGGCTTTTCAGGCAGAAGGAACAGTGTGGACCCAGGAAGGAGGGAAATATATGAAAGAAAGAACAGTATCCTGGGTGCAAAGATTGGCGACAACTGGTTCACAAACTTTTTGAGTCAATATTGATCACGGCAGGTCTCCATGGATTGATGAATTTATTCGGCAAGTATTTATTGAGGACCTACAAAACTCCAAGCCTAGCAGCAGACATTCAGGATCTATAACTCAAATGTCACCCATGTCTCACAAAATTCAAGAAACAAAATGGTGGCCATGCTGTGCAATGAGGTTTTGAAGGCCTCACCCCACCCATAATACATTCTGGACCAAGATCCTTATTTGGTAAAAATGTTTTGAAAATATTTTCCTTGCTACTGGAGATGTGTCCATTTCATTTAATTATTCCTCAGTTGGTATTGCTTGTTCATATCACCTACCCCAATCATTTTGATGAAGATTTCAGCATCTCTCAAGGAAAACATTATATATTCATTTTTCAAAAAAACCATGTGCAGCTGCCCTGTTGTATAAATATCAATCATAATTTGGCCTATTTGTGTTTGTCTCTTCTTGATTAGGTTTGCACATGATCTAAAAATATCACTGTTTCTTGGATTTGTTATTTTTTGGGGAAACTCTTTATTTCATTTATTTTCTTGAACTATTATGCTTATTTTACTAGTCTTCAACTTCTTTTGGGGGGCGGGTACCAGGGATTGAACCCAGAGGTACTTAACCACTGAGCCACATCCCCAGTCGTTTTTTATTTTTTTTTTTGTTTTGTGACAGGGTCTTGCTAAATTGCTTAGGGCCTCACTAAGTTTCGGAGGCTGGTCTTGAACTTACAATCCTCCTATCTCAGGCTCCTGAGTCATATTGCCGCTATGCCCAGCCTAATCTTCAACTTCTTAAGTTGAATATTTTATTTATTTTCATTCTTTGTTATTGAATGTTAATGACAGGATTTAGTTGTCTAGTGTAATTTTGACCACCTCCCATAAGATTCCATATGCATTTAGCCCATTTCCTAGTGATAGCATTAGTTTTTAATTGTTCATAAAATTACTTGATGAAAGAGATTTTGTAGTTTGCCACAATTTCCAAGTTGTTTTTATTTAAACCTGTTCTTTCAATTTCTAGAATTTATTTTTCTTTAGTATAAGAATATGAACTACTTAATTTCTACTCATCAGAGTTTATTAAGGATTTCTTTTATGGTCAAGAATATGCCAAATTTCATAAATATTTCTTGGACATTGAAAAATATTTTCTTTATTATGTAACCCAATGTTAATTATTAATATATTCAGCCTAATGAATTTTAATGAAAAATCCCATTAAATATAATTTTTATCTTCATGACCTATGAGAGTGTTTTGTTTCATTTCCCATGTAATCATATTTAACACATCTTAGTTTATTTGTACAACATTGTCTTTATATCATTTTATATGAACTATAATGAATCAAGATTATTACATCATACTTTCAGATAATAACTTTTTTAAACATAAACTACCCTTTTGCCTATTTACTGTGTTGTACTTTAAACTATAGGGGTATTGTTAATTTTCTATATATAAATTTCTATTTGTCTACCTATGCCTGGACTATATTTTTTAATGCATTTGGTTTTATTCTTTCTCAGTGAAATTTTAGTAAACTCTTGTAGTAAATGAATAAAGTTAGATTATCCAATTTGACTTATCATTTAATACAATAATTTAAACCATTTATATTTATTGTGATAACAGAATCAACTACTCTCATTTTCTTTTTTTATTATTGATTTTTTTATATATGACAACAGAATGAATTACAATTCATATTACACATAGAGAGTACAATTTTTCATATCTCTAGTTGTATATAAAGTATATTCACACCAATTTGTGTCTTCATACATATACTTTAGATAATGATGTCCATCACATTCCATCACCCTTTCAAATCCTCTGCCCCTACCTTCCCCTACCACCCCTCTGCCCTATCCAGAGTTTGTCTATTCCTCCCATGCTCCCCCTCCCTGCCCCACTATGAATCAGCCTCCTTATATCAGAGAAAACATTCAGTATTTGGTTTTGGGGGACTGGATAACTTCACTTAACATGATCTTCTCTAACTCCATCCATTTACCTGCAAATGCCATGGCTTTATTCTCTTTTATTGCTGAGTAATATTCTATTGTGTATATATACCACATTTTTTATCCATTCATTTATTGAAGAGCATCTAGGTTGATTCCACAGTTTAGCTATTGTAAATTGTGCTGCTTTATAAACATTGATGTGGCTGTGCCCCTATAGTATGTTGTTTTTGAGTCCTTTGGGTATAGACTAGGGAGAGAATAGCTGAGACAAATGGTGGTTCCATTCCAAGTTTTCCAAGGAATCTCCATACTGCTTTCCATATTGCTGTACCAATTTGCAGCCCCACCAGCAGTGTATGAGTGTGCCTTTTTCTGCACATCCTCGCCAACACTTATTGTTGTTTGTCTTCATTCTGACTGGAGTGAGATGTAATCTTAGAGTCAACTACTTTCATTTTCTTGGTATGCTTCTTGTCTGTTTTTGTTGGAAGGCTAAAGAATGAGATGATAAATGAAATCTCAGATTTCATTTATTACCAATGTCTACCTTTCACAATGACAAGTTTGCTGTGGTTAAATCTATTTTCTTCATTCTTTGAATCAAATTTTGATCTGCCCTTTATTGACATGACCCTTGGGCTTCTTTTATCCATTGGGTGAGCTGCCCAATAGTTAATGAAGCTCATTGAGTCACTTATGGTGCTTTTAACTTTCCCCTGAAGACATGAAAAAAATATATATATAATTTTAGAATTAAACCGATCTATTTGTATGGAGCATGAAAAATAACCAAAGTCATATAATTGCTACTGAGATGTTTCACAAGATCAGAACACTTCAGTTTATGAAGGTTATGTCAGCTCTCAACTAGATGTCAGAAACTTATGAGGAGAAAGTAGACAGAGACCCTCTCTAATGAATGTCACCACATTCAGGAGGAAAGATGCCACCTCTGTTGGTGTCTCCAGATAAGGTTGTTTTGGACATCATCAGATGACTGATGTAAAATGTTGGGATGGGGAGAAAGCCAGTATCAGGACCATGTTAAGTGCTGCATTGGAAAAGGAGTTTCTGGGTGATCTAAATAATTCCATATCAAGAATGTACACCATGAAGATAGTCTGGCTAAGTTTACATTCTTTCCTTACCCTCATATCCAAGTTTCATTGATGTAAAATGAGATGTTTAGATTAACATAATTATTCAGTTATTTATTTTTATATGTATATAATTTCTTATAATAAACTTCATTTTACAGTTTAGTTGTTTTCTTCCAATTTTTAATAGCATGATTTGCCATTCATGGATTTTTTTTTTTTAATATTGAATCTTTTCTACCTGGTTACTTATATGGTAATTTTCCGTTTTTGTTGAGTTTTGACTTTTTTTTTTTTTTTTTTTTTTTTTTTTTGGTGCTGAGGATTGAACCCAGGGCCTTGTGCTTGAGAGACAAGCACTCTACCAACTGAGCTATACCCCCAGCCCCCAAGTTTTGACATTTCTGAGAATCGATATTTTTGAAAATGTCTTGTTTTCGCTCTTGAATAGGCATACCCATCTTAGTTAAATAGTTTTATTTATTTTATTAGTTAATGGTTGATTGATTGTTTTTGCTTTCTGCGATTTTTTACTTTTTAAATTTTTATTGGCTCTTTTGAGTTATATGTAACCAATGGAATCCATTTTGATATACAAGTATAGAATCTATCTTATTCTAGTTAGGACTCCATTCTTGTGTACATACATGGTGGGATTCACTGTGGTGTATTCGTACAGACGAAGAGGAATGAAGGGAAGGGAGGTAAGACAGGAAAAGGAAAGACAGGGAAATGACTGGTTTTTTGTTTTTGTTTTTGTCTTTTTTTTTTTTTTTTTTTTTTGAGATAGGGTCTTGCTATGTTGCCCAGGTTGGCCTTGAACTGACTCCTGGGCTCAAGGGACCCTCCTGCCTCACACCCTCTGAGTTACCGGGCCTACATGTCCATGTCACCATGTCTGACTTAAATAAAGAACTTTTAAATCATAGGAACTTTTCCTCAAAACTCTATAGTTAGTGCTAAAAGCATTTAGAGTTTCCCAAAATATCTGATATCATTCTGGTGTTTGTGTCTTTCTAAGCAATTTATTTCCATGCATGGGTGCTTACAGCAAATCTATTTTAACTTTCAAATTCAAAATAATTTCAACAGGTAATGTCTCAGCATAGCTGTCTTTTCATTATTTTTTTTGATAATACCTGCATGGTGTGTCTACTCAACTAACAAAGCCATCTCTTCAGACCTAATTTTTTTTCCCCTTGACTTTGTGTCTCCTTTTCGTCTTCCTCGGTTTCCTCCTGGATCTGTCCCTTTAATCTCATCACTTTCTTTAACAATGTGTCTTTCCTTTGAGTTCTAAGAGATTGTCTTGAGCTTTTCTTCACTTCAGTTATTGAACATGTTATCCCGTACAGTGGTTACCTGCCACATGTGGTTATTTAAATTTAAACTTAATCTAAATGGAATAAAATAAAAGTAGAGTTGTTTGGTCACACTTTTTCAAGAGATCAATAGTTCCGTGGGGCCTGCTGCTCAGTACATTGTGAAGAAATAAAATAGCACTGGCAAGCCATACCCCTGGGTCAGCTCAAACCCATGCCTCTTTTTTTTTTTTTTTTTTTAAAGCTAGGCCTTCTCATTATGCATTTGGTCTAACTGTGGCAAAATACACAAAACATAATATTTTACATTTTAATCATTTTGAGGTGTAGAACCTGGTGGCATTTTTCCACATTCTCAGTGTTATATGACCATTGCCACCACCCAGTTCAGATCTAAGAACACCCCGTGACCATTCTGCAGTTGCTCTCACTTCCTCCCTTCCCCCCAGCCTTGGCAACCACTCACCTGCTTTTTCGTTGTTGGTTCTGTGGGTTTACCTTTTCTGAGTATTTCATATAAAGGCAAGTCATCATTTTATGCCTGGCTTCTTTTTTATTCCTTTAGTGCATCCTATGTTCTAATGTGGATTGCTACTTCTTTCCTGAATGTTGTTGAATTATATTCCATGACAGGGATATACCACCTTCTCTGACATATCCATTCATTTGTTGGTAGACACTTGGGTTGTTTCCACCTTTTTGGCTTTGAACATCCGTGTACAAGCTTTTCTGTGTGTGTGTGAACAACTGTTTTCAATTATTTGGGGATATTCCCAGATTGGAGTTACTGGATAATAAGATAACTCTTGTTCATGTCATGAGGAACTATGAAATTATTTTCCAAAGTTTTACACTTCTGCACATTTTACACTTCTGCAAGGGTTATAGGAGAGTTCTAATTTCTCCACATCCTCATGAACACTTTATATTTTTATTATAGCTATCCTAATGTGTGTGAAGTGATAATTATCCATGGGCTGTTATTGTAGAGCCCATGGGTTAAGATGATGATGATGATGATGATGATGATTTACATTTTTAAAGGTTTGTTAAAAAAATATGGAGGATATGCATAAAAGACTGTATATGTTGGCTCTCAAAGCTGAACCTATTTACTAACTGGGCCCTTACAGAAAAAGTTTACTGACCCTTAACATAGAACATTGATATCATTGCAGAAATTTCTATGGGACAATTCTCTGCCAATCTAATTGTCTAGTTAGTGATTCAATTGCAGCTTTAGATAGCTATAGCAATCTTATGTTTTCATCTACATTCATGCTTAACTAGTCCTGTGTCATTTCCTGCTTAGTCATGCTTTTTAAAAATAATATTCTCTAAATATTGTTGAAGCTGTACACATTAACTTTTCTGAGAGTCTCTCTTCTTGGGATAACTAGCCTGGAGAAGTTGGCTCTGAATAGTCAAAAATGTCTCTTTCTTATGCCTTGTTCCTTCCTTTCATGCGCTTGGAGAATTTTCTCTCCTTGCTTATCTCAAGAACCAAAACTGGAGTTGAGATAGATTTTGGCAGAGAGAGCTCAGATCCCTATCTGGTTCCTTCAAATAAAGAAGAGATTAGATTTACTTTTCTTTAATATTGTGAGTTCAGGAATCCCAGTCACCTGGGACAAGTGGAAATGGGGCCCATGTTTCATCATCTCACCACTCAACTGCACAGTTAGCCTCCTTTATTTGGAAGAAGCCCAGCATAATTGCACCTGCTCCCTCACCCCCTTTGACAGGCACAGTTGCATCGTTAGCACTGGCAGGGACAGCGTTCTCTCTGTCCAGCTCCCTTGCCAAGAATAAGTTTATAGCCTGGCATGACCACCCAGGGTGATTGGTGAATCCCAGATGTACCTCCCAAAATGTTCACCGTTTTCCCTTCCAATCATCCCTTGTTGATTGATAATGTTGTTCTTCCAGCCTCTTTTTCCAAGTCCTTCTCAGGGAAACTCTTCCTTTCCATGTGGGAAGCAATTGTTTGGGTAGGTTCACCTTCAATCCATTCTCCGAAGTATATCTGGCAGGAACCCTTTAATAATTCTGACATATAAACAGCACCTTTTGCTCGTTGCCAGTGCTGACCTGCAATTTGTCATTGCATCCCTTTGGTAAGTAATCGGGCTATGGGTACTGTGATAAGCTCTTCATGCTCAGAGTGTCGTTTATTCATAAATCCCAGTGGAGATTTAATCTTTACAGTTTGAGGGAGTGTCATTTAGAAAAATAATGTGCTCTCCTCGGTTATCTCTACCTTTAGAATTTCTGGAGGTTAGAAACCCAAGGCCCCAAACCAGACATCACCAACCTTCTGGAACACGCTGAGCCTGATTCCAAGAAACAGTGCCCACCCAGAAAAACCGAAACCTCTAAACGAATAACAGATGTCACAGATGTTTTAGGAGGCATCGTGTTTTCCTGGTACCCAAATTTCTAGATGAATTATGAAAAGGAATCCGTCTTTCATCTGGATGTTTGACAGCGTGTAGATGAAATCCCCGTCTAAGACAGTAGGCACTAAACAAATATATGGTGAAAAATGTCTGTCTGGCTGACTTGCTGAAAGACTGGATTTTTCACTTCTCATCCAGATGTTTTGGCTTCACAGCGGCACTAGCAGGGTCTGCCAAGCTGATTTGTGAAGGGTGATACATGAGCACAGAGCATTATACCGGCAAATGAATACAAGACACCATCGTACTTGGGTCTCGCTGGCTGCACCCAAGGCGTGTGACAGACCTGCCTGTCCACTTCCAAGTGCTTCTGACAGAGGAGCCCTCCATTTGCATACCTCTCAGCATGACACATGCTGAGACTGTTAAGCTATTATTAGTACTGATAATGGAGTCATCACCAGGAATGTATTCATATTTCCAATGTTGTCACTGCAGATTGTTTTACTGTTAAGAAGAAAGCCAACCGGACATAAATATTTATGTCGGGATGGATGTCAGATTCTTTAATCAGGGACTAGACTGGTCTTAATTGAATCTCAGGGACAAATTTAGGCTCAGTGTGGATTGTGCAGCTTATGGCTCCAGGTGAGTAGGTAGATTTTCCTTGGTCCATCCCCAGGATTTCTCAGACTGAAGCCTCAGTCACGTGAGCAGGTAGGTCACCTCTTAAGGGGTGCGGGGTCCTTAACTGTGTTAGGGAGTCCCTTTGGAGGAGACAGACATGGATTTATGAACCAGATAAATGTCCCTGGTCTAGAGCTTGCTTCTCAAAGGCATTTATAAGTAGGATTTGTTTCAAGCAGGTAGGAGGCAATTGTCCTCATAAAGACAGAGACCATGTCCTGATCACTGTTTCCATTTTATTTTCTCTCTGGAACAATATGACCCCACAATTTAGGTGGAATAAATAATTGCATAGAGGGCAAGAGGCTTGGAATGGGGGGCAGAATCCACAAAGCAGCCAACTATCGATAGTCTTGCCGCTGGGTTCAGATCCCAGCTCTGCCGCCTTCTGGCTGCATGTTATTGAACAAGTCATCCAATCTTTTTAGCTTCATTTCTCTTCCCACTGGGATGGGTGCACCTTACTTGTGATGAGGGAGAAAGCGAACATGCACTGGATTCTGGCAGGAGGTGAGGTACTGCTGCAGATGTTTTACTTATGCTATCCCTTCCAACCCAATAACCACCCGAAGGAAGCAGTACCTAGAGTCAGCTCCATTTTGCAGATGTGGAAATATTAGGTCAGGTCCAGCGTTTGGCACTGGTAAAAAGGAGGTTAAGTGTACACAGCCTGGGACTCCAATCCACTCCCCACTTAGTAGCATCTGGACAGAGAGGAAAGACTCTCAGGCAGCAGAAGGGAGGCTCAAACAAGCTAGGCAGAGTGCCGATAATGAGCTCTTTAGGGAAGAAACTGAGGTGGTACCAGAGATATGTAAGTAGGAAAGGCAGCAGGAGGGTGCCACCCTGTTACAGGGCTGGTAGAAAGGCTGTGCATCATGCAGAACGAATAGTGAAAAAACACACTCACTATTGAGAAAATGTGTGAGAGAAACATGTGCCTCTGATTTAGCCACTAGGGTATCCTAATGCCAAATTGACCATTTTCTCACTTACAGATCTCAGTTACCCGCCTGTAAAACGGACAGGATGATGTCCGCCTAGAGTTGCTGGGGCGATTAAAAGGAAATTAAATGTGAAAAGTGCTAGGCACATAGTAGGTGCTCAGTCAATGCAAGCCTCTTTACTTTCCTGCTGATGTACTTGGCTCTTATACAGTGTGTGGAAGGAAGACTCAGGTGGCAGGTCTCATTTGATTCAGGGGTCCAGATGGAAAAGCAGAAGTTAATGTTCTCTGCCTGTCACATGCTTAGCAAGTGCCATGTTGGACTATTTCTTTCTTTCCTTTTTTTTTTAATCTTTAGTTGTAGGTGGACACAATACCTTTATTTTACTTATTTATGAGGTGCTGAGGATTAAACCCAGTGCCCCACACATGCTAGGCAAGTGCTCTAACACTGAGCCACAACCCTGCCCAATGTTGGACTATTTCTGTGAACTTATCACTTGAATGAATGGAGGGTGGGGCGGGAACAATGAGCCAGCCAACAGGTGGGGAGGCAGGAGAATGAGGGACACATCTCCAGAGGAAGAACTGGCTCCAGTGTTAAGAGTCTTCCTAAGGATGTTCTCCCTCAACTGTCACCCCTCAATATGGTAAGTCACGTGGGGGACACCCTCAGGCTTCAATTCTTCATGCTTAATATATTTGCTGAGGGGCCTGAACCTGGGTTGATTGGATCCTTTAGAAAAACAGACATTAGAGGAAGGAAGTTCTGGCTACAAAGAGCCAAAGAAAATCAAAGGCTCTCCCACAATGGCTCCGATAAAACTCATGGTATAAAAAAAAAAATAGAATAGAATAGCCTATACCAGGCCCAACATGGGTCCCTATTTAGCCTTTTTTTTTTCTTTTTTGTAAAACCAGAAATATCTTTAGGAAAAAAAGCATTATGTGTGCTTGCATGCAAAAGTAAAATAAAGCACCAAACCCAAGACTTCCAAGATCACGTTTCCAAGTGGACGGCCTCAGCTGTCGCCCTTCCTTGACCAGCCCATGCCAGGTGGTCCATGCCCGCTGCCCCAGCCCCACGGCCGGGTTCCTCGGAGTTGGTCAGGAAGCGATGTTCAGTGTTGTCTTCTCATTTCCCAGCCTTCGGTGTTCCAGATGTTTTAATTACAGAGGAAAGGGAGCGGATGATTCTGGCCATATGTCTCCATTCCACACAAATAAATCTCCTCACTGTCCCGTGCAGCGCAGTGGCGCTGCGACTGTCCCACTGAAACGGATGCTGTCGGGCCTAATCACCATCTTCAATCCTTCAGTGAGCATGTTAATTCAGGGAACACCGGCTGGGACTGCCAGCCCAGGGAAATACTCAATCTAGGAACAATTAGACTCCCTCGCAGCAAGATGCGGCCCCTCCTCTGGGGAGCTGGGTGCTTTTGCAGACTGAGCTGTGAAAACCCCACCGGGAATCAAGTGGGAAGCACCAGCAGGGCCTGGATCAGACACCAGGGACTTAATTGTCATCTGGGATTTTGGCATCCCTCACACCACCTAGAAGCTCAGGCACTAGGCTATTGTCTATGGCAGGCCCAGCGGCCAAGATGCCCTGGCCTCTCAGAACCTCAAAGGAGATGGCCAGGCGCAGAGCTGCAGTGTACACACACACACACACACACACACACACACTCACACAAATTACAGAGAGCTTTGCTGAGGAAGTAGCAAAAGCTGGCAGATATATTTAGTGTTCTGATTCAGTTTTGCTAAATGCTAAATTTGCTTTTAATCTGAGCAGCACCACACATAGATTAAGAACAAACCCAGGAAAATTCTATATGGTTTTTGGTTACCAATATAGTCCTATGTTTTCTCCAAAGCCACAGTACCCGACAGTAAATACAGAGGGAATTCTAAAGGAATAAGTGTCTCCGCAGTATGTTCAACATGGGAACGTACTGCACACAACTCCAGCTCACATCTCCATGAAGTGTTACACATTTTTACACCCTTGGAAGCAGCCCAAAGACCAAGATGGACATAAGCAACACCAAAGACCCTTCTGGGCCCTTTCCCAGCCATCATCCACCCCAAAGGGCACAGGTAGTCTAAACTCCATGCACTGGTTTTGCATCTTTCTGGATTAAACATAAATGAAATCCCATCCTCTTTGGTGGGTGACTTCTCTTGTCAGCATCATGTCTAGTGATCTGCCCATGCGACATGCTGTAGCATGGTCCCCGTTCTTGTTACTGGGTAGCATTATATTGTCTGAAAGTACCACAGCTCATCCTACTGAGGTTGGACGTTGGGTCATTTTCAGTCTGGGGCTGTTCTGATGGAAGGTGTTACTGTGAACACATTTACACAAGTGCATTCATTTCCTGAGGGCATATAACCAGTAGGAAATAGGGACCAAGTACAAAGCAGCTACCCCAACCTAATCTCTTAGATGATTTAACCAAAACATATACTTGCATAGGTCCTTTCTTTCTTTTTTTTTTTTTTTTGGTGGGGGGTGTCTACCAGGGATTGAACTCAGGGGCACTTGACCACTGAGCCACATCCCTAGCCCTATTTTGTATTTTATTTAGAGACAGAATCTCATTAAGTGGCTTAGGGCCTTGCCATTGCTGAGGCCGGTTTTGAACTCACAATCCTCCTGCCTCAGCTCCTGAACCACTATGATTACAGGTGTGCACCACCACACCTGGCTCCATAGGTCCTTTCAATGTGTAAAATTCCTTGGCAATGCTCCATTGCCCTTGGGATAAAATCTAAATCTTCCCTGCCTGGAAACTTGGTCTTTTGTTGTCTTTTGTTTTGGTACTGGGGGTTGAACTTGGGTGTTTACCATTGAGCCACATCCCTAGCTCTTTTTTTTTTTTTTGAAACAGGTTCTTGTTAAGTTGTTGAAGGTCTCACTAAATTGTTGAGGCTGGCCTTGAACTTGTGATCCTCCAGCCTCAGCCTCCCAAGTCACTGGGATTACAGGTGTGCACTATTGTTCCTGGCTGGTATTTTACTTGATTCCTTCTATGCTCCAGGCAGTTCAGATTTGCTTTATTCTCTTCTTCTTTGATAGCCTTTGCCTATATCTCACTTCAGTTACAAAACTCTGCTGAAGTTCATTGCTCCCTCACTCTGGTATTTATAGCATAATTAATCCCCACTCAGGCATTCACTCCACAAACCTCTATTGAATATATGAGTACACATATTCTCATAGGGATGGAGGGAGCAGGATGTCCAAGATATGTAAGTTGTAGTCTTTGTCCTTGGAATCTGCAAAGTGTAGAATAATTTGAGATATGCAAGACAGGTGGTAGGCATTCAATGAACCTGGAATGAGAAGAATATGGCTTTGAGTTCTAGACTAAACACTAAATGCTGTGTGATTCCATGCAAATCCCTACTGTCTCTGAGCTTTGGTTTCTTTAATTATAAAATAGCTGTGATTCTTGACTCACAAATCTGGGAGGGAGAAGTAAGGGGGAAATAGCATGTAAAACACCTAGT
Organism: Spermophilus citellus; assembly: GCF_964194105.1. Taxonomy (NCBI): domain Eukaryota; kingdom Metazoa; phylum Chordata; class Mammalia; order Rodentia; family Sciuridae; genus Spermophilus; species Spermophilus citellus. Next base: position 19,505,889 of record NC_138185.1, read on the forward strand.
TCTATGATAAGAGTACATTATAATCTAAACTAAAGGTCGTTAATTTATAAGGGCCATGGGGGGAATTTCCAGAAACAAATCTGAGATCACATAAAATAACTTTTGTTTTGCACAAATTAAAAATAAACGTCTACAGCAGCAAGTAAAACAAACACAAATCTAAGAATGACTTTTTAAAAGTCAAGTTAAATAATGACTTGTTAAGAGTAACATCACTGTGTCTGTAGTTTTGTGTAAGTAGTGTAAAAAGGGGACAGATATGTTGACTGTCCAAAAAGAGAGATAACAGTCCTGCCTGACTGCCTGCAGGTCCTTGTAGATGGAGTCTAACCAGTCACCTCCCGATTCCTGATGCAGCTTCTCATCAGGAACTCGGGTGGGCCAGTCCCCACATCCCACCTAAGACGAGCGTTCTTCAAGCTGGTGGAGTCAATCAAGGGGCAACCTCAGTTCCATCACATGTACTGTTTCTTGAAGAAATGAAAAATGTGATCCATTCAACCCAAAGCACGGAAACCTGGCTGGTCCAGGGAGCTCTTCAGCACCGCGGTCTGTCTGCCTTGCTGGAGGGCTTATGCCACTCAGGTTCAGAGCCTCAGGGGACACCAAGAAGAGAGAGGTATTAGCATAAGCTACCATATGCAATCTGTTCCTTTATTTACTGTCTTTACCAGGAGACCTGGGGTTTAAGAGCTTCTCAGAAGCTAAGAAATATCCACTGACCTACCAGGTGTGTCCACTTTACTGTGCATACAGGGACCTCAGGAATGACCCCTGTATAGGTATGTGGTCACTACGTGAGCTGAACTCAGGCCAGGATTCCATTATTTCCTGATTCCCATGTGTCCCATAATAAATCTCTGGGTCTCTGGTGTCAATTCCAACTCGCACCTTGTGTTCAAGTATCTTGGAAATGTCTGTGGATTTCCCCTTTCATAGTTAATGCACAATAACCCAAGGAAATCTCCATCACTGCCACGGAGGAAGCATCAGTATGATCCTCACTATGGACGTTTGCTCTCGGGCTGCAGGGAACTTGCACCTGAAGACCTGGCTTCAGCCATTGGGTTTAGTTTCTAAAGCTGGTTCACCTGCTGAAACCAAGCAAGTGATCATAGTTTGCAATGAGGAAGGTTGCCCTCAATCTGTTTGCTCATCCACTCTTGACATCTTTTGAGCATATTTGTTGGCTGCCCATCAATCTTGTCCCTAGGGTCACTGGGTCCTATGAACATCTCACAACTCTCCGCAGATTAGACTCCTCGGATTGCCCGTCTACTACTACCACTTTTTGTGATAATTGCACTCATCCTTGATTCAACAATGCCAGGTCTTCTCAATAGCACATCTATGATTGTTTTGGTAAACAGGGTGCCCTTTAAGTCCTTCTATAAAGCATAATGAGTCCAAGGGTTTCCCAGCCTTATTTAAATGTATTCCCTCCTGCATAACCTCTTCCCTGAGCATTTGATGTCTGTTTTCAATACTTGCCATGGAAATCCTCTTATTTCTAATTCACTTAATATGGGCTATGACTCTCCAGATTTCTCAAACCATCCAGAAGTATGTCCATACCTCCTCTGGGGTCCTTGGGAAGATGTTCAAAGCTCTTTTATGGGAGGGTGCGCCTATCTTAGTGAAACTCTCATATTCCACTGTGTTTCCAACATTCTTAGGATCCATCCTGTGCATAGCCCCTGAGATTTTGGAAACACACATTAGCTGGGTCCTGCAGCCACGCTGGTGCATGCTCCCTTAGAAGATGCAGAACTCTCTTCTCCAGTTATGCTGTATAAGCACTGCAATTAATCTGGTGGCAAGAAGGAGAACTGGGGCTAGATATGCAGGTGGCGTATGTTACATTGCCAGGCACAGAGGCCTCTCATCACTGGCAAGTGCAGGGAAACACTGAGCTTCAATGGGGAGGAGTGGCCCAGTCCACTGCTATGAGCCCGCGGGGTTCTGGTGGGCTTGGAGTTTCCAGATTTTCAAATCCATCAACCCAGCTGTTCTTATTCCAAACCTCGAGATCCCAGTTCTTTCTGACAAAGGCCCAGACTTCCCATCGCAGATATATAAGGATAGAGAATTCAATTTTCTTTGAAGATCTACAATCCTTGTAATTGTGTTCCAGCCTGATTTTTAGTCTTTTCTGCCCTCCAGCTGCAGGAGATGAGACTTCCTTCATGTGTTGCCGGGAAGGCCCTCCAACTTCCACATTTATGTATTAGGCTGGCAACTGATCTTCCTCAGGATTCCTGCCTCTTTCTAATGCACTGGTTGCCCCAGAAATATCAATCCATTCCATTTTCCTTATAATTATTACATCCCCCAACGCCGTAACAACCCAGAGGCATTCCACTCTGCAGCGGGCTGTCTTCCTCCAGCATCTATCTTGGCTCTCCACTGGTCCCTTTCAGCAGCTTCTCCACCACATCCTTCAGGGGACAGTCAGCCCTCCGCCTACTGTCACCGATGGAGCGCATGTCACCAGCTATCAGATGGGTAATTCAGCACCAAAGTCCCATTTCAGAGTCTGCATCCTTGGCTGTTTCTGGTCCTCACCGTCACAGGTGGAGTTCCCTAAGAAGTACACTCCAGGATGACGATGGGCAGGCAGGACATTGCGGAGTGTTCTTGGGAGAATGTATTGCGGGGAGAATTTAAGAAGCAGCATTTGGCAGAAGACAAAGGTAGACCATGATACCATTACAACAAAGACTTCAGTCGATCCCTCCAGGAAACTCTGGAGCTGAGATGAACCAAAAGAGTTCTTTTCTACTTAGGCAAGGTCTTCACATCACCACATTGGCCAGTTATTGCATGCAATATGCCCTCTCTAAAGAGGGACCGTAACCTAGGTCAGGGCAGCTCCCTTTGGCCAAAGGAAAATTCCTCAAGAAGAGCTCAGCTAGAAGCCACATGGCCCAACCTTCCATCAGCCAAGGATGTGAAATCCCCACGTAGGAAGGAGTGTGCTAGGCAGCATGAGACGTCCATCTCAACAGACACCTGGACGCATATTGCAGGAAATATGCATCAAAGACAATAATTATATTATGAGCATCATCATTCAATTATTAAATGTTTTATAAGGAATCACTCTCATGAGTCAAGTTTTGGGGTGTGCAAACAAAGCTTGGGAAGAAAAGAACAGCAGGATTCTTGATGAGCTCAGGGAAGGACTCCCATGGGACATGTGTTTGCATCCATCCATTGAACAATTTTTTGAGGAAAGAAATTTTTTGAAGTCCAAGAGGTGGTCTTGAGGCCTCTTCTCTTCTGTAGCATGCAAATTCAGCTTGTCTTAGTTTTTCTCCACACCCTCGGCCTCCTCCTCCCCAGACAACACACGGAAACTTTTTCCAAAAGCATTGTTCCCATTTTTATCAAAGACCCTAATTCCACATGTCACAATCTTTTTTTCTGTCAAGCTGACATATTTACCAAAATTCTTTACTCCGTTACAAATTAATTGATTTTTCATTGTAAGATTATATAAAGACAGATACAATCAATAGAACAGAAAATAAGACAAGGAGCTGGTTCACCTTTAAGAGGAGCAGGAAATGAACCTGCCGCCCTCCCCTTAGTGAGATGACTTTTGGATAAAAGAAAATGCTTTGAAGTCAATTAAAAAGATAGGGATAATGGGGGAATAACATGGCACTGGGAGGTTCCAGGAAGAGAGATGCGTGAGGACAGGTCTGCAGGATCCCGGCTTGAAGATGGGAAGGTGAGCACGAGACGTTGGCCATCGATGCCCTCAGCAGAGGGAGCAGCTGGAGCAATGGCTATGTGGACAGGACTCGTGGAAGGGGTGACGAGCAGTTTCTTTGGACTGGAATACAGGATAGGTAGACAGATGTGGCATGAAATGATGCTCAGAAGGCACTTAGGAATTGTGTACCCTCGTACTGTAGGCAACGAGGAGCTCCTGACCGTTTTAAGGAATAGGATGACATGATTCGAGATCTCCAAGAAAATGAATCCATCAACACACACACACACACACCCTGGGCTATGAAGGAGGAAGGACTAAAAGAGGAAATTATGAAGGTTGCGCTCATGATCCAGGTGAGATGAGGAAGTGTGTTGTTCATTTCTCATAGTGTTTTATCACCATGTGCAAAATACATGTTCCTAGATGAACTATCAAAGACTTAGAACCCCACAGATTTACCACCTCATAGCTTTCATAAGAAGCCCAGGTCACATCAGCTGAATCCTGTCTCAGGAGCTCGCAGAATGGAAGTCAAGGTGCTGGATAGCAGTGTCCTCCTGTGGAGGCCTCTTAGGGGAAGCCCCCTTCTAAGCCTCCTTGAGTCATTGACAGAGTCCCCTTCCATGTGTTCATCGGACTGAGGTCAATATCTTTTTGCCAATTGCCAGCTAGAGACCATGTCAGTTCCTTGAGGTCACCCATAGGTTCTTGTCACATGGCTCCCTTCAGTCAGTCACTTGCTTCTTTGAGGCCAAGAAGAGGAGTATTTGTTGCAGCTTCAAATCTCTCTGACTTTGTCTCTGCCCTCTATCCCCTTTCAAAAGGGGCTCACCTGATTAGGTCAGGCCCATCACACTCACATGGAGAGTACTATACAGGGCCCACACTCTAAGGGGTGGAATTCTTGGGTTTGTCTGAGAATTCTACCTCTTTACTTAACCCAGTGGTAACTAATGATACCAGAGAGGTTTCTAGAAGTTTACCTGAAGAAGTCCAAGAGGTGGTATTGAGGACTCTTCTCTTCTGTAGCATGTAAATTCAGCTTGTCTTACTTTTTCCTCCACACCCTCGGCCTCCTCCTCCCCAGACAACACACGGGACTTTTTCCAAAAGCATAGTTTCCATTTTTATCAAAGACCCTAATTCCACATGTCACAATCTTTTTTTTTTTTTGTCAAGCTGACATTTTTACTAAAATTCTTTACTCTGTTACAAATTAATTGATTTCTCATTGTAAGATTATATAAAGAGTTTGGCTGGGCAGATCCTTCCTGGAAGGTAGGGGACAATAAACATTCAGGGGAGTGGCCCAGGAAGCAGTGCATTGTGGGCCAGCAGACCCCCGTGCTGGGCCAGCCTCTGAGGGTGCTGCAGTAATGAGCCCTCTCTGAAATGACAAAGGAACAGGGTTGGGAGCCTCTGCTCGCTGGGACAAGTCACTCAGTATCCAACTCTGTGTCTCCATGGTATTCTGAATACATTAAAGGAAATGTATGGGTCCAAGAGCCTGCAATTCAACAGCTCATAACTACAATTAACCACCATTAATTAATGGCTGCAAGATAAATGAGCCATGCGATCCGTTTATTCCTGGGTTGTAAGTGTTTAAATTCACAGTGGGATGCAAGCCCATTTTTCACCAATGTGAATTTAAAACAAGAGCGAGTCAGGGGTGCCGCAGAGCCAGACAACTACCTCTCTCTGTGCAGATCGCATTTTGGGTCCTACCAACTGGCAAGAGGCCGGCAGAAGCAAAGGATTCCCGTGCACAGCAGAAGCAGAGTGGCTCTGTGTCTGAGCACACGCCTTCCTAAAATGAGGAGAGTGACCCGGACCCAGAATGACTCTGTGCCGGGTTCTGTGCTGGGAAGCGTCCAGGAAGTGTTTGATGGCACCCTTCGCTGCAGCCCTGTAAGGGACATTAGCGTCTCTATTTTATGCTCAAGGAAATTAATGCTTAGAGGTGAAAAAGTTCTGTGGAAAGAAAGTTTTTCTACCTCGTTCCTATGTTTCTTCCAAGATCTCCTCAAGCTGTGCCCTGGGGTGCCCTTGCTCCTGTGTTCACATATTCTCTATGAACTGTGTCCTCACAAAATGTCCCCAATAGTAGCTATTTTTTTTTCTTACCTGTAGATTTTCAGGCCACCAACGGAACAAGGAAAAAGAGGAAAAGGGAAGATGTTGATCTTAATTCAAAAATAAATTAAATGGTTTTTTTTTCCTCCCCAAGATATCTAATAACTATAAAAAGAAAAATAATAAGAAGAAATCTGGTAGTCATCACATTAATCAAGTGATTAAAGCCAACATCACCAGTGACAGCATTTATTAGTGTCACATACCGACTGGGTGTGGTGGTGCATGCCTGAAATCCCAGTGACTGGGGACACTGAGGAGGCAGGAGGATTTCAAGTTCGGGGCCACTGTGGGCAATTTAGTGAGACCCTGTTTCAATATAAGAAGGACTGGGAATGTGACTCAGTGGTAGAGAACCTCTGGGTTCAATCCCCAGTACTGTAAAAAAATTAAAAAGTGAAAAAGCCTGCCATTCCATTCTCAAGAAACAACTAAGGAGAGAGGAAAGAAAAAGAGAAAACTGAGAAGTTCAATGTCATATATCTGCTGATACGAAAAATGAACATCACTTCAATTCAGTGCTGTTTATGCCAAAAATGTCTAACCCCAATCCAATCCTGAGGGAGAAACTCAGACAAGTCAGGTATTCAGTAAAATAACTAATCAATACTCTTTGGATGTGTCAAGGTCAAAAAAGGACGAGGAAAGACTAAGGAGTCCTTGCAGACTGAAAGAGACCAAGGAAACAATGAACTAAATACAGTGTCGTATCCCTGACAGGATCCAGGAACAGAGAAGAACTTCAGAAAATTCAAAAATAATACAACCATCCAAATCAGAAAGTTAATATTGGTATAATACCATGTTATGTACCTTCAACATGACAAGTATTATATATTATGGTCATAAAAGATATTAACACGTATGGAGCCTGGGTGAAGGATACACGGTGACCTTCTGTACCGTATTTACAACTTGTTTTCCAAATACAAACTTACAAAAGAAAAAAAATAAAATTGTTCTTGAACCAAAATTTTGGATAATGTTCAATCCTGGAACTTTTCTATGATTATGCACAGGTATGAATAAATTACTATTTTATAAATTGGGGAATGGTGGAGACCAGAATTGATCAACTTGTGTTTTCATTCATGTGTGAATATGATGCAATGAATCCCACCATTCTGTATAATTGAGATGCACCAATTTAAAAAAAAAAAAAGAAAAAGAAAAAATTTCATTTAGCTTATTTTGATAAATTTAAAAGAGTGGGAGGGAATCGGTCTTATCGGTTGAAAAAAGAGTTTGGAAAGATAAATGTCAGTTGAGTTTGAGCTGCTTACAGGGCAGCATGGACTAGCTAAGCAGGACATGCTCCTGTCCACTGTCATGGCATTCTGGTGGCTCTGTTCTGCTGGGTGGACAGCTGCTTTAGGGTCAGAGAGGGAAGAGAGAAAACAGCACATCAGACCCTTCTAACAAGAGAGAGAGGGAAATGAAGGGAAAGACAGTCCGCACACATTGCTCTAAGAGAGAATTTGCACACTTTATCTACTCTCTAATTAGCCATCTCTCTGTCAAATGGCATTTTAATTGTTTATTTTTGCGCAGCATCTCATGGAACACAAATCGAAAACAAAAATGATCTTAATGCGGACATTTTGAGGCTAAAGTCAGGGAAGCACAGATGCAGACATCAAGCTTCCCCCCCCCCACCCCTCGTCTTGTAGGGTAGAGAAACGTGGGTGTGTTCATAGTGAAGGAGGCCCAGGTTCAAGGAAGGCAGAGAAGGTCAGAGACCCACGAGATGAGCTCCAACTGCACACCACTCTCAGCCTCTCAGGGTTCCTGGTGCCTTCACGTCCCCATGGGATCACCGTAGTTGAGACCAGAGGTGAGCAGATGATGAGCAGCTCCTTCCTAATCTTGTTGGACTTGAAGGAATCCTTTCTCTGCTCAGCACTGGAGGACCCACATGCAGAGAAGCCAGACCAGCTGGAGGACCCACATGGCTGTGGTTGTCATCTGCTCCTTTCTGGTTCCATTGTACAACCCCAGGTGCTGGCCTGGAACTCCCTCCTTGGGGTGGTCCGCCTCTTTTCAGTTCTGGGATGCCGCTCCCCTGACCTCCTCTGCGCTGCATCTGGTACCAGGGAAAGGGCGCCCTGTGGTGGAGCAGAGGGAGGCTGGCTTGGGTCACTGAGAACCCCACATCCAGCTCCATGCTGCGTCTTCAGCAGTGGACGCTCATGGCCTCCTGGATTTTCCCAGAACTTCACTGGAGCCTGTCATGAACATTAAACAGAAGTGTACAAAGAGTGCCGCCCCCTCTGGCCCAGAATGCTCCCGGTACTCTTTGGGGCTTCTTCCTAGATCCATCATAATTAGCAATGGCATCTCTTATGATGGGCACTGATCCAGCACTCTGAACAAAAAATAAAAGTAAAAGAAAAAAGTATATAAAAATATTTTCCAAAAAATCTGATCAAGCTGGTAAACATTTCTGGTTGCATTATAAACACAGACCCAGAAACATTTGTAGATCATTTTGCAAAGTTAGAGAAATTCATTCAAATAACATAATTATTGGAAAACAAAACAAAAAAAAAATGGTCAAAGCACTGTGTCTGATGATGTTTATTTCTGTGTTAGTTTAATGCCTTTTATTAAAAGCAATTCTGAATAGCATAAATACCCTGTCACAGAGAAATGGCTAAGTAAATAAAATTATATCAACTTGAGGGAATAGTATGTAGCCAATAAAAATGTTAATCAGGAATATGACAAAGAAACTCAACATTTGTTTATGATAGAATGTTAAATGAACAAAGCAGAATGCAGAATTATGTGTACACTAAGAGCAAAACTGTAAAAATTATGTCTGCATGTGGGCAGGGTCTGGAGTAAATATGAAAAATGAAAACAGCTTTATTTGGGGTTTTTGTTATTGTCATTATAATGCTGTTGCACAGCAAATAAAGAACTTTAAAAAGATGAAAGAGCTCAGCCCAAAGTGGGGCACTTTTAAGGGGGGAAAAAAAACACTTATTTTGAGTCCCTCTTCTATGTTTTTATTTCCAGGGGAAAATATTCCATTTGGGAGAACGGATCGTGTTAAGAATAATGAATAGCAAGTCAAAGAAGAGTCACAGGCTTTGCCCCTTCAAGACAATGTCCCCCAATACTACAGCGTGGGTTTTCCCTGCGTGGCTCAGTGGATGGGAGAAGGGACTTGGGGCGTGTCGGACTCTTCCCTTGGTAGCCTTTTTACAAATGCAGAAGCCCAGATTTCCAGCCACTGGAGATTCAGAATCCAGTCCCTGATCTTAGGAAAGCCCCCCAGTCCCCAATAATCCAGTCCCCTCCAGGGCTCCTGCCTCTAGCTGCAGGTCCATGGTCTCCCAACACTGTGTTCACTTCCTGCGGAGGCTGGCCCTGGAGCACAGGCTGAGTCGCCCAGGAGAAAGAAGGACAGAGAGTCCTCTTGGAGTTTCCTGTTTCTGTGCCTAGACCTTGAAAGAGTGGAAACAGAGTGATTCTGCAAATGATGGAGGCAGACCACCCTTCTACAAAGGGCTAAAACCAGACTGGATGAGAGCTAGCGTTTTATGTTCTGGAAACTGGCACTCAGCTCTGCTCAGTGTGTGCCCCCGAGAGTCAAAGATGGTGGAAATTCATTTTTCTTAAGAAAGAGAAAAATCCTATCAGCCATTCTGTCTCTGAACTCCTGCCTGATTCTAAAGTTTGTGTCACATCTTATTCCTCTACACGTTTGCCTAAGCCGCTCCCTTGCCCTGGATGACTTCATCCCACTTCTTGGCCCAGGAAACTCCTGTTCTCTCTCTCTGGAAAGGGAGTGCCATCATGGCCATCCAGTCGGTGACAAAACTGAAGTTAAATGGCTTGCCAGAGGTTACAGCGGGAGAACTGCAGAGTCAAATCCAAATGCATCAGACAACAAGCATATGACACAGGGCCACGGAATTGGCCAGATTTTTTTTTGTCATTAGTTGTTGACATCCCAGTTTTCCCCACGATATAAACTTGATGCCTACTGATAAATGAATATGAAAACTATGTCGCTGGCTTTGCGTAATTTCATGAGTACACTCTTTACGTCCTGGTTCAAAACCTCCCCTGTCATCCTCATCAAAGAATGAGGTCCAGGCTCTGGCAGAGAAGGTGTCACCAAGCCTGCCCATCATGGGTCCTCCATTCACACAGGGCCAGCCGTCCAGCTGACTCTCCGTCTCAGCAAAACAGTAAGACCAAACTTCAAAATATTCAAATATTCTGGGAGGGGAAAGCACCAGCTACAAATATTGTTGTATTTATCTCATAAAATACGTATTTCCAAATGCAGAAAGATGACCGGATACTTCCTTTCTTTAAGGCAAGAACAGGCCTGGTCATGGGAAGAAAAGGCTCTGGGAATGTTTTGCAGGTCAGGGTGGAGAGAGAGAATGGAGCCCTCTGCAGCAACCCCCACCTCCCTGCACACCCCGCTCTTCACCCAGCCAGGTGCTAGCAGAGGGCATGCGGCAGGGGCTGGGCTCACCCACTTACTGTGTGGGCTCTTTCTGTGTTAAACCGTCTGTGGGGAAGCTATGTGTTGATTGGTACCATTTGCCTGTTTCTGTGGTGTAAATATTCTCAGCCTGGCTACTCAAGCTTACCAATGTGATGCGGACCATTGACAAGATTCCTGAAAAGTTAACCATAGGCTCTTGTGAGCTGGTACAACCCAGCTCCTGCACAGCACAGGGATGGCCAACCCCTGCACAGTGACATTTTTAGATAAGAAGTATTGGAGGATGAAGTTCCACCCAAAGATGTTTCCAGAAATTCTCTTTTAAGTTTCATCGGTTATAGAAGCATCATAGAACCCTTTATACACACAAGTATCATTGATCCAACTATTACACAGCTCAACTGCAAAAAATAATTAATTAGAATATGAGTGAAGGACCTAGGTAGATTTTTTTTTTTACCAAAAAGGTAAAAAATATCCCAAAATAGCCAACATAAAAATAGCCAAAGTTATGTGAAGAGATACTCAGCATCACTAATTTTCAGGGATATGCAAAACAAAATGAGATGTCACCTCAGACTTGCTAAGATGGCTATTTTGAAGAAGATAAGAGCTACGTCATACTGGCAAGGAGAAGAGTGAACACTTCACATTATTGGGGGACCCTAAGTAAGAAAGCCATTATGAGAAACGATAAGAAGTTCCTTTAAAAATTAAAAATAAACATGATGGCAGAGATTGTAATCCCAGCGCTTGGGAGGCTGAGGCAGGAGGATCACAAGTTCAAGGCCAGCCTCTGCAGACTAGCAAGACCATCTATCAAAACATTAAAAAGGATTGGGGATATAACTCAGTGATAGAGGGCCCCTGAGTTCAATCCCCACGGCCACAAAAAATAAAATATAAATAAAATAAAACAACCACATAACCCATAATCTCTGTGGTGGGCATATACATAAAGGAAATTAAATCAGCACCTCATAGAGATTATCTGTGATCTTATGTTTATTGCAGTATGATTCATATTAGCTAAGATATAGAAGCATTGGTGTCCTTTGATGGGTGAATAAAGAAAATGTGATTTAAATATGATGGATCTTATTCAGCCTATTATTTTAAGAAAAAAATATTGCCATTTCTGTGTTGGATGAACATGTAAAGGGATGGACACGGATGAAGCCGGAGGACATTAGGCTAAATGCGCCAGCTATAGAAGGACAAAAACCGTGTGGTCTCACTTGTGTGGAACCTCGAAAACGTTAAATACATAAAATGGTAGTTTATCAGGGAAAGGAACTGGGGAGATACGGGTCAAAGAGTACAAATGTGCAGTTAGGTGACGAAGTAGGTGACGGAGGCTTGGGAGTCTACTGTGCAGCAAGAAGAGTATAGTTAATAATGTACTTAATACCAAAAATGTCCTGAGAGTAGATTCCCATGCTCTTACCGCACATACCAAGAGAAACTATGTGAGGTGATGGAGGTGTGGATATGTTCATTTGCTTGACTATCGTAATCATTTTTGTGGGTCACTATCTATCAAAACATTATGTGGTACATCTTGAATATATGTAATTATAAATAAATATCATAGACCCCATGAGACACATGCTATATAGCAATAAAAAAAATGTTAAAACTAAGAATATGGGCTGGGGTTGTGGCTCAGTCGTAGAGCACTTGCCTGGCATGTGTGAGGCACTGGGTTCCATTCTCAGCACGGCATATCAATAAAATAAAGGTACATTGACAACTAAAAAAAAATTTTTTAAATTAAAAACTAAGAATACATGTTTATCCATATTTCTCTATTTCTTTCCATAATTAAAGGTGTTTCCCTAAGTGATATTTTTAGATTAGAGGCAACACCCTCTTTTCCCATCTGAGTATGCTGATAGACTGATAGTGAACAGAAGAGAAAACACCAAAAAGAGGTCATGGGAGTGCTGTGGTTCGTCCACACCCAATCTCACATGGAGACTCAGTCCTTGATGTAGCGGTGCTGAAAAGTGGTGGAGCTCTGACAAGGTGCTTTGAGCCAGAGGACACCACTCTAGGAAGGGACCAATGCCTACTAGGATGAATGCAGGTTAGGTCTCAGGGAGCTGGATGAGTTGTCTCGAAATCAGGTTGCTATGAGGCAGTGCCACCCACCTGCCTGGTCCCATGTGCACATACGTGCTGCCTTTTCAGCTTCTCCTTCCCACTTCTCCACCATGTTGGGATGTAGCCAAGGGGCCCTTCCCAGATGCTCCACCATGCTTTGGGGACTCTCCAGCCACCATGAGACAAATAAATCTCTTTGTGTTAGACATAACTGAACATCAAATATTCTGTTATAATAATATGAAACAGACTAGGTCAGTGAGAATGATGCAGCATTCATTAGTATGTGACACTAGATAGCAAAGCAGTAATGGTGTGAGTGGTACCATTTGCTCGCCACCTCTGGGCCCTTAGGCTAAAGAAGACTGTGGGCTGAAGTCGAAGTTAGTCTTCAGGCAACTGAAGAGCATCCTCTCACTCTTTCTTATTTTACAAAGTCAATAAATCTATTGCATGGAGAGAAATGGCAGGGGAGTTACAATTTTAACAATTTTAATTTAATTTTATGAATTTTAATTTAATTTAATAAAATTACAATTTTAATTTTATTTTAAATAAATTGAATTATTTTTTCCCCTAACAGACCAGTTTCTTCTTTATTTATTTGGGCCCAGGTATCTGCCTGGCTTCTATCTCTCCTTATGGCTCTTTACATTTTTCTTCAGAGAATGCATCTTGGAACAGGTTCTCCTAACTCAATGGGGTGGAGTAATGTTATTATTTTAGAGCTTACTATAAAAAGCAAACATGATCTTAGACTCAGGAGTGGTTTTGAAACATAAAGATGTGTCTACAACTCATGAACCCTTTTGTGTTACTGATATGATGCTAAGCACTGAGTATGTGACCCAGGAGATATATACAGGCTAGTCGAGCCCACTCTCCTCTTCAGAAAACTGTCCCCTGAGATGAAAAATTGCATACAGTGACTGATGAAGAAAGTGCTCCCAGGGGGGTGGGGGGAGATGGAGGGGGAGAAAGCCAAGCAAGGGTGCAAATTTAAGTCCTGCAACCTGGTCCCACAGGGAACTGGAGTAAAAGCCAGTCCTAGCATATGTCAGCCCACACTCCTGCACCCCTCTGATTATAAATGGGTGTAAATACCAAGGCCTCTCTGTTGAGAGCCACAGCCAAAGGGGCCCCAGCAAACTTCCAGCTGCCAGCAAACTTCCAGCTGCCGGCTGATGATTGGCTCACAGCAGCCCCAGCAACATTAGCTGATTGGCTCCTCTGCGGTGATGTTCATTGGGCTGCTTCCCTGCCCTTCAGACTGCCAGCTGATGATTGGCTCACAGCGGCCCCAGCAACATCTAGCTGATTGGCTCCTCCACAGAGCTGCTCATTGGGGGACTTCTTTGGCTCCGCCCACGCGACCCAGCCAATCCGCCTCAAGAACAGGAGGATTGTGGGAGGTGGTGAGGGTTGTGTGGGGGTGAGAGGCTTGTGGGAAGCCGGTGGTGGCAGTTGGGCTCTGAGGGGTTTTCCCTGAGGAGCTGTTTTGTTTGGCTTTTGTAGTTCTAAAAATAAAGTTAGTTTCTTTTGACAAGTGGCTCCTGAATTGTGCCCAGCCAGACTGCGGCACCTCTCCTATTCAGGATAGTGGGTGCGGAGGCTTCAGTCTCCCTGGGGGTCTTCTGAGAAATAGCCACAGGTGGTGGCTGTAGGAAAGCACATTAGAGAAAGAGGACACAGAAAGCATTAAAGGGTATCTTCACAGAGGGTGAACTCAACCTCATGGGGTGACCGATAAACAGGAGAGCTACTATTATGGTTTAGAAATGAGGTGTCCCCCAAAAGTTCATGTGTCAGACAAAGCAAAATTTTTCAGAGGTGAAATGGATTAATCCACTGATGGGGATTAGCTGGGTGGTAACCATAGGCAGGTAGGTTGTGGCTGGAGGAGATGAGTTCCTGGGGATGCTCCTTTGGGTTTATATTTTGTCCGTGGTGAGCTGAGCACGCTCTCTTTCTTTCTGCTTCTTGGCTGTCATGCCCTAGGGTGCTTTCCTTTGCCACACCCTTCCACCATGTGGTTCTGCTTCATCTGGGGCCCAGAGCTGTGGAGTCGGCCCACTATGGACTGAACCTCTGAAGCCACAAGACCAAATAAACTTTTCCATTGTTCTTGTCAGGTATTTCCGTCACAGAAATGAAACACTGACTGAAACAACTAGAGATACCCAGGAATACATGACTGTTTCAGGGCATCAGCAGGCATTGTATAAAAGCATCTGGATTACCACAGGCCAACCTCAGTGAGTAACCTCAAGGGATGCACTCCCTCAGTGTGTGTATGTTCCCAAGAGAGACCTAGGAATCTCCCTCCTGCTCTTAGGATAACCACTCATCTCTCTTATTCTCCCTGGTTCTCAGGATGCTCCTGTTTTCCTCTCTTTCCCTTTCCTCACGAACAGGCAAAAAGAGATCACGTAGCATCTCATCACCCTAGATTTACCCAGGCAAGATCCACAAAACCCCACCCGTGTTGGAAACTTGTTTGTGCATAATAGACATAACCAACACATTATTGTTCCAAACTCCTTTCTAAATATCACACTTACTTGGCTTTATGTCTGAAGTTTGCGGACCCCCATTAAACAAGCAATACTCACCAGCAAATACTCAAGGAGGCGTTTGTGAACTGTGAAGAGGGTTTCTCAACTTGTGTCTGAGCAAGTCTTCAGAAAAGAGTGAGCAAGACCCCCAGGGAGACACCATGTACAGCAAATCAGATCCTCAAATCACGGGCATGACGAAACCCAAGCCTGGCTGAGTGAGGGTCTGGGCACAGGTGTCATGGTGAATGTCCCATCCCCCAACCCCCTGTTATTCCAGGTGTATGTAGGTTTTAAATTTCTCCTGGGTGATGTCAAGATTGTAAGCTGCTGAAAGCCAGAGGTCATGGACAAAATGTGGCACAGTGTGGGGACTCCAGAAACAGGTCTGAAGAGGAAGGAAAGGACGAAGTAAGCAGGAAGGGAGAGAAAGAGGAAAGGAGGAAGAGAGCCCCAAGAGATGCAGCAGAAGGGGCAGAAAATGGAAATAAAACCACACTGTGCTTAGTTGCATGCTGTTCCAACAACTGTAGCACTAATGGCTCATGAGGCTGGGAGGGGGCAGTGCTACCCAGTCATGGAGGCAGGACAGTCACCAAGGAAACTTTTGTTCTTCTACATCTCAAACTTCATATCCAAAGCGTGCATCCTTTTCTGCAGTGACTTTTAAAATGTCCCTCTGATTCTTGCATAGCTTCAGCCCTCTCCTGTTGCTGCTGGAGTCCAGCCCTCTCAGCAACCTCCCAATCCCCGACATACTTCTTCTAGACCTTTGCCTTTGTCCTATATCCTGACACTGAGAGGCAAGTTCCAAACCCTGCCTTGCTTGCGAGAGGATCCCTAGAGACCTAGTCAGATCCTCCTATGTGGGCGAAGGAAAAGACTAATCTCTGGGTGTAGCAGGATGAACAGTCATGGCCCGTGGAGGTGCCTGTATCCAGGAAATGTCCATCAGATTGGAATGGCATCTAGCACCCACACTGGGAATGGACTTCCACGGCCCCAAACCCGGCTGTGCCACTTACTGGTAATATGAACTTCAGCTATTATACTTCAACTACGAAGTGGGAATGATAATGGCCATGGCAATGTGAAAGACTTGTTATGTGACGAAATGAGTCTATTCTCATAATGCATTTAGATCTGCACTGAGCCCAGAACCATCTCTATAAATGTTTGTTAAATAAAATCTAATCTTTGCAGCCTACTAGATCTTACCCCTGAGGTCAGGCCCGCTGAAATGGAAAGTTGGAAAAGTCTAAAATAATAATAAAAGAAAACAATAAAATATTCCAAATCTTTTGATGTCTTGGAAGGAGAGAGAGAGGAAAAAAAGAAACAACACACACAGCACACAGGAAAAATTATAATGCTAAAATTGTGTAGTAAAACTTAATGGGGTGGAGTAATGATATCATTTTAGAGCTTACTAAAAAGCAAACATGGTCTTAAAGAGTCAACAGTAGATTTTAAATTTAAGGGTACACCCACTTCCCATGAATCCTGTAGGTCTGCTTCACCGCTGGGCGCTAAGTTCCATTGCCGGGAGGTGTGTGCAAACTAGACAGGGTCACCTCCTTACTCCATAAGTCAGCTCCTGCTGCTAGGAAAGGTCGCTGTGGTGTTACGTTATTCCGGAGCAGGCTAAGCTGCTATTCTCCAATATTCGCTGTTACAGAGTGTTGTTAAGATGCTCAAACCTGAGCACACATAGCCAAGCATGTTCCATAAGCCCTTCATGACCTGTCAAACCCTCCCTCTCACCCCATCGTTACTGCTCTCTGCCACCCCCAGCTGGCCCTGCCCTTCCTGGACTTGTCCCTCAGATACACAGGGCTTCTCCACCCCCACCCCAGCCCATGCACACCTAGACCTCTGAGCCAGGAGCTCTTTGCTTTCACATCACGTTTCTCTTGTCCTAAGGGCCGAAAATCCCTTGATGACATAGGTAACCCTGTTATTTGTATCCAAATCCTTTGTTTATATCCTTCATTTATGTTACTGCAAAAAAAAGCTTTCTTTTAGCCAAAAGCTTTCTTGTTCACTAATTTTCTTTAAAAAAATTTTTTTTTTGCCGATGTCTCTCTTGCTCCACTAAAATGTGCCTTCAGCACATCAGAGACAGTACTACGTCTGCTTTCTTCTCGGCTGTATCTGACGTACCTTGTATAGGGTTTGAAGTAAAATAAAAGCTCAATAAATGCTTATGGAGTGAATGAATGGCAAAGGATAATTCAAAGGGAGTCAGCAAACACAGGTCAGAGTTCAACTCCTCATCTGAATGCTTCGACTATGACCTTGAGCAAATACTTCACTATGTCTTTAGTTAATGCACGTAAAAACAGATTAGAGAAAGCTTGGCACCCGATGCACATCCAATAGTTGTGGATTATTATTATTACTGTTAACAGTGTTGATGATCCTAATATTATGTGTCATTTTCGTCTTCTAGCAGGTAGGAAAAAAGAAAGTTCTGTCTCTCCTGTTTGTGGTGAACGGATGCAAAATAAACGATACCAATAATTCATATTGACAAGGTCGTAAGTGTGGCCCTCTTCTTGTCTATAAGAAGAGCAGCAAGACCTCAGCCCCGAGGTCTCAGGCTGTTGGAGAGGGTGTGTTTGGATGCCAGGAGGCCATGTGGCAGATCCAGTTCCCTGTACGTTACAGCAGACAGGCAGCCTCCACCCTGGTAAAGGGGGGACCAGCCCACACAGCATATGGACCTGCAGCGGAGCATATGGGTCTGGTCCTAGAGAAGGGGTCCCCATATGCTCCCTGAGCTGGGCCTGCCTCGCCCACTCCCAGCCTCCCCACACTTTGGGCTGGTTCATAAATCAGCAGTTCCTCACTATCCCAGTGCACCGGCTGATCCTTGTGTGATTAATGCACCATTTGCCTGCAGCCTGGAGAGAACCCCAGGTACAGGTGGAGAGGAAGGAAAATGACTTAATTGGAGTAGAGTGGGGGAGGAGAAGGGAAGAGGAGGTCATTCCTCATTGCCACTGAGCCAGCACTATCTTTAGAAGTTGTAGCTTCGTGAGAACTGGCCTTTTTGGAAATCTTTCTTACAGATTCCCAGGGCACCCCACTGTGGCCTAGGCTGTTGCGTGGGCTTTACCTACAAAGGGTCAGAAAGTTGATGGCCTCCTTCTGTCCTGTCCTACCCAGCACCATCATCCCGGGCCTCTTCATCTGAGCATAAACAGGCATTCAGATCCTGTAAGGAACCAACAGGCTAGGGTCCCTGGAGACAGCAAGCCTAGATGTGCCAGCCAGCAAATCCACTCAGCTGGGTTTCAGAACAATATTTTCCAACTGTGCTCGACAGAGGGCAAAAGGTTTTACGCAGTTGTCACAGGAAGGGAGGGCTCTAGGGCTTCAGCGCTAGTTCAATCAGGGTAATTCTGCTTTTACTTTGTTTTACATTTTAGGCTTTTCAAATGTGATTTAGTCTTGATTTTGTTAAGGAAAAAGAGTTGAGATGCACTCAAATTAAAAGTGCTGCAAAAGAGTGAGGATTGTTTCCTTTAAATAATAATAATAATAATAATAATACAGGGAAGGACAATTGACATTCATTAGGCAGGAGACAAGGTAGCACCAGAATTAATGGCACAGGCTCTGGATCAGTTTTCCCCTGGTGAGCACGTGACCTTGGGCAAAACATTTTTCTTTCTAGGCCCCGATTTCTTCATCCATGATATGGGGAGAAGAAAGGATATCTGATTTAGAGGGTCATGGGGGAGACCAAATAAAGTTCACCCATGCACTGCATTTGCTTATTGCCTGGAACATAAGAAATGAACAGTAAATATCTGCTATTATTTTTCTTATTATTCAGGATGTCACTCACTCTTCTGAACATATTATTTGCATTACCTGTAGTCTTCTGTTTCATTGTTACATGACAATGAAAGTTTTTCCCAGGCTTTTAGGTGACAACATGAAGATAAGACTCGGTTTGAGAAATGGTCCCAGAACATCTTCTAACATCCAAGAGGGCTTTGGTGTTCTGGGGAGCCCAGTTTGAGAATCATCCATTTATTTTACCCTGTTCTATTTACACTCATTTGGAAACACCATGTAATTTAACGTGGTTAGGTTTTTTTGCTGTGTTTTCTCATATTTATTCCTGCGAACACATTCATCCGTCCATCCACGGAGCTACACAGTCATCTAATTCAACAAACATTTATTGAATGCCTACTTACTGGCACACACCTTAGAAAAGTCACCCACTCCTTTGAAAAATCCCAAGTTTCCTTCAGTGAAATGGTATTGTCAAGACTAACTACCATGCAGAAACTTTTGTAAAACGACATAAATAACCTAAAAAGCTTTTGCAATCTGTAAAGTGTTCTCTTCTTACTAATTAGGCATAAGATGATCATATGCCCAGTTTGTTTAGATATTTCTGACATTGTTATCATACTTTATGATACTTTTTATGAGATAAATCCTGTGATCACCCTAGTTATGAAATTGGGAATGATGGTAGGGGATATTCATATTGGTTTATCTAGATGGAAGGGACAATGATGACTCAGAGCATGTTTTAAAGTAGAATGGGCTACTTTCCTCTATTTGCAAGGAATTCAGAGTAATTCACACAAAAAACACATCACCAGAGGATAACCAGGTTTGAAGACGAATGCCTAACCATGATGTGGGGGAGGAAGTTGGGCAAGCCTGTATTTGGTATTTGATTTTTTTTAACCACTTTTTATCTTGAAACTGTTCAAGAGATAAATAAGAAACTATTTCATTTCATAATTGTTGTCTGAAAGAGAATAATTCATTCAAAGTAACTGCTTGGGTTAGAAGATCATTTGTGAAGTGCCCTGGGTTCTAGTCATTATTCTGCCATTAACTGACTCTGGCACCTTGGAAAAGTCATTTAATCCTCTCAGATACTTAATTTCCTCATCTGAATAATGAGCTCATAATACTTGCCTTCCTTGATTTCACACAGTTGTTATGAGAAACATATTGGTTAGCTTCTATGGGTAACGAACCATTCCCAAATTCACTGGCTTCAAATGGCCATTTTATAAATGACTCTGGTTGGATAGTGTCATACTTCTGGTCTAGGCTCAGCTTGGGATAGACCAGGAACTGGTGATCTAGGATGGCCATATTCATAAGTCTAAGCTATGGTCAGGTTTCTGCTCCATGCCTTCTTATTCTTCTCACACATGGTGGTCTTGGATTTCCAAGTCCAAGAGTTTAAATCCCAACACTTGCTAGGCCAAAACCTTGTGTTATCTTTAGTCCTCCTGCATCTGTTACATGTAGGTGAGTTTTAGATGGGGAACCTGAGTGTGAGAGCTTGGTCTTAAACAACGCCCAGAACAACTAACATCATGAAGGACATTGGTGTTCTGGGGACCCCAATGTTTCTGCTTGAGTCTCAGGTTTACTAAGTCCTAATGGGCTGAATAAAGTCACACCCAGATTAAAGAGACGAAGAAATAAAATTCACCTTCTCAACGGACCTAAAGCAACTTCCCAGCACAAGGGCTTAGGAGAGTGAAAAAAGAATTTGTGACCCATTTTACCTTCTACCATAAGAGTAGAAACTTTGGAAAACTTTGCATGAATAGTATAACCTGATAGAAAAACCCAAGTATTCTGGAAAGAAGACCGTCCTCCAAAGCATTTTGGGGACCCCAGGAGAAAGTATTTACCATGTGCTAATTAAAGGACACCATCCGTTACTAGTATCTTCAAATGTATCCACCCTGGCTCTAGTCCTCGCCCTCCCTCCATCCCACATAATTGATTTACTGTCTTCTGCAGTTTCATACTGAGCCACGATGCTTCCATCAAAACAGCATGCCCACCGAGCATGGTAACATCATCACCCCTGTCTCCATGAGGCAGATCCCAGAAGAGCTGGAGCTTAAAAAGTGCAGTAAATGTCTATCATTATCCTTCAGGGGAGTCCCGCAGTAGCATCGCCAGCATCCCCTGTGCCTCCAGCATTTTCTGGGGAAACAATTCTTTCCATTCCTACTCATCATGTGGCTTCCACTGGTTCCCAGCACAAGATTGTAAAAAGGTAAGCCAGGAGGCAAATCGAAGGCACTAATGCCAGGACACACCATGGCTTAATTCCCCCACACGTAACTCCTAGGGCTTTCAGGGGGCCGACTTGACTCCCCAGGCATACTGTGTGCATGGAATAAGTTCACTTTTCAGGATCTCATTCAAATAGACCTGAGGTGGCTTCTCTAGTCTGTAAGACATAGTATATAAGAACACAGGATCTGGGGAAGATAGAGAAGAACCCAGTTTTAGGCTGGGCTGCTTACTAACAGTATGATCTTGAGCCAATGGCGATCCCCTGTAAGCCTCAGCTTCTTAATCAGTGAAATGGGAACAATGAAAGGACTTACATGTTCAGATGATTGTGAACACTGTGGTGGACGATAAGTACTCTTTGTTGTTATTGTTGTTGACCTGCTTTTATTGTTAGCCTATAAGTCTCCTGATGGGAGATACCAGCTCCCTTGTGAAATGTGGAAGAAATACGTGTCCTTTCAATCTTTGCCTGCGACTCATGCTCTCTCCTGAAGCTTAAAGACAAGCTGCCCTCAATGACTTGGAGTCACAGCATCAGAGCAAAATATCTTTCCTCTGCCTTCCAGCTGAAAGTCCATTTTGCAAGGGAGTTAAGGTAGATACCCTAGTGCATCTAAATATTTCAGTTTCTGCCTGAATGTTTGCCAGCCTGATAAGAAGGCGTTGGTAACAATGAAGATAAAAAGCGTATTTAGAAAGAATGTGAGTATGTGTACATGTAGGGGTGGTTTTTTAAAATCTGTGTAAGTGAACTCTTGATTCAGGATCGGTCTGTGCTGGGGGCAAAGGCTGTCTTGTGCAAGTCTTGTTAGGAGGGTGACTGGTTGAAAGCCAGACCTGGATTATCACAAATGGATGCAGAGGGAGGCTGGAAATCAGGCCTCCTGCCCACTCAGCAGTTCTTGGCGCTGGCCCCATCTCAACCATCTAATGCCGCTCCTGCATTAGATGCTGCAAACACAATTGACTTCTATTACTTATAAAGCAAACCACTTTACTTCATTTAAACATTTAGGATGGACTTCAGAGATTTCTGAGATGCTGGACGGCACAACCAGCCCCAACCAGCCAGCCCATCACTTTACTGCCACTCAGATTGCAGAACAAGAAAAGAATATTCCTGTGTATTTCATTCAGCATCTCGTCCCTGTGAGCAGACGGTTTTAAAGGCTATTAATTTTTCCATTTGAAAAATATTGTCCAAATATACACATCCTAAAATATTCTTTTGTAGTCATGTAGTCACTTGGTATCTACTCAATGCTCTATCTCTATTCTAGGCCTGGGAATATAAAGGTAGATCAAATAACTAAGTAATCTTCAGCATGTTCTCAGTCTACCATGGGAAACTAAAAGCAAAGAAATAAGAGTCACATAAAGATCCTAGTGTTGTTATAATTACAAAAAAAAAAAGAAGAAAAAAAAATATGATACTGGAACTCAGCCAGGAAGATAGGGAGAAATTCAGAGTTGAGGAAATGTTTGAAGTAAATCCTAAAGGGGCTTGGTTTTTCTAGGGGAAAAAAAATAGAATGAGGAATGTTCTAGGCAGAAAAAAATAATGTAGATAAAGCATAGAAGTCAAATTCATGCAGAGCTTTGGTTAAATTCTATGAGGACTTGCTCATCCTTGGGCCATTTTCTCTGTATTTATAGAGAAAAGTCTGCATCACCCTATATGAAATTAAGCTAATTGAGCTTCCTAGGATTATGGCGGAGACCAAATACCTCACATAAGCAAATAGCCCAGAGAGGAAGAGAGGAATGTGACCCATGGTAGAGTTCCCAGCAGGATGCTTGTTATTGTTAGTTTGGTGTGGCTAGAGCTGAAGGGAAAGCAGATAAGGCGACCTTAGATGAAGATTTATCCTGTGGACAATAGGTCTGTCTGAGGGCTGATGGTGTTAAACCAAGGAGTGGCAAGGTCACGTTGGGATATCACGACATCAATAAAGGTGAGTTAAAGATGACCCAAAGGGAGAGCCCAGGAAAGTCAGAGCCAATACCCTGCAAAAGCTTAAACTCTTCTCTGGTGGTAAAAGGGCAAATGTTCTAAAGAAAAACCTTCAGTCACAAGATCTTTCTTCCCCCACCTGGGAGCATTTCCACAGAGCATTTAAGCTCCGTGTAAGATTGTAGCTTACTTTTTTTTTTTCCTATTTTGCTTCATGGCTGAAGTTCTTTCCTACCATGGAAGAATCCACTTACAAACCAACAGAAGAGTCACGAGGCCAAAAGAAAGTCTCTTTCTCCTCAGTGATTCACCCTTGCAGCTTCTCCACGCCATTGCACACCTAGAGACACACCAAGGATGCGAATCCAGAGAAAAGAAATTGTTCTGCCATTTTCTCCTTTATCTTTAAAAGTCCCTGTGGGAGCACCAAGGAAAACTGTTCTCTCATCATTTTATCCAGGGTACATCCTTCCTTCAGAGAACAAATAAATAAATGCCAAAGGCACCATGTGTGTATAGTGCAGTGACCACAGAGCTTAAACGTCACTTTCTGAGAAACAGCCCTCTACACAATTTCACCCGAGTCTAGATGGCTACGACTTGCCCTGTGAATATGAGTGACATCTCCTGCTTTATTTAAAGCATGGTGTTAAAATTGAATCCCTTGCCATGCCTGTCTTCCCAGCTAGACCAAGAGCTCTTCCAGGTCTGGGAGAAGATCTCCTCCAGACCCACCAGTAGCCATTGCACCCAGCATCTAGTAGATAGGAGACCTGAAGGATTTGTGTAGTAGGGGCACAAAGGTATAATCTGATTTCACTGTTTCACAACTTTCTAGTTAAAAAAAAGAGTGAGCTGGAGCCTTCAGCACTACCAAGGATAGGAATATGCAAGGCAGGGATTCAAGGATAAATACAGGCTTCTAATTCTCCTCTGCTATCTGTACACATGAAGAGAAATGCACCTCACTCACAGACACCCATGTGGATGAGTGAAGGCCATGTGCAGATTCTGTATCTGGGAGAAATATCCAGGTAATCAGGAGCTGTGGGGAGGAGGCTAGGAGATGCCCTGTGTATCCTTCCTGTCCTAATGCCCTCAGGTGAGGGACTATGCTAATTCTATTTGAATTTACCTTGTTCAATGGATCTGGAGTTGCTTTTCATGGGTGCACAAGAAATTCCCAAGAATCTAGACATATTTGTATTTATACTCTCTTTATGGAGAACAGGTTCCTTAATTGCTACCCCCACCACTCCTAGGGCATGGGGCTCCACAGGCCAAAACCAGTTTACAGCATGTTTTCATAAATAAAGTGTTATTGCAACACTGCAATATCCCCTTAGTTACATGTTATCCAAGGTAGCTTTTGCACTAGAACAGTAGAGTCCATTATTTGAATAGTGGCTGGGTAGCCTGCAGTCTAAAATATCTAGCTTTTTACAGGAAATGTTTGCCAAACCCTGCTCTATCTAGTGCTTGATTTTAGTTGTAGCAGTGGTAGTGATGGTATGCAGGCTCAATGCTATGCTCCTGATACCCACTTGCTTGCTTATCCCTAGAAGGTAGACACTTACAATGACACACTCTTCATTGATTCACTCATTTATTAAACACCTATTATGTGGTGAACCGTGTGCTAAGCTCTGGGCAATCACAGTAAGCAAGTGAAGCACAATTCCTGCCATCATTTAGCTTCCAACCTTGGTTCCATGATTGAAGACTTCTGTGCTTTGGCCCAAGGCTGCTTCTACCTACCCTCTTTTGAAACCTCCTTCATGTAACACCCCTCTATTTTTTCCACAAAGGACCTAAACCAGAGTCAACGCATGCATAGGGCAATCTGTGAAATTCCAAACTTCTCCCACGGTGGGTTTTGGCTCCCAGAAGTGCATCATATTCCCGAGCATGCCGCAGCTGGCCGACAGTGAGTGCTGCAGTCCAGCCTGACCAGCAGCCTGTTAGTGTCACCTTTTGCTGTTGAAGAACAGAGGACCCAGTAAGGGCCCAGCTGGGCCTCCCACAGCAGCAGCTGGATGACTGGGCCCTGCTCTGGGCCAGGCCTTGGGCTGGCTCCTGACAGATGAGGTGTTAAATGAGATCTGCGCCCTTCCTTAGGCGATGCCATTGGTTTTGGCTGCTCTTCTTCATCCAGCACCTCTGGATAAGGCTGTTTTCCTTTCCTCTTTGTTTTACATGGCCCACGATAAAAAAATGCTCACGATGCTAAATTGCTGTGTGGGAGGCCCACAACTGAGGGCAAGAGGGCAGGAGGAAAGGCCCAACTGCCCCCGCCCAGGCCACTCGGAGCAGATCCTAATTAGAAGGCTGGCAGAGCGGCCCTCCACAGGAAGCCCGGATCATTAGCGCTGGCACTATGCACACTCTGACTGCAATATGCAGCCGCGGCTGCCACCCTGGCACCACGCGGACCCGACTCTTGGCTGCTGCATCAGAGCAGATGTCCAAAGATGGTTTTTGTTTTTGTTTTTGTTTTGTTTTTGAGTTCGGGGAGATTTTCTTTTAAAGCATTACATGACCTTGTGCCAGAGATTTCTTGCGCCACGATAAAGATTTTTGATGGGTCAAGGAAGCAAGATGAATCAAGGGAGATTTAAACGCTCCTTGTCTGAGCTCTTAGTGAAAAATAGAGGGGAAATGTCAAGAAAAGCTGGATTGCTCTATTGGAATTTGAAAAGTTGAGCAAAAGACTTTTCCCAGCATTGCTTTTAGTAGCGGGGGAAATACTCCTTCAGAATTCACCAACCCCTTAGACCATGCATCAGTGAACACTGTCGGGTTCCCTCCTGGCCGTCTCTCTCATCTGCCCACTTCTCCGTACGTCCACTGCTAGAATCCTAATCCAAGCTACTTTCATCATCCATCTAAATCAAGGATTGGCAAACAAGATTCATCATAATAGAGTGTGCACATGTGCCTCACACATGCGTGTAAACACGTGTGCTCGTGTATGTATGAACATTGTAGGTTTAGACACAATGCCTTCCCCTTGTTCTAGGAAATGCAAAATTGAATCCTCCATTTTATCAAAGGGGAATCTAGGGGGAAAGTTGTCAGGTTAGATAGTCCAGAGGAAATGGAATAGGATCCAAAATTCCAATGAAGGATTCTTGCATTCTACTTAGAACTCCATGAAAATATGGGCCATATTCTCCACATAACACTGGGACCCATCAACTGACCAGCAAAATAATGGAATTGTTTTAAAAAAAAATCATGACTTATGCAGAAAATCCAAGAAGGATGATCCCTCTATCTAACCCTAGAATTTAGTAATAGTGAATTGATATAATGATAACAACCCACTGAATTTGGCATAGAAAGTAAAGATATATACCTTCTATTTGAAGAATGGCATTGAAGCAGATTCCTCATGATTTTGAAACATTTAATTAAAATTTCATGTATCCAGATGTGTGACCATATAAAGCCAACAACTGGTTTGATGAATGTTTTAAATTTAATTGACCAGATGTTTTTAGTGGTAGGTGTCTTAATGAGTAGGAGAAGTGTTTGTGGACTTGAATACCATTTCTCCGAGAAGAACCAGCCTCAATGGAAACAGGAACTTAAATATTGTTACTGCAATTAACCAGAGCTTGTGAGAAGTTCCAAAACTATCTAACCTTCATAGCTGCTGCATTTGGGAAAGTGTGTTCTTCCACTGATTTAACTCAGAGAAGACGGATAGTCCCTTAATTAGGATTTCCTCAGAAGCAGACTGTAAAACACAAACTCAAGGGGAAAATGGAAAGCTATCAACAAATAAAACACAGTTAAATAAAAAACTTTTTTTCAAGAGTAGAAAGTGAAGGGATTTAGGGACAGAGGTCTCAGATCCAATGCCAGGTATGTCACTTCTAGTATAATAAAAATGATAACTCACACGAAGGGCTACTGTGCAGGCCGTGCTTTACGTGGGTTTATTTACTTTAACTTGCACACCAACCCTCCCCGACTTTACAGATGAGAAGTCAAGAGGCGGAAGCACTGGGTGACATGTACAAAGCAACCCAGCTGAGCAGCAGCAGAGGCGAGATTCGTTCTCAGGCACTCTGGGCCAGAGGCTGAGCTCTCTATCACCCCTGTCTAGTGTGTGACCAGAGGCTTGTTAGAACCTCAGTTTCCTCATCTCTGAGGGCAATCCCTAGCTTGGAGGGTAGCCTTGCCAGTAACCACAACTAGAAGATGGTGCTCATATGGCACTGATTTGTGAGCGAGTGTCCTGTAAGCATTGGTGACTGCACCCCGGTAAGAGTTGGTTGTAAGTCCTTGCATCTTCCTGAATTCTCTCTCCAAGCCAAAAAAACACTCCCTGAGGTCCAGTAGTTTTTCCATTTGAACATAAGCACACAGACCTTTGCAGCTGAATACTATGACAGAGAAGGTCAGAGGCACCCCCCGCCACCATGCCTCTTTCCTCACCTCCCACTTGTCCCAATATTTTGGGCTTCCCCAACCTTCTGCATGACTTGATTAAGTCTCTTGTGGAGACGTAAGACTTACCAGCATGGAATGTCTGAACAGGAGCCAACGTGAAATTGCACCCAAGGGCAGGGCCCTCTCTAGAACAAGTCAAGTGTCCTCAGGAAATGCACAATACTGAGGATCCACATGAGGTACCAAGCATTTGCCCTTGGGTGTGCAAATCCTGCCTTGGGAAGCCCAGGACAGCTATACTCTGACGTTTGGACAGGCTTGAGATCTCAGGAGACCATCGCTTGCATTTCACCCTCCATCCCCTAAATCCATACTGAGCTATTGTTACGTGCAAGATGGGAGGGAAAGGTTGGTGGTGATTAAAATAAACTCACTGTTCCTGACATTCCAAAAGGTAGTACAGACAATGATTGGTGATTTGTCTTGTTATTAAGTCCACTAAAATGATCCAGAAACACAGTAAGAATTTTATCTTTCTTCTAAAATAAACAATGCTCATCCTAGGGGGTTGCCATAAAGGAATGCTATAAATGATATAAACTAGAAAAATGTGGGAATGCTATGATTTCAGAGAAGATGAATGCTCTAAAGCCATGAATAAGGCCAGAGAACAGAGAGAGGGCAGGGAATACCAATAGAAGCTGGGTGGTCAATGAGGAGAAGACAGCCACACACAAACTGGGTGGACAGCATTGTAGGCAAAGGAAATAGAGCAAAGGCCCAAGACAGGTGTGGACTCAACATGTTTTTGGAGTAGAAGGAACTTCAGTTGCTATCTTGGAGGGGCACAGGCAAAGATGAGTAAAAACTGTATATGTATATCCTTGTGAGCCTTTAGTTGGAAGCTGACCATGTTCATGTGATTTGGAGACTTGGAAAGCGTTGAACTGCAGGGACTCGTGATCTCCTTTCTGTATTTAGAAGTTCACTCTGACTTCACTGTTCTGAAGGTGAGACCAACAAGGACTTGGTGCAGGAAGTTATTATAGAGTTTCAGGAGAGATCATGGGAATTTGGACCAATGTCTTTAGAAGCTGTTAGATTTGGGCAGGAAGCTGGCATCAGGCACTGTTGGAATTCAGGGTTCAGGTTCCAGGCCTTGAGTACTGGCCTCCCAAGATCACAGTATGTTTGACCCACATATACACAGGGAAGACGACCAGACATCCTCAGGGACGAAGCTGGATTTGTTCCGCTTCATTTGCGTTGTTGGACAAGAGAAAAGAAGAAAGTGGTATAGGGAGAGAAGGAAGGATGATAAATGAACTCGTAGACTCTCCAAGTTCTGGGCATGCTTCCTACCACAGGTTCTAGATTGAGAAAGCTGGATACCTGTGACCTTGCTGAAGTCTACTGGTGGCTCTGCCAGAAGGCAGTGGTAAGGGGAAGTAAGATTCAGAGAGGTCAGATTCCCAAGGTCAAACTATGGCAAGGTTGGGTCTCAGTGAGGGTCTTGTACCTCCTGGACCAGGAGCCTTTTCTTTAGAGGAAGGAAGAGTTCTAACCTGTTTATACACATCAGCTCCAGCTATCACTGGACATCGATAGGAAATCCTGAGCATGGAGGAGACACAGGGAGAGGGTCAAGGTGGCTAGTTTGGACCCAAGGTCCCTTCCAATCTCAAGCCTCACGTGTATACCACATATGTTTCTGAAACACCACCCTATAAGTCATAATCTTGGCAACTCTCCATTTGAGCTATATATACTAGCAATAAAATTATAAGAAAAAAATTAAATTTACCGTAGATGAAAGATGAAATTCTTGCCATGCTTCTGAATTATTTTAGTAGATCCATAAACAACAAAGTTATGATAATAAAACTACCTAAAAGAGAGTAAAATGAAAGCAACTAATTTTTTTAGAACCACATTTAAACAATGCGCAGCTACAAGGCATCACCTTAGAATTATAGCCCTGCTTGGTTTCCATTTGAGTCCTTGAATAAGCACTTATTAGCAATAAAACTAAAACAAGAAAATGAAAATTATTTTAGTTGCTAGGAAAATACACATAGGAATGGTTCTGGATCATCAATATCCCAGTCACCAGAAGATCAGGCCAACTTGGAGGTAATTCACTTTTGTGTTCACGCTGTGTGGACAACGTCTGGGGCCAAAACCTTTCTGGTAGCCAATGGAGGATGTACCAGGCCAAGGGAGTCCCTCAGTTGTGGAAGACTGTTAGGTAGAGATTTTTGGGAACTTTCCAGAATAGGGGGTAGGACAGAGAATTCTTAAGACCTACCTCTTGGAATCACTCCAGGACATCTTCCATTGCACAAGGGGGCAGATTAGAGAACTGAAATCTGAGCCGGCTGCACTCTGTTTTGGTAGCAGCTGGACCCAAAGAAGGTCTTGAGCCAAGGCTGGTTCCAGAAGCATCAGGATGGCATCTGCCCCACACCAGGCACTGGATCCTGGATCCCCACCTATCCCAGCCTGGCAGACTTCCTTTCTCAGAGACCTGGTCATACAGAGAATTCCCAGGTGTTCTCATGGACCTCTGCCAGATTCCCCACTCACAACCTCAGGAACATAGGCCACTTCTCAGAACCTTCATATTCATATTCATTCTCTCTCTCTCTCTCTCTCTCTCTCTCTCTCTCTCTCTCTCTCTCTCTCTCTCTGCCAAAAGAGCTCTGAACTCATTTACATGAGCTTTTCTCTCGTGGGAAATAAGCTGGCTGACTTCAGTAATAACTAGTGGGTTCTTTCAAATGCTTCTGAAAGAACTTTGGATCCATTTTATAGGTGTCCAGCTCATCTCGTGCACGGCTGATCTCGTCATCAGCTTTTGGAGGATTCTTTTCTGTCTTTTCAGGGTAAATTCTTTCTAAATCAGCTATCGGGTGAGAATTCTTCTTTCCCTCCTTGATGCAATTCTGAGAGCGCTTCACGTTTCCACTGGGGTGCTGTCCTGACTTTCCCTGTCTGTCCTTTCTCTCTCCTCCCTTTCTCCTGACCACTGTAAAGCTTTGCCAGTTTGGAAACTTTTCATATAATTTGTTGGTGCACAAATTAATTAATCTTCTTCAATATTTCATGCCTTCATTCTTCAGAGTTTTGAAATAAGTATTTAACTCAGCCACATCAACTGTTATATTCAGAATTTCTTTGGACTCATCTTTCCGGCACCTTCCATCCATGATGTCTCTTCCAGGGGTGACAGTCTAATCACTTAATTTACTTACCTCCCCTAGGTATCCACCCCCACACTTGGCCTTTCTTGAACCCTTTCTAATATTCTTCTCTTCTGTTTAATGTTTTCCTCACTCTTCCTTCTACTCCTTCTGTTTCTTGTGAAAGTCACTTTAGCCTTCCCTGAAGGTTGGAATGTGTCTTCAAAGGATCTTTGAAAGCTGCCTGAAGCTGTTCACCTTTTTCCTGGTGGATTTAAAAGGATGTCTCTGTGTCACCTATTTGATTTGGGATGAACTCTGATTTATCTCATAACAACTAGATACTTCTAGAAACATCAAGTTGCTTTTTATCCATTTGATGGTAGTAGAATACAAACAACATAAAAGTTAATCATTCAAGCCATTTTGAAGTGTATGGTTTATTCACATTGTGGCACAATCATCATCATCCATGCACAGAAACTTTTTATTTCCCAAATTGAATTCTGGACCCATGAAAGAATAATTTCCCGTCTTCTCCCCAGCCCTGACAATGAATGTTCTCTTTTTCTGTCTTTATGAAATTGACTACTCTGAGTACTCTGTTTAAGTGGAATCATACAGTATTCATCCTTTTGTGACTGGCTTATTTTACTCAGCCTAATGTCTTCAAGGTTCATTCACTTTATACCGTGTGGTAGAATTCCCTTCCTTTTCAGAGCTGAATACTGTTCCATTATATGAATATACCTCTTATTTATCCATTCATCTTTTGGTTATTATGAATAAAATATTTCTATGAACATAAAGATTCAAATATAAGTCCACATCCCTGCTTTAAATTCTTCTGATCATATATTCAAAAGTAGAATTTCTAGACCACATGGCAAATTTTTTGTAATAGTTTATGAAACCTATTAACATATATCATTGGCATTAATAATGCACAGGGTTCCCATTTTTCATATGCTAGCCAATAATTACAATTTTGTTACTGTTTTGGTAATAGCCATCCTATTGGGTGTAAAGGGTATTTCATTAAGGTTTTGTTTGCATTTCCTTAATGATTAATGATGTTGTACATTTCTTCATGGGCTTATCAGTCATTTGTACATCCTCTTTACATAATTATTTAAGTCCATTTTTCATCAGGCTTTTGCTGTGGAGTTGTAAGGCTTCTCTCTATATTCTGGATATTAGTTTCTTATCAGATAAAATTTGCTAACACTGTCACCTGTTCCATTGTAACCTTTTCACTCCATTGACAGTGTCTTTTGATGCACAAGTTTTTATTTCGATGTATTCATTTTATCTATTTTTACCAACTTGCATTAAATGTTGAGATTTATTTTCTATTTGGTCTTTGTGTTATATATTGATACTATGGTCTCCAGAGTGACTTCCATTGAAGTTGAATGAAAATTTGCTTTCCATTAATCTGAGCATCCCAGAAATGTGTTGTCGTTCCTCCAGAGGAATCGAAATTCAGGTACCAGTTTGTCTCTACCTGAATGAAGTCAGCTCTTAATAATGATAATTCAAATTCAGCTGGATGTGGTGACACACACACCTGTAATCCCAGAAGCTAGGGAGGCTGAGGCAGAAGGATTGCAAGTTCACAGCCAACCTCAGCAACTTAGTGAGACCTTGTCTCAAAATAAAATATTTTAAAAAGGGCTGGGGATGTGGCTCAGTGGTTATGTGCCCCTGGGTTCAATCCATGTTACCAATTATAATAATGAATTAAAAAAAATAACCAGTTCAGTGATGGCCATCAATACTGTCATCTCACATAACAATCCATGGGGAACTGGTGTTGATCTAAGACCCCCTGATATTGCTGCCAACACCTTGAACCCACTCTCCAAGACCAGCATGGTATACAGCCCTAGGGCCATGAGCCAACCCTTAGTCCAGAAGCCACTGTAAAGCCACCTCAAGCTTCCTGGACCCTCCTGACCATAACAGACCTTGGAGAAGGCTCAGAGAATTCAGCTCCAAAACTGGTAGTTAGTAAGTAATTTCTTTGTGCCATGTATCTTACAAAGCTAAGAACAGAATGTAGCACAAAATATAATAGGACCCTCCTTCCCCTATTGTAACAGGTTTTTGTTGCAAAACTCTTCTTTGAAATCCATGGGTAAAAACATTACCTGTTTTTGAAAAAATAATTTGTATTTTTCAGGGCAAAGAAATATGCAGTGACTGTCTTCTAATACCTAATGTGTTAGTACTTTTTATAATGTAAAACAATTAATATGAACCCCCAGCAACAAAGGAGTTTAAGAGAGTGTAGATGGCTTCAAGTATAGCTGGGTCTAGGGTCAAGCAAAAATTGGATATACACAAAACCCTGTACATGAATGCTCATGGCAGATTAAAGTTTAATAGCCATACTCTGAAATCATCCCAAATGTTCAAGAGTTAAATATCATGCATGAAATGATCCTGCTTAGCAATAAACAAGAAATGAACTATTGCTACAGGCATTAACTCCACGAAGTCCACTAAGTGAAGATAACAAAAAGGTTAGTTACAGTATAATCCCATGTATAGAACACTTTTTATGTTTTATACTTTTTTAATGTTACAAAACATAGCACAAACTAGCGGTTTCCCAGAAATGATAATGGGAAGGAGGGAGTTTCAAGGAAACAGGAGGGATATGGGTATGGTCATGAAAGGACAATCCAGGGAGTTCTTGCAATGTTGGAATAGTTTAATGTTTTGATTATAAGGTGGTCCTGTGGCCTTACACAGGTTGGACATTGCACAGAACAATATACCTATAACACAAACACATATACGTATTACTAATAAATATAAGTCAAACTAGATAAAGATGAAGAAGAATGATAGATTTTTATCAATTTCAATATCTTTATAATGAAATTATACTACAGTTTTACAAATGTTACCACTGGGGGAAATGGGCAGGTCTTCAAAGGATTATTCTTTGTAAATCTTTGTATTATTCTTATGTGAGACAACATGAGAACATTCAGAGGTTATATGATTAGATTTTTGGCAATTGTAAACTAATCAGTTGTTTATTCTATTGATATGGATTAACTGAGTGGGAACTGTAGGCAGGAAGGGCATGGCTGGAGGAAGGAAGTCTGTTTTCTGGTCGCCATGTCCTGAGCTGCTTTCCTCCAACATCCCCTTCTGCCATGATGTTCTGCCTCACCTTGGCCCAAAGTAATCGAGTCAGATGACCGTGGACAGACTTCTGAAAATATGAGTCAAAATAAACATTTTCTCTGTTAAGTTGTTCTTGTCAGGTCTTCTGTCACAGTGATAAAAAAGCTAAGAGTACAAATGGTACCAGAAGTAGGTTTGCTGCTGTGATGTAACTTGTAAATGTGGTCAGAAGACTTTCAAGCTGGTTTGAGGGAGGAAAATTTTTGAAAAATTTAGAGATGTTATATGCATAGCTTAGTGAGCAAGCTATGCATGGGAGCTCAGAAGATCAGAATACTGATAGGACTGAGGACAGTAAACACTGGGATCATGAGGTTTCAGAGGAGAAGAAGGACTCTATTGGAAATTGGACTAGAGCCCATTCACGTTACATCCTGACAAATAAGTTGTCTACATTTTACCCCTGTCCTGAGTCTTTGAGCCTGAATTAAAAGGTGATGGACTCACTAATCTCGTTGAGGAGACTTCAAGGCAGTGCAGCTTGAGGCGTTTGCTTCAGGTTTTAGCCAAGTTTACTGTAATAATCAGAAGAGAAAGCAGGACAGAAAGATTTGAAAATCTTGCAGTTTGGCCAGAAAAGCGTGAGTAGAACTGGGGTGAAGGAGGGTGTGGTTGTTAAAGTGATGACAGCCATTAAAGAGATACTAAATATCCAGATGGAACTGGAGAACATCACAATAAGTAAAATAAGCCAGACCCAGAAAGTCAAAGGTCAAATGCTTTCTCTGATATGTAGAAGCTAGGCCAAAACAGGAAAGAGAGAGAGAGAGAGAGAGAGAGAGAGAGAGAGAGAGAGAGAGGAAGGAAGGGGATTCCATGAAAATATAAAGGAAATGAGCGTAGTAGAGGATGGGGATTGAGTAGATCAGAGTAGAAAGAGTAGAGTAGAAAGATCAGTAGAGGGGGAGGGAGTAAGCCATGGAAGGGGGAGTACTGGGAACTGAATTAGAGCAAATTATATTCCAAGCTTATATAATTATGTCAAAATGAACCCTAATATTTTGAATAACTAACATAACAAATTTTTAAAAAGTTATAAAAAATCAGTAGTCTGTGTAGGTGTGGAACTTTTTCTGGCTTCTCTTTTCTGTTCCACTTGTATTTGTCTCTCTCTATATATATCAGTGCCATAAAGTCTTAACTACTTTAGTTTCATAAGTTATGAATTTAAGTATACTGAGTCCTCCATGGTATTCTTCTTTATCAAAATAGTTATCCTAGTTTTCTTACATTTCACATAAATTGCAGAATAATCTTATCCATATCTACAAAAATCTTGCTATAAGTTTGGCAGGAATTGGGTTAAAACCGCAGACCATTTCAGGGAGGATGGATTTCTTGATTATGTCCAGTGTTTCATACAAGAACATGATCTGGCTTTCCATTTATTTCTGTCTTCCTTGATTTCTTACATCATCACTTTTTGTATTTCAACATACAAGTTCTATACATGTTTTGTTAGGTTTACACCTTGGTAGTTCAACTTGTTTGAATGACTTTAAATGTTGTTTAAAATGTTGGCTTCCATGTGTGCATCCTCAGTATCTACACATAGAATTGACTTTTGTGTGTTGTTTATACCCTAAAACTTTGGTTACCTTGCTTAACTTGTTAAGAATTTTTTGGTACATTCCTTGGGATTTTCTTTGTTGATTTTCATATCATCTACAAACAGAGGCAATTTATTTCTTTTTTTCAATCTGTGTGCTCTTTACTTCTCTTCCTTGACTTATTGATCTGGCTTCCCCATTCATTACCATATTAAACAACAGTGGTGACAACAGATCTTGTCTCATTTCCACTCTTACAGGGAAATTTTTATGTCTTTCACCACTAATATAATGTTAACTGCAGAATATTTTTATATGTTCTTTTCCAAGTTGGTGAAGTTCTATTTATTCCGAATTTTATGAGCATTTGAATCATACATTGTTATTAAATTTTATCAAATACCTTTTCTTCATCTATTGATAGGATCACAAGATCTTTCATCTTTTGTTTGCTAAAATAGTGAATCATATTGATTAATTTTTGAATATTGAACTAGTCTTTACATCCTTGATGTAACCTGCTCATGTTTTGTATTAATTAATAGTTGAATGTTAATGAAAATATTTTAAGAATTTTTGACTATGATCAAATCATGGTAATAAGCTTTTCAGTCTCTTCAAACATCAATCATTTTTATTCGTTGAGAGTTTCAGAGTCTTACAAGAAATTTTTATCAATTGTTTTATTTTTTTTTGTATTGTTACTGTTTAATTTTAATATTGGGGCAATATTGACTTCTTAAAATTTAGAATTGTCCGCTTCAGTTTTATGAAAATTGTTGCATGGAATTGACATTAGTTCCTGCTTAAACATTTGGTGAAATTCTCTAGTGAAATCATCTGGACCGAAATATTTTTTTTGTCAGTTTTATTTATGAATTCAGTTTTCTTTGAGGTCCTGGAGATCCAACCTAGGGTCTCACACATGCTAGGCAAATGATCTGCCACTAAAATATACCCCAAGCCATGTTCAATTGTTTAATGGTTATTTAGGGCTACTCAAATTATTTAATTCCTATCAGATGAGTTGCAGTTAGTGTGTACTTTATGACAAACAATCTGTTCCATCTATGTTCTCAAATTTGTTTGTCATGCTCTTTATTATATTCCATTATTATCCTTCTTATATCTGTAACATCCATACAAATATTCTGTTTCATTTGTGATATTAATAATTTGTCTGGTCTATTTTTTCCTAAAGGAAAATAGCTTCTTAATTTTTAAAGACTACATTTTTATTTAAATTTATCTTAATGTATTTTTAAATTCTTCTCAAGACTTCTTTGAAACAGATCATTTAGAAGTGTGCTATTTAGTTTTGAGATAGTTGAAAATTTTTCTTATTATCTCTGTATTTTCTTTTTTGTTGATTACACTGTAGTCAGAAAACACTCTATATAATTTCCATTGTTTTAAATTTGCTGAGTCTTGTCTATAGCCAAGGATATGGTCTATCTTGATATATATTCCATTTTATAAAAATGTATTTTCTGCTCTTACTGGGTAGAACATTTTATAAATGTCAATTTGATACTGTTGATTATCAGTGTTGTTGGGTTCTATGTTCTTTTTGATTTTACTTCTAGTTGTTCAACTCTCAACAATTAGAGAGGGAGATTGATCAGTTGGTACCTGACTTACAATTCTGGTATTCATTACATATGTATTAGGATTTCCTATGTCTTTCAGAAGGGTTGATTCTTTTATCATTATGTAATATTCCTCTCCATCTGATAGCTTTCTCTATTTTATTTTTGCTAATAAAATAATAGCTTTTTTCTTTGGGGGGTACTATTTGAATGGTATATACATAGCTTTTTATATTGCCATTTTCAACCTACATATTTCATTGTATTTGAAGTGAATTTCTTATAGGAGCATATAGTTGAGTCTTGTTTTGTAGCTCAATCTTAGTCTTTTAATAACCTTTTCCTTGTTCTGACCCTTTTCCATTTATGTTGTTTGAAAAATTTCCTCTTTGTATATGATAAGCACATTATTATAATCTTTGCTCAATCATCAAATATAATATAGGAAACTAAAGATGAGAAGGAAAAAATTCATCATATTTACTTTTTCCCCAAGTCTTTTTTACTGAACTTTGAACATTTTTTATGGGGTGTGTACCACTGAGCCACATCCCCAGCCTTATTTAGTATTTTATTTAGAGACAGGGTCTCCCTGAGTTGCTTAGCACCTTGTTTTTGTTGAAGCTGGCTTTGAACTTGAGATCCTCCTGCCTCAGCCTCCCAAGCCATTGGGATTACTGGCAAGTGCCACTGCACCCGACCTGAAGTTTGGATTTTTTTAAGTTTTTCCTTTTTGCTTAGACAAAGTCCCTTTGCTTTCTTTTAGATTAGGTCTACTGATGACATATTATTTTATTTTGCTTCCATCTGAGAATATCTTTAATTTTTTCTTTCATTCCTGAAAATTTATTTTTTTATCAGATATCAGATTTTGAGTTGACAGTTCTTTTATTTCAGCAGTTAAAAAATACTCTTCCACTTTCTTCTGGCCTCTATGGCTTCCATTGCAAAATTTATGATGACCCTTCAAATTGTCTATAAGGGGTTAAGTGTTATTTTTCTTTGCTTTCCCCCACCCTCTGGTTGCTTTTAAGACTTTTTTCCTTGTCTTTAGGTTTTAGAAATTAAATTTTAATGTATATGGACATGGATTTCTTTGAGCTTGACTTAGTGATATTCAGTCAGTTTCTTAAGTTTTTATTGCCTGGTAAGTTTGATAAGCTTTCTGCCATTTTTTATCCAAGTTCCAGGCTTTGTGTTACAATCTCAAGGTATCTGTGGCACTGGTCATTTTAATATTTTCCCTCCATTATGGGAAATGATTATTTTCTCTGTTTCTTTAAATTTATTGTTGAACCGGTACAGTGGGATTTTTGTTTTGGTCTTGTATTTTATGGTTTTATAAAATTCCATGTGGCTGTTTTTTAGATCTTTTATTTCTTCACTGTAAATTTCTTTTCCGAGGCTTTCTATATTTTCCTTATATTTAAGCATGTTTACATTTGCTGGTGGAAAGCATGTTTCCACCATCTATCCTTTAAAATTCTTTGTCAGCTATTTCTAAAATATCTATACTCTTGGCATTTGGGTTTTTTGAAAAAAAAATCTGTGTTTGTTGGCATTTTCAGGTTGCCAACTTCTCCTGTGCCATGTTGAGGGTAAATGAGGCAGAATGAAAATTCAAAGGAGGTCACCAACATGTCATTCAGAAAGCCCCAAAGTCCTTGACAATCTACCTTATTCTCTCCTCCTTGCAGAATATTTTTATATTGTTTTTTATATAATTTTGTTTTGCTTGCTGGGAAGAACAAGGAAAAGTACATACATTCCATCTTTACATGTACAGGACAAGCCAGGGGTACCAAGGCACTAATACTCTACGAGGAGCTCTCATCCAGAGATGGACGGAATATCTGTGAA
Source organism: Spermophilus citellus (assembly GCF_964194105.1). NCBI lineage: Eukaryota > Metazoa > Chordata > Mammalia > Rodentia > Sciuridae > Spermophilus > Spermophilus citellus. The sequence continues at coordinate 19,544,708 of NC_138185.1, forward strand.
TGTCATAGATGAGTACCCCAGAGTCCTCAATTCTGGGTGCTCTGAAGGCATGAACTAGGCAACTTCTCAGAGATTTCTAGTGTGAATGATCCCAAGTTGCTAACAGCAAAAACTGACTCATGAGTGAATTTTCTATTGACTTCCTTTTCCTTCTCACTTCCCAATCTCCCTATCAGTGCTTCCTGGGATCCTCTCTAAATCAACTTTGATTCGGATGGGGAAAACCCCATCAAAGTCAATGGCCTAAAGAGGGTAGAGAAAGTTGGCCAGGGCGACGTTCCCAGTGGAAAAAGTTAAGGAACGACGTAGGCATAGGATAAAGAGAAAAGTTCATGGATTTTGTTTTGGTTTGGTTTTTTCCAATGCTTCTTACATGAGGTGCACAGTAAATAGCCTCTTCTCATATTCCCCCAAAGGATTTCAGACCGAGGACTCTTGGTATTGCTGTGTCCTTACGTGACATTCAGAATACCAACAACTCCGAAGGTCAGCACTGTCAGCAAACTTCACGAGGGAGCCAGAGAGTTCCTTCCCACCCTCCCATTTTGTGCACACTTTGTGAAAGCAAAGCAGAGGTAGGAGTTCCCACCTCCCTCCCGGTAACCTAGAGTTGGCCCTGGGGGTGGAGGCCGTGGTGTTGGAGGCATGTGTAAGTGCTGTGGTTGACTTTTAATAAACATTAATGTGGAGGAGGAGACGGGTTAGAGCGAAATTTGCTTCAAATTAGAGCTGGCAAAGCAGAATCCTGTTATCCACGGGAAAGAGCAACTTGTGAGCAGGCCAAGATTATCACGCCATCATAAATCAGGGGGAAAGAACAACACTCCTTCCCTCTCCTCCGCCCTCCTCCTCCTCGCCCTAATGGTTTCCAGCCCCAACCATGGAATGTTGTGTTTAAGGAAAAAGTTGTTGGACGTAATTAGTAATTCTATTATAGTAATATATCTTTATCTAAATAAACACAACCTGCTTTCCCACCATGAGGAATTATGTGGTAGGGATGGGGAGGAGAGGCCTGGGCTGAGGTTTCAGGGCTCTGAGTGAGTCTGCCCCAGTTTCAGAGGATTCCTGGAACCAGGACTGCTGTCCCAGGGCCATCCCTCGGGTAAAAGTGGGCAAATCAAAGATGTGTTATCAGAGGCTGAGTCATCTCAGTTACTTTGCTGACCTCTGACAACATCTTCGGTCTCTGAGGCCCTTCCTTACAGACTTTCTACTTTTCCTATGAGAGAAATCTGAAAAAGCACATGAGAACCGAGACTAGCCAAAACCCCAACTCCCTACAGGAGAACAGGTAAGACGGCACAGGGGGAGATCCAACAACCCCCTACACCTGCATGAGTGGAATTTGTAGTGCAAAAACATTTTCACATGTAGGATTTTATGAACTCACTTGACAGCTTGTGTCATTGCCCCTGAAGTCCCTCTACTGGTGACAGGTGAACACAGCTTCAGGATATAGGTCAAAGAATTTGCAGCATTCCCCCCAAATCAAGTTTGAGAATGACAAAAATAATCAATGTAAATATAAATATGAAATAAATGGGGCACAAAAAGAAAACTACCAGATGTCCTCTCTCATATGTTGAAGCAAAAAAAAAAAAAAGGTTAATTTTATTGAAGTAGAGAAAGAATAGTGGCTACTAAAGGCTGGAAAGGGGGAGAAGCAGGGATGGAGAGAACATGGTTAATGGATATAGGATGTGGTCAGATAAGAGAAATAACCTGAAATGTTCTACAGCACAGTGGGGTAACTGGTTGACAACAAGTAATTGTATATTTCAAAATAGCTACTACAGGGGGGTTTGAATGTTCCCAGCACAAAGAAATGTTAAATGTATGGGGTGATGATTGTGTCAACTGCTCTGATCTGAGAACTGAACTTTGAATACACGCATTGAAATATCACACTGTATCCTTAAATATGCATGATTATGTGTCAATTAAAAATACAAATAAACATTTTACACATGTGATGATTTTTTCACATCACAAACGTAATGCAGTTTCACCTTAAAATTTGGAAAATACAAAACACTGCAAGAGGTGGAGAAAAAAATTCCCAGTCACAACAACCATAGAAAATCGCTTTGCTTCATTTCCTTCCAATCACTCTTCTATGGAAGATGGTTTGGTTTGTTTGCTTTGTGATCAGGCTTTATGGACAGTCAGTTAGATACCTGCTTTGTCAGGCTTTATATTTTTCCAAGGCGAACCAGGATTCCAGTGTCTCTGAAAAGCAGATGGTGCTCAGGATTGAAGTGCCTGTTTCCTCCCTGCTCAAGTTATGCAGAGGCAAGGAGTGTGACTCTGGTGACAGGAACTTTTATGAATTGGTGGTTACCCGTGTGCCTTCATTTGCAAAGACCATATGGAAGATGACCAAGACCTCCCCGGTAGATGTTCCTCATCATCAGGAATACACCTTAAAGCCCTTATCCTGAGGTGAGGAGGGTAGAGATGGAGCTCATCCACGGTTACGTAGGTGAGTGCAGACTTTGGAAGTCCTGACGGTTTTGTGTACAAACTCTATCTGTCAGAGTTCTTAGAATTGTCTCTCAAACTTACTTAATGGAAAAAGTTAAGTACGCTAAGGGACTGCATGGAGAGAGGGAGAAGAAATAAACTCCAGAAGTTCAGGCACAGCTGCTTCAGGATATTTGAACAATGTGGTGACTACATCGTCACCCTTTCCACTCTGCTTTCCTCCATGTGTTATTCTCATGCTCTTCCATTGCAAATGAATTTTTCCATGCCTCTCTGGAAAAACAAGAGAATCATCTGTTTCCCAACATCAACTTATGGAAGAACTTGAACTTGCTAGGATCAAGGGCCTTTCCAAGGATTCATTTGTATGACTTCATATCTGTCTCCATCAATTACCTCATCTGTATAGTGGGGTAATATCTGTCTCCATGGCTATGGCCAGAGAGATGGAGTCTGTAGTCTGAAGGAACAAGCATGCTAGGCAGTCCAGAACAGTTCCCCATATTCTGTGCTGAATATAGCACCTTGGCCTTGGAAGGCACCCTTCAGCATGGCTGGGTTGGTAGCTTCCCCCAAACACCAGAGCATGCTAACAAAATGATAAAGTCCCTCATTCAGTTGTTGGATCTGATGCAATTCGCCTACAACAACTTCCATTAATATTCCTTATCCAGATGTGCCTTATCACGTACAGAGGAACACAGAGCCACCCAAAAATCCCATCCTACTTCCCACAGGGCTTTTAAGAAGTGAGGTGGCAAAGCTTGTCCTGGTGGGGCAGAAGTTGCCTTTATGTGCCTTATCCCCTTTTGTTCATGTAATGGCACCACAATATGGAACGATCCTCATTTTAAAGACAAGGAAATAGGGGCTCAGACGAGCATCGCAAACTGCCTGATAGAACAAGTTTCAAGATCCAGTTCCTATTAACAATATTGTGCTCTATTTTGGGAGTTGCATGTGAAGGGAGCCCATAGGTCCTCAGCCAAGTTGAACATCAGCCTTCACCATGGACCCCAGAGCCAGCTCCTAGCCCCTTTCTGCTGTTTGTCACTTTACACAAGTGTATGCTATTGACACTTTTATGGATATTTCACTTCTCCCAACTGGGACTTTCTTTCCTTTACAGATTTCTTAGTTTAATCTTTAGTGTCAAAAGCAGGGGCCACGACTCTTCTTACACATGGTATGTGGTATGTAGGAGGAGCTCAGTAACATTCACTGAATGGAGGTCCCCAGTGAGCATGCTCCCCATGTCTAGCTCAGGGAAGAACCCAATACATATCCAGAAATGACCTGCTCACGTGTGCCCCATGTTTCATCCTCTGCTGTAGCTCCAATATTGTGTCTGTAAATCCTACAATCCTTGAAGGCCAACTACAACTTTTATCTTCTCTAGAAAGTTCCTAGACATTGCAATGCAATGATGAAGAGTAGGAGCTCTGATATGAATCCTACACTGTCCCTTAGCAATAGTAACAGTGGTGGTGGTGATGTGAACTTGGAAAAGTTATTCACCTCTTTCCACCTCAAGTACCTCATCTGTATAGTGGGGTAATATCTGTCTCCATCAACAAGGAAATGACTTGTAAAATAAAACAGATCTGGGGTGGAGTGAGTGCTCATTTAAGGCAAGTTTTTATTACGCAAACACTCGGTAAATTTCCTAAATTATCGACTTCACCATCATCTTATTTTCTATTGTGCCAGATATTTATTCCAGACTACAGGATACTACTAGGTAAATCACGGATATGCCTCATGATTTCCTTCTGTACTCCTGAGTGCTGTGTCAATTCTTAACATGTCAGAGCAAGTGTATAAAAACTAATTTATGACTACTTTATGAAGTTCTATTTTCAAATTTTCTTTGGCTTGCTAGAGAATTTTTTTTAAATGTAAGGAAATTTTAGAAATAAGGAAAAATAATTATCCACAATTTCTGTGATCACTCAGAAATGACCTAAGCTCTTCCTTTATCATCCTTCCCAATAGATGTGCGATCTTCCTGTAAAAAACTACCTCATACTCTTTTCTACACATTTACTATACATTTTTCCCTGTAATATCATAAGCATAATAAGCATTAATTTAAATGACTCTATTTATGTGCCACAACAATTCAACATAACTTATTTAACTACTCCCCTATGGTTGGGCACTTAAGTTATATCCAACTTCCTGCTATTATGAATAATTTTGTAAATAACAGCTTTGTGCATAAAATGTTCCTATAAGTTAGATAAAATAGACATAATAGTATATCTTATATTATAATATTAATATACTGTTTTAATTCCCATTTACTTTTCTCCCTTCTATATGCTTCCAATAAACTCTCTGCTTCTCTATAACACTAACCACACTCGCCATTGTTTATTGAAGCTCTCTGTTCCCTGGTGGCTCAAAAACAGTAAACATGCCCCATATCTGGCCGATAATCTGCTCAATAAATATGTTTCTATGAATGAATAATAAATCAGACAGATGCAAGTTTGGATTTTTACTGCCACACTTTGTGTCTATGTAAACTCAATCGTATTATTCATACATGGAGAGGATCAGAAATCCTAGATGATGTGCCCAGTGTCACATTGCTGGTCAACGCTGGAGCAAGAACTTGCAACCACACACTCTGTACTGTGTACTTTCTATACTGTTTGGTTCCATCCTCAAGCCTATAAACCAGAAAATGCCAATAGACTTTGTATCTTATTCCACATCCAAACATCCACAGAGCCTAAAGCAGTTTGTCCACTGTCATTTCTTCTGCACCTTCCAATTCAAAGTTTTAAAGCAGTGTTTCTGATTGGCTGGGCTTCAGTCACTCACCCATTTTCTAAGCTCACAAGAAGCATACACAATGGATATTTTCCCTGTAGAGCTCTAGGTCAGAGTCAAGCTATGCCTTCTCCCCAGTCTCGTACAGCAAGAAATTCTCCCAACACAGGGGAAGGTTCATGGAAAATGGCAAACATCCCTTAGCCTCTCCCAGATCTTCTCTGGGCATCTATGAGGCTTTTGCATAATCTCGCAGTCTTCCCGTTGTTCTATTCTGATTGCAATCAGGATTTCATGATTGAGCATTAGGTTCCTATCTTAACCCAACCACTCTGTGTCTACTCTAAGAATGCTGGGATCTGTTATGCATTTCCTTTTCCTGATGACCCTAGTGCCATGAACACTTGGGTTACCAAAGCCTCTGTGAAGTCTTCGACATCCTACAGGCAGCTATACTATAAGCAAGAGGGGTACTGTCTTAGGCCATTTGGGTTACTAAAACAAAACATCATAGCTGGAAGGTTTAGAACTATTTCTCATAGTTCTAGAGAATGAGTCGTCCAAGATAAAGCACCAGCAGATACCACATTTGGTGAAGGCCCACCTTCTGTGTCATGGATGACCTCTCTCACTGTGTCCTCACAGGGTAGAAGGGTCAAATGAGCTCTCAGGGATTTCTTTTATACAGTCAGTATTCCCATTGCTGAGGGTTAAACCTTCATGACTTATCAACCCCCCTGAAGGCTGTACCTCCCAACACCATCAGATTGGAGATCAGGTTTCAACATGTGCATTTTGGTGGGAGGCCAAGGCTTCTCTCTGCCCGCTCTGGGTAGCACTGTGCCCCCGAGCTCTAAATCACCAGTCTTATGCCCTGATTTCTAGGGGATTCCAGCTCCTTTGCTTCTTTAACCTGCAGCTTCCTTTTCCTCTCTCCATAGTGTTTAAGAATGATTCCATGGGCCTCCAACAAGAAGTCCCTCTCCATGGATTCTCTAAAGTCTTTTCTTTCATCCTTCTTCACCATAGCTGTGTGTGTGCAAGCCCTTTCCACTTTCTCATTTTATCCAATAGCTTTCCTGCAAAGCGTGTGTCTCCAATCCTAATGGTTCTGTGCCATGTGTAATTCTAAATCAGGGTAAAGCCAGACACAGGCTAAGCAAAGGCCTAAGCCAAGGGATCTGGGAGGAAAAGGAAAAGGAATGAGTTGCAAGGTACTGTGGAGGGTGCAAAATGTCAATTGCCTTCAGAGTGTGGCTGGCCAGGACCCATCTGTCTGCATCTGATTATTTCCAGCTCAGCGTCCACCGTCATCTCACACCTGGAAGAGGGGTCACCAGGTTCCCCTGCTCCCTTTACTCCATTTTTCCACCAGAGCCAAAGAGGTTGTAAGGTAACCAACATTTCCCAGATCCTTAAATCCTCCAAAAGCTTCCCATAGCACTTGGCGTTATAAGTTGAATCAAGCCCCACCTCCCACAAAAGATATGCTGAAGTGTTAACTCTCAACCCATAAATGTGACATCATCTCCTTTAGAAACAGGTTTTTTGATGATGAGGTGAGATCAAGTTGAGATGAGGTGACTAGGGCGGGCCTTCGTCCAGCATGACTGGTGTCCTTCTAAGAACAGGGAAATTTGGACACAGGCACAGAATGGGGAGTCAGAGGCAGGGACCGAGGTGTGCTATGATAAACCAAGAGCTACTGGAACTCCAGAGCCACAAGAGGAAAGGGGAAGATTCTTCCCAGGGGCTTTGGAGCCTGTTTGGCCCTGCAACACCTTGATTTGGGGTTTCTATCCTTCAGAACCATGAGACAATAAATTTCTGGGTTTTGAACACCTGTTATATAGTACTTTGTTATGACATCCCTAAGAAACTAATATGCTTGGAATATAATTCAGACTCCTTATATGACTGACCACAAAGCCACACATGATCTGGCACTCACATTCCACCTTCATCTCTTATTATTTTTCCCAAAAATGTTTTGCATGTGTGCTGGCTGTCCTAGACTGTGCCAAAGTCTCTCCCACTTTGGCTTCTTAGAACCACTGCCCCCTCTGTCTGGTGCTTCCCCCACACCTCACATGCCACCCCTTATGCCTTGGTCTAAATAGCCTTCACTCTGAAAGACCACCCTAACTTCTTGGTTGGATCCCCCAACTCTCCGCCTACATTATCTTCACTAGAGGCTCCACTGATTTATTTCATAACCCATACTACAATCTGTAGTTCTTCATTTCCTGAATTGTTGGCTATTTTAATAGCTTGCTTCTGCATTGGAATGTCAGCTCTAGGAGAGCAGGGACTTTGGCTTTCAGGGGTCTGGGCACATAGCGTAGGCCACATGAATGTGTGTCATATGAATCAGGCAAGTTGCAATCAGGGAAAACAGTGTGAACATACCCACAGCCCAGAAAGACCCTGGGTGTTCTCAGACTGTCGAGCAGGACAGTACTGAAAGAGAGAAGAGGGTCGCCACCTTTTGGGAGACACATAGTGGATGTTACTTGTTGTCAAGGAGTCTGATTGACGCCCACTAAGGGCATTCTGAATTAAAATGGGTGCTAGTAAAGATCTTTTGTTTTTGTTTTTGTTTTTATCTTTTCTCTTAACATTATATATTTTTCCCACGTTTTTTATTTATACATTATAGTTGTACATAATGGTGGGATTTGTTGTTATGTATTTGTTGATGCACACAACGTAACAATATAATTGGGCCAATATCACTCCCCAGCACTTGCCCCCTTCCTCCCCACCTTCCACCCCCTGGCTCCTTTCTTCTACTGATCTTCCTTGGATTTTCATGAGATTTCCCCCCACCACCTGCCTTTCTCTTCCTTTTTCCTCTCTAGCTTCATCATATGAGAGAAAATATATGGCCTTTGACCTTCTGAGTAAGGCTTATTTCACTTAACTAAATGATCTCTAGTTTAATTCATTTTCCTGCAAATGACATAATTTCATTATTCTTTGTGGGTGAATAAAACCTGTGTTTGTGTGTGCGCGCGCGTGTATGTGTATGTGGGGGGGCATTTTCTTTATCCATTAATGGACACCTAGGCTGGTTCCATAGTTTGGCTATTGTGAATCATTCCACTATAAATGTAGGTATGCATGCATGCCTGTAGTATGCAAACTTGAATTCTTTAGGATAAATACTGAGGAGTGATATATCTGGGTCATATGGTGGTTCCATGCCTAGTCTTTTAAGGAATCTCCATACTGATTTCCTTAATTGTTGTACTAATTGACAATTCCACCAACAGTGTAAAAGTGTTCCGTTTCCTCCACATCCTCTCCAGCATTTATTATTATTTGTATTCTTGATGACTGCCATTCTGACTGATATGAGAGGAAATCTATGTAGTTTTGATTTGTATTTGCCCAGTTGCTAAAGATGTTGAACACTTTTTTCACAGATTTGTTGGACCATCAAAGATTTTTTTAACAACAACCTACCCTGACCTACAGTATAAGGAAATCTCTCAGGTAGGAGCATGGAAAATGGATTAAACAGGGAGGTAGCTAAAACCAAGCAACCCAGCAAGATGTCTATTAAATACCCCAGTTAAGAGATATAGCTTGACCCACGACAGGAGCAGAGGGATGGAAAGGAGCCCAAGATGCAGAGGCTCAACCGACCGAATTTAGCAAATGATTGCATGTGAGAGTGGGAACTCTGGGAGGTTAGGAAGACAAGGAGAGTCTCTGCAGCCAGTTACTGCACACATGGAAAAGGCCCTCCAGTTACCTAGGGAGGTAGCTTTCTAGGAAATGTGTCATCTATTCCCCCAAAGTGAGTAAGAAAATGCTTTTATTGGTTCCTGGTAAATTAAATGGCTCAAGCTTAACTAGCCAGGCCAGTTGCATCTTTAAGACTTTTCTTTTAAAAATACAATAAATTAGAGTTGATTCTTCTGCGTGTCTTCCCTCTTTCAGGGAGAACTTGGCCATCTGGACCAAAAGGTAAACCATGAAACTGTGGCCAGCAATGTCCAGCCCAAGTCCTGAGCCAAAACCACTCTACTTAGAACTACTCTGAGGTCTCTCCCCTCCCACTGAGCCAGGATGAATTTTTAACTCACTATTGATCAGGCAATTTTAAAATCAATTTTAATTAAATGAAAGATTTCTATCAGGATTGCTTTCTTCTGGACAGTAAATTGGACCTTGTAATAATACTTACATTGGAACATCTCTCATACAAGTAACAGAGCCCATCATAAATAAGTAAAGACCCTTCTCCTTACTTTGCATCTGGGGGAAACAGAGGTTAGAGGTTTTGCCTGAGGCCCTGCAGTAATGGGAACATAATCAGGAGCCTGAATCATGGGGATGCCAACATCAAATCCCACTAATACCACGCTCAGCCTCCAAAAGCAGAATACAGAGAAAATAGATCCTTGTCAGTTACTGGGGAAGGGAAAATGGGGGCACTTAACTGACAAAGATGAAGCACGTTTCCTGAATGGCGTGTATAGAAGATGCTTTATTATCAGAAGGCATTTCCTATTTAGAAATGGTCATGCTTGGTTGGCCTGTAGAAATATTGCCCCAACAGGAAGAGTTCCTGCTTAAATCACTCCTTTACTTGAATCCCTGAAGCAATCCTGTTCCTTATCTTAGAGCAGTTGCTGGGATCTCATATGAGGGAGACTGGGATACTTAGGCCTTTGCTCAGAACCCGTCATCTGAGCAAGTTCTTGCCCCAAACTGCTTTATCTGGGCTTTTTGTCATCCCCCATCAGTAGACTCAGCCCTTTCCATTTCCTGAATCAGCCCTGACTAAAGCTCCAACCAACCACACATGACGTCAGGACTTCACAGGCCTGAGACTCTGTGACACAGGATGAAGTGTGAGTAGAGAGTGTGTCAGGACCCGCTACACAACAGGAGGTGTCCTTGTGCATTCTCCAGAGTACACCCAGGTGCTTCTCAACACACAACCTTCAGATGACGGTTTAGGACGTGGTCCTTCATCTTGTATCCCAGTTGCTGTCTGGAACTTAATTGTAGTCTAATTTAATAAGGTATAATTCATATACAGAAAAACACCTATTTTTAGTGTATGGTTTTATGACATTTGACAAAAAAACATAGTTGTATAACCAGCACCATAATCAATATATACAACAACTCCATTAACCACCTCCCATCCAAATTTCCTCATGCTTCTTTTTAAAAATATTTTTAATTAATCAATTTATGTTAATTAGGGATATATGACAGCAGAATGCATTTTGAGTCATTGTACACAATTGCAGCACAACTTTTCATTTCTCTGGTTGTACACAACATAGCATCATACCATATGTGCAGCCGTACATGTACTCAAGGTAATGATGTCCATATTCCTCATGCCTCTTTATAATCAACTCTTCTCCAAGCTCCTGATGAGCAAAACTGGCCTGTTTTGTTCCCATAATTTTGACTTTTCCAGACCACCATATTAATGGAAGCATACAGAGCACCACCTTTTGAGTCTGGTTTCTTTTACTTATCATAATCCATCTGAGATTCATCTTTGTCACTGTGGATATCAGTTGGCCATCTCTTTTTATTAATAAATAGTAATTCATTGTTTAGATAAACACAGCTTGTTCATTCTTTTCCCAGTCGAAGGACAAGTGGGTTGTTTTTAATTCATTATGATTATTAGTAAAGCTACTAGCTATTCACATATAGGTTTTTGTGTTTACTCTTGGTTAAATACTTAGTGGTGGGATTCCCAGATATCATAGAAGGTATATAAATTTTTAAGAAACTGCCTATTGTCACTATACCAATTGGTATTGTCCCAGTGATGTCTGAGAGCTCCAGTTGTTCCACATCTGTGACAGCACCTGATATCCAGATTTATCTTTCCCATTCTAGTACATGTGATGGCCACACACTCCCTGCCTTTAGAAACACTGTCTTCTGTGTATCCACTAACCATTCCACCCTTCTTCCTTGTTATCAGAATCAAGATATTGTGGGGTCGGGCTCCAAATTCCTTAATAGGACACCCATAGCACAAGAGTTAATAACAAGAATCAACAAATGGGATTTACTTAAACTAAAAGGTTTTTTTCTCAGCAAGAGAAACAATAATAGAGGTAAATAGGGAGCCTACATCATGGGAACAAATTTTTACTCCTCACATTTCAGATAGAGCCCTAATATCCAGAGTATACAAAGAACTCAAAAAATTAGACAATAAGATAACAAATCACCCAATCAACAAATGGGCCAAGGACCTGAACAGACACTTCTCAGAGGAGGATATACAATCAATCAACAAGTATATGAAAAAATGCTCACCATCTCTAGCAGTCAGAGAAATGCAAATCAAAACCACCCTAAGATACCATCTCACTCCAGTAAGATTGGCAGCCACTGTGAAGTCAAACAACAACAAGTCCTGGTGAGGATGTGGAGAAAAGGGTACACTTGTATATTGCTGGTGGGACTGCAAATTGGTGCGGCCAATTTGGAAAGCAGTATGGAGATTCCTGGGAAAGCTGGGAATGGAACCACCATTTGATCCAGCTATTGCCTTTCTCAGACTATTCCCTGAAGACCTTAAAAGAGCATACTACAGGGATACTGCCACATTGATGTTCATAGCAGCACAATTCACAATAGCAAGACTGTGGAACCAACCCAGATGCCCTTCAATAGATGAATGGATAAAAAAAGTGTGGCATTTATACACCATGGAGTATTACGCAGCATTAAAAAATGACAAAATCATGGAATTTGCAGGGAAATGGATGGCACTAGAGCAGATTATGCTTAGTGAAGCTAGCCAATCCCTAAAAAACAAATACCAAATGTCTTCTTTGATATAATGAGAGCAACTATGGACAGAGCAGGGAGGAAGAGCAGGAAGAAAAGAGTAACATTAAACAGAGTCATGAGAAGGGAGGGAAAGGGAGAGAAAAGGGAAATTGCATGGAAATGAAGGGAGACCCTCATTGCTATACAAAATTACATATAAGAGGTTGTGAGGGGAATGGGAAAATTAACAAGGAGAGAAATGAATTACAGTAGATGGGGTAGAGAGAGAAGATGGGGGGAAGGGGAGAGGGGATAGTAGGGGATAGGAAAGGTAGCAGAATACAACAGTTACTAATAGGGCATTATGTAAAATTGTGGATGTGTAACCGACATGATTCTGCAATCTGCATTTGGGGTAAAAATTGGGAGTTCCTAACCCACTTCAATCTAATGTATGAAATATGATATGTCAAGAGCTTTGTAATGTTGTGAACAACCAATAAAAAAAATAAAGAAACAAAAAAAAAGAATCAAGATTTTTTTTTCACTTTCATCCTAATGACTATGTTCTTCGGAGCAAATAGGGCACATTCCCAACCCCTGTTAGTGAGTAAGTCCAGATCAGTGGAAACCAGTGTTTTACTCACATTCCTAAGGCTAGGAATCACTTGCAGCACTTATTACAGATAAGTCCATGGCCACTGTCCCGGTAGCTTCTGACTCAGTAAATAGAGAATGTGGGCCAGGAACTTGGACTTCAGGAAGCATCCTGGGGAGTTCCACAGTCAGGAGTCCTGGAGAGTAGAAGGTCCAAATATCTTTCATGGCAAAGATCATTTCCCTCACCCTGGGATCACCTAGGGTTGGACAGAAGAAAGAGAAGATGTTTGTAGGTGAAGCCCTGGAGTGCTCTAACAACGCAAAGCTAAAAAAGAAGAGAATTTCAGCAAAAATGTTAGACTTGATAGTGAGAGAGGAGTAAAACCTGCCAAGTGTGGAGTCCTCAAGCTGAGTTTAAGGAGGAATGAAAGAAGCCAAGGGCTATGACCAGTGGAGAAATGGGAGAACTGAGAAGAATCGTTCATTAGATTTAATAATGTAAAGATCAGAAGACCTAGCAAGAGCTGTTTCCCTAGAATGGCAGGGAAGAAGGGCCATGGGATTAATTCAACAGGGGAAAGAAGGGAAGGATAGGAATTGAAGACCATGAGTATAGAAAATTATTTTAAGCATTTTTTTTTGTTTTTATTTTCTTTAAATGTGGGGCAGAGAGAGGGAATAGTGGCTGGAAGATAATGTGGGCTCGAAATCAGGTTTTCTTAGGGTTGGAGATGTGGCAATGTGCTGGTGGAAATGGAACCTAGTAGCAAAGGGAAAGTTGACGATGTAGGAAGTAGAGAGGCCAGTGACTGCGAAGATTGCCCTTGAGCATGGAAAGTGGGATGGGACCCACATGATGCCAGTGTCAATGGTTGTGTTTTCCTCCAGCCAACTTGGGCACCAGTGCAGAGAAAGTAGAGAATTAGATTTAAGTATGGTTAGAGTTTTAACAGGGCAAGAATGATGGAACAGAATAACAGTGTGGGAGCTGTGGATATGTTCAAGGGAAGGATTCTGTGGCATGTGATGGATGCACAGGGCTGTGCATAATGCCCTGTGCATAAAGGGAGGGTCTCTTCAGCACAGGAGCATCCCTAACAACTCCTTTGAACTGGAGCTTAGTTCTACTAGTACCAGTCTTTCCCAATCCTATTCCCACCTTCAGTCCAGACTGTTGATTGTCAAAAAGGAATTTACAAAATTCCCAGCAGGATTGTCTAAGGGGATAAATGTCAGTTTGATGAGAGGTATCAGTGAAAACCTTATCCAACTGATCATGGATTTTATTCCTGAGATGTCTCACAGAGGCAGAGTTCAGGATAGAATCATCGTGCCTGGACTTAAGGCATGGCTCCAATGCCTACTAGCCAGTAACCTTGGGCAGTTACTTAAATTCATAAAGCCTCTCATTTTCCTCTGCAAAAATGTGGTAACTGTAGAATCTACCTTGAAAGTTGATGACGGAGTCCGGTGAGTCAACATATGGAAGGTCTTAACCCTGTGCCCAGCAGACAAATGTTATTATTGTATCATCAAATGATCTCTCACTTCCTGCATCATCCTGACCACATGTAGTACTGAAGAAGTTTATATCCCAGGAAAGAGATATTTAAAGACAATCAACCAGATTAAAATCTCACACAAAGATCCAAAACAATTTACTTGCCTCTTAGACAAATAAACAAATGTAAAAGAACTTCATTCTCAAAAAAAGAAAGAAAAGAAAAAGAAAGCCAGCTACCCCGTATAGAGGGCTCATAGAGGAGACACCTCAATAGTTTCTTTGAACCCACGATTTGCCAGATGTGGGTCTGTGAAGCTGTATACATATGGCACCCACATCAGACTCTGGCACCAGTAGACAAGGATTGGCCCAAAATGATTTCTTCTCCAGGCACAATCCCAACCCATGAGCAGTCATGGCTACTGGGGGTCCTGTTGCCCATTAGTGAGAGGAATCTCCTGTTGATTGTAAAATTGAAGGGGTATAATTTTGATTTTGGACCTTTACTCTTTATTCTAGATGTACTGTGGAACATCTGTGTTCTTAAAGAAAACTGTCTAGCCCTCCCATTTAAGTCTTGGGAATATATGGCTGTCCCCAGGCTCCATACAAATAAAGGGGAAATAGTAGATAAGACATTGAGAAAGTCTAAACACTGTTGGTTTAGGCTCTGATCTCATATTCTAGAAGAACTGCAGATGTTTTCCAAGAATAACTAGTTCTTTAAGACTTTATACAAGTGTTTCTCACCAATTAGCACACTATCTCTATTAGAGGTATCTGGAAGTGGGCTCCAGAATCTGAAATATAACAAGTTCACCAGATCATTATTAAACACATTCAAGTTTGAAAACCACTGCTTTGAAAAAGATGGTGCACTCTGGAGCATGGGTCAAATCCTGCCTCTGCCTGTTTTTGTGAGTAAAGTTTTGTTGGAACATAGAGAGACACATACATTCGTTTGCTTAGAGTCTGTCGCTGCTTTGTGCTAAAGTGATTATTGAATACTGATGAGAGAAAGTGTAAAGCCTGCAAAGCCTAAATATTTACTATCTTATCCTTAACTGAAAGAAAGGTATCAATCCCCGCTCTATAGAAAAATGTCATATGATATTTGCATTAAAGTAATAGCATGAAAAATAGGAAAACATTCTAGGATTATTAACCATGGATTGTTATCCTGCCTCTTATTCTGTATAAATATCATTTTAACTAATAATGTCAGACAATCAACACAGATGTATTGAGCATCTCTTACAGGCCCACACTGTGCTATGTGTTGAAATATGGTGGTTTCTGTACCCATAGAGCCTCTGGGAGGCTTATAGATACAATTTGTTTAATCAAATCTGAGTCATCATTGATTAAAGGCATCATTATTTTATACACTAAGAAAAAATGCTACATGTTAAATCATGTCACGGCATTTCCTTATACCGTAGAAATTTTATTTTCTAATTATTAAACAGCTCTTTTAGATTTATTTTCATCACTCTTGGCAGCCATAAAAATTATATGCAATACTACTGGTTAAAAGCTACAGTCTCTGGGGTACTCTTCCATGTCATTGACCCCTCACTCTGCAAGTCTCTTGCAGGCATCCTCTTGGTCTTATCGGAAAGTATCAATAAAAAATTTTCAGACCAAGTCCATGTATGTGACAACTGTGTCACAACTGCACTGGGCCAACAGTGTTTGCAAGAGGCAATCAATTACAGCTTCTTTTCAGATATGTTCAAAGGTTTTTAAAATATGTGCATTATAGAACTGACAAGATATGAAGTCAAGAGCTATAGGCCAAGTCCCACACTGGCCCAAGGAGTGGGAGGATGGAGAACTCCTTCCTTGTGACAGGAAGAAGCAAGGATGTCCTCCCAGCTGTTCCCAGCACCCCAGTCCACAGCACACTGTACTGCCTGCACATCAATAAGTTGTCTGTTTCCTCTTGAGACTCTGATAGGCTTCAGGGTACCGGCTGGGCCTCCTCTAGTTCTGAGCACTAAAAGAATCAACGGGATGCTGGAAAACAGTTCATAGTTCTTGTTTGTTTCTTAAATGAACAAGTGAAGAGATTCACAAAGGGAACAAAAAGGAGGGGATTTTGCAACAGGAGCCCCAACGAATCCATAGAGCAAGGTCATGTGACCAGAGATGATTGGGAGTCCCAGAGTTGAAGAGGATCCTCTGCAGGAGCTTGGTCCAGGCTAGAGGCTGCTTGATGGACAGACACAGAGACACTTCAAAGGAAAGGCTTGGGCCAGTGGCACAGCAGGGCTGTATCTGCATATGGACCTTGTCCTCTGGCCACTATGCAACCCCAGAAGGCCTGCAGTAGAAATCTACTGTTATTATCGGTTCAGTGTCACAGTGTCAGGGAACTTTCACAATGTCAGTGATTCCACTGGGAATGACAATTGTGGGCCTTGCTCTTCCCTGAATGATCCCAAGAATAGGCATGTCCAACTTCTATCCACAGTAGGCGCTATACCTGTGGCCAACAAACCTTTTAGGGGCTCAGGGACGTGTTCTAATTTCTGTGAAAATCAGATCATGGGTAACCCAGCCTGGATCCTATTTGAACTTTCTTATACCACTCTAATCATAAAATATATTTTTAATTGTTTTAATAGAGAAAGGAGTCATTAAGATAAAATTGAAGTCATGATGAGGCCTTGTTGGCAGGCATGTGACACAAGTACACATCAGTCTTCCCCAGCAATTCAGCTCCTGGGGTAAGAATCATGCTGACATCTGGGTCAAGACAGAGATAATCCACCACATTGCTTATAAAGATGCACATAAATCAGAGACTCTGGAAGCATGTACAAGTTCAAAGT
This sequence comes from Spermophilus citellus, assembly GCF_964194105.1. Taxonomy (NCBI): domain Eukaryota; kingdom Metazoa; phylum Chordata; class Mammalia; order Rodentia; family Sciuridae; genus Spermophilus; species Spermophilus citellus. The sequence continues at coordinate 19,561,688 of NC_138185.1, forward strand.
GGTGTTCACCTCTGGACTATGAGGAGACAGACAGATGAGACTTGAAGCTGAGAAGAAGTTATGTTGGTTCTGTACCACTTGATTAACAAAACCAAACAATCATGGAGAACAAAACTAATAAGGAAACAACAACAACAACAAAAAGATCAGCAGAAGCAATAAAGCAAAATGAATGGTAACTCATTAATTCTGACTGGACAGAAAAATAATTCTTGATTTGTTATTTCTGTTTATATGTTTTTAATTACCCTTCCCCCAAAAGGACAATGTACAAAAATCTCCAAGTGAAAGATGATAGTGGCCATCTTTTAAATTGTCCCTTTCCTTTCTGAGATACAGTGGCTCATTTTTTTCCTTTAAATCTATGAACTACAGTTAGAACTAGGCTCTGTATCTGCTTCATTCCACTTAATCCCGGGGCTATCTCTGTTCCTTACAGCCAACGAGCCTTAATTCATCCAAGTTCACCATCAGCTATTGGTGATGAAGGTGAACAATTTTCTAAGGTGGAAGGGATTCATTAACTTGGCTCTAATCCAAACTGGAGGCCCTTAGATGCTAATTTTATGTGGCACTGTTAGGTCTGGGATGACCACTAGGCCAAGCTAGCTGACCCACCCCAGCATCATCTCTAGACTGGGCTGGGCAAAGTGTTCCTTATGAAAAATTACCCTGCTTTCCCAAGAGAATTGGAGTTGGGAAATAAGAACAACCCTAGAGGGTTTTAACTTTCAGCCCTACTCCCAGACCTCTGAGTTAATAATCTCTAGGCCAATCATTTCCTATTATAAAAACTCTGTAAAAAGAACTCTGAATGATAGAGTTCAGTTCCCAGTTGGTGAACACATCAAAAAGCTCTGAGTTCCTGTATCCATGTCTTACCCTATCCATCTCTTCCATCTGACCAGTCCTGATATGTTTTATTCTTAAATGGATCATCCAAATCAGTATACATTTAAGAATAAAACTGGGCAAGAAACACAATCAGAACAGTCCTCGGCTGTCAAGATGTGTGGTCACCTCAGTTATGAACTTAGTTACATGCCTCACCTAACACCATAGAATTAATCAGTGGGCAAGCTGGGCTCTATCTGGGTTTATTCACAAGGAGAGAACTCTTACTGGGAATTCTGAGATTCCATGAATTGGGGGCAGAATTGTATTTCCTTAAAATTCATATGTTGAAGCCCTCACCCCCAGTACCTCTGGGAATGTACCCATATTTGAAGACAAAGTTTTTAAAGAGATGATTAAGTTAAAGTGAGGCCTTCAGGACCAACAGCTAGTGCCCTTATAAGAAGATGAAACTTGGACTCATGGCGAGACAACAGGAAAGACCACATGAGAATTCAGAGAGGAAGCGGCCATCTGCAAGCCTGGGAGAGAGGCCCCAGGAGAAACCAACCCGGTCAGGACCTTGATCTTAGACTTCCAACCTCCAGAACTGGGCAGGATGCATTTCTGTTGCTTAGATCACCTTGTCTGTAGTGTTTAATTAAAAGAGCCCCCAGAAAATTAACACACAGTAGAAGGAGAGCCAGCTGTGGCCATGCAAACTCTGGGACTGTGGAACCCTCGCCATCTGCCCTGCTGTGTCCCTGCGGAGATCAGCGGTCACGCACTCCACCCTGAGGAGCCCTGTGTGCTGGTACTCCTGGACAGTGCACCCTAGGCTGCCACTCAGCAGCCAGAAACAGTCACTGGCAGGATGAGCAGCGACAGTCCTCAAGAGGAAAGGGAAGGGGGCTGTGTCCACTGGTGAAAGAAGCGCTTCAGGAGCCCGCTGAGCCCAGGGCAGCCCCCACCCCCACACCTCCCCACAGACTTGAAAGTCAGAAGGTCTGTGCTCCGTCCCCCGCCCCCCACCAGACTCCAGGAAGATTCAATTACATTTAGAGACACAATGTCTGCCTCCCCTGGATTAATTTCCGGATCCTGCCAAAGCTTGTCCTTATCTCTTTTTTCGTGCTGAGAGTAAGAACCCTATAAAATTGTTTCTAACAGGGACCAAGAAATGAGCCAGGGTAAAGCGAACATGAGGAGCAGGGCCTGTGTCCTTCCTCTAGAAGGCCCCAACATGACAATAGGCCCTGGAGCTCACACACCTCCATTCTGTCCAAAGGGATCTGTTCCGTCAGGGCAGTGCACGGTGGCCAGTCACATACTCTGTCTCAAAGCCTGCAGGACCCCACGTTCTATGTCACTGCTCTTAAGGATCTTTATAACAACATTAGTAGCAAAGAAGACAACAAAAGATGGCATTCATGGTGCTGACCAAATGCTAGCCTGTTCCATGCATTGCCTTATTTAATCTGCCCAACAGCCCTGTGAAGTAGATAACATTTTTACCCCCATTTTGTAGATTGATAAACTGTACTTTGAATAAATTAAGCAACTTGGCTACAGTCATGTCAGCGATAAGGAGAAAACAAAAATCATTTTTGATGCTGACACCAATATCAATAATCATCTTAAGAATCAGAGTATAAGGTACTCCATAGAATGTGAAGTTATGACCAAATGTTGACGGACATGGTGAGTTTGAAATATATGTATATGAAACATTCATTGAGTAGATACTGTGTGCCCACATTTTACATTTGCTCATTTAATCCTCTACAGCAACCTGTGCATTTTTCAACATCACCATTTCACAGGTTAGAAAGATCTCGCTGAGGTTAACCAGCAAGGAAGTAGAAGAACACAAATTCTAAGTTCAACACATTACTCTTCCTTCGGATTCTATTTTCTGTTCTCATTCTTCTACTGAGATATTTTGCAGGTTGACCAGTTGGCCTCCTGGGTGAGGTAAAAGATATATTATGTGGTATAGCCAGAGCTACACGCTGTAACACGGACCCTAGAGCATGGCTTTCCCCAAAATTCAGTTGAAAATGTATGTCTCCCCTACCCAGCTCAAATTCCCTAAGCAGGCTGGACGGTATTGGATTTCTCAGATGTTGTACTGTTTAATGTTCTTTCAAAGTGTGTTAGACCCCATCGCCCACGATTACTCCCAGGTGCAAAATTGTATGCACAAACAGTTGCGGCAGCAATTTACTGACTGTGAGCTCAATCAGCCAATTGTGAGCACAATTAGCTGCTCCCTGCTCATTTGGAAGGAGCTGGGGCGATGATTGCCTATGCAATTAGCCAGTTGTGGGCAGCTCGGTTTGCTCGTGCAATTTTGCACCCTCAGACAGGGAATGTGCAAAAGTGATACATGCTCAGAAACTTTACACTTTGGGCTCCAAATATTCAACCTGACATCCACTCACCAGTCTCTACACATAGCCAACAGGGCCTGCCTCTCTAGAGGCTGAAGCCTTAGAAAGAGAATGAGAACAAACCTCACAGAACACTCCACCGATTGTAGAAACACACCTTTCCATTTTGGCAGAGGACAGAGGAAAAGAGGTGAAACACTAAGTTGGACTGGCAAAGGGAAGATGCGCCCACAATTGGAAAAGACTTGATCATTAACAATTTGTGGTCAAGAAAGATCCACATGAAAAATTTTCAGCTCAGGATTGGGAAATATTTGTATCATCAGATTGGGATCCAATAGAAACCAGAAAGTAAATTGAATTTTAAGTCACTAGTTGCCATCAATAATTTTCCGTTCCTTCTTCCTGTATCCTGCTGAAAAAAGAACAAATCATATGACTGGAGTTGAACTGTTTGCTACCCACCTGTCCCTACTGTGGGAAACCTGGAAACTCAGAAATTATATTTGCAGCCATCCACAAAATGAACCACAATCTGATTGAATTTGTTCTAGTTTTCCTTTAATTATGAGTTGATTTAAAAAACAACAGTTTACTGTATTTTAAGTGAGATTGTGTTGGATTGATATGCCTTTATAACTAGAAGCAATCTGTTCATAGGATTATAAAGGAAACCAAAAGTAATGGTAACTCACTGTATCGGACTTAACTATTTGGTTACCCAACCATCCTATGTGACTTCTGTGAACAAAGGGTATGGATTCACTCTTCCTAACTACTCTAAGCCTACTAAAACAGCACTGTATTATTAATAACAGCCAAATATGGAAACAACCAAAGATCCATCAACTGATGGATAAACAAAGTGTGGTATGTCCATACACTAGAACATTATTCAACCATAAAACAGAATGAAATACTGATAGTGAGCTTTGACAACATTATGTTAAGAGAAAAAATCTAGGAATAAAGGCAACTATTGTATGATTCCATTTATATGAAATGTTCAGAAGAGGCATGTCCATGGAGACATAAGTTGAATCATGATTTCCACTTTGTGGTAAATGGGAATCAGGGATAACTCTTAATGGATTTGAGGTTCTTCTTGGAGTGATCGTAGTGTTCTGAAATTAGTGGTTGCATAACCTTGTGAACATACTAAAACCACTGAATTATATACTTTTAAAAGTTAAATCTTATGATGCATTAATTGTACCTTAATTTTTTAAGTTATTAGAATAGAGAAAAGTTGCCCTTAAAGAGATTAGGAATGGATTGAACCAGGGTAAGGACATCTTGCATTGACCTGTCCACAGGCCACTCAGGGACCCCCAAGAAACAACCAGAACAGAGAGAACTCAAAGGTTGTCTCTGATGTGTGTGTCACGTGTCATTCTCCATTCATCAAAATTAATTATTGAATTCCTACTACATACACAATTATTTAGTGACCATTGAGAAGAAGGACTCAGTGCATTTAATCTAGTGGCAGGGTCAGGGTGTGTATGTAAGGGGAGGTTTAAATAAATAAGTAGCCTTCCCTAGGGTCAATATTTCCAAGTTTCCATTCAACATTTTGACTCACATGGTACATTTCCTTGAAACATAATGGAAAGCAAGAGTTGACAAGTGAATTATTCTGAGCTGCAACATCTTAGCTGGAATAAAGTGAGCTCAGTCAAGGGTACACGTTAGTTCTTAATCTCTCTTCTATTGAGTATACTGAAGTTTTCATTTCTCTACTGGATGTTTGCATGGTGTGGATTTTAAGCCAAGCAGACATGCAGAAGAAGGGTGGACCAGCTCAGTATAAGGGGAAGCATCAGTGCCCTACCACTTTCTCCCCACTGAGTGGCAATCTAAGAAGCACATAAAGAACAATAGTCAAGTGGGAACAAATATTTCATTGTCAGTGACTGACAGATCAGTTCCCCCAGATCTCTCTTCACCCCACTATTCTGAGACGTATTTCCTGGAAGTGGTAGAAATGCACATTGTCTTCATTTCTCCACTGCACCCTCGTTTGTGCTTGGCTCTGTGTTTCTTCCATTACTCCACCAATCTGTATCTGGTTGATTGTGCCAGAAACATGTGAATCCTGAGGTCACTCAGGGTTGTGTAGCACAAGTTGTGTGCAATTCATAATTAGGATCTACAACCTCAGTGTTTTAGTCTTCTACTTTCCTTTCTGACATATCTCCATTGTGACCCTTTAATCCAGCCTTGATCATCCCATCCTGGATGACGTTAGAGACCTCCTCCTTGATGGCCTGATTCCATCCACACTTGCTCCACATCATAGCTGAGCCAGCTTAAAATGATCACATCTGGTCATATTGGTTCCTTAGCTCAGACTCTTCACTTGGTGACCAATGTTCTTAGAACAAAGATTAGAATTCTTTCCTGATTCAAATGCCAATGTGACCAGAGGTAAGGCAAATATTTCTGAAATGTAAATATAATCTGTTTTTCTTCCCAGTCCACCATTACTGCCTAAGCAGGTTTCAAGTAATAGAGGGGGTTGAGATGTATATGGAGGGGGAAGGAACTTTCTGAAGTGACATGGAAAGATAGATGTTTCCTAACTCCTCTTTCAAGGCCCTCTTCTTGGAAACAGAGGAAACTACATTTCCCAGGCTCCCTCAGTGTTGGGTCAGGGCCATGTGATTAAGTATAGCCAATGAAGCATGAGCAGAAGTGATATTAGCCAGTGAGTCTTAAATTTAACTATGCATTGGAATAATCTAGGAGAGTTTACAACATACTGATGTGTGCATGGGTCTTAGCCTTAGAAATTGTAACTTAATTGATATGCAGTATAACTTGGCCTTCAACATTTTTAAAGCTTCCCTGATAATGATTTTTAAGGCCCAACCAAGTTTGAGAGCCATTATAAACCACTCCCAGTCCTTGAAATATACCTTTCTTTGTGACTTAAGGGGCCAGGCATACCAGATATTAGAAAATATCAGGAATCTGAGTGATTCATGAGTCTATATTGAACATGTAACCTGACCAAGAAATACATTTTTATTAACTTAAAAATTAATTTGTTATCATAGCACAGCTTCTCTTATTCTGACTAATGTAGTGAAAATTACCTTCAGCATGCTTTTAGAAATGGTCCTCGGTGGAGTGATCAACACAGCCCATTTTTCTTCCTGCGCTTCAGAAAAGAAATAAAAAGAATTCTGAGCTCACATTTAAAAGATATATTACATGAAAATACAATTTATAAATATTAAAGTTATAATATGATTCTCATGTCAAAAGTAGTGGGCAGGGCTTGGGGTTTAGCTTAATAGTAGAGTGCTTGCCTTTTGTAAAGCCATGGGTTTGGTCCCTAGCACCCATGAAAAAGAATAAGGAGGAGAGAGTGGCAGTAACCTGATGAATGAACAGTGAATGCCCATTGTCTAGCTAACATTTATCATAGGACAATGGCTCTCACGCTAGTGACATGACTTAGAAGAACCCATGCAGCTTTTAAAATATGCCTTAAGCCATAGCATTGTAGACCAAGCACTGAACTCTGGATACTGGGGCTGTACAAGTTCTTATTCAAAGAGGTGAAATGGAAATCATTCACACCATCAAGCAAGTGTTTCTGAATTTTCACATGGGTGTTTGCCAAATTTGGTAAGATGCTTTGTCTTCCAATAGCCCAATGAGCTCAAATTTTATTCTTCATTTACCTTTCCTATTTCTCTTTACTGGGCTGTTAAATCAAAATGTAGAACAGATATATATATGACTCTCAAAATTATTGTTTTTAACAAAGGAAGGCTGATATAAGAAGTACCTTCCATACAATTCCATTTGCATAAAGTTCAAGAACAGACATGCTGATCTATGTGAATAGGGATCAGAGGAGTGGGTGTCTATTGGGTGGAGTACAAGTAGAGATCGACTCAAAAAGGGTGAAAAACATTGGGGGGTGTAGCCTTACTCATAGAAATATGCTTCATCTTGATAGGAATGGCAGCTACATGCATATTAATACCTATATCATGTATCAATTGATTCTTAGTGAATTATATACCTAAAATCTACATAAGTCACTATACATAAATGTTATCTTGGTAAATTTAAAAAAAAAGATAGTAAAATTAGGGTCAACAATACTGTCATGGCAATGTGCTCCTCAAGACCCATAACCTTCATAGGCTACTTGTCAGTCTTCTTCTGTTAAACCCTAAGGGTTGAGGCTGTCTTGTCCATAATCAATGCACATCACCACGAAGGGCCTTCCTGAGCAGGACAACTTACACATGACAGTCCCTGGCCATAGGAATTAGAAGCCAATCAAGAACAAATTCCTCCTTCATGCCATTCCCCACTCATCCCTACAAGAACACATAGAAAGCCTGGGACAGAAGCAAGATGGAGGCAGATCCAGAGAGATTGGATTAAAAGGCTCTCAATGGGCACCCTCAAGAAGTTGAAGGCTACAGTGTTACATTTGAAGAAGACAGAGGAGACTAGGCCTGTTTTGCTCATTGCAGAGCATGAGATAAGGATCAGGGATGTGTTCCGACCAAAAAGTCTCTTTTGCCCAACAAAGCTGGTTAAAAATCCCCAGCTGGAGGTTCCTCTGAGGGAAAGATATAATCCTTGGGGTTGGAAGAGGAGAGGAAGGAGATGTTTAAGCTATTAGACTGTCCTGTCATTGGCACCTCCAGGTTAGAATAGGTCAATCAATAGATGGCCTCGTAATAGCTGCTTGGAGTCAGCCTCCCTCAGTTCACTTGGGTGGATCTTTGCACTGTTCTTAATGCTGACCCTTCCTCTGGAAACATCCATGTGGAAGGGCAGCTAAAAATCCGTGATCACTCCTGTGACTTTAATAAGTCATCTGCATTTCTAGATTTTCCTGACTTGTTATTACTATGAAAAACAGAATGCCGCTAAAATGTCAAATTAACATTTGTAGTGGGTGCTGGTTGTGGACATGCATGCCACTCTTATTATTAGAATATCATTTAGTGTTAGGCTTACCGACAGCTAGTTTTTGAGGAGATGTAGAAAAACTATTGGCTTTCTTCAATAAAGTTTGTGTTTAGTTATTTTTATATTGAAGATAAATACTTTCCAGTTGTTTTATTCCTAGGAAAAAAGTCATATCTCCTTCTATCCAATAGTTTATTTTCTATCATATTTCCTTGTCCAGAATTTGTCAAGTGAAAGAAATACTTATTGACTCTGTACCTCCTTTTTTTTATATGAGTGCCTCACATAAATAAAAATGTTACTATTAAATATCATATTGAGTTTGGCTTGCATTTTTCAAAACATATTTAAAGAATTTTCTTACATGTTTTCCTTATAAGATTATGGTGAGCTGATAATGGCTGCCAAAGACATGTCCATATCCTAACCCTTGGGACATATGAATGTTACCCTTTATGGTAAAGTTTTGACTGGTGTAATTTAATCAAAAGTTTTGAGATGAGATGATACTGGATTTCCTGGTGGGTCTCAATCTCTATCACACTTATTTTCATGTGAGACAGAGGGAGATAGACACATAAGTAAGAGAAGATCTAAAGTGATCTTAGACAAAGCAGAGATTGAAGTGATGCAGCCATTAGCCAAGGAATGTGGGCAGCCACCAAGCTAGAAGAGGCAAAGAATTGCTCTACCTTAGAGCCTCCTGAGGATGCATAGTCCTGCTGAAAATTCAGACTTCTGGCCTCCAGAACTTTGACAGGATAAATGTCTGCTGTTTTTAAGCTGCTAATTTTGGAGCAATTTGTTACAGCAGCTCTGAAAAACTAATACAAAGCCCAAAAGAGCAACAGGTGATGATGTTCACTGTAATTGATTCAAACAGTGTCAAAAGATCCCACCACCAAAAAAAGAATCAATTTTAATAATGAAAATTCTGTTAAATGTTTTTATAGTTCTTAAGTGGACATATGAGCATGTTTATCCTCTCAATGTTATTAAAACTTACGAACTCAAATCTAAAGGGAAATAAGTACAATGGACTCCAAGAGGTGCTGTCAGAGGGAGATAGTAGGGATAACAAAAGACTACCATGTTAGGAAAGGATCCTGGGATATATATAATGTCCCATATTTGCAGCATTTCTCTTACTAATATTGCCTTTGTATTCTTGGTAAAATATTTGGTCATGAAATATTAAACTTGTAACACATAACTCTATTCAATAATGTAAGATTCTTGCAGTGGCAGTCACAACTGTTATTGGTCCCCACACACTACAGTGGAGACTACACTGTAAAGATTACTTTAATCTTTCATTGGTAAAAATAGTGGCTAATACATAATGATCCCTTCATTATGGGCCAGGGACCATGTCAAGGACTTTTCAAGCAACACTGACTTTGAGGCATCACAATCCTATTTGATGCATCACAAATACTATTGTTGTACCCATTTCAAAGATTGAGCAGTGCCTCACAGCATCGGAATTCAACTCTGGCAAGATTTTTAAGGTTATTTTATTGCATTTGGAACAAACTCTGGGTTGGCTCAACCAAAGGTATGTTTCAAGACTTGTCCATTTAACACAAAATCCTAGCAATCATGAATAAGTAAAATGCCATTATCCTCATGCCCAGCAGATGAGGGAAGTTTTGGAAAGCGGCTTCCACCCCTTGAGATGCTGGCCAACAGAACTCAGTTTCTGTTGAGCAGAGACAAAAAAAGGATCCGTGGTGTTCAAAACATCTCGGCCAAAGGAGGACTGAGAATGGGCATACACGGAGCCCACAGGTCTCTTTTGTTTCAAACTCATGCTCCTTGGAGTCCATTCAACAAATATGAATTGAAATGGTTTCTGAAAATACAAACAGACTCTACTGGCTTAGAATGAAAACTTTTCCATCCTACAAGAAATTGCAAAGCTTGGGGCTGGGGTTGTGCCTCAACACTTACCTCGCATATGTGAGGCACTGGGTTTGATCCTCAGCGCCACATAAAAATAAATAAACAAAATAAAGGTATTGCATCTATCTACAACTAAAAAACAAATTAAAAAAAAAACTTTTAAAAAATTGCATATCTTCACTGTGGCTTGCAAGGGGTTGTCTGCTGGGCACCTGCTTACCTCTCTACCTCATTTCATGCTGTGACTCATTCTTACCATAGACTCCAGGCGCATGGTCCTCCTTCTGCTTCTTCAATGGACCAAGGTAGATCCCACCTCAAGGTATTTGCCCTTGATGTCCCCTTGATGTCCCCTTCACCAGAAGCACTCTTCCTCTGCCTTTGACAAGCCACACTGCTTCTCCCTATACAGAGCTCGAGTCACCTATAACCTTCTAGAGACTCTTCCTTCTAAGAGACCATGCCATCTCAAGCTCCCTCCCAGACTCTCTGTCTATCTCCGTGTGTCTCAGTAGCTGTCACTCTCTCTCCACACACACTCCAAGGCACTCACTGCTATTCTCATCACATCGACATATTTCATATTCTCAGTAAAGCTTGTCACTGTCTCCAATTATCTTTTGTATCCATTTATGTACTCATCTACTCTGAACCACTCTGTGTACAGATCTATCTTCAGCAAATATATACCTGGAACATAGTATGAGCTTCACCAATATTTGTTGAATGAATAAATGGCTTTCCAAAATGTACAACAGTCTTAGAGATCTGACGTGAAGCTTGATAAAAGGGGATAATGAATAACAACTCCTAACTACCAGAAAAATCCTAAATATAGGCCAAGAAATTAAAACTTTGGAGGAGGTAGAAGAGAGGTGGTGTGGAAATTTCTGCATGAGCTCCAATTGGGAAAAGCAAACAAGGTTCCGCTAAAATTCTTTCTTCTAAATATCTCTTTGCCTCCAGGGTTTGGTCAAAGTAAATAATGGTGAACTTAGGAAAAGAACTCTATTATTTTAATGTGAAGAAGCAGAAATAGAAACTCAAAAAATTTGACCAAAAAAAAAAACACACCCCAAAACTAATAAGGAGTCAATAAAACATATGTTTTCTATTTTAAGATGTATTTTGATCATCAATAAAATCAAATTGATTGTGCTCTGGTTGGCAAAAGTAGAAAACATTGAGAATAGTAGAAAGCAAGGAAAGACACCCCACCCCACTCATAAAGAACCAAGCTCCCAAATTTATGCACGTGTCCTCCAGGTTGGTTTTCTCTGGCTTATTTTAGTTTCTCAGAGCAGAATTTGGGTTGATATTTGAGCCCAAGGATGGCAAGCCCAGCTCAGGGTTGCTGCTGGAGGTGGCTTGGCTGTGAGAAGGCCCAACTCTGCCCACTTTTAAATAATGCTTGAAGCAGCTCCCTTTTCAGATGTAATTTCTCTTTTAATCACTTTCAGACCTTGCAGGGAAACTCTAAAATGAGACATCTTTAGCTTGACTTTGAAGTAAGTTGTTTGTTTTGAAAGGCTAGCTGCAAATTAGCAGAAATTTTAATGGTGGATGTTTCTTAGGATGATTTGTGCTTGGTGGTCTGTGTGGTTGCTTGGCAGAGTGAGAATCAATGCTCTGGGTCTAAAACTCTGATCCTTCCACCGATCTGAGGAGCGGGGACCCCAGCAGCAGTGTGGGTGCTACTCATGTCTCCAACTGAGTTCCAACCATACTTTGTCCTGGAAAACCCCCGAAATACATTTGGCCCTGGGCACTTTTTCCCCTTGATTTTTAATCTTGAGAGCAATTTAAAGAAAATTTAATCCATATGTTTCTGATTCATTTAAATCACAAAAACATTGGGTTTTGAGAGTTATTTGATGTCAAAAATGCCTTTTGAGATTTTTTTTTCTTTTAATAAACTTTCCAAGTCTTATTGCTTTAAAGACACACACTCACGTTTTGCCAAGGGTGAACAGACTCAGGCTCCAAGGATTTGGATTGAATTTGAAATTCTGAACTCATAAATTATGACCACGTTAAGATAAAGTCTGTGTCTACACAATACCCAAGCAGCCCCATAGGACGTCAGAATTCTAGGTTGTCATCCAGATGTTGCACAACTTCTCCTGCATGATGAAACATCAGCGAAACACCAGGGTGGTTTACTGACTCTCCCCCTCATTACTCAGATGTCTGCTGTCCCAGAATTAAGGACCTGGGCAGCAGCTGTCCATCCTGGCACACAGTGAGGAGTTTATTTTACAAGAATCTCTATGCAGATGAGGAGCACAATGTCTACGGGGTGGGAGGAGGGAGGACAGAAGAGCAGGTTATGCCAGTAAATTGCAAGCTCTGGAGGGCAGAGGAAAGAAGCATCCACAGGTGTCTGAACAGTCCTCAAGGACGGGGGAAGGTGGCTGAGTGCTCCCGTAACAGAGTTGCAGCATTTTTCTTCTCCGAAGGAATATGTGGTAATGTGGTAAGGCAAGAGCAATGAGGGAGGGTTTTGCAATTGCAATTTTGGAATGGCCCATGTTGGGATACTAACAGCTATGTGGATTTTTAAAGAATGAAAATTAAATAAGGAAGATGGCGGCCAAGGGAGTGCAGCACACCAGTACGCTGCGCCACTGTGCGGGAGAAACACGAGGTGAAATGGCTGAAGGCTACCTTGGTGGGAATCCCCAGTGAAATTGAGGTGCTCCAGAATCTAGAGGTCAGAATTCCAGCGCGCGGGATTCGGCTGCAGGGGCTTGGTCGCGGGCGATTTCTCCGCACGGAGGGAAGCAGTACTTGGTCGGCGGACCGCCCCGTGGATGGAGTCTGGGACGCGCCCGAGTTAATTAGCCGCGAGGTACCAGAGAGGGATTACAGCGATGCGGATTCTGCAGGCTCCTGCCAGTGGCACACTGACCGTGCTGAGTGCTGAATTCCAGTTTTGAAATAGAGGAGAGAATCGGTCCAGTTCGATCCCCGACACCGGTCGGAACACGGAGGAGGACTGCAGCCGCCATCATGGAGAGCTGATGCAATCATCCCTGTTTTCTACTGATCTCAGCTCATTCAACTACAGAACAGGTGATTCCAGGCTGCTATTTGCCTGCGTCGCGCAGACAGATCGCTCAGGCTCGGGATTGGAAACTCTGAGGAGAATACTCTTCAGGCCTCACCCCTGGCAAGGCGGGCGCCGGGCTTTGAGCGGCCAGATTCTAGTTCCCCGGGTTGCTTTGGCCCAGGGCGGGAGATCCTTCTTGGCCCGGGGCTAGGGAACCCGCGGCGACTGTGTCTTTGACCCTGCCCCTGTCTGAGCGTACACTGAGCTGGGAGAGGTTGGAGCTGCCAGGCTCGGGCTCCCGGGGCTGCCTGGGCCTGAGGCTGGGGTACCTCTGTGGAGCCTGCTCCGAACAGAGTGTGGCAGGGATCGGAGAGGCTGGGTTCTGGCTCTCGTGGCTGCTTGAGCCCAGGGCCGCGGAGCCTGCGGGGACCGCGAGCTGAGGCCAGCCACAAGTGAAACTTGCGACGAGGGGCAACGGGACTCTGTCTCCTGGAACAGTTTTGACCCGGAGCTGGGGAGCCCGCGGGAAGTGCGTCTTAGACTCTGCTCCCAGGGGAGCGTGCACCGAGCAGGGAGAGTCTGGTGCGGCCAGGCTTGGGCTCCCGGGGCGGCTTTGGCCTGGGATTGGGGAACCCGCGGCGGTAGCCCTGAGGAGCCTGCTCCTAGCAGAAAGTGGCGGGGATCTGAGAGACCAGCTCCTGGCTCCCGAAGCGGCTCTGGCTCAGGGTTGGGGATCCTACAGGGACTGCTTCCTGGTCCGGGTCCTGCTGGGTGCTGTGGGGGCCTGGAGGGCAGAGTGGAGCTGCCTCCTGTGCCAAGAGCAGGCTAAGGGTCCCGCCGGTGTGGTATCGCAACACCCCAACTGCAGCTGGGGCCGAGGAGAGTAGCCGCCCACGCCTGGAACAGGACCAGCGACCCGACGGCAGGGTAGCCAAGTCAACCCACTTGGAGTGGAGGCCGTGAAGAGCTGCCGTCTGACCCTGCAAGGTAGGCAGTCCTGCGTCCCACTGGCAGGACAGGCTCGGCAGCCGGCCAGTGTGGTGGACGAGTAGCATCGAGGCAGTCACGTCACACTGGTTGGAGTGGGGGTTGAACAGAGCCACCGCCAGCGTCCGGAAGGAGCCCAGAGACCCGTTGGAGAGGCACTTAGGTACCCCCACTGGGAGTGGGGGTTGAGCATAACTGCCGCCCAGGCCCGCAGGGTGGGCAGATCTGAGACCCACCGGCGGAACAGGCTTGGAGGCCAACCAGCGTGGTAGACACGTCACATCAATTGGAGTAGGGGTGGAGAAGAGCTGCTGCCCAAGTCCGGATCAGGACCAACGATCCGAGGATGTGGTAGGAACGTCACCACAATTGGAGTGGGGGCAGAGTAGAGCAGCCACCCGTGCCCGCAGGGCGGGCAGACCTACGACCAACCAGCGTAGTGGATAGATCACCCTGATTAGAGGAGGATCACAGCCACTACCCGCCCTACAAGAGAGATATCCCAAATATACAAGAGCAACATAAATAAACAGGGGGAAAAATTTCAAAAACACAACAGTTTCACGAAGCAGAAAGAAACGCAAGCAACATGAAAAGACAAGGAAAGAAAGGACCACAAGCAATGCAGGTCAACTCAACTCTAGAAGAGGTAATAGCTGCAACAGATGGAATGTCAGATAAAGAGTTCAGGATATACATGCTTCAGATGATCTGGAGTCTCAAGGAAGACATGAGACAGCAAACTCAGACAATGAAAGATCACATTGACAAGGAACTACAGAAACAAATCCAGGAAGTAAAAGATCAATTTCACAGGGAGTTAGAAGTAATAAAAAACAAACAAATAGAAATCCTAGAAATGCAGGAAGCAATAAACCAACTTAAAACCTCAATTGACAATACTACCAGCAGAATAGATCACTTAGAAGATAGAACATCAGACAATGAAGACAAAGTATTTCAACTTGAGAAGAACATAGACAGTTCAGCAAGACTGTTGAGAAACCATGAGCAGAACATCCAAGAGATATGGGATAACATTAAAAGACCAAACTTAAGAGTCATTGGGATACAGGAGGGCACAGAGCTCCAAACCAGAGGAATGAACAATCTATTCAATGAAATAATACGAGAAAACTTCCCAGACTTGAAGAATGAAACAGAATCCCATATCCTAGAAGCCTACAGGATGCCAAAAGTGCAAAATCATAAGAGATCCACACCTAGACACATTATAATGAAGATGCCCAACATACAGAATAAGGAGAGAATTTTAAAAGCTACAAGAGAAAGAAAGCAGATTACATTTAGGGGCAAACCAATCAGGATAACAGCTGATCTCTCAACACAGACTCTGAAAGCTAAAAGATCCTGGAATAACATTTTTCAAACACTGAAAGAAAATGGGCTCCAACCAAGAATCGTGTATCCGGCGAAATGAAGCTTCAGGATGGAAGATGAAATTAAAACCTTTCACGATAAACAAAAGTTAAAAGAATTCGCAGCTAGAAAACCATCTCTTCAAAAAATCCTTGGGAAAACATTACAGGAAGAGGAAACTGAAAATAACATTGAAAACCATCAGTGGGAGGTAGGACAGTAAAGGGGGGAAAGTAACCAAAGAGGAAAACTAATCAGGTTTAGTAACATTAATAAACAAATATGACTGGAGGAACAAACCAAATCTCAATAATAACCCTAAATGTTAATGGCTTAAACTCACCAATTAAGAGACACAGGCTAGTCGAATGGATCACAAAACAAGACCCAACAATATGCTGCCTACAGGAGACGCATTAGATAGGAAAAGATATACATAGACTGAAGGTGAAAGGCTGGGAAAAATCATTCCACTCATATGGACTGCGGAAACAAGCAGCAGTGTCCATACTCATATCAAACAAAATAGATTTCAAGCCAAAGTTAATCAAAAAGGATAAAGAGGGACACTGCATACTGCTCAAGGGAACCATACACCAACAAGACATAACAATCATAAATATATATGCCCCAAACAATGGTGCAGCTATGTTCATCAAGCAAACTCTTCTCAAGTACAAGAGTCTAATAGACCACCATACAATAATCATGGGAGACTTCAACACACCTCTCTCACCACTGGACAGATCTTCCAAACAAAAGTTAAATAAGGAAACTATAGAACTCAACAACACAATTAACAACCTAGACTTAATTGACATATATAGAATATACCACCCAACATCAAGTAGTTACACATTTTTCTCAGCAGCACATGGATCCTTCACAAAAATAGATCATATATTATGTCACAGGACAACTCTTAGACAATATAAAGGAGTAGAAATAATACCATGCATCCTATCTGATCATAATGGAATGAAACTGAAAATCAACGATAAAAGAAGGAAGGAAAAATCATGCATCACGTGGAGAATGAACAATAGGTTACTGAATGATCAGTGGGTCATAGAAGACATCAAGGAGGAAATTAAAAAATTCTTAGAGATAAATGAAAACACTGACACAACATATCAGAATCTATGGGACACATTGAAAGCAGTTTTAAGAGGAAAATTCATTGCTTGGAGCGCATTCCTTAAAAAAAGAAAAAACCAACAAATAAACGATCTCATATATCATCTCAAAATCCTAGAAAAAGAAGAGCAAAATAACAGCAAAAGAAGTAGAAGGCAAGAAATAATTAAAATCAGAGCTGAAATTAATGAAATTGAAACAAAAGAAACAATTGAAAAAAATTGACAAAACTAAAAGTTGGTTCTTTGAAAAAATAAATAAAATTGACAGACCCTTAGCCATGCTAACGAAGAGAAGAAGAGAGAGAACCCAAATTACTAGCATACGGGATGAAAAAGGCAATATCACAACAGACACTTCAGAAATACAGAAGATAATCAGAAATTACTTTGAATCCTTATACTCCAATAAAATAGAAGATAGTGAAGGCATCGATAAATTTCTTAAGTCATATGATCTGCCCAGATTGAGTCAGGAAGATATAGACAATCTAAACAGACCAATAACAATAGAGGAAATAGAAGAAACCATCAAAAGACTACCAACTAAGAAAAGCCCAGGACCGGATGGGTATACAGCAGAATTTTACAAAACCTTTAAAGAGGAACTAACACCAATACTTTTCAAGTTATTTCAGGAAATAGAAAAAGAGGGAGAACTTCCAAATACATTCTACGAGGCCAACATCACCCTGATTCCTAAACCAGACAAAGACACTTCAAAGAAAGAAAACTACAGACCAATATCTCTAATGAACCTAGATGCAAAAATCCTCAATAAAATTCTGGCGAATCGGATTCAAAAACATATCAAAAAAATTATACACCATGATCAAGTAGGATTCATCCCTGGGATGCAAGGCTGGTTCAATATACGGAAATCAATAAATGTTATTCACCACATCAATAGACTTAAAAATAAGAACCATATGATCATCTCGATAGATGCAGAAAAAGCATTCGACAAAGTACAGCATCCCTTTATGTTCAAAACTCTAGAAAAATTAGGGATAACAGGATCATACCTCAACATTGTTAAAGCAATCTATGATAAGCCACAGGCCAGCATCATTCTGAATGGAGAAAAATTGAAGGCATTCCCTCTAAGATCTGGTACAAGACAGGGATGCCCTCTCTCACCACTTCTGTTCAACATAGTCCTCGAAACACTGGCCAGAGCAATTAGACAGACGAAAGAAATTAAAGGCATAAAAATAGGAAAAGAAGAACTTAAATTATCACTATTTGCAGACGATATGATTCTATACCTAACAGACCCAAAAGGGTCTACAAAGAAACTATTAGAGTTAATAAATGAATTCAGCAAAGTGGCGGGATATAAAATCAACACGCATAAATCAAATGCATTCCTGTATATCAGCGACAAATCCTCTGAAACGGAAATGAGGACAACTACTCCATTCACAATATCCCCCCAAAAAATAAAATACCTGGGAATCAACCTAACAAAAGAGGTGAAAGACCTATACAATGAAAACTACAGAACCCTAAAAAGAGACATAGAAGAAGACCTCAGAAGATGGAAAAATATACCCTGCTCATGGATAGGCAGAACTAACATCATCAAAATGGCGATATTACCAAAAGTTCTCTATAAGTTCAATGCTATCCCAATCAAAATCCCAACAGCATTTCTTGTAGAAATAGATAAAACAATCAGGAAATTCATATGGAATAATAAAAGACCCAGAATAGCAAAAACAATGCTAAGCAGGAAGTGTGAATCAGGCGGTATAGCGATACCAGACTTCAAACTATACTACAGAGCAATAGTAACAAAAACAGCATGGTACTGGTACCAAAACAGGCGAGTGGACCAATGGTACAGAATAGAAGACACAGTAACCAATCCGCAAAACTACAACTATCTTATATTTGATAAAGGGGCTAAAAGCATGCAATGGAGGAATGATAGCATCTTCAACAAATGGTGCTGGGAAAACTGGAAATCCATTTGCATCAAAATGAAACTGAATCCCTTTCTCTCGCCATGCACAAAAGTTAACTCAAAATGGATCAAGGAACTCGATATGAAATCAGAGACACGGCGTCTGATAGAAGAAAAAGTCGGCTATGATCTACATACTGTGGGGTCAGGCCCCAAATTCCTCAATAGGACACCCTTAGCGCAAGAGTTAACAACCAGAATCAACAAATGGGACTTACTCAAACTAAAAAGTTTTCTCTCAACAAAAGAAACAATAAGAGAGATAAACAGGGAGCCTACATCCTGGGAACAAATCTTTACCCCACACACTTCAGATAGAGCCCTAATATCCAGAGTATACAAAGAACTCAAAAAATTAGACAATAAGATAACAAATAACCCAATCAACAAATGGGCCAAGGACCTGAACAGACACTTCTCAGAGGAGGACATACAATCAATCAACAAGTACATGAAAAAATGCTCAACATCGCTAGCAGTCAGAGAAATGCAAATCAAAACCACCCTAAGATACCATCTCACTCCAGTAAGATTGGCAGCCATTAAGAAGTCCAACAACAACAAGTGCTGGCAAGGATGCGGGGAAATGGGTACACTTGTTCATTGTTGGTGGGACTGCAAAATGGTGCAGCCAATTTGGAAAGCAGTATGGAGATTTCTTGGAAAGCTGGGAATGGAACCACCATTTGACCCAGCTATTCCCCTTCTCGGTCTATTCCCTAAAGACCTAACAAGAGCATGCTACAGGGACACTGCTATATTGATGTTCATAGCAGCACAATTCACGATAGCAAGATTGTGGAACCAACCTAGAAGCCCTTCAATAGATGAATGGATTAAAAAATGTGGCATTTATACACAATGGAGTATTACTCTGCAATAAGAAATGACAAAAATCATAGAATTTGGAGGGAAATGGATGGCATTAGAGCAGATTATGCTAAGTGAAGCTAGCCAATCCTTAAAAAACAAATGTCAAATGTCTTCTTTGATATAAGGGGAGTAACCAAGGACAGGGTAGAGACGAAGAGCTGGAGAAGAAGAATAACATTAAACAGGGATGATAGGCGGGAGGGAAAGTGAGAGTTAAGGGAAATTGCATGGAATTGGAAGGTGAGCCTCAGGGTTATACACAATTACATATAAGAGGAAGGGAGGAGTAGGAGAAAAATTATATAAGTGGAAGAAACGATTTATAGTAGAGGGGATGGAGAGAGAGAAGGGGAGGGGAGGGGAGGGGAGGGGTGAGGGGACAGTGGAGAATGGGATAGACAGCAGAATACATCAGTCACTAGAAAGGCAATTTGTAAATCAATGGAAATGTAACTGATGTGACACAGCAATCTGTATACGGGGTAAAAATGGGAGTTCATAACCCACTTGAATCAATCTGTGAAATATGGTATATTAAGAACTATGTAATGTTTTGAACAACCAACAATAAAATAAAAAAAAGAAAGGAAAATAAAAAAAAAGAATGAAAATTTTTGAAAAATTTAAAATTAAGAAAATAAAGGATTTCATGATACATTCTCCCAATAGGGAGAATATTTGGGAGTGATTCGAATATAACAGAGGCAATTTTAGGTCCTTCATGAAATGAACAAAACATAATAATTTTTATATATAGGTATTTAATGAGATAAAAAGAACAATAATAATTGAAGCAATGATAATGCTAACCTATAAGCTTATATAGATCTTTCATGGTCTATATATTATTCGAAGAAGAAGAAGAAGGAGGAGGAGGAGGAGGAGGGAAGAAGAAGGAAGAAGGAAGAAGGAGGAGAAGGAGGAGGAGGAGGAGGAGGAGGAGGAGGAGGAGAAGGAGGAGGAGGAGGAGAAGAAGGAGGAGGAGGAGAAGAAGGAGGAGAAGAAGAAGGAGAAGGAGAAGGAGAAGGAGAGGAGGAGAAGGAGGAGAAGGAGGAGAAGGAGGAGGAGAAGGAGGAGGAGAAGGAGGAGGAGGAGAAGGAGGAGGAGGAGAAGGAGGAGGAGGAGAAGGAGGAGGAGGAGGAGGAGGAGGAGGAGGAGGAGGAGGAGGAGAAGGAGAAGGAGAAGAAGAAGAAACCTAACTCATGGGTCAAGTATAATAAGTACATTCTGCTCTAAGAACTTTTTTAGATGTTTACATTTAATACTCCGATAATCTATGAGGTACATATTGCTCTTTCTATAAAGAGGACAATTTACTTCATGGCCACCAAGAACAAACAACAAGTTATACTCTCAACAAAAGCAGATAGACAAATGGTCCTCAATCGGTGATGACTCTTGCATCCAAGAAGATACCTGGCAATGTATGCAGACATTTTGACTGACACAGTTGGGGGTGGGCAGTGTCCCTGCATCTAGTAAGTAACTGCTGCTAAACATCTTACTTCATACAAGGCCCTGATAACAAAGAATTAACCAGCCCCAAATGTCATTACTGCTGAGATCCAGAAGGAAGCCTGAGATGGACAAGAGAACTGTGAAAGCTCTTGACATTCAAGTTCTAAGCTCTTGGCTGACAACTTTAAGCAGATAGGAATTGCAAAGCTTTTCAACACCTGGAACACTGCAAGTTAAGGAAATTGAAATTGTACTTGAGCAGTGATACCAAACGTGAACAGCACACATCAGAATCACCTGAAACAATAGTTAAAATGTGGATTTCCCTAGAACCTGTGATCCAGAGGGTCTGGACGGGCTTAAAGACCCTGCATTTCTAACAAATGCTTGAAAGATGTTGATGCCACCGGTCTACTGACCACATTCTGAGAATCACTGTCTTCGGGCAGGAGGGCTAGGATATGAAATGAAAAATTATCTCCTAATATTTAGCCACAAAATTCTAAAAAATGTGCTGAACCACTACCCCCAAAATGGGTTTCTGCCCTGGTAAAACCTACAGCATGAACCTGCAGCATAAAGAAGCAGAGTAGAACATGTGTTCTTTGCAAGCACCTCACTCTGCCCTACAGAGGAGAGGAAAATGGCTGACCTGTGCATCTCAAGTCCTACTCCCAAATTCACCCACAGGGAAGTTTGTCAGTTCCCTAGGGGGAGGAGAAAAGCTTGTATAAGAGGAGAGAAAGGGAGCAGAACAGGCCAGTTAGTTCTCCCTCCTGGGATAAGACTTTGATACTGGGTAAGAACTAGCCCTGTGATGCTTAATCTAAACTGTCAACCTGATTGGATTAAGAGATGCCTGAGATGAAGAAGATTCTGGGTGTGTCAGTGAGGATGTCTCCAGGAATGATTGGCATGTGGGATGGCAAACTGAGGGGAAGACTCTCCCTAAATATGGGCAGCACAGTCCAATAGTGTGGGGCCTGGACAGAACAAAAAGTTGGAGGAAAAGGAAGCAGCATCAGACGCAGCATGATTCTTCTTGAGCAGCTTCTTGATTGCTGCTGCGATCACCTGAAGACATCAGATACCAGCCCCTTTCCTCTTCCAAAGTGGACTCTAACTAGTGACTCTCCAGGGAGTTTCCAGGCCTTCAGTTTTGGGATGGGGCTGCAACATTGGTCTCCTTGTTCCTAGGCTCCAGCTTCTTGAACTGAGCAGCTACTGGTTCCTCCAGCTCTCCAGCTGCAGATGACCTTTGGGGACTATCCAGCTTCTGGTCATGTAAGCCAATCTAATAAATCTCCTTACCTTTTTCATAATCATATATAAGCCTGCTGGTTCTGTTCCGACAGAGAAGTATGACTAATAGGATCCTCCCAAAGAACAAGTCAGGCCTCTCTTTATTCCTCAGAAATGTCCTTCCTGGCCACAGAACTCAAAGTTGGTCCTCTCACCCTCCCTCAGCACATCCCTACCAACTCAGCCAGCCACATTTTCTGTAGCAGATATTATTATCTGAAGCCCTGTCTTTCATGTTCTATGGTCTTCTCCCTTTCATCCCACACACAAAATTCATGCAGATAACAGACTTCTTATCTCTCCACCACTATGGCATCTCCAGCTCCCAGACGAATACCTGAAACAGAGAAGGGGCTTTATAAATGTCTAAGTAAAGTTTCCTCTCCAGGCCTCCACTCTCTCTCCTAACATCCTGCATTCTCCCTTCTCCTCTTGGCTCCAATCCTTGTTCTTTTCTTCCCCTTTCACCGTAGAGTCCTCACATGCCAAGGTTGACTGATGTGCTTCTCTGAGAGTTCACAAAACCATAAGGACCTGGGATGGACAATTCTTTGGAGCTCATCTTACCCATCATATACCATCAAACCAGCCTGGAAAAGAAGAAAGCCCATGCACTACCTGGGACACCCAGAAATGACAGCAATCATAGAAACCACACAATGAAACAAAATACTACCTGATACTTTCAGAGTCTTTGCAACTCATCTGGTTCCCACAACAACCCAATGAGTTACATGCAATTATTTTCCTTAGAGGAAGAAATTGGGGCTCAGAGAGTTTCGAGAACTCTCCCAAGGATAAGTCACTGTTACATGGAAAACTTGAATTTTTCAGTTCAGGCATTTAATTCTAAGGTCTGTGTTCTTAGCCAAAATTGGAGATCAATAAATAGTTGCTGATTGATTGATTGATTGGTTGACTCAAGCAGAATTCCAGGTTGAGGGTTGTCACCATCTGTACTCATCTGTCATTAGGTTGCCATGTGAGATGAAGATTATTTGTCTTTCTGGAGCCAGTTCTTGTCACTGATCTTTCAGTAAAACTCCTGTCTAACCTGTCATATTAATGTTATTTTTGCCACTAAAAGTTTACTGAGTAACAAAGAAGTACTTGATTCTAATTGCAACAAAAAAAGAGTCTATCTCCTTGGAATACTGTGCATTCCACAACTTTCGGTGCCTAAAGCAAATTTCCAATGGAAAGAAAAAGACAACTAAATCCAGACACATAGACATCTTTTTATACTTAAATTCGTTTTTAACTGATACATAAAAACATTAAAAAAATGTTTTTCATGTTTATGGAGTGTTATGTGGTACATGCATGTATTGTGTCATGTTTAAATCAGGTTAAACATATCCATCTCCTCAAACATTTTTCATTTCTTTATGGTGAAAATGTTTTAAAATCTTTTCTTCTGGCTTTTTGGAATGTACACCATATTATCTTTATCTATAGCCACTCTAATGTCACAGCAGAACTACTTATTTCTCTATGCCAATGCACATCGATGAGCCTTTTCCTGACTCTCTTTCCCCTACCCTCCTGAGCCTCTGGTAACCACCATTCTACTCTCAACTTCTATGAGATCAACATTTTTAGATTCTACACAGGAGTGAGATCAGATGGTATTTGCTTTTCTGTGCCAAGCTTATTTCATTTAACATAATGATTTCCATTTTCATCCATGTTGTCACCAATGGCAAGATTTCAGTCTTGTTTATATGGCTGAGGAGTATTCCAGTATGTATGTACCACAAGTACCCTAACCTTTGATCAGCTGATGGACACCTAGGTTGTTTGCACTTTGTGGCTACGGAGAATAATGCTGAGGTAAACATGAGAGTGCAGATGTCACTTCTATCACTTCTTTCGACCTCTTTCATTTCTTTTGGATACCTACCTAGTGGTGGGATTGCTGGATTATATGGTAGTTCTATTTTTAATTCTTTGAGCAACCTCCCTACTGTTTTCCAAATCTATATTTGTTCAAATTCCTACCAACAGTGTTAGCATTCTCTTTTCTCCACATTCTCACTACCACTGTTTTTTTTTTTTTATAATAGCCTATACCTTGGCTATACCTCATGGTGGCTGTAATTTGAATTTCCCTGATGACCAGTGATGTTGAATATTTTTTCATATATCTGTTGGCCATGTTAAGTCATTAGAAAGATGTTTATTTAGGTCAGTTGCCCATTTTTTTAAAATCAGTTTATTTGCTACTGAATTTGCAGGGTTCCTTATACACACTGAATATTTCCCCCTTGTCTATTATATAGTTTGAAAATATTGTTTTCCCTTCTGTAGGCTATATCTTCACTCTGCTGTTTCCTTTCCTGTGCAAAAGCTTTTTAGTTTGATGTAATTTTATTGGACCACTTTTTGCTTTTGTTTTCTATCCTTTGGGAATATTGTCCAAAAAAAAAAAAAAATCCTTGCCTATTCCAATGTCCTGAAGCATTTCAGTTACTGTCTTCGTCTAATAGTTTAGAGTTTTGTTGTTGTTGTTGTATCTTACATTTAACTCCTTAATCCATTTTGAGTTGGGTTTTCAAACTAGTGAAAAATGGAATCCAGTTCCATTCTTCTGCACATGGCTATCCACTTTTCCCAGCACCATTTATGAAATTGGATGTTCTTACCAACTTAGGTGAAAGTCAGTTAGCTAGAGATACAGGGTTGACTAGGTTCTCCAATCAGTTCTACTGGTCTGTGTGTGAATCTTCATGCCAGTATCATGCTGTTGGATTATTCCAGGGTTATAGTATGTTTTAAAGTCAGGGAACATAATGCCTCTTGCTTTGTTTACTTTGTTATTGTCGTCGTTAGCTAAAATTTGCTTTGGGTATTATAGGTAGAGTTCCATACAGATTTTAAACTTTAAGTATTCTAGTTCTGTGATGAATATTAATAGGGCCACATTGTCTAATGGATAAGGTGGACATATAGTTGTCTTCAGACATGTAGGAGTCTTTGCCCATATAGCTCCCCAGGGAATCATAAAGCAAAAAGACAGGTTTAGTGAGAAAATTAATTTTATTCTTTGACATTTTGTCTAGATTTTCCAGAAGCTCTGTAACCTTATAAACTAGGATACTGGATTATGGCCAAGGTGAGGTTGACCTCTAGGTAAGAGCAGGAGCAAAGCTTGCTTCCATATGGCTTTAAAGACCCCAGGGTAGTTTACCTAACATGATTTGAAAGGATAAAATATTCTTCTTTAAAATAGAAAGGCTCTAGTGGGTGGGGGATGGCAGTCAGCAACCTAACCCCAACTTGTCCTATCTGCTTCTGGGTCACTTCTTGTTCAGAGATCTTTCCTGGATACATGGGTACCCCCAACTGGTTCTCACTGTTGTGACCTTCTTTATTTCAAAACAATCTTTTTCATGCTATTTTCTGCTTAGCCCACCAGCTAGAAAGATAGTGTTAGCTACCATTTCTGTAACTAATTTTATAAAATATTAAGTAGAGTGCCTGAATATTCTTAGATGTTTTAATCCTCTCTATTCTGTTTCTCTCCCACTGTTCTTCCAGCTGCCCACTGCATGATCTCACCCATTCTTACTCTTTGACTTTCATTAAGGTTTTGAGAATTTCCAGATCCCCATCTCCAGCAGGGATCCCATGGTGCGACACAGTGCCCAACGTGTGCCAGCTGAGGTCTCAAATGCACCACTGCATCACACTCCTCCGAATCTGCCTTCCATACTTCCCCTCTTCCTCAGTTCTCTGAGTCAGCCAGGGGAACCAATATTTGTCCAACCCCTTGAGCCAAATTCTAAAAATCACCCTAATTTTCCTTTGCATCCCCCCCCCATCAGTTCCAAGGCCTTGTTGACATTCCCTCACCATCTCCCAAGCTCCTTCCTCATCTCCACCTTATCACCATCACCCCACAAGAGATTCCCATCATCTCTTCCCTGGACCACTACAGTCAGGTCCCAGCCGGCCTTCTTGACCTCAGTTCTGTCCTTCCCCTTTAGCCCTACCCTCAATATAGCTACCCCAGCATTTTACCTGAAATGATTCTTACCTTGATATCTGGCAGTCTAAAAGCTCTCCATTGCTTCCTACTTTTTAAATCACAAATCCTGTGTTCATGTGGGTTGTGCCTATTGGTACAAATCATATTAAACAGAGACACCTGAAAACCATTGTGCAGTGCTTTCCATGATTCCAGGCCTCTCTGTGCACAGCTTCCTGCTTATAGACTATAAGCTCCAGCAATACTGAACTTCCTGGAGTTTTCTGGACACTCCACAGTATGCAAGCATCAGTGTCTTTGCTTATGCTTTACCCTTCTCTCCCTTTTATCCTTGGTTACCATGACACTATTGGATTTGAGGTTTAAAGTCACCTCTTCCCAGAAGCTTCCTTGCTATACATTCCCACCAATTTAGGTTAAATGACCCACGTCTGATCTCTTACTATATACTATGCTTTTCCGAATCCCAGCCTTCTCCATAGGGCATAATAATTTCCTATCCACTTATTATTTCCATAATATAATGAGATTCCACAAAGCAAGGAATGTATATTTATTTATATGTCCCCAGGCCTCACATAATTGCCTCATGGTCAAGGGCATGACTTTTGGAACCAGGAAAACCATGATTTTGCTACTAACTTATCACATTGGAAATGGGCTTTGCTTCTATGGACTTCAGATTCCATATGGGGACAAAAATGGTGCTTAGCTCATTGTGTTATTGTAGAGTCCAATGAGAATTGTATATAACATAATTTACACAGTGCCTGGAACATGGTAAACATTATATAGGAAATATTCAATAAATTATCGTTATTATTGTTGCATAAACATTTTGAATGGGATAAGTCTATTTATAGAAGTAAATGTCTTTCATGAGTGACAAGGGTCCTACTATTTTTACACACCAACCAGAAACCCCTCATGTCTTAAGAGACCATTCTGATCCTCCTGGGGGAAATGGAACAGAGAATGAAACCCTATTAAAGTTCCTGATCCTACCTGCCTTCTGCTAAGACACCTTCCCAGCTCCTCCAGCTAGAATCATAACCTTGACATTTACGCTCCCTTCTCAGCTTTGTTTTCTCCACTATACTTATTGCCACCTAAAATCATATCGTATATTTAATTGTTAACATTTATCATCTGCCTCCTCAGCTAGAATGTCCATAAAAGCAAAGGCTTTGTCTCATTGCCTGCCACTCCCTACAATCCACAATAAAAAGGGCCTGGTATACAGTGGGCACTCAATCCTTGAGCAAACAAACACATCAACATGTGTTAGAATTTGGTTTATGATTGTGTTCCTCTCTAAATTAAAGTATCACTACTCCAAAGAGCTGCGTTCACGTGGGTTGTGCCTGTTGGTACAAATCATATTAAACTTTAAAACCAAAATGCACACCCACACATCTTCCTTGCCATTCCACCAGGGCATGTAAAATAGCCTTTGCAAACTCCACTCTGTGCTTGAAAAAGAAAGAACATCCACAGGTAAAACAACGCCTTTGTCTCATCCGGAAGAAGGTTTTGACCACATGGACTTCCGAGAGCGTCCACGCTTTGAGAATTGTTGGAGCCAGCAACCCAGAAGAACAGAGAACTTTTTAGACTGAACTGTTGGAGGAGAGCCATTGTGCGGACCCCTCTGCAGGTTTGCTGGCCACTCACAGCAGGAAGAGCCACTTCTGAGTAGAGCACCCAGACACAGCCAGCTCTAAGCACTGTGTCCCTTCCAGACTGCCAACGCACAACAAGCAAGGATTTGTTCTGAGCAGGCGGGAAGCTGAACATGGAGGAAAGATTCACTGTCTCAGGAAAGCAGCTGGGCAGGTCTGTGAGGCGCATGGTGAAGCTTGAGCACCCAGGAGAGGTGTCTGCACGGAGAGCCACAGTGGATGAACAGAGCTCATCTGGAGGGCACTGGGACAATCAAATCCACAGCCTGGACCCTTAGTGCCCCGCAAAGGTCCATATGTGGAAGGATTGGTCCTGGGGTGGCACTTTCAGAAGGTGGCAGAATATGCAAGAACTGGACCTCTCAAAGACCTTGTGAAGGTCTTTAGGTCATTTGGGGGTACCCTTGGTGAGGACTATGGAAGCCTGGTCCCTTTCTCTCTGCTTTGTTTCTGACTTGTGGTGAGTGGATCTGCTCTGCCATGTGCTCCCTCCATGATGCGCTGACTTGCCATGGCCCAAAGTAACAGGGCTAAGTCATGGACTGCACCCTCCAAAACTGTGAGCCCAAATAAACTTCCCCTTTTTATAACTTTACTATCTCTGGTACTTTGTTATAGTAAAAGAAAGCTGACTAACACACTATCATACCATTGGAAAATAAAGGGGTCCAATGGGCATTCCCAGTGATCCCAAGGGGGCAGACTAAGGACCAAAGGACTTACCTATTTACTGCCCTTCATATTTCCACTGGACATTCTGGGAAGGTGGCTGCTCGACCTTTCTTTCCAGGTTTTCTGTTAGATTGGCTCAGAACAACTGAACTGGCCAAAGTATGGAATTCAGAGAGGGAACCTGAGCATACGGAGGGCTTGAGATTGGGATGAGGAGAAAAGGTAAGACAGGGTTACGACAGGCAGAGTACGAACCTTCCAGAACCAGACCACACATAGATTTCCCATTTCTATGGATGCAGAGTGAATTCATCCCCACGAGACGATGAAAAAACATCCTTCCTTCTTAAAGTGACTCAGTAACATGAGAGGGGGCCTGGGAACAGCTGGTCCTGTTGAGGCAGAGTCAGAATAAGGGAAGAAAAACTAACTTTGATAGGAAAATAGTGTTCCCTCTCAAAGAGATGTGATTGAAGCAAAAAACTGTCTTTGGGGGAGGAACTGTTTTTTTAGAATTTTAAAATTCAGACTAGACATGGTGATATATGACTTTAACTCCAGCCATCCTGCAGACTGAGGCAGGAGGATTGCCAAGTTCAAGGGCAGCCTCGAAACTTAGTGGGACCCTGTCTCAAAAGATAAAAAAGGGAGAAATGTAATTCAGTGGTAAAGCCTCCCCAGGTTCAATCTCCAGTACTATACACACACACCAAAAAAAAAAAAAAAAATTAATAAAAATAGAAATAAAAATTTAGTAGAAGATTTAGAAATGTAAAAAGCCACTCCTGAGACCTGAGTTAGTGTTTAGTAAGACCACTTAGAAGAAAAATCTTATAAATCATTGCAAACATAAATACAAACGCTTTAGAACTTAAATGGGCCAGGCACGGCGGCGCATGCCTGTAATCCCAGGCTGAGGCATTAGGATCTCAAGTTCAAAGCCAGCTTCAGCAATTTAGCTAGGCCCTAGGCAACTTAGTGTGACCTTGTCTCAAAATAAAAAATAAAAAGAGTCAGGGATGTAGCTCAGTGGTCAAGCACTCCTGGGTTCATTCCTTGGTAGCAAGAAAAAAAAAAATTCAAGGATGAACCAATAAGATATTTTGGATAAATATAGAGAGTCTTCATAAGTAATCAAACCAGGAGAGAAAGAATAATAAAAATAGAAGAAAACTGAATCAGAGCCCATGCTGATCTAGTCTTCAGACTGAAAGGGTTCACCGAGGCCCAGGCAGAGCTAATAAAAAAAGACATGTACTCGGGGTATCTTGTGAAATTCTCAAACTTCAAAGGTAAAGAGAGATCCTTACAAGTTTTCAGAAAGAAAACAAGATTTTTAAACGATTTTTACCCACAGGCCTCAGGCTGGAATAGCTTGGGGGAGCAAATGTTAAACATTTAACTAACTCTAACCAGAGCTGGCTGGGAACAGGGCTAAAGGATCAGACGGATAAGGTTAGGGAAGCAGAAGGAGCAGAGAGTTGCACAAGAAGCATGGCTGGCGGCCGAGTTCACCTGTGCTCACAGGAGGGCAACAGAACCTTCAGGCAGCTCTTCAGGGCAGCGTGTGCCCTGCGGGTCACGGATCCCCACCTGAGGCTCACTGCTGGGGGAGCCTCACCTCTGCTTTTCATGCATGCATAGCATTCACTTTTCCACCCAACTCACGTTGGTTGAGTAACTACTATGTCCCAGGCATTGGGACTAAGCTCTAGGGTTGGAGCTGGGAACAGACAGGTTTCTGCCTTTATGTGATTTATTTTAGTAGAAAAGATAGACAAGCCAGTGGATAGATGAGCAGACGAGATAATCAAATAAATGAGATCCATGTTATCTAAGAAATAAGCAACCGGAGAGCGAAGGCAGGGTTAATGACCCAGACTGTGGTGGTCAGGGAAGGCTACATGGTGTGCAACCAGAGAAATAAAGAGTTGTACTGCGATTGTGTACAGTGAATCAAAATGCATTCCGCTGTCATACAGACCTAATTAGAACAAATAAATAAATAAATCTAAAAACACTACTGAGAAAAAGATATAAAAATAAACACACACACACACACAAAGACTGAATCAAGGAAGGAACTGGCAAGGTCGAAGGCCAGCCCACGGAACAGCAATGGGGAAAGGCCAGAGGCACAGAAGGTTACGGTGTGTTTTAGAAGATGAAGAAGATGGTTGTGGTTAGAAAACAAAGGGGAGGGACGGGGAACTGTGTGATCACAGGCTTAGGAGGCTGAGGCAGGAGGATCGCCAGCTCAAAAAGAGCCTCAGCAACTTAATGAGGCCCTGTCCCAAACTAAAGTATTTTTAATAAAGGGCTGAGGATGTGGCTCAGTAGTTCAATTCCCTGGGTTGAATCCCCTGTTCCAGGAAAAGTAAAGACAAAGCAATCAGAGGGGAGGGTAGAAGTCCAGGAAGAGAAGGATGGCAGCATGAGGTCCAAGCTGCACAGGCCCAGCCCTTGGAAGGTTGGCCAAGGAGGTATCTGTCCTGAGTGCCCTGTCCTGAATGAGGTCCAGGACTTGGGGGGAGGGAAGCTCAGGATGGGGGTGGAGGGCTGCCTGTGGTGGCTGTCACACCTGGTGGGCTGAGGAAGCTGTCATTATGGAGCATTAGCATAAGAAAGGGAGGCTCCCTGTGTTTGGGCTTGTCACCCTGCAGTGACAGGGTGCGCAAATGTGGGCAGGCATGGGGAACAGAGGCCGTCAGCTTCTGCACTGACAGTGTTGGGTACCACAGCTGTCACTCTGCCGGGGCTGGCCCGCCCCCACTACCCACGCTGCCATTAGAAACAGCAGCTACTCGCCCACTGCTTTTATTTCCACACAATGTGTCAATAGTCACTTGGCAGGTCTTTCCTGGGGGGGGGGGGTGGCAGCACACCTGCTCAGTGGGGCAGAAGAGGATGCAGGCATCCACCTCCCTCCCTCCCCTCTACCCCAGGATTCAGGAGTCTGCCATAGGCTCTGATGGAGGAGTTTCCTTGACCTCAGCCCCCACTTCCTTGAATACCTACCGAGACTAAAAGGAGTTAAAAAAGACCAACAATAAAGCAAGAAATGGGTTATTTATAAAGGAGACTCACAAATAGTTCAAGAAATCAGGTTGTTGGGTTTTTTGTGGGGGGGATGCTTTTCTATGTCAAGACTTCCCTTGGCATCTGGTCCAGCCTTCTGTTACAAATAGGAAACTGGACAAGATGTCTAACGTTCCATGAACCTGGAAAAGTATAGAACAGAATAAAGATAGTTAGGGAGAACCAATATCTACTGGGGGGTTCACTATAACCAAATATAGCAACAGTACCAAATGGACGGCTGTGCCAACCCTGCTAGAACTCTCGGATATTGATAGGATGCTTGCAAGGAGCTGGACACTAGACTCTGTTAAAACTCTGATTCTCCCAAAACCCTTGCAGGGAAACACAAGCCCAGGGAAGGTAAAGAACCAACCCGGAGTTCACGGTGAGTTCAGAGTAGGGCCTTGAACTTTGGTTGCCTGAATGCACAGCCTGGCTTCTCATATCATCCTCAGATGACCCAGTGAGCTAGGAGTTAAGGATTCAGAAACAAATCAAGTAAGGTTTGCAGCCAGTGCCAGGATTCAAACCAGACCTTGCTCTTTCACTTTTCTTCTTGGTTTTAGAACAGCTGCTAAGACTCGCGCTTCCCTGGGGCCAGCTTCGCATTGGGATCCTGTGTTGCTGCTTCCAGATGTTTGACACCAAGCAGACTTCAGCTGCCAGAGTGAAGCAAGGTGCAAGTGCAGGCAGGAAGTGGGACTCCAGCTCCCACAGACCTGCCTCCACCCCTTCTCCACACCCTCCCATTTTTTCCTGAGGATCACTGTCCTCTCGATTGTAAGACAAGGGCATTGAGGTGTAGAGAGAGGACACACAATTTTGTGCTTGCAGAATTCAGAGTGGCAAAGCTAGAAGGCCCAGCGGGACCACCCAATGCTTCCCCCTCATTTTACAGCTGAGGAAACAAGACCCCAAGGTTAAGTAACTGCCCCAAGGTCACACAACCCATTAACAGCAGAGCCCAGATGGGAATCCCCAGACCCAGGTTTTGGGCCTGAAGGAGCAAGCCAAGTGGAAAAACAGATGCAAATGCTTGCGTATGCCTCTGGGAACTGGGGTCTGGGTGGCATCCATGGAAACCATTCTCCAAGGCTCC
Organism: Spermophilus citellus; assembly: GCF_964194105.1. Taxonomy (NCBI): domain Eukaryota; kingdom Metazoa; phylum Chordata; class Mammalia; order Rodentia; family Sciuridae; genus Spermophilus; species Spermophilus citellus. The sequence goes on from NC_138185.1 coordinate 19,594,452, forward strand.
GCCTCGAGCCTACCTCGGGCCTGCTGCCTGGCTGCCCGACCCTGACCAGTGTAGGCACATACGGGGCACTCTTTAAAAAGCTGCTGGTACTGCTGCTCAGGTGTCCTCAAGCTGATGTGCAGAGGATTACAGTGATCACACCTTATAAATATGCTCAGTTCCTTCGTTGTATTAATGGCACAGCATAAAGCTGCTCGGTGCAGAGACACAGAGCAATAAACCAGCGTTCTGAATCCTACCTTCCATCCAAAAGCTTGATGGCATTAAGGAACAGGTTGCTGAGTAAACACCAACATGCTCATATTAAACCCTTTTTGCTTCTAGTTCTAGGCCTCCTAGAATTATAGTCCCTAAGATAAGCTTTCCCAAGAAGACTCAAGTCCCCTTAAGGCTAACCATATTGCCCATAAAGAGAAGTTTGGAAAAATAGAGGGGTGGGGGAGATGATAACAAATTCAGCCTTGTATTGTAGCTTCTTGTGAACTTTTTTTTTCCTCTCTTACCAGTCTGGGAGATCTTGAAGGTAAGATTGTCTCATTGATTGCCACCATTCCTCTGTGCTCACAGAGAACGCTGCACACAGAAGACATTCAATAAATATTTGTTTTGTGATAGAGCTGAGATCCAAATAAAGACTGCTCAAACAGAAAGCTCCATTTTGCCAAGTAGGTTAGCTCAGCAGCAGGCAGGACAGTGAGATAAGGGTAAAGTACATGTCCAGAAAGTGTCCCCTGCTCAAGGGAGCTACCTGGGCACATGGGTGTACAGTACAATGAGATTTCAAAAGATCCTGATTGGTTGCTCAAAGCACTCAGCTAGACTAACAAGGCAAATGCTCATGTCCTCACCCCTGTTCACCACGGGACTCATTCTCAGGCCAGATCCTGCTTTCCCAGTTCAGCAAACAGCACAGAAGACCCTTCTCCAGAAGGTTCTGTTCTGGTGCAGTTCTGATTGGGTTAAAGTACAAAAGTCATCTACTAATCCATGTGGGTTCTCACCAGGGAATGGAGTCTGGAAGTAGACTTGTTGCCATAAAAACTTTGTGGTGAGCTACTATTATGAGCTGGCCATTTTCTTGGCCCCCCAAATCCATTATTTGCCATGCATCACCCTGCTCTTAGTTCCGGTGTACTGACCTTTGTGGACAGTCCCAGTGGGACCTCTTATCTTCTGACTCACAGTGGGAGTTGGTCAATGGAAAGGCAGCAGAGGTGGCCAGAGGGTGGGAGAAGAGTGAGATAACCATACTTGCGCCCCCAGATCCTCCCTGCTGGACCTTTGCTAGCACCCACCTTTCTCTAACTACAGTCACCAATTACTGTCACTTGTCCTTCCCACAGCTATGGCTTTCCTGGTGACTTCTACCAGCAGCACTCTCTCCCAGCCTCTTCAGCCTAGGGATCACAGTTCCCCCCACCTTCCTCCCCACTGACGGCCACACCCCAGCTGTTTCACCATCCCCTTTGGGCTCGCCTTGCCCTGCCCACATTCCTATGAACAGTTCCTTAAACTCTACCCTACTACTCCATTTGACTCTGCCATCTGTTTCCCATCAGGACCTCAAAGATGCACAGTGGGGTGACAGAGTAGTAGCCATTATTTTTCACTCCATCATGCTTACACGTTCCACATAACAGATTATTTTAAATTTCTTCATTTTCCTACTGGACATAGAATTTTATCCTGTACCCTTCACCCACCACACTTTGGCCCTCTTCTCCTCCATCAGAGAGTCCTAGCAGGGGAGGTCCCAGCTGCTGATTTCCTCAGACCATGATGCAGCCCTTGGCTGACCTCAGCCATTGCCCAATGCTTGTGCTTCTTAGTGCTTTTCCCACAGGGTTGGAGTTCTTTGGAACTGACACCTTCACACTATGGATCTTATTATCCATGAACATAATAAATCTCCCTCCTAGATTTACTTTTATGACCTTCAATAAATTATTCTTTTTCTAAAATATTGCACATAGTATTCCTACACCACTTGTCATTTTGCTGCTATTATAAATAATGTGTATTTTATATCATGGTTTCTAATTGTTCATGATACATATAAACCTAAATTTTTCATACATTGGTTTCATATGCAACAAATTCACTGAGCTCTCTTATTAATTGTAATAAGTAAATTATTTTAGAGTTTCTACTTGAACATTCATACTGTTTGAAAAGAATGACCTTTTTTTATATTTGTTTTATTCATTCTCAAGCCTCATACATTTTATTCCTTTACATTGTGTTATTGTACTGGTTGAAGTTTCCAACATAATGCTGGACAAAAGTAATAACAGGTAGGTATCCATGCCTTGTCTTTGGTCTTAAAGAGGATTTCCTTTAAGGGGGTGTTTGCAGGGAGTGCATAATGTAATTTGTTACATTAACTGTGATGCTTGCTGTCATTTTCCAGAAGATTTTATTTATCAGGTTAGGGAATTATTTTCCTGACTAACTAAAAGATGTTTTTTAAAAATCTTAATGCCAAAAGAAAATGTAAATTACTCTATCAAGTCACATTGCTACATTTATTTCATTACAATATATAATTTTTCATTTATTTTATATGTAATGTTTCTCCTTTTTAAATATCTTAATGTAGTGAATTAGATTAATAGACACAAATCAAACATCCTCCTATGCCTAGGATATGATCTTAGTTGGTCAATTTGTCACATTAATATATGCTCTTTACATTCATAGGTGATATAAAGCTTGAAGTCACGCAGTGAATATGACAAATAACTAGAATTAATTTCGGAGCATCGTCACCATCAGGTGATTTGATACATATTTGTCAAATGAAGGAACAGAACAAATAAGTTAAAATTGAAAAAGAATTCTGAAATAAATGGGAAGATGGATAGTATCTAATACAATACAGCAAGATGATAGAAATGTACACACGGATACCTAAGTCAATAAGCCAAAGAACAAAATGGAAACAAGGCTGAAGACAAACAGGGTGAAACATCTCAGAAGGGCAGATGAATGGTCTGTTCACTATGAGACACTTCATGAGAAAGCTGAGCAATATATTCAACCTTGGGCTGCATTCACTTTCTCTCCAGCTGGGTGTCTTCTCTTTTGATACTAGTATATTTTGAGACTGTGCCCTCCATGAGATATCCTCTCTATTCACATTTCAAAAGTGCTATTGCTAATGTGCAGGATCAGTTTAGGGTAGACAAAGCATCTGGAAACCATGTCAAAGGAAAATAATAGAAGGACTTATTGCTGTTTTCGGGGAATACCTAAGACTTTCAGGATGGGAAGATCTTTAGGTAGCTTTATCGAAATAATTAGCACCAGCATGCAGAAGAGGAATTAGGTGCAGCTATAGAATTTCAAAGGGTCAATGAGAATACTCAATAGGGAAATTGAATTTGTTTAATATAATGAAAACCTCTCAGAAAAGTGAAGTGCTTGGTAATGAACTGAATCACCTTACATGGTACTGAGTACTTCTCTATTAGATGTGCTATTGCCATTTACTCAGGAGGTTTTATGGAGAAAAGGCATATACACATAGACTCTAATAATGGCTGCGAAGGCCCCTTCAAATTCCAAAATCACGTGAGCTCACAATCAGGTAGTTAGTGGCCTGGATCTAACATGTTACATGTAATGCAGACAAATAAAAATCCCTGATCAACATGGACTTAGTGTAAGGCCCTAATAATGGTTTTTAGAATGTTTAATATTTTTGATAACAAAAAGACTGCATCAGATCCAAAAACATAATCTGTCTGCTGAGTTATCACAGTGAAGTTTGACTCCAAACCATTTGCTAGGGCAGAGGTTAAAAACTTTCAGCCCAAGGGATACATTCAGCCCACAGAAATTTTGTTTGGCCTTCACAGTGAGTGAGTGTGCGTGTGTGTGTGTGTGTGTGTGTGTGTGTGTGTGTATGCACATGAACTCTTAAAAATAGGAAATTGCATATAAAAATCCTAACTCTCAGCTTCTCTTGAAAAACATAATGATTTGGCAAGGCTGGGTCAGTATTTCCATCCAGCAGCAATCAGCTCCATTAAACCAGGCACCCATGCTCCAGGGGAGCACTGTCCACCACATTCTGTGGTCTTCCACCTGGGCTAAAGCATTCAGTTTCTCTCCCCACCAGAAAGACATGAATATACAGTCTGAAATATATGCAGCAAACAATAAAATCATGAAATGAGAAGTATTTTAGTGGATGTAGATCTTGGTATAGACACATATAGATTTGGCAGCTAACTTTACCTATGGGATTTCAGGAAACAATCTCAGAAGCAGTGGCCTGAAAGTGAAGAATCAGAAGGATTCTGTCAGTCAGAGAACTGAAAACAGGGCAGTAAGACACGGCAGCCAGAATGAGTTCACAGACACGTAGGAGAGCTGTCTGAGCACTGGTTAAAAGTCCAGTAGAAACAAAGTACAAGTTTCATGGCAAACGATGGAGGGGAAGAGGTAAACAGGCAGCAGATTGTGAAGAATCTTAAACACAAAGTTTAGGAGTTAGAATTTTTATCCTTTGTTTGATAAGGAGTTATTCAATGACTTGAAGCATGAGAATGACAGTCAGATTTTTTTTCAATGCCACCATGGGAATTTCATCTCCAGCCATATTACTAGACATTTCCCTCTTTCCATTAGTAACTAGAAAACTGAAATACATAGGAAGCAATGTTTTCAGGCAGTGGATGATAGGCAACAGAAACACATGAGGAGCTCTCTTAGTCCGTCTCTGATCTTTTCATGTGCAGTTTCCTGCTATGTCGCATGGAGGTGGAGCATTCAAGTGGAGCAGAAGTGTCCTGAGTGGGGAGGTGGACAACAAAGATCGGTGTTGTTGAACCTATTAGAAGGGTGTGATCCATGGTAATAAAATAAGGGAGCTCTGGAAGTCTATGTGGGAGTTTGCTGTAGAGGCCTGGCTAGGGGTTTGGCAGAACATGTACAGGGAAAGCCTCCATGAGACCTAGCAGGCAGTGGTTGTCAGAGGGGCAAGAGTGTCCGAGAGTTTCCCCAGGGATCAGAGATGGTATCTCAGTGTAGCCAAATGGAAGCACTTCAGTAACACCCTCGATATTTAACTGAAATACCAGAAAAACCACAGGCCTATGACTTGTTTCTGTTTGGCCCACAAGCTAAGGATGTTTTTTATATTTTTAAAAGGTTGCCAAATAAAACGAATAAGAATATGTGGCAGATACCATATGTGGCCCACCAAATCTACAATATTTTCTAATGGGACTTTTACAGAGAGCACACCAAATCTTACACTGCAGTAAGAGCTACTCTGAACCCACTTAATTAAACCTATCAACTATTTCCCAGAAATAGAGGAAAACAATGAATCATCAGAGCATCCAACATACAATAAAAAATTGACTGGTCATATGAAAAAGCAGGAAAGCTAGACAATAAGAAATACAAAAAGACCTTAATTAAGATGCTAGAGTTAACCAAAAAAAAAAAAGGATTTGAGCAATTTTTACAAATATATTCAAGAACATACAGAAAATGAGAGAATTAACTGGGTAACATCATGAAAGTAAGGGTAGGAAACAATAAAAGAGAAAAATAAAAATTCAAGAACAGTTACCTGAAATGAAAAATTAGCTTAATGAGCTGAGCAGAAAATTATAGGTAGCAAAAGAACTTGTAAATTTAATGACAAATTCATAGGAATTATCCATTTTGATAAAAGATAGAAAAAAAGATGGAAACTATTCTCAGAGGTTCAATGATTTGTAGGACAATATCCAGCAGTTCAACATATGTGTAATTGGATTCCCAGAGGGATGAGAGACAGAGAGTGTGGCATGAAATATATCTGAAGAAATATGGTAAAAATTTTCTATAAAAAACATTCTAATGGCTGAAAATTGAAAAGGCTGAGCTGAAAAGACCAAAAATTATGCCTAAAGTTAGAACCATGTTAATTAGAACAAGAATAAAGTGGGTCTAAGAGATAACTTTAGCATTGAATCAAGGCGATACTTGACTTTTATGGAAAACATACCATTTTAAAAATCAAATGGGGGGGGGTGGCTGTGAGTGTAGTTCAGTGGTAGAGCACATGCCGAGCACGTAGGACGCACTTGGTTCAATCCTCAGTACAGCATTAAAATAAAGGTATTGTATCTATCTACAACTAAAAAAAAAAAAAAATCAAGAGGAAAAGTAATTAGATGTCTAAAAATTTAGGGAAATGTATACATACAATGTATGTTATAAATGCAAAATATTGTACACATATGTAATGTATAATGTGTATAATATATAAAATGAATATATGCATATATGTGTAAGTATGTTTGTGTGTGTGTGTGTGTGTGTGTATGTATATATATATATATATATATATATATATATATATATATATACATGTGCACATGGAGGGAGAGAGAGAGAAAGAAGAAACTTAAGGTGTATACAATTCAACAGGAATCCAACCATTATCAGCCCTATATACTGATAATGTAGATCCACTTTAGACAGCTAAGAATGGCTCTATTAGGGGATAGGAAAGGTAGCAGAATACAGCAGTTACTAATAGGGCATTATGTAAAGTTGTGGATGTGTAACCAACGTGATTCTGCAATCTGCATTTGGGGTAAAAATTGGGAGTTCATAACCCACTTCAATCTAATGTATGAAATATGATATGTCAAGAACTTTGTAATGTTGTGAACAACCAATAAAAAATTTTTAAAAAAGCCTACTATTATATACTGTTTTTGTATTTTTAATGAGTCTAAATTCTGCAGCCAGAATTGGCTCTGCCTGAAGGGGCAGGAAGAGAAGGAGAAAAGACTTAATTTTACTCTTTGATCAGTGCATGCCTGAACTTTGAGAACAGCTGCACAGGTAGCAGATTTCCTAAGTACCTGTAGGATCCTTCCCTAAAGACACTCATGACTACACGCAGAAAGGACTTGAATTCTGCATTAATTGGGTTTGTGTTGCTGCAACCAAAACACCTGACAAGAACTTCTTAGAAGGGAAAAAGATCATTTTTGGCTCAGAGTCCCAGAGGTCCACTCTGTGGTGGGCCAACTCCATTGTTCTGGGCCAAAGATGAAGCAGGACATTATGGTGAGTAGGTCTGGCAGAGTGAGGCTACTTCATTCATGGCAGCCAGGAAGCAGAGAAAGATGGGCAGGGCCCCAGGGAAGATGAGCCTTTCCAGGACATGACCCCAGTCACTCACCTCCTCTAGCCATGCTCCACCTGCCCACCACCCAGTTAGTTACCACCCAGTTAGTCCATTCAAATGAGAATGACTGACTATGTTACAGCTCTCACAATCCAATAATTTCACTTCTGAACATTCCTACGTTAACACAGGGGCTTTGGAGGGGACACCTCATATCAAAACCGTAATAAATTTCTAAATTCTTTAGGAGGTGACATGAGTTTTAGGTGATTATTTTCACACATCATTTTGTTAAATACAAGAAATCATGGGGAAGAAAGTCTCCTAAAATGCCCCAAATCTAATGTATCAGGTTTATTTTTTCTGAAGTTCATCTCTATAAGTAGCTGTAACGTTAACAAAGTTTTTACTAAAAAAAAATATGTGTACAAATCTGTATTACTTTTTTCACTAAGATTATAATCTATTTTATATTTTTCTATTGCCTACAAAGTAGCTTAAACAGTTGTGAAATAATTACTAGGTACTAAGTCAGAGACTGGCCAACTTTCTTAAAGAGCTGTTCAGTAAATGGTTTAGGATTCCCAGGCCATGTGGTCTCTAATGCTCAACTCTGTGGTCTAGCATAAAAGCAGCTATAGATAATATGTATCAAAGTACCAGCTGTATCTCAGTAAAACTTTATTTACAAAAATGATTACCAGGTCAAGTGCTATCATTTTCAGGAATCTGTACTAGATTTTTAACCCTCCCAGGCATTGTACTATCTTCTCTGTACACTTTATTTTCATTTGTCTTTTACAACATTGTGAATCAAGAATCTTTAGCCTTATTTTATATAATATAAAAGAAATAGACATCAAATTTTCTTATGCAAGTTTACTTAAAGGAGTCAGAATGTGAACCAGGGTTTGTCTGATTTCCAACATGCTCTGCTATGTTTGAACATATGCCTTCCAAAATGTAGGCATTGCCAATGCAGTAGTATTTAGAGATAGATCATTTAAGAGGTGATTAGGTCATGAGCATTTCTTTGCTTTTAATGGGATTTGGCGTGCTTTTAAAAGGGTTTAACGGAGGGAGTTCATTCTGTTTGCCCTTCTGCCTTCTGCCATGTGAGGATGCAATATCCCTCCCCTCTGGAGGAAACAACAGTAAGGTATCATCATGGAGGCAGAGAGGAGCCCTCATCAGACAGCCTAACCCTCTGATCCTGGATTTCCTAATCTCCAGAACTGTGAGAAAATAAACCTCCGACTTTTTAAATAAATTATCCAATCTGTGGTATTTTGATACAGCAGCACAAATAGACTAAGAGATGCTTAAAGATTATTTTATAATATACCATTGAGCTGCATGCTTGACACAGCATTTAATTTCTGTGGGGCATTTATGACATAGCTTTGCCTTTGATATGTTAGTAATCTACAATGAATTTCTTGAGACGTGAGATTATTTTTTCCACTTTTGAGACTGTTTTTTTTAGACAATAAGTAAAAGAAAATGGGCATGGGAAAATTGTCAAAAGTAGGATTTATGGGATAAAGATCTCTGACCTCAAAATTGGCACATCTGGATAATAACCTGATATCTCCATATCTCTGCAAGGACATGTAAATGTCTTGTTTTCTTCTTTAAGTATTGCCTATCTATAATATATAACTATGCATTTGCTGGTGTCCAAATTTATAGGAGTTCTGGGGGTTTTTTTTCTATTAGGTACTCACCTATAAAACATAATTATGGATTTCCTTCTACCTGGATAAGTAGAGAAGGTGGTTTTGAGAATTGTAAGGAAGACAGGTCCTGAAGCAGCATGAACTGAAATGCTAATCCATGCTGATGATCACATAAAATTAACAGGGTGAAGAAAGATCCACTAGGGACTGCATGACAGTAGATCAGCAACATGGAAATTGTGAGTGGAAGATGAGTTCATTGTTATTTAAGTTTACATACTTCTGCAATCTTTAAAATATCAGGGTTAGTCTGCACTTCTTTCCAATTGTTGGAAGTAACAGGTTTGATTTTGTGTTTTCCATTTCAACCAAAGGGCTCAGACTATTCCTTCAAAGCTGGTGCATGTTTTTCTGATCACAGAAGCTTCGTGTACAGTATACTTAAAATAAATATCTATATAATCAATACCTACTGGTTTTTCTGTCATTCCATTATAGATGTCTTTAAACTGGTAATAGAAATGATAATAAGAAATGATATGTAAACAGCAAGTTCCCTAAAATTTTGACTGAAGCTCCAACTTATCAAGTAAACAGAACATTAAAGTATGTGTGATAGGCTTGGAAGTACATTCCAGAAAGGAAGTTTGCCCTCACTAACAATATTTAGCTACCCGAACTCACAAGCCACCTTTTGCATGTTCTTTGCATATCAGTCTCTCTTGCTAGAAATTCTAGCCATTTCTATAAATCATGAGAAATAAGTAAAGTGTAGAGATTGGAAGGAAAAAAATTCTGTATTTACAGATTACGTGACAGTCTAAATAGAAAATCTTAAGATAGCAACAAAAGAAACATTACTGAAACTAATAAATGTTTACTAATAAATAAAAAATTACTAAACTAATAAATAAATGTGTTCATTAAAGTCACAAGATAAAGAATCAACACCACACACACACACACACACACACACACACACACAGGCATTTCTAAATGTTGACAATGAATATATGAGAAAACCAAATTTAAAATACGGTATCATTTATAACCATATCCCACTGGGGTTGTGCCCTGGAAGGGTTCATCTTTTCTGAAGCCCCTTCTCTCTATCTTCTTCCTGGATCCCATGAGCTGAGTAGCCAGCCTCTACCATGCCCATCAGCCTTGATGCTTCATGTCACCTTGGGACCAGAGAGATAGAATTGGCTGATCATGAACTGAACCTATAGAACTCTGAGCCCAAAATAAACTTTTACTCCTCCAAGCTTTTCTTAGCAAGCAGTTACTTTGGTCACAATGATGTAAAGCTCTCTCTCTCTCTCTCTCTCTCTCTCTCTCTCACACACACACACACACACACACACACACACACATTATTGAATCAGGGACCCACCTTTATGACCTCATGTAACTATAATTGCTCCATTAAAAGTCCTATCTTCAAATATCATCACATTGAGGATTAGGACTGCAACATAAATTTTGGGGGAAATAAAAAATTTCAGTCCACAACAATTAACAGACATTTAAAATAGAAGACAGCAAGATGACTTATTTCTTTTTTAGATGCTCAAAAAAAAGCCTATCTGTTCTAAAATGTTTCAACTCATTAAATTTAACTTGAGTTTCTCTAATACAAGAAATCTCACATGTTCCTCTTAGATCTTCCCCAATTTTCCCAACCCCTGAGGATCAAGTAGTCCAAAGCAGACCATGACTGAAGGGGGAGCTGTAGGCACGAGGTCCTGCCATTGCTTCACTGCCATCCGTGATGCTGGTGGTAGCTAAATGTCCACAGGAAGTAATGGTCCCCTCCTTGGGGAGCATCAGAGGTCCAGAGGGAGGACTAGAAACCACATACAACTTGACCCTTCCTCACCAGGCTGAAGGGAGGGACCCTGACAGCTTTCTGCTGACTTTCTGCTAAAGTCACCAAAACTCAACCTCAGAATGTGTCTGGACTTTCTATTGCTCCTAGAAGGGAAAAAGGAAGTGGTTAAAGAAAGGATGGAATTAAAACCAAATCAGAAAAAAAAAATCTGAAACAGCTGTGTTTTAGAAAGCAAACCTCTGAGGTACAGTTTTTATCTCTAATAGACCTGTTCCAAAATCCAAAATTGAAAATGACCTGGTCACAGATTTATTAAGAAAAGAGTACAAAAGAACACCTTGTTCTCAAAGCAGAAGCGTTGCAAATGTATGGGTCAAATCTGTCTCACCAGTCAAGACACTGTCTGGATCCTTTGTCCCATTCAGCAACTGAGACATTTGATTAATAAATCAAATCCTCTCTCTCTCTCTCTCTCTCTCTCTCTCTCTCTCTCTCTCTCTCTCTCACACATACACACACAGGCACACCATTAGGAAGAAGAAATCAAATTACAAGATCTTCAATAAAAGATTAATCCATCTAGTCAAAACTGCCCACTCCTCTTCCAACACACTGTTATAAAATTACACATATACAAAGTCTACTTGAGAGAACACAGGTTAGTGAAGATCAGATGCTTAAGTTGAACTTTAGAGTGACAATTCTTCTAACTCTGTGCTGAGTTCGGGGGACCACACAGAAGGTGTCTGTCTGTTATGAGTTCCCAGGTGGGTAAGACTGACAGCCATGGACACAACACAGTGAAATCCACAATTCTAAAGAACAAAGTGATCTGGGGGCCCAGAAGCAGAAGTTTCTAACTGCCTAGAAGCCATTGAGAAAGTCTTCTCACAGGTCATATATTTAAAATATGTCTCCAAGGAGGGAAAGTAGTTCCTCTTCCAAGAATTTTTTTTTTAATTTTGCATCACTTGGGAATTTTCTGAAATAAATACACACACACACACACACACACACACACACACACACTAGACATATGAAAGTTTATGTAGCTCATAAAGGTAAAAGCTCTTCTCTGCTAATTAGCCAACCTTTCATGGCACTAGGACCAAATAAAAATTTCTCCCAGAAGTCTTCATAAAGAATACAATGTATGTTATAATAAACACCATTTTATAGCATCATTAAAATGGACTTAACTACAACCTAATAGATCTGTTTCTTATCAGATCCTCAAAATGGACTATCAAAAGGCCATTCCGTGGAGGTAAATCTACAAGGTGCCATTACAATGTCCAAGTACCCAGCTCTGCTTCTCTGGCTTATTCCAAGAAAACATTTGAGAGTATTTAAGAGAGGAAGATGGCAGATTCTTTAGGCATGGAATCTTTCTTGACTATTACCTCTCCAAAAGTATTGTGAGAAGGGCTGAGGAACTGTGACCACCAGAGTTCACTCACTGGTAAATGTTGGTGATGGAGCCATCCTGTGCTGTACTTTGGGAATGGCCCCAATGACCGAGTACTAAGGCAAGCACTCTTAGGATAGTGTTAATGTCACTTTGTGAAAGTCAAGGAGGTGAGAGGGGATGTGGGCTCCAGTGGGTGGGGAGAACCACCAAAACTCTGTCCTATCAGTTGATGGTGGTAAGTACCACGCCTGCAGGAGCAAACAGGAAACAAAAGTTACAGAGATTACCCAGGTTCCCCTTCTTGGAATAAAACATCCTCTCCTACTTACAGTCAACCACCTGCAAAAAAGTCATTACCACTCATGTAATAATTTCCTGGGCACCTGCTATATGTTACAAAATGCACCAGTTGGCATTAGAGGTATCTAAAGTCTAATTTCTGCCCTTGAGGCAGGCAAGTAACATACAGTATAATAAACACCTCAAAGGTCTGCCAGGTTTTGCAATTCTATTGTTAAGCATGAGGCAGAGCAGAGAAACCTACCCTCGTAGATAGGATTCCTTAAGTTTCTATGAAGGTCACAGAAACATCCCAGACTTATAGATGTTTTCCAAGGGTGAGCAGAGGATCCCTGTGTACTTTGAGAAATAGCATCTCACCACAAAGAAGACAGATGAAAGATCAGGGGGCCCAGACAAACATCTCTACCTACTTTCCCAGTGCCAGCCTCACACTGATAAAAGACTGTCTAATTTATCATCTTTACTGGTAAATCTCCACTGATCCTGTGGAACAATAGGGCTGGGTAGAAGGGATGGGCCAGCATTGCTACCAAGACCTCCTAACCCTCCTTAATAAACTCAATAGCAGCACCAAGGTATCTCAGGAGGCAGCAGGTTATAAGTAGTGCCTTTCCTTAGGGTGTAATTGCATGTTCTTTTTCTGTGCAAAAATAATGTATTTATTCCAAGTATTTTTCCTAAAGTCAGTTAGCTGTGCTCTTTGAGTGGGATCCTAAATTGACAAATTCCAGGCTGCTGGGACTTGTCATCTGGAGGAAGAAAAAAAATGAGAAGCCAGTAATCAATCTGTATTGTGTGAAGATTAACATGCCTGCCCCTCAGGTTAACCAGACCTAAATGCAAACTGAATTGAAATGTTCAGAAAGTGTTCCTAATCATGCACACTGTGATTACGAATCCTATGTTTATTTATCACTCTTTTGAATCACCAGACACCAAGCAACTAGAAGAAGACAGAGGTCAACAAACCCAAAATGAACTATTATCCTAGCGGGGTGGCAGGCAACAGATTCACTGGAGCAATACCAGGTGGCTGCGGGTCCAGAAAAGATGCAAATGCTTTCTCCAGGAGAGGGCGCTAAGCGGTAGCCTCGCCCTGGCCCTGGGATGGGCGGCTAGGCAAGAGCAAATCCCGGGAGAAGGGAGGGTTCCAGCATGGATGAGTTATGTGAGTAACACCCATACCCACTTTTTCTAAACTCTCAGGACCATGGGGGGAAAGAGCTCCCAAAAGCAGACATGCGGAGATTGATGGAGAACCTTGGTATTGGAGGGGAATCCAGAAGTGCTTTTGCTTAATTACAGCACTGGATCTCTTGCTTGAGCTCCATATTTTTCCAGCCACTATGCATGCCTGTAGCTGTGGCTGTGTGTGTGTGTGTCTGTGTATGTGTGTTTTCACATCAGTGTAGATGTTGTTAAGCATGAGGCATTAACATATTTTACGTTAATATAAGCAGGGGAACGCATGGCTATTTGAATTGAGCGCATGCATGATGTGTGTCTGACTGGGTAAATGGTTTGTGCTAAATTCATCAATAAGCAATGCCTAACTTCAAAATAGGCTATATTTTTAAAATTCACCTAAGCCAATGGCTTGTTCTTAAAACACTTTCCCAAAGAAATAATGCTCCACCAAGTGTCCGGTTTTCTTCAAAGTTCACAACTTACCTGAAGGGCATAGCGTTGAAACACATGGTGGGTGGTCCTAATTATCTTACAATTAGCATAGGATTCAATTAATACAGCAGCAAGTATTCAATGTCATGCTAAGTGGTTCGGGCTTTATTATGTGGGTCAGTGGTTCTCAAACTTTTATTTCAAACACTAAAGTTTAAAAAAAAAATTAAGAGACTAGCATTTAGTGACCAACTTTTTTATTTTGCTTAGTAAGGATTTTAACAGCAAGAAACAACAAACAAGCTACTTCCGTTATTTTATTAAAGAAAGGACATTTTTAGCACCAGAAAGTAGGAAAGATATAAATTTGAGGAAAGAAAAAGAGAGCAGGAAGTAGGGGTGGGTATAGAGATAGTTCCATAAACAGAATCAATTTACCTGTAGGAAAATCTTACCATGTAAACCCTACTTTCTCACATTTTTTGCTAAGAATCTGTGAAAGACTCTCTATAGTCAAATGTGCCAACACTCAGACATGGGTTTGGGGAGCTATGGCTTCAGGGACCTGACATAGCTCCATGTATCAGGGTGCAGGGGCAACCATAGTACATATCCTGAGACTGGGAAACCAGGCAGAGAGGGTTCTGCGACCAGCCTTTACCCTATGGCCAAAAGGGATCCACAAGGATCTTGATTTGCAGCTTGAAAAAGCCACAAAAGCATTTTGTAAAGATTATTTGGACAGCAGAGTAGAAAGATTGGAAGTGGTAACCCAGTTATCACAGCTATGCCACAAATCACCCCAAACTTAAGGGCCTAAAACAACCATTCACTGTGCCCTCAGATTCCGTGGGTCAGAATTCAAATAGGAGACAGCAAGGACAGCTTCACTCTGCAGGACTGTCTCTGGGGTCTGGGACTCAAAGGCTAGGGGCTGGGACCTCATTGACGGGTAGGAAATGGGCAGGGGGTGGCATACACACAGGCAGCCATCTTTGGAACATGCCATCTGCCACAGAGCCCATGATGGAAATAAATGGAAATGGGCAAGTCATTAATTCCTATATGTCAACTTGACTAGACCATGAGGTGAGCAGCTCTTGGTTAGACTCTTTCAGGGAATCGGCAGAATGAGTAAAGAAGATTGCCCTCAGTGTGAGTGAGCCTCATCCAATCCATGGGAGGCCTGAATAGAGCAAAAGGGGGTCATTGATAACTCGCTGTCTCGCCTGTTTTTGAGCGGGACATCAGCCTTCTCCAGCGCTCAACTGGAACTTACAAACCAATTCTGGTTCCCCGGCCTTTGGACTCGGACTGGAGCTACACCATGGGCTCTCCTAGGTTTCCAGCTGGCAGATGGCAGGCAGACCAGCAGCCTTCTCAGCCTCTGTGATTACATGAGCATAATAAGGGTGTATGTAAATGAGCCCATTGAAACCAAATGCAAAGGTGTGGTGTCCTGCTATGTGCATTTGTGTTTGTGATACACACACACAGCCTCTTAGCTCTGTTTCTCTGGAAGACCCTCTGTCAAGTGTGTTTGTGCAGGTGTATCGTAAACGCATATACACAGAGCACAACACCACACCTTTGCATTTGGTTTCAGTGGGCTTGTTAATCCCCTGAAGATCATTATGACCTCAAGACAGAAAGCCCCATTCATGGCATTTTCTTCAGTAGAACTAGCACTGGTCTTAGAGTCAAAAACACCCATGTCAAACCCTAGATCTTGTCTCCCATTAGGTGGTATTACATGTGGCCCAAGAGCTCCCTGAGTTTCACTTGCAGATCAGCATAATGGGTATTATAGTATTTGTTTACTATAATAGAGGTCCCTGCTTACTTACTTATTTTTCTTTTGGCCCTGTTTCTTCTTTGTCCCTCTTTCCCTATTCAGCAAGAATTTTGCAGCTGGTGCCACCTCATCTCCCTCTGCCTACTCCTTGTCTCTCTGCCACAGGCCTCACTGGCACAGACACTGCCCAGGGATCATTTTCAGCATTTCTTTGAAGGAAGACAAGGTGGGATTTGAAGTCATGCCACCACCCCTGGACCTACACTTTAGTTATGGACTACAGGAAATGCAGCTGAATAAATACTAATCCCAGTTCCATGATACAGGTACGGGTTGGTTATGAAAGATTTCCTATTACTCTATTTTCATAGTTCAGATAATTTGTTCAGATAAGCAGAGTCATCGATGCTGCCTTTGTTGAAAATATAATATGGTTTAACACCATATTACATTCCAGCATCTAGATATACCCCTTACAAGCTGTGTGACCTTGGGCATGTTATTTAACCTCACTGTCTCCATGTTCTCAAAATGAAGACAATAATAGTACTTATCACAAAGAGTAATTTTGAGGAAGAGATGAGATAAAACATTAAAAGCCTTTGGCACAATCTAGCAAAATGATGCTCAAGCCTTAGCATACATGAGAATCACCTGAAAGATTTGTTAAAATAAAAATTTCTGGGCCTGACTCCAGAGTTTCTGATTTATTAGGTCTAAGACGGGTACCCACATTTTGCATTTCGAACAAGTTATCAAGTGATGCTCATGCTACTGGGGCAGGACCACACTTTGAAAAACACTGATCTAACACAGTGGTATCGACTTTGATTTTGATGATGATGATGATGCTCCATGAAGATGGCCAGGATGATTGTAATGGTGGTGATCATGATGACTTCTATAAGGGACTCTCACCTTAGATAAATGATAAGGTTAAATATAAATATGTTTCATAGACCTTCAACATTTTGGCATGTTTCATGTTATAGTCTGGAAACTATTGCTACCACCTTCAATGTCATAGTTAAATGTATTAAGCGTTACCTTTGTATGAAGTTCTTAGGATATGAATCAGATCTAATAGTCCAGACAGAACATGGAACATTAGTGGAACGAAGACAGTTTTGCTGAGAAAAGGACAGAATGAGACAGAGTGAGAAGAACTTGGTCTTCTCTGTTATTTCCTGTGCAAAATTATAGGATTGAGTGAAATCAGCTCAAGGATCCAGCCCAGTTCTGCCAAGCAGAAATTCTATAAGTAATTACAATCTTGTCCCCAGGAAACCTCTCATAGTTAAAAACCTTTGGCCCATTCCCCAGGAGGCCCCAGCAGACAATGTTTCTTTCCATCCAAGATCAGCATCACTCAGCAGTTGAAGCTTCTTGGGGGCCTGGGGAAGCTGGCTCCTTGTTGCACCAGGGTCTCAGAGGTCTGTGAAGTGAGGAAATCGCACCTATTCCTCACTTTTCTGAACCGAAATTGGAAACTTGAAGTCCAAGGATTATTTTTAGCAAATGACTAAATAAGCCTCATTTAATATCCAGACTAGAGGAAAAGGAAAGTCCCAGAGTTCCATTCTGCCACTCCCAGCCCAGCCCACATGAGCTGTTCCTGCTGATGTGATTTCAGAACAGGATCTTGATCACATGCCATCTGGCTTCCTTGGGGGGGCTAATGGATTCCTCCAAATGCAAACTAGCTAGAAAGCCACTAGGGCTACCACTGCAGACACTCTGGTCCCAACCTTCAAAATCCCTTCCATGCTCATGCATCAGCCCACAGTCACTCCATCCACTCACACAAAGAGATGCAGCATGGTGCATACAACAGCACAGAGGGTCTGGCCTCAGAGCTGAGGTCTCAAGAAAACCAGGAGAGAGAACAGACAGTGAGAGCCTGTCAGTTTGTCTCTCTGCTCACACTCTGGAGAGCCTCATCACATCTTCATGGAAGTCCTCCTTAGCAGAGGGCTCAGCCCTCATTATTCCTAAAAATACTCCTCCAGGGAAAGGGCATTGGCTCAATTCCCATATTATTTAATAGTCCTCTATTTACCCCTCCCAAGTCTCAATGCACCTGTTTGCCAAATAAGGAGAATGAACTAACAATTCTTATAGGCTTAGTCCCAACCACATGTATCACAGATACACACACTCCAGATTCTGATGGCAGTACAATCCTCTCCTTTATTGAACAACCACTAGCTTGGAAATATCTGTTAAAGATCAGCTGATACTTAAAATGATGAAACAAGTCCAATTCCCATCATACATATGCTAAGTGAAATAACAAGGCACAGAAGGACAAACACTGCATGATCTTACTTTGGTAGAGATTCTGAAAAAGCCAAACTGGTAGAGCAGAGTATGGCGGCCAGGGCCTGTGAGAGGAAGAATAAAAAGATGTCTGTCAAAGGGCGCACAGTTCCAGTTACACCAAACAAATAAGTTTGGAGGATCTATTGCACAAGATGACTGTGGTTAATAATATTGTATGGTTTTCCTGAAATTTGCTAAGAAAGAAGATCTCACCCCACCCCCACCCCACACACACATGCACACAAACAGTAACTATGTGAGATTATGGATATGTTAATTAGCTTGATTGTGCTAATCATTTCACAGTGTATACATATGTAAACATCACATTGACACTATAAAATAAACAATTTTTATTTGTCAATTATACCTCAGTAAAGCAAGAAAAAATAAGTCTTTTATGAATTTTACTATTACCTGATTGATTTAAGTAAGTACCTTTCAACCCTATCTGTGCAGTACAATGACCTAATAAGCTTTGGGGGAAAGAAAACAAACTGGTTCCCACCCCCACCCACAGAGATCTTATTCTAGGGTGAAGTTCCCACATTTGTATTTATCAACTTTCCTGGCTGATTCTAACAGCTCACGGGTCTAAACCTGCCAAGAATAGGTCTGTCGTTATCTTGATTTTTTTTATGTTTTCATATGGCCAATTTATTTAATCTTTTTTTTATTTTATACTGTACTTATTTATTTATTTATTTATTATTTTTTTTAATTTTTTAATTTTTTTTATTGTTGGTTGTTCAAAACATTACATAGTTCTTGACATATCATATTTCACACTTTGATTCAAGTGGGTTATGAACTCCCATTTTTACCCCAAATACAGATTGCAGAATCACATCAGTTACACTTCCATTGATTTACATATTGCCATACTAGTGTCTGTTGTATTCTGCTGACTTTCCTATCCTCTACTATCCCCCCCTCCTCTCCCCTCCCCTCCCCTCTTCTCTCTCTACCCCCTCTACTGTAATTCATCTCTCCCCCTTGTATTATTTTTCCCTTTCCCCTCACTTCCTCTTGTATGTAATTTTGTATAACCCTGAGGGTCTCCTTCCATTTCCATGCAATTTCCTTTCTCTCTCGCTTTCCCTCCCACCTCTCATCCCTGTTTAATGTTAATCTTCTTCTCATGCTCTTCGTCCCTACTCTGATCTTAGTTACTCTCCTTATATCAAAGAAGACATTTGGCATTTGTTTTTTAGGGATTGGCTGGCTTCACTTAGCATAATCTGCTCTAATGCCATCCATTTCCCTCCAAATTCTATGATTTTGTCATTTTTTAATGCAGAGAAATACTCCATTGTGTATAAATGCCACATTTTTTTTATCCATTCATCTATTGAAGGGCATCTAGGTTGGTTCTGTCGTTATCTGTTAATGGAACATTATTTACTCGCTCCACATGAGCCTTAAACACTGGATATTAAGTTGGATGCAGCGGCACAGGCCTGTAATCCCAGCAGCTCAGGAGGCTGAAGGGGGAGGACCACAAGTTCAAAGCCAGCCACAGCAACTTAGAAGGCCCTAAGCAACTTAGTGAGACCCTGTCTCAAAACAAAATTTATAAAGTCTGGGGATGTGATTCAGTGGTTCAGCACCCCTGAAATCAGGACACCTAAATCTTAGTGCCTTCAGAAGGTCAGATATGCTAATGAACTAACCAGCTTATTTGTACATGGGGTGATGCGGAGGCTGAAGTAGTACCCTCCAAGATCGGCAGGCTCCGTCACATCCTCGTCCTTCATGTTAGCAGCATCCCTGGTATAGGCCTTAATTCTGACTCTCCAAGGGTCAGATGAGGTCAGAAAGCATAAGGTATTTCTGTCCCCATCATTCAGTGGGTCAAAAATGCCTCTTCTACTCATTTCCATTTTGTGCAGGATGAGGACACAGGGACAAATAATTTGATTCCTGGGCTCTGATCCTCACCAATATACTCCCCATAACCAACTTAGTAGCTGCTCTTCTATCGACTCTCCCAAGATGATCATCACAGTCACATTCTTTGAGCTCCCTCTGTGTGCCAAGGTCTATTGGAAGTGTTCAAACATTGTCCACCCTTTCTCAAAAAGAGCTTTCCTCTGTTTACCCAAAACCACAGGCCAATGCACCAACAATACCTCATGCTTCCCTCCTTTTTACCAGTATATTACATCTGGCACAAGAGGCCCCCAGGAATGGCTGTTCCACTATTGATCACTGTTACACCCTGTCATCTTACAGAGAAATCCATCAGGAATAATGGAAAGCTGTTTGCAGCTTTTATTGACCACTCATTGGCCTTTGACTATGAGCAGGAACCAGCTATGGGTTCAGCCTCATAAATTCCATATAGTCTTTCAGTAATTGAAGCTCAGTCCTGAGCGATGTGAAACAAGGCTCGCACCTTCATCCCCCACCATAAATGTCAGGATGTTGCTTTTGGATAACATGTTTCCCTGCGGCAATAAATAGAAATGTCGTGTCATCTTAAATAGTGATGAAAGGATTTGTCATCATCGATTGACGTGTGATGCCAACCCACTGATTACTCAGTGTTTCCTGCAGACCTACTGTGTACTGCGACGATGCTAGGTTCTAGGGATGCAGTAATTAATAAGATAAGCACAGTGCCTCCCTTGATGAGTCAGGAGGAAGACAGATAAATAACCTGCCAATAAAAATAGATTCTGAGAAGTACTTTTGGCAGGGTCAACACAGGTGCTTCAGAACAGCTCCTTGGTGAATCTGTTCAGTTGCTTGCATCATCAATCTGAGAAGCTTCCTGTCCTCTCTACTTCCTTTCTCTTCCTTCCATCGCTTCTGCATCCTGAATATCAAAGCCTGAATGTATCTGTCCTGGATAGTACAATTCTACATCAAACAATATTCCATAAACATCAATCCTATCAGCTTTGACTCCTGATATGAGCTAAAGAGTTTTCACCTTCCTTTGCTCATTTATTCATTTCCCTCATCCAAAACAACACCTTTGAGCACTTCCATGTACCAGGCCCTGGAAAGGTGATGGCAAGAAAGCGTGCGTGGTTCCTAACCACATATGTCTATATAGACCTTGATATATCCAAGCTGGTCCATTGAAAATGGAATTGGAAAACTAATTTCAGTGAATTGGCCTCCAAAGTCTGCTCTGATACAACCCTAGATTTCTCGGTCTATGCTGCATGTCCCCGGAATTTATCAGAACAACTTTAGTTGATCTTTCCTCCCACTCTTTATGTGCCTGCCCCACTTGGATTTATATGCTTTAACGTCATTTATTCTGATGACTGACTTCAGCCTTTGAGGACCCAAAGAATTAATTTCACAATCTGAAGGGCAAAATTCTGGTTGGCCTAGTTCCTGAGGTGGTCACTGTGGCTTTCCTGGTGACAAATGTGACAAGTGATAGAAATAGCCTGCTACCTAAAGCCAGGACTCACACCAATCACCTCGAAGAAATAGCATCTGTCACTAGATAAAGAATGGCAAACATCTAGCTTGTTTACAACCACTCCTGTTCCCGTGTCAGACATAACTAATTGATCACAGATTTCTTTTCCTGCTGACCCCATGCCTGACCCGACATCCGTTCCTAACCCAGCACTCCAGCAGTCACTGCCAGTCAATCAGGCTTGGGCCCTGAGATAAAATCTATCATCCCTGCATTAGAACCAGTGAACAGGGACTAAGACACTTCATAAAACAGGACAAATTGACTGCGGCGGAGCCACACAAAAACAGGAGCAAGGCCAGGGTGAAAACTGCAACTTCATGGTCTTTGCCACTTGCAGCAGTGACTCCTCCCCCAAAACGTCACATGATTCCCCCAAGAAGGTTTCTGCTGGGTTCATTCTGGACCAGTCTCTGTGTCCAAGAGGGTGATGACCTCTACTGGCCAATCTGGGACAAAGAAGCATAGTCCTTGGTTAAACACCCCACCAGAACCTCCAAGGAACAGAAGAGGGGCATTTCCAAAAGAGACATGGTCTGGACCAGATAATTAGTGCTCTCTCCAGAAACACAAAATGAATTGAAGCATGGAGGAGGAAGAGCTGTCACTTGATGGTGGGGGACCTCAGACAAGACTTCACAAAAGCTGAGACATTTGAGATCAGGGTGGACAGGAAGGTGATGGGGGGCAGTGTAAGAAGTTGACACAAAGTGGTGTACACGGAGTAACTGAACTGTCATCGATCCCTCATGTTCACAGCCACCATCCTGACCATCTATAATCTAGTTGTTTGCCTAGGACTGAGCCATCTGGGTTGGCTGCGGTAATCAGATGTGAGCAATTGTACTAAAGATCAAACTCAGTTAATTTGTATGATTAGGGAATTAGCAAGTGCCTTCTTTGATCTCAACAATTATTCAAAACACATAAAAAAAATGCCCAGAATGAAATTGAAATAAAAGTGGCATGCTTTTAGGTACAAATTAAAGTTCAAATGAATATTGCCTATAATAATGTGTTATAGAGATTTATAGTAAGAAGTCATTCTCCCTGGGGTCTCACTTTCCATAAGGTATTCTCTTATTCTCTGCTTCTTTCTCTCCCCCATCTTTCTCTCTCTCTCTCTCTCTCTCTCTCTCTCTCTCTCTCTCTCTCTCCACACACGCGCGCGCGCGCACACACACACACACACACAAACACAGAGGCACACAGCCTCTCTTGGCCCTTTGAACTGGAACAGCGATCTGTTCCCTGTGATTAAATTAGTGTAAGTAATAAGATATCATAGATTTGATTGATTTCCTCAGCAATGGTTATTAACCAGCCCAATTCAGAGCCAAGCAGGACCATTATTCTAAACATTGATTTCTGAACAGGCATGCAGGGGAAGGAAATTCTCAGCTACAGAAATATTCCATAAGGAATTATCAGATAGGATGATATATAGTGAGGATTCCCAGACGTGGCAACAAACTCCGTGGAATGCTCCAACACCACGATGCACAGATGTCAGGGTCCACGGGGAGACTGAGTGATGTGGTAAATATACTCACCAACATTCTCAGGGAAATACTTCTTAGAAGCACCACAAAATGTAAGAACTCAGAACTGTATCATATTCCCGTCACTGTATTTAACCCGGAAAATATATACTTAGTAACTTCTCTAAACCACATTTGCCAGAGTCTCAGGAGACAAGAAGAAACCTGGCCACTGATTTCAACAAGCTCACAGACGACATGTTGTTTCTCAAGAAAGCTTGGAGGCACCCTCCACTTAGAAAGGAAGGTGGATCAGAGGGTTCTCCTTGGCAGATGGCTGCCATCTTTCAACAAGGTATCAGAGATGGCACACACCAGATGGAAGACTCTCATGGCACTGAAGGGGCATCTCTTTGACAAGATACAAGGTGGACAGAGCTGTAAACCATGGCATGAATTTCTTGGAGCTCCTGAAAAAAATAAATCTGAAAATTAAATGTGAGTTTATCTTCCTGTTCTTTAAACCCCATGGCTTCTGTCCACTGAGTAGAAGGGAAAGGAAATGGAAGTGGCTTGGTGAGGTTCCTTTCATGACTGTCCATATCATATCCAAAAGCCAGAGGAACACCTGTGCTTCAATGCAGGCAATGAACCTGAAAAGTTATTTGAGCTATTTTTCTTCCTGTGATAAGGGCAACAAACTCATGAGAGCAGTATTTTTAAAAACAGACTCTGGAGTTAGACTTCCTAGGTTTGGATCCTAGGCCCAACATTTTGGGGCACATATCAATTAAACTCATTAATTCTCAGTTTCCTCATCCGTAATATGGGATTAGTAATAGAAATTGCTTGGAAAGTTTGTTGTAAGGGTAAGATAATATACATATACAAGAACTTATTCTGGTGCCTGGCACATAGTGAGGCTCAAAAACTGTTGCCATAATGAGTCTTGTTCTTTTTTTCTAAGGAAGAAAACACATGAAATGGTCTATAACCTTAAAAGGTGATAAATGAATTACAGAGTCCTATTGTCCTTCCCTTGTTATTTTTGACACTAGAGGCACAGCCAGAGCCCATAAAAATGTTTCAGAGAAGCAGGTTTCTCTAGAGTTAGAAAGCACCTTCTAACCATTACAGTTGTGCCACAATACGATGGACTACCTGAGGAGATAATGAGCTCCCTGTCATTAGAAGTATTCAAGCAAAGACTTGAAGAGTTACTGTATTCTCAGAGATTTCTGTCTTATTATCCGGAATGAACGACA
The DNA here is from genome assembly GCF_964194105.1 of Spermophilus citellus. Lineage (NCBI taxonomy): Eukaryota > Metazoa > Chordata > Mammalia > Rodentia > Sciuridae > Spermophilus > Spermophilus citellus. The sequence goes on from NC_138185.1 coordinate 19,618,751, forward strand.
TCCTATGACAGCTGGAGTCTCTCCTAATTTAATTGGCTGTGATTTGGTGACCGTATGCACGTGTTTTGCTCTGGCCACCCATAGAATGATACTGAAATTAAGTAAAGAAGCAGAAGTGAAGAGTTCTATCTGTTTCATTTCTTACCCCCAGCATCCAACAGAGAGCTGGTGAAGAAGAAGAATTCAGTGACTCTTAATTAAACTAAAAATAAAAGGAGTGCAAATGGAATTAATGGATATTGATGTTTCAGTGTTTTCAGAATACAAGATCTGAGTTTCCTAAATACAGAATCTGCAGATGGCTTCTTTGTACATGTTTGGGGGTTTTGTTCATAAAAGCTACACACACCTTCTAACCCCCCTGCGTAACATGCATTTCAGTTTTAAAAGTGTGTGTGTGTGCATGCACGGGGCGGGGGGGGGGGGGCTTGTGTGCCTATGGGACTTTTTCAAGTTTCGTATTTGTCTGAATGCCATCGATTTTTTGCCTAATTGTTATTCACTATGCTAATTTCACCCACAAATCTCACATTCTATTGATCAAAAAGTAATAAACTCTCCAACAAACAAAACAAGCATTATTGCAATGTTGGGAAAACATCAGTTAATATCAATAGCATATTTACAATTATCTTTAACCCAAATTTTACCCATGATGCAGTAAATTGGCAGCTTCAGGGACCTAGGCTGGAGGCACAGGCCAAAAGGATTTTTCTGCCTTTTTCTTGGTTGAACAAGGGAAGAAAGTACAACCAGGAAACCCATAAAGAAGGAGTCAATGGCTAGAACAAAAGTGATTATCACAATGGAGAAATCCATCATCTCTCTCCTGGTTTTTTTCCCCCTCTTCCTATTTTCTCCTTTAATTTAAGTGCTTTGGTAATCATTGTGAGAAGTACAAAGGTGAGCAAGGCATCTTTTACCACGCTTCAAAGTTAATGTTTCCTTAAAAAGAAGAGAATGTGATTGTTTTAGTAGGTGCTCATAGCCTTACTGAGTTGGCTCACCTGGAGCAGGTTATCACAGTAGGTGTTGTTTTATCCAATTCCTAATCTGGGATGGCAGTACCACCCTCCTCCTTTTAGAGAACTCCTTTCTCCCACACTCCAACCACCCAACTGCAGAGAGAATAATCACAGTCTCCACCTGGGTGGCCATATTCCATTGCTCCAGGATAGATTGATAGGCTGGGCAGTCAGAGGGGCCGTAGCAAGATCAGCCTTAGTAAAGGGAGGTCAATGCTACTAAACCCACTTGCAGCCTCCGTCTGTGCCACCATCATCCCTATTTCACGTGGGTCTAGTTCTGGGATGGCCAATGATAAAGTCTGGGTCATGTCAACTGGCCAAGTCATCCTGTCTAATTGGTGATTCAAAAGTTTGTTCCATGGTGGATGTTTTAAGAAATGTGAACCCTGACAGATGACACAAGCATCTTCAATTCTGGTCCACCCATATGCCTCTGTACCAGACATCCTCTTCTCTGATTTTCCAGTTCCTCTCCTTCCAGCTGTCTGACCACTACCCACAAACCTGCATGTATTCTCAGGCCACTTCCCCTCTCCTTTAAACTCCACTTTCTGGAATCCTTTTCCTCCCTTCTGTTCCCCCACATTTTCCAAATACCTGATTCATTATGCCAACAAGAATGGTCCACACTTAAGAATGTGGTTCTGGGCTGGTGCCAGTAAAATTGTAGGGATAGGGCCATCTTCTTCCTCCTTCTCCACCCTTTACTCCACTTGAGATGTTAATTCTCCTTGACAACTGCCAGTAAATGACTGTGTCTCTCACTGTGTTTCACCAGTCTTGGTACCAAGAGTGCTAGTTCATGTGTTCTACAGAGGAGACACCATGACCAAATTATATGTGCAAGGGAGTTATTAAGGGAAATACTCATGAAAGACAAAAGGATTAGTTTGGATAGAATCTTAATATTGCAATGTAGTTCTGACATCTGTGAAAGGGGGGAGGGAAGGAAAAGCCTCAGACTGACACTCTGAGAAAGTCTTGGCCAGCCCAATAGGGAGTTCCAGAGCCAAGATGGCTCTTCATGAGAGTCCCATGTTGGGGAAGAAGGAGTCCACACTCTCACACTCTGGGAGGAGCACAGGGCACAGGGCCTCCACATGAGCACAGTGAAGGGTCTGAAGGTCAAGGGCTGCAGGCAGCACACCAATGGCCTTCCTCAAAGGGGTTCTCTTAAAGTGGTGAGTCTCACAGCTATTATAAACCTGGACTTTATTGTAATAATATATCTAGTCACAAAGGGAATACATATTCATGGTGAACAATCAAAATAACTCCAAAGAATACAATACAAAAGATAATGGTGTCTCTCCTCCCCATTCTCTGACACCTAACTCACGAGCCATAATCAAACCTAGCAGTTTTTATGTGCTTCTTTGCAGAAATGTTCCAAGATGAATACTCATATTCTTTTCATTTATATAAATGGTTACATATTTTTCCATGTTGCTTTTCCATGATATAGAGCAAATTCCCTCCTTCACAACTCTGTGATATCCCATGACATAGGTGTACCTTAAATAATTTAATCAATCTTATATCGATGAATGTTTAGATTTTTCTCTAGTATTTTTCTAAAAACTAATGGCAGACCACCCAGGCATCATGGTATACTAATACAAGTACATCCATGGGGTAAATTCCTAGGTCAAAGGGCAGGTGCATTTTTGTATTTTGACAGGTGTTGACTTGCAAATAGTTCTTAGAATTATACACCCACACAGTGTTTGAGCAAAGCTTGCATTATTCTATGTTGCTTCAGATTAGGGGTAGAAGAGTGGAGTAACAGACAGAGATGAATACGTTGGTAGGAGCAGAAGTATCCATTTGCCATATGAAGAATCACAGGGCATTCAATAATTCTGTGTTGTTGGTGGCAGAGTCCCTGTCGGTGGCACAGTCCCTGAGAAAAAATATATACTCACTTGCATTGAATATGCATTCTATAGTAATTTGTAGGAATTCCATCCCAGATTCAGTGGAATGAGCTAGAGAAGTTTATGCGTATGAGTAAATTGTATATGAAGATGACTGAGAGGCTGCAGTCCCCCTAGCATCTACCATAGCTTTCCAGGAGAAAAATAAGTTGTGTTGATGGGAAAAAGTTAACAAAACTTCCAGGGCAGATTGATGAAGGAGGTTGATTCTAATGAGAAGGAGGGGACATCAGGAATGGAGATTTGCAGATAGGGTCAGGATGCCATGGTCAGCAGAAGAAAGGATTGTGATGATGACACACAGGGAAAGGAAAAGAAAATGGTTTGCTGAAGAATGACCAGAATGAGATAGAGACCTTCCCATGAAGTCAGGAAGAAGTGTATCTCTGGAAAGAACCAGAAGAAAGGGTGCCACCAGCTAAATCAATAGAAAAGCAGGAGCCCTGCCAGTCACGGTGGTGCAGACCTGTGATCCCAGTGACTTGGGATGCTGAAGCAGGAGGATTCAAATTCCAGGTCAGCCTGGGTCACTTAGAGAGACCCTGTCTTAAATTTTTTAAATAAAATAAAAAAGGCTGGGGATGTGGCTTAGTGGTAAAGTGGTCCTGGGTTCGATCCCCAGCATAGGGAAGGCAGGAAGGCAGGAAGGAAGGAGGGAGGGAGGGAGGGGGAGGAAAGAAGGATGAAAGGAAGGGGGCAGAGAGAGAAAGGAGGGAGAGAGAAGCAGGAACCATGAAGGTGTCCAGAGAAAAAACCCAGGGGAGCAGAGCCAGGCTTCTGTGCAGGAAACCGTGACTCATTCATGAGCCTCATAGTTACAAGAGATTGTGAATTCTCAAAAAAAGAAAAGAAAAGAAAAAGAAATAAAAGAAAAACATCCACTCATCAGGTACATTTTTCTGTCACTATTTTAACCTGTGCTATTCACCATTCTTTCTGATTGACCTTCTATGTCAATCTCTCAGCCAAGAATTCTTTGTGGAGTTTTAGCCTATGCAGTGGTAAGGAGCTTGGATCCTGGAAATCAGACACAGTCCGGTTTGAATCCTGTATCCTCCACTTACTAGCTGGGTGGTCCTAATTGGACAGATTTCTTATTTTTCACTAATCTTCTTATCTCCTCACCTATAAAATATGGATATTAAAAATGTACCTCCCATAGGACTGTTGGAAAACTCGTGAAACATATGAAATGCATTCCATACAGAACAGAGCATTTCACAGGTTCTCCATAAGTAGATTTGAATAGATGCATCAATCGGTGTTTTCTCTTGCCATTGTTTTTATTAGATACGATGAAGTGATAGGTATATAGAATGTTCTTCTCAAAATCCTCCCACCCTGAAGATGCTGATATTAACCCACATTCAGTCAAGGGGGGGGGTGGTTAATGAGAACTTCCGGGGCGAGGTGGAACCTGAGTCAAGGCTTAAATGAAAAAGAGAAGTTACCCAGAAAAAGAAGCAGAGCGGTGCATTCCAGAAAGAAGGGACATCAATGAGAGCATTGGGGAAAGAAAGAGCGTGGTGGATAGGAGGAGCTACAGAGGGTGTATTGTTGCAGGAATTTGAACCGTGAACTGGGGGAGCGAGGGAAGACAGCAGGGAAGGCACTTGGGAGGCCTGATTAAGATGCTCAGACTAAAGCTGATGGAAAACTCTTGGTTATTTCAAGAAAACAAGTAGGAGGGACAGTTTTGCTTTTTAATGGATTGCTCTGATAGCTGTATGAAGGGTAGCTTTGAAGGGGAGTAAACTGGGGAAAAGGAGTCCCATTGAAATACATTTCCATCTAATTAAATGAAAGATAATAAAGTCTCACATTCCCTTAGAGACAATTTCAGCCTTTTCTGAAATACCTCCGATGCCAAAGGACGGACACTACCCCACTCAGTTCAGGGGTACTTCTGGCTGTTACAGAGGTCTACCTCATATTGAAAATAGAAGTCTCTTTGTATCTTTTACCCATTGATTGTATCCATGGAGGAAATTTTGGAGCAATCTAATCTGGGTTCCGCACAAGGATTTTTCAAAAACTTAGATGTAATGATTATGCTCCCAAAGAATCATCTTCTGGAAAAGCCCTTCTGCCTCTTCCAATCAAATCTCACGTGATGAAGTTTTGGGGGCTCTTCACTACATCTGGACACAGGCTTCTGGAGGTGAAGATGTCCCAAGACATCAGAATGGACATGGACTCTTCTTTATCACCAGCCTCTATTCTTCCCTAGAGCAGGCTGGGGTTGAGAGCACTTTCTCTGAAGTTACAGGGATGATTGACACCTGTCACCCAACCATGCAATATCTTCCCATCTGATGAAGTCAAGTGACTTCTTCCTCACAACTTTCTTTGTGATCGTGAACTTTATATTTGCCCTATGTGTAAAATATTAGATCTATGTCTATTTAATTTTATACATGTGCAGTGGGGTTGGCCACTCTTGTTAAAATCAAAAAATTATCAAATTTGTTCATAAAATAGATAAAATGTCATATGAACAAAGGCACTGAAACCCAAGATAAAATATTAAAACTTTGGGAAATGTTTACTATGTATGACATTAACGTGGCTGATATTCTTTATCAATAGATATACAAAGCAATTTTATATGAATATTCCAATACATAATAACAAGAGAAAGAACATAAACAGTCGAGACACAATGTTTAATCTCACAAATAGACAAGAAATGCAAACTTAAACAAGGGCACATCTTTTTGTGCCCATCAAATTGTCAAAGAGTAAAATGATCAATGTTATCCCCTGTTGTTGAGGTTGTGTGGAGAAGCGCCTTCAAACCACTGTGAGGCTTTTTCCTGAAACACGTTTTCTGGGAGGCAATTTACTAACATGAATCCAAACTAACTCAGGACCTAACTGCAGCCTTTAACTTTCTAGGACTTCATTCTAAGGAAATGATCAGGCAATTATACAAAGATGTATGTACACAGACTTTCCTATCAGAGTTGTTTATAATAGCAAACCTGGAAAAATTCTTGGAGGGCTATTTATAGGACTGATAAATAAATTATTGCATCTAAAATATTCTGCATCTTTTCAGACATATGTAATAAAGCTATGTTTAAAAAGAAACAGACGTGGAGATGTATTAAATACTATACTATGAAATGATATAAGCAGTTTACAAAACACTTCGTATGTGTTGTACACTAGCATGCAAAAGCATTCACAGGAAAAATCTGGAAAGCTATGGCCCAAAATATGGATAGTACTTATTTTTGTTAGATCTTATGACTTTTTTACATATCTGTATTTTTTACATTTTTACAAAATTTTTATAAAATTTTATTATGATGAGGAGGGGGACGCATGGGGAAAATGGAGAAACATTGGACAAAGGGGAGGGAGGGAGAGAGGAAGCATGGGGGCAGGAAAGATGGTGGAATGAGATGGACATCATTACCCTAGGTACATGTATGACTGCACATAGGGTGTACATCATGTACAACCCTAGAAATGTAAAGTTGTACTACAATTCTGTACAATGGAACAAAATGTATTCTGCTGTTATATATACCTAATTAAAATAAGTAAATTAACTTAAAACATTTATTTCATAATTTATTTCAACACTTATTATGATATAAGTGTTTTACAAAAAAAAATTTATAATTTTACAAATTGTCTTATTTCAATAACCAGGAAAAAAATCAGTAAAGATATTTTCACTCAATAGAGGAAAAAAATTAAGAAGAATGTTGTGTGAGGGTTGGGAATTCCAAAGAAGAAGAAAACCTGAGAATGTTTTCACTGATGTGAAGAAGAAGAGGGGAGGGATAGAGGGAGAAGCCCCGAGAGCGATTGTTTACGCTTGGAATTCTTACATGAGGCTTTCCTCTCCTAAGGGTATACCTCTAAGTCCCTGTTCTTGTCAAAATCCCCCAAAAGAAATCCTTTGGGGAAAAACATCCAGTGGTCACACATCTGGAACTCACTCGGATATTCACACACAAACCGACACCCTTAGTGTGCCCTTCCCTTGGATCAAGAGCCCATTCCTTACTGATGCATCAATTTCACAGGCACAAACCATTTCCTTTGCAGTGAACTTACCAAAGTGGTCCAAGCTCCACACAGAGATCTGTGAAAACTTCCCAAGCATTACATACAGAAACAAAACCTGTTTAATGCATAATCTTTTGAATATATAGATAGATAGAGACACACTCTTTAATCACATCTATTCCTTTGTGTCTCTTCATGCACGGTTCTTCTGTGGCAGAGGCATTTTTCAAAAACACAGACCCTCTTTTGTTTAATTAATAATCCCCCCAGACATAAATCACCCCAGCGGCACCCTCTCTAAGCAGCCCTATGGCAATGACCTACTTTAACAGCCTTTCATGTACAGCTTGGGTTTACTATGTATTTTGAAAATTACTGCTCAATAGCTATTTTGGGAGATCAGCGTTTTCCTCAGTAACTTTAGCAATGGGGACCCATTTTTCCCACCTGGGAAGGAAGGATAATAGAATAATAAAATGGAATTAAGAAATAATGAAAAAGGGCTACTCATTTTCCTAGAAAACTAGTAATAATAATGCAGCTCATATCTAGGAGGCACTTTGCATGTACTGCCTCTTAAATTCTCACAGAAACCCTGAATATTAGACAATATTTATGGATCCCATTTAGCTGATTGGGAAACTGAGGTCAAGAAAGAAAGACTAAATAACTTCTCCAAACCCTACAACCAGCAAGTATCAAAGACAGAATTCAGACTCCAGATTGGCTCTACAAACAATGCCCACCATCAAGCCCTGCACACCTCCCCGGTGGACACAAAATTGATATTCATTTGCTACCAGAGATGTGCCAAACATCCAATAAGCAGGATTGCATTTAGTTCTCACAAGGACACTAAGTTGGCATAATCCCTATTTCCAGAGAAGTGAAATGAAGCTCAGAGAAGAACCGAGTGAGGTTTGGAGTATGCCCACTTTTTATCACTTCAGCACACTATGCATGATACCCTCTAGGCAGGGCTGTGAAACAGATTCCTAGAACTTACTCCTCCTGCAGAACAGAAGCTTTCTACCTATTGAATAATGAACGCCCACCACCATTCTCCCTAGTTTCTATGTGTTTGACTATTCTGTGTACTTCATAGAAGTGGCATCATACGGTATTTGTCCTTCTGTTCCTAAAGTATTTCATTTAGCATAGTGTCCTGCCGGTCTGTCCATGTTGTCACTTGTAATGGGATTCTCTTCTTTTTTAAGGTTGAATGCTATTCCAGTGTGCCTATATGCCACACTGTGTCTGTTCCTCCTGGAAACACAGTGGCTGGAAGACAGGGAGGGTCCAGGACCAAGAAGAAAGGCTGGAAGGAAATTGGGTGCTAAACATGAGACGACCAATTCCAATTGGTCTACATAGAAAAGTAGCAAGTAGCGGTTGTTGGAGGAGAAGGTGTTGTCAATACCACATCTGTCTTCTTATCGACCCTGATTTTAACCAAGATCCAGGTTACAAATGGGAGAGGCTGTGGTTTCAATGATGCTATTAATTAAATAAAATCTTTGTCTTTTCCTGGACCCAATTTCTTGGATGGTACACTAGATCCCAGTGAGTGTCCTGGCCACCTCACCTCAGCCAAGGAGCTATAAGCATCTATGGAATGGAGCATTCTAGAAGAAAACAACAACAAACCCAAATCTAACCTCCTCTTTGCTACAGAAATGATTTGAAAAATTGACTTGAATTTGAGAAGACTAAAATAGATGTGATGAATGTTATTTGAAAAATCTAAGATGTCATTATGCTTTGCATTTGTTTGCCCTAAATCCATTTTTATTAGGTTATTATTAATTAGCATTTGTTTAGCATCAACTATGTACTCAAAGCCAGACTAAATATGCAAGAGAATATCATAGCTCAGGATGGGCCACAAGTAGTCGTTTTCTGAACACCTCACCACCCACACTTAACCCCCCAGAGGAACTACACATACTCCAAAGTCATGTCCTGACAATAAATTATCAGGAAAACAGCTCAAATGAAAAGAATCACTTCTCACCAAGGGGACTATGCATGTAATCACCATATGGGACAGGCAGAGTCTTATGCCAAATAAAATTTTAACGGAAAAATAAAGGTGAAATTTTGCAACAAAAGGATTCAAAATCTATTGGACTCAAAAAGTTCCCCTGAATGTTGAAAATAGATACTGAGCATAAAAATTATTTTCTTTTAATTTTTTGTTGCAAGAACATTTACTAGAGATACAGGTAAATCTAATAACACATAAATGTCAAGGTTCAATCTAGAGAAAGAAATGAAAGCATCTCTCTGAACTGCATCATTAAAATAAAAATTCTTGGAAGTATTTTTGCCAAATTTAGAAGGTATGTATGAGGACAGTGTATGGTGGATGATCTTTGTTAGAATTCACCCCAAAACAGCAGTCTAAAAATGCTTGTCCGTCACTGGTTTTAAAACTCCCACAGGATGAATTTTTTAAATCTCAGATTGTATGTAGCCCGAGAAAGTCCTTGGGTAAGGAGATCAACACATGCCTTGTGTGTCTTGGTCCACTTCAGTACATGTGTGTGCATGTGTACATCATATCTCATACACATAAGACAGCATAACACTTATGCTTTTGAACAAAGCAGGCATGGCTTCCTCCATTCTCTTTCTCCCACTGTATTCCCCCTTTAATTGAAACATCCTTGACAACTCTGCCTTCAAGGATCAGCAAAAACAAACAAACAACAACAACAAAAACAAAAAAAAAAAAACCAGCAACCCATTAGACCACTGACCCCAAGGATCTAACATGAATGTACTGTTCAGCCCTATCAATTATTTAGCCAGTAACAAAGGCAAGCATCATACCCATGTCACATGTATCATGACTAAACCTGATCCTAAGATCAGGAGCCGGAGCATTTCACAACCTGGTGCATCTCTAAGTTAGTCTTGCTGCCCCTGTTGGAGCACCCAGCTGTTCCATCCATCTCTGGGCATCACCACCTCCGAGATGGGCTGAGGATCCTGTGTGATAACACCTGTGACACTTTCCCTGGTCCTCTCAGGCAGGATTCATTCATCCTTCTCTTGTGTTTCCTTGGAGTTTGGGTATATCTGTGTCATCATTTATCACATCGTCCCCAAATTATTTGTTGACACATCTGTCTCTCCAGTGAGTCTGTGATAGCCCCTGTCATGGACCAGTTACTCCACTCACTCTCACATTCACTTATTTGCTCATTAATTAACCAAGAAATACTCCCAGGTGCTTAGGACGCAGCAGAACAGGCCAGAGGAGTCACCGTCCTCCCAGGGCTAAATTCCAGCTGCACAGACACCAAGGCTTATGCTGGACAGACAACCTCTAGCTCTGAGTATCACCCCAGGCCCAGTTTCCCACTGAAGTACTTTCCCCTCACTCCATTAAGGGAATAGTTTTGAAGCAAACTCTTTCTATTCAATCCTTTTTGGGAAAACCACAAATTGGTGTTACCATTTATCGTCTCGAAAAGTTCACACAGGGTGCTCAGTTAGCAAGGGGCACACAGGCAAGTTGCTCCAGATCACCATGCCTGTTTCTTCATATAGCATGAGCACAATGTGAAGACAAGGGGTTTAAATAAAGAATGAGATGGAGCCATCAAAGCACCTTAAATGACGCTTGGCAGAGTGCTTCTTAAACATAAACAAACATTAATATTACAAGCTACTTTCCTGCCGGTACTTAGTCTGTGTTCATCCTCTTTTGTAACTGATGAGATAAATTTGTTCATTTAAGTGTCTCCTTTCTTTTTTTGGATGGTTGGGGGGAGTTGGGAATAGGGAAGAGGGGGACTGGTCAGTGCTAGGATGGGCCCCGTGAATGCCTTCGGGCCTTAACAGAGCCCACCAAGACATATCTAGTCTGTCCCATCAAAGGACAGCAATAGGGAAGACATGAGAAGAGATATGAAACATGAGAGAAATACCCTCATAATTACTCCACGCTTCACCTCATGAGTTTCTCTGACCTGATGACTTTCTCCCCATCCACTTCTACTTGAAGGTCGCGTCATCACTACACCTATATTGGATGGAACAGTCCTCTAATTGGTAGCAAAGTAGAGGTCGTAATATCATGCATTTGGGCTGGGATTGTGGCTCAATGGTAGAGCTCTCGCCTAGCATGGGCGGGACCTGAAGGGTTATATGTTTTCTCTCATGTACCCTCAGTACCACATAAAAATAAAGGCATTGTGTTATGTTCATTTACATCTAAAAAATAAATAAAATTTAAAAAAAAGTCATACATCTGGGAGTGGCCACTATGCAAAGGTGGAGGAGTCGAAATAAAGCAACGTTGCTGGAGATACATGTGTTCTGTCAGTCCACCAAATGCACCGCCCTTCTTGACCTAAGTTCCAGGAGAGCCTAAGGCCCTAAGGTATTCACTGTGGCCCATCCTAAGGAGACCTTAAAAAATATCTGCTCAAACCATGATCTGTGAGGTTTATTTCCTTTGCATAACCTGGTTGAGAAAGGCTGGAGCAGGCCTCTCCTCTAGGTCCAGGCAGCTTATGTTTTATATATTAGGATTTTGCTTAAGATGCACTTTGGGAAAAGGTTTTTATGAACTTAAAAATAATATTTATAGACTGATGTCTCATATAAATGATAGATGAGAATGATAAGTACAAATCCATCTCTCTTAGCAGCCCTAAACATTTATGCTCCAAACAACATAGTATCCTGTTATATAAGGTAAGTAACTCTAAATGTACAAAGAGAACGTGACTGGAGCACAATTATAATGGAAGAATTTAATATACTTCTCTCTCTCTGTTTAAGACTAAAAATCAGAACTGTATAAAGAGGCTCAAATAAAACCTTTGTCTTGGGTACTTTAAAAAGTAACCACACTTCTAATTTCAGTAACATTGTAAAGAAAATTATAGGTTAATGGACCTAGTCAGGAACCCTTTCCCCTTGCTTTTCTACCATAAAACAGTTAAATTATTTAAAAAAGAAACATTCTCTTGAGTGGTGGCAGGTCACTTTGGATCAGCGAGGTTTCCCTTTGGAGTTTAGATGTGAAATATTAATAGGTCTGAGAGAGAAAAGATTTATCAACTCGGGAGATTTATCTGCCTTGTCCATTCCACCTTCTGGGAGAATTTTCCCTTTAACATCCCAGATCCTAGGATTTAGAGAATCAGAGTCAAAGGACTCAAGAAGAAAAAGAGGGCAGGCTAACGGGCCAAGGGGAAGGACTTGGGACTTGAATGAAAAGTAGCCACTCTATCCCAGGGGTCAGGAGAACTGGAAAGGCACCTAAAAGCTTTTGAGAACCTTGCTCTGGCTTTTGTAACTGATCTCTTTTAATGTTCCTTAAGAAAAAGGAGTCTAAATAAAAATTCCCTTTAAATACTCTGAGCTGCCCTTTTATTGGACTAATTTTGACTATTGCACATGCACACTTTGTCTACATGGCTCTCTGTAGAATCTGCCTCAATCAAAGTGCTGTTCAAATTACGGTGCCCGCAATTCACAGTAACCAAACTATGAAACCAGCCTAGATGTCCATCGACAGATGAGTGGACGAAGAAAACCTGGTATATATACACAACTGAGTTTTTTTACTCAGCCGTAAAGAAAAATGAAATTATGTCATTTGCAAGAAAATGGATGAAGCTTGAGATCATTATGTTCAGCAAAATAAGCCAAACTCAGAAGGTGAAGGGTTATATGTTTTCTCTCATGTGTGGAAATTAGAGAGGAAAAAGGAAAAGAAAGGTGTGTGGGAAGGGGAGTCTCATGAAAATTGGAAGGGAGATCCATACAATAGAGGAGATAGGGAGAGAGGGAGAGGGCAATGTATTGACAAAATTATGTGGTTATGTGGTGTGCACATATAACTACAAATCCCATCAATATGTACAACTATAATGCACAAAAAATGGGGAAAAAATTAAAAAATCAATAAAAATGTAAACATTTGTTGGAAGAAAAGAAGTGATGCCCAGGGAACAGCAGTATCATCTGGAAGCTTATTAGAAATGCAAACCTTCCTCGGGATTGAAGATGGCGGCAAAGGGAGTGCATCACCCCCGTGCGCCGCGTCACTGTGCGGGAGAAAGATGAGGTGAAACAGCTGAAGGCTGTCTTGTTGGGAAATTCCAGCGAAATTGAGGTGCTCCAGAATCTAGTAGAGGGATTTCCATCGCGTGAGGTTCAGCGGCGGGGGCTCAGACGCCGGCGATTTCTCCGCCCGGAGGGTCGCATTGCCTGATCGGCGGATAGCCCCGGCTGGAGTCTGCGGCGCGCACTGGGAAGTGGCGAGGTGCCGGAGCGGGGGTGCAGCGATGAGGATTCTGGGGGCTCCTGCCAGCGGCATAATGGCTGAGTTCTGGCTTTGAGACGGAGGATAGAAGCGGTCCAGTTCGGTTCTTGACACCGGTCGGGCCACGGAGGAGGACAGCGGCCGCCATCTTGGAGAGCTGATGGAATCATCCCTGTTTTCTACTGATCTTAGCTCATTCAGCTATGGAACAGGTGATTTCAGGCTGGCATTTGCCTGCGTCTCGCAGACAGATCGCTCAGGCTCAGGGCTAGAGAACCTGTGGAGAATACTCCTTGGGGCTCGCTCCTAGAAAAGCGTGCACCGAGCTCTGAGCGGCCGGGTTCTGGTTCCCGCAGCTGCTTTGGCCCAGGGCTGGGGAACCCGCGGAGACTGCGTATTGAAGCCAGCTCCTAGTGGAGCGTGCATCAAGCTCGAAGCAGCTGGGTTCTGACCCCCGGAACAGTTTTGGCCCAGGGCTGGGGACACGCGGGGTCTGCGTCTTTGAGCCTGCTCCCAGCAGAGCGTGCACCGAGCTTGGAGAGCTTAGAGCGGCCGGGCTCTGGCTCCCGGAGCTGCTTTGGCCTAGGGCTGGGGAACCCGCAGAGATTGCTCCTTGGAGCCTGCTCCTAGCGGAGCGTGCACCGGGCTTGGAGAGGCCGGGTTCTGGCTCCCTGAGCGGCTTTGGCCCAGGGACGGGGACCCCGCGGTAACTGCTTCTCGGTCCAGGTCCTGCTGGGTGCAGTGGGGGCCAGAGAGGCAGAGGGGAGCTGCCGCCTGCGCCCAGAACAGGCCAAGTGACCCGCCGGCGTGGTATCACGACACCCCAACTGCAGCTGGGGCCGAAGAGAGTAGCCGCCTACGCCTGGAACAGGACCAGCGACCCGACGGCGCGGTAGCCAAGTCACCCAATTTGGAGTAGGGGCTGAGTAGAACCGCCATCTGAGCCTGCAAGGTAGGCAGACCTGCGACCCACTGGCAGGACAGGCCCGGTAGCCTGCCAGCGTGGTGGACACGTAGCACCGAGGCAGTCACGTCACACTGGTTGGAGTGGGGGTGGAGCAGAGCCACCGCCCATGTCCGGAAAAGGCCCAGCGACCCGTTGGAGAGGCACTTAGGTAGCCCCATTTGGAGTGGGGGCCGAGCAGAACTGCCGCCCGAGCCCACAAGGTAGGCAGACCTGCGACCCACAGGCAGAACAGGCCTAGAGGCCTGCCAGCATGGTAGACACGTCACACGTCACCACAATTGGAGTGGGGGCAGAGCAGAGCCACCACCCGCGGCCGCAGGGTGGGCAGACCTGCGACCGACCAGCGTGGTAGACAGATCACCCTAATTAGAGGAGGAGCACAGCCACTACCCGCCCTGCAAGGGAGATTTCCCAACTATACAAGAGCAATATAAATAAATAGGGGGAAAATTTCAAAAACACAACAGTTTCACCAAGCAGAAAGAAACGCGAGCAGTATGAAAAGACAAGGAAAGAAAGGACCACAAGCAATGCAGGTCAACTCAACTTTAGAAGAGGTAATAGCTGCAACAGATGGAATGTCAGATAAAGAGTTCAGGATATACATGCTTCAGATGATCTGGAGTCTCAAGGAAGACATGAGACAGCAAAATCAGACAATGAAAGATCACTTTGACAAGGAACTACATAAACAAATCCAGGAAGCAAAAGATCAATTACACAGGGAGATAGAGGTAATAAAAAACAAACAAATAGAAATCCTAGAAATGCAGGAAGCAATAAACCAACTTAAAAACTCAATTGAGAATACTATCAGCAGAGTAGATCACTTAGAAGATAGAACATCAGACAATGAAGACAAAGTATTTCAACTTGAAAAGAACATAGACAGCTCAGCAAGACTGTTAAGAAACCATGAGCAGAACATCCAAGAAATATGGGATAACATTAAAAGACCAAACTTAAGAGTCATTGGGATACAGGAAGGCACAGAGCTCCAAACCAAAGGAATAAACAATCTATTCAATGAAATAATACGAGAAAACTTCACAGACTTGAAGAATGAGACAGAATCCCAAATCCTAGAAGCCTACAAGATGCCGAATGTGCAAAATCATAAGAGATCCACACCTAGACACATTATAATGAAGATGCCCAACATACAGAATAAGGAGAGAATTTTAAAAGCTACAAGAGAAAGGAAGCAGATTACATTTAGGGATAAACCAATCAGGATAACAGCTGATCTCTCAACACAGACTCTGAAAGCTAGAAGATCCTGGAATAACATATTTCAAACACTGAAAGAAAATGGGGTCCAACCAAGAATCGTGTATCCGGCGAAATTAAGCTTCAGGATGGAAGATGAAATTAAAACCTTCCACTATAAACAAAAGTTAAAAGAATTCACAGCTAGAAAACCATCTCTTCAAAAAATCCTTGGCAAAATATTACAGGAAGAGGAAATGGAAAATAACATTGAAAAACAACAGTGGGAGCTAGGACAGTAAAGGGGGGAAAGTAATCAAAGAGGAAAACAAATCAGGTTTAGTAACATTAATAAACAAATATGGCTGGAAGAACAAACCATATCTCAATAATAACCCTAAATGTTAATGGCTTAAACTCTCCAATTAAGAGACACAGGCTAGTTGAATGGATCACAAAACAAGACCCAACAATATGCTGCCTACAGGAGACGCATTTGATAGGAAAAGATATACATAGACTGAAGGTGAAAGGTTGGGAAAAATCGTATCACTCATATGGACTGCGGAAACAAGCAGGAGTGTCCATACTCATATCTAATAAAATAGATTTCAAGCCAAAGTTAATCAAAAGGGATAAAGAGGGACACTACATACTGCTCAAGGGAACCATACACCAACAAGACATAACAATCATAAATATATATGCCCCAAACAATGGTGCAGCTATGTTCATCAAGCAAACTCTTCTCAAGTTCAAGAGTCTAATAGACCACCATACAATAATCATGGGAGACTTCAACACACCTCTCTCACCACTGGACAGATCTTCCAAACAAAAGTTAAATAAGGAAACTATAGAACTCAATAACACAATTAATAACCTAGACTTAATTGACATATATAGAATATACCACCCAACATCAAGCAGTTACACTTTTTTCTCAGCAGCACATGGATCCTTCTCAAAAATAGATCATATATTATGTCACAGGGCAACTCTTAGACAATATAAAGGAGTAGAGATAATACCATGCATCTTATCTGATCATAATGGAATGAAACTGAAAATCACCGACAAAAGAAGGAAGGAAAAATCAGGCATCACTTGGAGAATGAACAATAGGTTACTGAATGATCAATGGGTTTTAGAAGACATCAAGGAGGAAATTAAAAACTTCTTAGAGTTAAACGAAAACACAGACACAACATATCGGAATCTATGGGACACATTGAAAGCAGTTCTAAGAGGAAAATTCATTGCTTGGAGTTCATTCCTTAAAAAAAGAAAAAACCAACAAATAAATGATCTCATACTTCATCTCAAAATCCTAGAAAAAGAAGAGCAAAACAACAGCAAAAGAAGTAGAAGGCAAGAAATAATTAAAATCAGAGCTGAAATTAATGAAATCAAAACAAAAGAAACAATTGAAAAAATTGACAAAACTAAAAGTTGGTTCTTTGAAAAAATAAATAAAATCGAAAGACCTTTAGCCATGCTAATGAAGAGAAGAAGAGAGAGAACTCAAATTACTAACATACGGGATGAAAAAGGCAATATCACAACAGACACTTCAGAAATACAGAAGATAATCAGAAATTATTTTGAATCCTTATACTCCAATAAAATAGAAGATAGTGAAGGCATAGATAAATTTCTTAAGTCATATGATCTGCCCAGATTGAGTCAGGAGGATATAGACAACCTAAACAGACCAATAACAATAAAGGAAATAGAAGAAACCATCAAAAGACTACCAACTAAGAAAAGCCCAGGACCGGATGGGTATACAGCAGAGTTTTACAAAACCTTTAAAGAGGAACTAACACCAATACTTTTCAAGTTATTTCAGGAAATAGAAAAAGAGGGAGAACTTCCAAATACATTCTACGAGGCCAACATCACCCTGATACCTAAACCAGACAAAGACACTTCAAAGAAAGAAAACTACAGACCAATATCTCTAATGAACCTAGATGCAAAAATCCTCAATAAAATTCTGGCGAATCGGATTCAAAAACATATCAAAAAAATTATACACCATGATCAAGTAGGATTCATCCCTGGGATGCAAGGCTGGTTCAATATACGGAAATCAATAAATGTTATTCACCACATCAATAGACTTAAAAATAAGAACCATATGATCATCTCGATAGATGCAGAAAAGGCATTCGACAAAGTACAGCATCCCTTTATGTTCAAAACTCTAGAAAAATTAGGGATAACAGGATCATACCTCAACATTGTAAAAGCAATCTATGATAAGCCACAGGCCAGCATCATTCTGAATGGAGAAAAATTGAAGGCATTCCCTCTAAAATCTGGAACAAGATAGGGATGCCCTCTCTCACCACTTCTGTTCAACATAGTCCTCGAAACACTGGCCAGAGCAATTAGACAGACGAAAGAAATTAAAGGCATAAAAATAGGAAAAGAAGAACTTAAATTATCACTATTTGCAGATGACATGATTCTATACCTAACAGACCCAAAAGGGTCTACAAAGAAACTATTAGAGCTAATAAATGAATTCAGCAAAGTGGCAGGATATAAAATCAACATGCATAAATCAAATGCATTCCTGTATATCAGCGACAAATCCTCTGAAACGGAAATGAGGACAACTACTCCATTCACAATATCCCCCCAAAAAATAAAATACTTGGGAATCAACCTAACAAAAGAGGTGAAAGACTTATAAAATGAAAACTACAGAACCCTAAAGAGAGATATAGAAGAAGACCTTAGAATATGGAAAAATATACCCTGTTCATGGATAGGCAGAATTAACATCATCAAAATGGTGATATTACCAAAAGTTCTCTATAAGTTCAATGCAATGCCAATCAAAATCCCAACAGCATTTCTTTTATAAATAGATAAAACAATCATGAAATTTATATGGAATAATAAAAGACCCAGAATAGCAAAAACAATGCTAAGCAGGAAGTGTGAATCAGGCGGTATAGCAATACCAGACTTCAAACTATACTACAGAGCAATAGTAACAAAAACAGCATGGTACTGGTACCAAAACAGGTGGGTGGACCAATGGTACAGAATAGAGGACACAGTAACCAATCCACAAAACTACAACTATCTTATATTTGATAAAGGGGCTAAAAGCACGCAATGGAGGAAGGATAGCATCTTCAACAAATGGTGCTGAGAAAATTGGAAATCCATTTGCATCAAAATGAAACTGATTCCCTTTCTCTCGCCATGCACAAAAGTTAACTCAAAATGGATCAAGGAGCTTGATATTAAATCAGAGACACGGCGTCTGATAGAAGAAAAAGTTGGCTATGATCTATATACTGTGGGGTCGGGTTCCAAATTCCTCAATAGGACACCCATAGCGCAAGAGTTAACAACTAGAATCAACAAATGGGACTTACTCAAACTAAAAAGTTTTTTCTCAGCAAAAGAAACAATAAGAGAGGTAAACAGGGAGCCTACATCCTGGGAACAAATCTTTACTCCACACACTTCAGATAGAGCCCTAATATCCAGAGTATACAAAGAACTCAAAAAATTAGACAATAAGATAACAAATAACCCAATCAACAAATGGGCCAAGGACCTGAACAGACACTTCTCAGAGGAGGACATACAATCAATCAATAAGTACATGAAAAAATGCTCAACATCGCTAGCAGTCAGAGAAATGCAAATCAAAACCACCCTAAGATACCATCTCACTCCAGTAAGATTGGCAGCCATTATGAAGTCAAACAACAACAAGTGCTGGTGAGGATGTGGGGAAAAGGGTACACTTGTTCATTGTTGGTGGGACTGCAAATTGGTGCAGCCAATTTGGAAAGCAGTACGGAGATTTCTTGGAAAGCTGGGAATGGAACCACCATTTGACCCAGCTATTCCCCTTCTCGGTCTATTCCCTAAAGACCTAATAAGAGCATGCTACAGGGACACTGCTACATCGATGTTCATAGCAGCACAATTCACGATAGCAAGATTGTGGAACCAATCTAGATGCCCTTCAATAGATGAATGGATAAAAAAATGTGGCATTTATACACAATGGAGTATTACTCTGCATTAAAAAAATGACAAAATCATAGAATTTGGAGGGAAATGGATGGCATTAGAGCAGATTATGCTAAGTGAAGCTAGCCAATCCCTAAAAAACAAATGCCAAATGACTTCTTTGATATAAGGGGAGTAACCAAGGACAGGGTAGGGACAAAGAGCTTGAGAAGAAGATCAACATTAAACAGGGATGAGAGGTGGGAGGGAAAGGGAGAGAGAAGGGAAATTGCATGGAAATGGAAGGTGATCCTCAGGGTTATACAAAATTACATATAAGAGGAAATGAGGGGTAAGAGAAGAATAATACAAGTGGAAGAAATGATTTACAGTAGAGGGGGTAGAGAGAAAAGAGGGGAGGGGAGGGGAGGGGAGGGGAGGGGAGGGGGGATAGTAGAGAATAGGATAGACAGCAGAATACATCAGACACTAGAATGGCAATATGTAAATCAATGGAAGTGTAACTGATGTGATTCTGCAATCTGTATACGGGGTAAAAATGGGAGTTCATAACCCACTTGAATCAAAATGTGAAATATGATATATTAAGAACTATGTAATGTTTCGAACGACCAACAATAAAATAAATAAATAAATAAATGAGTGAAATAAAAAAAATTAAATTAAATTAAATTAAAAAAAAAAAAAAGAAATGCAAACCCCCAGGCCCCAAATTAGACCTACGGACTGAGTAGGTCTGTAGAAGAAGTCCAGGAGTCTGCTTTAACAAGCATTGCAGGTGATTCCGCCATACAATGAAGTGGGAGAACCACTAGCCCAGTTAATTTGGTGGCCTGTCTGGGGACTCCAAGAGTTTCACCCCTGAGTCCAGAGAGAAGGTCTGCTTCAGAAAGTCTTGGATTCTGGTCTTGGTCCTCTGGGCCCATCTACAGAACCAAATGTACTGCCGGAGAGCACAAAGCTCTTCCTAGCGTTGAAAAATATTTAGAGTTGTTATGAAGTTTCCATAATGAACACCTCTGAATGATTGCCTATAGATTGGGAACTGGAGACGAAAAAGGATTAATTAAAGAATTAATCCCTTGCCGGGACCAGTGACAATATGAACTGTATCTAAAGTTAAAAGATTATAGGAGATACACACTTTGCTCCTGACTGTCTGTGACAGTGGAAAATTTAAATATAAAACCATGAGTCAGAATTTATCCATAATGAGAATAAAAATGGTGCTGGCCTATTGAGTGGTCATGGGCTTTGCATAGATAATGCAAGTGCAATTAGGGCTGCTCTTACATTTATTTTGAAAGTGGAATTTGTTCCAAAGGGATTGATATATTAGGGAACAATTTGAGTGTAATGAGAATTCTGTGTCTGCTTTTATTCAATTTTCTCTACACAAAAACACTAGATGAATACAGAAAACTGCACACACACGCTTCAAACATCTACCTGCCCCTTAGTTCACTGCTTGTGTTCTGAGCCACATCCGGTGGCACATGGTTCCATCCAATTTCAAATGACTCTCCTTTCGAATGACTTCTAAGCTGCAATCCTATGCTCCCTTTCTTCAGCAACTTTTGGGTCTTTTTAAAAGCAAAATTGCAATATTTTTGGTAGTGTTTGCATATGTCTAACCATTTAACTTGAAAAACTACACTACTGTTGATATTAGGCTCCTTTTGTTGGTTGCCAAGTAAGGTTTTGAGTGCTGTAACCCTAACACCTTTATGGCTATGAGCCCTATGAGTTTGACTGCAGGATTTTGCATGGAGTGCTGATTTTAGGAATGCAAAAATCAAGGGTTATAGTAAACCTGACTGTGTAGTTCACAGTTGCAGGGCTGGATCCCATTTCTTCACTCAATAAACAGCATCCATCCATATTTATTAGACTAGAACGTGCTGGGAACATAGTAACTATTCAATAAATGTCCACTTCCTTCTCTTTTTGTAATCAGTTTCTAAAGACTCCAAATCATATTAAACCATCAACTTACTTTTGGCCAAACAAAACCAAGAGGCAATAGGAAATAATGACCTTTCAGATAAAGACACCAAACTCAAATGAGTGCTGAGAATCTCTTGTTATTCTTCTTTTTTGTTTCTCTTTTGTGTTTTGTGACTTGTTTTTATTTGTTATTTGTGATGCTGGAGATCGAATGTTTATTCCTCTGACCTGAGCACATATTCTTTTCAAAAGTGTTTTTTTTTAAAAAAGGTCAGTTATGAAGCATAAATCCTCTTTCCTGTCTGATCTTTAACCAACCTCTTAAAGCAATCATGAAATTCATATGGAAAAATAAAAGACCCAGAATAGCAAAAGCAATTCTAAGCAGGAAGTGTGAATCAGGTGGTATAGCGATACCAGATTTCAAACTATACTACAGAGCAATAGTAACAAGAACAGCATGGTACTGGTACCAAAACAGGCCGGTGGACCAATGGTTTAGAATAGAGGACACAGAGACTAATCCACAAAGTTACAACTATCTTATATTTAATAAAGGGGCTAAAAGCATGCAATGGAGGAAGGATAGCATCTTCAACAAATGGTGTTGGGAAAACTGGAAATCCATATGCAACAAAATGAAACTGAATCCCTTTCTCTCACCGTGCACAAAAGTTAACTCAAAATGGATCAAGGAGCTTGATATCAAACCAGAGTCTCTGAGTCTGATAGAAGAAAAAGTTGGCTCTGATCTACAGATTGTGGGGTCGGGCTCCAAATTCCTTAATAGGACACCCATAGCACAAGAGTTAATAACAAGAATCAACAAATGGGACTTAATTAAACTTAAAAGTTTTTTCTCAGCAAGAGAAACAATAAGAGAGGTAAATAGGGAGCCTACATCCTGGGAACAAATTTTTACTCCTCACACTTCAGATAGAGCCCTAATATCCAGAGTATACAAAGAACTCAAAAAATTAGACAATAAGATAACAAATAACCCAATCAACAAATAGGCCAAGGACCTGAACAGACACTTCTCAGAGGAGGATATACAATCAATCAACAAGTACATGAAAAAATGCTCACCATCTCTAGAAGTCAGAGAAATGCAAATCAAAACCACCCTAAGATACCATTTCACTCCAGTAAGATTGGCAGCCACTATGAAGTCAAACAACAAGTGCTGGCGAGGATGTGGAGAAAAGGGTACACTTGTACATTGCTGGTGGGACTGCAACTTGGTGCGGCCAATTTGGAAAGCAGTTTGGAGATTCCTGGGAATGCTGGGAATGGAACCACCATTTGACCCTGCTATTGCCCTTCTCGGACTATTCCCTGAAGACCTTAAAAAAGCATGCTACAGGGATACTGCCACATCAATGTTCATAGCAGCACAATTCACAATTGCTAGACTGTGGAACCAACCCAGATGCCCCTCAATAGATGAATGGATAAAAAAATGTGGCATCTATACACAATGGAGTACTATGCAGCAATAAAAAATGACAAAATCATAGAATTTGCAGGGAAATGGATGGCACTAGAGCAGATTATGCTTAGTGAAGCTAGCCAATCCCTAAAAAACAAATACCAAATGTCTTCTTTGATATAATGAGAGCAAATATGAACAGAGCAGGGAGGAAGAGTAGGAAGAAAAGAGTAACATTAATCAGTGACATGAGATGGGAGGGAAAGGGAGAGAAGAGGAAAATTGCATGGAGACCCTCATTGCTATACAAAATTACATATAAGAGGTTGTGAGGGGAATGGGAAAATAAACAAGGAGAGAAATGAATTACAGTAGACGGGGTAGGGAGAGAAGAAGGGAGGGGAGGGGAGGTGGGATAGTAGGGGATAGGAAAGGTAGCAGAATACAACAATTACTAATAGGGCATTATGTAAAATTGTGGATGTGTAACCGACGTGATTCTGCAATCTGCATTTGGGGTAAAATTGGGAGTTCATAACCCACTTCAATCTAATGTATGAAGTATGAAATGTCAAGAGCTTTGTAATGTTGTGAACAACCAATAAAAAAAATTAACCATTTATACTAGAATAGAGTGCCTGTATTTCTTCTATTTTCCTGAGGATTTTCATTTCTCTTGTCATCAATAGGGACAAAGGTGTCAAAATCAAAGGAGGGGGAAATTTTTTAGAGATCAGAGTCTAGGTTCAGAATTTCTATTGACTTGCTGCCCAATTCAGAACTTCATCCCAGTCTCTGTTTTGCATGATTCACCTGGGCACTGCCACCTATAAGCAGACATAGTTTTCATTGCCTGACTTTCTAGACTGATCAGAGCAAATCCTCCAAAATCCCAGAAGATGTATGCTTCCATATTTGGTGTATTTCTGCTGAAACAAACCACACACATTCTTTTCTGTACTGACACATTAATGGTAGAACTCAGATTCAAGAGTCTTGAAGACTCTGGGAGAGGTCAGGCCAACTGTTAGGGAGACCAGAGATCTCCTCACTTGCCTACCTGGGTTCTCCAGAAAAGATGGGTTTAAGATAACGTCTCAAGATGAGAGAAATGCAAAGTCCAACTGCGAAGCTAAGAAAGCCAGGAGAAAACTAAACTTACAAGCCACTCTTTGATCAGATAAGGAGTTGTGGGTGACTCTTTTGATCATAGCCCTTGCAGCCTAGTGGAGACTCAACTCTGTCCATAGTGCATGTGCAGGGCCCCAGCCCCAGTGCATGTCACAACGGAGGACTAGAACAGAAAGAGCTGGCAGAAATGAGCGAAGTGACACTCTTCTTTGGGACAAAATCAAAGGAAAGTGCCCCCCCCCCCCCCCCCCCCGCCAAAGCCTGGCCTTTCACTTTCCTTCCCTAGCGGAATCCCTAAACATCTTGCTGACGCGCTATCTCAAGTAGCCAAATAGTGTCACTTTGATGTGCTCATTTCCTGATGAAAGTCTTCCTCGCCTTACTTTCCCTCTCCACCAGAAGTGACAGATGAGAGGAAAGAAAGGTCACAATTACTGCATAGAAACGCAGGAAACCTGAAATGGAACCTCTTAGCCTTTGAAAACAGCAGCATAGGAAAGAGATTACTGTCATAAGAACCAGATATGATCTATTTCTTGCTGCTTCCAGGCTCCCCTAATTTGGAAACTTCCCTCATACCTTCTAGATGGTTCCCCTTCCTCTCACTCAGAGTCTCTGCAAAACCTCAGTGTTTTCTCCAGGGTTCTCCAGAGAGACCGAATCAATAAGATATATATATATAGATATCGAAAGATTTGTCATGGCTTGGATCTGGATTGTCCCCTAAGGCTCATAGGTTAAAAGCTTGGTTAAAAGCCATTGAGGTCATTCCAGCTTAAACTTGAAGGTCTAAGAACCAGGGGAGTCAAGAACAATGTCGCAAGAACCAAAAGTATCATGGTCTGAGGTCAAGAAAATATGGTTTCCCATATCCAGCAAAGAGCATTTTTACCCTTCTTCTGCTTTTTTCCCCACTCTGGGCTCAACAGATTTTTCTGGAGAGCTGAGATGGTCATTCATTTAACAAAATATCCAGGTGGTGCCCAACTGCATTGGTGGAGATGATCTTCTTTATTCTCTTCCAGAAAAAAACCTTATGGCCACACTCAAAATAATGTTTTACCAGCTTTCTGGGTACCCCTTAGCCCAAGTCTATTTGACACATAAAATTAACCATCACACATAAGAAGGCATAGGTAGGAAGTACTGAGAACAATAAAACGATGATGATGATGATGATGATGATGATGATGATAAAATAATATACAGCAGCTCTGGACATTACTCTGGTTCTTTGCCTGAATGGTACTGACCTATTTAGACTTTATAACCTTTATAACATAGGCACTAATATTATCATATTTTTTCAATGCACAAAAAGTTAAGCAGTTTTCAAAACATCACACACCTAGAAGTTGATGGATCAGGGACACAAGCTCAGGTAATCAGCCTCGTAATCTGTACTTGTGATCCCCAAGGAAAAGGTATGGAACATCATGCTTCTGATTAGAATCCCAATTTCACCATCTATCTGAATAAAGGTCAATCATTGTTTCATCACCTGTAAAATGGAAATGCTAATACCTTGGAGCATCATTATGAGAAGCAAATAAGACCAGGCTAAAAAGCTAGTGCCCATCACAAGTATTAATGCACAGCAAGCATTTGTCCCCCACCACCCCACTCTGTCCCTCACTGCTGCAAGAGCTATTCGTTTCTCTTGTGCCTGAGCCAACTCATCTCCAGTTATGTTCCTCCACAGTGATTCCAGAAAGCACATAGAAATGGGGGACGTTTTCTTCTCCACTTTCACAAGTCCAGCTGTCATTTCCACTGCCCTTCCACCCCACTGCCCTTCAAACTAGTGTACTGAAGTCTTTCTGTCTACCTCTTCTTCCTGAAGAGCCACAGCCTTCTGGTTAGGGTCCATTTCTGGAGAGCTGAGAAGGTCATTCATTTAACAAAATATCCAGCATTCATACTATGCACCATGGATCAGGATCTAGGGATGAGCAATACAGATTCAGCCCTTGACTACACAAAATTTCCATCCAATTGGCAAAAACAGTCAACATAAAGAGGAGGAGGGTGAGCAGGTTACAACTGTAATCAGCACAGAAAGAACCAAACAGAACACTGAGCCAAAGCTTGAGTGGTCTGGGAAGACCACCCTGGGGCAGAGAGATGAAGGATGAGCAGGGAAGAACCGGGAGAAGGGCAGAAGAAAAGTACTCCAGTTCCCAGAGACGTCCCCTGAAAGATGTTCTTCCAACACCCAAAGCTCCTCCAGTGACATTCAAGTGCAAGGTCACTCTAAGTTCCAACACTCCAGCTTGGATCTGGCTTTCCCACTTACTTGGAGACTTGGATAAGCCACCTTGATTTCCTCTTCGTATCAGTTTCTCCATCCTTATAAATGGTGCTAATATTTGTTCTTTTATCAAGGACAGTTATTGCCAAGGAGGCTTAACTAGATAATGTTACCCATTATCATTGAAGAATATCACGTTTCTCAGCATGCAGAAGGCTAAGGAGGCTTCAGATCCCCACACAAGCTCCTGCGTAGGCTTCCTTTTACACTGGGCTTTTGTCTGCCCTTGAACATTCTTAACTAAGTGACCCCCCAAAAAATAAAGAAATGCTTTTGGTGGCCTGAAGTATGTTTGCAGCTTTGGGGAGATTCTGATAGAATTGCTCTGTACATCCATGTCCCCTTCATGGTGACGATCTTCCCTGGGTCTGTGTCCACAAACTGAGGCACAAATTTGGTAGGAGTGCCATAGGGGGCACCCTGAGCTATCTGGACACAGGCCTCATTCAAATCTCCGCTGTTTCTCAGGCCCCGGCTCCGAGGAGAGACCCAGGCCTGGAAGGCCTCTCCGTGCTTCCTGGCAAGCTGAGGGGCCACTGGAATTTCACTAGAGTCCTTGCAGCGTCCTTTTGTTTGAGCTCAAATAGCATTAAAGATTCCATTTCCTATATTTACCTTGGTTCCTGTGATTGGAAAAGATCCCACACCTCAGCCTCCACCTTCCTTTCCACTCTGGCAACCGCTGACCTCTGCTTCTACCAAACAGGGCTGGCTTTCCCCCACTGACAGCCCGGCAGGGTGAGAGCCAGAGGACACCAGCCCCTCCCTGTCTTCCAGCTTGGAGGAAGCGCCCTTTGACCCCACACTGTTATTATTGCTATTATCATCATTACTCTTATCATTATTATCATCCTGTTCCCGCCCTGCCTCCCAGCTCTGCCTTCCCCACTCCCCATTGTCTGCAGTGTCCATGGTCACTCCTCTGGTGTAGCCACTTCCCCTCGCCCGCACACATCCCGTACCAAGCCCACGGTGTCACCCAAAGACCCTGAGCCATCCTCTGACCCATGTCCCTCATCTGCTCTTGCTGCAGCCCGTCTGGCTTCCTGTCCACACACACAGCCTCCGCCTCTGATTCACTCTTTCCCTCTCAGCCTCTTCCTGGCCTGAGTCCTCGCGTCACCCCCACCACTCTGTCAAAAGGAACTTCCTATAAGCTCCTGGCCCTCCTGTGAGCTCACCTAGGAGCTGGAATCCCACCACAGCCACCTCATGACGGGGCTTGGCCTGTCCCTGTGCTGGCCTCAGCTCCCTCAGGACTTCCTCCTCGGGGGCTATTGACAGAGCTTCCTAAGACTCAAAGCTGACCAGGTGACTACTCCTGGTCATGGACAGCCTTCGGTGACTCCTCAGAATACTGAACAGATCATTTCATATGAAAACCAAGTCTTTCCTACTTGGGTCCCGCTGATATCGATAACCTTATCTAGCCACTCCCTCACTGTCCCAAACATGCTAAAATTCACACTGCTTATGTACACTGTCCCCTTCCAGTGTCCCACCTTGATCCATACCTTGGCACATGCTATTTCTTCTGTCAGGCGTATCCTTTTCTAGACATTTTTCTGCCTGGCAAACTCCTGTTCATGCTTTGGGCCCCACTGCAAAGCCAACTCCTTATAG
The DNA here is from genome assembly GCF_964194105.1 of Spermophilus citellus. Taxonomy (NCBI): domain Eukaryota; kingdom Metazoa; phylum Chordata; class Mammalia; order Rodentia; family Sciuridae; genus Spermophilus; species Spermophilus citellus. The sequence continues at coordinate 19,646,662 of NC_138185.1, forward strand.
GAAGGCCTCCTCAATGGCACTCAGCACCGCTGGACAAGTTTTTCCCACAAATGGCCAGCAAGGAAATATTTTAGGCCTTGTGGACCACACCTGTCTGTGTGGCAATGACTCCTCTCTGCTCTGACAGAGTGACAGCAGCCACAGCTGACATGTAAAGCAATAGACACGTCTATGCTCCAGTGAGGATTTATGTGTGGACACTGAGATGTTAATTTCATATAATTTTCATGTGTCAGGGAATGTCATTCCATTTTGGAGTACTTTTCAACAATATAAAATTTAGAAAACATTTTTAGCTTATGTATGTACCACACAACACTGGCCTGAAGGGCATGGTTTCTGCACCCCTGCACAAAACAATTAGTTTCTCCTTTCTCTGCATTTTCTTACTGTCCCATAGTACCTGAAGTGTGGATGTTTGGAATATTTAATGCCTGAGTATCTCACTTTGCCAGCATGCAATGAGCCACGGAGGACAAGAACCATATTGCATTTGTCATCTCCAGGCACTAGACTCTAAATTGAGTCTAGAACACAAAAGATGCACAGTTAAGGTTTATTGAATGAAGGAATGGACTAGCAGGACTGGGACAAAGTGATGGTAACAAAATTCAGACTGCAGGGTGCCGCAGTCTGGCTGGGCACAATTCAGGAACCACTTGTCAAAAGAAACGAACTTTATTTTTAGAACCACACACCGCACCACACAGCTCCTCAGGAAAAACCTTCAGAGCCCAACTGCCACCACCGGCTTCTCACAAGCCTCTCAACGTCCCCCACTTCCCTGCTCTTGAGGCCGATTGGCTGGGTCGCGTGGATGGAGCCAAAAAAAGTCCCCCAATGAGCAGCTCTGTAGTCTGAAAGGGTGGGGAAACAGCCCAATGAGCATCACCGCAGAGGAGCCTAGAAGTTGCTGGGGCCACTGTGAGCGAATCATCAGCTGGAAGTCCGAAGTTTGCTGGCAGCTGGAAGTTTGCTGGGGCCCCTTCGGCTGTGGCTCTCAACAGCAGGGTCATTCATAAAGTGATTCCATGGACAGAGAACGTCTTGTAAAATTCTATCCTTTATTCAGATGGCTTTGCTTCTTCTTCCTGGTGTTACATGGGTCCTGATGGACATAAAATACAAGTTGTAAAAAAAGAATCACAATGCAAATGCTTCTTGTTAACACTTTCTTTCTGAGATGTGCAGAACTGGGGACATGCCCTAGATCAACCTCCTAAGATACCAACTCAGAGACAGACAATCATGTGTAGGTGCTTATTGAGGTGGGCTCTTGGGGGCAATATCTACAAGGGCTATGGGAAGAACGGCTGGGAGGCAGGGGAGAAGATGACTGGACTACAGTTACCACAGAAGCCCTGACCTGTCCCATTAGGAGTTTGGAAGCCCAACAGCCCATCAGAGCTTTCCAAAATTAGACCGAGAGGGCCCGAACACTACTGACCTATACTGCACTGACCTGTCCTTGGATGTGGGCTGCCCCAGAAAGTGGTGTGACCCTAGATCAGGAGGCTTTCTTTTACAGAAATGGCCACCAGAAGCTCTAAGGATGAGATATAAGCATCCTAGCATTCCTAGAGCCACACTCTCCACATGGTCACTACCAGCCACAGTTTGCACTTAAATTTAAATTAATTAAAATTTAATAAAATTTCAAAATGAGCCAACCACATTTCCAATATTCAGAGGTCACATGAGGCTGGTGGCTATCATATTAGTGCCGATATAGAACATTCTACCATCCTACAAATGTAGGAAGTGGAGAAATACCTAAAATAAAACAAAAGTGCACATGGCCCTCTGAGAGGTCAATCCAGCTGGGAGAATTAAGCCACAAAGCAGAAATAACAATAACCCTTACTTAGATAATGGATTGATGTTGCCCACAATTCCCATCCTACCCCACCCCTACTTGATCAGGCCTTTGTAGTCCAGAAACACAAAGGCACACAGAAGTTACCACTGTGTTGATAATCATGCCACATTGCTACACAATCAGTTGGAATCTTGTATGCATGAAGGGAATACATTTTGGGAGCTGCTTGGGGTCTCTCCTGCATAGACACGGAGCTCTTTTTACACATCACCCAAAATAATGGGTTAAAATGGAAAGTTTTTGCTTTTTTGGAACACTACTTTTCTACATAACAACAAATAATTGGCTTGCCCCAACTGTCCTTCTCTATTTACAAGTCAATCTAGAACAGAAGCAAAGAGTAGGTGTAGTGATCCTTTGGACTTATGTTCCATTTGTGCTGTCACTGAATAGAAGTGTGACCTGGGTAAGTCATGGATATGAAGGTGACAGTCCCATACTACCACCTTCTCCATACTTTTTCTTTTATTCCCTTCCTTTTTTTTCTTTTTCTTTCTTTTTTTGACAATAAAATGAAATAATGAAGGACCAAGTATTTTAAAAGTGGATGTCCAACTAAAGTTATATGGAAATGATCTACTTAATGCGAGAGTCTAATCCAACTGTTCGGGGCTTGTGTTTAAACTGCATAGTTAGCCAAAAGTGACCCACTCAACATATGATCACCGGGTACAGTTCTCTGAGTTGTCAAATTGAGGTTCCCAACCCTCTCTAATAGCTGGTTTTTTTTATTAGTATTGGTTGTTCAAAACATTACAAAGCTCTTGACATATCATATTTCATACAATAGATTCAAGTAGGTTATGAACTCCCATTTTTACCCCAAATACAGATTGCAGAATCACATCGGTTACACATCCGCATTTTTACATACTGCCATATTAGTGACTGTTGTATTCTGCTACCTTTCCTATCCTCAACTATCCCCCCTCCCCTCCCCTCCCATCTTCTCTCTCTACCCCATCTGCTGTAATTCATTTCTTTCCTTGTTTATTTTCCCATTCCCCTCACAACCTCTTATATGTAATTTTGTATAACAATGAGGGTCTTCTTCCATTTCCATGCAATATCCCTTTTCTCTCCCTTTCCCTCCCACCTCATGACTCTGTTTAATGTTAATCTTTCCTCCTGCTCTTCCTCCCTGCTCTGTTCTTAGTTGCTCTCATTATATCAAAGAAGACATTTGGCATTTGTTTTTTAGGGATTGGCTAGCTTCACTTAGCATAATCTGCTCTAGTGCCATCCATTTCCCTGCAAATTCCATGATTTTGTCATTTTTTAGTGCTGCATAATACTCCATGGTGTATAATTATTGTAAATTTTAGCACCTGTTAAAACCTCCGAATAGTAGATTTAATGAGTCAACAATAACAGCAGCAGCTCAATCCCTGGTACATTATAACAATGTCTTACAGTGCCTACAAAAGCACCTGCAGTCCCTGGATTACGTTTGCTCTCCCCTCATTACTGTGACACCACTGGAATATGCAGCTCACATTCCATGCCCAGATGCTGTCTAGGTGACTTCCTTGTGCATTCCAAGAGAACTAGGTCTGACCTTGGCGTTGGTTTGGCTTCAAGCTGTAACTCCTGTCCCTTGTCATAAGACATTACCCCTGCTCATCGTAACAACCCATGCCCAGCCACAATAGCTGCAAACTCTTCAGTAGCTGAAATGTAAGGTAGGCATCGATGACGAAGTCAGCCACGTGCTGGCCATGTGGCGAATGACACCCACAAACCATGACTCTACAAAATCCAGGACTACAGAACCAAGATGGAGGCCCTGAAATCTATAAGGTGGACTGAGTTTAGAACCAAAATCCCAGGAAAGGTGTTATGTGTGTTTGCCTGATGACACACACCCGAGTGCGTCCCTTTGTCCATCAAAATGTGCTTTTAGGAAGATCATCTCCTCTAAAGGCCTACAGATCTCTGTGCTCTGACAACCTCTCATGCTTCCTACCATGATGCCATTTGCTTCGACTTTCCCTCTGCTGATCTGAATATCTTGTGCCTCTCCCCAAAAAAATATTTCACAAGTTGAAATCCTCACCTCCAAGGCAAAGGTGTTGGGAGGTTGGACCACTGGGAGATAAATGATTAGGTCAGAACAGCAGAGCTCTCATATAAAACAGGCCCCAGAGAGCTACCCCAGCCCTCCTGCCACATAAGGGTACAGCAAGAAGGCACATCTATGACCCAGAGAGCGTCCTCGCCATACCCTGAATCTGCTGCCACCTTATTTGATTAACGCAGCCTGAGTGAACTAAGACAGGGTCTCTCTCAATCCTCTGCAGCTACAGAAGATCCTTGCTTTTCTTCTTATGTGCCAGACCCTCTCATGCTCCAGAGATGTCCACACATTCCCCCTGCCCGGGATGCTTTTCATTTAGTTATCCCCGTGGCTCACTCCCCTGCCTTCTTGCTCAAATGCCACTTTACCCACAAAACCCCCAACGAATATTTCCATGCTTCTGCTCAGCATTCTCTGCCTACCCCCAACCCTACCTACCTCCTACTTGGCACTTGCCACCATCTGAATACTGCACACAACTTTTATTGTGTTATCTGTCTTCCCTCTACCAAATAGCTTCCATGAAGCAGGGATGTTTGCTAGTATATGTGCAGCACCCGGGAGATTTTCTGACAATACACAATCAATATTAGTTGAATGAATGAATAAAAGCTATTTGGCTGCAACAATAACCCATGTCTGTGAGAAAAGGAAAGATCTGAGCCAGTTAGGAGTTTGTTCAAGGTCATCCTGTTGAGCATCAATCAAGCCTGGATTTGAATCCAGACCCAGGATCACAAGCTTTGTGCCTTAGGCCTTCACTGACTGGGCCTACCTTTCTTCCTGTCTAAAATGGGCATGGTTATCCCCATCTCCAGGCCTCGTGAAGCAGCCCAATCAGAAAGTACATAGGCAGCATGGAACAGTGAGGCAGAGTGAGCCTGGGGAGCTCTGGGTGGTCTCAGGGAGCCCTGCCGTGGTCACCAAGTGAGCCAAAGTCCCTGGACAGAGAGAGGAGCTGCCCGGCCACACTGAGTGAACCTCAGCCCACACGGCTCTCTCTGGTGTGGCGCCGGGCCCTTGTGCCATTTCTCTGGGAGGCCGCTCTCCTGCTAAGTAAACACTGAGGACTGAACCCAGGCTCCAATTTCCACCCACCTTCTCTTTCACAGGCACATGGCACAGAGCGCAGAGCCAGGCCCGCGGCACCCCCTTAAGCAGAAACAGATTGACGGCTTTGCCGTGCACCAGTGGGCTGTTTTCCATGGCTAGCCCTCCTGAGGTTGTTATCATTTTCCTTTTTTAGAAATGGCTGAGTTATCACCCCTCCTTTCCAAGTTTCCCTCTTCGTACCAGGGAGTATGGCTCAGAGATCAGACCTGAGCCGGGCGTTCACCTCAATTTGACATTTCCCCTCTTGCAATGGTGTTACTTGGGATGCTGTCAAAAGGGATGAAAGAAAAAAACTTTTTCACTCTGGCTTAAACTTGGCCTCATCTGCAGGTGCTCAAGTTGCAGCCCAAAGGAAGTGTGAGAGTTTGGGGTCTGTGATTTGAGCTGAAAGGCCAAATGGCTTTTCGGCAACTAGCAGCGAAAGGTCCAGAAATGTTGATGCTAAGAAAAAAGAAGAAATAAAAATACATTGAGAAATTAAAATAAATGCAAGATCCCTGTCTGTGGATGAAATTGTCTTCAGTCTCTTGAAAGTCTAATATTCTTCATTTCAACAGAAATGAAACAATGTAAAAATTGATATTTGATCCCAGAATATTAACATTTACTATTTTACCTAGAAAATAAGTATGAATGTACTGACTGAATGTATTTGTAAAGATTTTAAATTGCTATACCCATCAAGTTATGCTTTGCAGACATGTGAAGGAATGAATGCTTTAGATTTACTAATACCTAAAAGGCCAAAAAACATGGGAATTAAGAGCAATCTCTATAATTGCTGTCAGACTCAACTGGAAATTCACTCACCTTCACATCAAAAATTCTAATGGTACACCCTCCCCTCATGCCATAAAACATACCTAGTAACATTTAACATACATAAAGGCTTCTGATAAAACCTCTGCCTTCTTAGATTCCCACTGAAATGCACCAAAGACCATGAGAACCAAAGTCTGCATCCACCCCAGAAATATTCTAGAAGGGAGGGGAGACAAATAAAGATGGCAGGCCCCGGTTTCCTCTATCAAATGATACAGGGCTAGAAGGAGAATAGAGGATGTTCAAAAACATTCACTCTTAGGGTTGAGATGGGCAAGCAAAGCAAGCCAGAGAATGCACTCCATTTGGAGTCCATCCTACCACTAGGGGTCAGCAGCAATAAATATATCACACCATTGTGCCACTTGGTGGCCCCCACCTCTCCAGGACCCATCCTCCAGCAGGTGTAGAGGACCTGCCTGGCGTGTGAGTCCAGAGAGCAGGATACTGATCTAGCAATTTCTGACACAAATCTAGCATGTCCCACCAATGAAGTCCTCTGCTGTACCACTGCCAGACTCATGTTTCTTCCTCTACCTCCTTCCTGACTCAGTAGATGCCTGCCAAGGTTGAGAAGCACCTCTCTGAAGTGTTTTATAAAGAATAAAAAGACCATGAATCTAAGTAAAGATACTTCAATTTTTAAAATGATGGACATTCAGAAGAACTGAATTAAACAAAAGACAAGACCCCCCCCCAAAAAAAGTGTTGTTCTTGTTTATAAGAAGAATCAAAAGAACATTATATTTATGAAATTACTGCAGTCAGATACAAAGATAATTTGAGATCAGGAAAAAAATGCAGAGATAAACAACATAATTATAAAAGTTAAAAAACAAAACTAAGAGATTCTGAACTTTTGGAAAAATGACAGACTAAGAATTCTAAAAAGGTTCTCCCTCCCATCACATGGTGATGGAAATCCTGGATAAATTATGTAATTTTTAATGCATTTAAGTTCTTGAAAGAAAGGAAAATAAATCCTAGGGTTCTAAGATAAAAGAAGGAAATGTATGAGTTGGCACCACAATGGCCCCGGAAGCTTTCAGTGTCAGATACAGATGTCATTGTCCACAGGAGAATGGGAATATACAACACTAGGCCTGTAAAGACAGAGATGGGATTAGCAACGTACACAAAGTCAGTACCTCGAAGAACTGTCCAGACTCAGAAGGGGCACCAGAAGAGCCCCAGATGTCAGCACGAAGACTCAGAAAGGAGGCTTCCACATCACAGACCCAGCAGCTGGCAGAACAATCAATCATGACCGAAGATGAGTTCACAATCAAAACCCACAAACCAAACGGAAAGAAAGGACCACAACTATGGGTGGCCATCAAATAGGACAGATAGGAAAATGAACCAGCTATGACTTATTATCTCAGGGGATAAAACATATAAAAGATTAAAGAAAATTGCAAATAAAAAAGCTGAGGATGAAAAAAATCATTTGAAAAAGACAGACTTAACAGACTAACTTCTAGAATATTTTCTCTATTTTTACAAGCGTTATTAAGGTGAATTAACAAATCTTTAAAAAAAGTTGTTTACATTTATAGTGTACAATGTGATATTTTGATATTTATGTTATGAAATGCTTAAGTCAGGATAATTAATATATCCTTCACCTCACATACTTATCATTATAGTGAGAACATTTAAGCTTTACTCACAGGAATTTTCAAGTATACATACAGTACATATGTATTCATCATGTTGTACAAGAGACCTCCAGAAATGATTCATTCCGCATCATTGAAATTCGGTACCCTTTGAACAAAATCTCTCCGTTCTTCCACTTCCCAGCCCTGGCCCTGGCAACCACCCTTGTCCTCTCTGCTTCTTTGAGTTCACCTTTTAAGATGCCACAAATAAGTGGGATTATGCAGTATTTGTCTTTCTGTGCCCAGTTGATTTCAGTTAGCGTATTATCTTCCAAAATAACTTCTAGATCTAAAAATGTCAACAGTGGATCATACAGTAGCCTTTTAATGAAAACTAGAAAAACCACATGGAACAATGTGTATATGTGTGCATGAATATAAAATGTCAGGTTGGACTTGTGCCAGGGATGTCAGCATGATTAAACATTAGAAAAATCTATTAATGAAATTCACCTCATTAACATATTAAAAGAGAAAAAAATCATATGAGCATCTTAAAAGATGCCAAAAAAGCATTTGATGAAATGTAATAATCTTTCTTGATTTTTAAAAAGACAATGGTCTTAGCAAACTGGGGGTGGGAGGGGGAGCTTCTGATACAGCATATATAGCACATTGAGCTAAAAGGTCCAGTACACATAATATAGAATGGTGAGAGTTTTGCAATACCTTTTTAAATTCAGGACAAGGAGGGGCTGGAGTTGTGGCTCAGTGGTAGAGCACTTGCCTAGCATGTGTGAGGCTCTGGGTTCAATTCTCAGCACCACATTTAAATAAATGAATAAAACAAAGGTCCATCAACATCTAAAAATAAATTTAATTTTTTTTAAATATTTAAGAAAAATTCAGGACAAGGAGAGGAATAGCATTATCATTGTACCTACTCTGCATTATATAGAAGGTTCTAGTCCGTGCAGACAAGTTAGAAGAAATATAAAGGATCAGAAAAAAAAGACATCACTGTTAGTCACAATTGCAACATTGAAAATATGAGATAATATATAAAATTATTAGAACTACTAAAAATGTTTAGGAGTATCACTAGGTGTAAGAGATTATGTTAAAAATAATATCATTCCTATAAATAATTGGAAACCATAAAAAATAACCACACAAAATATAAGATATTTAAGAATGAATGCAACAAGGAAAATCCAAAAAGCAAGGAGTTTATGAAAAAAAAATTATGAACCTGCATTTAAGAGCACAAAAAGAATTCTGAATACAGCAATAAATATATCACACCATTATATAAAAGACCCCAGCAGTATAAATAAGGAAGTAAGTAACTTCTAGGTGTTTCTAGTAAAACTTTCCATAGTAATTGACAAGCTAATCTTAAAATTTCTATAAGAGAACACAGTGTCAAATTTTTGAAGACTGAAGACAGTTGATTTGCCCTACTATCTACCTGATTGCAAAGCCACAGTCACTAAAACAGTGTGGTATTGATGCAGTAAAGAGAAATTCACCTGCAGATCTGAGTAAAATGTCTGTTCCAAGACAGGCTTACTAATATGTGGGGGCTTTAAAAATATTGGACAAGAAAGGATTTACTTCATGATGTTGCAGCCACTGGACATTAGAATTTAATGGACAAAATAAACAAAATGAGCAAAGAGAATCCCTACTTCACACCATACAACAGCTCAAATTCTATGGATTAAAAACCTAACTGTAGGAAGGAAAAGTCTCTTTGTGGCAAAAGCTAAGATACAAAAAAGTAAAAAGAGAAGGTTCAGATGTTTACAGTCATATAATAGGAAAAGTATATAAATTCAGAACATAACGAATCCCTATCAAACAAAAAGAAAAAAAAAGACAAACCAATAGAAAATGGGCAATGGCTATAATCAGAGATTTATGGAAGACAAAGCAAGAATAGCTAAACAACAATGGTAAAGATGATCTTTCTCCTCCAGCAATTAAAGAAACACGAGATCACAATGAGTTGTTGTGGTTGCTTTTTTGTTTTGTTTTTTTACTATAAGATTTGCAAATATTAAAAGAGTCTGACAATACCAATTGTTAGAAAAAATAGGATACTTCAAAAATAAAGCCAGAAAAAGTGCTTTCTTTTCCAGGGCCCTTGAGCATGTATGAAAATATGATTACATGATTAGGTCTGATGAAAACCTCAAAACGTTCCAAAGGGGAAAAGTCTCTTAAAGACTATTCTCTGACCACGGCAGAGGAAAGCCAGGATTCATTTCTAGAATGTGTACCAAGAAAACAGCCACTTGGAAATGTGACCTAAATATGAAAAACAGAATGTAAACACTTTCAGGAAAAAAACATAGGAGAATATGAAATACACGAAACCTCTCCAGATAATGATTAAGTTGAATAAGAAATCAAATCTGCAAATGCAGTGTGTTTTGAGGATTATTGTAATAAAATAGCATAATAAAGCTTGCAAAAATAAAGATGTTCTGTCTTCAAATGCCTATTTTTCTATGCTGTTCCTTTGGTCCGTCTTTCTATACACAACTAAAAATGAAGTAAAAAAATAAACTATTTCTACAAGTACATATTTACATGTGCATTATACACTTGCCTATGCACATGTGCATGCATATAGACCTCCTTGAACATGTATGTACATATATACATGCACACAATATAATCTCTGTTTTATATGGGAAAATAGCATAGAGAAATACTGAAAGAACATAGCAAAAAATAGTACTGGTACTTCTTGTTAGTAATATTACCAGTACCATGTAATTTATTTTTATTGTACATTTCCCTAATTTTCATGAATAAATATGCATTAACTTTATAATTCAAAAAAGTAAAAATAAATTTACTAATTAGAAGAAGAGTCTTGAATCTTTGTTGAAATAGCAACATATGCCCAAGTTTTAGTTGTTTTCCTTTGTTTCGTTGGTTGGTTGGTTTTGTGGTTTTAGTATCATGGGGTTTTTTTGTTTGTTTTTTTACTATTGTTCTCTGGTATTTGCAAATTAGAAGCTTTCTAATATTGCTTCACCTCAATTTTTCTTCCATTTTATCTTTTTAAATTTATTTTAATGGGGGGTCAGCTCCGTCCCCTGGGAGGTGCTAGAGCTGGTCAATAGAGCTCCAACTTTGTCCCCGTACTAAGATCCTTGAGCATCCTCCAGGAGGCCTGAGAGGGGAGCAGCCTGTGTCCTTAACTCCCTCACCTGGGATATCTTAAGGATAGATCCCTATCGCCAAGGCTCTCTCCACAGTCCTTCTCAAGCCTGCTGCAAGAATGACCATATGATCTCCATCTACACGTAAGGAGGCTCGGAGAGGCAATTCAATGTCATATAAACACTGCATATATTTGCAATGTGCCGCATGATATTTTGAGGTATGTCTACAGTGTGGAGTGGCTAAATCAAACTACTTGATTCTCATTTCTATTGCACATATTCTGATCTCTTTTCCCTCACTGTCTGTTACAGATTGTTAGATTTCCTCCCCGGTTATGATCTTCTCTCAGAGGATGTTTATCTCTTTTGTCTTTTGGCCCCACATTATGGAAGACTTTTGCCACCAGTCCTCTCTATTACTGACTCACTTCTCCATGCTATAGGATCAGTTATTTTGTGTCAATGCCATTATTATGCATTTTTTTCAATATCATACCATTTTCCCTAATCTAACCCATCTATTCTGATCCCCAGTGCTTTTGCCCAGGTCTCCCTCTTTCTGAAATTACCTTTACCCTATTTGTGTTTCTCCTCTGTGAAGCCTTCTTTGACTTGCTTAGGCTTAGTGAGTCAAGATTCCTCTTCAGATCCACTTACTCTGAAGATGCTCCATTGCTACATGATCATGAGATTTGCAATCATATCTTCACAAGTCTGCTTTCTCCACTGGATGGAAAATCCCTCAAGATCAAGGTTTGGGTCATGGGCATTCTTACAGTGGCCCAGAGAACATTCTCACCAATACTCAGTATGTAAGACTTTTTAGATTTTGCAGTTCAACAGTTGTCATTTGGTGCATATCCATGTATTTACTTGAGATGTTAAACATGTTATTTTCCTATTCTTGTTACCTCTTTCATGAACTTCTGACAATAGCCTCACCCTTTTCCCTCTTGCCTTATCTGTCTTCTTCTTACTGATTTGCAGGAACTCATTGTGAATTCTGATTTCATTATATAAAATCCTCTGCTGCTCTGAACACAAGAAACCCTTTCACCCTCAATAAGCCTCCTCCTTTTTGTACTTATGTGACCTTTGTTATACCAAAGTTCTAATTTCACTGGACTCAGTTTATCAACATTGTTTTATTCATGAAAACTTTTCCTACTGCTAGATCCTGTATATATTCTCCTATATTTTCTCTTAAAATAATTCTTTTTTTTATATTTAGGTCACATTTGTCAGTGGTCATTCTGGTTAATGTTTCTGAATTAAGGAAACAAAGAACTTGCTCTTTGGGAAATCAGGGAATAGATTTAGACAAGGATTTGGCTCTGCCTCTGATAGTCAGCTTGTAGGGCCTGCTGTGTAATAAATAACCCTCAGATCTTAGTTGGCAGAACAAATCTTTATTTGTCATTCACAGCAGCTGCAAGTAGCCCATGGCTCCAAGACTCTGCCCCAAGCTGTGAGGGAATCGTGGATCTGCTTATTATGGGGACCGGGCTGAAGGTGCAAACTGTATCTGGTTGGAACGTCCTGATATCATAGTAGAGGGACAAAATAAGAGAGATGAAAGAAACTTATGTCTCTCTAAGTTTCAAGCAAGTCACATGATAGCTCTACCATTAAAGAGGCAGGAAAACTATTTTTGCCTTCTGGGAAGAATAGCAGGGCACAAAGAGGATGAAAAGTTGTAAATAAATAATACAATCTACCGTGACATCTCTCTCTCCCAAACCACATGACAGAGGGTCTGTTAAGAGCCACAGACGTTCAGATAGGTATTTGGGAAAGATTGTTCCAAAACTGTCCACTTAGAGCTTACTATCCACTGTGGGTCTCCTGGAGATGTGGATATACTGCAAATGGGCAAACGACCTGTTGATAGTTCCCAGTTAGTCCAGGGGCTGAGGCTCTGGACACATTCATTTCTGGTGCAAATAAAGGTAGAGATCTTCCTCACCCCAGGCCTTGAACTACTCCAAACTCCAGTGTGTCCAAGGCTCTGGCACCACCTTCCAGTACCCTGGCCCCCATCCTGGCCTGGCTGGATTTGGCTACTGAGCTGCCAGTTAAGTGAAGGGGATAATAAAAGAGGAAGAAAATAGGAGAGAAAAGAAACAACAACAACAACATACATGCATATCCCATTGGCAAGGGAAATTCTGCTTGGCCTTCCAAATGCAAAACAGTCCTCTCATAGTTTGGCTTGGCTTTCTTATTAAAAAAAAGAAAAGTGAGTCTTGGCTTAACGTGCAGCCATTCACCGCCTCTACCTGGCCAGTCTCTGCCCCAGCTTTGTTCTGCTCAGCAACAGATAATATGGCTAGACATGCCCAAGCAGCTGCTTGTCAGTGTGCCCATGTCAGTTTCTCAAGACCTAACCCAAACAGCAACACCTCTCACAAAGCAGCGCTGTGGGCTGCTTGTGACCACACTCTGCCCTCTGTAATTAGAATGGAATCTGAGCTCACCCTGGAATGCATGGGACGTGCAGAAAGAGCCCAGCCGCATGGGTCCTCCAACCATATGTCCCAGAAGAAAGGCAGGCGGGTGGAAATGTGCACTGGGGGAGAACACCAGTCTCTTCCATTTGCCTGTGATTCACTCCACACTAATCAACTCTGGAGGATTCACCCAAAACAGCACTCCTGAAATACAGTAAGCATCACACAAGCAGTGCTCTAAGTGTGGTCCCTGGACCCAAAACAATAGCCTTGACTTGGAAATTCTAAAAAAACACAAATTCTCAGATTCTACCCCAGACCTGCTCCATCGGCAGCACTGAAGATGGACCCATCTATCTGCATTTTAACAAGTCTTCCAAGTAATCCCGATGCCTGCTGAGGTTTCAGAACCACAGTAACCCAAAGGTAAACAGTCCCTGGGGTTCATTCCACTGTGGAGGGAGCACTTATTTCATGGAGGAAAGTCACTTTAATTATAGTCCCCCAATAAAGTTTGAGATCAAAATCCCTCCCTGGCAAACTTCACCAGCAAATTCAATCAGTATAATTTGACACAGGAGGCAAGGGACACGCTCCACAGTGAGGAGATGCAGCAGGGCCACGTGGTTATGAGCCTGCCCTCTGGGGCCCAGATTGCCTGTGTTTGAATCCCAGCACTACCCTCCTGCAGGTGACCTTGAGAAAGTTTCTTAAAGCTTGTTAAAGTAACAAGATTTCAGCTTCTTAGTGCTGAGCTAAGGCATGGTTTTGAGCAGGCTCATGAGCACCACCCAGAAGCCTGTTAGGATTCAGATTCTCAGGCCCTACCCCTGATCAACTGTAGTACCTAGTTTTGTAACAAAAGAATCCCAATCTAAGCAACTATAAACAAGGAACAATTAACATCTCGCAGTTTCTGTGTCAGAAATGCAGACACCATGTATCTCCATGCCTCTGGCCCCGGGTGTCTGGTGAGATTGCAGTCAAGTTGTCAGAAGGGGCTGTGGGCTCCTGTGAAGACCCAGCTGGGGATGGGTTTGCCACCAAGCTCACTCCTGTGGCTAGGGGCTTACCTCCGTTCCTGGCCATGTGGGCCTCTCCGTGGGGCTGCCTCAGAACAGAGCAAGTGCTTCTCCCAGGGCAAGTGTTCCAATGGAGAGCAAGAGAATGGGCCCAGGAGAGAAGTCAAGCATTTTTTTATCTTAGTTTCTGAAGTGACATCCCATCCCGTTTGCTGTGTTCTTTAGAAACACATCAATAAGCCAGTGGACACCCACAGGGAGGGGATTACACCAGGGGACCAACTTAAGGAGGACCATCTTAGAGACTGTGAACCACACCACTGCATTTGAAACTCTGGAGGTGGGTATTAGCTGCCTGTGTTTCAACAACCCTTCAGGTGATTCAGATACACCTTGTTTAAGGTTTGGATGAGATGATGGAGGCAAAGCACCTCACATGGTACCAGGCACAAGAGTACTCAAGGATGAGCCATTTAGGTTATTGTGATAATTACAGATGGCATCATCTGAACTTGGCCTTCAATCTTTCTGCCAGCACCCAAATATCAAGTCATATACACCAACATTTCTCAACCATAGCTGAACCTTCGCACCATCTGTGTAGCTTTTAAATATCATGTGTGGTCTACAACCTAGGCAAAGAAACAGGGTCTCTAGGGATGGGGCCCCTTTATCGATATTTTTAAAGCTCTCTGGGTAATTCTAATATGCATCTAAGATTGAGAAACGCTTGGAATAGAGTCAGGAAACTGGTATCTCAACATTTTCTTCACTATTAGTCAACCTTTTTGGTGCTAGTGTGTTGGCAAAAGAATCACTTATTCGTGGTTAAAAAAAATCAAAACAACAAAGACTATATTTTCAGGGGTCATTTCTACAGTATGTTACTAGAGAAGTTTCTCTGATCGTGTCAAGTACCAGAAACCACGAGGAGGAGTTGAGTGTTCTCTCCTGAGCATGAAGTTGGTCCTAGGTGTTGCATTTCTACAACTGCCTTTTGCCATTGATGATCATTCTTAATTCTCTTTAGAGATTAAGAGGGAGAGAACACAGTCTGAGTGGTCTCCATTATTAAGGGGGGAAAAATCAAAACATAAATACAAAATATACAAAGAAGAAAATAAATAACAAAACTCTTACATGTATATCTTGGTAAGTCACCCCACATCCTTCCTGTTCCTTTGGCTTACAGCTTCTTCCCATTTTACTCCAACTTCTGGGAAGAAACTTTACCGTCCTGTCCACTGAGCAAATAGAGATGGACACATGAACATGCACATATTTGCACCACAGCACATGGCTCAAATGCTTGCAAATCAGAGCACTGGGAAAAAAAAAGGAGAACCCATGTGTTCTCTCCACTCATGAAAGGAAAATCATGCAGCAACTTAGCTCTGGAAATCATGCTGTTGGGCAAGAGGGGCAAGGCCATGAGCCCATGCAGAACCTGGGGTCCTAGGACCATTCTTGCCATAAGACCTCTACAGAACCGAGCTCAGCCAATCTGCCCTCCTCCTTCCTGGCAGGCAGAATCCTCAGCCTGCCAACCCCTGGCCTAAAATACACCCTGATACTGAGAAAGCTTATGTAAGGACAGCTTCTCTACCCGCCCCCCAGCAAGGCCTGGAAGAGATCAGCTCAAATGTGGGCTCTGTCCCAGGCACCTCCCCAACCTTCCCCTATGGGTTAGGTTGGGAGAATCTGAGCTCTGGTGGTTCTGGTTAACATCACAACCCAGCTGTGCTGACCAGGGAATCATCAGAGGCTCAGATGCTACTCCAGAATATTCTCCTTGGGAGCTCCCACCAGAGGACTAATTAGCTCAAAACTGTACCTTTCACAGGACTGTTTAGATAGAAATAAAGAGGACACAAGAGAACTTTATCCTAATTTTAAAAATCAATAAATAAACCTCCTCTCCCACAGAACTCGTGAGCCAGCTCCGTGTCTGATGACTAGCCAAGGCATTCAGGACCCAAACCCACTGCTGACAGCTGTGGGGCAGCAGGACAGGAAGAGCCCTGGGGGCGGGAAGGACAGCTGGCAGGGCTACCGACATCATGAAGCAAAAGCTTCAGCTTCAGAGCCCTGGGTACTTTCCCTGGTTAGGTCACCTTGGCAGGTCCCTTTGAGGTTCTCCAATCTCCAAAAATGGGATGGTGAGGGTGAAGGTTTTGGGGGACTAAAATAAGATGATACATGTAAGAGGGCTTAGCAGGAATTAATCACAAAGTGAGTATCTTTTTTAGGACAAGTAGAAGAGAGGAGGAGGAGGAGGAAGAGAAGGCAAAGGAGAGTAAGCAGAAGGAAGAGGAGGAGGAGGAGGAGGAGGAGGAGAAAAGGAGATGATGTCCAAGAGCCAGCAACAGGAAAGTTCTCCTCTGGTGGGACTGGGGACCCCACAAAACACAGGAAGCATGCCGGCCAGCTCTTGGGGACCCTTGGTTTGGGCCATGCAATACAGGAGCCATTTCGGTCCTTGCTTATCTCCAAAGCAGACACCCTTGAATGCTCTCCTTTGGGAAACCTCTAGCAACCATCCAGAGTGGACATGGCTAGACGCCGGCCAACAATTCTGGGGCTGGCTGAACAATTCAGTAATGAACCTTTCCCAATTCTGGTAATATCTACTCGCCATCCAGATTTCTCTAAAATTTGCTCTATAACTTTTAAGCCTGAGCCTTTATCCAAATGATTTCCAAAAAATGCATCTCAAGTTTAGTGTCCACACAACAAAACCCCTCGTTGATCAGTGAGGTGTCTGGCCAGCCCCAGGACCCCCGAGTGACTACTTTCTTGACCCACTGCCTATCTCTCCCTTGACTGGAGTGTCCTCCCCCAAGGAAACGGTTGTACCTTCACAGACTGCCAGGTTGGGCCCCTGACAATTTCAATCAAAATAATGTTAACAATGGAGTCGCCATCCACACCAACTACTTTTAAGTGGTATTTCTCTCTCTCTCTCTCCCTCTCCAACATTCTCCTTTCATGAACTCTGTAACAAAAAGGCTGAGACTGACAGTTCCAATGCCATGTTCAAACTCCCAAGACCCCAAAATAAAAGAATTTTTTCCAATTTGACATCTGCAACAATTTCCTACACCCAAACTGCATCAGCACACACGCACTGTACAATTAAGAATAAAATTGGGTTGGATCTACAAACATTTGCAAACAATTCTTTATTTTATTATAACCTCTTGTTTAGAAAGAAGCAAAAAAATGCTTCCATGACAAATGTTTGCCTCCTGGCCGGAGGTGTACATCCAGGAAGCGCCGCCTTCCACTGTGGAGGGGACGGGGACGGAGGCCTGGCAGCCGCAGCAGGCCCTCCTTGCCCACTTGTAATGAGCTGTAGGAAAGGACACCGTGGCCTACTTTTTAGGAAACCTGCTGCCAAGTCCAAATGGAGAAGGAGGGGAACATGGGGAATGAAAGGAGCTTTGATTCTGGAAAATATGACTTGATGACATTCTTCTCCTCTTTCCTTATAATCTGTATGGCTGTAGACACAACCTTAATTATACGCGGGCAGGTGGGGCAGACCGAGAACAGGGCTGCAGCTAGAGTTTGTGGCTGTGGAATTGCTGGGTTCGGAGGATCCAGCTTCTCCTTGCACGTCAGCTGCTCTCCGGGCTCTTTCTGATTGGGCAGCACCCTCGGGGAGGATGTCTCAAATGCTAAGTGGACAAGAGGCTTCCCTGCCCTGATCGAATCCTGTAAGGAAAGGGACAGCTCTAATAAAGCCATTTCATTGTCCCCTGAACCACAGTGAGGCCCCATTCTCGTGCCTCGTGCTGGATACATCTATGCAGAGTCACAAAAGGAAGGGGGAACGAATGACATCCTCGAGAAGCAACCCCTCTCTCCTGGTTCATCTTCTCACTGAATTCAGGTAATGATCAAGATAAGGTGGCTACCTTCCATTTTAAAAATTAGGAAGCAGAGTCTGAAAGATTAGGTGCCTTCTCTGAGGTTGCCCATCTGCGAAAGGAAAGAACCAGAATTGGAAACAGGGACGAGTCCCTCTTTCTGTCTCTTGTTTCAGGCCCGTTTCCTTCCCAATTCATCCTTTGAAGTCACCCCTCTGCCTAAAATCCATAATGGTCCCTCTTTCCCACAGAACAGAGTCTGAAGTTGGGTTGCTCATCTGGCAGGGCTGGATGCTGAGCAAGGGGCGATGGCAGGGGCTCAGTGATACGTGGCAAGGTAGAGTGGCGTGTATGCCCCATGGAAGGGCCTGTGAGCTACTCAGGAGCCCAAGGTGGAGAATCTGGTGCCTGCTCTAAGGGGTTATCCATTAACCATGAATGAAAAATGCAAGAAGGGAGGAAAGAAGGGCGGGAGGGAGGAAGTCGCTGAGCATGGAGGGATTCTTCCCTGTATCTGAGGCTGGTTTCCAGCAGGTCCCTGTTGTGTGGCACCAATCTACCTTCTGCATTAATTATGTAAAGACAGGAGAACTGCCGGGCACAGTGGTACACATCTGTAATCCCAGCAGCTCAGGAGGCTGAGGCAGGAGGATTGTAAGTTTGAGGCCACCCACAGCAATTTAATGAGGCCCTAAGCAACTTATATGAGTCCCTATCTCAAAACAAAAAAGAGGTGGGGATGTGACTCAGTGGTCACACTCAGCACTCCTGGGTTAAATCTCTAATAACAACAGCAACAAAAAAAAAAGACAAGGAGAATGAGGAGGTTGAGAAAGTTACCTCCAACACACACACACACACACACACACACACACACACAGAATATATGCACATATACACACACATACAAACACATGCACACACATAAACACAAATACACACACAAGTACATATACACACTCATAAAAATACACACAAAAACCTATACACACATATACACACATGCATTTGCACACATATACATAAACACAAGCATTCAAACCCACATGCATGCATGTGTACACTCACACACATACACACCTTCACACACACATACATGCATACACATACAAACACACATGCAATCAAGCACATATACACACACACTGCTTAAAATAAGAGATCGTGTGGGTTTTGGTATTGGAGACAATTCTCCATACCCTTCACTGGACATGCTGTAGACCAGGCCTGGAGGATTGGAAGGAATTGCTACACCTGCAGGAACACCCTCCCTCCCTCCCTCCCTCCCTTCCTTCTTTCCTTCCTTCCTCCTTCTCTTCATTACTCCATTTGTGGTTTATGGATAACAACTTGGCAGCCGGCTCCCAGCTCTCCGCCTTAGGCTCCTGTATGTACGTGTGTAGCTTACAGGTCATTGAACAAGGCGCCGTCTAGGACCACGGAAAAGTCAACTGACCATACCTCAAAGACATGGTCCCCACCAGAAACCGTCCCCAGCCTGCTGATGACCACGCCCCAGTTTTTATCATGCTGCTCAGAAGGGAAGAGCCATGCCGATCGCTGCGCCTGCCCTTGGCAGGTACTACCCATATGTCCCCCACTTGGATTATTTTCCCAACCTTTTGGCGAAAGTCTTATCATTCTTCCTCTTTCCCATGGTTAAGGGAATGAGAACACAAAGAAAGCGAGTCACTTGAATAACACCACATAGTACAAGACCAAGCTAGGGTTAGAACCCATCTGCCTAACTCTGTTGCCAACTCTAACCTGGGTGACAGCGCTCCATGGGGTTCATTATTGGGAGTTGGTAATAATGCCCATCCACCAGGTTTAAACCAAAGATGATGCCAAGGGACCAGAAAAGGAGACATTTAGCAATTGCTGAGTTCTGGGATCCTATGGAACCTTGAAGAACAAAGAGAAATGGAGCTGCCCTTCTGGGTTCAGGGCTCAGAGGATGCACAGGAAGTTGAGAATTTGGCTAAGAGTGACTTCACCTCATAAGTCCCAAATATAGAGCAAGAATGACCTCCAGGACTCAGGTGAGAGAGACTTCCTAAGTCGGGGGAAGCTAAGAAAGGGCATCAGGAACTATATCCATAAACTATGGGTTCAAATCCAGAAAAATGGCCCCCAATCCTTGCTGTTCCCTAGTTTTTCATTCATTGCTCATTCAACTCCATGATTTGTTTTAATTGAACACCTACTTTGAGCCCTCACTGCACTATACTCGATGCTCCCAGAGCACGAGTTCTAATGAAGAAGCCAGGCAGTAGCAGACATAGATGTGTGGAATTGTGTCCAGTGGTGCTCTGTGATTTGGTGGAAAATCAAACAGTGTGAAGTGTCCAAGTGACGGCGTCATCCTTTAGGTAAGGGGGCCACTCTGTCATGTCACACCGTTTCTTTTTGAAAAGGTTGCATGAAGCAAAATCTGGATTAAGTGAAGAATCAAGACAAGCAACTTTCTGGGGGGCACATGTCGAGGTAGGAGAGATGAGAACACACATGGTCTGCTGGAGGGTGATTTATAACATCACTAAAACGTGAATAAGAGGGATTAGAGCCAAGCTGAGGACCACCACCTCCATATTGCAGACACTATACTCCAATTAATATGACCTGAAATCTCATGAACAATTCTTGCCAGGGGGATTTCCCATTTTTTACTCAAACCGACAATTTCTGAAATCACGATCCTTTTTATCTGAGTGACTACTTAACTTATATCCCACCTATTCTACCTCAGAACAGGAGGATTCTTTTAGCTGAAAATGGCACTTTCCGCGGCTGCCACAGACTCAGTACACCATGCTGCCTGTCATGTTCTGGGCTCATTTCTATCACCCTCCCTCCCAGCTTTATGTCCTTCACATGTCCTCTGCCTCCTCCAAGGGAAGGATGGAGATACCCAGTGGAACACGACCAAGAACAATGGGCTGGGACTCGCCACTGGAGACCTCTTTCCCAGGGCCATCAGCCTGTTTTTGATTGATAGTTCAAAGAATGGCAAGGGCCTGACAGATGTGACACAGAGAAAGCAGTCGGTGTTAACTAGGATGAATGATAATTATTACCATTGCATTCGTCTCCTAATCCGTATTTCACCTTCGTGACCGTAGGTTTCACGTGACACTGCCTGGTGTGCAGTTGATCTCCCAGATCCCAGCAACAAAGCCACTCTTTGGTCTCTGTCATGTCATGGAGTCAGGAGGCGGGAGGTGCCCTGATATAACTTCTGAGCAAGCACACACGGAGCGCCTGCATCATCCCATCCTCCTCCCTGTGTTTGCAAACAAACTCCTTTAATCATCTCTCCCAGAAGCTCTTTTGGAATCAACAACAAACTCATCGCCTCGTGGTCTGTGGCAGCCGCTGTCCTCTGGGGAATTGTAGAAGGACCCGTGCCTCTTTTCCAGCCCTCCTGCCTTCCCTTCGTCAATTCCTTCAGAACTCCTTAGCAGGGTTCCAGACCTTGGTCCTCAGTCCTCTTGGAGCCAAGAGGACCACGAGAAGTGAGACCATGGACAGAAGTGCCATTGTTCATTCTAGCTGCTTCTGTTCCTAGGCTCATGTCCCTCGCCCTTCAACATCCCACCCATGTTTCTGAGGCCTAAATTCTGATTCCCCTCTCTTCCTTCATAGGCTTCGGGCCTCTTCTGGAGATGACTTTAGAAGCTGGCTTCTCTTTCCTCAAAGTGTTAACCCTTGGCTTAGCGAGCTCTCCCCTCCACCACAGTCTTCCTGCTCCCTATCACTCCTTCTTTCCATCTCTCAGGACGCCTCTTTTGCCCTGGAGTTAGTTCATCACGGATCTCCCAGGCTCTGGTTACCTCTCCTGATCTTGGTCACTGAAAAAACTTCCCCAGGCCAAACCACATTTTGAGGCCACTTCCAGCCACTGACACCTAGCTGTCTGAAGCCACACCCTAACAAATTCAAGCTGACTCTTTTCCTTCCTTCGATGGCTTGAAATCCACCTTCCTGTCACTTGACTGTTTCCAGTTTTTAACTTCTCACTCCGTCACCTCTCCCAAGGTCCCCGTCATGTCCACTCTGTCAACCGATGCCCTTCTGGTTGGTGAGAATCCAACAGGGCCAATCAGTGACCTAGATGGTTTCCCCCACCCCACGGAAGATTACATCTTCAGATGGGAAAGTCACGAAATCGTCAAGCACTCTGCTTTTAATTCAAAGAGACTTTCAGCAAGTATCTGGACAGCCCAAGTCCCTGTCATTGCAGCTATTTTTTTCTTGCTGGGATGGTCTTTGATCAGCCCCCAAAATGCATTTTCCATTTGCTGCATCACATTTGCTCGATGGCCCTTTAGTTTACAGCATGCAGATTTTACAAATGCATCAAGGTCACCCCTCTGCAAAAACCTGGACAGATCCAGGTCAGGGCTGCACCAGCCGCTGTGCAGAAGTAAAATGAAACCGAGTAATTGAGCTTGAAATACACAGGGAATTGAAGTCAAGCAGGAATTTGTCTCCATTTTCTTCTCTGTTTTCTCCATGGGCTCTGCCTATTGTGAGTTTGCTTTGCTGCCAAAAGAGATGGTTCCAAAGCTTATCCAGTTTAATCATCTGTAAAATGGGAATGGGACTATCTGCCTACCTACTCATAGGAATATTCTCTTGCTCAAATGAGAGTCAGAAAGCTTTGGAAGAGAACTGAAAAGGGCTCAATAAATGTGATGAATTTTGTAGCATCCTTTCCCCAAGTGCAAGAATTGACTTAACGCTCTCCATGGTCAGAGAATTCACCCCAGGAAAACCTAATGCCTTGTGTGGCAAAGAAGGCTAAGGAAAGTCCAAACATCATTAAGCCCATTGAAGGTCTCACGCATTGTTTTCTATTTCCAAAAATGAAGCACTCAAGGCAATATAAGAAATAGACAACTATGTTTTACATGTTTTGATTTATATTTGCTGAATGCTAAATAATTAATATGCATTCACCTTTGATGCTAAAATGACTCTGGAGATGATAATAGGGTAACACTTACCAGACACCATCTGCCAGGCCCTGAGCTAAGATCATTGCAAATATATCTCACTTAATGCACTCAGCTTCCCAGTGAGCTTGTTGGCCATTATAACCTTCCTCCGCTGACAAATGAAACCAGGCTGAGGTGAAGGAAATTGAGGAAACCTCACAGCTGATAAAGGCGGAGCTAGAAATGCAAGCGGAGGAATGGAAGGAAGAGAGGTGAGCTGCTTCTGGAAAAAGGAGAAATGCTTCAGGACCCCCCTGTATTCCAGTTGCTGTCTCCCCACAAACTCATCTTTATTTTAACTTTCAAAATGCAAACCTGTTCTTTTGAGCAGAGAACACGGAACGATTACCAACCCACTTGGAAGGGCAAAATCGCAAAAAGTTGCCAGGCCCTTCTCCAATTTCCTTGCCCAAGACAAGCAACAGCTGGGGTTTATCTACCCTAAGTCAGGTTTCAGGAGCTGCAGCTGAGGGAAATCTCAGGGTGCAACAGTTTACGAGTTCAGAGTTGAGAAATGTCATTTTTAAAAATGCATGTGTATGGGGGGGCGGGTGGCGGTTCTGCTGCTAATAACAGCTTGAAAGCAACCAGTAAAGCGTTCATAAAAACAAACAAAAAAATAAAAATGAAAACAAGAAAACAATTCATTTGCTGCCTTTGCCTTCTAACTTTATCAGTAAAATTCTTTCACTATTTAATTTTCGCTAAATCAGCTCATTTTTAATTAAATGCCCATTTGAGCCCTTCCTGAACAATATCTATAAAAATAGATTCAATATGCTAGCTTTGTCTGATACGCATACTTAAAATGAATATGTAGCTATTAAAATTTAATTTTTTTAAATAACCTTTCTGTGTGCTACTTCCAATCATCTTGTGAACCAACCATGCTATGATAAATGGTGACATAATTTATTAGTTTCTAATGTTGGCTCACAGACACCAGGTGAATTTCCAAAGGAGCATCCAGGGGGCTATTTTCAAAACACAGATGACTTAGTCTTACTCCCAAGATGGTCTGATTGAGCAGATATTGAATAGAACCAATGTGTGAGTAAGTTTGGCGTCACTGGAATGAAATACCTGACACAGGCTACTTACAAAGTGAAAAAGTGACTTGTTTTGGCTTGTGGCTCTGGAATTTCAGGTCTAAGATTTGGCAGCCCCATTGACTTGGTCCCCTAGCAAGGGAATAAGAAGAGTGTGTGTCAGATTGATGTGTTACACACAGCACAAGCCAGGAAAAGGAGAAAGAGAGAAGAAAGAGCAGAATCCCACAATCCCCCCTGAGGACATACACCCAATAATGGGAGGGCTTCCCAATGGGTCTCACCTATTAAAGATCCTCAGCAGCTCCCATTAGTACCACCCTGAGGACATCTGGATCTTTGGGGAATACTCACCCAAACCATAGGCATCAGGTGGACATCTTTTTGCTTTGTTCTCATGATCCTAGTTCTCAATAAACTCCTCTGGTAATCCTGGTATATAGTTGATTAGGGAACAGCTGGTTCAATCTAGTTCCCCCTAACAGGTTTAAGAATTTAACTGGATAAAACAAACGAAGTGCTTAGAAAGAGCCTATTTTAGAGAACACAACTTTTCCTGGTCCATTACTATGTGTTTATCCAGGACCCAAAGACAAACTCATTTTCAAGGTCTGGTTGAAGAGAAGAGGTTCCCTGGGAGCTGAGAAGGATTCTAGTGTCTTTGTGCTAATGGACACACCATGGCCTCCTCCGACCCTCCTCAGCTCAGAGCTGGGCCAAGGCTCAAGGGCAACCCTTGACACATCCTTGGTGACTCCTCCTGGCTGACCTGTCAGTCCGTGTACACATCAACCTCTGACACACGGGAGGCCACAAGGCCTCTGCCCCGGACCTGATGGAAAGCAGATATCCTGTCACAAGCATTTCTCATCTACCCATCTGCCCAGCCTATCGCCGATGACAGTGCTTGGCCCTTTCTGCACCAGCAGGTACTGTCCCATGGGTGTGTAGACCTCTTCAAGAAAGAACAAGAAAACGTCCCTGATATTGTCCTACCTGAGAAATACCATAAATTCTGGGCATCATAATTCGAAATGGGGCAACAAGACACAAGAACAAGCCATCAGAATAATGAGAGGCTCCAAATCCATACCAATTCCGAGAAGAGAAGATTTTGAGTGTTGGCTTGAATTTGCTCCTAAGTGGTGGGGAATGGACGAGAAAAGTCCATCCAGTGAGAAAAAAAGCTGAGCACAGTCAAGAAATGTAAAGCAAGCTGGCACGGGGAACAGCATCCCGAAGGTGGGAGTGGTTCAGGAGAATGTTGAGACAAAAAGAACATGGATTCTCATCTAAAAACAGTGAGAAACTATGGAAAGACTTTTAGCAGGATAGGACATATCCAGGTTGCTTAGAGGGGATCACTCCTACTGTGTGGGCAATCTAGTTTGGAGGGGCCTAGAGTTCACTGGAGTGATCATTACCATCAAATACGTGCAGGTCGCTGTGGAAAAAAGAATGATTTCATTCTATTAATACCCAAAGGGCAATCATAAGTTACAGAAAGGCACATCCCAAAGGCCTCCCCTCAATGATCAGAGTTGACACACAATGAAAAGGTAGATTGTTTCCAGAGGGAATAAACACCTGGTGTTGAAAGTTGTATCAGTCTGCCATAGCTTTACAACAGATCATCTCTAAAATGGGTGACTTAAACCCACCACCATTATTATTTATGGGTTCCTGGGTTGGCTAGGTGGTTCTGCTCATCTGGGCTGGTTTGGGTTAATCTTGGCTGGGCACCTACCATGTACCTATCCTCAGCCTGGCAGGTTTGCTGAAGGAGGGCTCATCTGAGATGGCCAGGATGAGGACAACTCATTTCTCTGTGTGGTCTCATATCCTTCAGCAGACCACCGTGGGCTTATCCTTAAGGTGATGACAGAAAAGCAAAAGAACGGAAATAAAAACTCACAAGTACTTTTCCACACTTCTGTTTGCCTGAAGTTTGCTAATATCGTTTTTCCCCTAGAATTACATAAATATTTTATTTTTGTGCCTTGAACAATTCACCAAACATTTCTCTCATTTTTTTTAACTGGTTCATTTCAGTTATACATGACACTAGAATCCATTTTGACATAACTATACACGCATGGAATTTATCTTGTTCTAACTCAGACCCCAGGACCTCTCCTGCCCCTCCCCTCTCCCCACCACTTGCTCCCTTCCCTCTATTGATTTTTCTGCCATTGACCCATGGGAAGTTTGCTAGTATCTTAATGGCTGAAGCAAGGTGCGTGGCCAAGCCTGGAGGCCCAGGTATTAAGGGGTTATAAAGTGAGAGCACAGATCCAGGGAGACCATTCACTGGGGCCATCAACACAATCTACCAGATACATTGAAGGAGAAGCAGAATGATCATTGAGGAGAGAAGATTCTGTGGAGCAGACTAGAATAGATGATCTTCATGAGGCCTCATCACATCTCCAATTCTATTTGGAAGAACAAGTAGGGTACCAAGCAGAGACACTATATGGAGAAAAAGAGTCACACCAGAGCCTGTGTCCCATGAGTATGCAGGAAACTTCTGTTGGAGTGTTACCAGGTTAGGGAGCTGACGGAAAGTGCATTTGCAGGCTTGGGCCCTCTTGCTCCCTGAGGAAGCACCACCCCTGATCCTGGCTGCTCATCTCCCCACTTAAGAGCCACCATCTCCATTCCTCTGACCCCCCGAGTCTGTGAGAACATCCATAGGGTGCAGGGACGGACTCGTTGTGTTTGATTCATCCACACTCAAGACCCTGGATCATCTTACAGCTGGGATATTAACTGGGGGGTGGGAGGGGGAGCTGCCTAAGGAAACCACTCTATTCCAGGTCTGAAGCTCATTTCTAAATAAAGATATTAACTCATAAAGGTTTCGGGCCTAACTGAAGCTGACTTACGGAAACCAAGGGAATTAAACACATGCACACATATTCACGCAGTCACATAAAGTATTTGGAACTCAGACTTTAAAAGGCCAGAAATATTGAAAATATAAAATAAAACCAGCCATAACTGTAACTACAAATAAAGTTTGCATCTTGCTAGCAAATGTGGGCTATAAAAATTCCAAGTTTTTGTGGTCTGGTTACAGACAAACCTATTTCCAAAGCTTCACACAGTGACGGAGACACAATTTACATACACATAAAACACGCACCAACAGCCGCCTACAAACTCACATATATAACAGCACAACACAAATATATCCACATACAAATACACACACTGGCACTCGTGTATCCAGACACAACAGGACATTAATCCCATATTTTCACAAACACACTCATAAATTAATTAGGTCCACAGACACAGATATTATCTTGCTACAAATATGTGAATATGTACTTGGAGACAGATTCAAAAAATACATGTGTGTATGTTGGAAATTGAACATCTTTACCTCTGAGCTACATCCCCAGTTTTTTAAATTTTTTATTTTGAGACAGGGTCTTGCTAAGTGACCCAGACTGACCTCGTACTTGCAATCTTCCTGCCTCAGCCTCCCGAGTTGCAGTGATTACAGGTATGCACCATCATGCCCAGCCAAAAGAGTTTATTTGAAAAAACAAAGGCCCTCATATACACACAAACCCCCACACACAGAGGCACAGGCTCACAGACACACACAGATGCAAGTTGCAAACACATCTCATTCGGTAATATACCATCAAGGGAACACACACACACACAGACAGGCACTCCTAATGCCAAGGCATCCATGCGCACCAAACACACACTCCTACACACACGTGTCCATGCACCTACCCACTCTGAGGGGTCATGATTGATCCGGTGTCTCCAACTTCATTGAGCATCCCTAGTTCCTCCTCTCATCAGCTCTCTTTCAATTGTAGGAAATCCTAGTTCTCTCTGTTCCAACACTTTTGCATGTTCTCTCTGGAATCCTTTCAACTTCAGGTTCAAGACCACCTTCTCTATAAGGCCCTCCCCAACTATGGCATCACGTGAGTAGGACACTTAGTTCCTCTGTCACATACCATTTGGGGGTTATAATAGTACTCATCTCAACTTTGAAATCATACTTTCCCCTGTGATTGTTTAATGTCTGTTTCACCTGTTATTTATGCCCTAAGTCTAACACAGTGCCTGGCCAACAGTGGGTACTCAATGAATAATGAATGCACAAATTACTCGGAAGGAAGTCAGTATGCGATGTGCTTTTCAGACAACTATCAGGGTGAAATTCTGGGAAATAGCGCAAAGCACACCCAGAATTATATTACCTTAGGAACAAATGATTCCAGTTATTTATGTAGCGATGTCTGAGTTTCATTGTCCAAGGGCTCTTCCTGGAACTGGCCCGCTCTGCAAACACACAGAATGGCCTCTCTGGGGCTCTGAGGTGAAGGCAGGGAAGCCCTGAGGGACACAGATGCAGACTGGCAGTTAGAAGTCAGAGCACTTTAAACGTAAGGGTGGAGGCAGGACCCCTGCTGTCTCTACCAACTGCCAAGGTGGATTGAAAACCAATAGAGCGCAGGTCTCTGGGAAAGCGGATGCTGTTGGCATCTGTGGATAAAAGTGGAAACAGGGGAAATCTTTAGCTGGCAATAATACTGCCCCCAGGGAAACAGACCTGGAAATACTGAAGTGCCAAAGATAATGTCACCATCCAGGTCAAACAGATGAGACCAACCACTATGGCTGGTCTTCGGGTAGGAATAGCCCAAGGCAAGCCAATCCCAAGAGAGGACAGAGCAGAGCTGCTGGAGATATGACATCAACACTTGGAAAGTCCCATGCCCTTCCAACTCTCAGACTCACCAGCTGCAGGAAGCGGGTCCTGTGGTTGGTAGTGTTCTGCAAACAACTCTAAGCCTTTGAAATACATGTGCAAAGCAAGAGTCATCTGAGGATGGAAATATGCAGCAGACTCATCTGGCCGTCAGGAGGCACGTGACGTACTGTAAAGTGAACTCACAACAGGGAAGCAGGCAGCTCTCTCTAATGCCTCTTTTTTTCCGTCCGTCCACTACACCTCCTGCCTCCACGCCAGTGCTGATGCCAAGTCTAAAGTCAGTTTTCTAAAATAGCAATAGAAGTCGGGTCTGTGGGCACCGTTGTCATCAGATACCCAGACGAGGTCATCTGTTCAGGTGGTCTGGGTTCATGGGTTGGGGAGGGTATGCACCTAAGAAAGGCTCTTCTGCCCATATTGACCCAACATGTCTAAGAACAAGTCACTGATGTACTCCAATTGAACTCCTTGTAAAACTCACGCCATAAATTCATGAAATCCTGTTCTAGGGGAAGAAGAGTTCTTCTGCAGAACCTTGGTGAACAGTGAAGTTGGGACCTCATGGATCAAAGTCTCAGATCTATGATCTAGGTTCCACCACCTCACCAACAACAATAGCCTGCCACCCAAGAGAGTGGTCACAATAAGTGCCCTGCATCAGTGGATCTCAAAATAGGATGCCATCAGAACTAGATCAGCATCACCTGGGAACGTGCAGAAATGGAAAATGTAAAATCCCCCACCCCTAGATCTACAGAATCAGAAATTTTGGAAGTGAGACCCCAGACTCTCTTAGTGGGGTATTTTGAAAAATGCAGGCGGGGCGTGGTGACACACACCTGTAATCCCAGCAGTTCAGGAGGCTGAGGATGGAGGATCGCAACTTCAAAGCCACTCTCAGCAATGGTGAGGCACTAAGCAACTCAGTGAGACCCTGTCTCTGAATAAAATACAAAACAGGGCTGGGGATGTGGCTCAGTGGTTGAGTGCCCCAGAGTTTGATCCCCGGTAACCCTGTCCCCCTCAAAAGCAAGTTCTTAATTTTAATTAAGACCAATTTAATAATCTCTACTTTTTAATGTTATAACAGATATAGAGCAACTCTATTCTGGTTTTGATCTGAATGTCCCCCAAAGTCTCATATGTTGAAACCCTGTCCCCGATGCAGCAAAATTCAGAGGAAAGGCTTTTGAAAAATGATTGGATTATGAAGGCTTTAACTTATTCAGTGAATTAATCCACTGGGTGGACTGATGATTTGCATGGACTATTGAAAGTGGGGGAAACTGTAGGCAGACGGACATGTTGGAGGACGCAGGTCACTGGGGGTGTCCTGTTGGACTGTCTTGCCTGTGGCCCCTTCCTCTCTTCTCTCTTCTTCCTGACTCTTACCAGGCTAAGTGGCCTTCCTCCAGCATGTCCTCCCCATGATGTTTGACTCACCCCAGGCCCAGAGCTATTGAGCTGACTGACTTTGGACTGAGACCTCTGAAACAATGAGCCCAAATAAATCTTTCCTCTTTTAAGTAGTTTGTGTCAGGTATTTTTGTCACAGTGATGAAAAGTTCACTAACACAAACTCAAAAAGTCATGAAAATATTCCCAAGTTTGTCTTTACAAAGCTTTACTACTTTTTTACCTTCTATATTTAGAATTAAAATAGGTATAGAATTGATTTTTGTTTATGATGTGTGATACAACTCCATATTCAATTTTGCCATATGAATTTCCAATTGAACCCAACATGATTTATGAAAGGACAGCCTTGATCAAGTGAGTCTTTTGCAGGGAACATATAGCTAGATCATGTCTTTTTATTTATTCGTCCATTTTATGTCTTTCGTTTGGAAAATATAATTGATTTCTATATTGACTTTTCATTCAACAACCATATAAAACTCACCCATCAATTCATGTAGTATATCTACAGATTAAATGAAATTTCTACATATGCATTCATGTCTTCTATAAAAAATAATGTTTTTACTTCTTTCTACCCAATATTTATGCTTTTTATTTCTTTAGCTTGACATATTGCATTGGACATACTGATATTGCATATCAATCATCTCCCCTTAATTGTGACAAAATACTCAAGATAATCAACTTTGTAAGTAAGAAAATTTTGGCTTACAGTTTCAGACGCTTCAGTCTGTGGCTGGGTGGCTCTGTTGCCCTTGGGCATGTGCAGAGACAGTATAAAATGGTGGGAGCACATGGCAGAGGAAACTTCTGATGATGGTCAGAAAGCAAAGAAAGAAACATAAAGGGCTGGGGTCCCAGTATCACCACCAAGGGCACTCCTCCAATGAACTATCTTCCTTCCATTAAGTCCCAACTTCCTAATAACTACCTCCCAATAGTGCCACAGGCTGCAATGGAGCCTTCAACACATGGGCCTTTGGGAGACAGTCAAGATCCAAACTATAGCAGGTGGGATCTCTAGTACAGTTTTGGCCAGAAATAACTATGGCAACTGTCTTCAGTTCATTACCAATTTCAGGGAGGAAAAATGTTCCATATAGCAGCATTAAACATTAATGTAATGTTTGCTGTATGATTTTTTTCATAGATATCATCAGATTTAGCAAATTTCCTTCTATTCCTAGACTGGTTCCATTTTTCATAATAATTAGATGTTGAAATTTTCTAATGTTTTTATTGTATCTATTGAGGTGGTCCCTTTTTTCCCTCTTTTGTGTCATTGATGTTGGTGAATAGTATGACGACTGCTTTTAATTGTGAACTATCTTTGGATTCCTGGAATAGACCCAACTTTGGTTACGTTCATTTCCCTTCTTAGACAACAGTTCAATTTGATATACTCATTTTGGGATTTTTACATCTTTACATAGGAAATTAACCTCTTAATTTCCTTTTCTGCAATGTCTTTATGGGGTTTAATATTAAGGGTACTTTTGCCTTCTAGTAAAGATATTTCTAAGTCTTTTTTTATTTTTATTTTTTATTTTTTTAGTTGTTGGTGGACCTTTATTTTATTCATTTATTTATATGTGGTGCTGAGAATCGAACGCAGGGCCTCACACGTGCTAGGCAAGTGCTCTACCACTGAGCCACGATACCAGCCCCAAGAAATTTCTAAATTTTCAAAGTTTGTATCTTGATATTATTTCTTCCATACTTCTTTAAAGTTAACTGGTAATGTGTACCTAAAGACTTCTAGTTCCAGTTTAGATATCTTTATTGTCCTCTAACTATTTGTTTCTTCTCAGGTCACTTTAGATGAATTTTTTTCTTGGAATTTTCATGATTAATCAACATTTTAAAATATATTAGCATAAAGTTTGCATTAGGTCCTCTATGTGTATATGATCTATGCTAGTGTATCTTTTCCCAGAGTTATACTGTAATTTGTGCCTTCTTTAAGTCTGGTTGGTTAACCTTGGTGGAGATTTATCTATATCATTAGTTTTTCAGAAAACCAACTTTTTGGATTTTTTAATTGTCTCTATTATATATTTGTTTCTAATTTATTAATTCCTACTTATCATTTTCTGTATTGCATATTCTTTGGGTTTAACTGGGCTTTTTTTCAAACTTATTGAGATGAACACTTGAATAATTTATGTCAACCTTTTCTTATTTACTCATATGAGGATATGAGACTATAAACTTCCTTCCAACACAAGTTTAACTGCATTCCAAATGTTATTATATGCCATGTTTTTATTATTATTCATTCCAAAATACTATCTAATTTTCAGTATAATATATTCTTTGACTCATAAATTATTTAGAAATGAATTGTTTAACTTCCAAATATTCGGGTATTCCTAATTTTCTTTTTCTTACTTGTCTCTAGCTCCAGTCCCTGCGGGTCATAGAACATACAACTGACAAGTTTACTGCATTAAATTGGGTGAAACTTGCCAGACACAGTGGCACATGCCTGTCATCCCAGCAGCTCAAGAGGCTGATGCAGGAAGATTGCCATCCAAAGCTAGCATCAGCAACTCAGTGAGATTCTAGGTAACTTAGCAAGGTCCTATGTAACTTAGCAAGAACCCGTCTCAAATTTAAAAAAAAAAAAAAATAATAATAATAATAATAATAATAATAATAAAGATTGGGAATGTGGCTCAATGGTTGAGTCCCCCTGGGTTCAATCCCTGGTACCACAAAAAAAGGGGGGGAGTGTAAAACTTGATGTCTGTTCCAAAATATAAGCAATTTTACTTAATAGCCCATATGTAATGTTAGTAAATATTCTGTTAGTATACAATTAAGTCAGGTTTATTCAATGAAATAAATTAGGCCTATTGATATAAATTAGTTTGAATGTAATAGATTTTCTTTAACATTACCAATTTCTTATCTGTTTGTTCTCTCAGCTTAAGTCACCCACTACAATTGTGGATTTATCTATTTGATATGTTTTAAACTATGTTAATAAAATACATTTGAATCTAGCATTGTTATATCTTCCTAGAGGATTGACCTTATCATCATTCTAAAATGCCCATCTTTATCTCTGGTGATATTATTTTCCTAAACTAGGCTTTGTTTCATATAAGAATAATTATCTAGTCATCTTTTGGATAATTATTACATTCTTTTGCTTTTAAATTTTATGTACTCTTATTTTTTAAAGCAAATACTTTGTAAGCATGTGCTTTTACGAAACAAATATTTCTCTTTTAATTACAAAATTTAGGCCAAATACAGTTAATAAAAACTACTGATGTATTTGGGTTTAGATTTACCATTTTACTGTTTGTCTTCAATTTTTTTCCATCCTTTCTATATTCCTGCATTTCTTCTTTCTTATTTTATTTCTTTTTTTTTTGAGAGAGTGAGAGAGGAGAGAGAGAGAGAGAGAGAGAGAGAGAGAGAGAGAGAGAGAGAGAGAGAATTTTTAATATTTATTTTTTAGTTCTCGGTGGACACAACATCTTTGTTGGTATGTGGTGCTGAGGATCGAACCCGGGCCGCACGCATGCCAGGAGAGCGCGCTACCGCTTGAGCCACATCCCCAGCCCTTTCTTATTTTCTTGAGGGTTAATCAAATATTTTTACTTAGTCCATCTTCTACTCAATTACCTTTTCATTTCTATTACAAGTTAACCTAGAGATTACAACACCCTTCAGTTATTAATCTGATGCAAGCAAGTACTTTTGAGTAAAGATATTTTGAGAATCCTGAAATACCTTACCTCTATTTATACCTCGTTGTTTTAATATTACAATAATGAAAGATTATCACCATTGCTTTATGTAGTCCATTTCATTGACTTATGTTCACCTCTCAACTCTTCTATAGCTGTGCATTGTATCATAATTATCTTATGGGATATCGTCCTTTGGCCTGAAGAACTTCCTTTATCATTTCCCTTAGTGAAAGTTGATTGACTGACATAAATTATCTCTGGGTTTTTTAATGTTAAATATATTCATTTTATCATCACTCCTAAAGAATATTTTTCTGAATTATAATTCTAGGTTGGCAGTTATTTTCTAGAACATGTTGAAGTTATTGTTCCGGTGAGTTCTGGCTTACATAACTTCTGTTAAAAAGTCCACTTTAAATCTTAAAGTGGCACAGACTTTAAAGGGCACTTATTTTTTGCACTTTGGAAGATAAATGTGCCCTTTTTTTCCATCAGATGCTCTTAAAATTTTTCTCCTTAGTTTTGATTTTTAGCAGTTTTATTGTGATGAACCAACTGTGGATTTCTTTGGTTTTTACCTTGTTGGGTTCATCACAAAACTTAGTGTCTTTCATCATATTTGAAAAAATCCCTGATTAATAATATCTTCAAATGTGGATTCTACTCTATTTTTCCCTCTCACCATCTGGAATTTATTGGACATGAGTGTTCATCGTGTCTCATAAACATCTTACTCTCCTCTGTATTTTCCATCTTTTTTGCTTTCCATCTTTCAGTTCACCTCCTTCCCTTCCGTGGTGTCTAATCTGCTTCCAAACCCATCTTCTGGGTTTTTAATTTCATTTATCCATGCTTTCAGTTTAAGGATTTCCATGTATTTTTATTATTTTAAATTATTGAGGTTCACTTCCCTATCGTAACATGTACATATCTTTAAAAGACACATGCTGCTTATATAGTTTGAAATATAGTTTGCACTCAGCACAATTCATGTGGAGGCTGTTGAGAGGTGGCACAAGCTTTAAGGGGCACCTTGAGCCCAGAGGTGGGTTAGTCAGTTTTTTATCACTGTGCCCAAAACACCTCACACAAGCAACCTAAAGGAGGAACTATTTGCTTTGGGTCCTGGTTTCAGAGGTTTGAGCCAGCTTCATTGCTCTGGCCTAAGGTGAGGCAGAATGTTACGTGGAAGAGCAAAGTAGAGAAAAGCTTCTCAGCCCATGGCAGCCAGAAAGAGGGAGAGGAGGGACAAGACATAGTCCCCAAGGGCACACTCCTGGTGACCCACTTCCTTCAGCCATGGTCCACCTGCCTACAATTTCTAGTCTATTCAAATTATTAACCCATCAAATGGTTTAATCCATTTATGAGGTTAGATCTCTCATGATCCAATCATTTCCCAAAAGCCCCACCTCTGAATATATTGGGGACTAAGCCTTCAATACATAAGACTTTGGGGAACATTCTAGATCCAAACCATAATATGAGGGATCTAATCTCATAAATGGATTAATGTCTTTCTCATGTAAGTGAGTTTTCTTAGGACTGGATTAGTTATCTTAAGTACAGATTGTTCTAAAGTCGATTGTCTCCCTATGCCCTACCTCCACCTCACACAAGTCTAATTGTTTTCCACTTGCCACATTAAGGTCCTCACTAGAAAATGACAAGATGCAGCCACCCAATCTTAGTAGCTTTCAGAATCAGAAACCAAAATAGACCTCTTTTCTTTATAATCTACCTAATTTCTGGTGTTTTGTTATAGCAATGTAAAATGAACTAAAACAATATAGTTTTATCAATGTGACAGTGTATATATTTGGGTAATAAAATTCCAACCAAGGCATAGAATATTCCTATCACCTCAAGAGAGTTTTCTTCTGCTCTTCTGTAATCAAGAATCCCAAGAGGGTATGTTGAGGGCATGGAGATAAAGAATATTTTTATGTATATTCTTGAGATTTTTATAAAGTAATAGTGGAGAGATATAGAGGAGGAAAACCATACTGCAAAGTTACAAATGCTCAAAATGGGAACATGAACAATGCGCTATAATAGAACATGCTATATATTAAATAATTATTATGTGGTTTTCAAAAAATGTACACAAATTCTTCAGTACTTCTCCCTTAAAGGGGATGAGTGACAATAACTTTCTATTAATGGACAAAATATGGGAGGTCTGGTATTATGCCACTTCCAAGATTAGGTTATAAAAAGACTGCAGCTTCTCTAGTAGGCACACTCTTTATCTGTACAATGAGGACCACTTACCCTACAAGAAACCAGATACCACGTTCAACAGTCCAACGGAGAAGATCATGCAGGAAAGGACAGAGACCACCACTAAATAGTCAGCAAAAAACTGAGACCATCCAACAATTAGAGATTGGAAATAGATTCTCTAGCCTCAGTTTAGCCTTGTGATGGCCACATCCCTAACTCATGTTTGACGGCCACCACACGAGAGATCTTGAACCGAAATGACTAGCTCACCAAGTTCCTGACTCTCTCTATTCCTGTTTCCTCTTATCTAAAATGACTATAATAATGCTATTTCATAGGATTCCTGTAAAGAAAATTGAAGTAATATATGTCAAAGCCTTAAAATTATGCCTCTCTCACAGTAAGTGCTTAATAAATTCTGACTGCCATTGTCATCAGTTTTATTGAGCAATCGGGTGCCAGGATAAACAAAGTAGAGGGACTTAGTATTTACTGAGTGCCTGCTGTCCAACAAACACTGGCTAAACAATTCACATAAGTCTCATTTTTAAAAATGTTGACACCATTAATATTGTTCTTTCCTAATGATGAAAATGAACCTCGGAATTGCTAAATAACTCACCAAAGTTACTTATCCATTATCCATTATGCACATTATCCATATTTAATGCTTCTAAAACTACTGCTCCTACTTCAAACACCATGCCAGGAGTTAAAATAGCATTAACTGTAAGGGCTGACTACTGGGTTCTCTTAACTTACCCAAACCAATTCTGAGCACAACCCTGACTCCAGGTTAAACAAATCTGAACCTCAATTCTGAATTCTGCTTTACTCTATCTCTACACTAACAAACTAAACCTAATCAGGTTAGTTAGAACACTAAACCTAGCACTAAACCATCCTTATCCCAAACTTAAGACCAGCCCTGGTTCTAAACAAGATTCAAAATGTTTCCTTGACTCTAAACTTATCCAGAAAAACAAAATGAACTCCAAACTAGATATAACTGTGAACCAAATCTAAATATCATTCAAATCAAGTTTTCTCCACATCCAGGCCAGATGACTGTGGATCCATCAGTACTGACTCCTATCAACAGGAAGTGGCTGTTTAGAATAATGTGTTGGAAGTACCCTGTATTCACATCTGAGCTCAGTAGGAATTGGAACTTCAATTGATTAGTAATGGCGACCATGAATGAAGGATGGGAAAGGGGCAGAATTTTTAATCAAGGGCTTGTCACATCTAGTCCCAAACCTACCTCTAACCAACTTAACCCCAAATTTTAACCCTTGCTCATATAGTGATTAGTATCCAAAGATCTACTCTGGAATTCTGAAGGACCACAGGCAAAGTCCCTAAACTGTTATTCCAAATCAGTCGCTTAAAAGATAAATCTGAATTGCTTTTAAAATTCATTTAGTTGAACCGCATGAAACTGCAGGTATTTGACTGTTTTGACCTACAAAAATGTTACTTGTATATGGTTCAACCTAATAATTTATGCTTCCCAGACCTGCCTCCCTGACTGAGAAGATGCTGAAGAGCATATCAGAGGGTATTTCAATCCTACTAAAGTGAAAGATTTTTTTTTTATTGCTAAACCTCTCCTTGATGTGGTAAGAGCTGTGGGGGCCAAGCCAGAACTCAAGAAAGCAACATCTGGATGAAGCAGGAGGGATCAATTTTTCTGTGGTCTTATGATAAATTAGCAAATGGAACCTCAAGAGTCTAGGACCAAAAAAGACTCTCCTTCCTCAGCCTTTGTGCCCCTGCTCTCTCCCACTCCTTCTCTCTCTAGCATCCTGTCCCAATCCACCTCTTTAGAGTCTGGTTCTAGCTCTCCAGGGACGTGGAAGAGTCATGCTACATTCTCTGGAATTTCCCAGCAACTCTGTCTGGTTTTCATAATGTCTTCACTTTATAACCAGCTTCGTGGCTGGTTCAGGATTCACAAGAGTGGTATTGCAAAGGAGAGCTCCTAATTTGGGGGATCCTTTGGGGACAACCCATGCTCAATAAATATAGCCCCCAAATCTGAGGCCAGCGTAGACTAGAAACAACCTAAGTATCCACCAATAGGGAAGTAATTAAGCTACATTCAGACCATGTGATGTTATGCAACATTTAAAAGAAGTGAGGGATAGATCCAGGTACCACAAGAAAAAAATTCCAAAACATCTTGCAGAGTGAAAAATGTGCATTGTGGGTCAATAGGTATAATGCACATGCACACACTCACGCACACATACATGCATGTGAACATTCTAGATCCAAACCATAGGGGTCTGTTATCATAAATGGATTAATGCCTTCTCATGTAAGTGAGTTCTCTTAGCACTGGGCTAGTTACCTTAATTGCAGGTGGAACCTCCAGGCTGGACTTTGACAACCTTGGAAGGAGAAACACCAATATAATCCCCACCTACCCGAGAGGGGCAAGAGAGCTGGGGTATTTACACACCAAAGTCTACTACTATTCATGGGTGGAGGGCTGCTTCTGAGGAGCACTAACTCAGTCCCTGGCCCTTACGGACTGCCACACAGTTGAGCTAAGTGGACCTTGAGAGGCTGGCAATCAGAAGTCACCTGGCATGCACTTAAATGGGCAGGAATGAGGAGATCCAAGCAGCGCACCAACAACATGCAGAGATGTGCGCTTACATCCCACTGTGGTTGGGAGCTGTTCTAGCAGCCCCTGAAGCTCTCTCTGGATCTGAGCTGGGTGTAGACTTTCAGGAGGAAAGATACCTCTGAAAGCGGCCCCCAGCACTCCTCACGCTTAGAAGTCCACATGGTGGTCATCTCCCCTCTAGGGAGACCCAATTGGTCAACCTCCCTGACATTCACAGGAAGCTCAACTGTCTCACTTCCGACAGAAACAGCAACAACACAATTCCCTTCTTCAGGCATTGGCAATAGACGGGTTTGATGACAATCCTCATAAAAGACTGAGTGTCACTCTCTATATGACTCAGCATCCAAGGGTGATTTAGACTCACACTAAGCCAACATCTCTGAGCCTCCTCAGTGAAATTTATGAAGTGGAAACTCCCAGCTGATGGGCTTATGCAATGCTCACGTACACACTTAGAAAATGCACATGAACACTGGGCAGGAATCTGGGCACATGGTTAAATTTCAATAAAAGTCCAGACACTGAAACTTTTAAATTGCATTTAACACCTGCTCTTCTCCCAACTTTGCTCTTGGAGCTGTGGGAAAGAAACAAAGGGAAAACCTCATCTCTCTTCAAGAGGCAGAATGTGTGCTTGTGAGTCACAGGGCTGTGAGTCCCCAGACAGGAAGCCAGCTCCCCTGGCCCTTGAAGAGGCTGCACGTGGGATGGAGCGCAAAGGAGAAACTGTAAACTTGGGTAGCAGGGAAATGCCCCAGTGTCCTTCAGTGCCCAGCCCAACTAATCCAAGAGCTGCGAACCTGCTTCTATTGACCAGCCTCGCTCTGATTTAAATTTCAAACAGCCCATGGTCTTATTCTTTCCCCAGCATCCCTGAAAGCTAACCATTATGGATTTTACAGGCCTCCAGCCTCAGCTCACACACTCGATGTGCACAATCTTTGCATAAGGAAAAAGCCAGTCGATGCAAACTGAATTAATTGTAATTGACCATAATATGCTTACAGAAATGCCAACGAGTTTTCATTAGTAGATAAGCCCCAAAGTATCTGCTGGATGATTTACATCTGCATGAACACACTACGTGGCCACAGTTAATTACGAGACCTGCCACAGAAGGTGCTTCATCAAACCCGGGCAGAGGCCTTCCTCGGGCCACTGACATCTCCGGGGACCGACACATCTGACTTGCTTCTTTTGAAGAGCTTTGAAGTCACTGCCTGAGCTGAGGTGGGCCATGCTGCCCCTCTCAGGCTCAAGCTGAGCCCAGCTTGTTCCTGCAGCCTCTGGGGCTTTCTTTTTCCCTCCCTTGTTGGAGGGTTGGGCAGAGAAGGGCTCTCAGATGTGGCCCCAAGCAGATAGAGGTTCTGGTCCTTGTCGCCCCATTCCACAGCCTCCGTCCTCTTCGATCGTCCATCCTTTCCATCATTGCTAAGGCTGGCGTTGAACTTCTGCCCTGGTTCAGATACTAGACCTTTATTCATTAATTCCATTTTTAGCAAATATCTTCTAATAGGACAGCATCTGTGCTGTGGGATACCACGCAGATGGGGACTCTTCTCGTGAAGTTTACAGTCCAGAGTTGGACTGAAAAATTGAGTGAGTTGTCAAGGGTTGATAATGAGGGTGAAGGGTGTGCTGATAGGAAGGAGATGGAGGCTGTATGGAGGGAGTATGTATGGAGAAGATTTCTCAGAAGAAGTGATATCAAGGGCAGACCTGAAGCATGAGAAGGCACCATCCAGGTCAGGTATTGAGGCAAGAGTGTTGCTGACAGAAGAAGGCTCTGAGGCAGGAAAACAGCTGGCACATTTTTAAAAAAATTAATGGAGACTCATGTGTTGACAACAATCCAGGTGGAGTAAAGAATTGAAGGAAGGTGGGGCAGGAGACCAGAACATGCTGGGCAGGTTACGATGACCTTGGATTTAATTCCAGAAGGCATGGGAACTATTGAAGGTACTCAAGTGAATTCCTTTGAATAGACTCAGGCATTTAAAAAAATCACTCTGGCTGTTAGCAGTGGCAGAGAAATCAATTCTTAGAAGGCAAACGTAGAAGTAGGGAGACCAGTTAGGAAGAGACTGAGAGCCATCCAAACAAGAGATGATGGCGTCCAATGGGAAGCTGAGATGGACACAAGTGGGGAGGGTCAGAGCCTCTGTCTGCTTGGGGCCACATCTGAGAGCCTTTCTCTGCCCAACCCTCCAACAAGCAGAGGTCAGACTTGATCCCAGGATCCTCTGTCCTCTGGAGACTGCAGCCTCATCCTTGCATCCCAGAAGAGCCTAGAACTTCTGGGACTGACAGCAAATCCTCTAAAATAGCCCTGTCCAATGGAAAAACAATGGGACACACAGGTGACTTTAAAATTTTTCTAGTACACTTTAAAAACATAAAAAGAAGCGGGTGAAATGAATTTAAGAGTATATTTTATTCAATGAATCCAAAATAGTACCATGTCAAGATATAGTCAATGTAAAACATATAATGAATCCATCCCATTTATTGATTCTTGATTTTATTTTCTTGAGCTACAGGAATCTTATTGAGGAAGTCAGAGCCTAATCCAACATGATGAAGATTTGGGCCTACTTTTTTCTTCTATTAGGCACATTAAACCGAGGTTTAATTCCTAGGTCCCTGATCCACTTTGAGCTGATTTTTGTGCATGGTGACAGATAGGGACTTGATTTCATTTTGTTGCATATGGATTTATTTCCAGTTTTCTTAGCACTATTTGCCCAGCAAAAAAAAAAAAAAAAAATCAGTGAGGTGAATAGAGAGCCTACAGAATGTGAGCAAATTTTTACCACATGCACATCAGATAGAGCACTAATCTCTAGGATATATAAAGAACTCAAAAATCTTACCAAAAAAATCAATAAATGAGCTAGGGAACTGAACAGACACTTCGCAGAAGATATACAATCAATCAACAAATATATGAAAAAATAAATGCTCATCATCTCTAGCAATTAGAGAAATACAAATCAAAACTAGTCTAAGATTTCATCTCACTCCAGTTAGAATGGCAGCTATTAAGAATACAAACAATAAGTGTTGGTAAGGATGTGGGGGAAAGGCAAACTCATACATTGCTGGGAGGACTGCAAATTGGTGCAACCAATATATAAAGCAGTATGGAGACTCCTTAGAAAACTTGGAATGGAACCACCATTTGACCCAGCTATCCCACTCCTTGGTCTATACCCAAAGGACTTAAAAATAGCATACTATAGGGACACAGCCACATCAATGTTTATAACCACACAATTCACAATAGCTAAATTGTGGAACTGACCTAGATGCCCTTCAGTAGATGAATGGATAAAGAAACTGTGGTATATATGCACAATAGAATATTACTCATTAAAAGAAAAGAAAATCATGTCATTTTCAGGTAAATGGATGGAGTTGGAGAATATGATGCTAAGCGAAGTAAGCCTAGCCCATAAAACCAAAGTCCAAATGTTTTCTCTGGTATGTGGATGCTGATCCATAATGGAGATGGCTGGGGGAGGACATGGGAGGAATGGAGGAACTTAAGATAAGCCAATGGGGAGGGAGGGGAAGGGAGGGGGCATGGGGTAGGAAAGATGGTGGAATGTGATGATCCCAAGTACATGTATGAAGACGCAAATGGTGTGACTCTACTTTGTGAACAACCAGAGACATGAAAAATTGTGCTCTGTATGTGTACTTGAATTGAAATGCATTCTGCTGTCCTGTTTAACAAATTAGAATTAAAAAATAAATTTAAAATTAAAAAATGAAAAGAATGTGAACAAAAAAAGAACATATAATGAGTATTTTACCTTTTGTCATGATGAGCCTTCAAAATCCAGGGTTTGTTTTATACTCGGATCTTACTTCCCTTGGACTAACTACATCTCAAGCACTCACCACATGTGACTACTGACATCCTTATTATACAGTACAGCTCTGAATCAGCTCACCTGAAGTCTTTCACCATATACTGCCTACTTTAGGAAAGCTTGATCCTTTGTCTGGCCACATCGTCCCCAGAACTCCATGAACACTGGATCTTTTCATTATCAGACTACGTCACCACCAGGTCCCCGAACCAAAGACCACATGATCATAAAAGTCATGACTTCCAAATTATTTTAGTGCACTCTGCTTCTGTGCTTTTCTAGTTGTTTAGATATGTTTTTATGTTCCAGGGGAATATTGCACAATGTGTGCTACTGTACACCTCTCCCAACTTCACATTCAATGACAGCAAATTGGTAGCTTCAAATTGGCCATGATGGGAGTATTTACTCTGTGGAAGTAGTAAATATCCCAAATCAGGGCATGGTGCTTTGAAGAACTGGGTGCCTGGTGTTTACCAGTCCACCACCATTCAGGATGCAGACTGTGTATCTCAGTCTTGCTAATCATAAAGTTCCTGCTAACAAGCAGTAATCTTCTCAGCCTCCGTCACTAGGAGGAAATGAAGTGCTACCTCACGGTATGCCGACTGGTCCCCTCATGACCCAGGGCTTCATGAGGAAAGCATAGATGTGACCTTTGGGTGATGACTTACCAAACAAGGTCTACTTTGAAGATACCCTTTCTCCTGCATCCATGAGTATCCCTCCAAGCTCAGTCCTTTCAGAGGTGTACACATCTTTACCACCTTTCTGGAGAGAAGGCCAAAGATCATTT
The DNA here is from genome assembly GCF_964194105.1 of Spermophilus citellus. Lineage (NCBI taxonomy): Eukaryota > Metazoa > Chordata > Mammalia > Rodentia > Sciuridae > Spermophilus > Spermophilus citellus. The sequence continues at coordinate 19,690,152 of NC_138185.1, forward strand.
CCAAGGCAATTTGTAAATTCAAGGTAATTAGTATCAAAGTCCAAATGGAATGTTTCTTCACATCCCATGGAATATAATCAACCATTTTAAAAATTATGAGGCTGGGTGCAGTGGCACACACCTGTAATCCCAGTGGCTCGGAGGCTGAGGCAGGAAGATCAGAAGTTCAAAGTTCTGCAACTGCGAGGTGCTAAACAACTCACTGAGACCCTGTCTCTAAAAAGAAAAAATACAAAATAGAGCTGGGGATGTGGTTCAGTGGTCAAGTGCCTCTTACTTCAATCCCTGGTAACCCACCCACCAAATGAAATAAGAGAATATACAACTTGAAAATAGAATTATAAATTTATTATAGGGAGTAGGAAAATGGAATTTGAAGTAGCAATTTTGAATGTGTAGGAAATTGAAAATAAAGTAGGAAATTTGAAAATGGAATTTTCCTATAATATTATAGGAAAAAAATATATATATATAATGCATTGGAAAAATAAGTCTGCTACTAATTGAGTCTCTAAGTGTAGCACTATAATTGATTTTTTAAATTTATTTTTTCATCATGGAGGGATATTATGCACTGACAGAAAAGTACAATGTCTCAGATTGACCTGGGTTCACATTACTTATCTATCCATCTCTGTGTGATCAGAGGCAAATCACTAAACCTCTCTGACCCTCGGTTTCCTCACCTGTAAAATGGAGGTAATATCAGTACCAACTTCATAAAGCCATTTACAGGTACTATAAGAAATAAAGCACTTAGGAAAGTCCCTGCCATGCAGTAAATGCTTAGTAAATGTTAATTCTGATGATAAAGGAAGAAGAAGGAAGAATGGACAGATGAATAAATAAACTACTGAATCTCAGTCTAATACCAAATTTCACCTACTAGGAGCTCAAAGTCTTGGCAGCAAATTCTGTGGCCGTTCCATGCATTTGCACGAGAAGAAAAAGTGAAGAGCAGACAAAGGGAGGCTGTTCTGTTTCCCTAAAATAAATTGCGTGCTAAAAAAGAAGAGAGTGCTAAATGTCAAGCAGCTTTCATCTTACCAGGACTTCCTTGACTCTGTCTCCATTTCCTCCCATGTCCAGAACAGAAAGCCCTCCTCTGTCCCATGTTACCCCAAAGCTGGAGTCCTTTAGCTCCAGTGGCAGACTCAGCCCTCCTCCGAAGCTGCAGATCAACAAGAAGGCAGGAATCAGTACTGGACGCACCATAAACCCATTTCCCCAGACTGATGGAAGTTCAGATCCAGGGCAGGTGAGGAGTTTTCCAGAAAATGTTAAACCTTCCATCCTGTCTCCATCCACCAATGTGTGCTAGCTACTTTTAACAACCATAGTTAGCCCCTTTTTGAAGTTGTAAAAGAAAGAGAGTCGTAGTAGAATTTAGCTGAGCAAACTCCATGCTGAGTGGCTTCTTGAAGCAGGTGCAATGTGAGGAGCAGATAGGCATAAGATAGAGAATCTGCTGGTCTTCTGTGCTCAGGAGCGATTGCTAAGAATCCCAGGCTCCAGGACACCCATGCAGTACAACTCAAGGCCTCTGTGCTGTGGAGATATGGGAACATCATCATTTCCCCACCATCCCGTGCACACACATACCTTGTGCTCCCTGTTCCTTTGCATGCTGATGAGTTCTCACTCACACATGCAAAATAAGCACATCCATACAAGCATGTACTCATGGGCACATACACTCAGGTAAACACCATGGACTCCCAAGTATGCGTGTGCATTCACATGCACACTACTACACTCAGGCTGTGAGTGGCACTGTCCATCACCTTGAACCAAACCAGAAATTTGAAAGATATTGCCAACATTTTCCTCTCTAAGAGGAAAGTTTCCAACCTATTTCCAGGTCCAGTTGATCCTATCTCCCTAACAATTTTTGAAATTCTTCTCATTTCCTTGTTAATCACCAACACCCAGATCCAAACCCAATCCACCATCTTTTCTCTCTGGAATGACTGAATTTGCAAAGTAGATTCAGTTCTTACTACTAAGTAAGAATCTCAAATTCAATACCAACCTGGTCACCTTAGTGAGACTCCATCTCAAAAGGAAAAAATAAAATGCTCTGGAAGTATAGCTCCATGGTAGAACATCCCTGGGTTCAATCTCAGGTACCACAAAAAAAGTGAAATAAGTTTTAAAAGGAAATATAGAAATTTTCTAAGACAGAATAATCAAGAAAAAATATTTCATTAAATATTGGCCCCCAGATTTGATCACCAAGAAACCAATGTTGATCTTTTTTTGAGGGGGCAGGGGTAACCAGGGGTTGAACCCAGGGGCACCCAACCACTAAGTCACATCCCCAGCCCTCCTTTGTATTTTGGAGACAGGGTCTCACTGAGTTGCTTAACACCTCACTTTTGCTGAGACTGGCTTTGAACTCATTCTTGTCTCAGTCTCCTGAGCCACTGGGATTACAGGCGTGTGCCACGGCGTCCAGCTCCAATGTTGATCTTGACAAGAGCAGCTTCAGGGGGCCTTAGAAGGAATTTAAAGGGAATAGAAGGTGGAAAAGTGAAGTGAGCAAATGTAAACTATTTTTCTAATAGATGGATTCGCAATGACACTAACCACGAAGAGAACGAGACAAAGAAGGCGGGGTGCCAGGTAGGAGAGGTCGGGGTCCTCCTCACTGAGGACTCTGCCCTCCCATTACAACACTCACACTTCCATAAGAATCTCTCCAAACCCCAAAAAGGAGACTCAGATAATGGCAGCTAACAGGAGCCAGTCAGAGTCCCTGTCCCCCTGGCAACAGAAAACTGGTCCAAGGATAAACTCAGGACCCAAGTTGAGCCAATGGAATTCTCCCTCAGATTCTGTATTTATTTTTTATAGCACATATCAGTGTTTAATTTCTTTTTATGGTTGAATAATACTCCAATATATGGACATACCACATTTCATTTGTACATTTATCATTTGGTAAAAATCTGGGTTGTTTCTGCAAATTCAATTGTAAATAATGCTGCTGTGAACATTCAGGTATATGTTCTTGTGTGACCATTCTTTCAGTTCTCTTAGGTTTAGAAGTAGGAGTGGGATGAATATTAATGAATATTAAGTTTATGATAACTCTGTGTTCAACAATTTTTCCAAAGTGGCTGCATCATTGGACATTCCCATGGATACGAGTGTTTCAATTTTCCACGTCTTTATCAATACTTGTATTCTCCATTTTTAAAAATTCTAGCCATCTGAGAGGGTGTGTATTTATAGAGACCAGATGACAATGGCCCCTTTTCTCATTGATCATAAGCAGAAAGAGTTTGGTCTGGCACTACCCACAGACGAGTTTCCATCCCATAGGAAAACTGAACTGAAAGAACAGCACTGTCACTAACAGGAGGTCAGGAGGGGAGAAGAAGAGATAGTGATCACATCAAGAGTCCTGTGGTCCCCACGGCCAGGGTCACTCACCTCGTCCTCAATTTCTTATGCCATACAATAAATCGCTGACTTTTCACTTAAGCTAGTTCGAGTTGAGTGTTTCTTCCTCCCTTGAGGCAAGACACCCAGGTGCAACTGGAAAGATTCACAAGGAAAGTTCAGTTGAAAGAAAGCGGGATTGGCTACACAATTTGTGGGTCCCCTTGTTTGAAAACAACCTAGAATTTCAAGCTGACAACAGCAGTGTACCAAGCCCAACAAGGAGCCTTTCCATGTGTGGGACCCTGTGTGGCTGCACGTGTCACATGCCCATGAAGCCAATTCTGGACGGGACATACATCCTCTGAGATGTGAGGTCAGGAAGGATCGAGAGCGTGTGATGGAAACACCTACCTGTGGGTAAAGAGGTTGGGATGGGCAGGGGGTGGAGGAAAGGTAAATAGACACCGGAAGATGAAACAGGGGTCTTCAGTAAATTGATCCATTAGTAATGAGTCCTTTTCTCTGAAAATGCTCAAACTCCCAGTAACAGCTGTAGCCAGGAGCAGCGGAGGCGCCGCAGAGAGCAGAGAGCCGAGAGCCATGCGGGGTCTGATTATACACCGGGCATGCCTGCGGCTGCCAGCCTCCGTACACAACCGCTATTTGTTATTTCAGTGCTCCCTGGCTGTTCTCTAAAAATCAAAGCTTCACTAATACCATATTTAGCATTGAACAAGCACTTGGTATTTCCTGAGGACTTCACAGCAGTAATTAGTTAATAACCCAACGTTGTCACAAAAAAAGGCACAAAAGTCTGCAAGAACAAGCTACCTCTCCAGTTCACCGTGTAGGGAAGAGTGCTTACACAAGGCACCAGGGATTGTGGGTCCTGGTATATGTGCCCACTGTGCATATGAGTGTGTGTGCATGTGTACACGTGTTACATGCATGAGTGTGTGCATGAGTATGTGAATAGAATGCCCTAATGAAAGGTCCTCATAGGGACCCCTGGGCCCCAAAGAGGAACAAATCAGCACTGTAGAATGAGCTTAAGAAATACATTCCAAAATCCTGGGTCAGGACCCGGGTTCTGCCACCTGCTGGTAGTCTGATCTTGCACAAATGATCTCCCCTCTTGCTACTGGCTTCCCTATCTGTAAAATGGGAAGGATACCTTTCTCTTGAGGTTGAGAAAATGGCATGAGATCCTACAAGTGAAAGTACTGGCACAGAGTCCGTATCCAGCAGGCTCTCCACAGCCACCTACTCAGCAACTACTATGTGGCAGTCACCGTTCTAGACCCCGGGTTACGGGGAGAGCAGAGGCTCACATTCTGGTAAGTAAGGATAGGCATAACCAAGGGCATGTGGTGGCAGATGAGAGCAGGTGCTGTGGGAAAGGGACAGCAGGACAGGGTTGCGGCGTCAGCTCAGAGCAAAGCTAGTATTTTATAGGGAGTGTTCTGGAAGGGCCCCTCTGAGGGCTTTGAGCAAAGACCCGAAGGAGATAATGAAGCATTTCCTGCAGAAAATGGGGAGGGAAATTGCTCTTAGAAGAGAGAGGAGCAGAAATGGAGGACCTGAGGTGGGAAAGTGGTTGGCATTTTGAGGATCAGCAAGGACTTTTCTGATGCCCTCATCTCCAGAGGTGGAGGTGTCCCTGGGACAATGAGACAGCCCATTTCCCCTCCTGCAGGTTCAGGTCCATCTCTCTTCACTAGGATTGGACTAGGGAGTTAGACCAGGGCTGTGTGCACACACACACACACACACACACACACACACACGCCTCAAACTCCTAATGTTGTCCACCATCAGAAAAATGGGCACATGATAAACTGAAGTTACTCATCTCTGACCTTCCAAGACTCTACTGGGAGAGAGGCACATTTGCTTGTCAAATCCACTCCTCTCCCTGCACAAAGCATTCCCCGTCACATTTGTGGAACAGCCTGTGCCCCCAGGATCCCTCCAGTTATCAACTGCTGCATAACAAACCACCCTTTGATTTGGTGGGTTAAAGTCATAACTTTTTATTTTGTTCCTGTTTCTTGCCTCAGTTGCCTATCCAGTCTCACCACGGTGACCACTATACCAGCCTCAGGACTTAGAATGGGATTAACCCAGGGAGGGAACAGTGCTAGCGGTGGCCAAGTACCTGACCTCATCCTCAGGTATCAAAGTTTAAGGAAACAGATGTTATCTCCCCCAAAGAGTCTGAGGCAGCTGGACGTCAGAGTCCACCACCGTCCAACTTGGCAATGGACCACAAGGGAAAACTTGAAAGTGAAGGCGTAGATCTGAACAGGGAAAAAAAATGGTAACCAAAAATGGCGCTGTCACGATAGGAGCTTTGCGAACAAGTGGAGTATTCGATGAATGGAAGCTGCCATCATTGAAGAAGAGGATGGGGGTGGAGATGGGTTAACACCTGCATGACACAGATGTGGCAGGAGCAGTGAGTCCAGTTAAGAAGCTTCAGCTGGAAGCAGGGAGAGTGTGCAACGGAGATTGCTCAGCTTCGTATGAAGGCAAAGCTGCAGATGGGGGAGAACATGAAAAGAGCAGATCACTGGAAACAGAGCTCCTCTAGATGAAGGAAAATAAGCTTGAGAACCAAAGCCCACGTTAGAGGTAAAGATGCTGCTCTGTGAGCCAAAACCTTAGCCTTTTCAACCACCTGAAGAAAACCACACTCACATCATACCACCTCTTAAGAGGGGATGGAGAAAATCTCCACTGAGACTTTCGCAAAAACAGAGAACTTTCTGCAAAAAAAAACTTTTTGCAGAAAGTTCATGCACGTATCCTGATTTTCTTGACATGCGTACAAACTGCCATTCTGGTGATAGAAGATGACAACACAAGACACTTCACAGTGTAATCAAGAGTGCATAGGATCTATTCTAATTATTGGTTCTAACCTGTAAAGAAGCAACCCGTAGATGTGACAATTTCACAGTCACCAATACATAATTCTTTCTAATAATGGAATAGAGGCTCATGCATTGAAATTTTTAAATGTTTCACTACACACACACACACACACACACACACACACACACACAAAGCTGTGCCCTCCTGTTGACAACCTTACAGATGGTCTCCTGCTTTGCGTTTCTTGCCTCAGTAGAGACGCTTTCATTTTGCTTTCTACGAAGGCAATCTTCTCTCTTTCGAGCAGTCTGCTGCCATCTCTCTGTCAATCACTGTCTTCGTGTGGATCCTGCATCGTCTTTGGTCTGCTTCACAATTTCAGCTGTGAAATCCTCTGATGAGGGGAAGGGGGAAGGGGAACCTGTACCCCAGCCTCTCTGTCCACCATGCCTCTCCACCTCAATGTGACTGAGACGGAGAGAAAACCTGACTGAGATGGAGAGAGCCGGGCTAGATTTTCACCTTAAGACTATCACCCTGGGAATGGGGGAGAGGAGTGATAATAGTGGTCATTGACTAACGGTGGCAGATCAGTGATGAATGCAAACTTCTATCCTCGAAACTAGGCAGCATGGGTGGGCTTTGGCTCAGTGGTAGAGGATTTGCTTAGCATGGGCGAGGTCCTAGGTTTGATCCCTAGAAGTACAGGGAGAGAGAGAATTGACAAAGTTAGGCACAAACCTGATTATCTATTTTGAATAAGAAAATAAATCACAACAAACTACAAGCTCTCCAGTGACAGATACCACTAATATTATAAAATCCTGAAAAATACCATATTTTTATCAATTAGCACACTGATGCCAATCTATATATAATAATTTTTCCTATATTATTTCCTACTTTTAGTCTCCTCTTCCTACGATAATGAGCTGGTAATGTTATCTTCCTCAGAAGGAAAAGAGAGGTCAGACTTTCTGAACTGTTTCACACTGTTGTGGTGGAGTAAGTTTCTTTCAGCTTCCCAGTTCCGTTATTGGCAATGCCATCTCGATTTTTATGATTGTTGGCAAATTCGAGAAATCTTTTGTCAAGTTTGCTTTACATGCGAGCTGTGAGATTTCAGAGCATTTACAAAGTTTTCTTGTGAGATACTGTTTGGATAGACAGTATCCAAGAACCAGGGTCTTGGAAGAGCCCCATTAAAGTGAGAGGTCCCAAGTTTAAATGCTATTAGCTGCTTCATAAATCCACATCTAAATGGCTTCCGGGATCCTTCCTGGTTAGTCTCTAGGTGCCCTCTAACTCAGTATCAGGTCCTTCTTATTCAGTTTTCTCCCGTCTCTCTGCCTTCCATCATTTTACCTAATGTTCATGCTTTCTTCCCATTTCCAAGCTTTTGCACAGGCTGATCCTGCTGCCTGGAATTTCCTTCCTACTGTTTCCTACCTGCCTCTTTCCATCTCACTAACTTCTTCAGACCCCCTGAAATCTAACCATTATTCATTCTGAGCATCTTCCCTCGCTATGTCAAGTGCCCTGTCCTAAGCTCTCTCAAAACCCCAGCTACAGTTCACATGCTATTGCCAGATGACCTAATTAGTCTCTCTGTCCTGAGAGAGCACGGGAAAATGGGGACCATATCTGGTTTCATTCTACCCCAGCACCTCGTTCATGAATGGGCTCATAGCAGAAGTTCAGTAAATACTGATTGATTGAGTCTGGTTGACTGAAGAAAAGACATTAAATTGAAATTAATCAGTGATCGCCCCTTTCCTGCAAGGGAACAAATAATCAAAAAAACAAGCTTTGGTTTTCCCTTTAGGCTTCATTTCACCTGAGTTGACAGTCTGTTGGTGAATCACAGCTCTCTGGCCAGTCTGTATAAAAATATCTGCATTCTCAAACATGCCCTTTGCATTTTGAGAAACCACAGATGTTGCTATAAATACTAAAATAAATCAAAATTTGAAATCTGAAGTGAAAAGAAATATGGATGAAATGATTAATAAAATACTTCAGGAAAGGATACAGATGAAGCACAGCTTTGGGAAGATGTTGAGGTTGGGCAGCTGTGTTTTTCCAAAAGATCAAATATCCCTTGCCCCATCTTAACATGCTAGTCCAGACTCCACAACGGGAATATACCTTGGCCTGTGTGTGTGGTGAGAACACTGGCTTCTCAAAGAGACTCCTACTCAGCTTAACTGTGTGTCCTGTTTCCACCATCAGAGAGACATTCCTTTTCATTAGACACGGTACTTGGAAGACTGATAGACTCTCGGGTTCTTGGGCACCACGCAACTCTGCACTGGGGCCCAGCCAGAACCAGAATCCAAACACAGGCCAATCTGCCACCAAAATCAAGACCCTTTAGTCACAGCCTATCTCTTAAGGAATAGATGCATGTTGGAACCTGAAAAGGCAGCAGTGCTCACAATCTGACTTCTGGTGGGGTATCCCCTAGTGGCTACTCAAACCTCATCTCCTCTAAATTCTTTCCAGAATGGCACTGGGATTGGAACAGCCTCGGTAACAACCATGGAGTGATGATCTCCAAGAATATGGAGTGAGGAGTGAGCAGTCTCTGGGATGTAATTTATGTGCAAAGCAAGATGGAGAAGAAGAAAATAGTGTGCCTTGATTTGGGTTACCCAGAAGTAGAATAAAAGATAAACATTATTGTGTACAAATAGTTTATTTGAAGTAAGCACAGAAAATGGGTAAAGTTGTAAGAAGGTAAGATGGGAGAAGGAAAAGCAGCCAATGTGTGTTTTCAAGCAAGTTTTCACTGTGAGTAATTAAGTTGAATATTACGTTGATGTCAGTGCAGAATGAACTGTCTTGTGGGTTTGACTTTAGTACCACATACATTTATAATTATAAAATGTGTAAAATATAAAATGATTTAAAGTTAGTTTTATACATGAATGCATATTAATTGCACATAAAATTGCACTTTTCTAGAGATAATTTAAAAGACAATCCTTATAAAATTAAAGTACAATTAAATCAATGAATAATCTATGGGTTGAGTCCATGGGTTGAGCACACAGATAAAACTATGTCAAGTGATTTTTAAGATTCAGGAATATGACTGGACATCCCTAATGGGATATGCCCAGCCTAAATGAATCATGAAGAAAAATATAAATCCTGAAGCTGTTTTCAGTAATCATATCGTAGGGGTAGTGTGGGTATTGCTCCTCTGAGACAGTTGAATGTGTACAGTGTCGTAAAACAAATGCAATTGCCTTCAGGAAGTGCGACGTTCAACAGAAGCAGCAGAAAATATAGATGTAAGATCAAAGAAAGTAAGTAAAAATACCGTAGCTTTTTAAATTTGGAGCATCAATATAAACTTAAGATCTGTTTCCTTTTTTAAACAAAATGTGGATTTCCTACGTGTATCCATGAAAAAGCCCTAGGAACAATGGCAAACCCAGTAGCCACGAACACCTCAAAACCCAAACTATGGTCCTGTGAACGTCATTCTCCAAAGAAACAAGGCTGAGTCCAGACTTGAAAGACAAAATGTACAAGATGAGTCTGGAACACACTGTCAAACCACACAGCAAGAAACTATCAGAAACCACATGATCATGTGAAAAAAAAAATCATTCAAGAGTCAACTCAAACACAGGAGAATCTGGATCTCAATCAGAACAACAGCTGAAAAAAAAAAAATTAATCAAGAACCTTAAAATCCATGAGTGGAAAAGGATAGTAATCATAAAGTAAGCTCAATGATGTCCTGCACAGACCACTAGAGAATGAACCCACTCATCACTTTGTAAACTAGAAAGTCCAGGGAAAGAATCAAGTAGTAACTGTGCCTTTCTGATATAAAACATATTCCAGGATGACAAATTAGTTGATAAGGGGAAGATTTTCTTTAAAATGTGATTCAGAGAACAAGTGGAAAAGGAATGGCAAAATTAAAATTATCATTGGTTAAAACGCACACCTGTGGTTATTAGTATCAGGAGAGTCAACTGGACTTTCTAACAGAAATACACAGTACCAGCCACGGAAGTATTCTTGCCAAACAGCCAAACCTGAATCTGATCAAACTCTTGATCTATCTACTAATTTACAGGAAATACCAAGGTCAAAGGAACATGTTAAACCCCACTATTAAGATGCAACCACCAGGATGCAGACCATGGGAAATTCTTTAAGACCAACAATGCAGTTTTTTCAGTGAATAAGTATCAAGGGGAATAGTAAAAGAAAAGGGAATTTAAAATCTATCAACCAGTTATAATATATTGACCTTCTTTGGATCCTGGGTTGAACAAATAAGTTATTTTCAAAATTACATAATAAAATTGGGAAATTTGATCAGGTTGGATAATAAAGAACTATTATCTGGGAGATTATAATCAAAGTACTTTGGTTGTTTTTAAAAATAATCTCTGAACTTGAAACTGCTGTATTTAGAGGTGAAATGATATAATGATATGATACTTGAGATTTGCTTCAAAATAATATGGGATGAGAAAGGCAGTAGGAAGAAAGATCAGTCAATAGTAATTTTTTAAAACGAGGCAAAGAGTATCCAAAGGTCTAGTATACTATCCTGTCTACCTGATCTCTACTTAATGTTTTTCATAATAACAGTTAAACTAACACACAGTAACATTTAAAAACAGTTGCCAATTTTGCATGGAGGGGAAGAAGGGCTGAAACTGAGCTCAGAAAAGGAAGTCTAGAGAATAAAACCTCTTCTTCTAAGCAGATTCAATGCTGTCCACCACCGTGAAGACCTCACGGAGTTGCATAATGAGGGACTGGAGAGGCTGATCCTTGGCCTTAGGCAGGTCACCCAGCTGTGTTGCTAGGTTACACAGAGGTGGTCCAGTATTCCCACCTGATGAGCAGGCATCACAGTGGAAAGCACTTCATTCATGGTAGAGAGAACCAGACAAGCTGGTGCATGGACAGTGTTCCTGGCTCATAGAACAAAATTATTCACTGCTAACTAGGACCTTCATCTTCCCAATGAGCCTCCATGACCTAAGCAGGTGATGTGGGCACAGTGACTTAGGCACAGACTCTGGACCTGTCCACATCTCCCATCGGTCATCATTGGTACCTCCTGTTACATGTGTCAGTTGGAAAAATGAATGAAGCGTCCATCTCAAACACTGATTTTCCAGATCCTTCTCTCTTGTGCTCTTTTCCTTTCTCCCTCCCTCCCTACACCCTCTTCTTGTCTTCCTTTCCCCTGTTCTTCCTTCTTTCCCCAAAGCAGCACTTTCCACTGTGACAAGTGAAGCAAGAGTCTAAGCAATAATTTAACTCCTTGCTTCCTACTTAAAAATCCCCCTAATTACTGGGTAATGGGTCCACAGAGGCAGCTAGGCTGGGTGAGCTCTGCCCTGCAGGCACAGCTATAGTTCATCTGTCCGCTCCCTAATAGCACTTTAAAGTTCACCCTTATAAACATGTCATGGAGCCAGTAATTGAGTGACTGGCCATTAGGTTCCACGCGTGGTACCTGTGGGTCACCAATCACTCAAGAGTGATGGATCTTTCTCCAATACCTTTTGGCTGGGCCTGCCTCAGAGCTTTCTATCACCCCTGAGCAGAACATGACTCTCTGGGAAGACTAGAGCGAGCCCCAGTGGACCGTCTCAACAACAGCCACCATCAGCGAGGACCAGACAGAACATGCGTGCCTCTTCCTTCATTCACTGCCTTCCCCGGCAGCCACTTCTGGGACACTCTTCTAGGACACACTCATACTAAAAGAATCCATGAGGCAGTGAAGATTCAGGGGAAGAATAATTGCACCGTGGAGTTAAAGTCTATTTGGGAATAGAGGCACTGCTGTAAGACCAGTAAAAAAGGATTGTAGCTTCGTGTTAGTAAATGCATCTTAATGAACTAGGAAACAATTACCTCTGGGCTGTATCCTTGAGTAAGTTGTTTCTGGATCTCCTCATTCATGAAATAGCCATGATAATACCTCTTCTCTTCTAGGGTTCTGCTCAAGATTATCTGAGATAACACATATTAAAGTGTCCAATAGTGCCCAGCACCCAGTAGATAGTCAACAAATGCTACTTCACGCTAAATAAACCTACTGTTTCTCTCTGCTTTCATCAGAAGTGTTTTCTTTCTTTTTTCTCCACCCCTTGGTGATGATGGAGGCAGAATAACAGAGTGACTAGGGTTCAGGTTCTGAAGTTGAAAAGACTAGAATCAGATTCTTACTCTTCCATTTGATCCCTACATGGGATGACCAAGGCAATTTATTTAACCTCTGTGAGTCTCAATTTCCTGCTCCATAAAATGGGAACATTGGAAGTAGCCAGTAGCTACCACATAGAGTTAGTATAGAGATTAGATAAACTAACCCATGTAAAATATTCAGTGTAGCCATTGGTAAGCAATGGGAGATAATCTCTAGATCAGTATTAGCTTTTATGGGAACAATGTTTAAGGTAATAAGAAAAAAGAATCTTTATTCATGCCCCACCTTTAAATATTATATTCTTCAGTTTAAATTGTCAAGGAGTTTCAACTTTTTAAAAATTTAAGTGTATCTTCAATTATCCCTTCATCAAAGAGTTGAAGCCCATTTGAGGGAATGGGGCTCGGATTAGGAAACTGCAAATCCATCACTTGGTTGGTGCCAAAATTGAATTCATATCTTGTTTGATGCCATTCTGAGTGCTATGGAGCAGAAATGCTGCTACATGGGTCTGAGAAGGAAAATACAGGTGAGGTCAAGGGAAGAACCCAGGACAGGTGAGACTACTCAGGGCTATAGGACATCCGGCAGGAAGGCAGGTGAGGGTGAGTTGGGGAAGGAAGCGTCCAGGTAAAGCCACAGAAGCAGAGACATGAGGCATCACAATTCCAGGAGGGCATGAGAGCCTGGCCAGCTGACCTACAGCATCACTGCTAGGAAGGAGTGAATAAGTAATTCAAAAAGCAAAAAGAAACATTGCATGAAAATCTGTTCTGTGACAAGGATGAGGTTAAGTATCTCACAAATTCCATACTAACCTTATTGCCATTTGTAGAAAACTCTTTCACTTTAACTCCTAAGATAGCTGGATGGCCTGCACGTCCAGATTATTTTTGCTGGATACTCCTAGCCCCCTACCTGACTCCAGGTTTGGGTTCTTGAACACGGAGGAACAAAGAGGTCTCACCAAGTGGCCAACAATCCAGCTTAGACAGCATTGGTGTCTTCATCCGCATGCCAGGATCTGTGTGATGGCCTCAGGGACTATTTCATTTTGCTTTTATTATATTATACACCAAGTAATAAAAGGGGAAAAGATAAATATTGATACTAACAGTAAGAAATACAAGTCTCAGAAAGGTACCGCAATTGAAACAAAGATGGAATTATTTAGGCATTTCCCAAATTGCAAATCTTCCATCTCAAGTACCCAATGGCCTTAGGTCAGACAACACTGTGTTCAACTGTGAAAGAAAGGATCAAAATGCATTTAACAAATATTTATAGAGAGCTGACTGCCGGGCAGGCACTGCTTCAAGCAAATTTTAAATATTAACTCATTTACAATTAAATAAATTCATAAAATTAAAGAAACAAATTAGATAAATGCAAGTTGAAGAACAATTTACAAAATAAGTAGCCTTTTTTGAAAATCATTGGGGCCAGTTAAAGACAAAGATGGACCCAGGAACTATGGCAGTCTAAAGGAGGCCAAAGAACATGACAGTGAACAAGTGAACAACTTTGTTTGGATCCCAGATCTCAAACTTTTTTTTTTTTTTGCTAGATAGGACATTAAATTGACAATTGGAAGACTTTGAAAGTCTGTAGATTACTTAATCATACTGTATCAGCACTAGCTGATTTTTCTATTTCAATAACGTTTTCAAGATTATGAAAGAGAATGTCTTTGCTTTTTGAAAATGCACAGTATTATACTAAGAATTAAGGTGTCATGTTCACTTCTTACTCAGAAGAAATGGTTTATAAAATAATAAAATGTATAAATATAGAGAAAACATGATAAAGTAAACACAAAAAATATTTACATTTAGGGAGCCTGAGCAAAGAGAGATAAGAATTCTTTATATTGTTCTTGCATTTTTTTTCTGTCTGAAATTATTGGACATAGCATTTTCAAATCATACAAAGTACATCATCAAAAAATGTCTAAATGATATGATATTATTTTAAATCTTAGAAAACATTTTTCTTGTTGGGACAAAACCCCACTTAAAAGTTAAATCTACTGAATGTCAACAAATGAGCAAATGAACTAAATAGACACTTCTCAAAAGAAGAAATAAAATGGCCAGCAAATATATTTTAAAAGGTTCAACATCCTTAGCATTTAGGGAAATGCAAATCAAAACTTCACTAAGATTTCATCTCATTTGGATTAGAATGGCAGTCATCAAGAATACAAACAATAACAAATGCTGGAGAGGATTTGGGGGAAAACAAACACTTTTACACTGTTTATATGATTGTAAATTAGTACAATCACTATGGAAATCAGAAGACTGGGAATGAAACTGCCATATGACCCAGCTACAACTCCTCAGTATTTATCCTAAAGAATTAAAGTCATCCATCATACTACAGTGACACATGCATAGCCATGTTTATAGCAGCACAATTCACAGTAGTCAAACTATGACCAGCCTCAGTGTTCATCAATAGACGAGTGGTTAAAGGAAATGTGATATATATATATATATATTTGAAATTATGTCATTTGCAGGAAAATGAATTACTTTAAGAGCATGATACTAAGCAAAATTAGCCAAACTCAGAAAGACAAGGGTTGTATGTTTTCTTTCATTTGTGCAAGCTGGAGATTTTTAAAAAAAAGGAAAAAGAAAGATGGTGGACATGCTTATTAAAATAGAAGAGAGGTAGGTAAGTAGAGAAGAAGAAATGGATAGGGGTAGGGGAAGGGGACATACTAGGGAATGATATTGACCAGATTATATTGCTATATCATATGCATGTATGAATACACAGTGTGGAATTTGACTATTATGTATAATTATAATGTACCAATAAAAATGGAAAAATTTTTAAATTTATTGGGTGACTTTTGAAAATTCAATATTTGTATATGTCTATAGGCAGGTATTAAGTAAAAAGCAGGAGAGAGATTTGACAGTGAAATTCTTCCATAACAATTCAAGTAGGAGATGAGATTGTCCTGAACTAACAGGGCAAATGATAGACTTTTAGGGTATTTCTAATCTCCCTGAATAAAACAGACCTAACACTTTTTCTCACCTCCTCAGATGGTGTATCTGATTAAAGAATAGCACCCAAAAGAAATATAAACATCATGAAGACATTTATGAATTAATGGCGTGATTACCTTGCACGATCCTATTCACTGTTTGAAAAATGGTTGAGGATCCTCACAATGCCTAGGGCAAGCAGGACATGGAACACTAGAGATTCTAGTTCCTTTCTAGATTGAGGATTCGTAATCTCTAAATGCCCATGACACCTCTTGCCCATCTGCCCATAAAGCCAGGTCTGAAGTTTGCCAAAGAGGTACCTTTCCTCTGGGATGTGGTGCAAGTATCCAATATTGCATCTGCCACTATCTCTGAGTACATCAGGATCAGTGGTATTCTTGAAACCAAAGGAAAAAATCTCCAAGAAAAAGTTATTTGGATAATGTTGCAAAGAGGATATAAAAGTAGATGAGATTATTTCCACATGGGAGGAGAGGTGAAGATCAAAGATAGTTTCATAGGGAAAAATTGAATCTTTGCTATCAGAAGTCAGATATTTATTCTATCAGAAGTCAGATTTTTCTGATACTTTTTCTGCACTTATTTTAATGAGCATCAGTTTTTATTCTTTGATCTGATGATAGTATAAGTTACATTGATATGTTTGTAGTGTTAAACCATCCTTGAATTCCTACAATCAACCATACTTGGTCATGGTATGGTTTTATTGTTCTTGTTGCTACTGGTGCTTTCACTTTGCCAGATTGGTTTGTTGATATTTTATTTAAGTTGTTCTCATCTATATTCATAAGTGACAATGAACTATAATTCTTTTATTTTATCCTTACTCATTTTGGTCTCAAAGTTACTTAATGTCATTAATTAAATAATTTGGAGAACTGTCCACATTTCTTTTTTCTTTTCTCTTTTCTTTATGCAGTGCTGGGGATCAAACCCAGGGCCTCACTTATGCTGGACTATCACTGAACTACACTTCTAGATCCTTCCATGTTTCTGTATTTTCTGAAACATGTGTTCAGTGGGAATTTGGTTAATGATGTCCATAAAACTACCCATACTAACACTTTGTGGGAATATTTTTTTTGTTACTGAAACAATTTATTTAATGAAAATTAGCTTATTCACACTTTCTTTTTCTTCTGGAGATAATTTGGTCACCTATAATGTTTTAGAAAATAGTACATTTTATCTAAGTTTTCAAACCACTTTTATTATTTTCTGGTTGGTAAGTCTTTTTTAGTTGTTTTTAGTTATATCTTTTGCTTATTTTTTTTTTACTTTTATTTTTACTTTCTTTCTTCCTTGCCTAATCTTGCCTGAGAAACTGTCCATGTTGTTAAGTTTATCCAAATAGTAACTGTTGGGGGTTGCTCCGGCTCCAAAGACTAACTTCCCCATCCCCCAAGAAGAGCCTTATGGTGAGCCCTGCTGGCTCACATGATCCTGCCATCCAATGGTGAGCCCTGCTGGCTCACCTGATCCTTACCCACCAATCAGACTTGCCCTGCTGGCTCACCTGATCCTTACCCACCAATCAGACTAGCCCTGCTTGCTCACCTGATCCTTACCCACCAATCAGACTAGCCCTGCTGGCTCACCTGATCCTGACCCACCAATCAAACTAGTCCTGCTGGTTCACCTGATTCTTATCCACCAATCAAAAAGCACCCCATGCTAACTGTCAAACCACCCCCAGTTCTATAAATATGCAGAGCTGTTCCTCAATAAATGGGCATTTTCTCCGATGGCAAGCCTTGATTGTTCTTTCAGAAACAAACAAAACTTTCTGTTGATCCAGCATGGTTTTGCTCAAACAGATAAAATTATTTCATACGATTATAAGAAATATAACTATTTTCTCATAAATGAAAATGGCTGTAAAGGTTACTTCTGCTTCTTACAACAGGCTGTTCTCCCCTACCTCTGGGGAGAAAACCAGAAGCTCCACATAACAGTGACTTTCTCAGAATCAGCATTTCCTACATGCTGTGCCATTCCCTTCTCAGGACACATCAAAGCTCATGATTTGAAATCAGATGCATCTGTGTTGCAGTGTGTCCCCATCCTAGGTGGGTGATTTTCAGCATGTAGAAATAAAGATACTCAACTAATTTTTATCCTAAAAATTACATGGACACATCAAGATGAAGAGTCAGGATGGACAACTAGGTGACAATGTGGGAACTAGGGCTGGGGAGACCTCAGTTTGAATCCCTGTCAATTACTTGCTAGTTGTGGGTCCAGAGGATCACTGAGTTTATTAAAAATGAGATAAAAATGCACAAGTTGTTGTCGAGCATTAAATTATATGTGTGCTTAATGTAGTGCTTTACACAAAGTAAATATCCAAGATTTGCTATTATTTCTACCACTGCAATTGTTACCAGTCTCATTTCAGTGAAGGCCTCTGCTTGGGTCCAACCAGGGCCTAGTGTCCTCTTCCCTTCATTCCTTTTTTGGCTCAGGCCAGGCAGTGAGGAGCACAGAGCAGACCTGGCAGGGATAGGATCAACCTAGGCCTGATCCAGGAGAAAGCACAGTTCATCATAACAGCTGCTCCCAGCAAGTAAAATGACCCATATTTTTACAGGGTAGAAAAATGTGGATTTGAAAATATAGAATGTCATAACTAGTGATTCCCAGACATTATGTCAAAACTCTCGAGTAGAATTATACCCAGGGCTAGTGAAATTATACCCTGTGTCTGCTTGTAGAACATGGTGGTGTTTAAATCAGGCTCCTCAAATGGCATAGGGATTCCACAAGCCAAACCTTTTCCCTACCACACACTAATGGTGCACAGAATACCCTGGTCCCGCCCCAACCTCAGTTCGCCCAAAATTTTGGACAGTAGGTATTAATAAAGAGCTTCATATAAAGAAAGGGCCCCACAGCTTAAAGCTGTGAGTCTCAATGTTGCTGAGTCAGGATCCCCAATCTGCCCCCCCAACCCCTTTGTCTAGGATGTTTTAAAGGAAAACATCATAAGCTCCGGTGGGGCTCAGTGTGAAGTCACAGTGGTAAGTACTCACAGCACTTTAGAAACTGGGAAGTCATGTACATACCTTTAGAGTGATTTCCACAGACACACCAACAATTCTGGCTCCTTTTAGCCCTACAACTGGGGAAACGTCTAGGTTGTCTAGAGGGATTCTAACAAAGTGAAGAAGGTTGGAAGGGATGGAGAGAGAGAACATAACTCTGTGGGGCAGGAAGCCCAAGGAGAGACACAGAGTAGTAGAAGAAAGCAGAGAAAGAGAACAAAGCCACAGTTCAGAGGCAGACATCGAAATGTCAGAGTTGAACAGCTCTCAAGAGTCTGGGGGCTGGTCTCCCCACCTCTTTTCCCCAGTGGGAGGCTGAGTCACCCTCGCCTACACTGGAAATGGTAAAATGAAATCTTCTGCTGAACAGAATCATTGTGACCAGCCTAGACCCTGAACTGTGTAGCTGGGTGGCAGTGGCCAGTTGTTCTGGAGGGCAGCAAGGCTACTTCTGTCCACAAGAACAGTCCATCAGACTACTAGAAAAGTGGACAAAGTGGCTTCATCTCATGGGCAGACCCAACAGACGGTCAGTAGCTACATGGAACATGGGGCCACAAACTAGCTCCATGACGGAAGAAGGATGTCAGCCATGGGTGGAGGAAGGACAAGGGCAGTGTGCATGCCACATGTTTGATATCATACCTCAACAGAATTAAACCTCCTCTCCCTTCTTCCATGTGTCATTTCCAAAGAGGATGTATTTTAATAAGACTAACATTTCTAAATTCCTACTTTGTACCTCTACAATGGTGAATGTTTAACTTATTTATTCTGCCCAAAGCAGGCATATTGTAATTATGGTTTTTTTAAAGTTTTCGTCTTCTAGAAATGCATCTGAAATCCTAGTATATGAAATACAATCCTTCTGAATCTTAGATTTCCCTCCCAAATAGCCAGTTATATTGGTAGGATACAGCTGGAACAAGGGTAGCCATGAGTTGGTAGTTGTTAAAGTGATGACTGGTCTAGGGAAGTTTTATCACACTGGGTTCATTACTTTTATAGACTTTTATATATGTTTGAAAGTTTTCATTAAAATGCTGTTATAAAGAAGAATGGTATTATGGTACGTGCTGGTAAATGGATAGAACTGGAAACTATTGTGCTAAGTGAAATAAGCCAATCCCCCCCCCCCCCCCGCAAAAAAAAAAAAAATCAAAGGCCGAATGTTCTCTCTGATATGCGGATGCTAACTCACAATAAGTGGAGGAAGGGAAGAATGGAAGTACAATGGAAGAGACAAAGGGAATGAAGGGAAGGGAGAGGTGATGGGAATGGGAAAGATAATAGAATGAATTGGACATAACTTTCCTGTGTTCATATATGAATACACGACCAGTTCACTCCACATCATGGGTCTGCAGGGAACGGATGGCAGCAGCTCATGCAACTACAAAAAATGGGATGTTATATTGTATGTATGTCTGATATATCAGAATAAATTCTACTGTCATGTAGAACTAAAAAGAACAAACAAAACTTTTTTAAAAGTCAAAAAATGGCTTTTAAAAACACTGTTAGATATCTATGACTACTAGTACCATTTATGTACATGAAAACTGGACTCAGAAAAGTCAATTGCATTCATCAGACCAAATGGCTTAAAAGCAGGGTAGAGGAGACACCAAAGTGAGCTGTCAGAACCCCCACCATTGATCTGCTCACTGCCCATCTGTTGGGAGTCCAGTCAAGAGATAGCCTCCAGTGGTCAGCTCCTTCAGTGTCAGTCTCAGCTGCAGAGGACCCCCCTCTCCTGACCTGTCCTATCTAAAGAAGCCTGTGAATGAGCAAAGCAATGTTGTAAAGCCCCAGCCATTGTGGACCCAGGACAACTCTGATAATGTTCAGGTCAATAATCATTCTAGATAACAATGATTAATAATCATTCTAGAGACCTCTTCTGGGTTGGCACAGCACTTGTTGGACCTACATCACAATTCATCTCTTCCTTCTGGCTAGTCCTGCTGTCCTGGAATAAACACCTTCCGTCTCAACCTCCATTTCAGCTTCTCTTCTGGGGACCCCAATCCAAGACACAGAGGAAGTGGATATTTGAACCTGGATCTATTTGAACACAGAGCATGAGGGAGTCTGCCAGGAAATGGGTGGGAGCAGGTGCTTCTGGGAAGCTGCTCAATTGTCGGTGTTCACTGGGCACCTGATCTGCTCCCCGAGCCCAGAGCTAGGGAGACTTAGATAGATCAGGAGCTTGAAAACATTAAGAGACAAAATATAAGACAGGTCCTGAGTCCGGGACTTTCCTAGCAGCAGGAGAGCATCACTGCTAAGTTCAGAGAAGACCTTTGCCGCCATCCGTTCCCTGCAGACCCAGCTGGGTGCATTTGCACAAGGACTTTGAAGGCATCAGCTCATGCCCTGACCCAGGAGGCCTCCCAGCAGCCCGACCTCGGAGGCCAGGCCCATTCCCCAGCACCTCTGCAGAGAAGCCACTCTGTGAGAGGCCAGAGCCAGCAGGTGGCTCTGAAAATGCCCTGTGTAATTAGAAATCTCATTTCCATTCCTGGTCTCTGGTTTGCATGGCAAAGAGAGCCGTTTTTCTGGAATGAATTATCCCCTCCCTGCAGATGTCTTCAAAGGCTTATAATCCAAAACGGGCTCTTGGAGACCCAGCCTCCCAGGGCCGCCCCTGCACACAGGAAGTCACTCCTTTGCGGGCACAGATGGGCTTTTGAAATGTACAAACTGCTGATGGGGCAGAAAAACACCAGGCCATGAGGGCAAGAGTCAGTGTTCCTGATGCCTGCACACTGTGGGACCTTCCCCTCACCTCCACTCAGTGTGGACTCCTCCTGGCTGCCTGGGACTGATTGTACCACCTTCAGCATTGAAAGTCTCATGTCCAGAAAAGCCCACAGTCCCAGACAAACTGGGAGTCAACTACTTACCTTCACTCACAATTTATGGGGGACTCATATGAGGTATCATGTCAGTTCTAGTGATCAATTTACGATAAAACCCTTCTCTCTAAGTCAAATTGAGGGGGAATATAGATACATATAATTATATCATATGTATCACACACACACACACACACACACACACACACACACATATATATATATATATATATATATATATATATATATATTAGCTCTGTAACTCATCATTCTTCCACCCATTTATTTTTAACAAATGCATGTTAAGTTCCTACTATTTGTCATGACCAAATAATAACAGTGTTGAAAGATCTCTCAGCCTAGTGTAGGGATTCTTTATCTAGAGGGATCCATAGAACATTCCCAGCAGGTGCGGAGAGATGTCTGTAAATGCTCTTAAATGACTGCAAAATTTCCTGTGTTAAGGGCTTCATGGTCTAAAGACGTTTAAGAATCCCTGAATGAAGAAATAAATGTATAAATTGATAGTTACAATACAGCTCTGTGTTTCTCAAGGTGTGTTCTGTGGGCCATGTATAATAAAATCCTCCTGATTCTCCTTGTGGTCCAGAAGTATAAGCATCGAGCAGGGGCTTATTAGAAATGCAAATTCTCTAGCCCCACCCCAGATCTACCAAATGGGAAGCTTCTTTTTTTTTTTTTTAAACATCATCTCCAAGAGACTTTTTGCATATAAAAATTTAAGAAGAGACATTTCTTGTGACAGCTGTCATGTTAAGGGTCCCCAGCAAACCACCTTGCAATAGAAATAATACCATGCCAATTTCAGGCCTTCCCAAGACTGAGCAGCTTCTGGTTTTCCATTCTTTGAGCTCTAAGTCTACATGGAGAGAGAAAAAAAAAAAGGAGGAGACCCAGCATCCCAACTGAGCCAGCTACAACCATCCTACCCACTAAGTTAGGCCACAAGAGTGACTGCCATCAAGGACTGCCTAGCAGAGTCCAGCTAGCTTGCAAGTTGTCAGAGGAAAGTTAAATGCAGTTTAACCATGAAGTTTCAGGGTCTCTCCTGGCCCACACAACCTCTGCTTCATCTCTCCAGAGGGTAGCTGACTTCCTAAGTTGGCAGCTCAAGGCTTCCCAGAGTGCAAAAGCAGACATTGTCAGACACATCTTTAGACTTAGGCACAGTGTCACATCCACTGCGTTTTATTGATTAAAGCATGTCACAGCCCAGCCCAGATTCAAGGGAAGAGTGTGAATATGAGGGTCACAGTGGGCTGTCAAGGCAACAGACTATCAGAGTTAGCTACCTATTTAACAGACTTTCAAACTTAGCTGCTGCACGTTAGAATCCTCTAGAGAACTTTAAAGAGTGCTGCCACCCAGGCTCTGCCGTCCCCCCAAAAGACTCTGATTTGATCAGTCTTGGGCGCAGCCTGAATGCTTCTAACTTCCCTAGGCGATTCTGATATGCATCAATTTGATAACCACAGTTGATGCTGGATAAAAAGTACAGATTCTTGGGCCTCACCCCAGACTTCCTGAACCAGAGGAAATCCTGTCCTCTAAAATGGTTCCCAATTATCTCGTCCTCCTAGAATAAATGCTCCTGTGTCATCTCCTCCCCTTTGGTGTGAGCAAGATCTGGTAACTTGCCTCTGACAAATAGAATACAGAAAAAATAAAATGTCTCTGTTATAATGAAATCAAAAAGGATTAACTTCCATCTTACTCCCCCTCCTCCCCCTCCCCACTGCATTCACTGGCTATTCAACAAAGCAATATGTCACACAAGCTTGTGAAGAGGCTCAAATGACAAGGAACTAAACCCTGCCATTAACCACTTGAATAAGCTTGGAAGCCCATCCTTCCCCCGGTTCAGCCTTCAGCTGAGACTCCAGCCCCGGTCAACACCTCAGCTGCAGCCTTTTCAAAGACCCTGAAGGAGAGGATCTAGCCAGATCCACACCTGGTGTTCTGACCCACAGAAACTGTGATGTAATAAATGTGGGTTTTAAGCTACTAAGTTTGGGGATAATTAGCAAAGCAGCTATAGATAACTAATAGAGGGTCTGAGAATCTTTTTAATTGCTCTCCAGACGGCTCCTGTGTACTTTGCAGGTTCAAAACTGCCACTGTGCATGGTAGAAGTGTTCTAATAGAAGAATAAATGTCTGGAGGCTTTAAAGAACATATAGCAAAGAATGAAACAGACATTATCCCCGTATGTATATATGTGACTGCATGACCAATATGATGCTGCAACATGTACACTCAGAAAAATGAGAAATTATATCCCATCTATGTATAACAAAGTGCATAAATGCATTCTACTGTCATGTATAACTAATTGAAACAAATAATTTTAAAAAAAAAAGAACATATAGTGATCCAGACATGGTGGCACACACCGGAAAGACCAGCTATGTGGGAAACAGAGTGGGGAGAATTGTAAGTTCAAGTTCAGCCTGAGAGAGAGAGGGGAGGGAAGGAAGAAAAGAAGGAAGATGAGAGGGAGGGAGGGTGAGTAGGAGGAAGGGAGGAAAAAAGGAAGGGAGGAAGGAGCGAGAGAGGAAGGGGAAAGGGGGAAGGAGGGGAGGGGGACATGAGGTAAGGAGGAAGGAAGGAAGGAAGGAAGGAAGGAAGGAAGGAAGGAAGGAAGGAAGGAAGGAAGGAAGGAAGGAAGGAAGGAAGGACGGCACGTTGGTTTTGAAGGATGCTAAGCAATCTCCAGGTACAGAAGGGGCAAAGGCGTTTCAGGAAGACAAAAGAGCATTTTTCCCCAGTAGAGAACACTGCTCCCTCCACCTCTTTACCTCAGATTTATCTTTCAGTGCTTAATCCAGATGTTAGTTTAGTTAGGAGCCTTCCCTGTCCGTCCTTGGGCCCATGGCAGGGGCATGTTAGACACCTGAAAAGACCCTGTATCCTGCATTCTCCCTAAAAGTTATACCTGAGACACAGGTTTGCATGCAGGGAGCTTATTTATTATTATTTTGTGGGAAGTAATCCCACAAAACAGTAGAAGGGCACTAGGAAGAACAAGAGAAGAGGGTCAAGTGTTACGTGCATGTATTAATATGTTGCAATGTACTATGTATAATTCTGATGCACCAATAAGGGATTTTTAAAGTTATATTAAGGTTCTATGGGCAACTGGGGCTCAATCCTGCAGGGGTCCTTCTTAGCAGCTGTACTATATGCTTTTCAGAATTCCTATCCAAGGCACAAGAATGAGGACTCCTGTCCCCCACTAGAAAAGTTCTTCATAAAGTGCTAACATCCTGCTCTTCCAGAAATTCCAACCTTCTAAATTGCTGAGTGGTTCACACAGGCCTCCCATGCAGCAGTGGCAGGAAAGATCCATGACAGACAGAAAGAGACTCAGTTGAGGAAGAGGCGGTCATGTTACACGTGAGCTCATCTGGTTAACACAGCAAGGGGTGGAGTGGAAGGTGTTGGAGAGAGGTGGGATGGGAAGGTGTGATGTGGTCGAGGTATCAGATGCAACCCTACTGACAGCTTTATAATGGATTCTCCCAAGACTGTCCTTCTCAACAGACTCTAATCTCTGGGAAGTGTCTTGTTTCTTAATGTCCCCTCAAGCCACCAGCACAGTACATGCATGGCACATATCAGGGCACCACAAATATTTCATGAGTTAATCTCAACAGCATTACTTAACAGGACAGAGCCTGGGACACTAGCTTGTTGGAAGTGGATAGGTTTTAGAGTCAAGGCTGATCCAGGTGACCTCTATAAGCAGTGGAGACCCTTGAAAGGTCCTTCACTCCAGGGCAGGTCCCCAGACCACATGGGATGGATACTATGATATCAATGCCCAGTCCCCCAGCATAAGGTGGGAAAAGTCCGTGGTGCCATTCAGGCTCCAGGGTTCTGCATGGGTTCAGGTGAGGCTAGTCTCCAGAAAGCCCGCATCTTGGCCTAGCTTTTTCTCCTTCCCTTTGACCTCCCCAGACTTCATCATGGGATTCTGGAGAGAATTCCCTTAGCAAATCATTTTTACAAGAATTCCCATATCAGGATTTGTTTGTAGCAAACTTAATCCAAAATAGCAAATGTCCAAGATGTTACCATCTCAGCCATACCTGAAGGAAGAACTGTCCTTAGAAGAGCAAGAGCCAGACTTCTCGGCCCTTTAAATATTTCAAAAATTCAATTTAGTTAATAAGGATTCTATAGATTCTATAGCCTAAATCGTGTCAAGCCCTGTACCAGGTGATGGAGCATGGTTTGCTTTCATTCATTTTTCCAACAACATCCAAGCTACATGTGTGGATTGTTTTTTCTATTGCTGCATAGTCAATTGCCACAAACTTGACAGCTTAAAACAAACCAAATTTGTTATCTTACAGTTCATGTGGGCCAGAGGTCCAGGCACAGGCTAGCTAGGCTGCGGCTCTCTCTGGAGCTCTGGGTCTTCCTCCAAGTTCCTTCGGGTTATTGGTAGAATCCAGTTTCTTGCTATTGGTTGACTAAGGCCCTGTTTTCTTGCTGGCTGTCAGGTGTGGGTCACTGTCAGTTCATAGGAGCCACTCTCAGGTCCTAGCTATGTGATCTCCTTCATAGGCAGTGTCCAGGATAAACTGTTGCTTTTCTAGGCCAGCAAGAGACCATCAACTGCTGCTTCTTGTCATTTCTAAGGACTCACCTGATTGGGGTAAGCACTCTCAGAATTATGTGTTTTTTTAAACTCAAAATCACATGATTAGAGACCATACTTTCACCAGCAAAACCCCTTTTGCCATACAACATCATCATGGGAGTGACACCCCATCATATTCGTGCATCCTGCCCACATTCATGGGAAGAACATTATAGAGAGATATCTGCAAGGAACGGGAATCTTGAATACCATCTTGGAATTCTGCCTGTCACAGTATGATTATTCACCCTTCACAGACAGAAAATCGAGTCTCAGTGTTGTTAAGCCATTTGCTTTAGATCACACAGAATTTAAGTACAAGACTGGCTTGATCCACTCTTCAGCTCCCTTGAACTACAAATGGGTAGTCTAAAGCTGGTGCCATGTTCAGATCTCTCTATCAGCCAATGTTTTACTACTTTTCCCTCCAAGGAACAGGGCTCACAATAGAGCAAACAAAAGTCAAGGTCAAAGATCCACCAATTCTAATGTCTTTAGGGGTAAGTCAGGAAATAGAAATGAATCCAGTATCCTCCTATGATGCAATAGGGAATGCTGGTTAGTGTGGCATACCCAGCCTAAAGGCACTTAAATTCAGTTACACACACACACACACACACACACACACACACACACACAAACAGCCTTCAAACAAAGCAAATTATTGACTGCAACAATCTCTCTAGCCAATGATTTGCAAACCCAGAGACTATTTTTTCCTATAGGATTCACTAAAATTCCCTCAAGGTAGAGAAAAGGCAGAAATAGAAGTCTAGTCCATTTCAGGGCCACCCTGATAAAACTTAGAGTAGGAATAATATCTAACTTCCCACTTTCCTGCTAATATGATTAGAGGGATACAAAATGAGGAATGAATATATATATATATATATATATATATATATATATATATATGTACACACACACACATTATATGCATAAATCAGGGGTTGGAAAACTAATTCTGCAAAGAGCCAGATAATAAATATTTTAGAATTTGTGAGTCATATTGTTTCTGTCACAATTACTCAACATTGCTGTCATTACACAAAAGCAACCAAAGACCACACATAATGAGTGTGTGTGGTGGTTTTCCAATAAAGCTTTATTTACAAAAACATCAGGCCAGATTGGTCCATGATTCCTCATTACCTGGCCACTAGCATAGAACATAGAAGTCAGAAGACTTAACTTCAATTGCTAACTCTTCCTCTTCCTCTTACTATCTGTGTGACTCAGAGCAACTTACTCAACTTTATGAACTCTGCCTCCTTGCTTAAAAAATAGAAAAGACAAGTGGCTGATAGTGCTAGAGACCACCAAATGTCCCCACCAACCTCCCTTGAAGTTGAATGGGGCTGTGGACTGAGTTCTGGTTGATGGGATGTGGGTGGAAGTGATGTCAGCCACCTCCAGTCCTGGCTCTTAAACACAGCTTAGGAAAGTCTCTTGATCTCCCTTCCTCTACTTTGATGACCTTGAGAACCACATGTTCCAGATGGTGCAACTACAGCACAGAGGAGGGCCACCCAACTCCATCAAACTGAGCAGGAATAAGAAATAAAACTTCACCACGAGAAGCCACTGAGGTTTCAGAGCGATGACTTTCATATAAGTATCGGCATCCTGGGGTCTTTCATAGGAGAAAGTGGACTGGAATGTCAAGTACCAAGACCTGACACAGAGAAGACACTCAACACATATCAGCTGTTCTGATTACTTGATTATAAAAGGCGTCATACATGATTCACAGGGTTTTAAAAAAAAAACTTCACTGCAAATAATTCAACTAATTTTTCCAAAAGATATCAAGCCATTGAAATTTTTTAAATGTTGAAAATAACACTTTGATAAGGAAAATGCTGATTCCATACATTTCATCTCAAAAAAGGCATCACTTATTAACTCTCTCTAAGAGAAAGAAGGAAGGAAGAAAACACCCTCCATTTTTTGCTTGCTATTCATTATTCCCTCTATTCAGCACAAGTTCCCTGAGCAGGTCCATTCTGTGGGGACCTTGGGCTGCCTGTAACCAGCCATAGTTTAGCTGCTAGTGATCAGAGCAGGTGGTCCCCAGGGTTCTGCCCAGGGTTACCAATCAACAGAACAGGGAGCTCCATGCTATAAGAAAGGGGGTCTCAGGCTCTCCTTGAACCCATAGACCCCCATACCTTAGGCACAGTAAAGGTAAAATCTCATGATATGTGTCAGTGCAGCCTCTACCATAGAAAGAAACCGGTTCTCTGGCACTTTAACGTTTCAAGTTCAAACTAGTGGGGAAAAAATAATTCAAATTCTACAGTCAAAGGAGAGTCCATATGTTTGTGAGCTAAAGCAGATTCCAAGAAGGGAATTTTCAAAGGGCAACATTGGGAAAGCCTAATGAAGGGAACAACAAAGGTTTCTGAAAGCATGTCAACCAAGAAGAGGAACCTGCTCCTGTGGATGAAAAGGGTCACTAATCAATCAGTCCACAAAGTATACATTTATCAAACATCACATTACACCCAATATAAACATGAAATTATTATGTCAATTAAAAAGAAAAAGAAATAAATGAAATGCAGGAGGAGACAGCCAACAGGCCGTCTAGCAATTCATGCAGTCAAGCTATGAAGTGAATCTGCCCAGGCTGGAGCTAAGTCCAAATGGAGGCTTGGCATGGCCTCCCTCCACATTGCTGATCTTTAAAGAACAGTCGGGCCTCGAGCCTCAGCATTCTGCCTACACACCCTCCTTCCATCAAACTCACCACAAGCCTGATAATTAGGTACATTATTATCTGTTCGCCATCCACAGATTATTTATGAAACCATCAAAACTCAGAGACTATGGGTACATTTCCCTGGGTCAGACAGAATCAGGATTTGAATGAATCGAGTATCAGAATCAGAATTTGAACACAAACTAAGTAATCTTCATCCAAGAATGGACCCCTGAACTACTAGGCTCAAAACTCTCATAACCAACATCGACCAAGCACGGACATATCCGGAGGTTGATAATTGTTATCCTTGCCATTTTATAGATATATTTTTAAAAAGCTAGAAAGAACAGGTAGCTTCTCCCAGAGTTATAGGGCTCACACTTAACTGTGGCCCAGAGTCTAAATGCTCTCAAATACGTGTTGACAACCAGGGATCCCGGGGGCTGGCCACTGTCCTGGCCAAGAGTCCCTAGCCAGGATCTTTGCCATTTCCTCTGGTCATTGGAGCCTGGCTTCTGTGATCTGCACACACACTGACTAGAAGACCAGGCCCCCAGAGATTTAGTGAGTGCGATTCTAGTTGAGTATGACCTTCCGCACATGCCAATTGACTTTAGCGACATGTAAATGATGGGCCATAAATCAGGAGCAAGCGGTCCTACCGTGAATCATCCATTCTCCTGAACCTCATCAAGACAGACATGCATAAATTCCGGGTAGGCTATGGCAGGTGCTGTCCTTTAGATTTCCAATTAAATGAGCCCTAACTTTTCTCACCTCTCAGTGGGGAGGCTGTGCATTAATATGCTAATGAGCAGTGCAGGAGGTGTTCATGGGAATCTCCTGGTGCTGGTATGACCCATGATTCTCGGACCTTTTATCCTTTTTTTTTTTTTTTTTGCAGGGGAGGAAGGTACAGCTGTGGATTGAACTCAGGGGTGTTTCATGAGTTGAACTACATCCCCAGTCTTTTTTATTTTTAATTTTGAGACATGGTCTTGCTAAGTGGCTAAGAGTGTCAATTGCTGAGGCTGGCCTTGAACTTGTGATCCTTCTGTCTCAGCCTTCCTTCTAAGTCCCTAAGATTATAAGTATGAACCACCATGCCTGGCCCCTTCTGTGCTATGTAGAATGAAACAGGCCAGTAAGGAATCTCGGGCGGGTGAGTCTATGAAGGGCTGGGGATTGTGGAGGGTGGGAGGAACCCTATCATCCCCACCTGCAAGGATGGGGTGTGGGGATGCTAGAAGCACCATCATCCTGTTATACAGCCCAACACAACTTAAGCATCTCTGGGCCACCACTGCACTACCCAGGGGTAATGGCCACACCCTGCAAAACGTTTTCAGACCGTGTTTTCCTATTGACCTTGATTGGATAGCAAGGCACATTCTTATTGAGGAGTGACACATTGTCTTGAACTAAACATGGGCCTTGGGTACCCGTCCTGCGTCTAGTGCATTCCAACTGTACATCCTTAGAAATTTCCACCCAAGCTTCAAGTTGATCACGAGAAAAGCAGAGATGTGGGAACGCCCGTGACGCGGGTCTTTTTACTAAAGCAGTAAATATTCTGGCTTTCCTGAGGTTGTTGCCAGTCTCTTTCCTCTTGATCATGGCAAACTGGTTATCATGGCATCCCTTCTTCCCCCTTCCTAGAGGGAAAATTTACTGATTCCTTTAGGGTGCCTGACTTGTATAAAGATGAGAAGATATTAAAGATCTTTAGTAAGGAAAGGGACAGGGAGAACTGTCCAGCATAACAGCCAAAAACAATACAAGGAAAAAAGGTTGATGCGTCCTGTGCGTAACCTCACTCCCAGACGGGACCTGATGGGGCCATTTCCTTCCTAACAGCAGAACCTGAAGAGCCCAAAATCTGCATCCCAGCCCTTCTCCCAGCCCCTTGTCCATTGAGATGAGAGACTTGATGCCTGGGGGTGAGGAAAGGGATAAAGTGAGAAAGAAGAGGAAAGAACAGAGAAAACGGGCTCTCTTTGCTCCCCAGGGAAGACAGGGTAGGCATCAAGCACTCAGCTAGAAAATCGTGGACTGGCTCTGCACCAGACTCTGGCTTCCAAGTAATTGTCAGTACAATGTAAAAAAAAAAAAAAAAAAAAAAAAAAAAGTTTAACAATAAAAATTTCTTTCAGTTATGGATCATCCCTTTCCACCATGCCCTCCAACATGAATGAAGTCATTAATATAATGGAGCCAATTTCATCAAAGAAGCCATAAAATCCCTCAAAGCATCCTATAGTCTTCTTGGGTTTCAAAGTAGTATGATCATCTGTGGTCCAAAGGGCATCCAGGTATTTTTGGCATCATCTCCATCCTTACTGAGCACAAGTGACCCTGGGGTAAAAGCATTGGAAGGTCAGGAAAGCCTTCCTCGAGAGGGTGAAGTCTGAGCCAAGTCCTAAGGAGCAAATAAATGTTGATCAAGCAAAACAAGAGAAGGGCATGTGCAAAGGCCCAGTGACAAGAGCGTCCAGGCAAGTTCAGAAGCTCCAACAAGTCCACTTGGATGGGAAGAGAGAGTAATTATGGATTAATATGAGGGTACAGGGATATGCAGGAGCCAAGTCATGAAATTTCTCCCAAAAGCCCTTAATTAAGGAAGAGCTACATTACAGAAAACACTGGGTGGCCTTTGAAGACTCTTAAGAAAGTGAGTCACCAGCTTAAACATGTATTTTAGAAAGGTTGCTCCATGTAAATGGCTGGTGCCGGAGCAAAAGCAGAGGTCAGAAGCTGAAAGGAGGGTATTGACTTCACCAGGCAATTGAGGATAGCAGGCCAGTCTTAGGTGACAGAGGTGACAGTATGTGGAGGAGAGAGAAGGCGAAGGTTATAAGAGAGACTCCTCAGTTCTATGCAGTAATTGGATGCCTTCCAATATCCAGATATTGGGCACTGGATGGAAAGCTGTGTCACTCCAGGAGCTAGAGGACACAGGGGAAGGTCTAGGGAAAAGGATTGCATTCCATGTAGGACATGCTGTGTCGGAAGTGACTAAAGGATGTCCAGATTTACACTTTCAGGAATTTAGAGATTTTCACCAGTAGCTGTTAAGCCTAGAAGCAATATACATAAGTAATTTGAAACCATGAGCAAGGTCAACATCAACTGGAGATGGGATGAGTGCTGTTCAATGAACTTTTATAAACATCCTTGTGCATTTGGAGGCATGAACTCTAGAGCAAGTCTCAAAATCCTGGCTGGAGAAATAACTGATGGTGTGATATAATAAACAACTTAGTAACCAAATCAATGTCTAGGAGACAAATGTCAAGACCCGCTGGTGAATCCCAGGTCTCTATGGCTGATTTTATCCTACCCAGCATTTTTTATCAGTTATTTGGGTGAAAATGTAGACTGTGGAAGTGAATCCAAGAGGAAATGAATGAATTCAAATGCAAGAGATAATCACACATTGGAATGAGGGTCAGACTAATCAAGGAATATTTGAAAGAGACACTTGCCAAGTCCTACAATAGGATCCTAAAATCATTGCAAAGCATAGGATGGGGAAGACACTATTTGGCAGCCACTTGTATGAAATTAAAAATAAACACACAGGACATGTTGGAGCTTGGACTGAGAACAGGCTCAGTCTTATCTGATACCACCATCTGGTAGCCAGGAGACAGCTTTCATAATACTACTGTAGTAGTTACAGAAACATGAAGTTCAAAAAGAAAGAGTTCTATTCTCACCTCTGCATCTGATTGAGAAAATTCCATTCTGTGGTTCAGCTCTGGGTACCTGCCTCAAGAAAAGGGGACACTCTAGATGTAGAGCAAATCCACCAAGGAGCTGAGAGAGTTTGGGTTGAAGAATGCAAGAGAGAATGTGGACATAATGCATACTTCCTAAAAGATAACTTTCCTATGAGAAAGGAAATAAGACCCATGGGTGGGAGTTACAGAATGTTTTGCCTCCAAAACATTCAATGATGGACTAAATGGCTTTGGCGGGAGGATGCTTCAGTCCCTGAAGGACCCAGGTAAATGGCAAGGACACCTCAATGGGAAAGGTGAGAATGATTCCAGAAGGCATCAGAAGCAATTATCTCAAAGGCATGTCTCAATCTACTTCTGTTGCCAAAAAGTTGATGTTTCAGCTGAGAAACATATATGTTCAAGATGAATTCTCTGTGTAGAGCAACATTTTCAAAAATATGTTCTTTAGATCACTCACTATAGAGGATGCTAAAAAGGAGCAAGAGTTCTATGGTGGAACACTTTGGGTCCACTGAGATAAAGGTGCTTCTTTGATGCAGGACTTTTCAGAATCTTTAATACGCCAGTATACAGTGCAAATCTCTGAGACAGGGTGGAGATGGACTGGCCCAGTTCCCCCAGGCTTATTTCACCATGGAACCAATGTTTTTTCCCAGTGTAGAATTGAGTGGAACCTCAGTGCCACCAATGACAGTCTGGAAGGTGCTGATTGAAAAAGAAGACAAATATCCCCTGTAGTTTAGGGCTTGAAATAAAACTGGAATCCTGACCAGGACATGTACACATTATTGAAGATACCAGCCCTTGACTTTGTCATAGAATGGAATAATAGTAATATTCACCATAAAGGTAATTAAATAAGATAATCCACTGAGTATACTGACCAGTATCCATTTGGGACATGGTAAATGTTTAATGTTGTTGTTATTATTATTATTATTATTATTATTAATTTTCTCCTTTTGGTCCCATCCTTATGGAGAAGTGGCCTGTTCACCTTGGGTCTCATTTGCCCTTCAATGCATTCCCTCCACAAGCCATGAAGGAAGATCTGGTACTCCAAGTTGTTCTTGATGAGCCTATCAGTCCAAAAGAGAAACAGAAACCATGGAGCATTTAAACAGGAACTTCAACATCAGCAATTTGTCACATGGGACGAAAGAAAGCCCTCTGAGTCGACCTGAGGATAAGCACCAAGAGGAGTTCACCACCATCCATGGGCCAGAGGTCAGAGATGGGGTGGGATTATCAGAAGCAAGGGTCATCCACTGGAAGACCAGGGGAGCCTGCCTGCAGGGTCAGGATCCATGCAGGGGCCCAGCTGCTCCTGGAGACATGGTCAGAGAACTTTCCTAGTCCCTCCCTCCTCCATCCACCCTCAGTCTCCCATGCTTCCCATTGGCCAACCCTCACTGAAGCCTGCTGACCTGACAGCCTGGGAAATGCAGCAGCCTGTGGGAGCCAGTCCCTGCCAAAGAGATGAACAAAAGAGTCAACCCTGAGCACAAAGTGCCCCGAGAGTGTGGGGCCACCTGGAGAGTCAGAGGGCAGGTCCCCTCACTAGAACAAACTTCGTGGTCCTGTGGTTCTGACCTTCAGCAGCTGTGAAAGCAGATAGACAACATGCTGCCCTCCCTGCTTTCCTGAGGATGGGGTACCCTTCCCTTCTTGAGCAATCCAGCTGGGCAGCTGCAGAAGGCTGGGCAGTGGTCAGCCCAATCCAGAGAGACCCTCCCCCGGGGCATCTCAGGTCTTCTGTCCCAGCCTTGCTGGAGGAGGTACCCCTTGGCAGCAAGGCAGGACCAGAAAGGTTGTGCCAATCTTAGAGCTGTTCTGCTACTCCAGAGCTATTTTTATATCTCATTTCCTTGCATTATGGCAATTTACATGCTTCAGCAGAGCCTGAATGTCCAAAACACGCACCAAGAACAATAATACATCACCAGGAGCTTCACAGAAACCCCAACCCCGAGGAGATTTCGGAAATCAGTTACTAAAACAAGTGGTTCCCTCATCCCGAGTGGGAGAATTCTCAGCAACACTTGACAATAAGTGGACGTGATGAGGACCACACAACGCCGTAATTCCTGCCGGATTGCACATTGAGAGATGCATTCAGCGCGCGCAGCCCATCAGAGCGGCCATTGTTGAGATGAATACGAAGGGATTGCCGAGTGAATTGCTGCTTCATTGCCAAGTGCTTCCGATTCCTGCTCCTGCCATCTGTGTCCTCCGGAAGACACGCAGAAGCAAAGGTCCGAATGGGAGGGCTGGCTTCAGGCAGGGAGGGAGCCTCAAGGAAGAGGGTGAAACATAGTTGGGGGTCCATGAAGTCCAGGGGTCCAAGAAAACTCCTTGCTCCCCTGCACTTAGAGAAACTACACACACCCTCAAGCAGTCACCCCTCGATCCAAGAAAGCTAAACACCTGCACTCACATTTGGGCATACACATATGCACACGCAGATACACGTGTGCATACACAAGCACTCCTACATGTTCATTAGTTAATGCATTCAGCGGACAGTGAGCACACTCTGCACCAGTGACTATGCTAATCCTTCCTGGGGTCTACCCTCAGACACACATAAAAATATACCCGAAAGCACACTCACATATGCACAACAGAGATGAGTACACACACACATTCACTCACAGAGACATACATAAAGCCACACATGCGGAGACACACACAGACGCACAAATGTACACAGGCAAGTCACACAGGAGCATGTGTGTCACAAACTCAGGCGCCTGTGCTTCACTCCAGTCCCACTGTCACTCACACTTACACGCTTTACACACGTTCACAACTAAATACAACACCAACCAGAAAGAAGATGATGAACTAATCATCGGCTTGGCCAGATGTTTAATTCTGAAAACTTGACTGTATTTTAACTCAGAGGTCCTCAGCCTAAGAATATTGCTCTTACCAAGAGCTTGGTTTGTGCTTGGTTTATTCATTCGACAGTTATGTATTTAAAACTTTCAATTGCTAATACCTCAAATCTGGGTTTTAAATATTGCAGGGATATGCCACAGGGGAAAGGAAGATTAGCGCAAAGGGCAGTCGTCTGTGGTGTAATGTAGTTTAACAGAACACCAGCTCCTTGGCTTCACCCCAAGTTCTCTCTTCAAGTTCTGACAGCAGCAGCAGAAATCAAAATCATGGTAATTAACACTGATTGAAGACCTACTATCTGCCAGGCAGGGTTCTAAATGCTTTACAGGAAGCATTTCACTTTATTCTCCCAAGAATCTCAGGAACAGAATACTATTACTATACCTATTTTGTACCTGATTAAACTGAAGTTCAGCAAGGTCAGGAGACTCTTCCAAGGATACCAGCTAACTAATAGCAGAGTCAGTATTTAAAACCAGCCAATTGACCTGACAGCTTGAGCACTTTCTGTATCAGTTAGCTATTGCTGCCAAACAAATCAGCCCACCATTTTTACCATGTTTGTTTTTTCTGGATGCTGACTGGGATCAACTAGGATGCATTTGCTTAAGATGTCTCAAAATCCAGGAATAGAATGAGGCAAAATTGGGCACAGATTTTTAAGGATGTGCCAAAAATCTCAGTAGTGAAGATAAATGATATTTTAGCTAATACTTTTTTAAAATCAAAATTAATTCAAAACACACATGATTAGTAATATCAATATATTAAAGACAGGGTCAGAATTACAAGGCTCCAAGAGTGTGTGTACCAAAGCACAGAGTCAGGTGGAAGCTGCATATCTTTTATGACCAGCCTTGGAATTCACACAACATCCCTTCCATACATGCTATTCGTTAGTCACAAATCACTAAGATGGGCTCATATCCAAGGGGAGGGATAAAGACTTCACCTCCTGATTTGATGGGACGCATGTTCCTCAGCCACAACACCCTCAATCCACTGCCCTGGGAAAGCAAGTCTCTTTTTCAATGCAGCAGCTCCCAGTGAGACAGCTGCCCTCAAAATTATTAACAAGGTGTCCAGTTTGGTCATGTGATACCTAGGTATCTAACCTGGGTACATCGGTGGGAGTTTTCACACATGACTGTGTGGCTTGTAGAAGTATCACCATGTTTTAGAGTGTGGCATTGACTTGTCAGGGCTCCTCTATGCTCAGAATTTCCCTGCTTCCTTCCACACCACAAGGACAATTTGGGAGGTGGAAATAACTTTTCAGGCTGTTTCATTTGTCAATAGCTATGGTACTTGAGCTAAACAGACTCAAGAATTGTAAAAATTGTGAAAGGTGGTGGAGAGGAAGTTCTCCCCTACCTTGAAGGGTGGTAAAGAGTGTCTTTACCGGGCCTAATCAAACTCCCCTCTACACCACTTCCAACAAGGACCTGGAAATGATGCAGGAATCTTACTTTTTCTTCCATAAAATGGGAACTGTAATTCCAATTGTATTATCTTATATTCTAAAGATGAACTGGCCATGTCTGAAATGAGTTGTTAAAAGTAGAGAGAATATGTAGCAGGTGCTCAACAGTTAGAGATATTTCTTTCCTCCATCACTTTGATCCCAGTCTCTCCCCACCCCTACTCCCTCCAAAGTGTGTGTGTCTAGCACAAGGCCTTCCACCCTGGACCCACAGATCATTTCAGAGATGGGAATGACACTGTGGTCTTAAAGGGATTTGCATCAGTCTAAACAGAAAAATTAGACACCCAAGTTTTTAAAACAGAATTTATTCCAGGAAATTAGCTGTACTGGTGATCGAGAGCTGAGAATCCTCTCCACCATCATTCACAATTTTTACAATTCCTGAGTCTGTTTAGATCGAGTACCATAGCTATTGACAGTCAACAGCAAGAAGCTGCCATCACCCTGAGGGACCAAGGGAGAAGGTGAAGTTTCTGGAGTCCAGGGGTCATGGCCACTGTATAGGAATTGACCCATAAGAACAGGAAGCATGGAGGAAGCATAGCTCTTACCACCAAATACCCTGGCCCACAGCTTGCCCCTCAGCGCCACTCTCCCATCAGCGCCACCTATTGGCTGAATCCAGCCAGAAACCCTTGTTGTGGGAATCTGGAAAAGGCCCCCAGCCGGTGTCGGGCCCCCTGTGTTGCAGCACAGAACAGGGAAGGACAAGAGATGGAACAGAGTCAAACAAGCGGGTGCAGCACATTCGTCATCATTTTAATTATCATCATTTAAAGGCCATAAAGTTCAGGGATGGGTAAATTCGGAAAGGAGAGAGAGGCAGATTTTAACTATAATTGCTCTTTGATAACCAAGTTCCCTCTTATCATTTGACCTTCACAATTGCCTATAGGTCAGGGGCTATAAATTATCCCCAGAGCAGATGAGAAAAATCAGGACCAGTGAGGTTAAGTTCTTTATTCAAGGCCCCAAAATTAATAGAATGAAGCCAAGCCACCCTGCCGAACATTCTAGTCTCCATTTCCAGGCTCAGAACCACCCTGCCCAGAACCAAATTATATTCCTCATAGTCACACTTGAAGCCTGCCTGAACTCCGAAACTCTGCATGTTCTTACATTTTTGGTTTCCTCGTCTACAAGATGGGAATAATTACTTCCCTACAGAGCTGTTGGGAAGGAGGAATGAGACAAACCCCATTTAGTAAGCACCCAGGAGTACGCTTGTCATCTTCATTACTGCTGCTTCTAGATTTGTCTGTGAAAATTCCACAGTCTGTCCTACAGAGAGAGAGGGCTCAAGGAAAGAAAGAAAGAAAGAAAGAAAGAAAGAAAGAAAGAAAGAAAGAAAGAAAGAAAGAAAGAAAGAAAGAAAGAAAGAAAGAAAGGAGGGAGGGAGGGAGGGAGAACAAACCCAGATAAACAAATAAATGGGGGGAAAAAAAAGGCAGGAGTTAAGAATCAAAGACAGCAGCAAAGAGAACCTGCCCGAGGTGATGCCTGGTGTACCTGTGGCGGACACTGTCCGGGTCCCTCACATACCCCTTGGGCTTCCCCAGAGACCCCACAGTTAAACTGGACAGTTCCCATCTACTAGGAAAGTTCTACCTGCCTCTTTCCACCTGAGGCCTCACAGTGCCTGAGAAATATGCTCGGCCAGCTTGTGAGATAGTCAGGAAATACTAGAGAGGCTATAAAGTTCTGACAAGCAGCAGCCCCCATCCAGTGAGAGGCAGGAGCTAGTGGGAGAGGCCCTAACTCCTTCACCCAGTGGATAACCAACACACTCTTAGGGAGTCCCCAACAGAACTGAGCCCCAGTTGCCCGAAGTGATCCCCCAATATTACTCCTCCCTTCCTGTTTCCTTCCCACTTGCTGTACTCCTTGAGATCACCTCCCAAACCAACCGCCAGTCCGCAAAGCCTTATTTCAGTGTCTGCTCTGCCGTCATCCTAAATTAAGATATTGCCCCTCTATATTTTTCCCATCCTGTAGCCACCACCTGGTTCCCCACTCCATTCCTCTCTCCTTGGGGTCAACAGGAGCAAGAAACCATTCTGTCCAGTGAGCAGTTCACCCCATCTGTAGTGGAAAAACAATGGCCACCTGTCCCAGGCAGATTGTACAGATGCCTGGCCCTGGAGAGTCAGCAGGCTGTAGGGCTGTCCCTCCCCCAATGGACACCCTTGTGGACCCTGAAAGGACACCTTGGGGTTAGCTCTGTGTTAAGTCAGACACCCTCAATGGCTCTTTTGCCAACAAAAGAGAAAACTGATGTGTACACACAAAGAGCTCAGCGGGATCCCCTGCAGAGTCAGGCTTCCGCCCCTGCAAATTATTTTTTGCTAATCAATATGTTTAATAAATAATATTGCAGTTGATTTCATTACTGGCAATACACAAATCAATAGAAGGTTATTGCATGATAACTTCCCATTGATATTGTAATCCTCCTGATTTAATAAATGTTGCTTTTCTGAGGACTGCTGTTTGCATTAGGAATTGAAGGAAAGAAGACAAAAAAAAACTATAATAATTCTATTGTGCAACGGAGGCTGCAACTCAATAAGACAGAGCCACAGGAGCAAGTGGGGGCTCCTTGACTTCTGTCTACACGAGCCTGCACCTGGGCTGGGACCCGGCACTGCCTCTGTTAGTCTCCTGTGCTGGACCCCAAAGCAGAATGAAATTAAATTCTGGAGCAGAAGGTTTTCCAAACTCTCCTTAGCAGGAGTTTCATCTTTTCTTTCCTCTGCCAATCCTGGCCAGAAACTTCTTCACGAATGAAAATCCCAAACAGGAAGAAGATAAATTGTATCAAATGATAACTTTGGAGCTCCAGATTTTTTCTCAAAACCTGGCATGTCAAAGGGACAAGGAGCTTCAACAATTGTCTAGTGCCAAGAGTCCCAATTACTAGTTCCTGAGTGATGGGGTTGGCATCATTGATGACACTTGTTCAAATGCAGATTCCTGTAGTCTAATCCCAAAGAGGATGAATCTGTGGGACTCCGATAGGGCCTGGGAAAAAATGCATTTTAAAAATATTTTATTAAAGTATAACATATTATGAAAGAGTAAATTTTGAGTCTCACACAAATATAAAATAAAAATGTGCTGAAGACTTTATTTAACTTGTTCATTAGCTAGGGAACCAGTAAAATGTTCCAATGGGTTTCATGCAGAACTTTAAGCATCACACTCAGTAGATTCCTGCTGAATTGAATTTACAAATAGAGGCAAAACTGGCTTTGACGGCATAGGAGAAGGACCCACTGCCCCTCCCCCACTAGGTAGCCGTACATACCTATGGACAAGTACATTTACAGTGGGATCAATTAACCGTAATTTACAGAGGTGTAAAATAGCTCAAAGACAATAAAAGGCACTGAGGCCTCAGAGAACCAGATCGTCCACAAGTGCGTCGGGATGCAATTCTGGCAGTAGCTACTTGGAGTTGGGTCAGATTCCTTAGGTCAAGGGTACTGTCCCCCAAACATCTGCTCTCACTTCCTACACCAGCCATAAGCTCAAAGACCCCCCCTCGTCAAAACAGCGAGCAACTGGCTACAACTACAGAGGTTCCCACTTGGAACTCACTGAAATGACACACAGAACTCAAGAAGATGCCACGTGTCTGATGACAGCTTTATCTTGATACGAATCAGGACCAGCCCAAAGAAGAGACCCAGAGAGGGAAGTTGGGAAGGGTCCAAACCCAAAACTCCATATGCTGAGAACGAATCACCTTCCCGGCACGTGGACGCACATCACTAACCAGGGGAGCTCACCCGAGCTCTGGGAGCCAGTGTTCTTCCTGGGGCGTCATTATGGATTGATGGAATCATTGGCATGGGATTGAGCCATCTCCACCCTCTCCACTGCCCCAAGGTCAGGTTCACCCCACACCTCCTGAATAGGACTTCCCAGCTCCTGTTCCTATTCCTGTGGAGCCCAGATGCACTCTGGTCTTCTCCCAGTTCTCTGCACAATCTATCTTTAGGTATTTATGCTGTTGTTACCTTGATCCACTTGGCCAGACTAATGCTCTTGCCCCCTGGCTTCTGTACATAAGGCCAGCTCCCCTGCCTCAAGATGGCATCAATTCTATGAAGCCATTTATATATCAGGCTGACACTGGTCTCCACCTAAAGACCACACATCTTCTCAGCTCCTTTCCTGCCCTGTCCTGCTTCCCTCACCCTCTTTTCTCAAAACAACTTCCTCATTCTGTGTTGCCTTAGGGTCTGCTTCTGGGAAGCCTGAGTTAAACGGGCATCCCCAACTCCTCTTCTCGCTTCAGATGTCTTGAGGTGATTTCTATCTCCTGCCACTTCGGAGCTCTGGGGTACTTCTTTTTTTTTTTTTTAACAGAGAGAGAAAGAAAGAGAGAGAGAGAGAGAGAGAGAGAGAGAGAGAGAGAGAGAGAAAGAGAGAGAAAGAGATTTTTTAATATTTATTTTTTAGTTTTCGGTGGACACAACATCTTTATTTTATTTTTTATGTGGTGCTGAGGATCGTACCCAGTGCCCTGTGCATGCCAGGCGAGCACGCTACCACTTGAGCCACATCCCCAGCCTTCTGGGGTACTTCTTTAACTAGTCAACCATAGTAAGTTTTCTTTCCAAATCCTTACAGGATAATGTCTCATGTGAATGACTTCACAGTAATCCATTATATAGCTATATCAACATTTATTTATTTACCTACTGTTAAAAATACAGATATTCACAATTTTCTGTATGCAGTATTGTAATGAAGACTTAATTTCAAAAAATAAAATAAGTATGTAAATAAAGTCTCATTTAACATTTGGTTAAAGCAAAATTCAAATATCTTCTTGAGGTTGTATCTGGTCTCTCAAAGGGTGACTCCTCATATTCATCCCACCCTCTTCCCTGACCCCCACTGCTTTCCAAAGGACAAGTGGGAGCAAACATCACTGTGATGGGGCATGGGCCTGTGGTCTGGTTCCAGAGCATCCTCCAAGGTGCGACTGGCCTCTCCTGTACTCTGGGGCTTCCCACTAGTACCCTCTGCTAAGGTGCTCAGCCGCAGCCTCTAATCATGAGGTCCCATACCTGCAGGTGTCTGAAAAGTTCCCAAGCAATTATAAAATCCTTGAAGAATAAATCCCCGTGTTCCTTGACCACAGATAGGAATGTTGGGTCATTTCTGAGACACACTGGGTTTTCTACACCTACTCTTCAGACTTCTTTATTCTACACTGAGTTTTCTCTTTGCTTTTTGAGGAAGCTTCATAGCTTTGCCTTGACGGAGGAAAGTTCCAGGGGAAGAAACTGGTGAAGAAATAAAAGAAAAACATCACCTAAAAGAAAATAAAAATAAACATGATGGAAAATATTTTTTAAATTTTAAATCTCATTTGAACAATTGTTATCATAATGATTAAAATGGTCAACATTTATTGACTATTTACTAAGTGTTTGCTCCACACAAATATTTTCTCAAGTTCCTTAACCCAATTGGATTTTTTATCCCCATTTTGCAGACTAAGAGAATGAGGATCCAATGGTCAATCTCCTTCCTCTAGAGCTCTTCACCGCCTACTTGGCCCTGCTTCATGGGATGATTAGGATTTATTGTAACTGAATGTTTTATTTTAATGTTTGAGAGGAAAATGTAATATTATCTTGGACACTTAAATCGGGGTCAGGCAGAAAAGGTTTGCTGTGACCCCCAAATTCTCCATCTCTGCTCTTCTGGTCACTAGGTAAAATATCTTTTCTTTTACCCAAAGGGTTTTCCTGAAAGGATGCAGGAGTAACTCATCAAAGAGGTCCTTTCATCATTCATCCCACCTGAGAGTCAGGGTGACCATGGTGTGAAAGTCAGAATTGGAATCAATCCAATAAAGTCCTTCAGAGAGACACCCTGTCCCCTCCCCCCCAAGGGTAGAGCTCTTTGGAAGAAAATTCTCTAGATCTCAAGCGGACCTTCCCAATGGGTAATGGAGAGAGAGTAACAAGGTGTCATCCAAACTGGGACTTCTGAGAGACGATTAGGATTGCATTGGGACAACCACATAACCTGGGATGAACACAGGCTGACAAGAACCAGTCTCAGAGGTGGCGCCCCTGAGACACCAGAGCCGAGCTTTCCCTGTGACACACTAACCACCAGCAGAACATTCTAGCATGAAACATTCCCCCCAACTATTAGCATTATTATTGCCCTTTAAATATGTCATAGTCAAAGATTTGCTTCATCCTTCAGTGTGATTGCCATTGATTTTTGAAACCCACATCTTCTTCCCCAGAGAAACACATCTTCAGCGGAATGATAGAAGGAAATGGAAAAGAAGGATTCGATTTATAAGCGTTCATTTCGCAGGCAGCGCTTTAGGGATACAGCTGGTCTCCAAGCAGCACTTCTCAAAGGGTGGTCCGGGAGCCACCTGCATCAGAATCACCTGGGAACTCGCCATGTCTTCATGCAGACCTACGTCATCAGAACCTCTGGGGATGGGCCTGGGAACTGGGTGCTTTTCACAGGTCTATGAGAGGTTCTGGTCTGTATAACAGGAAAGACTTGAGAAGGCCACAGGGCCAGGAAACCCAGGTGGCAGGAGAGCACGCTGCTTTCGCTCCTTATGCATCAGACTGTAAAACCTCAGGTCTGAGATGTCTTGGCAAAGGCTTCAGAATAAGATTCCTGGCAACTCCCAGCGGAGATGTTATGAAGAGACCCAGGAGCCCAAGGGATACGCCAGCCCTGGTTTAGCTGTGTGCAGAGAGGAGCAGGCCGGGTCTCTGAGTGGGCAGGTTCTTGGCTGTGGCATCCGCCAAGAGGAGCTGGTAATAGGCCTGATTTATGACACTCAGCATGGGACCTGGCTGCTGAGCTCAATCACTGTGGCTCCCCATGGTGGGGTTCACGGGCTGTAACCGGCCTGGAAATTGAAGAGGAATTTACCTCCTGCTGCCGAACATTACATAACAATCAAGGGAAACAAGCAGAGGCAGGAGGGGGCCTCCTCCTCAGCTGGCACTGAGAGCCTGGCACAGCTAAGGAGGTAGAACTGGGAGCTGTCTGCTGGAGTTCCTGTGC
The DNA here is from genome assembly GCF_964194105.1 of Spermophilus citellus. NCBI lineage: Eukaryota > Metazoa > Chordata > Mammalia > Rodentia > Sciuridae > Spermophilus > Spermophilus citellus. The sequence continues at coordinate 19,734,138 of NC_138185.1, forward strand.
CCAGCCGATGGGAGTGGGTTCCAGGGTGGCCCAGCCGGAGCTGGCGTGAGAGCTGGCCAAGATGTGGATCAGCTCAGCCACTTCTAAAATGGATGGCTAGAAGGAGAACTCAGAGTGGGGTGAGTGCTGCTGTCTACACCTCAGTCAGCAGACTCTCCAGCTCCAGTTCTCACAGCACTTATAGGCCTTGTAAGCATTGAGGCCTCCCCATTTGCAACTGGAAATAATTCATATAGGACCTGAGATTCATATAGGACCTGCAACATGAGAGGGCATGGGACAAAGTTAAGATGGGCAGGGAGACGGGACCCAGATCAGTGCAACCTCATAGGTCATGGGGAGGAGTCTGGGTGTTTGTACAAGTGCCCCGGAGAGTCACAGAAGGGGGTCTCTTCCCTCTAGATCAGCTACCTCCCTAGATGTACCCATGGCATAGAGGGGGCATGTGGCAGCTGATTATAATTTCATTCTGATGGGCTCACGTTGAATGCAAGTTTCTTTTGGATTTTTTTGCTTTTTTGTTTGTTTTGGTTTTGGTTTTGGTTTTGGTACCAGGGATTGATCCCAGGGGCATTTAACCAATGAGCCACATCCCCAGCCTGTTTTTTTGTATATTTCATTTAGAGACAAGGTTTCTCTAAGTTGCTTAGGTCCTCCTTAAGTTGCTACCTTTGAACCTGCAATCCTCCTGCCTCAGCCTCCCCAGCCACTAGGACCACAGGCATGCACCACTGTGCCCGCCAGAACACAAGTTCTTTATCTATATATCAAAGCAAAACCAGTTAGGTGCACAAGTTGACAATCTGAGGAGGCCACTGACTCACCATCCAGTACTCACTGAAGAGTGAAGAAACTTCCATTCCGACAAGGTGGGGTGGTTGGGACTTGTGGATGGCCTCTCACCCTGAATGAGCCACCAAGACAAGACTCCAAGTACCAATTTCAGCTGTGACTTCATCTCCAACAGAATGTGCTGGCCCACAGACCTGCCAATTATTTTTTCAATAAGGAACTTTTGTCTTCTGATAAAATTGTAGAAGTCCAATGTATAAAATGTTCAGCACCTGTAACACATTAACCACTAGCAGAACAACTAACCCAAGGTCAGGCAGCTAGTAAGTGGGGGAATCAGGACCCAAATTAAAGTCCATCTAACTCCACAGCCTGCCCTCAAAATGAAGGATTCCTCTGCTGTCTGATCCTGAGTAGGTGCATCCTCCTCCAGGGCAGGGAACACACCTATCTCCTTCATAGTTGCATTGTTGAGATGGGATAAAGTTTTGTTTCATCTGGAAAAGGAAGGGCTCAGGTCAAATGCCCTGCTAAGGCATGGAATATTCAGTGAGCACCAACTATATGCCAGGCCCCACAGTAAGTGCTGGGAGATAATGGTGATAAGCCCATTGCAGACTTGCCCATTTTGCTCCGATTCTAAATGGGCATGAATATTAATAGATGCAAATTTTTGAGGTTAGTGGAAGTGCGTGCTATCACATAGAGATACATGGGGCTATGAGTACACAGAGGGGTAATTGTGCTAGCAGGTCTGGGAAGGCTTCCTGGGGGAGATGTTCTTTTACCGGGCACCCAAAGAAAATGTTATATTTAACTAGGAAATTGGGATAAGGAGGATGAAATCACTTTCTACCCAAAAAGAACAGCATCTTCAAAGCCCCAACAATGGGAGCCTGACTTCCTGACCCTGTCCGTCAATCCTAGCAACTCCACCTTGGTCGGGTTTTGTACAGTGGGCCTGCAAGATCACATTCCTTTAGAAAGGAAAGCATTTGGTAACTAAAATACAAATCCTGGAAGTTGAGCCAACAAATGACCTCAGAGGGCCTATCAGCTCTTAAAAATCCATGTACAGACTCAAGGGAGTGGGACAGTGGCCTGTACGCCTGGGTCAGGGCCAGAGATCAAGGGTCAGAGGTGACTGACCAGACCCACACCCCTAAGTGGTGAGCTGTAGCTAATGAAAGAACAATGCATACTTGTTACTTGCTTGTTTTTCTTTGCTCCACATTCCAGAAGCACAGTTTACTATTATGATTACCTCGCCATGAGTTCAACATCCTAAAGTTGGATTCTCAGAAGCAGACACTTTTATTTTTTGGCTTTTACATTTTACAAGATACAGTATGTTACTCTCACTCCATACATTCATTCGCTCATCAACTATTCTCTGAGGATATATTTTAAAACATGTCCTTTGTGAGGCATGTGATATGGAGATAAACAGAACATGATCTCTGCACCCATGAAGAGCACTTCACAGAGATCTTATATGACAATATTTAACAGTGATTGTCTGCTCCCAGCCAAGTAATGTACTAGACACTTGTCACGCATTGTCCCCTGCAATTCCTAGCCCCATCTTCAACTTGAACAATGAGCTTCAGAGAGGGTAAGCAACTAACCCAAGGTCAGGCAGCTAGCAAGTGGAGGAATCAGGACCCAAATTCAAGTCCATCTAACTCCACAGCCTGTCCTCATGATCGCTTCAGTCTGATGACTCAAATAAGGAGAGAGATGAAAGAAATAAAGTCATGAAAGAAAGAAAGAAAGAAAGAAAGAAAGAAAGAAAGAAAGAAAGAAAGAAAGAAAGAAAGAAAAGAAAGAAACAAACCATAAGTAAATGTTTACCTGATCTTATGCTGGGAAGGATTTCAAAGTGCCTCAGAAAAGAGAAAGATCAAGAGGAAGAAGATTGATAGCAATAGCTACATAAAACATCAAAATGTCTACTTGTCAAAAACACTACGTAAAACTCTGGAAGATAAATGAGAAAAGAAAAAAAATCTGCTACATGTGTGATGGACAAATCCTTAACGGCCCCACCATAAAAAATTGTTGTAAGTTGGCACGTAAAATAAAATGATTTCATGCAATAGAAATAAAAAAGACATGTTTCCAAAGGAGAAGAAACCAAAAAAACCCAAAAATAGCCAATAGACATTACTATTTACTGTTGAAGTGTTAGTAATTAAAAAGCAAAATATTTAAGAGTCAAGAATCACTGGCACGTCCTTCTTTCTTTTTTACTATAAAGCTGGCAAAGGTTAATAAAATAAAAATAATCCTGGTGTTAACGGAAGTGCTGTGACATGAGCCTGCACAGACGCTACATCAACGTCTCGTGAACGCTTGACAACGTGAATTAGGAGCCTTTAAAAAATTATAACCTTTAACTCAATAATTTTGCTTTAGAAATTTGTCAGAGATACAGACAAAGATGCATATAGCAAGATGTTCACCACGGCACTATTTATAGTATGGAGAAGCCATAAATCACGTTGAAGCCCCACAATAGGTGGAGAGCGAAATCAATTTCCATGTGTCCAGATGGCAACACGCAGCTATTAGAATCATATTTTTGAAGATCATTCAGGAGAAGGGTCCATCTCTGTATCTATGTAGAGGGAAATATACCAAAATGTAATATCACAAAGGCAACCTGTGGTGGTGGGATTAAAAAAGGTTTCATTTTTTTATTATGTTTTATTATTTATGTAACCATTTTCCAAATTACCAGCACTTTATCTGCATTACATTTACAAGAACAAATGCATAGGTATTTTTTCTACTTTTTAAATAAGCATGGGCAACCTCAGCTCTCCTTTTTCTTTCCTCAGACTTGCTTCTCCCCTTTAACTCCCTTCTATAGTTGACAAAGAACCCCAGAGTCACCTCTGACTGAACTCTCTTTCTCACCTCTTTTTTTTTTTTTTTTTTTTTTTTTGGTCTGGGAAGTGAGCCTGGGGGCACTGGAACACAGCTATAGTTCTTTTTGTTTTTTTAATTTGAGACAGGGTATCATCAAGTTGCTGAGGCTGGCCTCAAACTTGCCATACTCCTGCCTCAGCCTCCTAAGTCACTGGAATTACAGACACGCGTCACCTAGCCCAGCTCTGATTGCTTTCTTCTTGTTTCCTCTGTCTCCACCTTGTCATTTCCACTATTATCTTCCTTCATTTTGGGTCCTTGTGGCCAGTGGCTAAACCATGGCAATCCTCCTCATAACTGATATTCTGGTTTCTAGCTCCCAACCCCGCCCTGACCCCTCCTCCAATTCAGTTGACCTTCTGATCCCAGATCAATCTCTTTGTGATAGTGTCCTGTTATTGCCCTGATCCAGAACCTTTAGTGGCTCTCCAGTTCCTAAAAATAAAAACCCTAACATCTTTTATCTGAAATATAAAGTAGGAGGTACCGAAAGAGGAAAAGATTTGGATTAGAACTATCATGGCCTTAATTTTGTATATAAAATTCTGAAGCTAAACCACACCACTCCTAATTTTTTTTTTAATTATATGAAACTACTCTGCTCCTGGACTTAACCTTTCCTTCCATCTGTACCTGCCACTCACATCTCCACCCAAACTGCGTTTCCCCCAGCTTTTCACGTGGCCAGCTCAAACACAGTAGGGGCTGAGCTGAGGCTCAGGGTGGCACAGAGGTCCAGACCTGGACACAAGCCAGCACCCTGGGACCCTGGCCTTGCAGAGTCTCTCCTCCACTATAATTTTGTGATTCTCTCTTATTTAAAGGATGGTGAAGGGGCTATGACCTGAAAAAAAAAAAATCAATGACTCTCCACTAATAAAGGTTCTTATGCGGTAAATGTGCTCTGGGGAAGCTGAATCCAGCCCTTCTCCACGGTTTTGGCCTGATGCCCTGGAGTGATTTACTCTGCGGTAACATGATAGAGCCTCCACCATGGAAGGGAATTAAATAAAAATGCAATAAAAGAGGACAAAATCAATCTGCTTACAGTTTTGTTTAATAAAAATGCATGAAGGATGGGCAGACAGGCCCATAAGCAATGTACCAGCTCTGCCAGGGGCTGCTGCGGACACTCCCTCAGGCTTCAGGCATGGGGCTGAGCTGGCTGAAGGCCGTGCAGACCTCCCACGGTGCAACTGCTGCGGGCTGGTGGTGTCCTCTGCCAGGTCCTTCCACCTCCTTGAAAGAGGGGCAGGCCAGGTAAGAACATGTCCATGGAAGGATTCTCAAAAGCCAAAGAAGGACATGAGATCTTTTTTATGGGATTCATCTCCCCAAAAACCAAAAAGTTCCATGTGTTCTGAAACGACCTAAACTCTCCAGCCTGACCCAGTATTTCTTAGGGTAGGAAGCATTTCGGTTGACGAAACGTTTCTTTAAATCATGATAATATAGCCAAAATTCCACATCTTGAAATGGAAGTACAAGACTGAAACATCCAATGATCTATAAGAAGGGTCAGCTCATTATGGTCAGAAGACTCTGGCCTGGCAGCCATAGCTGCCCCACCACCTTTGTTTAAAAATAAAGTTTTATTGGGACACAGCCATGCACATTTTATTACAATGCACAACTATGTTGTACTATAGTGACAGAGTTTCATAGCTGTGGCAGAGGCCTGCAAAACCCAAACATTCACTATTCAGCCCTGTATAAGAAAGGTTCAAGGCTTCTGACCTATAACTTATTGATCCTCACTCATCCCCCTCATTAACTCATTTGTCCATTCAACAAAAATATCATAAACTCTCATTCAGATACTATCCTGAGATGTCAGAGAAAGCAAAAATAAGTAAGTTTTTGTTTTGTTTTGTTTTGATACCGGGGATTGAGCCCAGGGGCACTTAACCACTGAGCCACATCCCCAGTCCTACTTTGAATTTTATTTACAGACAGAGTCTCACTGAGTTTCTTAGCTCCTCTCTTTTGCTAAGGCTGGCTTTGAACTTGGAATCCTCCTGTCTCCGCCTCCTGAGCTGCTAGAATTACAGGCATAAGCCACCACACCACACCTGGCTGATAAGTAAGATTTGAGCCCTTTAATATTAAGGGATGGTGTTGATTTTCTACTGTTGCATAGCAAATTACCAAGTATAACGGTTGAAATCAATGCCCACTATGTTTCATAATTGTGTGGCTCAGAAATCCAGGTGAGATCATTTAGGATCTCTGTTCAGGGTCTCACAAGACAGAAACTAAGGAGTCATCCAGGCTGGGCTCTTGTTTGGAGGCTCAGAGGAAGAATTTCATCACAAGCTCATTGAAGTTGTTGGCAGAATCTAGCTCTTTGCCATCCTAGATCTGAGGTTCTGATATCCTATAGACTGTGAGCCAAGACCAGACTCTCCTACTAGAGGATCCCACACTCTTGCTCATGAGGCCCCTCCATCTTTTTTTTTTTTGGGGGGGGGGGGTAGAAGGTACTGGAAATTGAACTCAGGGGCACTAGACCACTGAGCCACATCCCCAGCCTTATTTTGTATTTTATTTAAAGACAGGCTCTCACTGAGTTGCTTAGTGCCTTGCTTTTACTGAGGTGGGCTTTGAATTTGCAATCCTCCTACCTCAGCCTCCCAAGCTACTGGGATTGCAGTAGCTTGCATGCACCAGTGCATCTGGCGAGGCCCCTCTATCTTTACAACAAAAACAGCTTATGGAGTCTTTCTCGTGCTCTGAGTCTCTCCAGCCTCCCATCCTGCCAACTGCTGGAGAAACTTCTTTGGTTTTAATGACTTGGGTGATTACACTGAATCTATGTAGATAATCCAGGTTAATCTATTTTAAGGTCAACTTGCTGTATAACATCCCATAGTCACAGGAGGTGATATCTCATCATGTTCAGTCATAGGATCTGGATATGAGGCCAGGGCATTTTGGGAGGACATTTCAGAAATTCTGCCTATTACTGGAGGAAGTAATGTATTTGGTAAGGTAGCTTATTCTCTGTAACAAATAGATCCCCAAATTTCAGAAACTTAAAGCAAGACCTGTATTAACTCTCACATAACCATCCAGGAATAGAGGTTCCAAGTAAGTCAGATTTTGTTCTGTGCAGTCATTCAGGAACTGGGGCTAATAGTGCCCTTGTCTTCTTCAACACACGGCTTCCAAAAGCACCCTACTTATTACCATAATCAGCTAAAAAGGGAAAGAACACAGAGAAGCCTACATGGGATGTTTTAAGGGAAATGGCCAAAGCCCTGCTGTTCTACCAGTAATGAAAACTATAGTTGAGTAACCATGGATTCAGCACTTCTACTACAATCGAGGAAAAAGAAGATGGATTTTGAGGGTGAGCAGCTATCTCCTATGCAGGCAAGAATGATGGCACTGATAGCTCTGAATTTACATCTGATTATAGCTTTGGCCACTCAGACCATCCCTGGTGATATATTCTAATTTTCTAAATATTTTTATTGCATTTTTAAATGTCCAAGTTGGTTCTGCTAACGAAGTTAATTTTTATAAAAAAAAAATAAGACATGTGCAGAAGTAGATAGATTAAAAAAAATAATAGTTGAGCCAGGCACAGTGGCACCTGTAATCCCAGCTATTTGAGAGGCTGATGCAGGAAGATCTTTAAGTTTGAGGTCAGTGTAAGCAATTCAGCAAGACCGTGTCTCAGAGTAAAATAAAAATGTCCAAGGATGTAGCTCAGTGCTAGTGTTTGCCTAGCATGTACAAGGTACTAGGTTTTTAATTTTTTTAAAAAAGTGATAGATACCAAAAGATATGTAAAGTGAGATATTATGATATTATGAAAAGTAAAAGTGAAATTACTTCAGTAGATGAGGGAACTGATGTACTGAGAGTCATTCACTCTTATGGAACTCCCTTAATAGCAAAGCCAGAGTGTTACCCTCATCAGACAGGGTAACTCTATCTGTCCTACACTCCTGGGAATCTCCCAAAGGAAGGATTCAGGAAGAAGCTGGCATTTGTGCTAGCATACTCTTAAGCACCTGAGTGACCCAATCCCAGCTGGACAACAGGAAGATGAACTTGGCAGCAGCATGTATTGGATGAGTGGAAAAGAAGATTTGGACGGGACAAATGTTTGTGGGAATGAAGGTCCAAGCCACAGGAGAGGCAAAGAGGAGAGGAGTGTATATGGTGGGGACATGGTGAAGCTTGCTAATCAGATTTTTGGATTAGAAGAAAATGGAGATAAGAAAAAAATAATCTTCATATTCAAAACTGGATGAAACTAATTTTAGCATAAAGAGTAAAGCAGGAGGCGAGAGCCAACATGAAAGGAAGACCCTGGGTTTAGTTTGCAGCCTGTTCAATTTGAGGTACTGGCAGGGACTGGGTTTGAAAATGTCCCCAGACAGCTGATGAATGCCAAAGAGAGGAGTGCCATCAAGTTCTCAGTTCCAAAAGTCCTTCACTGAACAAGAATTAAAATTCTGGACCTGTGTTCAGGGGTAAAGGGGGAAGCTGAAGCAAACCAAGAGTAAAGGGAGAGACTAAAGGAGCCCAGAAGAGTGTCCCTGGGGCATGCCAGTGTGAACAGAGAGCCCACCAAGGAGGACGAGAGGGAGGAAGTGGCAGAAGAGTGGTTCTTGGGGCCTCCCAAGTCATAGGACTCAGAAAAGAGAGCATTTGGCTTTGCCTGGTTTGGGAAGCAAGAAAATAGGTATAACCTCAGAAAAGAACAATTCTGGAACAGGGTAAAGGGCATAAGATTCGGGCCAAATGTTAAAGATCACTCCAGAATGAGAAAGCAAATGAATCCAAGACTCAGAATTACCTGGCTTAGAAAGTACTCGTTTCTAATTTCATTGCCACCAGCCAGAGACTCACCCACCACCTGCCTGAGAAATCCCTTCTCCTAGGATCTCTACCTTTTCATTCTTTGATATTAGCCCTCTTTGCATTTCTGAGCTCTCTTAACAATCTATAAAAGAGCACCCAAACCTAGGGGCTCTGTCCAACTTTGGGCCAAAAAAAAAAAAAAAGAAACAGGTGTGTCTCCAAGCACAGCAAGATGGAGGTGACTGGTCCAGCTACCCCCTCAGACTTCCTCCAGGAGCCTACTTTGCAGGGCGAGTTATGAGTTTCAATAACTCCTCATGCTTGTGTGTATATGGGTGGGGGCTGGTGCACTCACTTACATGTACTAGGGAATGAGGAACCCAGACCTTTGACAGTTGGGACTATTGGACAGGTAGTAGCATCACCATGACTTGCCTCAGCTGTGAGCACCTGGGCCATTGACAGGGCCAACGAAGCCAGTCTAGGGGCCTCTGGAGCTGGGCTTGGGCATACTCTCTCCCACTCTACTAAGGACTCAGAGGCAGACACACTAAGCCTTGCCATAAAAAGCACCCAGTGTGGGGACAGAAGAGGGGAGGACTCAGGTACTGCCCACGCCCAGAAATCACTCTCTAAAAGAGAGAGGATATGGAAGGGGCCATGGCTACATTAAAGCCCCAAGAACAATGAAGGCAGGGCTCCAGGTGGCCAGCAAAAGAAAGACCCTAGGAAGTGTCCCCGGTGAAGTGACAGGACCTGGCCCTAAGAGCAGGGGTACGAGAGAGGCAGGGGGTGTTCTCAGAAAGAAAGGGGTGCTCTCCTGGATCAGAGCCCCAGGGTCTGAAGCCGAGGTAGCTGTGAGGAGGAAGCCAGCTGGCCTTGAGGTTGGCCTGGGAGGGTCCAGGGAAGAAGGGGTGGGGATGGAGGCGGTGGAGGAGGAAGCCTGGGCAGGCTGGGCCAAGAGCCCTCTTTTCCTCTTTGGCCAGCCTCAGCGGTTTATTTGATTTCTGCATCAGCGTCCAGCTGATTTGTCTTTGGCAGGGGCACCGCGCTCTGGAGGGACCTGCGCGGCCAGAACCATCAAAGGCTTGTTTGCCTTCCTCCAGCGCTGGCTCTGGGCGGGATGTGTCCTCCCGGCCACGGCTCGCTGTCTCCATAACTCTGCTCTGCCTGCCCTGTTCCTCCCGAGGGTTTTGGCCTTTGCAGCCTGCTTCATTTAAAGGCCTGAGGCCTGGGCAAGAGTCCCCACCATAGGGGGACTCACCGCAGTGACTTGTGTGGCATCCCAGGGGCCGGCCCCGAGGTTGGACAGGCATCCTCTGTCCTTCCCTTTTCAAACGCCCTCGGGGATACCCAATAGTTGGCCTGAAACTTGCCTGAGAGGGGGCGTGAATGAAGCAGAACATGAATCCCCAGGCTCCTCACCAGCAAGTCTGCATCCAACAGAGGAAGGACGCCACTGTCTGACTGGCCAAAGGAGCCTCAGGGACCAACCACAGCCCTGCTCCTCCCCTTCCAGGCCCCAGAGGGGCAGGACAGGGTTCTGCAGTCCAGCCTTGCTGCCCAAGGCTTCCAGCGGGATCCCACTAGTCCTTCTTTGCTTCCCCTAGCAGTTGCTTCTCAAATCTTGGCTGCCCCTGTGGGATCTGGAGAGCTTGTCTAAACAGACTCCTGGCCGGAATGTCTAATTCAGCAGGGCTTGGAGCAGCCGAGAATGTGCATTTCTGACAAGATCCCAGATGACACTCAGGCTGCTGGTCCAGGGTCCACGCTCAGAGAAACGCTATCTTAGCTACTCCCCCTGGCTCAGCCAGGGCTCGAAGCCTCCTCAAGGGCAGTCTCAGGGCCCTGCACAGACTCAGGGCTCAATCAATACATATTGATTTTACCGAGTGGAGGCAGTGAAGGGTAGATTGTTGATTGACTCTGGGATCCCATGAACAACTGGCTCCTTTATGTCCAGAACTATTAAGTTAATGGGAAGCTCAAGGGAACAGATTGCATCAGAGGTGTGGGGGTGGGGGACAAAGCCTGACAATCTGCAGAGTCGAACTTTGGAGAATCTCCTATCAGATATCACAAAAATAATCATGGTAGTGACCATTGTGGTTGATCTCTGGCTCTGGACTGGGACCCATCCGGATCTCCTTGTGCATCCATTCTAACAGGGCTCTGAAGTGGGCACTTGGACAGACACACAGATCTCAGGCCAAGGTCCCATGAGGCTCCACCCTCCAAGCCCATATCCATCTGCCTTCGGGCCCTGCAAGCTTTAGCTCCATGCCAGGCCCTCCCAGGGATATAAAGGAAGTTGAAGGTCAGAAGTAGCTACACTTTAGAGAATGAAAGTCCCAACCTAGGAATAGAATCAGGTCTGCAGGCTCAAAGAGTCTGACTCCTAAACCTCCGCTTGCCATTTACTAGGTGCCTCGGTTCCCTGAACTATAAAATGGGAATGATTCCATCCTGGTGGAATATTGTCAAGTTAAATGAGAACTGATACAAAATACCTGGCACAGCACCTGTCCCTTAATAAGGGTCCAATAAATGTTAGTTCCTCTCAAGGAAGCCACCTTTCTCTTCCAGTATATATTCTGGAGTGACAACTTAGAGCTGAATTTAGAAGCTTTGCCCAGCAACCTAGGAGAAGGGGAGGAGTTAGTTAGGAATTGAGAGGCAGATGCAGGGATCTTCAAAGAGGTTGTTGCTGCTACCTGCTGAACCCTAGATTGGTATGGGGTTGGGGGGAGAGGCGCAGAGAACTCATCTATCCCTTAATCACTTGCAGAATCCACTCAAAGGGACCCAGTGCCATGAACCAGTTCACTGGAAAGGGGTAGAGGGTCTCCATCCTGGAAACCCTTAATCTGAGAATGGCCTAGTTTGGACTCCCACCCAAGCGTGGGAGTCATACTTAAAGGATGCCACGTTTAATCCACCAACTCCAATTTTCTGAGAGCCTCTGACTCAGAAGCCTTCTGTCCAGGGATTCCTTGGGCCACCCAGAGGGAAAAAGAACTTGGGAGGCTTCTGTGTGGCCTCACGGGCAAACCAATGCAGTGAACACTGAAGGGAGACCCCCTTGAGTCCAGAATCCCAGTTCTAGCATTCACTAGCTAGAAACTCAATTTCTGTGAGCTTCAATTTTCTCATCCAGAAAGTGGGAATAACAACAACCTCACCCATCTGCAAGGTGGTCATGTGGACGCATGCTGAGCCTTTACCATGACTGCCTCTCAAAAGCAGGTTCTTCCAAATATCAGCTGCTCTTATCCCTGTTGTCATCACTGTTGTTATATCCACACATGTGAGATCATAGATAAGGTTTTAAATGACTGAGTCTTTGTTTTCTCATTTATACAATGAAAATGTTAATAGATGATAAAATTGATTCAATTTTTAAATAAAATAATGCATGGCAAGCACCTAGCATACAGTAAGCAAGCAATAAATGTTAAGGATGAGTTCCAGCTGGAGGCACAGTTGGCCCATAGCTGGGGTAATCATTTGTTCTGATTGGCTAGAAACAGTCCAGTTTGGGCATGTCCTGGAAATCCCTCTACTCCAGACAAACCAGGGCAATAGATCCCCCTATAACAGCCCACCTGCCTGGTCAACCTGCCTCTGGAGGCTGGGCCAAACTCTGGGCTGCACTCCAGGTCTCTATGGCCCCCAGGATTCCAGGGCCCATATTTACAGGACAAAAAGAAGACTAAAAGAAGCTCAGAGACTGTCTGAGCTCACGTTCAAGCTCCCAGGGCAACAGACCCAGGCCAGACCGCAGAGAGGCAGAGCAAAGGGAAAGCAGATCGCCTCTGAGGGTCCGGTCAGACTCTGAGAAGGGAGAGAATAGTGTTTCCCTGCAATGAATAATGCAGCAAGAGGAAGCCAGGAGCAGGAGGAGCTGCTGCTGGGCCCCCAGCCCCTTCCCGGCCAGGCTGCTGCTGAGCAGGAAGCCTCCCAGCTGAGCCTGGGAAGCAGTTATCACTGGTGGGTGATTAAGTTACTAATCCTTCAGGGAGAAGACATTTAGAGGCTCATATTAAAGCAGTGCGAGGCAAAATTACATTCCGTTTCAATTTAGTTTAGCAATTCCCGTGATTTAGTTAAATGAAAAGCAATTGTTCCAATTAATAGTATTGAATGTTATTCATCAAAAGTGTCAAAACAGCTCTGTGGCTGCATTTGTAACCCATTCTCTTGTCAGAGATATGGATAATTCCCCAGGATAGGATGGGGAAATAGTGGGATATGGGGGCTTTGGGGGAAAAGGTCAAAGTCAGAGGAGGTGTTTGCATGCACATATATGCAAACTCACGGGCTCATGTGCATGTGACATGTATATAGATAGATATATATGAGTGAACATATCTCTTAGGCATGCAGATCCCAGCTGTGCCCAAGGGAACATATTTGTATGCAGTTACGAGCACAGCCAGTGTGCCTGAGTGACAGTGCATGTGTGCATGCCTCTGGATTTCTGGGTATGCATGCTTGTATAGGCAAATATGTGCAAGTGCCTCATGTGCCCATGTATATGTGCGTATGTGAATTTATGCACGTGTGCACACAAGTGTCTAGATAATTGTACATTCGTGTGACAGTGTGTGTGTACAAATGATCCTGAAGATATGTTGCTGTCCAGGGGAACTAGGGGGTATAGACAGGTAGGCACATTTTGGAGGACATTCATACATATGTGTCTGTATGCACCAGGGCCCAAGGTGTAGGGAGTTTGTTGCTTTGGCTTAAGAGCAAACCCATCTGTTTCCATCCTTACATCATTATTAGGATTTGACTCATCACTAGGAGCTGCCATTCAAATGCAGTTCACACGAGGGCTAAGACTTTTTCTGTCCTGTATCTCAGGATCCAAAAGAAAGCCTTGCACAGAGTAAGCTTCCATGATATATCTTCATATAATAACGGACGATTGGGGAATGGATGGTTGGATAAGGATGGAAGGATGGGTGGATGGATAAGGATGGGGGATAGATGGCAGGGTACATAAATGAACAGATTGATAAATGGGTGAATGGGCTGATTCGGGGGGTGGATGAATGGATGACAACAGGCCCCTGGGTTTACCAGGCCTCCCAGTGTGGAGCATATTCCCCAGTCTTATCTCCTCAGTGTGAAGCCCAAGTTTCTCCAGGCTTCAGCATCTGGTCTGTAACACATCCTTGGAAAATTCCATCCTGGACAGGCAGCAGGCTCAGAGGGCTCATCAGTTGCCAGAATCAACCAAGGCAAAATACTGCAGAGCTAAGAGCAGAAAAGTCCAGGACTTCTTTGTAGAAACTGGAAAAAGCTCAGCATTGCTAGACTAAGAGTGAGCTGGCCTGGCCAGGCAGGCCTAGGAGGATACAAGCCCAGAAGGGCCCTTCAGGGGCTTATATACCCCTAAGCCAGGTTTCCTGCATCTGGCTTATGTCCTTGGCCTACAGTCGCCTGATCCTGGCTCTGTCCCAGCTTGCTCTTTTCTGTCCTTGATGTTCTTCCTAGCTTGACACCTTCCATAGCAGGGGAAGCCACTGTTCACCCAGGTCCGGATGCTGATATTGCTAGTCCTTGCCCCATTGCTATGGACCAAGATGTAAAGGGAACCTACACGTGGCTTTCCAACTCCACTGTCCTCACTTCCCAGAATGCCCTGGGCCTTAATTTTCTCTGGAGATGATCCTCAAGACCCAGGGCAGGCCTTCCTCATGGGGACCAGTCTTCCCACAGGTATTTTGAGCTGTGGCAGAGTTTAGCCTGGCCCACCTGCTGTCACGGCCTGCCCCCTAGTGGCTAACTGTGGCCCATGCACTGCCCCCACCCATGGCACCAATTCTAAGCCTGCTGCCCCCTCAGCCAGCCTCAGCAAAGAATGGACCTCTGAGTTCCTGCAAAGCTGCATAATGGCCCCACTTTCCCTCTTCCCAGCCACAAATACCGACAGACATACTACGGAGCCTGGCCGCCCAGCGTCTGTGCTATGATGGCCTGTCCATACAAGTGCCCGTCCATCAGGATGGTGATTAAGCATGAAGAGGAAGTGTTAGGATGTGATCCCTGAACCCACCAGGATCATAAAGACAATAGCTAGAACCAGGGCGAGAGGCACCAGGCGTCCTGTCTATTTTGGGGAGGCCCAGAGCCCGACTGGCCAACACCGAGGGCATCCTGGGGCTCGTTAATCTGTGTGGGAGTGATGGAGACAGGATAGAGGGTCCCGGAGGCCTTCCGCCAGCTGTTTCCTCCCAGCCAGCCGGCTCTGCTCAGTACTCCACTCCCAGAGCCCCCGGCCCGGGCCTCCAGAGACCCAGCCTTGCCAACTCTCTGTGGTAGACCAGCTACCTTCCTCTCCTTTCAACGTCTTTGACTGAGAGATTAGAGGCCCTGGCCTTTCTGGGATCCAGTCTTTGTTCTCTCCCTGAAGATGGCAGAGGAAGAAATAAAAAGCACCTCAGCCCATCCAGGCTGAGGCAACAGAGAGACGGCCTTGAAACGTCCTGCTGCTGCTCTTCCCACGCCCCAGTCTCCTCAGAGCCCAGGAGGAGCAAAAGGTTAATTGCGAGGGTCTTGGGCCCAGCTGTAGGCTGGAGCCACAAAGCCAGTTGTTAAACACTCAGCCTTTAAGTGTTCTGCTCTCCCCGACTCCTTCTCTCCGAACTGTTAAACAGTTGGTAGCTTGAAATCTGCCACGGTGCAAGTGTTTACATCAAGGAAATTGACAAACACTATAAAATAAAGCAGTACCAGCAAGACAGGTATGGGGCCTCCTTCCTGTTTCCTGGAAGTCAGACATACCAATGATTGGTTTGGAAACCATTACCCATGAGAGTTGTAGGGCCACAGGGACTAGGAGTACATGACAGGTACAGAGTTGCCAAGACTAATTCCATCCCTCCTGCCCTTGCGGTCTCTACCCCTAGAGAGTACAAGACAATCCTAAGGGTCAGGGCACCTGGATTCTACCTGTGGATGCTTCCCTTATCTCATCACCTCACGGATCCCTCATTTTTTCAACAGTGAGGTGGAAACAGTAATATCCATGGTAGGGCTAGAATTTCATAGGATTGCAACTAGAACTGAATAGACTGTTACATGTGACCATTGTCGGACCTGGTTGATAGTAACTATTTATTAATATCAGACGTTGTCACTATTTTCGTTCCTATCATTACTTTCTCCATACAGCATGTTAAGGTGAAAGTGGAAGAAGAGTCGTAAAGACATTTGTATTCCGATTTTTCTTTAAAATGTTTCCAATGGAGTCAACCAAAATTAGCTTGTTGCCTTCTTTAATTTTGCCTTTGCCCACATCTAAGCACAATGTTGGGCAGATGGTAAATGACCAGCAAATGGCAGGGGACCAACCGCACAACTTAGATACTCTAGGGGATGTGACACTTGGAACACAATGAAGGAGTCCTGGTCCTTTGCTTTTTCGCTTGGGGTGCATTTCAGCATTCAGGGAGGACCTGAAAAAGGCTCCACTCAAATCTTCAAAGAAAGGAGGACACAACCACCTGGCCCTCTGGAGTCACGTCAAAAGCAAGCAGCGAGGTCAGGAACGGTGAATCCACCTTGAAATGTCCTGCTGGTCCTGTTTTCTCCAGGAAGCACCATCTCTGATCCTTGGGTGATCAGAGCATCTCATCTCTGCCCTTCAGCCCCCAACCCACAAAATGCTTCAGGGGAGCTCAGAGGTCCCAATGACCACTGCAGCTCTGTCCCCCTCTCCTATTTGCTCAGCAGACCCAGGAAATGGAAGATCCAACAGGGCAGACAGTGATGCCCTCTGGAGAAGCAGAGACTAAACAATGTGAGAGCCTCCTCTGGGCTCAAGCCCAAATCTATGCAAGAATCAGCCAACACTTTCATTTCTTTGAGCCTCTGTTTTCTCCTCTGCAAAATGGGAATCAATTCTAACCTCAAAATGCTGCAGAAAAAGTTCATGTGAGGTCATAGGTGGAAAGCCCTGGTGCATAATTAGTACTCAGCATATGTTGGCTTTCAGTCTTCTTTAACACCATGCAGTACTTTTACCTGAGGACCCAAAAACATGATGCTAAACTAGAACCACTCACATAATGCCCAAGCAGAGGTCTGGAGTCAGGAAAGCCAAAGTCTACCTCTCGGCTACTCACTTAGGCCTGTTGCTATGGAATACATAGTGTTTCTATTTCACAGACCTTTATAAGCCCAGCTAGCCAGCAAGACTGCAGGGAGGTAACATTCCCTAACCGTAGTCACCGGTACAAGCAAGATGCTGCAAACAAGAAGAGAGTCTCAGAAATCCCAAATCTTTGGACAAGACTAAAAAGGTGAAGACTTGATATTATGAGTACTTAAGGAGAGATGGACCGACTGAATTTCCAATGTCTTTCCCAGCATGTATGTGAATACCTGTATTGACATGTGTGCATATGAACCTACACATGCTGGAAAAGATGTATGGATATAAATTTGCACCTGTGGGCTTCTTAAAAGAGCACATGTTCTGTGTACCTGTATTCCTGGAATGGGTACATTTACATATGTTTGTACGTGCATGCACTTACGTGTGCACCTGAGTGTTTGCACACCTGGGCCGGTGCACGTTAGAATGGGGTTGTACTTAAGACTGAGTGAATGAAGGTAAACGCATTTCCCCATATGTGCCTCTCTGACTGCCGATGATATACAGATGGCTGCAGGTGAATCAATGTGCAAATGTGTACACGTGTACTTGTGTATATTTTTTGTGAACAAATAGTACAAATAAACAGTATAAACAAGATGGTTCAGAGGTGGGGGTAGTTTAAATACTTAGGAAGACAAACAACCCCCACAAGGACTTGGAAAGCACTCATTATGGACAAATAATGTATATGCTAATTACAAATTACTCTTTTCTGCTCATTAAAGCAGAACTGCTGCACTTTATTAGTTCAGTTCTTGTTGCTATACACCCTTGAAAGTAATAAAAATAGCTTTGGGGTCAGGCGGACACCCTCAAGGGGCTCAGAGAGCCATCTCAGGCAATGTGAATGGTCTCCCAGGCCAGGGGCCAGGGCATGGATATGGACTCCTCCCCCACCTAGTCACCCTAGTCACCTCTGTGTTTAATCAGATTCCAAATTCCGTCAAGCCTGTCTCCTTTCCTCCCTCTTCATGAGCACTGGGTTGGTAGAGCTCACCTCTCTTCCCTGACAGTCCTCTGGACAGCTGCCCAAGTTGCCCACCCACCCCACCATTGCTCTCCCTGACTTGAGTCCCCCCCCCACTCCAAAGCATCCCCAAGATGCTGCTGGTAAATCTTCCTTAAAAGTGCCCACCACTTTCCCATCACCACTGAAAAAGACCCAAATCCATGGCCGGTCCCACCACGACCAGTGCCTGAATCCTCGTGCAGCCTCGCGCCTGCACATCACACTGTCAATGTGGGGGGACTCCCAGGCAGCTTCCCAAGTCCATCTTTCATCTGGTTGATGCCTTTGGGTCTGGACACACATCCTTCCTTGGTCCCCAGGGCCCTATTCTCCCTGTCCCTGCCCCACTGACTGGATTGCAATCAATAGGGAGGCTCCCATATCATCTTGCAAACCCTGTTCTCAGCAACCATACCTTCATGCTTCTAGCCGGTTACTAAATCCTCCTTA
Organism: Spermophilus citellus; assembly: GCF_964194105.1. Classification (NCBI taxonomy): domain Eukaryota; kingdom Metazoa; phylum Chordata; class Mammalia; order Rodentia; family Sciuridae; genus Spermophilus; species Spermophilus citellus. The sequence goes on from NC_138185.1 coordinate 19,752,314, forward strand.
CATCTTCCTCTGCTCTTGTACCTAAGCATTTCTGTTGGCTTAGTGCCTATTTCCCTCCCCCACAAAGCTGCAGGCAGGGGGTTTGCTCGGTTGACTGCTGTATGTATGCTTAAGACCTAGAACATTTTCTGGAATGTAGAAGACATTCCATAAATATAAGCTGAATGGAAAATTAATTAATATTTTCATTTTACTGCTCAACACTCCACATTATCATTGTAAATAGCCCAATCTGATTTTCCCCTTGGAATTAGGTTTTTTTTAATTATGATGAAACACAGACTCGAACTCCCCTTCACCTATTCTGAGGACTATCTTCTAGTCCCCCCAGGACCTCTGCTCTTTGCCGACTCCCAGTTCTGTTTAGTCAGTCTTGATCTTTTCCCAGGCTGGCTCAGCTGGAACTCAGGTGCACCACCTAGAGGCTTCCAGGTGAAACGACTCAGAAACAGAAGGCACCAGAGAGGCCTCCTTTGAGAATGCAGGGGGCAGTCACAGCCCTCATTCTTTCCAGCTCACTTCTCTTTGAGGATGGGCCGGAAGAAGTTCCAGTCATGGTTCAGGTGATATGTCCGTTACCGGTTTTTGTCACACATTCCGGGTCCTGTCACAAGTGCTGGCTCTCCCTTCCCTGCCCTTTGTTATTATCTTGCCCTTTGTTATTATCTTCCCCCTTTGAGTCCATTGTGCTCAGCTGAATTCTGCTCTCCACTTCATTCAATCAAAGGCATTCTCATAATCTGGAAAGCCAGGTTCATGGAAAGCCAGAAACCCAAGATTCATGCCCCATGTGAACATCTGTTCATCTTCTACCCAGCACCTTTCCAGTTACACCTACTGTTTGTCAGTTACAACCTCTCTTAAAGTCAATTCTCACTGTGTCTTCATGACAAAAGAGCCCACCCAAGCCTCCCTCCCAGAGATCTTCTCAAAAATGACTTATCTCCCTTCTATACAATACAGATGCTGGGAGTAACGTCTTTTTCTTTCTTTTCTTTTTTTATTCATTCTATGTATTATTTAAAATGTACATCTCATTAAAGGGGTAGCTTTTTCAGTAATAACAAAATACTTCACTTACCTGAAACTAACTATTTAATTACTGGTTTCCAGGTTTGTGGATTATTTATAGATCTCCCAAACATGTCAAGTTTCTTTGAACACCGATTTATCCCATCAAAAATTTTTATATTTGTAAGCTTCAACCCAAGCATTTTGAAATCTGGTACACTGGAAGGAAAGGATTCTACTTACTCTATCTTCTTCCAAGCTCAGGGGTCTGAATGTTCTTGGAGTTTCCAAATGGGCAAAAATCTTGATGTGAAGGTAACAAGGAGCACATGAGAAGGAAAAGCAACTCTTAAACCAACATAAGGAGAAGAGGAGTGATGGGCAACCAACCCTACAGAAGAGGGCTGTGGAAGGTCATGTGGCTTTCTCCATAGGGGAGAAACTTGGCAGAAACCTGAAAAGTTTCAACCACCTGATACTTGGCAGAATATTACATCAAGAAAATCCAAGCCAATAGAAAGGTATACCATGTTCATAGATGAAAAGAGAATAATCTGAAGATGGCAATCTCTCCCAAAGTAACCTGTCAATAAGTTCAATGAAAAATCTGCCAGGATAAAAAAAAAATTGTGACATGACACATTACACATTGATCCTAAAATTCACAAACATATGCCATAAAACAAAGAATAGATACCATAATTTTGAAGAAAGAAGATGAATAAGAGGAAGAGAACATTCTTTATATATTTGCCAAACATGAAGAGTAATTATTCTTACAACTCAACAATAAAAGACCCAGATTAAAAATAAACAAAGGATTTGAGTAGAAGTTCTACAAAGAAGATATGTAACAGCCAATAAAAACATGAAAAGATGCTGAACATCATTAGTCATTAGGGAAATGGAAATTAAAACCACAACAAAATAACACTTTATACCCAAAAGGAAAACTATAATTTTTAAAAAATGGAAACGAAGTGTTGGCAAGGATGTGGAAAATTGGATTGTCATATTCTGTTGGTGGGAATAGAAAATGGTTCTTCAATAAGTGAAACAAAGTTACCATATGTCCCAGCAATTCCTCTCTCAGATATAAAGCCAAGAGAATTAAAACCATATGCTCCTACAAAAACTTGTACATGAAAATTCATAGCAGTGTGATTCATAATAGCCAAAAAGTAGGGAAACCCAAGTGTCTGTTAAATAATGGATGTATAAACAAATTATGATGTGTCCATACAAGGGAGTAATATTTAGCCATAAAAAGCAATATGGTGCTGTAGCATACTAAAGCACTGATGAACCTTGAAAAACACTAACCTAAGTATAAAAATCATCCCCAATAAGCCAATCTAAAAGTACAGAAAATAGATTAATGGTCACCTAAGGCTTGCAGTAAATAAGGAGTATGGGAGTGGTAGTTTTTTTTTTTTTTTTGAGATAATGAAACATTCTAAATTTAGTTGGGGTGATAATTGCACAACTCTGCAATCATCACCCCCTCCCCCCAAAAAAGTCAAATACTACCTTTTGAAGGATGAATTTTAGGTATTCTAATTACAGTTCACCTTTTAAAAAGAGTCATTATAAAACTGCAGTAACTTTAGTTACTTAGTACTGGTGTAAGGATCAACAATTAGATGAAAGGAAAAGAATAAAAATCTCAAAAGTTTATTAATATTTAAAATAATTTAGAGTATGCTGGAGTTGGCATCATGGATCAGTAGAGAAATTACTTAGTCAATAAATGGCAACATACAACTGAATATCTACATGAAAATTGAGTAAAATCAAATCCAACATCCACACATGAATACACATAAATTTCAGATAAATTAGAGAACCTAAATGTGAAAAATTAAAGAAAGAAAAACTATAAAACCTTCAAAACACAGCCAAACAGCTTTATCACATTGAGAGACCTTTTTAAACGAGATCAACAGGTATACATCGAAGTGGCAAAGGTAGATACATTTTTTTATAATAAAATCTAAAACTCCAGGAAAAGATACAATATCACAAATGAAGTAAAAGGAAAGCACATAGCCAACAAGGGATTGATTTTCAGAAGGTATAAAGAATTCCTAAAATCAATTTTTAAAAAAACAAGCAAATTATACAAACAATATAAAAACACACAAGAGGTAGGAACCCACAACATACAGAAAACATCAATGGCCAACGTGAAAAACCTCTCAAAATCACTAGTAACTGGGGAAGCACAGGTCAGTACAATGAGGCACCACTTCTGACTCTTTATATTTTAACTATTTATGAGTTGAAGTAAAGATGTAAGAAAATGGAAATTCTGAGAAACCCTTAGTGGAAGTATAAATTTGTACAAGCATAATACTGTAAAAAAGAATTGGCAGAATCTGGCAAAGATGTTATTATGATCGGAATGTTTATATCCTTCCAAAATCTTCACCCTAAGGAGGGAGATAGAAGAAGTACAGCCTTTGGGAGGTAATTCAGCCCTGATAAATGGGATTAGTGTTCCAATCAAAAGAGGCCCAAGAGAGATACCTCACCCCTCTGCCATGTAAGGTTAGAGTGAAAAGAGACTGTCTATGAGAAAGCAGGCTCTCACCAGACCCCAAATCTGTCATGACCTTGATCTTGAACTCCAGAGCTGTGAGCAATAAATTTCTGTCATTATAAATCACCTTGTCTGTGGTCTTTTGTTATAGCAGCCTGAACATATTGAGACAGGTATTCACCACCAGAGTGTTCAAACATTCTCGTTTTACATCTAAATCTTAGAGAGGAAAGAAACACATAAATGTATAAGTTTCAATGAATAAGGATGTTAAATGTAGTACTTTTTTTTATAATAGTGAAAATTTGGACCTAACTAAGAATAGAGAAAGTATGGAACATAGCTACATTCCAACGCAGCAGATCAAATGAATGAATTATGATCTTTATGTTTCGATACAGGTAAAAGATATAATATCTGAAAGATATTGCAAAGATTTAATATTCATTGAATTTTTTTATAATTAGAAATGTAGTAAAATAAGATTTATATAAGTTTTAAATATCAAAACATACCATTTTTGGATATATGTTTACATATGAATTTTTAAAACATGGAAAGAAAGGATATATACCAACTTCCACTGGTAATTACTTCTGGGGTGCAAAGATGGGGAAGAAAAGAATGGAGTGCCCTTTAACTTTATCTATGAAATTTTTTTCAACTAATTAATTCAAATAAAGTAAAATACTGTTGTTGGAGACAGGCATGGTGCCACACACCTGTAATTCCAGCTGCTCAGGAGGCTGAGGCAGGAGGATCATGAGTTCAAAGCCAGCCTCAGCAACTTAGCAAGACTCTGTCTCAAAATAAAACATAAAAAAGGGTTAGGGATGTGGCTCAGTGGTTAAGCACCCCTGGGTTCCATCAACAGTACCAAAATATATACTGTTGTTGGTTAAATCTAGGTGGTAGGTGTACTCATCCTATCTTCTAATTTTCTATGTATTTGAAATGGTTTGTCACTATTTTTTTTTTAATAAAAAGCTTATAGTGGGCTAGGGTTGTGGCTCAGTGTTAGAGTGCTTGCCCAGCATGTGTGAGGCCCTGGTTATGATCCTCAGCACCACATTTTTTAAAAATGCTTATAGAAACCTCAGGAGTGGAATTAGACCTGTTAGAAGCCAGTAGCAAAAGGCAGGGAAGAGATGGTGGAGCAGGACATCAGGGGCGTGGAGGGCTGTAAAGTAGACGGCGTTGGGAGTCCAGGGTGATTCAGTAGGTGGTATTGAGAGGAACAGAGCATAGAAAGAAAGATTCAGTAGAAGAAAGAAAAGAGTCAAATTGCAAATTTCAGCTAGGGCACCTGGGTGAATTCTTGATGGCCATTGATGTAAACAGCAAAAAAATTGGAGGACCTGATTTGAGGAAATGTTAGTGTTGAATATCAAGCAAACAGGTGGTCTCTGGTCTAGAGGTCAGAACCCCTGAAGGCTTGGGTCTTCTTAGAATGCAGTCAGTGAATGAAGACTTGGACAGTGTGGGGAGCAGAAAGAGGGAAAAGAGCAGAAACCCAAAGAACCCCAAAATGTAAGGTCTCAGAGCGAGAGAAGAATCTGCAAATGTGACTGAGAAGTGATCAGAGAGGCAAAAGGAAAACGAGGACATGGAGTCTTGGGAGCAAAAAAAAAAAAAAAAAGGATCCAGAAATGAATGGGGAGCTCAGTGCTGTCTGGATTCCCATCAGGTGGAATCAGATCCCGGGAGTTGCCATTAGAGGTAACTAGAGGTCACGACAGGGAGGTCTTCACTGGCCTATGGGGGGCTGTGGGGGGTCATACTGTGAAGCAGCACTGGGGGAGAGGGAGCTGTGCAGGCAGGTCTGGGGTCTAACCAACACCAACGTGTGCCCCAGGGAAGTCACTTCATCTCTCCAGGCCTCACTTAGGTGTTAACTCACCCAGCACTAGTTTATCATAGGGTTATCAGGAATATCAAATGCAGGAACACTAGGCCATCGAGGACATTTACTATATGTTGTGACAAGAGCCAATAAGTGCACACCCCCATTTTTGTGACATACGATTAAGATGGGGAAAGAGATAGGGTAGTAGTTAGAAAAAGGTTGGGCTGAGTAATGGTGGCGTGGGGGGCTGGGGTCAGTGAGAGAGATTGAATATGTTTAGAAGCTGATGGAAAGACCAGAAGAGAAGAGAAGATTCAGGAGGAGGGGAGATGACTGATGGAAAGGGTTACCTGGAGAGGCTGCAGGGTTGGGGTCCAGGACCAGGTGGGGAAACCTGACCTAACACTAGAGGCAGGGAAGCTCTTCTACACAGCAGGAAGGAGGGCTGCTGGGTGGATGCAGGAGAGATACATGTGAAGGTGAGCAGCCAGGGAGGGAGACAAAAAAACACAGAAATCCATCCCTCTGACAGCTTCTGTATTTTCGGTGAACTCTTTATAAGGTTATCTTTCCACTGTACAAGAGGAGAGAGATTGAAGATCTGAAGACATCAGATAACAAGGCAAGCACTTTGGAGAACAAGAAAGACAGCCCATAGGAGAGGTAGATTTCTGGGTAGTGCTGAGAGCCCAGGCCAGTGTGGGGACCAGGAATTTTCATGGACCAGTGTTTTGGTTTAGATATGAGGTGGCCCCCAGAGCTCATGTGTGAGACAATGTAAGAATTTTTAGAGGTAAAGTGATTAGATTACGAGTGTTGTGACCTGGGTGATAGATGTAGGCTAGTCAGATGTGACTGGAGAAAGTAACCATTGGGAATGTGACTTTTGTCCCTGATGAGCAAAGTTCTCTCTGCTTCCTGGTTTCCATGTCCTGAGCTGCTTCCCTTTGCCATGCCCTGTCTGCCATGATGTTCTGCCTCATCTTGGGCCAAGAGCTATGAAGCCAGCCGACCAGAGACTGAACCTCTGAAACCGTGAGCCAAAATAAACTTTTCCTCCACTCTCTAAGTTATTGTTGCTGGCTCTTTTGGTCACAGTGACACAAAGCTAATTAAAACAATCAAGACATAGTCATTCAATTGTCTAAGTCAACACTGGTCTCCCATGGTCTACTCAGAACTTTCCACCCTCTTGATAAGTGAGGAGACAGTGGAGCAGGCAAGACTCAGGCCACCATGGAGGCACCAGTAGGCATTAAGTAGAGGAAGGATGTGGATACTGAGCAGATGAGCAAGAGCCAACGCTGAGTCACAATTCCAATGCACAGTCCTAGCCAGACTGACTTGATTCTGTCTCCCAGAGCAATGAGCTGGAGATGCTAAAGTCTATCCTGCCACAAATGGGGACTGATTCAATACCCCTCATTTACACCCTTTAGAATATACCAGGGGAGCTAATTAAACCTACAAATGTCCTTTTCCCATGCTTTAAGTTTCCAAATCAGTAGGTTAAAGACAGGGAATCTGCATTCTGGCTCACACGAGAGTTTGGAGATCACTGCCGTGGATACTGGGCTGAGCTCACTCTGCAGGGGATTTCAAGAGCCATCAGCTGTGCAGAGGCCAGGATCTGACAGGGTTTGGCAGGTGGCACCCATTCCAAAGCCCTGAGGGACTGAGGCAGCTGGTGGATGCCCAGCATCTTCCAAGACAGGAAGGAGTTAAGAAGAGCACTGGGAACCTGCATACTTTTATTACATTATAGGGATGTTATTGCATTATAAATAATGCCACACGATGCATTATTTATACATTTAATATTGGGCTTGCTTATAAGTCAGATCTCTTCACTTTTAGATAAATACTCCATCTGCAACCCACCTCCAGCAGCTACGAGGCACCACACGCTCTGCTCTCTCAGACAACGGAGGGAGAGCAGACACATGTCAGAGACAGCAAAAGCCCCGTGATGGGAAGCAGATAATGTCTTTATGAAAACTAACAGATGGCTCTTTTGAAAGCCCTTTCAGTTCCCCTCTATTCTGATAAGAGCGGGTAAGCAAGATACACTGGAGAGAGCTTTATGGGTTTGTACTTATTGTCCTAAGAGCCCGGAGAGTAGGAGACAGAGAGATCAAGAGCATGCGGATGGGGTGGGGAGGGAGGGGGAAAGATGCCCGGCTCCTCCACCCGGCTCTGCTGCTGCCATAGATAGGACCCTGAGCCGGACTGTTACCTCCGTTGCAAAATAACAGCAATGATAGCTGCTCTTCCTCATTTGTTCAGACATTTGTTCACCCAGAATATTAACCGCGATGGCTCTCCGAGTGCCAACTCCTGGGCTAAGGGAGATCCAGAGACAGATAAGCCCAGCCTAATCAAGGGACTGTCCATCAGCGCGAAGTCAGACTTACCCATGTGTGGCTAGGGCTCAGGATCTGGGGTAAACTACACCAAAAGCCAACACAGCAGGTTGTAGAGCCCCAGCCATGAAGCTTTACTGGGATGATGACTATTATCATCTCAACTAGACATAACTGCGATCACTTTCATGAGGCCATTCTGTCTACAAACATGTATTGAGCACCTACTTGGTGCCACACTCTGTTCCAGATGCTGGGGTCACAGCAGAGGCCAAAATAGACTGGGTCCCAGCCTCTGCTGGTGGGAGAAACAGGAAACAAGCCAACCAAGAGGAAAACTTCAGAGACTAACAATAACTAACAAGAAAATAACCCAGGACAGAGGAGAATGGGGTCAGGTGGGAAGTCTTCTCGAAGGAGGGAATATTTGAGCTGAAACCTTAATGATGACCCAGGAAGATGGGAACGTGCTGTGTGGGAGGGGATTCTTGAGGACTGGAAGGAGAGGGAGAACTTGAACATGGAGAATTAGAGGGAAGCAGTTTCCACCTGGAAGGCATCAGATGAACGCAGACATCCGTGGAGGAGTAAGGTCAGGCAGTGAAGTGACACAGATAAGCTGCAAACGGAGATGCCAGGAAGATGCGGTGAGTGTGGGCGGGGGCCACAGTGGAGAGATCTGCAGGGTGTCCTGAGAGGTGTACCCTTCCCTTCCCAGGCAAGGAGACAGGGGAGACACCGAGGCCTGCACAGCAGTCAGAGATGTGCTGAAAGCCAACGTGGCAGGCATGGGCAGTGTGGGTGGAAGGGCAGGGGGAAGGGTGAGGATGGAAGTCATCAGAGAGCTACGTCACTGTCCAAGGAAGCCTCCTGCAGGGTGCTCAGGACTGTCCCCCTTAGGACTCGGGCATCACATCTAACTCCCACGCTGTCTCCCTAACTTTCTCTCCAACTCAGGATTCCCTTCGTTATTTGGAATAGAGGATGCTAGCTTGGCAATGCTTCCTAAACTTTTCAATCGTGCAAATCTTAGTTCATATCCAAGAACTACACACACACACACACACACACACACACACACACACACACACAGACACACGTGAGTATACAGGTTGGTGAGACAAAGTCTGCAGTTAATAGTGTCGTTCCGATGTTGACTTCCTGGTTTTGATCATGGTATAAAAGATGGTATCACCGGGGGACGATGGCCAAGTTGGGAGAACAGAAATGTTCCATTATTCTTGCGACTTCAACGTGAGTGTAAAATCAGTTCAAAATTAAAAAAAAAAAAAAAAAAAACAACTAAGAGAACAATCCAACAAAGAAAAACATGTGAAGACTGGTATCTCTGATTCTCAAGCAACAACCTCCACTGGCAAGTAAGTGACAAAGCATGGGAGACGTGTGTCTGTTGGCTACTCCAGCACCACCTGGCCAGGCACTTGGCCACTCTGCTCCCACTCAGTTTGCTCTCAGTGGCCAGAGTGACCTTCATCCTCACCATTCTGTTTTGCCTCCTCCCATCAGCTCGGTGGCCTTCAGGGACTCCACCTGCCCCTTAGGCGAAACAACCGGAGTTCTCGGCAAAGCTCAAATGCTCCCGAGGAGGACTGGACCGCACCAACCTCATCCCACACGTGGCCTCTTGCTCCTGTTGCTCCAGCTCTCCTGTCCTTTGTTTCTCCCAATGGCTCCTCACATGGCCTGGTCCTGTGCCTACTACACATGATGGCTGTCCCACTGTCCCCTCACACAGCTGATGGCCATGCTTTCTCCACTGCGTGGCTCACCATCACTCCTGACCTCCCTGGTGAGGATGAGTCTTCCTACTTCCTGTTCTCATGACATGTGCCTTTCCCTGACACTTTTCCCCATTGCAATTTTTGCAGGCTTCAAACACTCTACTTTCTGCACGGGAGAGGAGGTTCAAATTCTGCATTGGTCTCTACTGCAGCTTTTGACTTGGGCTCACCCTTGAATTCCAGCAGCTAGCACAGTGCCCCACGTGGAGCAGGGGTGCAGAGATCGGGGAGGTGGGAGGGAGAGAAAGAGACGGAGAAAAAGGAAAAGCATGGAAGGAAGAGAAGGATGGGGCCATGGAGAAGCGCAGAGATAAGAAGCAAGAGCCACCCTGGAGAAGCAGGGGGCAGCCCAGCCCTGAGGCTCCGCCACACCTGGAAGCAAATGCCCAATGGGCAAGAGCAACAAGGAGTGAAGGAAGGGGCAGCGGCCGCAGCAGGAGGGCCAGGGCCCAGGAGGGGGCAAGACCTTAGCCTTGGGACTCCTAGACCATTCCCTCCCTTCCAAGCGGGAGCTTTGGGGTGGAATCAGTGTGACCTGGGCTCCAACAAGGTCAACCTGGGGAATGGACGGACAGCTCTCAATGAGAAGAGCCGCCTGTGGCTGTCCATGGCACAACCACAGGGACACTCTAGGCTAATCTAGAGATTGGGATATAGACACACAGAGGGAGGAGACCAGGTGAAGACACAGAGAGAAGGTGCCATCCCCAAGCCAAGGAGAGAAACCAGCCCTACAGACACCTTGATCTCAGACTAGCAGCTTCCAGAATGATGAGAAAATACGTTTCTGTTGCCTAAGTCACATGGTCTGTGGTGCTTGGGACGGCATCCCAGGCTAACTGACGCAAGTCCCCACCCATTGACCAGTGTAACTCTTGAGACCATCTCAAAGGAAGGGACCTGAGAGGCCAGGGAACAGTGCTGATTGCATTAGGGGCTGGTGATGCTGAGTCATTACAGGTGTTGTTGTTACTATTGTTTTCTGATGCTAAAAAAAAAAAAAAAAGTTTATTATATATTACAATAAGAGGGGAATGCTACTTCAAGTTTCTAGAGAATCATGAGCCCTTGGGGCCACCACCACCATTATCCCTGGAACCTAGAGATTCACTTGGATCCTCTGAGACCTGCAGTCCTTGTATGTATGAAAAGAAGGAACTGCCACTGTGCTCAGCCCCAACTCCCTGCCTGCCATCTGAGTCCTGGTCTAACTGGGAGAGAGGCAGGAGGCCCACACCTGGGTGACCTCTGGGCAGGAGATGCCTCCCTTCCTCCAGCAGCAGCGCACTCTCTCGTGGGCTGCCCCAGCCCAGATCAGCACCTTTCCTCAGCAAATCATGGCAATAAATATGGTCTGAAGCAACTCCAGCTCTTACAGCCCTAATAAATGGGTTACCATAGTGGCAAATTCAGACACGGAGAGCATCTTTTCAATAAAGGCTGAGAGGGTTATTAATAACGTTAATGTAGTGCATCCCAGAGTCACAGCCTCGCAGAGGAGGCTTCTCTCCCTCCTCCCCCAGCCTGTCCCTCCCAGGATTGGCCAGTGAAGCTGCCCTGCTGAGGCCACCATGGGGTTGTGACCTATGAGAGACAGAAACCCCCTAGCTGGAGCAAGGTGGCTGGGGCAAGGGGCAGCAGGACCCCAGGGCAGGCATTGTCAGGGGACCTGCTCCCCCATTTGGCATTCCAGTGACCTCGCCTGCTCCCCCTTCCTTAGGCATGCAGGGTGGGTAGCACAGCATGGCGGTGGAGAGGATGTTCTTCAAAGGTGAACAGAGGTGAGTTCTCATGGGGGCTCAGTCTGACTGCTTTAACCTTAAAAAGCCCCCAGCAGCCCCGATCCACTTCCCCCAGTTATCTATGTCCCAAAGCACAAGTGGTCATCAGAGTAATTTGCAAAACTAAATTCCTTTCTATCAAGGGATGCGACAAATTCTGAGCAGAAATAGCACATGTCACTCCTGGGCCAGGCATTTAGTGGCCCATAATAGCCTCTCCAGCGTCCTCCTCTGCCTGGCAAACATTTGAGATGGTGGGTATTCCACCAGCCTGGACCCCTGAGTGACCCATAAACTGTGCTCTCGGGACAGCCTGGAAAGACAGGAAGCATGGGCAAAAAACAAACTTTGGTTGTTTTCAACCAGGGGTCACAAATTGTTTCCAGCCTCAAAAGCCAGACAGTTCCTGTTACAACTACCCAACTCGCCCATTGTAGAACAAAAGCCGCCTAGACAGTGCATAAACAGAGGGGATGACCACGCTCCAATAGAACTTGGTTTACAAAAATAGGCAGTGGGCCGGTGTGGCCCATGGGCCGTACATAGTTTGCTAACCCTTGCTTTCAACCAGGCCTGTCCTGACTGATAGGCTTTATCCCCTCCCAGCACCCCATACTGTTTATTCATTTAGTTCATTCACTGTCTACCTTTCCCAAATAAAATGTGAACAGGAAAAGGTCAGGAGCCTACTGGGTCCCCAGTCGCAAGGAAGTGTCTGAAATAGAGTGGATCAAGCCATTTTCTTAAATAAATAAGGGCTAAATCATTAGCCGTGTGACCATAAGTAAGTCACTTAACCTTCTTGAGCCTCAGTTTATTCAACTGTAAAACGAGGGAGAATCACAGGACCAGGCTGCTAAGGGTGCTCGGTGGGTTAATGCTGTGTTAAGAGTGTGACACATAAGCCTAAGTGGTAGCTGATAGTTTTTGCTGTGTCTAGAGCAACAGCCCGCTGAGCCCACGTCTGCAGGAGCCTCTTTGTGGACCATGGCTCAGGGTTCACAGCTGCTGAGAGACAATGTGAATTAAGGAGGATGTGACTTTGCACGGCAGAAAGACCCCTTCCTAAGACTAGACCGTCTTCATCAGGAATTGACAATTACCCATAAGGCAGATCAGCGGGTCCCCTGTTTTTGTAAATAAAGTTTTATTGATACACAACTACAAGCGTTTGCTTGGTATTGTTTATGGCTGCTTTCCCACTCTGGTGGTGGAGTTGGGTAGTGGAAACAGAGACTCTTGGTCCTCAAATGCTAAGATATTTACTCTCTGGTCTTTTACAAAAAAATGTTGCCAACCTCTGATGCAAATAAATATGGAATCAAGAAGGACAAGGTTAAATTATCTGTCTATCCACTCTTGCATTTGTATGGCTGGTTTTTTGTTTTGGGGTTTTTTTTAATAATCCCAGTATAATGGTGGAGAGTTTTGTCTGTCAAATTTTACTTAGTAAGACTAAGCAGAGTGACATCACCGAAAGGCTTCTCTAAGACTATCAGGCAATAAATTCTATCCTGCCCATCTGAGTCCCATCCTTAATGGCACTGCAAGGCCCTCTCTGTCACTCAACCATCCATTTCTTTAGTCATTTGGCAGATTGGCTGAGCAACTATTATGCCACAGTATACAGAGTCCCTACTCCAGTGGCAGGCTAGTCTAATAGGCAGAACAAGCATCGTGCAGCTCCAAGAATCATGTGAAGACCTGCAGGGTGCTCTGAGAAGGGTCATGTGACCACGGCTGCATCCTATGTGACGTATTCTGAATCTGTCACTAGGCAGAGATCAAGGGATCAAGCACAGACCCTAATAACTTCTCTTCAGAAGACTTCCTCCTGGCGGATACAAACTATGGGGTTCACAGATCTCTTGATCATTCAAAGAGAGAGGAGGGATGGGTGGGATCAACTTTCCCCAGGCATCCATCACATGCCAAACCCTGTGCTCCATCCTCTCAGCCAATGAGAAAAGCAAGAAGCAGAACTTTTGGAAGCCTCTACCAAGGTATTGCAGAGAGGTTTCTTGTCTTCCCCAACTGCAGGATTCCAACCCAGGGTTTGTCACTTCTTTTTTTTTTTTTTTTAAGAGAGAGAGAGAGAATTTTAATATTTATTTTTTTAGTTTTCAGAGGACACAACATCTTTGTTTGTATGTGGTGCTGAGGATCAAACCTGGGCCACACACATGCCAGGCCAGTGCACTACCTCTTGAGCCACACCCCCAGCCCAGTTTGTCACTTCTTGTCCACTCCATCAGAGTGCCTCCCACTGAGCCAGCCATGCCAACATCTAGTGGAAAATCATGCCATTCACATTTCTCCACTGTGCTCAAGGACACAGGACCTGATCCAGTTACACCATTCATTCTCTCACTTGCTCATTCATTCATTCATTCATTGAATGTGAGAATATATTGTAATGGGTGGCACATAGTAGATGCTCAACAAGTACATGTGGAATCAACTAATTTCCCCAATTCCCTGCAGGAATTTGGATAGACTCTGGTCATGCCATTTGCCTGCCACAGTGTTACCATAGGGAAGAGTCCTTTAGAAGTAACTAGGGGTCAAGCAAATGGTGCCATCTCTATCATGTGCCAGCTATGTGTTATAAGAAAAGTCACTTAACTCTGGGAGCCTAAGCTTTCCATCTGCATGATCAGCACCACAGCAACCACCCACAGATGCTGTAGAGATGACATGGGACAGTGGTGTGTGCTGAGCAGCCCGGGGCCGTAGAAAGAGTTGAGACAACAGACAGCAATAATAGCAGCTAATATTTATCAAATGCCTGGGCAGTGCCACGTGTGGTTCATGGCACTTTACATACATGGTTTAGCCAGCCCTCACCACCAGGCTGTGAGGTGGGACCCCGATCACTCCAGGGTACAACTAGGAAAACAAAGGACGACTGAGGAACTGGCCCACATCTCATAGTCACTTAGTGAAATTGGCCTGTAAGTGTCTAGTAAATCCCAGCTTGCCTCCTCTCCCCTTCCACAGCTGCTGAAGAAATATCCCTAGGACTAACTGATCCCCTGTCTCTAAGAGTCTTCTTTCATAATCCTTCTAGAATTGCACCAGACCTCGCATCAGTTCCCTCGGCTCCAGTGGTTTCGTGCTGGGCTGTGGAGACCCTGAGGTCCTGCCCAGGAGCTTCCGGGGACAGCGTGGGGCAGAATGGGAGGCTTATTCCCACTGTACCTAAGCCTCGCTGCTGTTCCTGGCTCTCATGGATGGTGGCTGCTTTCAGCAAACCTATAGGACCCTGACTCTTCCCTCAAGTCTCCTGGTCCCCGCCATCCTGGGGAGATCACCGGCTGGCCTCAGGTGTCCCTTCTCCAACCTGCTGAGTAACTGGAGTGTGACTTGTTAAGATCCGGAGCCCTTGGGTGCCTGGGAGATGCCACCTTCCTCCCAGTGGCCTCATCCACCTTGGAATCTAGTTCCACCTACTGCAGGGCCACAGGGAATGTGTGCCTCATGGAAGGCAGGTGACAATTCTGGAGCCTCCAATGCTGTGTGACCTTGGGCAAGTAGTTCACCTCATTGTGCCTCAGTTTCCTCATTTGTAAACTACAGGCAATAGCACCAACCTGCAAAAACTCCTGCTAGTAATGGAGCACCTAGCACAGCACCTGGTATAGAGAGAAGGTAATTGTGGTGTTTAGAGTTCATGTCTCTTAAAATTTTACCTTCATGTAATAATAGTAGAAATGAAAATGATAATATCAACAGCAAACTCTCTATGCCACACACTATGCTAAGCCCTTTGCATTCCACCTTCTCTTTCTCTCTTCATAGCAAACTTTTAGGGTACCCTCAATTGTGGTTGTGCAGGAAATTGCAGCCAGAGAGGCCAAGCAATTTACCCAAAATCACACAGCCAACAGGTCACAAAGCTGGTATGCGAAGCCAGGCCTCTCTTAACCCACAACTAAAGGACTAACCACCCCTCTACACCACCTCACAGGCCTGCATTCTCCTTGAACCCTCCCACTCACACCTTCCTGAGTGCCCAGCCTTCCTAGAGTCCCCAGGACTGGCACCCTTTGACCTCCTCCCTCTGCTTCCTGAGCCAGTGCCCGAGAAGTGACCCACTCCTTGCAGAGCCCCTGCAAAGCCCTCGGCCTGACCCCCACATAATGAAGGGAATTAATATGGCCGAGCCTCCAGCCCAGCCGAGCAGCTTCCCAGCAGCCCCAGCCAGGCCTCTAATTGATTAGGCCATAAAGCCTGGGCACTAAATTGAAAGGAGCCGCACTAATTCTCTTTTATGTTAAATTTCTGTCTTTCCCCTTTATCGAATCCCCCGTCCAATGTCCCTTTCTCCCCCCATCGTGGGCTTGCTGTGGGCCTGTTTTTTCCGTGCACAGATTAAGTACCTAATCAAAATCTTGTCTCCCCTAATGGCATAAAATTGAAAGATAGATATTGCACTTTACACAGCTGATTAAACACTCGAATGTGGCTAAATGCTTAAAGGGCTTGTTACATTAACTAACTCTGTCATCTGCCCACTGTCTTATAATTGCATGTGCTCGAGCTGCTTTGGGGGAGGCACAGCAGGACAGCTTTTGGGCCACCTCATCTTTGGTGCCAAGTCCTCCCTGCCAGGAGCCTCCTCCTCCAGAGCTGGTGCCGAGAGAGCACAAGGGTGGCCCCAGTGCTCCCTCGAGCTTGGGTAGCAGCGACAAGGTGGTCAGACTCCTCCTCTGTTCCCAAGCACCAAGGGCCCTCCCCTACCCCCAGCTTCCCCACACACACAGAATGTTCCAGAACAGCAGACCCTTGGCCACCTCTGTTCCCTAAGCCCTTAGCTTCTAGCTTCTTGACCCCTCCCAGTCCATTTCCATAGGGACAGGGGCAGGTGGCCAGAGGTGACCTCTGGTCAGTCTGGTTTCACCTTTGGCCTTTGGCATCTCTCTCCCTTCATCTCCCCCAGGCACAAAAGCCCACCTTTGAAAACGAGGAACTTTGGTGGCTGTGACAAGGGAAGATGGTGGCAGAGGGCAGGGGAGCATCTGACATTCACCGGGCACTTGGACACTCCAGACACTGCCTCACGTCTAACTCACCACGGGGCACAGCACAGCCTTGAGGACCACGCAGGAAACTGGCCACAGCAAACTAGTGCAGGGCTGGGTCCTGGCCCACTGTGGCCGGGCCAAGGGAAGAAAGGCAGGGGTGGCCCACTGCACAGCGTGGTGGGCCTCCTGCTCTGCCTCAGATTCCAGCCCTGGGGTGGGAAAAAAAAAAAAAGTGCTTTTCACAGTGAGACGGTAAAGGAGGGCTGGGGCTCCGGATCAGAGGCTGACACAACCCTTGCTGTAGCGATTTGTTTTCTCGGTGATTTGCACAAATGTCTCCGTCCCTCCATGCTTCCACAGCTCCCTAGGTAAGGTGGGGACCCAGCGCGCATCCATCAATGCACGACAAACACCATAATGCTATCTGCAAGCCCAATTCTGAGCTACACGCTGGCAACTCGCAGCAAAACACAGGCCATTTCTCCCTTCATGGGGTTTACAGTCAAGAAGGGAGGCACGTCATCAGACCCCTGTGTACCCAAAAAGCTACACATTATGAAACTGCAATAAATGCAAAGCCGGGAAGAATTAACAAACTAAATAATCAGCAGCAATCCCAAGGGGCTCGGTTACAGAACCACGGGGTACAGTGGGCACTTTCATTAGGAGCTGATAAAGACTCTGGGTCGGGACTGAGCTGTCCCAGGCCACAAGGCTGGAGAGTGCTCATGAGCTGGGGGGAGTGCTTTTCGGTCCTGCCTGTGTCCTCCCAGATATATGCCTGTGGGCATCTGTCATGGGGGACCTCAGTTTCCCCAACTGTAAAGTGGGAACATAACACAGGGCCATGGCGAGGATCCAGTGAGAGATGCCTGCCCTTGGCCTGTCCAGGTGCCCAACACAGGCCAGCCAGAAGCTCAGCCCTGGAAGGGCCTTGAACTCATTCAGACTATTCCATCAAAGGGGGAAGGAAACCAGTCTCCCTCCCCCTCTTTCTCTTTTCTACCTGTTTCTGACTCTGTCCTCTGATCCCCACTTTGCTCTGCAGTCGGCTTTACCCCCTCTTCCACTGTCTGCTTTCTGCCCCCCTGCCCCACCCCTGCCCCACCGGGAGGTTACCAAGACACCAACTCCAGTCCCAGCTGCATGGGGACTTTGAGCTCAAATGCAGGTCACCCACCAACTCCTGTCTGCATCTCTGAGTTCAGTTCTTAAGGGAGGATCTGACTGGCCTTCTTGTCTGACAGAAAGTGATCCTCCGTTCATGGGAACCAGCTCCCACCACCGTGGGAACTACCGCCCGTCTGTAGGAACTCTCCCTCCGTCCCCCAGCAGCCCCTCCTCCCTGCAGCCTCCGCAGAAAGCATCAGTCTCCCCAATGGGCCTTCTTTATACAGCTCAATTGAGGGGATTATGGACTCCTCACTAAGTGCTTCACATTAAAGATTCATAAGGCACACAATATATATTTTAATAAGGTAGGTTGTACGAGACTGAATTCAACCCCATGCAAAGCACATCACTAAGAACCCTTGGGAGCTGCAGGTCCCATGGTCAGGTGAAAGGAATGCAGTGGTTCCAGAAACCCCCTCTCTGGGGGCCCTAGACTCCCCCTGTCCTCCTGACAGGTCCCCAAGTAGCTGCTTGCTCAGAATGCATGGCTCCGTGTGAGCCGATAAATCCGCATGTGCACATGCACTTATTCTCACATTCACATGTATAGACATTGACATACCAGCATGTACATTCACAAGGCCTGAACACACCAAAAATTGCATGCATTCATAATACACATGCTAACATATAAGTATACACACTCTATAAATAGAGGGCACTCAGCCTCAAATGCTAGAGTAAGAACAGTGATAGTAATCACTACCATGAATTGAGTGATCACTGAGTGGTGTCCATCTAGATGCATTGTCTCATTTATGGTCCCAATAAAGGATCCTTCCATCCATTTTCCCTTGAGGAAAGTGTCCCACCTAGAGCATAAGTTTCTTGCCCAAGATCATCCATCCATTAGCAGCTGGGACAGGATTTGGACCTAGTCCATCCAAACCCAAAGTCCATGTTCCAAACACTCAAAGCATTGCCTTTCCACAGAGAAAAGTGTCCCACAGAGACACCTCAGGTCCTTTCTGGAGGCACCTGAGGGAACAGAGGAAGAGATAAATACATTTGCATTGAGATATCTGCAAAGCCCCAGGGTCAGCCACACAAGTGGACACATGCTCCTTGGCGGATCCTGCTTCATGTAGTATCACATGGTGACTCCACCCACAGGCCCAGGCCCACACATTCACATGTGCACACTCACAAACGCACACAAGGACCCACGTGCATGCACATACACACATCCACTCCTGCACCAAGAACGGATGGCCACCCTTCCACCAGCCCTCCCAGGACTGAGAGGCTTCCCGGAACGGGGACTTTCCGTCCTGGGAAGCAGGGATGAGTGGGTCAGGGTCCACACGGACACACAGGCTGGCACTCCACCTGCCACATCTGCATCCTCACAGTCACTGTCACACATCAGAGCCGCACTGAGTTTGCGTGCTTGTTGCCTGCTCTGCCCTCCCTCTCCCCGGCCCCGTCCAGTTTTCCCTGCACATGGACATCCAAATGCTCCAAGGCCATTTGTTTAAGAGACTTGTCCTTTTTCACTGAATTGCCCTTGCACCTTTGTGGAAATCAGTTACGCTGCGTCTATATCTGTGTCCGTGTCTATTTCTGGACTCTAATTCTGTTCCCTTTCTCTATTCATCTATCCTGACGCCACGTTTGGCGACTGCGGCTTTATAATAAATCTTGAAACCAGGTAGCATAAGCCTTCAAACTCCGATCTTTTTCAAAATGATTTGAAATATAAAAAGGTCCTTAGTATTTTCATATGAAGTTTAGAATTAGTGTGTCTGTTGTGATTGGCATTATATTCAATCTGTACATCATTTTGGGGGGAAAAAACTGACTTCTTAACAAGATCAAGGCTTCTGATCCAGGAACAAGGCATTTCACTCTATTCAGATTTTCTTTTCTTTCTCTCATCAATATTTCATGGTTTTTGAAGTATACCTCTGTCACATTTTTTGTGAAAATTATTGAGTTTTTAGATTTTTTTCTATAGGAGATGGAATTGATTATTAATTTATATTTGCAGTTATTCACTACTTAAAGAAAGACTTGATTTTCATGCACAGTATTGATCTTGTATCCTGAAATGTTACCAAGCTCACTTGTTGATTCAAACAGCTTTTTTTGTGGATTCTGTGGGATTTTCTAGACAATCGGGTCATCTATGAAGAGAGGCACTTCTTCCTTTCCAATTTAGGAGCTTTTATTCCTTCTTGCCTCATTTCACTGACCAGAACCCCCAACACAGTGTTGAATCCAAGAGATGGGAGCAGATACCTTAAGGTAATCGTTCAGTCTTCTTCCATGTTCTGGAAGAGTTTGCGTACACTTAGTATTATCTATTCCTTAAATGTGTGATAAAATTCACCAGTAAAGCCACCTGGGCTTGGGGTTTTCCTCATGAAAATGTTTTAAACTATGAATTCAGTTTCTTTAATAGCTATTGATCTGTTCAGATTTCATTGATTTTTCTCCATTGTATTTTATCTGTTTCATTGATTTCCGCTCCAAACTTCATTATTTGTGCCTTTCTTCTGCTTATTTTGGGTTAAATTTACTTTCTTCTAATTTCTTAAAGTGGAAGTTGAGGTCATTGTTTTTCTACGATAAGCACTGGGCACTATCCATTTTCCCCTAAGGACAGCGTTAGCCTCAGTGCACAAATTCCATGCGTTGTGTTTCATTCTGATAGAAATACTTTCTTATTTCCTCCTTTTATCCATGGCTATTTAGAATTATGGTATTTGGTTTCTGAATATTTGGAAATTTTCCAGAGAACTTTTCATTGTGAATTTCTAACAGTTTCATTGTGGTCAAAGAGCATTTTGTGCATGACTTGAATCCTTTCATATTTATCAAAACTAATAGATTCATTGTATGGCCCAGAATCCATCCCATCTTGGAATGTGTTCCATGTGCACTTGAAAAGAATATGATTTCTGCCTTTGCTGTGTGAAATAGTATACAAATGCCAAATAGTTCATGTTGGTTGGTTGGTAGTATTAACAGTGATAACATCCCCAAACAGTTGGATCCTCAGTCCCTGAGTCACACTGAGGAAAACATCCCAGAGAAGTCATGGATCAAGATCTAGTCTTTGGTGCCCTTCAATAGATGAATGAAGAAAGAAACTGTGACATATATACACAATGGAATATTACTCAGCCGTAAAGAAGAATGAAAATATGGCATTTGAAGATAAATGGATAGAGTTGGAGAATATCATGCTAAGTGGAATAAGCCAGTCCCAAAAAACCAAAGGCCAAATGTTTTCTCTGATAAGTGGGTGCTGATCATAATTCAGAGGAGCAAGAAAAGAATGGAGGAACCTTGGATTGGGCAGACGGGAAGGGAGGGGTGTGGAAAAGATGGTGGAATGAGATGGGCATTATTACCCTATGTATGTGTATGATTGCATGAATGGTGTGACTCTGCATCGTGTAAAACCAGAGAAATGAAAAGTTGTGCTCCATTTGTGTACAAGGAGTCAGTATGCATTCTGCTGTCATGTATAACTAATTGGAACAAATAATAATGATAATAATAATAATAATAATAATAATAAAGAATTAGTCTTTGCCTAAATGAGATATAAATTTTTATTACCTTTTACTACACTGAGATCCAGGGTATATATGTTATCACCGCACAGCCTAGCCCACACTAATAAAAGATCTCACTCCTGAATGGCATGGTTCTAACATCCTCCACCCTCCAGTAGAAAACCCAGTGAGAAAGGAGAGGAGAGAAGGTCTTTTCTCATTGGGATCCTATAAAAATAACAATGGCCAGAGGTGGACTTCAGGTCAGGGTGATAATGAATAGTCAATTAAATCCTTATTTAAACCTCTATCTACTCTTCTCACTCAATCATGTCTCTCATTTTCATTTTTATATAAAATGTATTTATTAATAATTTGTTCATAAAATTGACAGGATGTCGACTTGGCCCAAGGAGAAGTTTAGGAAGGCATGCACTGCTACTATTTTAGTTATATTTTGCATCACTGTGACCCAAAAACCTGACAAGAGCAACATAGAAAAGTCCCTGGTTAGCCACCTGTATCACTCTGGGCCCAAGGTGAGACAGACCCTCGTGGCAGAAGGACATGGCAGAAGACAGCACCTCAGGACACGGCAACCAGGAAGCAGAGAGAGCCCACCAGAGACAAGACACAAACCCCAAAGACACACCCAAGGGACCCACCTCCTCCAGTCACCCCTGCCTGCCCACAGTCACCACCCAGTTAATCCATGCCAGTGAACTGATCCACCGATCAGATCACACCTCTCATCATCTAATATTTCACCTGAAAATTCTTTTATTGTCTTACACTTGAACTTTTGGGGGACACCATCTATAAACCATAAAGGGACTTTAAATCAATTAGGGAAGACTTGTTAATATATGTAAACTATCTCCCTTCACTTTCCTCTCAGTTTGTCTTAGAATGGACATTCAAGACCAGAATTTCATATCAACCCCATTTTTGGTTGGGTGGATGGATGGATAGATGATGAACTGGGGTTAGCTGCGTTATCCATGGGAATCTTCCTGAGTATAAGTAGGATATAAAAGGTCCCAGTCAACCTCTGTGATACAGGGTAAAACTTACCTTGCTAGCCTATCCAAAGTTAAAGAAGGAATGGAAAAAAACTTGGTTCCCAAAGTAAAGAGGTGGGGGTGTCCAGTAGCAATACTTAGGGACCCAAAACAGAATATTTTCACTGAATCCAGACTACACCCCTCTATTAAGATCAAACATTTTCCAATCCCTGTCTATTTATAAGAGAGGGTGTGTGATCCCCTTTCGGGCTGATCTTCCTGGGCTTCACATAAATGGGGTCACCAACAGACTAATGTCCAACACTGTGACAAGTGAGGTAGGGTTTAGAGACTCTCCATCTGCCTCCAGATTTCTCCCAAAATCATAATCCCTGTCTAGGGCTCAGCTGAGAGAGGTTCCTTGGAAAATTCTTGGGACAAAAATCTGTTGGCAGTGATTTGGCAAATGCCGCAGTCTGGCTGGGCACAATTTAGGAGCCACTTGTCAAAAGAAATGAACTTTATTTTTAGAACCACACATGCCAAATAAAACAGCTCCTCAGGAAAACCTTCAGAGCCCAACTGCCACCACCGGCTCCCCACAAGCCTCTCCCCCAACCACCAGCCTCTCCACCTCCCACAATCCTCCTGCTCTTGAGGCCAATTGACTGGGTCGCATGGGCAGAGCCAAAAAAGTCCCCCAATGAGCAGCTCCGTGGTCTGAAAGGGCAGGGAAACAGCCCAATGAGCATCACCGCAGAGGAGCCACTCAGCTAGATGTTGCTGGGGCCGCTGTGACTCTCAACATCTCCCCCTCTCTGTTTAAACAACAAGCATGTGGCTTAGGGACCGTGCCTGCCTTAGGTTGTCCAATAGTACATATGGTCCTTACCCGTTATCGGATGAGCTGACCTCAAGGTGTCAGCCTCCTGTCTTAGGTTGGTACCATTGCAATTGGATCTTACTCGTCACTGACTACCGGTACAGTATACAGCCACACCTATGGAGAGGTCTTTGTACCAGCAGGGGGGTGAGGTTCTTTGCCTCACCTCTGTTGGCCCCCAAATTTTAGCTGAACGATAATGACAAGCAGAAGGGAGGAAGATACACCAAGCCAATTGACTGCTCCTTTTGGAAAAATTGTACCACCGATGACATCATCAGCAAAAATACCCCAACACTACCACAAGTCGCTGCACCAACAGATAGTTCACAATGCATACAGGTGAGTTCACAATGCATACAAGTGATACATAGTCCAGGCAAGTTCTGCAAGCAGTTCAGTGATGGCTATTGCAGAAGCTGTAGATTGGTTTTATCTTTGTCTTCACCAGCACTGGGATGAAGATAGGAATTCTGGCAATAATGGCTAAAGAAAAAATTATGTAACATTCCAGAAAGCACTAAAAGAAAACAATTTTCTTAACAGTTTACAATATCTTGAAGAGAATTATTAAATATAATGAAAAGGAAAGGTGAAAGTAAACAAACAGATCTGTTAACCTCCTTTTTTGTTCACATATTAAAACAATCCTCAACAGCTGTTTACCCAATTTAAATTAAGCCATTTAAATCACGTGGAAAAAAAACCTTGTTCTTGTTTTTCTAATCTTTTTCCTTTCCTAAAACCTTGTCTAGCCATAATAGTGGGTGCATTTTGATTGATGTTATTTGTTAATGTCAAACCTAATTGATCTAGGACATCTAGTCCCCATAAATTTATGGGAAGATGATCCAATACATAAGGCTGTATAGTTCCCTCACATCCTTCAGGATCCTTCCAATCTAATACCATTGCACTTCTATCAGGATTAGTCGCCACTCCTAGGCCTCGAAGCATTTGAGTGGCTTGTTGTAATGGACAATGTTTTGGCCATTCTTGACGAGAGATGATGCTAAGGTCTGCACCTGTATCCAGTAGCCCATTAAATTCATGTTCTTGAATATTTAGTTTTAGCATGGGGCGAGAATCTAAATTTAAAGAAAGCATAGCCCAATCTACACCTGTGGAGCCTAATCCCTTGGAACCTCTTTCTACAGCACAACTGGAAAATTTATCATGTAGGCTGGGTATTATTAGTAACTGTGCTATTCTATCTCCTGGTGAAATTACTGATATACCCTTTGGAGAACTGGCTATAATTTTTATTTCACCTTCATAATCGGGATCAATTACCCCAGGACTTATCAAAAGTCCTTTTAGAGTAGAAGAGCTGCGTCCCAATAATAAGCCTACTGTTCCTTTGAGAAGAGGTCCTTTTACCCCTGTGGGAATGATTTGAACTCCCATCTCTGGAGTTAGTACTGCTCTGGTGGAGGCACAGATGTCCAACCCTGCACTCCCTCTGGTTTGTCTGATGAGGGATCTGATGGACAATGTGTCCTGGGCACTACCCTGATTGGGTTGCTGGGTTCCTCCAGTGCTCCGTATATTTGTGGTTTTGGGCCCCAGATCATTGGGCCCCCCTGTCCATTTTTTGGCAACAGAGCCCGATGCCTTTCTCCATGATATCATGGATAAACACCTGGTCCTTGTTCGTTTTTTGATAATGGAGTACCCTCTATGGTGGTTTGAGAACAGCATTCATTAGCCCAATGTCTCCCTCTATGGCATCGTGGGCAAATACCCGGTATTCTACTCCTTTGATACCTAGTTTTGTTAAACCCTCCTCCTATGGGGCAATTCCTTTTAAAATGTCCTGTTTGTTCACAATTGTAGCATGTTCTTGGCCTGGCATCTAAAGCCTGTTTTACTGCAGCTGCCACAATTTGCCCTTGTTCATTAATGTCTCTGGCATCTAAAGCCTGTTTTACTGCAGCTGCCATGACTTGCTCTTGTTCATTAATGTCTCTACATAATTTAATATATGTGTTTAAATCTTCATGTTTCCAAGGTCTAATGATATCTCTGCACCAACGATTCATTTGGTCATAAGCCAGTTGTTTTATTAATGGCATTGCTTGTTCTGTATTCTCAAAAACTCTGGTAGCTGTTTGAATAAGCCTGTCTACAAATTCAGCGTAAGATTCATTAGCTCCTTGTATTATCTTAAATAATTGACCTTGTAAACCTCCATGTCCTTGTAAAGTCTTCCATGCCCTAATCGCCTCTACAGCAATTTGTGAGTATACACCAGGATCATATGCAATTTGTTGCTGCTGATCCTCATAAGGTCCCTTTCCTAACAACATATCTAGATTTCTCTGAGGATAACCAGCTGCTGCATTTCGCCTAGCCGTCTCCTTGCAAAATTCCTCATTGGCAACCTTCCATAACAGGTATTGACCTCCATTTAGCACAGCTTTACACATATTAGCCCAATCTGCTGGCATCATGTTTAAGTTGTTAATGGATTCGACCAAGCTTACAGTGAAGGGTGCTTGAGGACCATAGGTTGTTACAGCCTCTTTTAGCTGCTTCACTATTTTGAAATTTAAGCATGGTGAATTCGCTGCCCTCCTACCTCAAATACAGGGCATGTTAATACTTGAGATCCTGTCTCAGGATCTGAACTATCAACTGCAGGGGTTGCGGGCCTCCCAGCATATGGAGGTGGCCTTGTTAGTTGGACATTTACGTCCTCTGGTGATAGAAAGGTGTTAGTAGCAGTCTCCTGTAGAGGTGGTGCTGTTGGTTGGACACTTACACCCTCTGGTGATAGAAAGTTGTTAGTAGCAGTCTCCTTTTGTAACTTTCCCCCTGATGGCTTTTTCTGCTCTAAGCTTTCTTCCTCTATCTTTGTCTGAACTGAAGGCTTTGGACTAAGCAAACCAGATACGAACGTCCACAATGGCAATGTGCCAACTGCCTGGGCTTTTCTTTTCTATTCTTTTTAAATCTTCACCATGATGGTTCCATTGTGATATATTTAACAACTCCTCCTTAAAAAGCCATGGGCTACATTTTTGTATTGTATCAACGTATGCCCTGACTGCTCTTGATTTTACTGAGATGCCTCCTTCCTCTAACAATTTACTTAACACTCTTTCAGTTTGTTTTTTACTAATTTCTGATCCCATATTTCTACTATAATACAACCCAACAAGATGACACCAAACAAAACCGAGACAGAATGAAATAAAAAGGGAACAACAAAAATTCATTATAGCCTTTCTATCCTCCTGACATGTGCATCCGTCCTTTCTCCCTATCTGTTCCTCAGATGTGAGCGGTTTTTCTTCCGTCTCACTCATCTCCAGGGACAGGCAACTTAAAACAAAAGTGAAGCAAAACAAAAGAAGAATCTTAAAATGGCTACCCATCCTCTCGCCCTGCCCTCAGGGGCGAGCAGTTTACCTTATCACTTACCCTCAGTCACTCCCCGTGTGAGCCACCAAATGCCGCTGTCTGGCTGGGCACAATTCAGGAGCCACTTGTCAAAAGAAATGAACTTTATTTTTAGAACCACACATGCCAAACAAAACAGCTCCTCAGGAAAACCTTCAGAGCCCAACTGCCACCACCGGCTTCCCACAAGCCTCTCACCCCCACACAAGCCTCTCCACCTCCCACAATCCTCCTGCTCTTGAGACCAATTGGCTGGGTCGCCTGGGCGGAGCCAAAAAAAGTCCCCCAATGAGCAGCTTCGTGGTCTGAAAGGGCAGGGAAACAGCCCAATGAGCATCACCGCAGAGGAGCCAACCAGCTAGATGTTGCTGGGGCTGCTGTGAGCCAATCATCAGCCAGCAGTCTGAAAGCGCAGGGAAACAGCCCAATGAGCTTCACTGCAGAGGAGCCACTCAGCTAAATGTTGCTGGGGCCGCTGTGACTCTCAACAGGCAAATTAGGTATTGGTATTAGCTTCCTTGCTGAAAACAACTAAAAAATTAGTCCAATACATATTTTTTTATATTTCTTCAAACCATGAAAAATCTGAAAGAAATTATCTAAGTGGAGGCCAAAATCTAAGTGGAGGTTGGACCCCAGAGAGGGTGGAAGGCCTGAGAGACTCTTGTCCTGTAAGTATTTGCCAAACCTAGACACTTTGAGCTTCCATTTTCATAGTCTTATGAAATGTGGGGGACAGAAGAAAAGGTGAAGGTCTACCCCACAGTATGTGTCTTTTAGAAGACCCTCCTCAATCTCATCATGACCCCAAAGATCTACTATGTGTTTGAAAGAATGAAGCAAACTTGGCCTTGCTCACCATCCACCTTCCCTGGGAGACCTAAATTTTAAAATGGCTCAGCACTGAACAGAGAAAGAGTGGGGGAAAGTTCTAGAAAAGTGGTAGCCCCAAGCTAATGCGCCACTAAATAGACATCTCCAAGTAAATCTCCTGGTGGTTTCCTCCCCCAAAAAAAACCTCACCAATCTTAAAGTCAGCAGTCAGTGACCTTTTACTTTTTTTTACATTGGTTGTGTCCCCTTCTTGCCAGAATCATATGCAAATATTCAACCCTGGATGGATGCTTCTACAGCCTGAGCTGCAAAGATTCTCCAGAAATAATCTTTCCAAGAGCATCCCTAGGACAGCACTTGTACAGCCCACCTGCTAGTCCAGGAGTTCCAATGAACCCCTAATAGTCTGGGATTTGTCTCTCTTTCCCCTCAGCCAGGGTGGAATTGACAAGGAGATTGGGGTTGAACCAGACCCAGCCCATCTCTGATCTGCAAAGAAGAGGTCCGACAGAAAGCCATGGTGGCAGCAAGACTCAGAGAGATTATGATTAAAACTACCCCAGATAGCACCCCTCAAGTATTCCAGAAGCACCAATCACTTAAAAGCAATTGATATGCTGATTACAAATCATTCTTATTTATTGATTAAAATAATAAGCAAATCATGGTTAGCCTAATTCCGGTTACTAAATATATTTGCAGATAATAAAATTTCATCCATGTGAAAAATAATCAATAATTATATTTTTTGTTCTAGTCTTTTTAATGCAATTCTGCTATATGCACATGGTGCTAGAATGTATACCAGGTGTTCCACCAAGGACAGTACACATTTGTCCCAGTTTAAGGAAATTCCCTTGGTTTATTTTTAAACAAACCGTAAGGCTAAGATCTGGATGAAAGTTATTTATTTGGAAAGGGCTTTCAAAAAAGCTTTGTGAAAAAGGGGAGGAAAGATTCTGAAGAATGTGCCCACGAGATATACCACTGGGGCTCCTTGTGACACTGCTGGGAGCACACCCCAGAGTTGTCCCCTGAGAGTGAAAATGCTTGTCCTGCACTGGTTTAGACTTGATCCTGAGGTCCTCACCCTGCACTGTGAAGGGTTTTGTGTGCAAGCTGAACCCCTCCCTCAGGCTAGGCACAACCTTAGGCAGAGAGAACCAGGAAGCCCTTGGTGTAAATGGAACTGTGAGCAAGTGACTTCTGGAGGAGGCCCCAGGGATTCGGACAAGCCACCAACAACATCCACACAGCACTTATTCACTAGAGTAAATGATCAACCAGGGAATAATCCCCAAACCTTCACCCAGCCAAGCCTGCCATTAACCTCATGAGGAGCCTAGTGTGTGCTCATTCATTCGCCCAGCCAAAAATCATTGGGCAACCCTGTGCCCGGGAGCTAAGCAAGGCACTGGGAGTGGAACTAGAACCGGACATATGTGGCTGCAGGACTCAGGTTTTTTTTTTCTTTCTAGTGGATGCTCCTCAGGCCCCCTCATTTCAATCTGATACCACGAAGGCTGGGCTTAGTGGCGTCATGGTTAAGATCCTGAGCCCTGGCATTGGCATCCAGGAAGGAGCCATGGTTCTGAGGGACTTGGGATAATCTACTGACCTCATGGAGACTTGTTTGTTTATCTTTTGGGAAGACTAAAGGTGACAATTCATGGAGAGTATTTGGCACAACACAGGTACTCTGGCACTTGAGCTGCTGAGGAAGAGAAGGAAGAGGACTAAGATCCAGCATCTACCTTTGAGAAACTCACAGAAAGAAGGAGAGAAAAGCATATAAACAGAGCATAATAAAACAAGAGCACAGATTCAGGTGCTATCGCTTTGCACAACCCCCCTAAACCACCACAGCAGAAAGCAACTACCTGATCGTGCTCATAAAGTCCATGGGTCAGAAATTCAGGCAGGAGCTCGAGTGGGAGGACTCGAAGGGTGGGACTGACTCAGTGGCTGGAATAGGGAGCATCAGGAGCATAGGCTGCCCAACTCAGGTGATGAACCAAATCCAGCCACGCCCAGGCATTTATATATTATCTCTAGCTATTTTTGCACCTTGAGTGCAGAGGTGAAGAATTGAGACAGAAACTCTGTGGCCACAAAGCCAAATATATTTACTCCCTGGCCCTTTACAAAATACATTCGCCAACCCCTCATCTAGAAGTATTTTGTTCTCGAAACTGGCCAGTGATGGTGACTGCTGGTTTGGACCAGAGCCGTGCGGTCAGTTGGACCAGTACCTGTGACTTCTCTATGCAGCCTCTCAACATAAGTTAATTTGGATTCCCTCTCAGCATATTGGTGAGTTCCAAGAGCCAGCATCCCCAGAGAACCAGGTGGAAGCTATGTGGTATTTTTATGACCCAGCTTCAGAAGCCACTAGGTATCACCTCCACACTATTCTACTGGCCAAAGTAGTGATGAAGATCCCCCAGGTGCAAGAAGGGAAGACTTAGACCTCACCACCCACCGAGAAGATTCCCAGAATCACATTGTAAAAGAACAACTGGGATAGGAAAAAATTGTCATTGTCCCCTCTTTGGCAAATACAATATTCCATATCCAGGGCCTTTTAAAAAGTGGACTGAAGCAGAAATGGGAACAGTTCTCAGGGTTGTCTCCTGGAAAAGCTGCAGCTTCAGCTGAGGCTAACAGCGTGAATGAGAGTCAGCCAGGAAAAAAAACATGTTTATGTGGTTCTGGTCAAGACCACTCCATAGTGTACAGATTCCAGATGTCTTGTTATGGTTTGGATGTGAGGTGTCCCTGAAAAACTCACAGGAGAGTTTTTACAATCAAGAAGGCTTAGAGGTGAAATTTGGGGATTATGAGAGCCTTAACCCAATCAGCAAACTAGTCCCCCGATAGGGATTAACTGGGTGGTAACTGAAGGCAGGTAGGGTGTGGACAGAGGTGTGGTCACTGGGGGCATGCCTTTGGGGTACATATTTTGTATCTAGTGAGTAGAGTCTCTCCTCCCTCCCCACCTCCCTCCCTCCCTTTCTCTCTCTCTCTGCTTCCTGGCCACGTCCTGAGCCACTCTCCTCCACCACACTCTTCCGCCATGATGTTCTGCCTCACCTCGAACCCCGAGAAATGGAGCTGGCTGGTTATGGACTGAGACCTTTGAAACTAGGAGACCCACATAAACTTTTCCTCCTTTAATTGTTCTTGTCAGGTCTTTTTTGACCCAGCAGCGAAAAAGCTGACCAAAACACATCTTTTGATGGGAACTTGTCCCACACACGGTTAAGTGGAGGGTACAAGTAGGATCTCCAGTCCTACAGAACTCTTACTACGACTAAGAAAAACAGACCAGGGCGGCTGCCAGAAATACGGATTTAGATTGACATGGGCTGGGAAGCACAGTGGCATGGTGCCAGAAATATTTAGCAAATTACTGTAATAACAGTGTTGATTGTGCCCTTATTATGGGCTGAACACTGGGCATGTTCTTTTCATGCAATATTTTATTCAATACTTCCAAAATCCAGTAAGGATTTTTGGATCTGCCTTTTTTTGTTGTTGTTGTTTTCTGTTTTATATTTTGTTTTCTTAAATGTTGAATGGAAAAAAAATTTGCAGATTTTTGTTTCAGGGAAAACATATTGCAGGCCAGCACTCTGACTCCAGTCCCTGCGGCATCTGTGGACAGAGGGCCTCCTGCTAACGGCAATCCAGGGACCACTCTGACAGCACCATGGTATATCTCCTCCTGCGGCCGTTAGACACAGCTCACAAAGCCAAGCACTGCCAGAGATAAAGAGTGTTGTTTTTCACGCCTGGGAAACTAAAGTGCTTGACTTACAGGCTTAGTTCCCCTTGTAGCAACTCTTCTGAAATACAGCCACAGCCTGTTCCCTGGGAGCACGTGGGGACCTCCATTTCCGCCTCCAGAGTTCAGAGTAGATGCAGCAAAGCCAGGTGCAGCTCAGGCTGCCCCAGATGGACCCTCCAACAGGCTACCCAAGGCCTTTTGAACTTTCTCTAAACCCTCATTATACAGTCCCCCTGGACACTGGAGCTGGCCCTGGACACTGGAGCACCTGTCTCCATCTCCACGGGCCTGGACTTGGGAGCTGCCTGACACCATTGCTTCCCTTCCTTAAGCAGGGGGACACTGAGACCAGGAAGGCCACCATCACACCTCTCCATGCCTGGGACTGGGTCAGGCGCTGCCCATTCTGCTCTTCCCATGCTGCCAAGTTCATATACAAAGCTTTGGCCTTAAATACTGGGAATCCCGGGCAGGGATTGGCCCCTTCAATGCTTGTTACTAGCATCTGTCCTGGAGTACCTGTGCCATTCATGTCATTTCAGTGAAGAAGAGACCTCGGGAAATCAGAGATTCAATATTGCTTTCCATACAGCCTCTCAGCCAGTGGCCTGGACATCAGCAGAGTCCCACCCATCTGCAACTGGATACCCACCCACACCTGGCATTTAGAACCCAGAATTTTCTCTCCAGTGAGTCAGGGTGAGCACATGAGGCTGGTTAAGACTCTCAACTGAGCATACTGATCCCTGAGCCTGTTCATGTAATTAATGACGCTTTCCTGAAAATCAGTCCTAAAGTGGCTCCGATTCCATGAAAGATAATTTTATGGACATCTGACCTGGAACCTTCTATAGAGGAGACGTCAAGCCGTTCCTCCCAGCCCATTGCCCACTGCCGCAGTCTGGCTGGGCACAATTCAGGAGCCACTTGTCAAAAGAAACTAACTTTATTTTTAGAACTACAAACGCCAAACTAAACAGCTCCTCAGGAAAAAACCCTCAGAGCCCAACTGCCACCACCGGCTTCCCCAAGCCTCTCACCCCCACACAAACCTCACCACCTCCCACAATCCTCCTGCTCTTGAGGCTGATTGGCTGGGTCGCATGGGCGGAGCCAAAGAAGTCCCCTAATGAGCAGCTACGTGGAGGAGCCAATCAGCTAGATGTTGCTGGGGCCGCTGTGAGCCAATCATCAGCCGGCAGCTGGAAGTTTGCTGGCAGCTGGAAGTTTGCTGGGGCCCCTTTGGCTGTGGCTCTCAACAGCCCACATTTAGATAATCCACTCCCTCTGCAGGCCTGGCCTTGTGTGCTTGTCTCCCCTTGGTCATCACCCATTGGACCAGGTGTTCCAGGCTAGACCAATCACAGTCTCCATCAGAGCTGTGAGAACCAGGCCAGCTGCAGAATACACAGGCCTCTCCTTCATAGGAGTTGTCTCCACTTGTGATTCTACCCTTAACTCCATGATTAATTGATAAATTAATGAATCACTGAATTAATAGATGAATGAGCAGTGGAACTGCACAGTCAGGATGAATTGAGGCTGGAACAAGCACCGAGAACTGAGAGGCAATTCCGTTTCAGCCTCGGAATTTGAGGCCTTGCAAAGGCAGCAGGTCTCCAGAAAAGGCAATGTCACAGAGATGTCAGAGCAGCCCCTCGCTGGTTTCCACGGCAGCATCTGCCTGAGTCATCAAAGGCCCCAGTACTTCCTCTGTCTGTCTGGGCTGAGTCCATTTCTATCCCCTGCTGTTGAACATTTCCTACATTTCTACACTGTAGACCTCTCACTGCAGAACAAGTTGGAAAGAGACACAGCCTTCCTTCCAGAAAATTCCATGGCCTCCAATAATATGTCATGCATGAATCTACGCTAAGGAGAAAAAGGTAAATAGAGCCCATCCGCCTGCTGATAAACCTCTTAAAACAGAGATGTCCTGGGAGCTGTGTGAACAATTTGCTTCATTTCTAGACTCATGCCTCAGGGGAGGACTGGCCTCTGCAGTGTGCCGTGGGTGACCTGTTCTCCCACAGGAGGGGGAACCACACCTATCTCCCAGGCAGGCCCCGCAGGCCAGGGTAGAATGGGGGCACAGGAGGCTGCCCCTCGGATCTCATTAGCTAAGCCTACCTGATGGCAGGTGTCGCTGGCACTCGTCAGGAGGAATTCAGGTTGCATCCTTCCCTGCTGGAACAAGTCATTCACACCACATCTATCTCCTTGCACCAGCCTGCCACTTGGTGACGGGGCCGCCGACAAGTGAGGTGGGAAGATGTTCACGCTTGTGTTTGCAAACTGTCACCTTTATAAAACAGGTGGCAGTTTTCTATTACGATTAAAAACACTCGTGTCAAGTTTTTGCTTTTAATTAAATCCTGCGCCTTCAGCTTGCTAAAGAGCATCAGGGGACGTGTGGCCGGTGTGGTGCTGGAGGGGGATGAGAAAACCCAGGAGAAGCCTCCAGGAGGACCGCAGAGCCCCGATCGCTGCCGACCCTGGTGGAATGTGGATTTGGCACTTCACTCAGGCAGGGGGACAGAACATAGGGATGTGACAAACACTGTGGTGGCCCATGTCACGTTTCTTTCCTGTCAATGAAATCCAACTTTATTCCAGGCTCGAGCAGAGATTCTTGGGCCCCAGCAGATCATTCCACCCTAAC
Source organism: Spermophilus citellus (assembly GCF_964194105.1). Classification (NCBI taxonomy): domain Eukaryota; kingdom Metazoa; phylum Chordata; class Mammalia; order Rodentia; family Sciuridae; genus Spermophilus; species Spermophilus citellus. The sequence goes on from NC_138185.1 coordinate 19,785,943, forward strand.
CAGTAGGACCCACAGGGATCTGCTAGAAGGAACTTTTCTCTTATGAAAAAGAGGAGGGACTTGAAGAGTAACCGTCTGCTCCCACACTGCTCCCTGCTTTCTGTCCCTGAACATGGTGCAAGTGTATAAAGCGTGGAGTGAGCTATGGCAGCTGTTTTTTGACTATAAGGGAAAAGCCAAGAGAATCACATGGCGGTCATCCTGGAGATGCGTCATTGTGGAGCGGCTTTCTGTTCGTCTTATACATCATAATTGTCCTTGCCCCAGTATCTTTGCACATGCTGTGGCTCCCTCCATCAGTAGTGCTCATCCCCTGCTGTGCACCTATCTAACCTCTTCCCTATTCACATCACTTGTGTCTCAAATCAAGTGCTACCTCCTCCCAGAAGATTTTCCTGATAACCCAGACTGTAGTAGCCTTGACTTCCCTCATGGGACACATTACTCTCTGAGATTCCATTTACTTGTTGACATTCATCTTTGGTCTCTCTGAGGGAATTCTAAGAGCTTAAAGAATAGCGGCCCTCTGGTCCCGCTTTGCAATACATTCCCCATGTTTAGCACATGCCCATTGTAGTCTACGCTGATTACTGTGCCAGGCCCTTTACATACTTGAGCACAGTGTGTTCTCTCCACCAGCCTAGGAGTTAAGGATGCTTTGTCCATTTAATAGATGGCAAAAGCAAGGCTCAGAGTCTTTAAGAACTTATCCAAGATTACGTGGCCAGTGAGTGTAGGGCCACAGCTCAAACCCTGCTCCTCTGGCCCTGCAGATCCTGCTCTGCATCCCAAGCTGCTTCCAGCTGAGCCCTGTCAATCTCATCAGGTGACAGTGGTGCAGCACTTCTAAGCTTGTCGTTAAGGAATCTGGAGCCACCTAGCAGTTTGGGAGGTCAGTAGTGGGATGCAAATCTTCCTTGAGCTACTGCGATTCAAATACCAAGCCCCGCAACAATTGGGGATCAGGGGGGCAGACAGCACAGAGCCGAGGGGGTTCTGCCACAGAGTCAGGAGCCTCTGTCCCCACCAAGACACCCTGAAGCTCCACTGGTAGAGAGGCCAGCAGTCATCACCGGGAGAATCCGTTTCCATAGCCATTGGGAATGTTCTCCCCGTAGCTCTACGTGTGTCTAACACTGTGTTAAAAATGAAATTCAAAAGTTCCAGTAACTGAAGTCTTGGAAGATTATAGATCAGAGATCAGCAGCAGCTATATATAGAGAGTGGGACTGGAGGCCAGTCTCTGAGTCAGGGTATATACAATAAAATCCAATTAACAGAAACGCTAGGCAAAGGGAAAAAGGATGAAAATAACATCTGTTAAATATCTAATATGTGTCAGGCCCTGAGCAACAGCATTTGATAAGTATTAGCACATTTCATAGGCCCAATCATTTATCAAGGTTGTAGGTAATCCCTTCTACCTCCACACACACCTCCACATTTTATAGATGAGTAAACTAGATGGTAATTGGCTCAAGATGGCACGGCTAATCAACCAGAGATTACTGGACTTCAAACTTTAAATAAATAAATAAATGTGTGAGCTTTCCAATGCTGTGACAAAGTATCTGAGAAAATCAACTTATAAGTAGGAAAGGCTTATTTTCACTCATGGTTTCAGAGGTTGCAGTCCATGGTCACTTGGACCTGTTTTGGGGCCTGTGGCAGCAGGAACACAAGGTGGGACAGGCCTGCTCATCTCCTGGTAGCCAAGAAGCATAGAGAGAGACAGGAGGGGGCCAGGTTCCCAATATCTCCTTCAAGGTCACACTCCCACTGACCTGATGTCTTTCCACTAGGCTCCACCCCCTCAAAGTTCCAGCACTTTCCAATAGTGCCCCAGGCTGGCGCTCGATCCTTCAGCATATGGGCTTTGAGGGGGAAATCAAGACTGAAAATAGAGCAATAAATAAATAAAAAGCAAAAACGTTTTATTTAATAAGAGAGAATCGCTCCAAAATGCCTAAATGTACCAGACAACTTTCTATAATAATAAAGACACTGATCGGGAAGACCCTGGGACTATAAGGCTTATGGAACCCCAGGGACCTCTGATCTGCCCTGGAGATCATGAGGCAGAATGAATTAGAGTTTAGACTTGATACACGTCGATGCCAAAACACCCCACCATGGTGACTCTGCAGCCTAAAGTGGCCATGAGCTGTTGCACAGGTTTTTGCATCACACAAATCTCCAGGGTGCCAGTCCAAGTGACTAGGATACAAATGCCCCACCACCATCCCCGAGCTACACAAAGCAAACCTGCTCCAACTGTGCCTGGCGTTCTTGAGCATTAGAACTTCTGAGGAGTTGGTTGGATAGATTCCTGGCCCCACCCCTAGATATCTGGACGTCATTTTTCTTAGATGGAGCCTGGGAACCATTCCTTGTACAAATACTGCAGGTGATTATGATGCAGGATATCTGCAGTCAACCCATTGAGAAGCCCTCCTGGAAATGGTTGTGATTGGCATTTACAGTAAATTCAAGGTAGGCATTGGTATCCCTGACCTTCATTTCTTTCTCCAAAAGAGAAAGAATAAAAAAACATTCTTAGGAATTCAGGACAATGTTACTTATATCCTGGCACAAAGAAGAAGCTTGGTTCTGGATCCTACCAATGAGACGTCAAAGGTTCCTGAACAGGAAAGAAGCCCTAGTGTCCAGGCCACCAGGGTGGACTCAGTTTCAGGAGGAAACCGAGAGCTGGCAAAGTCCCCGTGAACTGACGCAGTGGAAAGGTGGCTGGAACTGGGGCCCCCTGGGCCCACTGAGCAGGACGGCTGCCGTCTATGTCACGAGGATTGACTGCTTGCAGCCTCAACTCTTTTCTCATAAATATGTTTCTGCTCAATCTGCTGCTGCAGATATATGTCTTTGACTTTCTAATGGAAGCCAAGTGGAACTCGGATTTGTCTCCAGCCATCTTGGTTAATGCATCCTTATCTGTACAGGGGGTGCGGGCCGAGGGGCTGTGGTGTTCTGTTTATTTGTACAAGGAAGAGAGATGACTCAAAGTGTTCCTCTCTTAATTTCCCAGTCATTCACATCACATGTCCCTGACATACGCCACGTGTTTCCATTCCAGTGTGGGTGATGCTTCCCTGGATGGAATGTCCTTAGACCTACCTCTGCTTCTGTCCATCACAGTGGGTACTTGGCCAGAAATATTTCCAGATATATCCACCCAGAGGTCACTGCCTGACCCCTGGCTCTCTGATGACACAGTGTCCTTCAGCCTTATCGTGATCTGCCTTCAGGCATGACCAGCCATGTGTATGTGTGGTAGAGATGAACTCCCCCGACCCCCAGGGTGATGCCTGCACCTGTGTTGGCACTAAGGAAGGATGTGCTGATGGCAAGCATGCTCACATATGACTTAACGCCACTTTTAGTGATGTGGCACAGGGGAGCATCTTATTGTTCTGTATTAATTTGGGGAAAGCTAAATGAATGAGTAACTTGGGTGATTTAAAAAGAATAATAGCTTATGTACTCTGAAAATCAGTTAGAAAATCAAATCAGCTCAAGAATATTGGAGAGAGGCCTTGCCTTCTGATGGAGTTAAGGGTGTGTTGACTAAAGTATATCCACTAGGGAATAGCAGGTCCCTTGGGTTGCATAGCCTAGAAAGACAATCAGGCTTAGTGACTAAGAGCCAGCATCTGACGTCAGATGGATCCAGGCCTCAGGTTTCACCGAACCACACACCAGGTGCTTAACTTTCTAAGCCTCGGTTTTCCAGTCTTTAAAATGGAAATAATAATGATAACTTCTTCCCAGGGGTTGTTCTAAGAAGAAATGATGTCTGTACTGCCTGCCCCTCTGTATTGCACATGATGTAAGTGCTCACTAATATTGCCACTGTTATAATAATTACTGTCTAATCTGAAGAGGAAAATTTGAAATTTTCTAAATTTGAAAACGGGGTTTTGACCCTGCACTTCACCTGTCCTAAAAGGTAGAGCAAGCACTCAGGGGATGCTCAAACCTCAAGATCCTGGATGGGAAGGTCCCGTTAAGACCTTCCCAACCCAGGAAGGCAGGCTTGCAAGGTAAGAGTTGACAGAATAGTCCCCATGTTTCACTGTCCCATTTTCCAATCACCAATAACATTCAGAAATTGGACAGATCAGCCCCCTCCCTCCAATGCCGTCGTGAGTGAAAACCAAGAGAATCAGAGTTGGCTTCACCCAAACCCAAGCCAGCAAAACAGAAACTCCAGCAAGTGAAGTGCTGCAACCAGATGGAAACCCGAGCCCCCGCCCCTCCTCCCCGGCCAGCACATTTTAAAGATGCGAAACCAATCAATAGGGAGCATTCAGACGGTTGCTGCCAGTGGCTAGAAGAGAATAGATACCAAGAAAGTCATAACGATGATAAATCCGGGCTCTGCTCCTCTCTGACTAATGTAGGCACTAAAACACGCCATGAATATCCTGCTTTGAAACGTGTCACGCTTCTGAGGGACCAATCAATCTCCGGCTCTCGGTGGACCACATTAAAATAAATTTGTCACTGTGAGTTTATGAAATATTGATGGTGTTTTTGAGTCAGGGTGTTAGGAGGTGGAAAGGTGTATCAGAAGAGGGAGGCAGGGAGTGGGATTGCTTTAATGAATTATCTCCAGGCTGGGAAGGGAAACATATGCAGGGGCTGGGATTGGGCGGGGGGGGGGGGGGGACTGGAAGGAAATGCATGGGCCTGGAGAGCCAGGGGCTTCAGGACGGGGAGCCCAGAGCAGTGACGCCTCAACCATGTTCCAAAGTAAACTAATGAATGGGTGCTGTTGGGAGGGGATCAGGTAGGGATGGGGGTTTCCTAGTAAAATAAGTTTGGGGGACTCTATGCTAAATCCAGGGTAGGCCACACATGTGAGCATATTACAAGTTCTGAGAAGTCCAGCAATAGAAAAAGAGCTCATTTGACTTTGTTTAACCTAACATTTCCCGAGCTTATTTAACACAGTAAGATAAACATGCTGCAGAATATTAGAGTTCTATGGAAAGCAGTTTGGACCAATCCTTTGTAACACAAATTGTGGCCCATGGACCATCAGCATCAGGATCACCTGAGGGCTTCTTAACAGGCCTATCCCAAGCCAACTGGACCCCCAACTTGCTTTTTAGTATTGGAGGTGATTTCTGTGCACTGGAGTCCAAAAAAGAGTGATTTAAGTGACTTTCCAGAGAAAGAGGCCCCTGTAGGAGGAGGCAAGATGTGCCTGGTCACGGGGGCTTCTGTTTGTAATCATGCATGGCTCACTCTGGAGAACCAAAGGATCATGTCCTTGTCCAGCATGGGAGCTGGAGAACTTTGATTCATAGTGGCAGAAACAGAAGCCGTTTTTGAAATCAGGTGGGCCATGGCCTCTCCTGAGACAAGAGAAAAATTATAGACCCCAGTGGTGTGTTTCACTGACAAAGCCAAGAACCAGGTATGCCTCCACCCATACCAGAGAAGCTAAATGGAGGTTACCAGCCTGCCCAGCCCCCGCCCCAGTCTCAGGTCTGCCACATGGCCTGCAAAGACTCTCTGGTGTCCAAACATGTAAATCAAGATGCTAAAAGAACAGGGAGCTCAGCCGGACCAGGTGGTGAGTGAGGGCACCGTCTCAAAACTCTGCTCCCTTTAGAACATCCTTGTCCCCCAGAATGGCCCTCCCCTTCCCCAGAAGGCCCCTGATGGGCAGGAGCCATGCCCAGCCCTACAGACCAACCCCCTCATGCCTCTGGAGCCTGATCCCTTTCCATCGAGATCTCCCCACTTCCCTGGAAAGCCAGCAGGGGAGTATCTCGTTCCACCCACACACACACACACACACACACACACGAAAATAGTGTCAAGATCACAGCGGCCACCGGCTCCCACAGGGTGGCTGCTTCCTTCTTCTGACCCACCACGTACAGAACTGGACCAGGGCTCTGTGTGCTGCTGGACTTCTCTGCTTCTTCCCCAGATGGGGCACCGCAGCCTCAATCCATTCTCCACCCAAATGCCTCATTTCCTGATCCTCTCTGAGCCTCAGTATTCTCCTCTATTTTAGGGGAGAGTGAGGTCTTCCAATATGGTCGTGACAAAGATTAAATGAAATGATGACTATTATGGCTTCCTGATTTTGATCAATGGATACCTTAATGAATGAGGGCTCACGTAGTGATATTAAACCATGAACTTGGGTGCTGTCATCTTATGGATTCTTTCTGACATCAGTACATGCAATAAGATTTGTTGGAGGAAAGGAGGATCCAACACATTACGATACAATAGAATACACTGTGTTTGGAAAGTAGAAATAAAAAGAATAAGAACTGGAAATTATTTAGCATTCACTGTATGACTGGCAATATGATAAAGTAACCAGTTATGATCCCATTTTACAGTTACAGGCACTAAGGCACGAAATAGTTAGGTTATTTGTCTGAAGCCACACAGCTAACAGTGGGACAGCTGGGATTCAAACCTAGGTCTTTCTGACAACAGAGCCTGAGCACTGGGTTACAAAGATGTGTTGCATGATGCTTAACAGCAACTAAAACCACGTCTAATCACTGTCTCCTATGCAAAACTAAAGTCAGCACCTAAAAGATTCAAATGCCTAGAAAAACAAAAGAGACCAAGTGTCTAGAGATTGCTCCACTTACCACCAGCTACCCCACAAACTAGTGGTCAGTTCTCCAGATGTTGGTGCACAGAAAAAAAGTGGTCATGGGAACAGGTGGGTTTGTGTCCGTGGCATCTCTTGGCTGTTGTGAGACCTGGAGGCAAGTGAGCAAAAATCTCTCCATCTCCATTTCCTTATAAAAAGCTTAGAGTCATAGTGAGAATTAAAGTAAGCTGCCTAGTAAATCAACCATCTTCCTGTGTGTATACTCAAGATCAGGGACAATGATGAGCACCTGAAATACCAAGACCAGTAGGGCAATCTCCTTTATCTGGTGAATTCACCACCAGCAAGTGGGGGATGCTATTGGAACAGCACAGAGGATGGAGCAAGCATCTCAATACTGGGGGTAAGAGGAGAGCACAGTAAGGAAGGTTACGTCTGAGAGGGCTCTAGAAGGATGAATAGGAGTTCTCCAGGTGGATAAGAGAGGAAAGGGCACTTCAAGGGAAGACTGGGTGTGAAGGGGCTTTGTAAATGGTAAATTGTGCCTGTTGCCCAGCGACAGGCCAACACCATGTCATGAACAGATTAGTTTAGCCCATGCACCTAGGTTTAGAGACCCTCGATTGTCATGCAAGGATGACCCTCGGCCTCACTGTGAGGTTTATTTCTGTAGCCTTACTACTGTATTGATTTGGTTTCTGACATATCAGGGAAGCAAGTTATGCTAGTTAGTTAAGCAGTAGACAAGCTCTACTGATTTAGTGACAAAATCAGCCCAACCAGGTGACTGTCGTTATATTAACACAGCAAGTAAAACTGCTTGATTTTTTAACCAAGCATACTGTGACACTCAGCATAGACTAGAGATCAGTCTAGCCCCTTCCATGCTTAAAATCCTCAAAAGGTCCTCATGGAGAACCTTTTGAGGGTTTTAAGGTCCATTTGAGCCATAAATGTGAGCAAAAGTGAAGAAAAATCAAAGTGGCTCTTATCATCTACACCTCCACACAAGCTTTGGGAAAGTCAGAAAACTAAGCGAGCCAAAGCAGAATATAAATCAGGTACCCCACTCAGGCTGGCACATGGAAGAAGAAAGCAGAGGGAAAGGGGGAGAGGAAGTGGCAATGTTTCTAATAGGTAAAGACCTGCATATCCCACTTACCCACCATGGTCAAGGATCATATATCCATTCCACTGAGGTTGGGTTTGGCTACATGACCTGTAATAACTCCATAGTGTTGAGATCAAGAGTGGTCACAGGACTTGTGTTGGCCAGTGAAATATGGCCAATGTCACTTTTAAACAGAACTTGTAAGACCCAGTTCATCATTTGCCAGGTTTTCCTTTCCCTCTGTCACAATGTCTTATTGTCCTATTGGTAGCTTCTTCATCAGTCTAGATCCCCAAACATAGAACATATGAAGGAGAGACAGCAACATGAAATACTTTCAATGTGAGTAAGAAATAAATATTTGTGATTTTAAGGAACTGAGATTTGGAGGGATGTTTGTTACCACAGTGGAACTTAGACTGAGCTGACTGATACATCTACTTAGCCATATGAAATGGAAGAAAGAGAATTTGCAAAGAGTGACTATATAAATTTTTAACATATAATGATGTCACTAACTAGTAAAGAAGCTGATCAGCTATTTTTTCTGCACTTAAATCAAACAGTCTATTCTTCCCCCTGGTACATAAGACAAGGTATAGAAATATTTGGGGTGATCATCACCAGGAGGATATTACTGAAATCTAGTGGGTAAAGACCAGGGATGCTGTAAACATTCCACAATGCACAGGACATCCCTCCACAACAAACAGTTACCCAGCTCCAAATGTCAGTAGTGCTGAGGCTGAGAATCCTTGCTTTGGGGGGCAACTTGAAGGAAGAAGGAGGATATATATCACATATAACCACAGGAGTATGTAACATCTACATACCATTATTGAATTTATAAGCTGTTTGCTCATATACTCTTGATTTCACCTTTACAGTCCTCCTGAAGGATGGGTAGTATAACAGCATCTCATTGATGGGGTAACAGAAACCCAAGCAAAACGCTTACTTAGGGCCCATTTCCAAACGGAGGGGGTCTGAATTCTAACTCAGTGCTGCTGCCCTACTTTCCTACCATGTGTCATGAAACCATTTCCTCCAGAATGTAGATCAGTGCCCACTCCCTCATTTGAGTGTCTAAAAGACAGATTCAGTTAATTTCTAAATCTTTCTAATCCCTTTGAGCACAGGTTCAGCCAAACCGGCACACGCTGGGTGGTACATTTGTTTTGATAAGTGTAGCTTTGTTTTAATTATTTATGATAATACCAAGCGAAGACTAGTCAATTACCCTGGCATATCTTGTCAAAGTAACAATGCCTTGGAGAAGTCTCTAAACCACCGACCTCTTAAATCTTCACTGAGAAGTGGAGCAAAACCACGGCCGGGATTTTTGGTGGAAAATCATCTATTGCCTAACCACTTAGCCCAGCCACAGTGCTGAATGCTCTCTACTGCAGCCCTCTAGTGAGTGAGGCAAGAGTCTTCTTGTTGTGTGGGGCTAATCAACAAAGGCTGGCAAAGACAAGTCAGCGGGAGGAAAACAGCCTTCCAAAAATACCAGGGCAAGCCAAACAATCCCTCACTGACAAAAACATGTTGTAGAGTCCCTATCAAGGTCCCAGAGCTCATCTGTGCCGAGTACAAAATAGAGACCATTCACATTAGTCATCTGTGCCCTCCCGATTGCCAGGACTCAGGCAAACCTCGCAAATCTATCCAAAGGCTTCTAACCACCAATCCTAAGAGTTAGCCACAGCCCGAAGGCTAGTAGGAGATACGTGGAAAGATAATAATCATGATAGACAGAAATCAATATGTATTCTTACATTGGTATATGGCTAAAAATCATTCTTCATCAATATAATTGTCTATCACATTTTGCAGGGATGGATATGATTGTTATTACATTTGGAGGCTGTTTTATGGTAATGTGTTCATCACTAGAAATTAAAGGACTGAGTGAGGAGTACATGAAACACATATGACCCCAGGAATATGTGTGAACATAAACTTTTTAAGCAACTTATTTATGACCTTGATTTCCAACAGTGGTTTTGACGCTATAGACAAAAAAAGGGACAAGACGGGGTGGGCAGAGTCCACTTGGAATTACAAGACTGGTAAAACATTGCATCTTCCATCAATTTTTTTCCTGGAACAGTGTTCAGGCAGCCTCCCACAGGGATGAATTCACTCATTTGTATAGTGGACGAAGAGCTTCCGCTGCAGCTGATGCTATGGATGTCCCACCTCACCTCCGCTTGGCCCACCTGGGTCACCTGCAGTGGCAGATGGAGATATTTCGGGACACTGGTACTTCCTGTCTCTAGTGTCTGTTTCTGCATCTCTAAGGGTTTCATCGAGCACTTCTTATTCTGGGTTTTTGTTTTTGTTTTTATTTTTTGCAATATGGAGATCCAACCCAGGGCGTCACACATGCTAGGTAAGGACTCTACCACTGAGCTACACCCCCAGCCTGTCTAGTACTTCTCTACTGTGCTCCCCAACTGCAAGCATAAATCCTTCCCCAAACAACCTCCAAACAAGGAAGTAAGGTAGTTGGTGGATAAATGCCCCAGCCTCCTACCTTCCAAAGAGAAGAATGAATGGAGAAAGAAAATGCAGAATATATAGAGAGAGATATACCTGAAAGAATAGTTTTTCAACCACACAAAAAGAATGCAATCCTATCACTTACGGCAACATAAATGGAACTGAAGCACATTATGTGAAATAAACCAGTGGGAGTGCAGGGTGAACTAAGACCCTATTCTCCAATAAAATAAAGAGCAGAACTCCAGCCTCCTTGCAGTTTAAGGACACAGGAACACATGGGCTGGACTCAGATGAACGAGAATGAAGCCAGAAGCAGGGAGGAACTGTGCAGTAGAAAACCATGAAAGCCTGAGGGATGGAGGGAGCTCGGCTCCGTGTGGGGGGATGAGGCTGATTCCAGCTTCCCCTGGGCCAGTGCACCAACCTGCCCAGGGGTCATTGCTTCTTCTTGTTTCCTTGGGGAAAGTGCCCGTCTTCACTGGGCACATTCTTGGTGGGAGGGTAATTAGAGGTGACCACCTTGCATTTGGGAACCAAAGGGAAGTAGTCCTCCTCCATCCAGCTCAGCAGAGTCAGGAGTAGGGTAGGCCTGTGGCTTAATATTAGAGGGCTGACCCCCTGCCTGAGGACTTTAAATCTGGAGAGAACAAGGAAGAGGTGGAAGAAAATAGTTAGAGTCCCCTCGTCATTGCTACAGAGCAAGGGTCGGGGGGCGTCTATCAAGCTCTTTCCCTACATAAGTCAGTTGCTAATCTTCCTGAATCTTATATATACAGAGCTCTTACTAGCCTGATCTCCTGACTTCTAAAACCTCAGAGGTCCCTAATATCCTTCCAACAGATTTCTTTTTGCATAAAATTTAGTAAAAGTTAATTTCTGTCATGTATAACCTGGAACCTTAATTGTTATTTGCAATATATGAGCACCTTTGGTAAGAAACTCAGGCGGTGCAGAGAGGACAAAGAGAGAGAGAAAGTTTTAACTCAAAGAACAAGAACCATAAGACATTTTTGAAACTCAGAGAGTTCTGCAATGAGGCATCCACTGAGTGATTATTGATTAGCAGGAAGAAATGTTGTGTCCCTTTCACCTCTTGAAGTCATTATTAGCTGGGTAGTTAAAGGGACAATACCTTTTAGGAACACAGAACTCCAGAGAATCAATGTGTCACAAAAGCATACAGCTGGGGCTCACATAGTACAGGAAGCAGGCAAAGAACCCAGTGTTAAAGGTGTCCACGAAACAACTATTCTCTGGAATGGTCCTGCTGGTGGCACACTCAGGGAGATGAGACAAGATGTTCTAGAGTCCGGGTGTGACTTAGTCATCGCAGTTTGACTGGCCAAGGCAGAATGACAGTAGGGCTGATTTGTGAACAAACTATGCTCTCTAGAAATCCCCCAAGCCATTTGGAAAGCAGAAGCACAGGAGACTGGCCTTCCCACAATTGAGTAGGTGGGACTTTGGTGCATTCCAGCTCTCTGCTGTAATTTCATGCAGTAGACCAGCCAATGCAGAGCATTCTGGGTCAATCCCAAAGACACAGTGCTTGGGAAAATTCCCTTGCCCTTGAACTTCAGTTTCATATTCTATAAATTTTATCACTACTTGCTTTATTAGGCTGTTGTGAAGCTTCAAAGAGATAACATGTATGTATTGGCCGTGTTAAACATATATGTGTTACTTATGTAAAGTACTTGTAGTTGGCACTTTGGTAGATCTGCATGTCAAATATGCACTAAGCTAAATCTTAAATAGAATATTTACATGTAAGGGAGGAATTTTCAAGCTCAGAGGACAGGGTTAAGACTGTGACACATGCCACCTCAAGACCACCAAACTGAGGCAGATGACCAAATGAGTGGACAGTAAACAATCTTCCATAGCTGCTTCATTTTTCTCCTTCCCAAAGCTGTGGTCTCATACGAAGAGAATGTCCTTTCACAATAAAGGAGAACTGTTCTTCTATCAAAGTGAGATAAGAGCTCAGGGCCAAACGCACCTAAAACCTTAAGTTCAAAATTGAGGTCAGTATTGATCTGATCACAGAATTCCTTAAGAATAAATGCAAAGAAATAAAATCTCAAAAACCACCTGTAGACCTAACTATAAAAATTTGAGAAAACCTGACCTAACTATAAAAAATCAAACAAAATTTTTGCAAAAAATATTTCCAACATATAAGTTAATTAATATCCTCAAGTCTTTCTCATGGGTTGGGCCCCTCTGACGAGAAATAAGAAGACAAATATCAAAACAAGAAAATACAATCCAAGGAGAGGCAAAGAAAGTTCACAGAAGAAAATTATAAATGGCAAATAAAAAAGATTTAAAAGGCTCAGTGCACTAATAATCAAAGAAGTGAAAATTAAAATAACAACGTATTTCATTTCATTTATGATCTATTAAATTTGCAAAGATGAAAGAGAACTTGAGACTGGCAACAGTTGAGCAAGCAAAGTGTTCCTGTACTGCAGGTAGAAGGGTAAATTAGTACAGATTCCTAAACGGTAATTTGGCAATATGTACAAGATTGTTGAAAATTATTCATACCCACTTAAGGATTTTATCCTGGGGAAATAATTGGAAATGTGAACAAATATTTATTTACAAAAATGTTCATCATAATATAACTTAGGGTGGCAAACAAATGGATCAACCTGACTATAAAACATCAGGGAAGTAAGTATCCATATTGTGGAATATTATGAAATCATTAAAGAACACACTTTGGAAGAAATTGAAAAGGCAGATTATAAAACAATATGTAATAAGACCTCACTGTGTAAAAATCAAGTTATTTTATGCATTTTGTATATGCATAGAAATCGACCTGGTTATCTTTTGCTCCAAAATGTTTGTTGTGGTTAAACCCAGAAGATGGGGTCATAAAATTAGCGGGACTACTACTCTACCCTGGTTGGTTGCAGCGTTGGATCTGGTCAAGTGGGTGCTCGGAGCCTTTGTGATACAGTGATTTCTTTCATGACACTAACATTTGAGTTACACAAACTGAAGAATGAAAAGGGAAGATGAGAGTAACTATGAGGGAGATCTATAAATAATATAGAAAATGCTGTGTGGCTATATACAAATGGTCTTGGAAAAATACTCTAGGTAATTTTCTAGAAAACTTACCATGTTATAATGTTATAATGACAGAAAATGATTTAATACATATTAGAAAATCTGAAGACACTGAACCTGATAGAATTTCTAGCCAGTGCAACAGAAATAAGAGTTTAAATACTGAAAAGAAAAAGTCAAAATAAGTATTAGTTCTAAATGTTATTATAAATTTGCATAACTAATATGAGAATTTGAAAAACTAAGAATAGAATTTTGTTTCATTAGATAATAAGATACAATATATATTAAAAAAAATGTAAAAGAACAAAAAAATATATATCTCCATAGTTTTCCCAGAAATTAGCTGTATACATTTGTGAAATTAAATGAATAATGTCCAATTTATAGTAACAAGACAATTGAAAATCCTACTCCATGCTCAAAGGGTCTTCTGAGTGCCTGCTTCCTGTCACAGAGCATCAAGGTGATGCTGTGCTTCCCTTAATTCTAAGCTCCACATCCTGGCTGTTTTAGGAACTTTAGGTGTGACATTATCATCTGACACACACTGAAGAATATCAGGGCTTTGTCTACATTTTCTATTTGGTTAAACTCCAATTTTTCCTTTTTGCTTTTCCTTTGGTGGAATTCCATATTAGCAGAATTTGAACACTAGGAAGCCAGTCAGTGCTTTGGATAGATATTACATATCTGGTGGTAGTTCTCTAGGTCATAGGAACTGGTCCCCCTGTCCTTGAAAATCCAATGATCTGTTCCAAGAGCACGCTGAGATGGTAACAACTGTCACAATCCATTCTACCTGTGGCTGGCACTGTCTTTCAGCGTGTGTGTGTGTGTGTGTGTGGAGTACATTCTGAATTGAGACTTAGAGGTGTGGACATGGACCACTTAGAACTAGGGGAAGGGAGTTATCCAAGAAATTTCACAAACAACAACAACTTACTTATAAACTCATGAATGCAAGAAAGTCTGATCAAATCAGGTTCATCTATTGAACAAAAGATGGGCCCATGTTGTGATAGGATGATGGCGGTGATATTAATGATGTTGGTGACAGGAAAGGAGATGGACGGGGAGAAAGAAGCAGAGGCGGCTCTGGGGATGGGAATGGAGGAGCGGAGGTTGGGATCATTGTGGGGAGGAGGACAGGAATGAAGAGTGGCAGGAAGTGGGCATTGGGACTGGGGTGGGGATAGAGCAGACAGAGCCGAGGGTAGGAATGAAGACGGGTTAGGAGCTGGTATTGGGACTGGAGTGGGATTGGAGTGCGGATAGGCATTGGGATGGGTGTAGGGGTGACGGAGAGGAAGGCAGAGCTGAGGGCACATACTGCCCTCGGGGTAGATGGCAAATGTCCTCAAGAGAACGTGAAAGAAAGGGAAACTACTCCAGGCATCTCTGTTCCCACAGGTAAGGTATTGTGAGTGTGTCTAAAGAGAGTTTAATCTTCTGATTTCTCCCTACACTGTGGAGCCAACTTCTTAAATCAGAGACTCCTCTCACCCAGATGGCCCTACTTGATCTTTCTGATACAATTTCCTGTCCAGTTCCAATTATGGGAAATAGGGCAGCCTTGTGACTTGCTTTTCCCTTGGCCTCAGTTGCACCCAACAGCAGTGACATAGAAGTGAATGAGGCCACTTGCAGAGACACTGAATAGGAGATAAGCTAAGACCCTTGTGCAGACTTCAGATGGTGGCTATAGGGAGGATGGACACAGAGGAACTTTCATTTGTCACCTAATCTGCAAAGGCCTTGCTTTCTGTATTTCCTGTACATTTTCTCCTTGAAATCACCTAACAAACCCACGTGATCACATACAAATACCCCCATTTTACAGATAGGTAAATTGAGACACACAGCCTCTCTGGTTCTCCTACTCACTCATGAAGTCAGGGACCAAGACCATTTTGCATACCCTTCTATCCCCTGTCAATGATTGCAAACTAGGAACATTAGTCAGCAATCGGCACACCAGGACTCCCACCCAAGTCTGACCCACTCCTGTGCTACATTTTCAGGACACTGTTGAGGAATTTAGAGTTTCTTGGGGTTTCAAAGGAAATTTTTATCAAACCCAAACCGTTTCTTCCTGTTCCCTCTGGAAGCATCCTGGGATGCTTTGAGAGGAAAGGCGCACCGGGGAAGATGAAATTGAAGAGCAGGAACAGCTTCAGACATGACTGAGGTCCCCACCAATATTCCCCGTGGGCCTCATTACACATTTGAGCAAACATTACCTTCACTCACAGCTAAATTTCCTGTTTGCTTGGCTGATCAATTCCTCATCAAATTTTAATGCGGGGTTCAAACCGTCTGTGGTGTTTTAATTAGGCCTAAGATTGCAAAGTGTCTGAGGCAAAGCTGAGCCTCATCCAAACCCCCCTTCCCTTGCAGTGCTGCCAGGAGGGGTGGGGTGCTGAGCAGAGCTGGGCTGGGCCAGCGCCAGGCACTCGGCAGACCCTGTTCCTAGGTGCACTGTGCTCTCTAGTGGTGGCAATCTGCAGACCCATGAGCTGTGCAGCCCCAGGGGCTTACCGCCCTCTCCTGAGTCCCTCCAGCCCTGGAGAACTTACAAGTCGCCTTGCCTCAAGCTAGGCGACATCATTGCTTGCTTGCCTCCTCTCTCTTCCTTTCCTGCAAAAACACAGTGTCACAGTTGCTTGATGGAGCCCACAAATGATAACCAACACAACTGTGTGTCTTGTGCTATGTGAGGAGGGGAGGAGAGAGGATGGGACAAGGCATGGGACCATCCCAAAGTACTCATAATAGACACACGATTGGACGTGCTGGGTCCTGTGGCTGGGATGTGCATGTGGTACGGCCACAGGTACCATGGGGTCAGCCCATGCCCAGGTCATGAGAAGGTCTGGCAGGCCTCCAGGGCATCAGTAACCAAAGCAGCTCTGCAAAGAGATGAGGGTGAGACAGGCAGTCAGAACATAGAAGGGAAATTGACCAACAGCATCAACGACCAGATCTTGCAGTTCAACCCCCTCCCACACATGGACCTGCTTCATCATGTTGACCCCTTCCTCAGCACAATTCCTCAAGAAGCCTGCTCCAAGCTTTGCTTCTGCCCCTGACAAAAAAGATCAGGATGTCAGAAGCCAACCACCCAGAAACCCTGTCCAGCCTTCCGTCACTTGCAGTCGCTGGTCATTTGCACTTTAGGACATTCAATGCCCATCATCATATTCAAGGGTCAGAGCAGTCCTGCAGAAAAAGAACCCGATCACAGTTCTAGCCCCATGTTCTCCAAGCTGTTTTGTACACAGAACACTAGTTAACGTCTCCCTCCAGCATTAGTGGCTGGTGGGGATGAGCCACACTTTCCAAAGGACAAGGTGGGGTAATAGAGCATCCAGCTTTGTAGCCAATAATATGTCTGAGTCATTTTTAATTTGGTAGCCCTGATAGGAAAAACATTATTTGATTAAAAAAAAAAAAACGATTCCAAAGGGAATCAGTCAGGGAAGGCTGCCCAAGTTCAACAGAAGTGGTGAGAAAATCTGAAGGTTTGTGGACTGATGCTCTTATTAGATGTAGAGAGGGAAATGGTGAAATTCATGTATTATTGAAATTAACAATCTATGTTTTGAAGGCATTTACTAATAACAGAATGCAATTAGCTGAATGCAGTGGTTTCTAAACTTGGCCGAGCGTCAAATTCACCCGGGGCATTTGCTAATCGTGCCGATTCCTGGGTTTTCTCCCTCGGTATTTTGAGTCCATGGAACTGAGGTATGCTGATACAGCCAGTTGCAAAAACACATTTGGAAAGGATTGCTTCACTTGGCCATTCCCCTGGACTATGTTCCGTGAAACACCAGCTCCACGGGGCACTAACACATCTGACCCCAAAATGTTCTATGTTAAAAATGGTATGTTCCAGAAATCTTAGGAGGAGAGACAAAGATGATAGATAGAGATGATAAAGATAGAGATAAGAACAGGGATAGGGAGGAGAGAGATGGTCATCTCATTGATGTTCACACTCATTTCCAACAAGATTACCTCCCACTCTCTGAACAAGGAAACCACAGAACAGAGAAATGGATACCTTATCCATGATCACACAGTAAGAGACAGTATATCCCTTCAGAGGCCAAAGATGATGGCCAGCTGATGGCTGTTGGAATGGTGTGTGTTCACTAAGATGGAAATAGGAAATGAATCTATTATAAGGAAGAAGAGAAGGAGGTGGTATATTTCTTTGCAGAGATGCTGAGTTTGAGGTGCCTTGAGAAATCCAGGTGGAAATGTCCACTAAGCATTTAAATGTATGAGGCTAAAGTCCACAGAGGAGATCTGAGCTAGAGTTAAAGGAATTGAGACTTGGTAATATATAAATGGAGTTAAGATATTCTGGGCCTCTGCTTTCTCTTCTTTGAAATAAAAGTCAATATTATCATCATTATGTCTTATATATAGGTTCTTTGATTAGTCAAACACAGAATTACCATATGACCCAGCCATTCATTACAATATACAGTAAATAATTGAAAAGAGGTGCTCACATTAAAATTTGTAAATAAATGTTCATAGCAGCACTATTCATAATATCCAAAAGGCAAAAACAACCCAAATGTCCAAAAAGTGATGAATAGGCAAAATGTGCTCCATCCACACAATGGAGTAGTTTTCAGCCCCACAAGGGAAGGAGCCCTGGGGCACGCCATAACTTCTATCAGTGGCTGGTATACATTGACGAGCCTTGAAAACATTATGCTAAGTGAAAGAAACTAAATACAAAAGGCCACATACTATATGACTTTGCTTTGTCTGACACATCCAATATAGATGTCTCTACAGACAGAAAATAGGTTACAGGTTGCCAAGAGCAGAGAGTTAGGGCAGGAGTGAGGCATAGCTGCTTAATGAGTACAGGATTTCTTTTTGATGTGATTAAAGGTTCTGGAAGTAAATAGGGAGGACAGTAAGATGAAGCAAACATAACTTTCCTAAAGTCCATATATGAATACACAACTAGGGAAACTCCACATTATGTTCAACCACAAGAATGGGGTCCTAAATAGAATAAGTTATACTCCATGTACATATGCTATTGACTAAATATACTCTACGATCATGTATATCTAAAAAGAACAAATTTTTTAAAAATCTGGAACTAGAGAGTGCTAATGATTGTAAAGCGCTGTGAACATTCTTAGTGCCACTGAATTGTAGACTTCAACAGAGTCAAATGTTAAATCCCACATTAAATATATTTTACGTGATAAAAGTATACCTTATGT
The DNA here is from genome assembly GCF_964194105.1 of Spermophilus citellus. Lineage (NCBI taxonomy): Eukaryota > Metazoa > Chordata > Mammalia > Rodentia > Sciuridae > Spermophilus > Spermophilus citellus. The sequence goes on from NC_138185.1 coordinate 19,804,526, forward strand.
AGAAGCTCCAAGGTCAAATGTAAATTGGAAAAACATACATGGGGGGATACAAGGCTTGTTATCAACAATTTTAGATGTCACCCTTGACAAAACAGCCTGGTTCTGATATAGAATGATAAATTCATTTTTGGTTCATATAAAAACCATATATGCCTGAGTCATGGGGAGAGGAATGAATGATGTTCAAACAACCTTCGGTCCATGAGCCTCCCTCCTGGAGCTTACATTCCAGAGGCCAGCAAGCAAACGCCTGCCGCCCAGTGGGCTCCTCTTCACAACTTCCCTCCTAGTAAAAAGCTCCTTCAAAGTCTGGTTTCTTGAGCCAGAAATCAGAGCATCATCCTTGTCAACTCAGTCCCTGTCACCTCCATCCCCAATCCATCGGTGAGTTCTACCAATTGCACCTCCAACATCTGTTCACATCTGACCACCTCTTCCCTTCCTGTTGTCACCACATGCTTCTCTTGCCTGGAGAGCATCTCCCTCCCCTGGGGACTCTGGGCTTCATTCCTGCATCCAAACATCCATTCTCCATGCACAGCAGCCAGAGTAGCCTTTCTTTCCAACATGAAAATGAAGTCAAGTCACAGTCTCTGCTTAGAAACAGCCAATGATTTCTATTTGCACTTATAATCCCCAATACCAAACCAGGGGCAGTGGGGCATGCATGTGATCCCAGTGGCTCAGGAAGTTGAGGCAGGAGGATCGCAAGTTCAAAGCCAGTCTCAGCAAATTAGCAAGGCCCTCAGCAACTTACTGAGATCTCAAAATGAAAAATAAAAATCACTGGAGATGTTGCTCAGTGGTCAAGCATCCCTGGGTTCAATTCCCAGTACCAAAAATAATAATAATAATAATCCCCAAATCCAGATCCCTCTTTCTTCCTAGTATTGATAGAGGATTAGACCATTTAGACCCAATCTAAGAATAAATTTATTGCAACAAAGTGCATCATCTGCTTCTTGTTTCACATCCTAGCTGGAGCCACAGGAGCAGAGAGCAGAGTGCACATAACCCATCGTGGTCCTGTGCACAGACTCAAAGCCACTCTCAAAGTCCTGGGTGTGTATTTGTCCAATAGGGTTGCTATAACAAATATCCCATATTTGTGTGTCTTAGGCAACTGAAATTTATTGTCTCAAAATTCTGGAGGCTTGAAGTCCAAGATTAAGGTGTGAGCAGGGCTTGTTTCTTCTGATGCCTTCCTCCCGACTTAAAGATGACTGCTTCTCCCTGACTCTTTGTGAGGTCTTCCCTCTGTACATTTCTCTGTCCAAATTTCCTCTTGCTATGAGGACACAAGGAAGATTGGAATAGGACTCACCCTAAAGACTTCATTTTAACTTAATCACTTATGAAGTCCCAGTCTTCAAATAGAGTCATATTCTTGGGTCCTGAGGGTTAGAGTTTCAACATATGGATTTGGTGGGTGAAAGGGGACACAGTTTATCGCCCCCATAGTCTGCAGTATAACCACTGTGATAAGCAAATCACTCAACCTCTTTAGGCCTAAACCATCCCTGCAAATGGATGCTTCCTACCTCCCCAAGCGTCAAGGATCAGAGATCACACACAGGGGGCACCTGGCTTGGTGCACAGCAAGAATCACCACGTCCATCTGCAGGGCCTTTCATTCAAGACCACTGTGCCTGGAGGTCCCCTTGTGTTGAAGTATCTATGTAAACCAGACCCACAGACCACTCCACCAGCTTCAAAGGGTTAAGGCAGCAAACAGACTTATCGACTGGAGCTTCTTGGCGGGCCCAGGGAAGCGTGACTGATTGGAAGCCTGTTCGAAGGAGGAGCCCACTTTGTGGGCCCGAAATAAATAAGGGCCTGTCAATAGCTCAGATCCCCGAGCATCGACAAAGTCTGCAGTCTCAATAGGCAATTAACACTTTACAGGGACCATTACCCAGCGGCCTCCCCGCGTTTTACTGCACATTTTCTGCCATCGGCTCTGGTATTGAAGCTTCTAAATAAAAACATAAAAATGAGCTAGAACAGGCCGGCGCTTTGCCTGGCTGCAGTCACAGTGACCAACCGCAGCAAAGAGATCATATTTCTTCTCTGCATCTGACTTATGCTCTAATTTCCCTGCAACTCCAGTTCTGCACACCTGTGTTCACACACACATGCACACATATGCACATGTGCATGTAGGGCATCTTCTGAGTGTCATGGGAGGCCCCAGAGCTTGGTTACTGGGAGGAAGGGGTGGTCTGGAGTCAGACTGCCTGAATTTAAATCTGACTCCAACATGTTAGCTTTGTGGCCTTACACGAATGGTTAAGCCTCAGTTTCTTCATCTATAAAATGGGAATAAGAACAGAATCAAGGTAACCAAACAACTGTGAAGTTTAAATGCTTTTAGCATAACACCTGGCACATAAGACTTCAGAAAACGTAAGGGGATTAGTAATAAGGTTGCCATTGTCATCATCAGGAGGAGGAAAACACCCAGTGAGCATATCTGCTCAGATCATCTTAATGCCAAAATCAGCTCAGCCTCTGCTCCTTTCTTTCAGTTTCTGCTACAGTCAGGGAGTTCACTGAGCAAGGCACATGCTCAGTCAGCTGAATGGAGCTCCTCAGATCTCCTTGGACTGTCCTGGCTGATTTACTCCTAGGAACCCACCTCCTGAAGTTCCACTTCAATAATAATCATCTTTGGATCACCAGAAGTTAAATCCATGGGCATAAAACCATGGGCACAAATTCAAAGTAAGTTCCAGAAACTCCATAGGGTTCCACCTCACTGCAAGTGTGCAGTTTCAGGGTCAAATAAACTTTACTCCATTTATTCACATGGATAGGAAAATGCACTCTAGGCTGTGTCTAAGATCCCAGGGGCAACTCCATGGCCATCAACAAAGTGAGCGATGAGAGTTCATTCCATATAGACCCCCACAGAGTCAGTTCAGGTACGAGGAGTTGCTAGGTAAGGCAGCAATTTAATTCTTTCATAAGAGCAGTTGAGAACTCTTCCCCACCAAAGTAGACCAATAAGACACTCCTCAGCTCTCTGCCTTCTTAGTTCTGGGAACACTTAGGTGGCCTTCTGCGTGATGCAAATTAGGTGGGAGGAAACACTTTACCCTGGAGAAGGATGTAACAAGGACCATTACTTGACAGAAAAGGACAACTCCCAATGGTCCTAAGAATGCGGAAATGTCTTACAAAAAGTGAGTCAATCTAAGAAGGAACCAAGGCTCCTCCTGGCAAAGAAGGGATTAAAATCCTGAATCAGAACATAGGAATGAGGTTCTTCATTATTAGAATATCTTTGAGTTGATCGGGATAGTTTGCCCATTTGCACCAAAAATAACTATAATAAAATAAAGGCTTCCAAAGATGATTTACCAAAAAGAGAGAGAGAATATGTCTGGACTTGTGGCCCAAGTTCAACACCAGGCTTGAAGTTTTGCAATTCTGGAATATGAAACCAAGTCTGGAAACTCCTCTGAACTCAGACATCCTGGTACAGCTTCATGAACTGTGATAAACCATGTGATTGTGAAACAGGACACTGAACACTCTACCCCCACTCCACGTACCTCTGAGCTTCTAAGCATCAAAACCAAAAATAGTAGCTGCTGCTCTTCTGTTTCTACCTCCTAAATCTTGCCTGAAAAAAAATGCCTTTTGTGATCTATCCTAATAAGAAATATTCAGGAAAGGAAATTTGAAAATGCTGTTCAAACTTGCCAAATGGACATAAAATGCAAAAACAACACAGATAACTCACAAAGAAACCCAGTCAACACCTTACCCAAACCATACCTGCCATAGTTTAGAAGACAGGTATCCCCCAAAAGCTCATGTGTGAGACAGTACAAAAAAGTGAAATGATTGGGTTATAACAGCCTTAACCTAATCAGCGCATTAATCCACTGGTAGGAATTAACTGGGTGTACCTGGAGGAGGTGTGTCCCTGAGAGTATGATTTCCAGGTATATATTTGTTCTTGGTGAGCAAAGCACTCTCTCTCTCTCTCTCCTGCCCCCCCCCTCCTCCACTCACTTCCTGGTGCCATGTTCCCAGTTGCTTTCCTCTAATACCCTTCCGCCATGATATTCTACCTCACCTCAGGCCCAAGGAATTAAGTTGGCCATCTATGGACTGAGATTTCCAAAACCATGAGCCCCAAATAAGCTTCTCCTTTATTTATTCTTGTCAGGTCTTTTGGTTGCAGCAGTAAAAAATCTGGCTAAAATAATGGCTGGCGTATGGTATCTCTGAACTAATTAGTTACATGAACAAATAGACTTTGTCATTCAAGTCAGTGTGATTTAACTGTCATATTATTTCAAGCCAAAAGTATCATAACTATTATAACTGAGGAAAAACATCAAGGTCCAGCATGGGCTAGGAAGGAGAATGGGAAATCTAAACATCCCACACAAGGAAAGGGGAACAGAGCGAGAAAGATTGAGCTAGCTCTTACCATGGTAAGTCAAGCTAAGGACCCTGTCCTGGGAGCATCTATAGGCATGTGCAGTCTCGGGCACTAACTGCTCCAATTCACAGAGCTCATCCTGGAAACATGAGCAAATGGTGTCTGGCCACTCCTGGAGTCATTATCTGTCATTTCCCTATGGTCCCACTGCATCTTTTAAACTCGTCCCCTGTGATTGTTAGACCAGTTTATCATCATTTAACAGTCCACATGGGGCTCTTGTGACTATCATCACTGAATGTGGTTCTGCGGCTTCTCTAGGTCTTATAAAGAATAGGCCTCGGGCTGGGGTTGTGGCTCAGTGATAGAGTAGTCGCCTAGCACAAGAGAGGCACTGGGCTCAATCCTCATAAAAATAAATGAATAAAATAAAGGCATGTGTCCATCTACAGCTAAAAAAAAAAAATAAAGGAAAAAAAGAATAGATTTCAATAAACACTTAAGCACCAAGGAGTGATGGTTAGAAGCACAATCTCTGAAAGAAGTTGAATCTACATCCAAACCCTGTCTCTACCACCCACTGCCTATAGTATTCTGACCCAAATTACTTATTTCATCTGAGCCTCAGTTTTCTCATCTGTAAAGTACGGTGGTGACTTCTACTCCACAGGATTAAACAGAGAATTAAATAAGATAATGCTCAAAGATTTACATAATGTTGGCACTTATTAGTGTCTCAACAAATATTATTGTCTCCTCTTTTGACTTCTGTTCTCAGTGTTCAATTATTCCAACTTCTCTTTTAAATGTTCTATTTTTACTCTTACAAAAGAAATAAAACTGCATTATGAATTCTTAGGCAAATAAAAGAAAGTAGGAATTCTGAGCTGTGTGAAAAAGCATGAAGTCAATCTATATGTCAATCTTTTGGAAAGGTTTTTTAAGTCAGCGAGTTAGGAAAATAAGCCGATTGCAGAACAGTCTATCATCAGCTTGCGTTTGCGTGAAGCTGATACTTAACACAGACATACACTTGTATTTACAGATACATCTCTCTAAGTGCACAGAACAGGACTTGAATAATACAAAAGAACCTGTTACCAGAGGCTGCATCTCACAGGCGCAGTGAAGACGGGTGAAGCAGGTCCAGGGAGTGCAGAGTCACTCATATTGATGCAATCTGATTTTTTTTTTTAACTAGAAAAGTGTGTCCTAAATATTTCTTTCACAGTTACAAGTTTTAAAAAGTAAACATTCAATATTCTTTATTCTCTATAGAGCAGTAGTCATCCAAGTGTGGTCCTCAAATCATCAGCCTCAGCATCCCCCCCCCCCCGCCCCGAACTTGCTAAAAATGCAAATTCTTAGGCTTCACCAGGGACCTACTGAACTAGAAATGCTGGATGTGGGACCCAGCTCTCTGGCTTAGCCAGCCCCCAGGTGATTCTGATGCACAGAAAGTCTAACTAAGAACAATGACTATAATTGGCTTGGCTTGGCTAATCAGCCTCCTTTTTTATTAGGAAAATAAATGTTTTTTCTTATCTACTTAAAACAGCCTCCTCTAGATCTACCACCCAATTGCCTTGAGATTTTCTTCACCTTCCCCATCTTCTCTTCTCCCTGGGGAGAACCTGAGACCAGGGATCTTCTGGGCTCAGGTCCGTGAGGATCCCTCTGCCAGCCTCAGCCAAGCACTGATCTTCCTCCACAGCAGTGGTCCAGTCTCACCCCCTTCCATGCCCCTGTGGACCACAGGGAACATCGGGATAGTTTCTGGCTTCCGGTCAATGTGCAGAGCACGAGGTCCTGTCCAGTGCTGCCCGGGGGCCCTGTGCTAGACCCCCACCTACATTGTGATTCTACCTGAAAGGGTCATGTTGGTCACAGGATTTCTTTCTGAAACTCTTCTCAAGGTATAATCCTACAAAGCCAGATTGTTCACATTGTGTTTGGGTGGTATGTGAGAAATTCTATTGTTTTGTTAAGTTTTCCCAAAAATCCAGTCTGTGGGGTGTAGCACTTGGGCCCCTTCTGAGAGACCAAAAGACCTGAGGAACCAGGGTTTTACATGGAGACCCCAGTTCAGTTCACCACAGGGATCCTTGCCCTCTTGGGGAAGAGGGAAGAAAGAACAACTGCTTCTTTGCCCTTTGCCAGATTTCCTCTCTCCTCATTTCATTGCACAAAGTCTAGGTTCTGAGTTCTTCAGACTCTGGCTTGTGCATTCAAAACATTATTTTCTCTCCCAGGTTCCTGGCCTTGGCAATTGAAAGCCAAGCCTGTTAACTACAGTGTGTTTGCTAAAGACCTGCAAATGCACACTAACTCAGCCTTGAATTTTACTATGTTCTCTGCCCCACGCCTTCTCCCCACCCCACCTCACCCCTGATAAGTCATGTGGACAGTCTTTGCTGCAGCTTAAATGGGGCAGGAAAAGAGATCAGAAATGAAATTCTTTTAAAACACATACACAAAATTAGGGAGAAGATATCTGCAAATCATGTATCTGTAAAGGTCTGGAATCCAGAATATATAAAGATCTCTTAACAACATAACAATAAGAAGACAAACAACCCAATTTTTAAATGGGAAAATCATTTTAAAAGACATTTTCCCTTAGAAAGTATACAAATGATGAGCAAGCACCTGAAAAGCAGCTCCATGTCACTGGTCATTAGAGAAATACAAAATAAGAGTTCAAACAAATGCCCAGTCAAAAATCTCTACCACATGCACCTCCATGACAAATAAAGAACTCAAAAAAACTCAACACCAAACACACACACACACAAATAACCCAGTCAATAAATGGACAAAAGAACTGAACAGACCCTTCATAGAAGAAGAAATATAATCAATACACAAATATATGAAAAAAATGTTCAGTATCTCTAGCAATTAGAGAAATGCAAACCAAAAGTACTCTAAGCTTTCATCTCACTCCAGTCTAAATGGCAATTTCCAAGAATACAAGCAACAATAAGTGTTGACGAGGATGTGGCAGGGGGAGTACACTCATACATTGCTGGTGGGACAGCAAATTGAAGCAACCACTCAGGAAAGTAGAATGGAGATGTGCAGAGCACATGATGCTGTCCAGTCCTGCCCTAGGGCCCTCCTCTGCTAGACCTCCACCTGCAGAAAACTTGGAATGGAACCACTATTTGACCACCTATCCCACTCCTTGGTCTATACCCAAAGGACTTAAAATCAGCATACTACAGTGACACAGCCACATCAATGTTTATAGCAGCTCAATTCACAATAGCCAAATTATAGAACCAACCTAGATGCCCTTTCAACAGATGAATGGATAAAGAATATATGACATATATACACAATGGAATATTGCTCAGCCTTAAAGAAGAATGAAATTATGGCATTTGCAAGTAAATGGATGGAGCTAAAGAATATCAAGCTAAGCAAAATAAGCCAATCCCAAAGAAAACAAAAGCCGAATGTTTTCTCTGATATGTGGATGCTAATTCACAATAAGGGGTAGGGGCTAGGGGAAAATAGAGTTACTGAGGATTAGGTAGAGAGGAGTGAAGGGAGGGGAGCGGGTATGGGGATAGGAAGGATAGTAAAATGAATCAGCCATTATTTCCCCACGTACACATATGATTACACAACCAGTGTTATTCTACCAGAAGAATGAGCAGTTATACTCCATTTATGTAGGATGTGTCAAAATGCATTCTACTATCAAGTATAACTGATTATAACCAAAAAAAGTTATATGAGCACTTTTCAAATGGGCCAAAAGGTAAAAACAATAAAAATGTTCATTTGCTGGCTAATAGATAAACAAAATGTGTATAATTTGATTAATGGTACACAATTGCTTATTATTTGACTAAAATAAAAGAATAAAGTACCGATACATGCTGCTACAACATAGATGACCATTGAAACATATACTGATTGCAAGAAACCAAACACTAAAAGTAATATATATTTTATTACATTTATATGAAATATATAGAATAGGAAAATCCATGGAGACAGAAAATAGGGGAAGGGAAGAATTATGAAGACTGATAAGAGACATAGACTGCTATTTAGAGGTGTCAAATATTCTAGAAGTAGTGGGATGGTTGCAAGACATTATGAACATACTAAATTCCACTGGGTTGTATACTTTAAAATGATAAAAATGCTAACTTGTATGATATCTATATATAATCCACAAATTATTATCCCACTTTATATGTATTACTCTAAAATTCTAATTATGATGCAAAACCAGACATTTCTGAATGAACAGTGATAACACATTGTCCTCAGATGACTTCCTTCAAACCCTAGAGTCACAGTGTCTGGTTAGAATTTAAATTCACTTCCCAGGAACACTGACCCAAAGCATCACTGTGTTTAACACACTGCATTCTCTCCCTGGGCCCATTGAAAGACTACTTTTCCCAGACTCCTTTGTGTTTAAGTTGAGACCATGTGACAGAGTTCCAACCAATGGGAATGGAAGCAAAAGTCTCACATTCCAGTCCAAGGATAGTAAAAAGAGATGTGAGTTCTCTGGGCTAAGTCTGCCTGGCTGGACAGAAGAACTTGGAGAGGTCAGAGTTACAAGATGGGAGCAGCATTGTAAGGCAAGGCATATGCCAAATGCCCAATAAAGTGTAGCTACTTTTGTTTTTATTATCAAACAAATTACCTATAGTCCCACTGTCTTTTGCTAATATTAATGACCATCATTGATATTTTGTTGTCAGTGCTTCTCATATTATTCCCAGCCATATTTTTACATAAATATTTTTAAATTAACACAATTCTATATCTTGCTTGTTTCTTCCTTGGTATTTAATAATAATAAGCCTATGTGCTATTACATAGGCTTCCTGCTCATTGCTATTATTTATTGCAAGCACTCTATGGGGAAGATTTGAGGAGTATCCCATGCTTCTTAGAACCTTGTTATGGTTTAGATATGAGGTGTCCCCAAAAAACTTATGTGTGAGACAATGCAAAAAAAATTTCTGAGGTGAAATAATTAGATTATGACAGACATAACCTAATTTGTGGATCAATCCAGTGATGGATTAGGTCACTACAGAACTGCCTCTCTCTCTCTCTCTCTCTCTCTCTCTCTCTCTCTCTCTCTCTCTCTCTCTCTCTCCCCTCCCCCCCCCCTCACCTTTCTGGTTGCCACATCCTGAGTTGCTTTCCTCCACTACATCCGCCATGATGTTCTGCCCCACCTAGAGCTCAGAGCTATAGAATTAGCCAACCATGAACTGAACCTTTGAAACCATAAGCCAAATAAACTTTTCTTCCTCTAAGTTGTTTTTGTCAGGTCTTTTGTTCACAACAATAACCAAAAAAAAAAAAAACCTGACTAACACAGGCTTCCAGCCACCCTTTCTTCATTTGTTAACTGACCTATTATCCGTCCTCACGTCCCCCTGCAAAGTAAGACATTTGGAGCTTTCCAGAAGTGTGTTAGCTGGCAATAAGCAAAAATGTGCTATTTGCTCCAAAGATTTCAATCTAATGTCAGGTTCTTTTAACAGATAAGTGTTTCTTTAGGAACTCACCTGTCCCTTGTGAAGCCTGCATGGTGTTTCCAGAGGTAAAACCTGCTTTAGTTGCTTGGCCTGCAGAGTAATTTGTCCTCTGTCAAGTTCCAGTTGTTCTTTCATCTTAATAAAGGCATGAGTTGGAAGATCATAGTTATGTATATACCTATCCTGGTATCTGTGAGGGATGGGGTTCAGGACCCCCTGTGGATACCAAACCCTTCAGATGATCAAGGAATGGAATAATATTTGCATATAACCTGTGCACATCTCCTATATACGTTAACCTCTAGATGACTTATAATATCTAATACAATGTAAATAATTGTACTACGTTACTTAGGGAATAATAACAAGAAAAAAATCTGTACCTGTTCAGTACAAATGCAATTTTTTTCATATATTTTCAATTCTTGGCTGGTTGAATCACAGGATGCAAAAACTTGGATGTGGAGAACTGACTATATATATACCTGTATGGATATTATATGCATGTATCAAATATGCATGGAGCATGTATTAATTAATTCATTCACATATTCATTTTACTACAATAGTGGCAATTTTTCTCTACAATTGGTAAAAACATAGAAATTACTTATTCTCCTTAAAGGGGGTGGAGAGATAGGGCTCAATGACAATTCATGGAATGAATTCCATCAGGGTATGGGCTAGTGTGAGTTCGATTGAATAAATCTCAGCTTTTTGTTTTTCATTAGCAACCCTCCAAAGTGTCTTTTCTTTCCTGATTGCCTGTTCCATGAAATTTTATACCATGGATACATGCATATCTATTTATATACTACATAAATACCTGTTTTATATATAAAGAGTCCAAGTTTACACATGCACACACACACATACACATGCAAGAATCCACTTTGCCTCTTTGAGAGCATATTATCCCCATGGAGAACGCAAGAGTGAGAGACAGAATCAAAGTGGATGTTAGGGTTAGGGTCAGGACCAGCGTCAGAGTCAGGCTGGGAACTTGGTTGGCTCAGAGTTAGGTTTTAGATTACCATCATTGTCAGCATCGGCATTACTGTCAGGTTAAGGTCAGTATCAAGGTCAGGGTAAGGGTAAGAATTAGGGAAGTCAGGATCAGGTCAGGATCAGGTTCACCCACACCACAGGCCCTTCTTGCCCTGTGTACTTAGTGCTCCTCTGAACTGTAGGGGGCCTTCCCCCTACCCACTGACCTCAAATAAAATGTCCTCATTCATCCTTCCTGATCCACCAGCTCCACACTAATCATGCCCAGTTGTTATTTTCTCTCAGCTCCTGCCTCTTCCCAGCTGCATTCTTCGACTGTAAAAGATACGTGCACTGGTGTGACCCTTGGTTGGTGTGTCAGGGGGCCCCACAGAACACAAGCTTTCCCAGGGTAGCGACCTCTTCTCTATTCGCTTACCACGAAATACTCGATGGCATTTTTGTGGCTGGTACACGATCAGTGCTCAAGAAAAGGAAGAATGGAGGAAGGGAGCAAGGGGGTGCTGTTTTCCCTCCATTTCAAACAGAATACGTTGGCTCTTCCAAGAGTAAACACTCAAGTGGAAAACACAATATTTGGTCAAATCCAGTGCACCTGTTACCTGAACAAATGCAACAAGATGACCTTTTTGCCTCTGCTTTGTCTGTCAAGACACATTCTAGAAACATTCCCATAAGAAAGTGTCATTGTATCAGGTTAAAGATAGAGATGGAAGCATTTACTACAATAGTGGCACTATAAAATAGTGGCTTACATGATTATGGAGGCTGAGAAGTCCCACAGTCTGCTGTCTGAAGGCTGGAGACTCAGGAGGTCTAAGGATTGCAGGACCAACGCTACCAGTTCCAGCCCAAGTACCAGGACCACTGAGGACAGGAGGAGATGGAGGTCCCAGTCCATGCCATCAGGCAAAGGGAGGGAGATTCTAACCTTCCTCTGCCTTTTTGTTCAATTCAGCTCCTGAGAAATTGGATGAGGCCAAACACACCGGAGAGGACCAAGTGCTTAACCCAGTCCAGCAATCCAAATGCTAATCTCCTCTGGACACACCCTCACAGACACACCCAGACATGATGTTTAATCAAAATTCTGGGCATCCTGAGGCCCAGTCAAGTTGACAAATAAAATTAACCATCACGGGTATCAAAGATGATTTCATAAGACCTGATATTCTGTTCTCCCCTGGGGGAGCCTGGGCTATAAGCAAGTTTCATAAAACAACAACAACAATAAAAACAGAATCCCAGACGACCTTAGGGGAAGGTGCTTCCCCTCCTCTTTCTGGCTTGTGTGTTGTTCTCTGCCTTGTCTGGATGACTGTAGAGGTACCTCTATTGGCTCTCTCCCACAGAGTCTTTCAAGAAGTATGTCAGATCAGGAAGTCCTTGAAGTCCTTTGTCCCCACAAGTGTCATCTCTTCTGATGTTACAGAAGTCCAAAAAAGCTCAAGGAGACTTCTACTAGGATACAATATACATAATTCAAAGTTTCCTTGTAGGCACAGAGTAAGGAAGAATCATCCTTCAAAATCAACTGACTTCTATACAAATAAATAATGTTATATTAGAACATCCTTTGGAGTGGTCCAGGGTCTGCACTAGAGTAAAGCATTCACCTCAGGTGCAAAATTTAAAAGGACACCAAGAAAAAAACAACTCAGTACCCAATATAAATAATATTTAAGGCATGCCCTGCACCTGCGCAGAGAGACACCCCGCACAGCACCCAGTGCTGGGGTTCCTTATTAACCAAAGCATAGCTCCACAGCCCAACATCAAGGTACAGATTGAGGCTGCTGGCACCATGAAACTGGGATATCTCTGCTTCTATCAAGGAACAACAATAAGGACCTGGTAAGATGTCACCAAGGTCTCTGTGGACCTGGCTGCACCAGAGGTATCTCTACTAGGAGTGCTAACAACTATCCTATTGCTGGGTTTTTCTTAGGGTTGCCTCTCTCTTGTTTCTCCTACTAACAGCCAACTTCTTATGATTACCCTTTCACTAATAATATAATCTAATACCTCTATATTTTCACATCCTATCTCATAAACATCTCAACCAACCCCCCAGGCTCCCCTTCTACCATTCAAAACTATAAACCATATGCAAACCTATTGACTATATGGTAGAAGAAAACCGAGCTCATCGTTTCTGATTATAACAACAAAACTATAAAAATAGAAGCTAGCTGATCTATAGCTGCACATTGGGCACATTGGGTGCTGTAATATTGATACCCCCCTTAAAGGTGAGGTATTGGTAACCTGGAGGGACATTATAAAACAATAAGGCAGAAGCTATAGTACCTTGGATCTACACTTCAAGAGAGGAAGACACATGGACATCATGAAACAACAAGGGATGAAAGTACCCAAACAAACCAAGATACTACAATAATAGAATCCATAGATAGCACAGTAGTTGAAATGTCAGGGAAGGAGTTCAGAATGTACATAACTAAAATGATCTGGGAATTAAAGAATAGCCCAAATGAGCAGATACAGGCAAAAAAACAATCACTCCAACAAAGAGATAAGATAATAAATACAGGTAGCAAAGGATTACTTCAAGACAGAGAGAGAGATTCTGAACAAAAACCAAACAGAAATCCTTGAAATGAAAAAAACAATAAGCCAAATAAAAAACTCAATAGAAACCATCACCAACTAGATCACTTGGAAGTCAGGACCTCGACAATGAAGACAAAATATATACTCTTGAAAAATAAAGCTGACCTCACAGTGAGGACGGTAAGAAATCATGAACAGAATATCCAAGAATTATGGGATACCATTAAAAAGTCCAAATTTAAGATTTATTGGGATAGAGGAATGTTCAGAGAGTCAAACCAAAGGAATGCACAATCTCTTCAATGAAATAATATCAGAAAATTTCCCAAGCATGAAGAATTACCAATTTACAAATTGGTAAATCAAATACAAGAGGCCCATAGGACACCAAATGTACAAAATTACAACAGATCTACACCAAGACACATTATAATAAAAATGCCTAGCATATAGAATAAGGATGGAATTTTAAAGACCACAAGAGAGAAAAAAATCAGATTACATATAAGGGAAAACCAATTTGGATCTCAGCAGATTTTTCAACCCAGACCTTCAAAGCCAATAGATCCTGGAGCAATATATACCAAGCTCTAAAAGACAATGGATGCCAACCAAGAATCTTATATCCAGCAAAATTAAGCTTCAGATTTAATGATGAAATAAAAAACCTTCCATGATAAACAAAAGCTAAAAGAATTTACAGAAAGAAGCACAGCACTACAGAATATGCTTGGCAAAATATTCCACGAGGAGAAAATGAAAAACAACAACGAAAATTTACAAAGGGAAGAACTACAATAAAGGAAAAGCCAACCAAAGGAGAAACAAAGTCAAATTAAATATCAAAAATATCCAGAAATACAAATCATGTCTCAATAATAACCCTGAATGCCAATGGCCTAAACTCACCAATCAAAAGACATAGACTTATAGACTGGTAGATTGGATTTAATTTTTTAAAAAAGACCCAACAATATGCTGCCTCCAAGAGATTTATCTCATAGGAAAAGACGTCCACAAACTGAATGTGAAAGATTGGGATAAAATATACCATTTACATGGTCTGCGTAAACAAGCAGGGGTTTCCATCCTCATATCAAATAAAGTAGACTTCAAGCCAAAGTTAATCAAAAGGGATAAAGATGGACATTTCATACTGCTTAAGGCAACCATACATTAACAAGGCATAAAAGTTATAAATGTATATGCCCCAAACAGTGGACCATCCTCGTTTATCAATCAAACTCTTTTAAAGTTCAAGAGTCAAAGAGACCACAACACAATAATTCTTCGTGACTTTAACATACCTCTTTCACCACTAGAAAGATCTACCAAACAAAAGCTGAACAAAGAAACTATAGAACTCAATAATACAATCAATAACTTAGACTTAACTGACATATATAGAATATATTATCCTTCAACATCGAATATACTTTCTTCTCAGCAGCACAGGGATCATTCTCTAAAATAGACCATATATTATGCCACAAAGCAACTCTTAGTAAATACAAAAGATTAGAGATACTACCCTGTATTCTATCATATCATAGTGAAATGAAATTAGAAATCAAGATTAAAATAAAAAATAAAAGCTACTCCAACACATAGAGGCTAAATAATATGCTATTGAATGAACAAGGGGGTGAAAATGACATCAAGGAGGAGATTAAAAAATTATTAGAGGTAAATGAGAACACTGATACAATATATTGAAATCTCTGGGACACTATGAAGGCAGTTCTAAGAGGAAAGTTCATTGCATGGAGTTCATTCCTTCAAAGAAGAAAAAGTCAACAAATAAATGACCTAACATTACATCTCAAAGCCCTAGAAAAAGAAAAACAAATCCATAACAAAATCAGTAGAAGATAGGAAATAATTAAAATCAGAGCTGAAATCAATGAAATTGAAACAAAAAAATTGAAAAAATTGACAGAACAAAAAGTTGGTTCTTTGAAAAAATAAATAAAATCAATAAAGCATTAGCTATGCTAATGAAAAGAAGGAGAAAGAAAACTCAAATTACTAACATCCGTGATGAAAAAGGAAATATCACAATGGACACTACAGAAATACAGAAGATAATTAGAAGTCATTTTGAAAATTTGTATTCCAATAAAATAGAAAATATCAAAGGCATCGACAAATTTCTAGAAGCATATGATTTGTCCAAACTAAATCAGGATGATATACACAATTTAAACAAATCAATTCAAGCAAGGAAATAGAGGACGCATCCGAAGCCTACCAACCAGGATCAGATGGATACACAGCTGAGTTCTACAAGATCTTTAAAGAAGAACTAACACCAATACTCCTCAAACTATTATGAAATAGAAAAAGAGGGTACACTTCCAGACACATTCTATGAGGCCAATATCACCCTGACTCCAAAACCAGACAAAGACTCAGCAAAGAAAGAAAACTTCAGAGCAATATCTCTAATGAACATAGATGTAAAAATTCTCAATAAAATTCTAGCAAATCAAATTCAAAACCCTGTCAAAAATATAGTGCACCATGATCAAGTAGGGTTCATCCCAGGGATGCAAGGTTGGTTCAACATACAGAAATCAATAAATGCAATTCATCACATCAATAGACTCAAATATAAAAATCATATGATCATCTCAGTAGATGTAGAGAAAACATTTGACAAAATACAGCACCCCTTCATGTTCAAAACACTAGAAAAACTAGGGATATCAGGAACATATCTCAACATTGTAAAAGCTCTCTATGTTAAGCCCCAGGCCAACATCATTCTAAATGGAGAAAAATTGAAAGCATTCCCTCTAACAACTGGAACAAGACAGGATGCTCTCTTTCACCACTTCTATTTAACATAGTTCTTGAAACTCTAGCCAGAGCAATTAGACAGACAAAAGAAATTAAAGGGATAAGGATAGGAAAAAAAGAACTCAAATTATCACCATTTGACAATGATATGATTCCATACCTAGAAGATCCAAAGAATTCTACCAGAAATTTTCTAGAATAAATGAATGAATTCAGCAAAGTAATAGAATATAAAATCAAAACCCATAAATCAAAGGCATTTCTGCCTACCAGTGACAAATCCTCAGAAAGAGAAACTAGGAAAACCACCCCATTTAAAATAGCCTCAAAAAATACTTGGGAATCAACTTAATGAAAGAAGTGAAAGACCTCTACAATGAAAACTAAAGAATGCTAAAGAAAGAAATTAAGGAAGACCTTAGAAGATGAAAAGATCTACCTTGTTCTTGGATAAGCAGAATTAATCTTATCAAAATGATCATATACTACCAAAAGCACTATACAGATTCAATGCAATCCCAATCAAAATCCCAATGACATTTCTCATAGAAATGGAGAAAGCAATCATGAAATTAAGAGACCAAGAATAGCCAAAGCAATCCTTAGCAAGAAGAGTGAAGCTGGTGGCATCACTATACCAGACCTTAATTATACTACAGATCAAAAGTAACAAAAACAACATGCTATTGATATCAAAATAGACCTGTAGACCAATGGTACAGAATAGAGGACACAGAGACAAACCCACATGATTACAATAATCTCGTATTAGACAAAGGCACCCAAAACATATATTGGAGAAAAGATAACCTCTTCAACAAATGGTGCTGAGAAAACTGGAAATCCACATGTAGCAAAATGAAATTAAACCCCTATCTCTCACCATGCACAAAACTCAACTCCAAGTGGATCAAGGATCTAGGAATTAATCCAAAGACCTTGTCCTAATGGAAGAAAAAGTAGGCCCAGATCTCCATAATGTTGGATCAGGCCCTGATTTCCTTAATAAGATTCCTATAGCATAAGAATTAAAACCAAGAATCAATAAATGGGATAGATTCAAACTAAAAAGCTTCTTCTCAGCAAAAGAAACAATCAGCGAGGTGAAGTGAGAGCCTACAGAATGGGAGCAAATATTTACCACAAGCACATCAAATAGAGCACTAATCTCTGGGATATATAAAATACTCAAAAAACTTAACACAAAAAAACCCCCAAATAACCCAATCAATAAATAGGCCAAGGAACTGAATAGATATTCTCAGAAGAGGACATACAATCAATCAAAAAATATGAAAAAATGTTCAACATCTCTAGCAATTAGAGAAATGCAAATCAATACTCTAAGATTTCATCCCACTCCAGACATAATGGCAGCTATCAAGAATATAAACAACAATAAGTTTTGTCAAGGATGTGGGGGAAATAGCACACTCACACTGCTGGTGGGACTGCAAATTGGTGCAGCCAATCTGGAAAGCAATGTGGAGATTACTTGGAAACTGGGAATGGAACCACCATTTGACCCAGCTATCCTACTCTTCAATTTATACACAAAGGACTTAAAAACAGCGTACTACATGGTCACAGCCACATCAATGTTTATAGCAGCACAATTCACAATAGCTAAATAATATGAATGAATAGAGAAACTTTGGTATGTATACACAATGGACTATTACTCAGCATTAAAAGAGAATACAATCATGGCATTTGCAGGTAAATGGATGGAGTTGGAGAATATAATGCTATGGGAAGTAAGCCAATCCCCCCCCCAAAAAAAAACAAAGGCATAAGGTTTTTTGATATAAGGAGGCTGACTCATAATGGCAATGGGGTGAAGTATGGGAAGAATAGAGAGAGCAAAGGGGAGGGAGGGGAAGGGAGCGGGCATGGGGGTAGGAAAGGCAGTACATGTATAAAGACATGATTGGTGTGAAAATACTTTGTATACACACAGTGACTTGAACAATTGTACTGTCTATGTGTAATATGAAATGAATTGCATTCTGTCATCATATATAACAAATTAAATAAATATTTTTAAAAAGAAAAAAGAATATTTAAATGCAATTTTAAAAATCAAAATTAATGCTAAACTTTAAAAAAAATACATAAAGGGCTGGGGATGTGGCTCAAGCAGTAGCGCGCTCACCTGGCATGCACGGGGCACTGGGTTTGATCCTCAGCACCACATAAAAATAAAAAAATAAAGATGTGTGTCCACCGAAAACTAAAAAATAAATATTAAAAAATTATCTCTCTCTCTCTCTCTCTCTCTCTCTCTCTCTCTCTCTCTCTCTCTCTCAAAAATACATCAAGACAGGATGTAGTCTCAGAACTGAGTGCTGAATATAGAGAAGAGACTCAAGGACAGACTGCATGATAAAGCAGAAAGACTGTGAGTTTTGTTAAAATATTAGGGAGGGAGACAGCTGAGCAGGACATGGAAATATTAGCTGTTAAGCCTACAGGGGCCTGGGAACTAGATTCAGAACATGGCCAAAGAAAGTTCACATCATTGCAATGGACAAAGAACTCTCAGAATAAGAGTATCACAAAATTAAATTGCAATTTCTTGTGTGATACACTATATATTCTGCACATTTGTGACCCCTAAGTATTTCCAAGCAGATTAAAAACAAAGTCTTCATTTGTACATTTGATAAAAGCAAAAGTTATAAATTTTTTGGTAACAGAATAGTGGCCTCCACATGCTAATCCTCTGAATATATTAATACAGAAGGTCAGGCAGGCAGAAATTAAGGTTTCCAATGGGATTCAGATTGCTAATCACTCACCTAAGGAGATGATCCTGAGCTATCTGGATGGACCCAGTGTAATCACGGGATCCATGAGTTGGGAAGAAGAAGGCAAAAGAATCAGATCTAGAGCATCATGAGAAACACCTGGCCATGCATTTCTGGGCTTGAAGAAGAAAGAAGGCCCTGAGCCAAGGAATTTAGCAGCCTTGAGAAGCTGGAAAGGTGAAGAAATGTATTCTCTTCTAGAACCTGCTGAAAGAATGCAGCCCTGCCAAGGCGATTATTGTACCTACAATAGACCCATTTTGGATTTCTGACTTACTGAACTATCAGATTATAAATTTGTTTTAAGCAATCAAATGTGCAATAACCACATTTGTTACAGCAGCCACAGGAAACCCATACAGATTTTGGTACCTGAAAGTGGGGCATTAATATAACTAATCCCTAAATACGTGGAAACATCTCTTGCTAGACAAAGATACAGGTTTAGGGGTACTAGAGTATAGAAAAGAGGAATTAATGGAGGTTCAGATCCCAGTTGAGATATCTGAGGGGCCACAGTTATTACTGATTAAGAGTAAGTTACATTCTCCTCTGAAAGCATACAGGAAAAAGCTTCCCAACAACTGGGGTCATCAAAATGACCTCTGCACTGAGCACAGTCAGGCCATATCCTCTGATTTTTAGGATTTTCTGCATCTACACAAAGGAAAACAATTCCAACTGTTTCCCCATGGTACATGCTCTGGGAGGCTTATCATGTGGCCCACCTGAGTAAGAAAAGTGTAACTCTCCTCTTTGACTAATCCAAGTGTCCCCCATCTCTCTATGGGGGCAGAAATCAATAAGGGCTATTTTTATCCAAGTAAAATTTATTTTAATCACCTTTGTGAAGAAAGAGAAGACAAGAAAGCAGTGTTCTAAAAATGGGCTCCCTATTTAACAACTGTTAAGTGCTATTTCTTAAAAGATACCAAAAATGACCTCACATACAGGTGATAGGGGGCATCCTCAGCTGCTGATTAGGAAGCAATGGCAAGGGGGAAGGAAAGTAAAAGATATATAAATAGGTTCAATGTTTCTTGTTGGGAGAGCTCTCTGATGTGTAAGGCAAATAAGAATGAGCAAGTCAGTAACATGTTTCCAATATGGCAGGACTCATGCCAGAGGACATTCAAGTACCCCCACTTCCTCCATCACCATGTCCTATGCTGCATGATCTCTGTTACTGACCCATGAGGTCATGTGAAACCACAAAACTCTCTATGCCAAATGCTTTCTGCACTTCTTCTCCTACTTTTACACTCCCCATACCTTCCTAAAACCTAAATACTACAATATAGCTTCCAAGCTTATTCCCCTCTGCTATCACAAATCCCTGTTGGAAGGCTCTCAGTGACTGCATTTTCTGTGATAGATTACATTATCATTATAATTATTTACTCATCCATTCTATTGACTTCAATCATGGCCCTGTGACATGCTTTGACTAATGTGGCATATGTCCTATCTATGCAAAAATTAAGATGTGTTGCAAGTTTCTACTAGAATTCTTGCTCTTCCCTTGGTCATGAGAATAGCATATACTAGATGGAGTTGACCTGTGTTCCAAAAGGAAAGGCATATGGAACTGAGCTGCAGCCAAACTGCAGTTGCTACCATGTAACATGAGAAAGAAACAAAACGTTGTTGCTTGGTGAAGCACAGACATTTGAGGAGCTGTTTATTACTATTATACAGCCCAGAAAAGTGGCAGGACCCAGCAAAACACAGAGGAGGATGAAATAACTGAGAAAGCTTGCTTTCAAGAAAACATAGGACACATCCTGGGAGCTCCCAGGAATGCCCAAAGGGAGGAGGACAGATTTGCAGGGGCTTTAACAGGTAGGGCCAGTGCAGCAGACATTGTTGATGCCTATCTCACCACTTTGGTGCAACCTCAAAGGTCACCTGCAACTTTGGTGCAGAGTTTTCACACTTGCCAATAGTTTCCTGCCTCATGCATCCCCTTATCTGTACCTGAGTGTTTCGTCTTGCCCCTGGAGGAAGCTAAGCTCACATGAGGTGTTGAAGATCAGACCAGAAGAGCCAGGATGATCAGCCCATCCCCACCCCACCCCCCACCCCTTGCAATAACCCTCAATCCAGGAGGCACTGGAATTGGAGAATAACAACCAGCTTCCTCCCTGTTTGTAGGACAATTATTAGGTGTGCTCCATACAGTTCCTCAAAGTCTGGGCCTGGTGGTTCTACCAGCTCACCAATAGATCCTTAATTGTCTGCCTTCCCTTTCTGGTCTCATATTCCCACTCTCTCTCACTGTGCTTCCTGGATTATCGCCTAAAAATAAAACATGCATCAAATCTTTGTCTCAGGTCTGTCTTGAGAAACAGAATTTCTAGATGAGTTCAGGCTCAATCAGCAATGTTCTTAGCCAATGTTCTCCTAGCACCTATATCTGGAGTGGTGTCTTCCTACCATTCCATCCTAGAAGCCTGAGCCCTCTGGTCTGCTTCAGTGAGTGGAGCTGAGCCCTTGGTTCAAACCCCAGATCTACTTTACATGGATTGTGAGTCTTTAGATAAAGTTCCTCTTTTTTCCTCATTTTTATTGGTGCATTATAGTTGTACATATTGATGTGATTTGCTGTTACATATTCGTACATGCACACAAGATAACAGTATAATTTGGCCAATATCACCCTCCAGCACTTCCTCCCTCCCTCCCTCCTACCCCTTGGTCCCTTTCCTCTCCTGATCTCCCTTTGGTTTTTAGGAGATCCACCCCACCTTCATTTTCCGTTTTCCTCTCTAGCTTCTGCCTATGAGAGAAAACATATGTCCCTCAGTCCCTCTGAGTTTGACTTATTTCACTTAACATGATGGTATCTCGTTCCATCCATTTTCCTGCAAATGACATAATTCCATTTTTCTTTATGGCTGAATAAAACTCCACTGTATAAATAGACCACATTTTCTTTACCCATTCATCCATTCATGGGTATCTAAGCCAGTTCCATAGTTTGGCTGTTGTGAATTGTATTGCTATAAACGTGGGGGTGCATAGATCACTGTATAAGATGACTTTAATTCTTCAGGGGAAATACCCAAAAGTGGCATATCTGGGTCATATGGTGGATCCATGCCTAATCTTTTGAGAAATCTCCATGCCTATTTCCATAGCAGTTATACTAATCTACAGTCTCACCAATGTGTAAAAGTGTGTTCCTTTTTCTCCACATACTCTCCAGCATTTACTATTATTATTTCCATTTGTGATGACTGCCATTCTGACTGGTGTTAGATAAACTATTAGGATAGTTTTGATTTGCATGTCCCTAATTGCTAATGATGCTGAACATTTTTTCATGTATTGGTTGGCCATTTGTAAATTTTCTTTGGAAAAGTATCTGTTTGGTTCATTTGCCCATTTGTTAGATGGGTTATTTAATTTGGGAGGGTAAAATTTTTTGAGCTCTTTACATATTTTAGATATTAGTCCTCTGTCAGAAGAGTAGCTAGCAAAGATTTTCTCCCATTCTGTGGCTCTCTCCTCACAATCCAATTTGTTTCCTTTTCTGTAGAGAAGCTTTTTAATTTGATGTTGTCCCATTTATTAACTCTGGGCATTATTTCCTGAGTATCAGGGTCCTACAGAGAAAATCATTGCCTGTATCTAAAAGCTGGAGTGTTGACCCTACATTTTCATCTAGGAATTGCAAGGTTTCTGGTCTGATTTCCAGGTCTTTGATCCATTTTGAGTTGATTTTTTTGTGCAGAGTGAGAGCTAAGGGTCTAGTTTCATTTTTCTACATATGGATAACCAGTTGTTCCAGCACCGTTTGTCAAAAAGGCTGTCTTTTCTTCAACGTATGTTTTTAGATGTGTTCCTTTACCTTTCTGAATGTTGATCTTTTCTATAAAATAAAAATAATAGAAATCCCTGCCTCACGGGGTTAAAAGGCGTTTACACACAAGCACAGAGCTCAGCCTAGTGCTTGGCACCTTGTTGAGTTCTCCATAAATGTCAGCTGCAGTTGTTGTGCCTGTCTGTCCCCTAAATCTCTGGTTTCAGGGGCTTAATCTAAACAACCAAGCCTATACTCAGTGTCATTTCACCAGGGCCCCCTGACTCCAAGCCCTCATATGAGCAGATGTCAGAAACCGCTGCCCAGGACTGTGGTTATTTCATCTTCATGAAGCGCAACATCTGGCGTGGAAGCTTTCCCTGAAATGACCTCCTCTCCCAGATGTTTTCATGGACCCCTGTGGCCCTCAGCAGCAGAGAGGCTCCGAAGGACTGTGGGCCTATGGGCGCAGGGTCCTTCCTCCCTCCTCCATCTGTCAGGCCTGTTAGGACTCCCACAACAGCCTGCAGATGCTCCACCCTCAGGCAGCTGTGGAGGGAGCTGGCCTCTTTCTGCCCCAGCACACAGCCGCTGAGCCATCTGCTCACACCAGGGGACAGAGCAGTTCATCTGGGGGGCAGCTCCTCAGTGCCCAGACTCATTCACTCATTCCAAGAGCAGTTATCAGCACCTACAAAGTGGAAGACCCTGAACTAGACTGTAGGAATACAGATTTTGCCCTAAAGAGGTTCATCGCCTAGTGAGGGAGACAGATAATAAAGCGGGAGGGTGGATTATGAGCTAGTATAACTGGTGGTAGAAGGAAGGCAGGCATAGTGGGCTTTGGAAATGAAAGGAAGAGCTGCCTAAAGCAGCCCTGGTAATCAAGGAAGAGAAGACTTCCTGGAGTAAGTGATTCCTGTGGAAATACAAAGAGCGAACAGGATGGAAAGAAGGATGAAATTTGCTCTGGGCAGAAGATACAGCATGACAAATGCATGGAGGTGCCTTGTGCTGACATTGGGGCTGTGTGTGAGTCCTTTGTTTTATTGTCTGCCTGGTACCATTCTCATCCCCACACCTGCCACACCCACCCACATGAGGAAGCTGCCCTGTCTCTAGAGGATGCCACTCCCTCATTCAGAATTCATGGAATCCAGGGATCCCTACCCGAGGGTTTTAACTTAAGATCAAGTGATGAGCTCAAGAATTGTCACAGGTCAGGTTTTCAGTAGAAAAGCATGGTAACTTTCAAACCCAGTATTCCCTTCCATCAAGAGATGGACTTGTGGTCCCTCCCCTTAAGCCTAGGTAGTCCTCTTTTACTAACTAGATAAATAGACTGGCAGAAATAGTGTCCAAGATTCTGTAGAAAAGACCACACACCTTCAACTACTTTCTCTCTAGACATCAGCCTTCGGAGTCCTTAGCCACCATGTAAGAATTCTGGCTACCCTGAAATTTCATTGCTAGGGAGCTCACATGAAGACAGCACACAGTAATAGAGAGAGACCTGGAAGAAACCCCAGTTATCACATTCACCAGCCCAGAGACCAAATGCGTGAGTAAAGAAGACGCCATCTCCTACAGCCAACATCAGCACAATGGCAACCACATAAAAGGCCAAGAATGAACCAACTAGCTACGCCAAGTTAGTCCACATAGCCATGAGAGAGAATAACAAATGGTTGTTGCTTTATGCCACTAGGTTCGAGGTGGTCAGTTAGGCACCAATAGATAAACGGCACAGACAACGGTCTGCAGTGAAAGAGACTAGAGCTGACACATGGAAATAGATGGCGAGACGGAGCTGCTGCTTGAATCCTGGGCCTAGTTGTTCCTGGAAACTCTTCCTCCTGCCCTCCCTGGGGTAGTTTCCCTAGATTCTGTGAGCCAATGAGTTCTTCTTATTTCCTAAGTAAGCTCCAGTGGGATTTCTGCCACTTCAACCAAATTAATACAGGTGATTTGGGATCAATCCAAGATCTTGACGTGTTTAGGGAAGGTGGAAGTAATGAGAAATGAAGGAAAAGATGTAAGCCCAAGACAGATCATTGAGGAGCTGGATGCCCCAGCAAGGAAATTGTCTAATTTATATCACACACATCCCTCTCCACAAATGATTCAGGGAGACAACTGAGGACATGGCCTTTCTTATAAGGACAATGAGGGGTTAGTGAACAATTTTTATCCAAAGAGTAACAGGCTCAGACCTGCAGTGTGGGAAGGTCAATCCACCAGTTTGGATGATGAGCTGGAAAAAAACTGAACTGGTCAGGAGCCGAATATGTGACTCGGGGAAGAAATGATAAGATCCAGAACCAAGGGTGGGGGAATGGGAAGCGGATGGAATGAGAGAGAGAATGGACAGGGCTTGTGGTCTTCTATAGGAGTGGGAAGGAGAGTGGGAAAAGATGAACATGATTTCCAATTTTTTGGTTTGAGCAACTGAAAAACTAATGGGACTTTGCTAAAATTCCAGAGGAGGAACTAGTCAGGAGACAAAGCCAGTGGCTTGAACTTGTGTATGCAGATACTGAGGTGTCTGTGGAGCATTTCGGGGGAAATGTCATTCATATTTTTTTTATTTAACACATTTATTAAGCACATATTAGATTCCACATTCTGGTAGGGTGTGGTGAGAAATATGGGTATGGTGTTTACCCTCATAAATTGTACAGTCCGGTGGAACAGACGGAAATTAATTGAACACACAAATATGTAATTATAAACTTTTGAAGAAGAATACTATGGAGAAAACATATTGGAAGCTATGACAGCAAATTATAAGGAAACCTGATGGATTCTGGAAATATATCAGTTACTGTGGTAGCATAACAGATGACTCCAAAGTTCAATGTCATAAAACAACTGGAGTCATTAATTATTGCTCACAATTCCTTATAGTCAGGAATTCTAAAGATGCACTACAGGAACTATTTATATCTGCTCTATGAAAACTAGAGCCTCCAATGGAAGACTCAAAGACTTGGAGGCTGAAATTATCTGAAAGTTCATTCATGCACATGTTTGACAGACAATGATGGCTTTTAGCAGGAGCCTAAATCCTTCTCCAAGTGATCCCACTGCTTGGGTTAGTTGGGCTTCCTCACAATATGGTGGTGAGTACCTTGGGCAAGGGGGGAGAGAGTCACACCCCATCATTTTTGCTGCATTCTATTGATGGAGGCAGTTACAAAGGTCCACCCAAGTTCTAGATGAGGGAACCTGGACTTACCTCTTGATGAAGCAATGTCAACATCGCATCATAAAAAGAGAATGAGGGATGGGCGATATAACATGACCTCCTTTATAAAATACAACCTGTGAGAGAAGAGGTCAGTGAAGACTGTTTGAAGAAAGTTATATTTGAGCTGAGATCTCACCAATGAGCTAGAATCAACCAGTGATAGGATGGAGAAGACAAGTTAGGACAGTATTCCTAACAGGGAACAACGTGTATGAAAAGGCATGATGCATTCAGGAAGGTGAAAGAAGGCCAGAGTAGAGTTGAAGTGAGTTGAAAATATGAACCTGGAGAGCTCAAGAAAAAGTTAGGGCTAGAAATAAAACTGAAGAATTCTGGGATTAGAGGAGTAAACAAAGAGAAAGCGTCTCGTAGAAGCTTGAGTTTTCTTGGACCTAATGCTCTCCACCAACTTGCTGCTGCTAAAATACATCCGACTTCAGGACTTGTCTTCATTCTCTCAACCAAGAGAAGCTGGGCGCCTTGGTGGGCTGATTATGTAGGTGTAGCAGCCAGCTTCCAAGATGGCCCCAGGAATCCTGGACTCCTCACATTCACACCCTTGCATAGTTCTTTCCCACACTGACTCAGGTAACCTCTGTGACCAGGAGAATACTGCAGAAGTGACAGTGCATGACTTTCAAGGGTTGCTCATAAAAGATATTTCAACTTCTTTTGTGGTTTGTTCACTCTCAAAAGGCCAGACATTAAGCCATGAGGACTCGAGTAGCTTTCTGGAGAGATTCATGTGGAGGACGAACTGAGCCTCCTGCCAGTGGTCACCAACAGCATGCCAGCCGTGGACCTGGGCCACTTGGGAAGTGAATCCTCAGCCCCAGGCAAGCCTCAGACATCTTGAAGCAAAGGCAAGGTCTCCCTGTCGTTCCCTGACCAATAAAATTCATAATAAACAATTATTGTTGTTTTATGTCACAGACATGCTAGGACTTGTAGTTTGTTGCATAGAATAGATAACTATTCTACTAGCCCTGAGCCTTTGGTCATCCACCAGATACACACATTCATATTCATATTCATTCTCTCTCTCTCTCTCTCTCTCTCTCTCTCTCTCTCTCTCTCTCTTCCTCTCTCTCTCTCTCTTCCTCTCTCTCTCTCTCTCTCTCTCTCTCTCTCTCTCTCTCTCTCTCTCCATATTTTCCCTGAGTATAACTGGTTCCAGGAGACTCCCTGAGCTAGAAGAGATCACCTTTTCAAAATTTGACTCCATTTAAGGCTCTCCAAGCAGGTAAAAAATCATTTCAAACTTCTAGTGATGGTGTGTTCACTACTTCCCATTTCACTACCTTGGAGGTAGTAAATTCTCTGCCATTTCGTTGAGTACCAGGCTCCCCATAACTGATGGTCTGATGATCTCAGAAGTCTTCCACCCTGGTCCCCTGTGGTGAGGGTTTCCCTCTTTGCTGGGAGCTGTCCCTGACCCAGTGCTGAAACGTGACCCCTCCGTCACCCTTCCCCATGCAAAAGATCAAATTACAATTCCAAAAGGCAGCTTGACTTGGAAACATCAGCAAGAAAGTTCCATTTCCCCGCATCTCTAAATGGAAAAAGCCTCCTTGTCAGTTTGGAGCAATTAGCTGTGGGAGATGATGACGGAGCAGTGAGAGTCGCTGCGAGGGGGCAGAGTGGCAGCGGAAGCCCCGGCTCAGACAGACACGCCGCAGATGGCACGACGAGATAACGCCTTTCACGTTTCAGAAATCACATTGTCAACAATGTTTCCAGACCCAGAAATTAGCTGAAGTCATCAGGAGTGCCTGGCAGCAAGCAGCAGGCGCCGTGGTGGGGGCCCCTCGTTTGACTTTATGCATTGGTGCAAAGAGAAACCAGCAAGATTCACAGAAAAAGAGGCAGGGACTCCTGTCTTCTGAGGCTGTAGGAAGGGCTAGCCTGGAGCATGTCCAGGCATTTAGTTGGGGTCAACATTCAAAAGCCTCAATCTGCTACCTTCTGCTGTCCCGACGGTAAGTGATTAAGTCCAGGTCTCAGAATGTCCTCTTCTACTCCATGCCCTGTGAATGGACCTCTCCAAAGGGTTGCAGAAGGCAAAAGTGAAGATTTAATTACCTTCCTGTTGAACAAGAATTATATTATTTTCTTAAAGTAAAAATATATATATATTATATTATGTTCTTATTAAAGTAAAAAAAAATTACTCTTTGCAAAAGGTACAACCCTATCTGGGTCAGTCAATACCAGGTGTCTGGCCTTTCCATTAAGGATTTGCCTCTGGCATCCTCCAGACCAGGAAAAGGAATCGGAGGCTAGAACCCAGCTGCCGGGGACACTCACAACTCCAGTCAATTGCAGTGATTTGGGAGGACCAAGAGTTAGCTATTGTTGCAGTCCTGGCTGGTGCCACAAGGAAGCACAGGATACAGCAGGGGTTTACGATTACATATACCTACATAAGAACATTCTAGAAGAAAATGTATTCTTACCTTTTCTGCAGAAGCACCTTCTTGAAGGAAAGCAGGGCTACTTCCCTAATTTACTAGGGCACAGGAAAGGAGCACATGATTCCCCTTGGGAATTCAAAAGGACAAAAACCAAGTTTGAACATGTATCTAGATATACATAGTCTTGGAAACTAGGCTTGCAGATGGTAACAGGTGGTCAGTAGAGGGAGGAACACTCTCTGGTGGTTACATTATACAGACCATTGGAACTCAGCTTGAACTTCCAATCAAATACACTTATTATCATACAGTGAGTTTAAGCCCCAGCAGGTATCTGAGGCCCTTGTCTCCCCCCTCTCAGGGCTCTGGAAAAATTTGTGGACCCCTTTGCCATTGTGAGAAACCAACAGCTAATATGCAGCTCATAAAACCCTCAAGAGGGAAAATGAGAGCAAATACCTGGGGACCTTGCTTAGATAAAGTGATGTGAGCAGGCTTCAGATTCTATGAAGATGCATCAGCTGGGACTCACCCCCGGGCCAACTCCTAACACTGGAAAGATTTGAAAGGAGAAAGTCTTTTACCCTCAGCCAGTGGTGGGCTGCAAGAGAACAGTGCTGTAATTTGGGTGTTGAGTATCCCCCAAGTATCTGTGTATTATACTCTTGGTCCCCGGGGTGATGCTATTGGGAGGTGGTGAAACTTTTAAGACATAGGGCCTACTCTGAGGTCTTTAGGGCACAGGGCATGCCCTTGAAGGGGACTGTGGGACTCTGCCCCTTTCTCGTCCTGTCTTTGCTTCCTGACTGATGAGGTGAGTGGTTTTGCTCTGCCATGCACCACTACCTCAATGTGCTTGCCTTGTCACAGGTCCAAAAGCAATGGGGTAGATCAATCATGGACTCCAAACTATGATCCATGGACCTCCAAAACTATGAGCAAAAATAAACCTTTTCTCTTTATAAGTTGATTGTCTCAGGTATTTTTATTACAGTAACAGAAAGCTGACTAACATAAGAGGGATGCTGCTGTTATTCCCAAGACACTGTTCTCTGCATGGCTTCTTCTGGGACTCAACTGCAGCCAAACCTGCTGGAACTGGTTGGTCAGAGATGAATAAGGAGATAACTAACCTCTATTAGCCACACTCTATGAGCCATGTCTTTGGAATGTATTATCTCAGATTATTCTCCCAAAGGAATTAGCCAAAGGACAATTAAAACAAGAGGTATTGTAATGGAATTACAGCTGTTTATATTGCTGTCATAGAAACCCTGGTTCAATCACACCTTAAAGGAGTTCTATCAGTCATAGGAAGGTACTGAACTTTTCCCTGATTTTAAATCTAGGACTGCCCAGCCAGACTGAGGAAACAGTGAGATAATTAAGCAGGAACTAATATATCAAAGAAACCAGGAGAACCTAGATTTCTGCAAATTCCAGAGGGGGCCCAAGAAGAGCACTGACCTTTCTCTAAACCAAAGTGTAGTCCCTGGACCAGTAGCATTGAAATCACTTGGCAACATGTTAGAAACGTACATTCTGGGACTCTACCCTAAGCCTAATGAATCAGAAACTTTGGGACTGGGGCCTAGCAATTGCCATTTTTAAAAGTCATTCGGATACATGATCAAGTTTGAGAACCACAGTCTAAACCTAGAAGTTTAAATTAATCCAGCCTAGATCTGGGGAGGGACCGGTCCCAGAGCAGCAACAGTGAGATCCTTAGGACACGGGCGGGCCTTCTTTCATCTCTCCTCCCATCCACAGTGGTCTGCCCTGCCAGGCCCTCCTAACCTCTCTCTGATGAGAATGTAGGGGACACTACAGTCTCTGTGGAAATTTGGGGGAATGCTGAAGACATTGCATTTTGGGGGGTTCCTAACATTTCCTGGGTACTGACATGGGAAAAGAGGGGCTGTGTTCAAGTGGCTCCCCTCCCTCCCTGGAAGGACCTGCACCTCAGTCTCTCCACCTGCCCCCAAAGTACTCCAGAGGCAGACAGCGCACCCAGCCCTCAGGCTCTGAGTGGGGGTCCTGTCACACCTGAGGAGTTCCAGAGGTGTCAGCTCAGCAGCTGGGCCTGGATGGCAGTGCCACTGCTGCCTGATGAATCACTTTCCAATGAGGGTGCTGTTCAGGCTGCCAGCTGTTCTGGTACAGGCTCCCGATCAGCCTGGCTGCACCCTCCCCACCACTCCCACATGGGCCGGAACAGGGAGAGGAAACATCACACCCGGGCAAGCAGCAATCAATCTGTGTGGGAGACAAGCCAAAGTCGGGGGAGGGAGACCGCCAGCCAGCCCAGGGGCCCAGGCTGCCTTCACCAGAGGGCTGGCGGGGCTCTCTAGGCACTCAGTCCACCCAGCATCAGATGCATAAGCCCACCTTCCCCTGCAGCCCCGGGAAGAGATGACCTAGGGACCCAGGTGCACAGCAGAGAGCACTGGACTGAGAGTCAGTAGCTGCAGGTTCAAATCCCAGCTCCTGCTTACATACTGTGAGGCCTCAAGTTTTGAATGAGCTTCATTTTCCACATTGGGAAGCCCAATAGCGACTACTCAGGGGAATGGTGAGGAGTGAATGAAATGTTTTGTGCAAAATGCCTGGAAAACAACAGATGTGCAAAAATATAGTGATTTCACTCCCCTGAACTCAGCTGCCAACCTACACCCAGAGAACCACACATGATCATGAGGCAGACAGAGCACCTCTCCCAGGCCAGTCAGCAAAGCCCCAAAGGTAAAGGAGAAAGCATGAGGAAGCAAATATCTTTCCTTAGATCATCCAATCAAGGAAGAGCCTGATGATGGAAAGAAAGAGGACGCGGCCCAGGCAGGGACCCTGTGTCCAGCTGGTCTCCAGGCCTAAGCCTTACCACATCCAGCTCACAAGCCCCAACACCCCAGGCCTTTAACACAGATCTTACCATGCTACTGTGAAAGCCCCAGGTGGCTCCTGAATTGCCCACAGAGCAAAGGAAAAAGGGCCTCAGCATGGCATCCAAGATCAACTCCACATCTGCTAAATCTCCCCCTCCCCACGAATCTCACTCCTCCAGGCACCCAGAGCAGCTCATCATTCCCAGAATGTACCAGTATCCCCATCAGCTGATATGTTCTTTGCAAAGGCATCTTACCAGTGTCCCATCTGGCAATCAACTATGTCCACACCTGCTCAGCCTCACATTCCAAAAGTTGAGCCAAGATGTAAAGCGATGCCTCTCCTTTGAATAACTTCATCAAAAACACAACTCTGTGTTTGCAGATCCAGAACAGCTGCAGACCTAGAATGTGTAAGGGTTTGGGGAAACTCAAGTTATGAGTATTTGTCACAGGCCAGCTTGTGGGATCTAAGCAACCAAAGCCATTAAACAGGCATCTGAGAACAGAACTAGGAGCCGGGAACCTGACTCTCCAAGTTCACACCACTTGATTCTTCACTTACCATGGGCCAATTGACCTACCTGCTCCAAGTCTTGGTCTCTTTGGGTAACAGAGATAGTGATCACCAAGTTGTCAGGATGATTCAACTAGGAAATACACCTAAAGCCATTAGCATATAGTAATCTCCAAAATGTCTGCAGCTGTAACAATCACCACCATCATCATTAAAAATAATCATTAATATTCTGCATCCATCTGCCTTATAGGTTTCAAACAAAGAAATCTATACCCAGAAGGTATGTAGGGAAAGGCAGTGGGTTAAAACTGGATATATTTGTTTTATTGAGAATTTTTGACAAAATCAAATATTTCTCTTATCCATGCCCCATCCCTCCTAGTCTAAATGCTGAATGATGGATGATTCCTTTCAGGGCTTTCCTTCTAAAACTAAGCTATTTCCAATTATTGAGAAGGCCTACAGTCAAAAATGGGAAAAAAATCTATCACGACTTATAGTAGGATTTTACAGTTCCTATAGTCTCTTCCAGTTAGGATCAAGTTCTAATAGAGCTTAAGATCCTTTGTTCTGATTTTACTAAAGGTCCTAAGTGTTAAATATACTGCTTGATACTTATGGCATAAATTCTACAAATCCAGGCTGGAGATGTGGCTCAAGCGGTAGCGCGCTCGCCTGGCATGCGTGCGGCCCGGGTTCGATCCTCAGCACCACATACAAACAAAGATGTGTCTGCTGAAAACTAAAAAATAAATATAAAATTCTCTCTCTCTCTCTCTCTCTCTCTCTCTCTCTCTCTCTCTCTCTCTCTTCTCTCTCTCTCTCTCTCTCTCTCTCTCTCTCTCTCAAAAAAATAAAAAATAAAAAGAATTCTACAAATCCACTTGGAGAATCCTAGGCCACCGGAACAAGTCACTGAAGTGTCTTCTATTCTTGGAGAGAGAAAGAGAATCAGATTTGAAGGTTTGGTATTGAAACTCCCAACTTCCAACTATGCCTGACCATCCATGTCCTGGGTTTGAAATGAACTGAGTTAAAGTCTGAGTTAAAAGGAGATTTTTGGTTTAATGGACATGTTTAAGTACTACGCAGAAAGAGTCGTTCCTCACTGAGCAAGCTAAAAAATAAGAGAATCAGCCTCCTTAAATGGCTTTTAGTTTAAGAACAGTTTCAAGCACACAAGCAAGGATGCAGAGACCACTGACAGGCTGCGAAGGAGGGTCTGGGAATCTGACTCAATGCAAACTTAATAGCTGCTAAGAATGTGTGTCCCTGCATTTTCCAAAGAAATAAAATTATGAGACTCGAAGTCCTGAGGTTTCTACTGGGAGGGAGACTACTGGTATAATATTACCATTGTTTCCTGCACTCTGTTGTCTGGGTACATTTACCCACCCACTAATCCCCTACCATCTATATACTCTGTTCATCTCTGCAGACACTGCATTCTACGCATCCCCAAACCGCTGCAGCCTGGAGAAGCTAAATACATTGTGTTGGGTGCTTTCAGACAAATCCATTTCATTGAGGAAGTTCTCTACAATTGCCAGTGACAGAACCCTGATCCATCTAGTGTAAGCCCAAAGGGAATTTACTATAAAAATTCTGAGTGATCCCATGGAATCCAAGAACCAAAATAAAGTTGAGCCTCAGTAAAAACAGAAACCGAGGACATCAGCGCCTCCGAAACACTCTTTTTCCTCTCTGTTTCTTCCACGTTTTGCTCTCATTAGGCTCTAATGGACACTAAGCTCCTCCACTCTGGAGTCCCCCTGTGACCATAAGATGCCCTTTTCTGACCATCTCCTTTCCAACCAGGACCCCGATGATCCTGTGTGGTTTGGAGAACTGTAAATCAAGCCCTGCAAGTTCAAAGGGTCTACACCACCCAAAAGCCAAGGTTAAATGAAGCACCACACGATGGGGTTTTATAACAGTCCCAGGAGAGTCTTCTGGATTGCTGCTCCTTTATTTACGCTGCCCTCTGGCCAGCCACACTGACGCCCTCACGTTGGCCCTGCCACCAGCGCTTCCCATCAGAGCCGCCGCAGGTCTCTTCCTTCATTCAAGACAAATGCCTTGGAACCCTGCTGGGCTCATGGTTTCTCTCATTTCCCTCATTTAATCCCCCATCAAATCCCAGATCTATCCCATCACTGACCCGTCTTCCCCCCTTCTCCCCTGTACCTACACCAAGCTGCCACCCCAACCTGGGCCCGCAGTGGCCTCTTCACGGCTTGCTCTGTCTTCTCTTCCCCCTTCCTATCTCGTTCTCTGCACAGCGGACAGAGTGACCCTCTCCCGCTTCAAACCTGCCCAATGCCTCCCCGTCACACATAGAATAGAGTCAAGGTCTTTATTGTGCCCAGCAGGGCTATCTTTGTTCTGGTCGCCTCTGACTTGATTTTCTATGCCTCTCAGCCAGTTTCCCTGAAACTCCCCACGTGTGCCTTCCCCCAGACCTTTCACATGCTGCTTCCTCTGCTTAGAGAGTCTTTTCCCACAGATAGTCACGTGGCTCATTCCCTCCCTCCCTGCCTGGATTCAAGTCTCCAGTCAAATGTTTCTTCCTCAGCAGTCCACCAAAGTACCTCCAGACCCACCATTCTAATCTCTGCCTCTGTCTTCACGTCACCTCTCCTCCTCTGTAAGATGCAAATCTCCCTCCACCTCTCCCATGGGGGCATCTGTACTTGGATTTAGACCCACCCAAAACTCCAAGATCACCATTTCATCTAAAGAGTCTTAACTTAATCAACTATAGAAAAAAAAAAATTCTTCTAAAATGGTAATACACACAGGTTCTGAGAATTAGAACATGGACATCTCTTTGGGAGCCAACATTAGCCTCTCACAGTTCCATTGTGAAGTATTTTTATTCTCTCTTATTATAACTTGATCATTGTAACCATACAGTTGTGGAGGGATCCTACATACACAGGCCCCTCCTCTCCTCTCCCAGGGATACCCCTTTTTCCAGAGAAGCTGTAGTTTTATCCCAGCTTTTTTTTCCCATCAGAAAAGCACCTGGGAGACTGTCATGCTCAGAAAGTAATGGCGTGGACTTGGGGTTGGGGTTATGGAGCTACCATTTAGTAGCTGCTGAATGCAGACAAGTCATTTACCCTTCATGGGCCTCAGAGGTGAGGACTCGATTGGTGCCAATCTCTCTTCATAGACCTGCTCCTTACTCCTTCCAGTGATCCAGTGAGTTAGGTACCATTTTTAAATCATTCATTCATTTATGTTTTCTTTCAGTGATTAGCAATTCCAGGCACAATTCCCACACTGTGCATTCAGCAATAAACAGGATAGGTGAGAAATTATGGAAATTATTTTCTAAGAAGTGAAGAAAGATACTGAGAAAACAAAGGTAACTATAGAAAGTGATAATGGCTATGAAGTCAATTATTTAATGGAATAATATGAAGACAGAGTGGTAAGGGGCTCCTTCAGATAAGGTTGCCTAAAAAAGCTTCTTCAAGGAAATGCCATTTGACCTGAGATGTGGATGATAAGAAAGCATCAGGAAAATATCAAGGAGAACAACCTTCTGGGTGAAAATAAATTAATATATTCATGGAACATAAGTGACTAGCAAATCAGGAAACCCAGGTGCTGAGGTACTGAACACCGTGCCTAAGATCACTGTGCTGGTAAAAGCTGAAGTTGGAACTTAAATGCGGAAGCCCAAAACCAAGAGTCTGCGCTCTTCACCACACAAGATGGCGTCTCTTACCTCCCATAGACATTGACAAGGAAATGAGGGGACCAATAGCAATGCTATCAGTTGGTGTTAGTTGTCTCCATTGTCCATTCCCCAGTGAAATAGGGGCTTCCAGAAGAGCCTCCAGGTCAGACCCTGGAGAACAAGAGAAGATGCCAGTCTCCAAGGGAGGATGCCAAGGGGTCTCATCTGGCCCTTCTGGTACAGCCATCCACCTGTGCAGGCCTGCACTAGAGTGAGGTACTATGGGCACAGACTTTAAAGAAGCACTGACTCTTGATACTGCTCCTGAACTTACACAAGCCTGAAAGGATCACCACCTCAAATTCAGCACCTGGGAACCTCATTTGCTTGCACTAGTCTCAGCCCTACCCCTGGACCAGAAGCAGGCCCCTAACCAGAGCTCTTCAACAGGGTGTTGTCATTCTGTGACCTTCTACTACCTTTCC
This sequence comes from Spermophilus citellus, assembly GCF_964194105.1. Lineage (NCBI taxonomy): Eukaryota > Metazoa > Chordata > Mammalia > Rodentia > Sciuridae > Spermophilus > Spermophilus citellus. The sequence continues at coordinate 19,840,691 of NC_138185.1, forward strand.
TCTCCATCTCTCAGCTCTGTTAAGTCTAGGTAACCTGGGGTCCATCCAGGTCCAAACTCTGGGGCTGAAGTCCCAGCATACCCAGTGCCCAGCTCACCCCACCAGGACCCAGTGCTGGCTCAGCCATTCCTCCATCCAGGTGGCCTCACCTGGTCATGAGCTCACAAGGACTGTGTGTGTCCCTCAGGATGAACGCTCTTTTATCACTGGGTGTCTCAGCATGAGTCAGGGAAGGAAGCAGGTGATAAGATTGTAAAGTCATGTTTCCAGAAATGCCAACCAGCCTTCTACGAGACCGCACCTGGACTGGCAGCCCCTTTGCCAACGTGTCCATTGTTTTATGATAATAAGCAACATGCTCATTAATAACTCTTCCCCTCCCCCCTTCATGAGTCACAGCCACAAGGGGAACCAGCAGGTGCAGGGGGCTCACAATTATCCTTCATAATGCATGGCTGGCAATAAACCCACTCTGAAGCTGGAGCAACCCAGATCCAGCTCTGTGCACTGACTGCAATCACTGGAGTAATTAATGGCAGAGCCATTGGATGGAGAGAGAGCGTGTTAACCCTTGTGAAACCACTGAGCCCAGAATTCTCAGGAAGTTGGAAATTTCAAGGAGACGTACTTCTCATGCACTGGAGGAAAATGACCAGCGTCCAGTCTCAGTCCTCCTGCCTGTCTCTCTAGTGTTTCTCCTCAGAGGATCATGCTGCCATTGTCACCTCTATGAAGACACCTCCAATCTCTACTCTCTACCCTGTCCTCTCATCCTTGCATTTCCACCTGGTTTCTGGATTCCACCAGCATCCTAAATCAGCACAGAACTGAGCTCACCTGAATATAGGCACCAAAACCTTTCCCCAATAGGATCAATCTGGGTTCAAGAGATCATGAGGTTAGAAGTAGCAACTATGGAAGAAAAGAAGTTCTCAAACTACAACTGAGCAGAGGGGACCATCCCGGGCCAGTAAACAGGTATGGATATCATAAGTGTGTAATGAGCTTAATCTCCACCGCTGATTAGGACTGGCAAGGGGATGTCCATGGAGCAGGGCATGACCATGACATGGCAGGGCACAGAAGAGTGTAGATCCAGGAAGAGGTGATGGACTGGAAGGAACAAGTACATAAATACTTGAGGTCAGAGTCAGGTCAAAAAGGCAAGTCAAGGAGAGTTATGGACATCAGAAGGAAGAAGAGCAGAGCAGGAGCTCTTAGAACCTAAGACTTCGAAGGCCAAGAGTTCAGAGGTAATGACTAGGCCCATACTATGGTCTTAGACAGGAGGCTATCCACAGGGACATCAGATTGCATACCTCCAAGAACATCATTCATAAAGAATTCAATGCCACTGAGCAATATGGTGGCCTTGGTGGCTGAAGAAGAGTAAATAAAAGGCAGTGATGCTAGGACAGACAAGCAACTGAAAAGCAAGGGCATGGAAGGGTGGGCCGCAGGAGCACAGACGGCGGCCGGATGATGGGGAAATCCAGGATAGACAGGAAGCCTGCGGTGGGGGAAAGTATGTCCCAAGCAAGGCTGACCTCAAGTCCAACTGCACCTGTTACTTACTTAGTGTGTGTCCTTAAAGCACACACTCATATTTCAAATAGTAACAAGAATACTTAACTTCAAGGTGGTAATGGACATTTTAAAAGATGGTTTCTGTGCAGTCAGGGGCTGTTCTATGACTTGTTTGCTACCACATCTGTTTCTACCTCTGACCCTGCTCTGCTCGCCAATGTAGAAAGAGCTGATCTCTGATTTACCTCCAAAGTCAGCAAGCTTCCAGAAAGGGTAGGCCAAGGGGAGGCCCTGGTTAGAGGTTAAAAGGCAGGAAGAAGGAAAACTCTGGGTGCTTTTCCATTACCTCCTTGTCCCCCCACTGTACCTCCCCCAACCTCCAAGGCGACATCTCCAGCAAGAGCAGGCTCCCCTTCATGGTTTTAGTTCCTGTGGAACAGGCCAGTCAAGGCTCAACTTCTGTCCCCAACTCTGATAACTCCATCTCTTCCCTTTGTCCACCCCTGGGGACCGTAGTGGCTTCCCACTGTTATATAAACTTATTGCCCTGCCATTCTGGTTAACCTCTCAACTTTTCCTTAATTAAAACCTCTCTGTTTTAAATATATAGAATAGTTTCTGTGTTCTTCATTGGGCGTCCATGTGACAAGAGCCTAGTGTCGTGCTTCACAAAGAGGGGGGATTTAAATAGGTTGTAATTATTATAATTATGTTTAGATTAACAATATTAGAACTTCGTTTACCAAGACCTCTGAGAATGTGGTACTCATTCAACCCAAGATGTGAACAGGATGTGTACAAGGTTATGTAATGACCCACCTGTGCTTCTAAGGACAGAGATGATGGGTGAAAGACGGCAGGGGGGTTATTTTCTTGGATCTCTGAATCTAAGCTCCAGAACAGCATCTGGGTGCTTGAGTATATTTCTGGTGCCCGACCTAGGGCCTGGCACAGAGCAAGTCCTTACATAATGGTTATTTGACTGATCTGAAATTTTTCTGATTGGATGTTCAGAATAGTATTAAGTCTGTAGATCCTGAACTCAGGTTGCAGGATCTTACCTGTGTAGACACAGAAATTTTAGAAATTAGGAATGTATAAGAAGGGGCAGGATTAGGTCAGAATAAGTGAGGGACTCACCTCAGGCACAAAATTAAAAGGGATGCCAAGAAAACTCAGTAATCAGAATAAATAATACAATAAGGCAATATTTTTAAAACTGTAATTAATGCAAAAATCCATAATGAACAAAATATCAAAATTTGAATAAAGATAGGATTACTGTTGCTGATTTTTCCTTTGCCTCAGGCTCCAATACACCTTGGCCCATGTTGACTAATACTGTGTCGCTGCTTCTGATTATTCCTTCCCGCTACTTGGAGAGCTCGTGTCCCTGGGGTGAACATCCAAGTCCCAACCCCCCAAACACACAAGCTGCTGCAACAGAGATTGTGCCTGTCTTATTCCCTGTTACCAATTTAGCACTAAAACTATTTTTACAAGTAAAAATTTTTTTCAAATAAATGAATGAATGAACAAAAGACCTCTTCCGTATTCTGGGGATCCCAATAGAGTCAACAAAAAGGTATTTCAACAATACACTTTTCTTTTTAAACAAAAAAAAATGTTTCACACTCTAGGAATCAGAGATATAAATTGAAACAAGACAGTGTAATTTTTCACCACTAGAATCAACCAAGATTTAGGAGATTGACAATACCCTGTATTGATGTGGAAATCAAGAAAAAGACATTCCTAGGCATTATTGCTAGGACTAAAAATTAATACAGTGTTTCTGGACAGCAATTTGGCTATATGTAACAAAAGACCTTGAAAAGTACATTTCTTTTGATGAGCGATCCCACTTCAAAGAATTATTCTAAGGAAATAATTAGGCAAGTGCCAGAAGATACATCTTCCAAGGAGTTTCATCACAGTATTGTTTAGAACTACAAGTGCTTAAAAATAGTCTAAAGGTCCAAAAATATTGGGCTTATTATTAAGAAATATTAATAAAAAATAGGGGCATTACATGGTGGAACACCATATAACCACTCAAAATAATGATGTAGACCTCTATTTATTTTAAACAGAAGAATATCCAAAAGGTTATAAATGGGACAAATTATCATGAAACAATATGTACGTAATGGAATCATCAATTTTAAAGTATGATACAGAGAGCATCCAGAAGACTGATTGTAAATGGTGATGATCCCTAGGTGGCCAAATGTTACATGATTTTAATTTTTTGGTCTTTCATTTCTGTGAATTTTCTGAATTTTACACAATGGTCCCATAAAACCTATATACTTCTAAAAACTGAAAAGTGAACCTGTTTTTTGTTCTGCATCTTGAATTTCCCAGCAGGAGTAAGTTTAGTTTTCCATTATCACCTTTAGCTATGTTGGGGCTTCCTTTGTTATATAAATCAGGTTATAACATACTGTGCCCGACTCTTCTCAACACAGGAGAATGTTTGCTTTCCCTCACCTAATACCTCTAACACTCTCCAGAAATATCTCTGAGACTGACTCACCAGCCTTGCAGATCACTCTTGTAGCAAAGGTCCCCAAATGTCACTCGTTTTCAACCCAAAGACTGATCTTATTTACTTACTAAAGATAAACTTTCCAAGTCCCAAGACTATTTTGTTATTTGTGGAATGAAGACAGGCATTTAGTTCTCACAGGTGAACTAAAAAGACAAAATTAGTGAAAGAACCCAGCACTAAGTGTATCAGACAGGGTAAGTCAAGTAATGCTACAGTAACAAACAACCCCAAAATCCCTAGGCCAAACAACAAAGTTATATTTCATACTGTACAATAGTTCTCTGGGGCCTCTGCTCCACATGCTCCTCCCTCAAGGACCCAGGCTGAAGGAGACTCCATTTCCATGATTTCCTTTTGCCAAGCAGAGGAAAGAAAACACGGCACCTAGTACACCTGCTTTTAAAGCTTCTGCCCAGGAGTGATCAATGTCACTTTATTCTCGTCTCATGGGCCAAAACCAGCCACATAGCCACAGACAAATTCAAAGAGAAATTTCATCATACCATATGTCTAAGGGTCCAAAAACCAGAAATACTGGCTAATGGTAAATTTACTCTCATAGTAGGCATTCAAAAATGCTTTGTGAGTAAGAAACACATGAATCCCAGCTCAACAGCAAAGGCCTCTGATGTGTGTCAGGCACTGTGCTAGGCAACACTTTCAGTGGGAAACCAAATTAAATAATTTTTAGCAAAGCCACACTGCTAGTAAGGACAAGAGCCAGGACTTGATCCCACAAACTGTACCCTACCCATATGTCTGCCTGGTGACACTACTCCATGCAGCCTCACTTTTGTAAGTCTGCTTCCTCCCCATCTTCCAGGAGCAGATAATGTTGACTCTTGACTGGAAGGAGGGGACTGGAATGTGCCTGCAGTGGGCCTAAGGCCTGTGTGAGATGCACAGCAAGTTTGGTCCAAAGCCTGGGAAGAGACAGCACCTGGAAGAGCCCTGGAGCAGCCTTCTCCCGTGTGCAGAAGATGGAGCCAGGGAGGATCAGCATATTCTGCAGGACATACCTGCCCCCTGGGCTAAAGTGAAGGCCAATCCCTTAGAGTCCATGTCCCCTTACTCTGCTCTTGGAAGACACATGTCTTATGGCCCAGTTACTGGAGAATATGTGTCGTTATCTAAGTGTCACAGACAAGTCCTGACACACTCATCAGGCTCTCCTCACCATCACACACAGGAACCATGCACACTGTGCACACATGTGCACAGTTACCTATACACAGCCTGTGCCCACTTTGCATTGCACATCATTAATACATCATATGAGTCTGAGCTACACGCAGCATCCACTATGCAGTATCCACGTGCTCCTAACCCACTGATGTGATGTCATCTGTGACGTTTTGTCAACCCCTATGAAATCGCTCTTTCAATGGCAATTTCATTTGGCTCAAACCCATGCATGCACAGCTACTTAAAACCACAGCCATTTCATATATGTACACACAACCACACATGTGCATGCAAACACATACACACTCACTCACACAGAGCGTGCACTGCCACACATTCAACTTGCTGTTCACCCTCCACCTGTTGCCTGACCCAGTCCCTTGGCTCCTTGGCAGTGAGTTCCATCATTGTCACCACCAAGGTTGCCATTAAACAAACCTCTGCTCTTACCCTCCAAAAAACAGTCCCTGGGGCTGGGCCTCTGTGGCCCTGGTTCACTCCAGCAGTTGTGTTCAACATCTGCCCCCACCCGTGGCCTGTCCACTTAGCCTCTTCCTTAATCCCAAACACCCCACTTTCCCTGCAGGCAGAGGCTGCTGAGATGGCAGGGACTCTCACTCTCTGTCCTGGAACTCCAGCCCCATCCTGAAACTCTACACAATCAAGGGACATGGCTGCGGGAGAGCGGTGAGATTCACAGGCAGAGAAGGCCCCAGGACTTATAGCTGCCATTGTGTCTACAAAAATACTTATCAAGCACTAATTCTATGTGTCTTAGTCCACTTTCTGCTGCTATCATAAAATATCTAAAATTGGGAAATTCATAAACAAAAGAAATCTATTTCTCGAAGTTCTGGAGTCTGGGAAATCTAAGAACAAGGACGAGCATTGGGTGAGGGACTTTGTACTGCATCACAACATGGCAGAAGGGCAAGTGAACACACGCAAGAGAGTAGGAGAGAGGGGCCAAAGAAGGCCCAATCAGGCTCCACTCCCTCAATAACAACCAATTCTCTATAACGGCATTAATCCTGTCATGAGGACAGAGCCCCCGTGGTGATCTCATGACCTCATACTTTATAATGGCAATGAGTTGTCAACATGAGTTTTGGAGGAAAGGTACAAACCACAGCACCGTGACAGGCCCTGAACTGGGCACTAAAGATAAACAAAAATGGACACAGGCCCTGGCTATGTGGTTCCTACATTCAATGCAGGGAGGCAAACATTTTTTTCTAAAGTACAAATAAACATAAAATTCCAACTCTTGAGAAATAATATGGAGGAGAGGTACACAGTGCTAGAACTTGCCTCAGACTCTTAAAATACTTTAAAATAACTTAAATTATAACGCCAATCTCATACATTTGTAGTGAGCATTAAGTCAAACAATGTGTAAAGTACTCACGAGAAGGCAAAGCACAAAATAAGTACTATGCATTGCTAGTTCTTTCTTTGCTGTTAGATTATTCCATAAAGAGGGATTAACCTAATCAGAGAGATGAGTAAGGGTTTCCATATGAAAATGGATACCTGAAGGGTGGGTAGGTGTTGACGAGGTAAAGGAAAAAGGGCAATGGAGCATGTGCAAAGTCCCTGTGGCAGAAGTGTGGGCCATGCCAACCACGGCTAGAGGCACCCATTATTTCAGCATATACAGTGACAAGGTGGGCATCCAGCATGAGACTGGAGGGGTTGACAGTCACCAAATCAGGTGGGGTTTTGAAAGCCACCATAAGAAGTTAGAATTTATAGAACATAAGCTAAGCACAGTGAAAGGTCAGTGCAGAGTTATAAGAAGAACTCTGAAGCCAAGTGTAGGCTTAATGAGAAAGAGTGTTATGACTCTCGTGGGCACAGAAGGTAGAAACCAGTGCCACATGCTTCGTGGATTCACCACCACTGAACTATGAGTGTATTCATCCAAACTCTTGTGTTTGGAAGTAACAGAAACCCAATTCAAAGGAGCTAAAGAAAAAAACAAAGAACACATCAGACTATACAATTGGGAGTGGAAGGTGTGTATAACTGTCTAAGGCAGAGCCAGACTCAAATGACAATCTTGTCAGAACTCCATCCCTCTCTCAGTCATTTGAATTTTCTCACCACTTCTTGGTTGTATCATGAAGTGAGCTGCCCCCTTCAAAGGGTGACTATAATGACCCACGGCAGCCCTGGCTCTGTTCTGTCATTAAAGCTCACATTGCTGAGATGTCAATACCACCTTTCCTGATGTAGCTGGCAAAAGTCCCAGAAAAGACTCTGATTGATCCAGCCAGGGTCACATGCCCACCTGAATGAGAGTGGTGTCAGTTTCCTAAAAGCCATAAGGGCTGAGCAGTATAATACTAGACAAGAGGTTAGGAAGTTTTAGTTCCTACAAGAATAGCAACTGGGCAAACAAAAAGAAAATAAATGTCCATTCAGGGATTACGTGGCCAGTCCACAATGTCACACGCAGCAATGAGGCTAAGTCCAGGCTCACCCATTGAGCATGTCCACATGTTCCTCTCTGCAGATCCTGCTCAGCCAGTGGAAGCTCTGCAGGGCTTGGAATGATGGAGACAGAAACTCTCCCCAAAGCTTCCGGCATGCCGTGGTTGAAGGATAGAGAGCTCCGAGACCTGGTAGAAAGAGACCCTTCCTTTAAAGGTCAGAAAAGGCAATCCTAGCATGTCTCCAACCAAGGGGATCAGAAGCAAGAACAGCAAGTCCAGCTTGGAATAGGCACAGGGTCAAACAAAGCAGAGGCTGACCTGTGGGGAGGTGGGCAGTTTGGGTGACCTCCTGGGAGAGGCACTGCTCTCCTAGCTGGGTGCACCTCCCTAGAGCTCTCCCTGGCTCAGGCCAACCTCATTCCTCTCCTTGAAATTTTTACCTACTGTGGCTCCTCCTCTGAGGCATATTCTGCCCCAGCATCTCCCATAACTCTGATTCTTTTCACTCAACATACAAAACTAACTCAAGTGTCTTCATTTCTTTCTAAAAAAAAAAAAAAAAAAAAAAAAGTCTTTCTCTGACTCTGCATTTCCTCTTATCTGCAGTAGTACTTGGTGAGTTGTGTGAGGCACACTCTATAGCAATGCTACTCAAAGTGTGGTCCACAGACAGATGCTCTCCACAAACTGGTTATAATCTAAAACAGTGAAGGGCAGAAATTGAGCACAAACTGTTAGAAACTTAATAACAACTTGACAGACTGATGATATATATATATATATATATATATATATATATATATATATATCCCTTGAATCTAATAACAAAAAGTAAGTCTGCATTTTGCGTGTCTTTTTATTTCATTTTTCTAGTAATTCATTCTTAATAACACATGATAACTATAATATTTATGGGTAGAGTGTGGTCATTTGATTCATGTATACAATGTATAATGATAAAATCAGGGTAATTAGCATGTCCAGAAGTACATTTTCACTCTGTGTTACAAAAGCACCAGTCTGTGGTAGGATGAAAACTTTTAAATACACATACCCATATATACACAGTATTCTTCTTATATCAGTGATTGGAGAATTACTAGTCTATAGAATTATTCTTCTGTGATATGATTAATGTAAAAATAAAATTAGAATGGGTTAGTTAAGTAGGGAAATGGAAGTGGATACAAGTAAAAAAAAAATTAAGTTCCATGATCTAAAAGACTTTCTGTATTTCTCTCTAATGGTGAGAAAGCACATTGATTTATTAAAGTCTTTGTCTATAACCTTATTTTAGAAATCAAAGGTGTGAAAATAACTAAGCTCTACCTCAAGATCAACTTGCTTATTTGCCCAACATAGTTCCGGCATTCAGTCAGTATTCAGTAAATACTAGTTGAATAAATATGCTATCCAGATTGGCTTCTGTTTCAGTTATGTTTCTTAATAACAAACCACCTAGAGACTTAGCTTAAAATAACAATTCCCCATTCTCTCTCATGTTTCCATGGGTCGACTAGGCTCAGTTGGGTGGTTATCACGCAGGGTCTCTCATGCAGTTGCAGTTACTTAGTACCTGGGACTATACTCTTCACTAAGATGAACATCCAAGATGACTTCTTCAAGCTCATGTTTAGCACTTCAGCTAGAATGGCTGGAATAGATGGAGACTGGCTGGACATCTCTCTCCATATGGCCTCTCCAGGTAACCATCTTGGGCTTCCTCACAGCATGGCAGTCTCAGGGTAGTAGAACTTCTTGCATATTAGCTGTATATGAGTTGTATATTCCCTCAATTCAAGTGTTCCCCCAAAATAGAAGGAATCAGTTTTCTTAAAGGCTAGCTAGGCCCTAACTGGTACAGTACCATTTGTTCCACACTCTGTTAGCTGAGGCAGTCGTGAGGCTAGTCATTCCATCTCTCAGTGGAAGAGTAACATCTTTATCTACCACCATCTCTCTGCAACCCCTAAGTGGTAGAGATCAGGGAAAACAATCTGACATTTTTAATCATCATCATCATCATTATTATTATCATTACTTACTACATTCCTGGTCTGCTGTGCTCAGTGCTTTTAATCTATTATCCCATTTAATCCTCTCAACAATTATTCTCATTGTATAGAAAGAGAAGCTGAGGTTCAGAGAGGTGAAATGATATGCCGAAGGTCACGCAAAGAGTAAGTGACAGAAATAGGACACAAACCTAAGTCTTCATGACTTCAGAGCTCAGTCTTAACTACTGGCTTGTCCACTGACATGGTAGCTATGATTCACCTCAATCATCACTCACCCCAAATGTTGTTTGGCCCACCCTTCACTCATCCCCAGAAGATTCACCTGGCCTGCCTAGATTTCCATCATGAAGCAAATCAGCCAATATCTCCTGCCTGGATTTTTTTTTTCTTAAAAAATAATGCCCTGTTCATCAGCAGTGAGTAGGGAATGACTTGGCAGCTCAAGAACTGCAAGTCATATTTCTGCAGGAAGCCCAAGAGGGACTGCCAAAGTACCTCTCAGCCCTGGCTAGGGTGGACAGGTAATTAGATTGAATCCACTCTTTGGCTCAGTTTCCTTCCTAAGCAGATCATCCACTGAGCAATCCATTCTCCGGGCACTAATCCATCACCCGGGAGCACTGGGCCATGATGGACGAGCTGGGCCATCAGCAGGGCCCTCGATGGATGGGTGTCATTCATCAATGTGGGGAGACGATAGTCATGAGTTACTCAGGCTGTGGCACTTCCACCCCCTTTGGGGCCAGAGCCAGGAGGACAGAGGCTGGGGGGCAGGGTGCAGAGCTAAAAGGACTTCTCTGGGAGATGTGCCAGCTACCATGGGAACATTCTGTCTGAGCCACTCCAAAGTATCAAGATGTTTAATGGGGTTTGTTGTCTGGACAAGGAGCTTATAAGAGAATGAGAATGTCATAGATAAGATCACAGGCTCTGGAAAAAATCACACTTGCCTGATACATTTCTGTTCTGCCTTTCTCTTGCTGTGAAGGTCAAGCATGGTATTCACCTCTCATCTCATTCCACGTGTTTTTTCACATTGTATTTAGGGCCACGTGAAGAGACATGGTTAATGAAATATATGTGCAAGTAACAAGTGTCACATGTGATTGTGGCAATTAAAAAGCCCCTGTGAGATTCAGCAGCCTCTCCTTTCTCCTGCCACAACAGCCTAAAGACCTCATATTACCATATTTGAGCTACAGAATCCAAAAAGCCTGGATTGCCCATCACCTGGAAGACAGATCCACAGCTGATGTTACCTCAGCAAGAGATAAACCTTTGCTAGACTCAGGCATTGAGGTGGAGGGTTGTTTGTTACTGAAGCACAACCCAGCCTACCCTGACAAATACTCTATATCGGGGGTCGGCCAAGAGCCAGACAGTAAATATTTTAGGCTTGGTGAGCCAGATATTCTCTGTCTCATATTCTCCATGGTTTTGTTTTGCTTTCCTTTGTTTATAACTCTTCAACATGTGAGAAAACACTGTTAGCTTATAGACCTTACAAAATAATCCATGGGCTGAATTTGGCCCATGGACCATAGTTTTCCAGCTCCTTCCCTAAATAACAAAGTTGTTGTAAAAACTAAATGAGATGATGAGCATGAGCATTTTTAAAAATATGTTCACTTAAGAGTGGTGATAGCAGTTGTCTATGTGGTGACAGCAGATAGTAAATATTTTGGGCACTGTTCTGGGCATTGGTGACGTCACAACGAACAAAAAACATCAAGGAGCTTCCATTTTGTTTGTGACTGCTGCTGCTTATGCTATAGTGATGTCATTGATGGTGGGGACAATAATAATAGATGAGGGATTATAGAAGTTCAACCCAAGATGCAGGGCCTACAAATGCTTGTTTCTGCGATTATTTGAGACAGTTATCTCAGCTGAGACCTGAAAGACGCCTCCCCACTTCCCAAATCCCATGACTTCCAGAGACAAAGTCATCTGGTCATTCCACGTAGCTCATGTATTATCAATAATCATTGGTTAACCCAAGTGCTCACTGAGTCCTGCCTAGTGTCCGTGTCCTCTCTGCCACATGCAACCCCACAGCTGTGCTCCCAAAGATGCTTTTAGCTGCAGAAGCCTCAAAGCTGCCTCGCTCATCTGGGTGTAGACACCCCGTCTGGATAATGTGCATGCCCAGGGTTTGCTGGGATCAGGATAAAGAAACTGCCTCTTGGAGGGAGGACTGTTCTCTTCTATTTTTTAAAATGCCATGAGGAATTTGATGAGGATAGCAGTGAATCTGCGCATCTCTTCAAGTAGAATGAACATTTAAACCAACAGTAAATTTTCCAACCCATGAACATAGGATGTCTTTCCATTTTCATTTATTTGTGTTTTCTTTAATTTCCTTCACTAATATTTTGTAAGTTTTAGTGTACAAATCTTTCACTTACTTGGTTAAACTTATCCTTTAGTATCTTATACTTTTTGATGCTATTATAAGTGAAATTTGTTTTCTGAACTTTATTTCAGTACATAGAAATGCTAGTCTATAGAAATATTGCTAGAGTATAGAAATGCAACCGGTTTTTGTATGTTGGTTTTGCACCCTGCCACTTTGTCAAATCTATTAGAACAGAATATTTATGCAACCTTGGGGGTTTTCTACATATAAGATCATTGCATCTGCAAACAGAGATGATTTTACTACTTCCTTTCTTATTTTGATATCTTTTATATATTTTTTCTTATCTAATTTCTCTGGCTAGACTTTCCAGTACTATCTTAAATGGAAGTTGTGACAGTGGGCATCTTTGTCTTGTTCCTGATCTTGGAGGAAAAGCTTTCATTTTTCACCATTGCAAATGATGCCTTATAATATATGAACTTTACTATTAGAATATAAACAAGAAAAATAGAGAAAAGAAAAAATCAACAAAGCTAAGAATTGGTTTTTAAAAAGATAAACTTAATTGACAAACCTCTATCTAGAGTAATAAAAAGAGAAGACTTAAACAAATAAAATCAGAAATGAAAAGGGACATTACAATTAATGCAACAGATAAAAAAGATCATAAAAACTTCTATGAGCAATTATGCACCGACAAATTTAAATAACCTAGAAGAAAATTATAAATTCCTAGAAACAAACAACCTACCAAACTTGCATCATGAAGAAACAGAAAACTTTGCATATCAATAACAAATAAGGACACTGAGTTGGTAATCAAAAACTTCCCAACAAATAAGTCCAGGACCAGATGGTTTCACTGGTAAATTCTGTGAAACATTTAAAGAAGACCTAATATCAATTCCTCTCAAGCTCTTCAAAAAATTTTAAGAAGAGGGGACACTTGAATTTCATTTTACAAAGCCAGTATTAACCTGATACTAAAACCAGATAAGGGGTTGGGGATATAGCTCAATTGGTAGAGTGTTTGCCTTGCATTCACAAGGCCCTGGGTTCAAGCCCCAGCACAAAAAAAAAAAAAAAAAAAAAAAAAAAAAAAAAAAAAAAACCACCAGATAAGGATACCACAAGAAAATAAAACTATAGGCCAATATTCCTGATGAACATGAATGCAAAAATCTCTTCAACAAAACACTTGCTAACTGAATTTAGGGACACATTAGAAAGGTCATATGCCATAACCAGGTGGGATTTATCCTGGAATGGTTCAGCATAAGGAAATCTAATCACAAGATACAACACATTAATAAAATGAAGAATTAAAAGCACATGATTATCTCAATAGATAAAGAAAAGGCAGTTAACAAAATTCACTCTTTCATGATAAAAACTCTCAACAAACAAGGGATAGAAAGAATTTAACTCAACCTAATAAAAGTCATGTATGACAAATTCACAATGGCTTCATTCACAGTGGTGAATCTGGAAAAAGACAAGGGTGCCCACTATCACCACTTCTATTGGACATAGTACCGGAAGTCCTAACCCAAACAATTAGGTAAGAAAAAATAAATAGAAAGCACCCAAATTGGAAATGATGAAGTGAAAGTATCTCTGCTTGCAAAGGACACAATCTTATATGTAGAAAAATCTAAATACTGAAATTCTTGAAAGTAAGGATATTTGACCCATTTCTGAATCTACTACTAGATGTGCAAAGCCTAGGAATGAAAGATGCCCACCCAGCACAGGGTCTGACAGACCCTAGGTACTTTCTTTTTTTAAAAAAAGAGAGAGAGAGAGAGAGAGAGAGAGAGAATTTTTAATATTTATTTTTTAGTTTTCGGCGGACACAACATCTTTGTTGGTATGTGGTGCTGAGAATCGAACCCGGGCCGCACGCATGCCAGGCGAGCACGCTACCGCTTGAGCCACATCCCCAGCCCCCTTAGGAACTTTCTGACTGCAGGCTAAAGACACACAGTCTTCTCCTTGAGAATCCAGTGATGAAGAGAATATGGTTAGACCTGCAATGAATTGAAAAGTTGGGAACTTATCACTCACATCCAAGTGCATCGGGATAATCACGTTCCTCCTATACACGGCACTACAATCCATCCAGGTGCTTGAACCGGAAAGTGTTGACCAAAACTCTTAAACACACCTCCTGAGATTCAGCCACTTCTCTCTGTCTCATCCACCTCCACCAAGCCCCAGCCACCACTGTCTCTTCCAGAACAACTGCATAAGTCTCCTCACCATTCTCTTGCATTTTCTTGTTCCTTTCCAATATCTTTCCATGTTGTAGCCCTAAAGATCTTTGTAAAATGGAAATAAAACCATGCTATTCTTGCAAAATTCTTCCCGCTACTCTTAACAGAAATGCTGATGCCTTCTTACTACCTACAGGGCCTTGTATGGTCTGAGCCCTGCCTACCCCACCCCACCCCCCTCCCCTGGTGCCACTCTCCTTCCCACTCACTTAACTCTTGGTTTCTGTGACACTCCAAGTCCCTTACATCTTAGGACTTGTTCTGGTGCCTGGAATGACCTTTCTTTGTTCTCCATGGCTAACTCCTTTGAGGTCCTTGGAGAGGCCTTCTCTGGCCCCTCATCTAAGGGGTTCTCTTCACCCCATCTGGAATCCAATCACTACATTTATTCCCTTCTCAGCACTTACCATTTTAATTTCTTTACATTTGCTTATTACCCCTACTGGACCATGAGCTCCATGAGGGACAGGGTCTTTGTCAAAGTCACAAGTGTTCCCAGTGCTCAGCATAGTATCTGGCACATAGTAGAATCTCAATAATTGTTAAATACATGATCCGTAGCAAGAAAACCTTCCAGGAGGGACCATGAGCTCTCCATGCCCACCCTGACAGAGCCTCCCCTCACCATGGTCACTGTCCACCTCATGACACAATCTCACCACACCCAGCTTCACTCAGCCGTTGTCACCTTAGCAACAGCTCCTCCCCGCTCCACACTGACTCCCCCGAGAACTCCGAAGCACAGAAATGGTCTGTTCTGCCTTGGTGTCCTCGGGCCTAGGACAGTCTGTGCACCTGGCAGGTGCAATCGGGAAGGTTGATGAGGAAGCAAAAACTCTACTTTGAAACATCAGACAAGTCAGGAGGTACCAGCAGAAGCTGGCTCCTGTCACCTGAAAGTCACAGGAAGGATCTTTGATAAATCAAGGAGAGAGTGAGAGAGTACAGAAGATAAATAACGTATTGATTTCCCAAGCAAAGGAAACAGTCAGATTCAATCCCAAGAAAAATTTTAGACCTTCTTATTAACCGGTCAGTTGGCAACTAATTTAAAAAGAATGAGGCAATTACCAAGATCTAATATCCATCCCCTGAGGATGTCAGATGAAATTATTCTAATTTTCTTTTTGATGAGGTGCCCATGTTTGGAACTGATGATATCTATATTTCAGATAAGTATTCATTCAACAAATATTTATAGCAGGCTCTCCCTCTGCAGGCCCTGTGCTTGCACTGTGGCTGTAGTGTGAGTAAAACCCACGCCCTCAGGGAGGCTGCGTGAGGTGTGAGGCACAGAGGGCACACAACTAGGTACCATGTGTGGTAGGAGCCATGGTGACAAGAGCTAGGGAGAAATCCAAGGCACAGCAATGAGATGGACGGCCACACACATAGTGAGTTTGGAGCACTAAACTGGATGGCCCTGGGGAGGCCTCGAGAAGAGGTTATCTTGACCAAGACTGAAGGTCACAGGGAGAGCCATACAGATTCCTGGGGCCAGAGCTTCCCAGGCAGAGGAAGCAGCATGAGCTGAGGCTAGGTATGTGAGGCATGGCCACGTAAGGGACACGGGCCCCGTGACTGGAGCAGACACAGGGAAGAGGAAAGAGCAGTAGATAGAGGTCAGGGAGGGACATACAGGACAAGTGGACCTGTGAGGATTTGGCTCTAACTGTGAATATTCAGGCATGTAGCTGGGTCCACCTTAGTGTGACACCTCAGAGATAAGCAAGACACGAGAACATGCCCTTTACATCATTCTTGAAAACATCCATGAAGTAAGTAAATTAAGTGAGTGAGAAAATAAGATGAAAGATGATTTTTAAATCAAGGACCTGAGTTCGGCACACAACTTCCCCAACCCAGAAATTCCACTCCTAGGTATGTATCCAACAGAAAAATCCACTAGGTTCGCCAAAATGAAGCAGGTCCTAGATTGCTCTCAGTAGCACTGATTTCCAAAATGTCCATCAACAGAAGAATGGATAAGTAAGGAGCACTTTCCTCACACCACGGAATACAGGGCAGGGGATAAATGCTATGCAACCTCATGAGAAAATAGGGATGGAGTTTTAAATGAAAGAAGCCAGAATGAGAGCTTTCTACAGTTTTATTCCAGTTTATATAAAGCTCAAAAATGGGCAAAACCAATCCAGGCTATTAGAAGTGAAGTTAGTGGTAGACTTAGTTGGAAGTGGCAGCTGAGAGGGAATACAGAGCGGGTGTCCGGGATGGGTAAGACCATTTATGGAACTTGGTAGTGATTATATGGAAATATTCTACTTTTGAAAAGTCATCGAACTGTGCATATAAGATTGTGAGCTTTTCAATTTGTATGCAACACTTCAAAAATTCTTAATTAAAAATGATTTAAAGGAAACCAATAAAATAGTAGGATTGAGAAGAAAAAAAAAATTTAAAAAGACCTGGGTTGGTTCGAATTCTCTTCCTTCTTAGCAGCATGGCCTGGGCAAATCTCAAAGTCCCGGTTTCCTTGTCTTTAAAGGGGAAGGCCTAATGAAACCCACTGAGTCCACCCACAGAGGTATTGTGGAATCCAATGCAAAGTGCACAGAAAAGACCTCCCGAAAATGACCCCGGGGACACAGTGGTAGGTTGCTGATGGAACCTCTCCCAGGCCCCGCTCAAGATTGGAGGCAGTGTCTAAGGTGGCCACAGGCCCAGCGCTTGCCTTGTTCTTACAACTTCATAGACTTAGGTGTGAGCTCTCCTTTTTAAGGTTGAGAAGTAACTGATGTCACAGAATCAAAACGATCTCAACAAACTTGAAACAAAAGCAGCAAAGGAAATTCAACAGGGGAGATTCCAGCGTCACATGTTGAAATTCAAAGCATGCAAAGCTTACACATGAACAGCAGGTCATGGAAAAGTCTAGAATCCTGAAGACTCTTGTATATGTAGCTTTGTTTTGTGTCAGAAGTAGGGATGTGGATTATGAGAGAGGACCCCTTGTCAGTCCTCTGTGCTGGCCAGAGTATTTCTAGAGTCATGCCCACCTCAGGGATCTGTCCTGGTTTGTCCAGAGCCTGAGACCCCATAAGACTCGCTGTCTCAGTCTGCTGGTAACTTGTGACATGGCCAAGGCAAAGGAACTCTGCTGTCAGTGGATCCCTGCAGAAGACCGTGACCTGGTCTCCCAGGCATTGAAGTCAGGTCACCCCAGGCACTGAAGCAGCAGACTGAGGACCAGGGAATAGTGGAAGTGCATTTGGCAGAACCGTCACAAGATGCTGGCATGAGTGTGGAGATGGTTTCCACACCTTTTATTCCAAATCTGAAAGTGAGGATGTGGCCCTCAGGCACCACTACCTACCCTCTGCATAAGAGCCCAGTAATCCATCACCCTTCTCCAAAGTCTAAGTGACCTCCACCAGAGGGGTTCTGTGGGGAGCCGCAGGAGAGACTGAGAAGGAGGTTGGCCTTTTCCAGCCTTTGGTTCCAGGCCCAAGGGAGTCAAGACAGAAGGTCTAAAGAGTCAGGGAGAGTTGGGGGCCAGGCATAGACACGGATAGCTGGCACCTGGAACAACCAGCCACAACCCAAACTTCATCCCTAACACCACTTACACTGCCAGTTTCACTTAGGGCCACGTTGTTAGGGAAAGGTGAGACTTTAGGTGGCTGCTGGGGACACGCCTGCTAGAGGCTACTCACACAGAGCCATACTTGGTTGGCATGGTCTGGCTTGAAGCTCCCTGAACCTCAGCAGGAGGTAGATGGGGAAGAAGAGGAAGCCAAGTCTGGCAGACCCAGGCTGACCACCTGGGGTGCCCTGGCCCCAGGGTGGAGAGGTCAACAGTCCCTTCAGCCTGGATCAATATCCGGATGTGTCTGACTGAGAGCAGGACACCAGTGACCGGAGACAGATCAACAGAGTCCAGTGGAATAAGGAAGTGTCAAGGGAGAGCCGGGCAGTGCCCTCGCCAAGCACAATGCGGTCAGAGCCTCTGACTTGCTGTCTCAGTCAATAGGTAACTTGAGGTGGGGGCTACCATACTGGGAATTGAACCCAGGGGAGCTCTACCTCTAAGCTACATTTTTTAATTTTGAGACAGGGTGGCCTCCAATTTGCAATCCTCCTGCCTTAGCTTCCAGAGTCGCTGGTGGTACAGGTGTGCACCCTGGCTCCCGCCAACTGGCAATTTTGAGTGCTGCTAGGTGAGCAAGTCAGAGGAACCTTGCTATCAGTGGGTTACTATAGAGGATAAGGACCTGGTGGATCTCAGGTCACCCAGGCATTGAAGCAGCAGGCTAATGCACAGTGGATAGCACCCGTGGCCCTGCCCCCAGATGACCTGTTCACACCCAGTCAGAGCCTCAGTAGGACCTGCCAGGTCTAGCAGAGCTTCCATAAATGACAGTGACCACACACCAGGGACCTGACCCTCTTCCTTCACACCTTGTCATGGGACCATGTGCACACGGCCCTCCAGCTAGTGATGGCCACTCCCTCCAGGAAACTGCTCCTTGCAGAGAAACCCTGAGTTGCTTGTGTGCCAAGGGGAGGAAATCTTACATCAGGAACCTTGAGAAAGCCATTCTTGGAGGCAGAGGTCACATAGATCTTTCTGCCACTTTACAAAGCCACCCTCCTCTGACGCCCACCATCCACTCCCCAGGCCCGACTCCAGCTGCTCCGGCACCTCAGCACATGATCAGCCCAGCAGGAACGGAGCTCTCCCCCTGTTTGTTCTTTACAACTCACTCTGAGTTTTGTTTTGTTTTTTTTTTAATCCCAACTCCAGGGCATTTCCAAAACTCAGTGACGCTTTTCCACCTCCATTGCTCTTGACCCTGTTTTCCCTGTTTCCCCTTCCCAAGGAAAAGCTCCAGATCCATAACTTCCCCTGGACACCAGGGTTTGGGTTCAAGGTTACTCTCCATGGCTGTGGATGTTGCTGTTGTCTTATTTTTATGCGTGTTAAAATTTGAAAAATTGTAACAAAGCTTGGCTTCTGCAGTTGCTCACGCCGGGGCCTCACAATGCTTGCTGTCGGAGAGGGGCTGATTACCCAACTCCATTTATCAAAGTGTCACTTCTCTGACAGGCCCTAATAAATATCCTGCCAGAGACCCCGCACCTGGCAGCCGTGCCACTCGGCAACACGCCGCTAACCTAATTTGCTAATTGCTGCTTTTCCCATTAATTTTAGTCCTGTCTTGTTTGGTGTTGACATGGAGGGAAAAGAAATAGGGTGGAAAAAACAGACAAGGAAGAAAATATCTCGGGGTCCCCCAGCATCCACCCCACCCACCCACCCCTTCCACACAACCACTCATTCCCACTCACACCTAAAGACCAACTTCCTTCCCGTCTCTTTCCGCACCACGGCTGGGGGAGATGCAACATTTAAAGATGCAGGGGCAAAAAAAACAGGACCCATGCCTGATCACAGGACATAATGTTCGAAAATGGGGCAGTCGAAGAAAGATGAGGGACCTAAAGTTGCTGTATCTAAAGAACTTTGTCAGTCTAGTTGATAGTATTGTGTTTTGATTAGGGAAGAGATCCATGGGCATGAAGGTCCAGCCCCACTAGTCCTTTCCCAAGGCCACTCCCAAAGCCGCTGCATCCCCCCAGGCTCCTCAATTCAGCCCTCCTTGCATCTCAGGTGAACTTGGCCTCCCTCTTGGCCTCCCTCTCAGCAATAAAGTCCAAATGAATATCCCAGCTGCCCAAGGAGCGGCCTTCCCAGCCAGGACTGACCTGTTTAACTCTTGACAAAGACCCCAGTGGTGGAGAGGTTCCAGGACGCGTCGCTTAGTTGTACATCATTATTGTTGAAGCTTCTGGGTTCAAAAGCCTGTTGAAGAAGCAAAGGCAGGAATGGACCAGGCTTCGCCAAAATCAAAGCAGGAGGAAGACACAATGTCTCTTCTGAGATGAACAAAAGTCCCCATCTTAAAAATGTGGATGGTGTCTCACTCTCTGAGGACCCAAAGAGGACCTCCTATAACATCTTGCTACTTGGAAGGCTTGCTAGGGTGACCAGCTGGCTGGTCCCACACTGGAGACTGGACCAGTCCACAGAGGCTCTTTCTCTGGAGTATGTCCTGATTGTAGATTTCGTTCTAAGCACACCAGCAACACCAAACTAGACAGTTCCGAGGCACCGAGATTTTTACTTTTAAGTTGACAAAGATAATGCATGCCTGTTGCAGAAAACTTTACACCTTCAGAAAGGTGCAAAGAAGAAACCCAAAATCCCTCAATGCCCCGTCACTGGGAGACAGCCTCCCACCAGCGTTCAGACATTTTATTGTTTACACGGCCCCACGGGACTCGATGTGATTTTGCATATAGATTACACTACTGCATCACCTTTTTTTAACTCACGTATAAGGTGCTGTTACAATGCTATTAAGAAGATCTCTCCGTCAACATTTTTAACCATTTTATGAGAATTTATTTAGCTTTTCACATATGGATGGACATTATTTTTTTCTTTCCACAATGCTGTGGTAAATAGCCCTGTGCCTACATCTTTGCGCATTTGTTCTGTTATTACCCTAGGATCAATCACTAGACGTAGAAGCCCAAGTTTCAATCCTGTGCATGTTTACAATTTAGATAAACTTTCTCACACTGTGTCTCCAGAAAAGGTGCACAGATTTGCATGGGCACCCCTCCCCCACGGCATGTGAGACCTTACTTCCTACACCTTAGGGTTCATCAGTTCTTTTTAGTTTCTGATCACTGCCAATGTTAACAAATGATCTGCTTTTCTTTGCATTTCTGGATTATTTGTGAAGTTCAATATGTTTTTTATATTTGGAGAACAGTCAAATGTTTTTGCAAATAACCCCTTCTCCTCAGCCTTTGCCTATTTTTCCACTAGAGTATTTGTCTTTTTAAATTGATTTACAGGAGCTTTTCATATATTAGGGAAACAATTCTTTGCCATGCAGAATTTTTCCCATGTTCTCCCTATCTTAGCCAGTTTATTATTTCAACTTTCTCTATAGTGTGTTATATATGGTAAGGGAGGATATCAAAACCTTTGCCTATAATGGAAGAAAATACTCCAGATAGCCAGGCACAGTGGTGCATGCTTGTAATCCCAGTGGCTTGGGAGGCTGAGACAGGAGGATTGCAAGTTCAAAGCCAGCCTTAGCAACTTAGTGAGTCTCTAAGCAATTGAGGGGCCCCAAGAAACTTAGTAAATCCCTGTCTCTAAATAAAATATCAAAAGGGCTGGGGAAGTGGCTCAGTGGTACGAAAAAAAGAAGAAGAAAATACTCAAGATAACCAGAATCCATGGATATGTCCACTCATCCAACTATTCATTCCTGGCTGGGAAGCCCTCTCCTAAGCACACTGGGACTTCATCACATAGAGCGAGGCCAAACTCTATCCACCAAACACCCAGACTGCCATGTTCCAAAATGGAGAGGGTCATCGTCAGGCCCCTGGAGAGGAGGCAGACCTGAAATCTATCATGCCCTTCTCTCTGGCCTTACCTGCACCTACTCCTTCCCTAGATGGATGACAAGTTTCCAGTGACATCCAGGAAGGAGCCACTAGAGCCAAGGGCGGAAGTCATGCTCAGACAGGACGCTTGGGGATGGGCCACCCAGCCTTCAGGTTCTCGCCTCGACAAGAGGGGCTTTCTGAGGTTCCCATCATCCAGCTCCAGCCCCGACAGAGCCTCCAGATCTGTGTCACCAGCTCACAGCCGAAACCATGTGTCCTCACCAAGAAGGGGTCTTTAGTTGGAAGAGGGGAATGACACAGAGAGAAGAGAAAGCTAAGGGGAGGCTACACTATGTGAGTCTGTCAACAACCCTCCATTCCCAAGCCCCATGGGCAGGTTGCCACTGAGGGTGAAGGTGAAGGTGAAGGTGAAGGTGAAGGTGAAGGACGATGTCCATATGTGCAGGGGTGTGTGTGTGTGTGTGTGTGTGTGTGTGTGTGCATGCACGTGCACTTTCCAGCCTAGAGTGTCTGCAGTCACATTCACTATGGGTTCAACTGTGATCACAAAAGCCAGGACCAGGCTCACGTGGGAATGAACAAGGTCAATGTGAGCATGCTGTGCAACTGTCTATCTGCAGACTGCGCCCGGGCAGGGAAATGGAGAAGAACATCCTGGGACCTACATGCCAGGTTGCGATATCTGTACGGCCATCCAGGAGAGGGGGTAGTAGACTCAGGGCAGTCACTCTCCTAAATGTTTTCCAGTTTCCCACACCAGGTCTTAGAGGGTCTGAGACGAGACCACAGCTTGGAATCTCCCCACCGCCCTTCATCAAAAGTCCCCCTCACCCAGCTTTGACTTCTAAACTTTCAACTTTAGGACGGTGGGAAAGGGACATGTAGTCAGTGAAAACTACTCCACATTCTGCATTTTGCGCTTCACGGGCCTCGTGGTATGCAGCGGGACTCTCTCGTGTGATGCTTGACGGTAAACCCAGGGCGATGTCTGAGCACATCTGTGGGAGGCACAGTGAGCGCCATGTTGGGTAGGTTGGTGTGTTACTGCTTTTCAACTTACCGTAGTGTTGAACAGGCTTATGGGGGTGTAACCCCATCATAAGTCGAGTAACAGAAAAATTCCAATCCTGCTTCAAAGCTCAACTCACCCGTCTCCCTGCCGTCTAACGAGCCTCCATAGAGGAGTCCATCCTAGGGGTCTCTGTTCCGTAACACGTTTTGCACCATGTTCCAGTTGTCTGTGGACACACCTTCCCCCCTTACTAACAAAAATCCTTCAGGTCAGGGCCTGAGGGCCTAGGTCTTACTTGTCCCTGTACCCACACGCCTGGTTCCTGACACCCTGCAGGTAGGATAAGCATTTGTGGAATCGGTCTTGAATAACGGGGTTGGGCACTAGGATCCCCTTGGATCTGATGCTAGCTGGGGCATGCAGTGGACATCTGAACACTCCCACTTCTGCTAAGCTGGTGACAGCAGGACTAGTGGCAGCTCCCATCAGGCCTGCCCGATGAAAGCAGTCACAGACAGGCCTGAATGCACGGGCATGGCTGCCGTGCAGTGAAACCGCATAGTCTGCCAACCCCTGGCCTAGAATTCTGAAGTAGACAAAGGACACTCTAAGGACATTCGTGACCCGTAGCTATTAAAAAAACCTAACCCTGCAGCACCCTTTCTGAGAACCATCAACCAGGCCTCTTACCCCAACATTCAACATCATGCTAGAGACTGAGGGAAGAGCTGCTTTGCGGGGTTGTTCATGCTGTGCACTGCACAAATTCAAGAGATGTAGTTCACATCCACCCTATGAATGGTACCCCCCTTGATATTGGGCAAAATGTCAGCCCTGCCTAAGGGGAGCCAAGAAGCTCCATATGTGAGAAAGAGTCACTGGCTGGTAGGTGTCCACATATCCATTGGGCTGTTATTTCATTAGTTCAAGTACCTGATGAACCAGGGTGTCCTGCCAAAAAAAAAAAAAGGACCCTGAGCCACTGCTTTTCTGGAAGTAATAGGATGGGGCTCTTCTTATTGCATAGACAGCAGGGGACTAGGGCTGCAGAGTCCCTGAAAGGAGTGGATCAGGGACTGTGGGGGGCCAATAGAGACTAAGAAAAAGTTGATCCTATTGAGTTTAAAGAGCACTCAGTATGGGGACAGAGGGCTGCCTGGCCCCAGCATGCCATTGCTATAAGCCTCTTGCTCTTGGCCTCTAGCTGCTTGCAGATCCAGGAGTCAGCAAGGTCCCCGAGTCTCCAGCCCCTCACCCCACCTAAGGAGCAGAGAAGCCACTCCCTCCACCCCCAGCCGCTCCAGGGCCCAGCCCTACAGAGCTACCACCAGACCCCACCCCACTCCCAGAGGCTGCAGAGCTGACCACAGCTAGCCCCTGATCCCCCCCGCCAGGAAGAGCCTCCTACCAGATCTCAGCCATCAAACTCCGCTGAGCTTCTTTCAGATAGCTACAGTTGAACAAAATATTACCCTGTTCCCAGTTACGTTAAAAGGGCCTAGTAAAGAATAATGGCAAAGATGCTCACAGCCAAAAGCTGCTCTTGATGGCCCTTTAAGCGAGATTTACAGCCGGCATTTAGCAGTGTCCCTGGAACGCTTGCTGGCACCGATCGGTGGGAAGTGGGTGCGGAGCGCCTCCCTGGGCAGCAGGCAGGCCATCCTTCACTCGGGCTGCGCTGCCTGCCCCCTGCGCTGGGCCGGCTCCCCCGGGCCCCGCCCAAGTCCATTAGTCCCTCGCCTGGGCTGCCCACTAATAATCCCAGCTGTCAGTGCCTCAGGACAAGGCAAGCAGGGAGCCTGGGGAGACCTTGAGGTGTGCTGAGATCTGAGAAACTGAGGCATGGGCAAAGGTGAACGCCTAGGAGACAGCAGTGGGGACCCTGCAGAAAAGAAGGCCCTGTTAATTGGTTCACTCCGTGGGCCCTTATTGAGCAAAAAGGGCAGAGAGGAGCTCCAAAGAAGCATAATTGCTCCCCACCCTTGTGAAACTTAGAGGGGAAGAGAATTTTTAAACTACCAAAAACAATAAAACCCAATATCTCTTTTCATATGGGGAAACATAAGTGGTAGTAAGTAGGTCCAGCCTTGGGGACATCTCTAAGGACGTAGGTTTTCCTACAACATAAACCTGGGCTGTCCCATAGGGTAGCCACTGGCCACATGCAGCTATTAAGTGCTCAAAGTATAGCCCATGCAAACCCAAGTGAGCTGCCAGGGTGGAATGCATGCCTAACTTCAAAACCTTGAGACAATTAAAACAAAAAGAAGGCAAATGAGCTAAGTCATTTTTACATCAATTACATGTTGAAATAAGATTTGGAATATATTGGACTCAATAAAATGTGTTACTGAAATTAATTTCCACACTTCTTTTTACCTTTTGGAACACGACCACTAGAATATTTTACGGCACATAGATGGCTCGTTTGGTGGCTGGCTTCACGTCTGCTCCCCGGCACTGGCCTGCATGATGCACACGACTTCACCAGGTGAGGCAGAGGGAACACGGGCCCGCAACTGAAGATTTAGTAATGCTATCCATCCGAGAATGAGAAAGTCACGGTCAGGACCCTCGAAGAATAAGCTGGGCTCCCACGAGAGAAACTGAGGCAGAAGCCCATCATCTGTGCAAACACATTGGATGTCCCGGACAGGCTGAAACCTCAAATAAGCTGCTGCCTGAAGCCACACTGGGACGGAAGATGTGGGGTTGTTCAGACTCCAGGTCCAGGTACGAGTTCTGCCCCCGTTTCCCCTGACCTTCAGACTCCAGCATCCTGACCTTCTGGCTGGACCCATGAGTTAGTTATGAGCTAATTCTTACTTGGAATTCCTTCACTTCTGCATAGCAAGACCCCACAGGTGTGGCTGACCCCTGTCACATAGGACGAGCAGCTGTATTTATTGTTACCTTGGCAAACCACCAGAGATCTGAGGACTCAGCGTGAGCCTGGCACTGCGTGCCGTACTTCACCTGCATTCCCGTTGATGCCTCACAAAGACCCGGTTAGACAGGGGCTCGGTGGTCAAGCACACAATAGAAACACATTTTCTGCATTAAGGTATTTAGGTTTCTGCTGCCATTTCTCAATTCCCAAATCCAAAGAACACCTAGAACAAGAATGGTCACTATTGAATCTACTGCTACCTCCAGTACATTAGGAGTGACTGTCTAAAGCACTGTATTCAGAAGGATTCAGAAGTGCAAAAAAAAATAGTAGCCATGATTGGTTAATGAACAGTATCTGCCATGGAATTATTATGCATGCTTGCTGTTTGCCAATCTTGATCTAGGAGTAGGTCAAACCCTATAATCTCTGGTAAGACTATGTCCAAAACAGATCTATGTTATGGAATTTAATTTATATACCCAGTAGCTCATGTGAGCATGTAAGGATTTCAGCAAAGAGACCTCATGATATGTCCCTCCAAAATATCCTGGGATCTGTATTATAAGAAAGGTTGCAGGGAGAGATGCTACTGCTCTCTACAACCAGGCCACACCTGGACTGTGCATTGTAGAGAGACTTTACTATCTTGAGTACACTCCAAAAAGGCAATCAGCAAGAAGAGGGGTCACCAAACTGTGTTACGTAAAGGTTCATGGAATGAACTGGAAGGCTAGGAATGTAGCTCAGAGGTAGAGTGCTTGTCTAGCATGCATGAGGTCCTGTGTCCAATCCCCAAATCCACAGAGGCTGAATTAACTGGGAGCTGAACCCAGAGACTCAGGTGGCATGACCATGCCCTTCACTATAGAAACAGATTTCACTAATCCAACAAACACTTCACACCAACTGTGGGCCAGAATCTCAGCATACAACAGTGGATATAGAGTGTCTTCTGGCCCCTCCAGACCCACTTGAGCCCTCTCCACCCTGCTCTGTACCCAAAGAAGATGACCTGGATGAAATGTCAAAGGACTCTCTGTGCCTCTTTGCTTCCAGTTGGGACCAATCAACAGCAGATGAGAGGTCATCTGGAGAGTGAGATGCTGGTGCTTGCCAGGTACTGCCTGGTACTACTGGTGGGCTTGATGGAAGGCCTCAGCTCCTGTAGGCAGCCCTCACCTCTCTGGGTTCCAGTTCTACTTTCTTCCTTCAGTTGTCCAGGTGGCCACTGTTTCATAGTGTTGCTAGCTTGGGTACTGCACCACCCGCTGTGAGTTCCCCCAAAGCAGCCCACCCCGTGTAAATTTTGCCTCTGATTAACTCCAAACTATGGGATTCAAGCACAGCACCTATTTATTTCCAGGACCCTTTCTAGCTTTGTGAATACAGCAGGCTTGGTCCCTGCTCTTAATAGAGCTTATAGTCTGGTGTGCGAGATAAATGACAAACAGGTAAACAAGTAAATATGATCTCAATCGTGGTGTGAGGGAGAGAACAAGCTCAGTGCAGTAAGCATCAGAGCATGAGGGGTACCAAATAAAATGGGGTGGTGGTCAGGGCAGCTCCCAGGACTGTGGCATTTCACCTGAGATCTGCAGGATGAGAGTCAGCTGAGAGAAGAGCTGTTCTGCAACCAAAAGGGGTGCGGATGAATTTGGCTCCCCGAGCTTCTCAACTATGCAGGAAGCTGACCAAGGACATAATGGGTTCCCACTTGTGATGCTCATGCAGAGATGGGAAGGCTCTTTAGTGGTGGCTGGACCAGGAGTTTCCTGGAGAAGTGGGGAACCCGTGGTATGCTGGGGCTGGCTTGTCATGAGAGGGTCTCTCCATCCCTCATGTGCTCAGCCTGAGCCTTGGTCCAATGCCATACTGCCAGCCATGTAGGTTGGAAAACCAGAGAGACAAGCCTACTAAATTGCTCAGAGCAGAAGAAGATGGGAAAATTTTTCACCATTTTATTCCGGTTCCATAGAGGTGACAGGAAGAAATGAGGGCCAGGTCTGTGAATGAAGAACAGTTTAACACACGGAGCTCTGTCTCCTACTTCAAGGGCCAGTCAGGTTTCAGAATCTGTTTCCATTAATAAGTCAAAGAAAGAAGAACAAAAAGAATTGAAATAAGAGAGGCACAGGATTCCCTTCTTCATGAAAGGTGGAGTCCCAGGGCCCTCAAAACCACTGGATCCTATTGGTGGACGCCCATTCAGATCACCTAGAAGGCTTTGAGAAGCACAGATGCCCAGTCTCACACCCAAAGCTCCTGTGCAATTGGTCTTGGGCGATGTATGAAGCCCAGATTGAAAACCATGAACCAAAAAAGGGTTAAAATTACTGAATCCAGAGGAACACAGGGCACCCAAGGAGCTTTTGAAATGAGGTTTCTTCCTCTTAAGAAAGATGCCCAAAGCTCCTGCCAAACATCAAGTGAATCACAATTGCTTGGGTGCTTGAGGCTGGTGGATTCTTAATCTCCATTCCCAGAGAGTCTGATCCCATATCTTAAATGGAGTCTGGAAATCTGAACATCTAATGAGCTCTCAAATGAGTTGGGAGCAAACACTGCTTTGGAAAAAAGTGCACCAGATGCCCATGTTAGGCTTGAGAATGTGGGGGGAGTCAGGACCCTGGACAGAGGCAACTGCCGCTCAACAGCATCCTGCATACCACCTTTGGTCCTGGGAGATGAGGGGATATGAATAGAATGTCCATGGCTAGACAGAGAAACAGCCAGAAACTGGGACAATTGGTTCATGGTGGATAGAAAGAGGTGATGGGGAGCTGGAAGAATAAGGACTTCCAAGTAATAAATCAAAAAAAGGAGGATGTGAAAACTTATGCTATAAGCCATTGCAGTTGTCTGAGAAATTGAGGAGAGAAAAGATGGGCTTTGGTCATTGAAATTCATATATGAACCAACTCTAAGGACTTATGCTTTCTGGGAATTTTAGATTCATTTAATTATGTAATTATCAGGATAATGCATGAGTAATTAGTATTATTCCTATACTTTATAAAGGATAACTGAGGCTCAGGTGAGGGGGCTGACCTGCCCAGCACCATACAGCCAGGATGCAGTAGTGCCTGGAGAATCAGGCACAGATGTGTCATCTGCACAACCAGCACTTATCTGATCCCATCAGCCACTGTCAAAAGGAGCACTGAGCACTCACAAATTAACTTCTGAAAGACGCAGTCATCATGAGTTCACATCTAGACCAAGGATGGCAAATTAATGACATTCGTGCCACCTGTCCCCCTTCACATACCCCTATCAGACATCACTAATCAATCCCAGAATCCTTTTTACTGAATCCAAGTTTGGTCTCAAAATCCTTCTCAGGTGGTAACAATCAACTGGGGACAGCGTGTAGAATGAAACTCTACCACCCCGAGTTGAACTTCTGGGTTTAAACAAGTGTTCTCTGAGTACCTACTAAATGCAAATACCCTGAGAATTTTAAGTGTGGTGTCCCCATGTCACAGATGAAGAGATGGAGGCCCAGGGAGCCCCAGGCTAACAGGATCTTGGAGTGACCAGGTCTGCAGGAAGAGCCCTTCATCAGTGCTTAGAGTTCAGGAGTAGAGTGAAGAATGGAAGAAATAAGTTTTAAGAGCACGTCACAGACACGTTGGGAAGAATTAGTACACTCAGGGCTCAGTGGGAACCAGAGGGCTACTGTCCGGGCTTTCCACATGCCCAGCCCCTGCCCTGAGTCCCTGCTTCCGTGATCCAACACTCCTCTGAGCATCTAAGAGGCCTGGAATGAGAAGCCGAGTGCAGGCTCTGTTCCTGCTGCAGACACCCCCTTGGAGAAGAGAGGGGCCCCCTGGATCTTGGGCACCTCCCAGGCAAATGTTCATCCTGGGCCACTCAGCCAGGCTTCTGGTCAAGACCCAGTGCCTTCCACTGAGCCTGCATCCCCAGAGCAAGGGTTTCAAACTGTGCTGCCCATTAAGGTGACCTGGGGAACTTTGAGAACTCCTCTGCCTGGCCCCATCCCAGACCAATAACTCAGCCTGGACCCGAGGAGGACAGAGCAGCCAGCAAGTTGCTTAGAGTCGAGTCAGCGCTGGGAGGTGATGTCCGAGGCGGAGACAGGCGGCCGCCCTGCCAGCTGCTCGCCCTCCAAACCCCATCCCCTGCCAGGCTCAGCACCGAGCCCTGCCAGGCCTGCTCCCCAAGGCGCCAGGTCCTCCAAGTGAAAGCAGGCGGCCAGAGTTCAGGGCCCGCTGGCGTTATCCCAGTAAGCACCTTTTGTTCCCGGCTCAGAGCTGTTAATTAAAGAGCCGTGATTAATGAGGAAGCACTCCTGGTCCCCATCTAGGATGAGAGGTCCTGGGGCTGCTGACTTCGCTGTAGGAATCTGCAGTCAGATTCCAACTGGAACTATTTATAGCCGGGCTCCACTAGGGCCAGGAGGAAGGGGCCCCTCCTCCTCCTCACCTTCTCTCCTGCCCCCTCCCTCCCCCTCACCACATCACCATGGAACTCAGAGGTGGGAATATTTATGGAGGAAGCATTTTTAAAGGTGTAGGACTTAACACTGATGCGTTCACATTAATTCACCCGAACATTCATTTCCACAACATATATTTATTGAGTGCCTACTAAGCGCTGGGCTCTAGGCCAGTTGTCAGGGTTTCAGCTCTGATTCAGAGCAGCATGGCCCCTGTTCTGGTGGAGTTCACCCTCCCAGGGAGGAGTCACCACCCAAGAATCTGTAAATAGAGGCCAGCGCTCTGCAGGAGAGGACCAAGGGTCCCCCAGAGCACCAAGGCTCCCTGGGGGTGCTCAAGAAAGGATTCAATAAACCCTCCCCACAACGCTGACTGCTGGCCCGGAGGTTCCCACCATCCTCCCCTTTAATGAGGAAACAGACTCAGACAGGTTAAAGGAATCAAGGTTCCATAAATTACGGGGCATACTCCAGATTGCGGTAAATGGAAGGAACTAGAGGATATCATGCTAAGTGAAACAAGCCAGTCCCAAAAAACCAAAGGCCAAATGTTCTCTCTGATATGTGGATGCTAACCCACAACACAGGGAGGTGGGGAGGGGAAGAATAGAAGTCCATTGGATTAGACAAAGGGGGATGAAGGGAGGGGAGGAGGAGGGGAATAGGAAGGACAGCAGAATGAATCGGACACAACTTTCCTGTCCTTACACTTGGGTACACAACCAGGGTAATTATATCATGTACAGTCACATTAGGATCCTAAATAGAACAAATTATACTTCATGTATGTATAAAAGACCGAAATACATTCCACTGGCATGTACACCTAAAAATAACAAAAAGAAAAAAACAAAGTGTGGCAGAGACTGCTGTGGCCTTCCAAACTCATTTCCTCTTCTTCCTGTATCCCTGATTTTCCACTCTCCTTTAAAGGTTACACGTAGCCATGGGTC
The DNA here is from genome assembly GCF_964194105.1 of Spermophilus citellus. Lineage (NCBI taxonomy): Eukaryota > Metazoa > Chordata > Mammalia > Rodentia > Sciuridae > Spermophilus > Spermophilus citellus. The sequence continues at coordinate 19,871,823 of NC_138185.1, forward strand.
TGAGTTCCACCCAGTGGGACAAGAGTGAGGCCCACAGATGGCCCACACCAACCTTCCCATGTGCTGGCTGGTGAAATCCAAGGTGACCTTGAAAACCCTGGGGTAAAAAGCAGAATCTCTCCATCAGCCTGAATCCCTGAATGGCTCTGTGGAGCGGACCCTCTCCCGACCTGCCATCAAGTAAACATTTTGCAAACAAGAAATCAGTGTCATTGTCATGAGTCCCTGAGATATCAGGGCTTACCTGTTATAGTAGCTAGCATTACCTAAACTGACATAGCAGATCTGCTTGCTCCAGGTTCATATTTTATCTATTGCCCCTGAGAAAAAAAATTGGCGAGTCCTGTTAAGCCAAAACTCTGAGGCTAAGTGCTCTCTGAAATAAAAGGGTTTGTAGAGCCATTATAGAAATTAGAGACAGAAAAAATAAAGGACTCTGTCCTGGGACCTGACTCCAGATCCCAGCAGTAAAGCTAAACATCCTTTGGGATTATGTCCACTGAGCCTGCCAAGTAGTAGTATTCTTATAATAAATTTGGGAAATAAGACATAAGTTCTTGACATTGAATTCACAGTGGTTATTGATGAAAGGAGTAGGATAATCCAAAGTGGGGAAAGTCCTCTAAGCAGAAGTATTTGGCACTTTGAGATTGGTTGAGGTGAAGAGTCTAGAAGGTTCTTTGGTAAGTAGATAGCAGCGGCAGCTGAGAATTCAGGGCCTGGCATCTGAGTCAGGATTTCAGCATGCATTCCTAAAACTACTCCCTATCCCTTCCTCTCTTCATCCTCCAATCCTTAATTCAAATTAGGACATGTAGAATTTTTCTCGTGTCACTCCCTAAAGCAGCTTGTGAATAGGCACCTTCGGGGAAAAGGGATGAGGACACCCAGTGTTCCCTCCAATCGCCACCTCAGTCAGGCCTTGCTCACAGGCATTGGCAATCAGCCCTAAAGTGTCCCCCCAGTCCCTCTTGTGACAGGAGCCAAGGTGACCTCTCCCTGCACTAGGGCATGTGGGAGGGTGGACAGACGACGTGTCTTCCAGGGACCAACTCAGAATCAAGGCAGGAGTTGTCCCGTGGAAGACAGGCCCTGGAGCTAGACTCAGAGGACCTCCTCGCCCTCCTCCAAAAAGTGGGTGCATGAGAGCACCACGGCACCATGTCGGCCACCCGAACGCCAGACACACAAAAGAGCTTCTCAGAACGGGATGGGCGGAGGACCCCGAGTCCCTGCCCTGGGCACCAGAATCGCCTCCTGTGCAGGCATCTCGACACCCAAGCTAATAAACGGCCCTCGCTGTGTAAGACAGTTTTAATTGAGTTTTCATCACCTGTAACAAAAAGCTTTCTGACTCACTTATAAGACCAAACAAACACGTAACATCTCTGGGATTCTTTCTCTCAACTGTGAAGTGGGAACATCCTTCGTTTCTCAGTGAAGATTTGGCTAAAGGGACAATCATGATAATCACGTTTGTGTGGGGTCTAGGGAGGCATGCATTTTAAGGAGCTATTCGAACGGCTCAAAGGGGACAATTTGCAAAGCTCCTTCTCTCTCTGCAGAGCTGCTGGTGTTCTCGGAGTTCATCTCCCTCAAGTGGTTTTCACATCATTTGGAGATATCAAATGCTGTTTATGTAAATGTTGCTCAAAAGCCCAGAATCTCATGCAAGATGACAAGCTTTGCTATTTCCAGGCCCAGCAGGTTTCTAAGGAGGCCGGCTCCAGAGGCAGCCTTGCCCAGCTTTGCTCCACTAACCTTACGGAGGTGTTGGTTATGCAAGTCTGTGGGAGCCGAACCTCTCATCCCACTGAGGGGCTGAGGGGACCTGAGAGCTGAGGAAGGGGAAGAAGGAAGCTGGTGCACAGTGCAAAGCTGAGACTTGTGACCCTCTCTCTGGCATCCCAGAATTTCTGCAAATGAACTCATCTCCTTCATTCTTAGAGGTCATATGTGAGGGCAAATGTTGAACTCAAAGCAGTCAATCTCAGAGGCTGAGGAGGTTCAGAGAGATGCAGTTACTTCCTCAAGGTCACACAGCAGAGCTGGGATTCAAACACAGTTGTGCTGATCCCAGTGCACTGCTCTCTATGCACTACTTGCTATGTGCTTAGTAAACACCTGTCACTCCACCCACCCACCCTGTTTCCCTCCTAGCTTTGCAGCCTTGTCTCCAGAAAAGCCTCTCATCCCCTTGACTGAGAATGAAGAATCCATAGAACTATAAGACTAGGCAAAGAGGTATCAGGGGAGAGAAATGGGAGGTACAGGGAAATTAAATGGACCAAACAGTGTTATGTACATGTCTGAATGTGTAAAAACAAGGCTTACGATTGTGTATAATTATAATGCACCAAATTAAAATTTTCTAAAGACTGGGTGAGCCTGTATCCTGCTCATGTAGAAATTGTGTGGTATGTGATATGTCCATCAGATGCATGCATGCATTTTTCTATTCTCCATTTCTCTCTCTCTCTCTCTCTCTCTCTCTCTCTCTCTCTCTCTCTCTCTCACACACACACACACACACACACACACACACACACACACCACAGTCCTCCTGGAGCTGCTGCAGGCCCAGCCCTGGACACACCACTTGCTGAGATGAACCACCCTGAGCTCAACTGGGCGGCTTCAAGCATAGACTTTCCATAGCCATGTCCCTTGCTCCTCAAATTCCCAGCTCCTATTTTCTGGGCAGGTAAAGGATGGTCATAGGATCCCAATTGCAAATCTTAAGCCAGGAACTCCTAGAAGCAGACTCTGAGAGCAAGTGGTTGATTTGGGAGGTGCTCTCAAAAAGGCTCTAGGCCTGGTCAAGGGAGAGGGACAGAGAAGATGCCAGCCAATGGTGGGCCCTTCCTGAGCCAGGGACCCCTGTGGGATGCTGGGGTTCCTCTGGGAACTTCTAGGAGATGGGGTCAAATAAGCCTCACCTTATCCCACTCAGGAGCAAGGACCCTGGAGAGCTGGAGCACTGATCCACCCATCCCCAGGGTCATCGGCTGGGGCTGCTCCCCAGGACCTTAACCCTCAGCACTTCCTGTCTGCCCTGCATGCAGTTCAAGAAAAATTCCAAGCTGGATTTAGAGTAAAACTGCCGGGCAGAGGGAGGACACACGGACAGGGTACACAGCACGGAAGGCTTCCCATCTCCTTCCCGAACCTGCAAACCTGGAGCTCCCAGAAAGATCGTCCACCCCTCCTCTTTCCCACCCCAGGCTCCACCTGTAAGTAACTTCATACCCAAGAGTTTAGATCCAGAGACAGATTTCCTGGGTACAAATGTGGCACTTACAAGCAGTGTGGCCTCCAGTACAAAGCCTCATGAAGCCCTCAGCTCCCCTCTCTGCCACACAGAGTTAATGATTCCAGGGTCACATCATGGTTAAGAGGGCTGAGCTAGCTAGTGCGCAAACTCTTAGCACGTGCCTGCGCATGGTGAGCACTTGGAGATGTTGGCTCTTGCCCAGGGCTCTCATGCACAGCTGAATGTTGACCCTGCACCAGGCATCCAGTTGAGGGGGTGCTAGGCCTTGCACGGGTGTGGGCAGGTCAGGCACCATGAGGCTGCATGGCTCCAAAGGCAGAGTCTCTCCTCCTCACGGGGCACCAAGGGAACGCCTTTCAGCACCTATCTGCCTTGCCATGTTGCCTGGTTCTCATAATCAAAAATTTGCTATCTGAGCTACTGGTGGCCCTGAATATCATGATTGCCATTATGATTATTGCTAATTAACCCATGGAAGGTGTCTTTTAAAGTAGAAAACAGGTGAGTGTTTCCACCACTGCTCTCTCTGACCCAAAGCCTCTCTCCAGTAGGACAGGACAACTCAAGAAGCCGTTACAGTCAAGGACCCTCCAACCACACAGCAGGGACCACAGCACACCCACCTGCTTCACAGCCCAGGAGGGCTGGGGGAACAGAAGGCTCCAGGAACACATATGATCTGTGTACCAGCCTGACCTGGCCCAAAGAAAAAGGCTCTTTAGTGAGCTTCCCAGCAGGACTTGGGGGGTTAGCTCTCCTTTTCTGGTCCTTCACCCTAAGAGGCTTCAGACTCCTTGGGAAACGGTCTCAATGGTAGAGAGAAAGGAGATCACGGGTCATGATGATCCGTGTTCTCCTTGTGCCACCCTCTTTTCTCTTCCCCCTGCCCCCCAAAGGGCTTTGCCCGCCCACAGCACTCTGTGAGGGCACCCAGCCTGGGACAGTCTCCCTCCTCAGTCATGAGGGGCTCCCCAGGCTTCTCCATGACCCCAGGGCCCTGCCCAGGTCCCTGCAGTCTGTCTGTGCATATCCTGTGTTCATGGCTCAAGTGTCCCAACAGGCCCCGCTGTCTCTGAGAGCAAACATCACACCTGTCCTTGCTGCCAGCCCAAGACCCCAGCTCATCAGGGGTTTAAACTTAGGAATCCCACTTTGGAGTTAAAAGGGACCTTTTTCATTTTCTTCCCCACCCCACCTCCGAAGCGCTTTCATAAAACAATCTCCCTCAGCAACCCCAGGAGAGATGCCTGGACCCAGGAGACTACCTGAGCCCCTCTCCCTGAATACCTGGGAGGTACTGCCCCCACCCCTCCAGCACCCAGCCCCAACCCCCAACCCTGCGCATCAAGGAGACCAAAGCACACAGTGGAGGGGGAGATGCAGAGTGCCCTGTCCCCAGATGGCCAACTCCATCCCCATGCAACTGTCCTCCCAAGTCCAGAGCCAGCCTCCCACTCTGCCTGGACCATCTGACCAGCACGGAGCGCACTCTCAACCCAGCACAGCCAAGGAGGGCTGAGCTCCTCGCTGCCAACCACCCCCCTCCACAGACCTCTCCCCACAGTCTCCACAGTCTCCCCTCCTCTGGGCAGACCCTCCGGAAACCCAGTTCAAATACAGATGTTACCTGGAGCTGGTCCTGGAGCCATGTGTGTACATATGCTCAAATACACTGAAAACACACACACACACACAATTGCACAAGAATCAGGAACACACACAACACGCATCTCCACATCATCATGAAGCTCTAGCCATAGGAAAGGACACAATCACATGAGCCTGCGCCTCTTGGGCACACATTGAATTTATCCCCTGCTCACCTACATGCACATGGCCACAGCGGCACCTGTGTGTGCGTATCCCCAGGAATCTACTACACACGCAGACATACAAGACACACATGTGGGAACTCAGCCACACAGGCACACAGGGTTACGCACATGCAGTGCACCTGCCCATGCATGTGGACACACACCCGTGCACACAGTCACACACACGCCCTGGGCACACACACTCAAGCATGCCCTGAAAGCCCAGATGAAGAGGGAGCTCTGCAGCCAGGCTGGGAGGCGGCGCACGTTCCAGTAGAGAGAGTAATTAGCTCTTTAATTAAAGTCCTTCCCGCTCACTGGCCACAAGGACCTGCACACCAACACCTGGCTTGGATCCTGGGCCCCTCAGAAGCTGCAGATGAGCCAGGCCAGTGCCGCCCAAGGGCTCAGTCTGAGCCGTAATTAGGGACAGGGACTCAGTTGAAGAGCTGTAGCCAACCTGCCGTCCATTTCTCTTCCAGGAGAGAAGGTCCTGCCAGCTCCGAGCTCTGCTGCTCCTCGTCCTCATTATTCCTAGGCTCTGGCCCCCCTCTTGGCCCTGCCTCACCCCGAGTCCTCAACAGACACATACACACACACACACACACACACACACACACACACACACACGGAGGGCTGGGCCAGGGCCCCAGGTCAGCACCGGCCAGCAGTTTCTATCATGCCCTTACCCAGGGCCAAAAACTGGAACTAACCTAAGGGCCTCCACCCCATTCTCCAGAACTTTCCCCAACCCCAGCCCAACCCACTCCTCACTCAAATGGAGCCCCTGCCCGGCACCTCCTTCCCCAGTCCCCCAAGGCAAGCTCACTGCCTCCAACCTTCCCAGATTAGTGTCCTATGGCTGCCTTAGCAAACCCCACAAACTTGGGGTTAAACCCTTACTTCCCCACTTCTAAACCCTAGAAATCCGAGATCAAGGTGTCTGCAGGGGTAGTTCCTCCCAAGGACAGTGAGGACGACTCCAGTCCAGGCCTCTTCCCAGCTTCCAGTGATTTGTCAGCAACATTTGATGTTCCTTGACGTGCAGACGCGTCGCCCCCAACCTCCGCCTTCAACTGCACTTGGCATTATTGTGTGTGTGTCTCCAAATTTAACCTTTTTATAAGGATATCAGAGTATTGGACTAGGACTCACCCCAATGACCTCCTTTTAACTTGATTCCCTCTGTGAAGACTCTAAGTACCAGGGGTTGAGACATCAACCATGCACTCCATCCCCTAACACTGACCTGTCCTTAGTCACACATTTGGTGACTCAGCCTGCTTGACCTTCCTGGATCACACTTGCTCAGAGTCAGGCAGGGGTGGCTCTGGCCAGCAATGGCTGAGGCTTTCTCCCTAGCACATCCTGGGGAACACATTCAGTATGAATTTATTGAGCACCTTCTATGTGGAGGCACCATCATGGGAGACCCAGGTAAGCAAGGACCATCAACACATGAGCACATAAGGAGAATGATTCGGGGCGGGGGTCAAATGCTGAGGAGGACACACAAGGGGTGTAGAGATGGAGAATAATAGGGCCAAGGGGGGAATTTAGGATTAAGCTGTCGAGATGGTTTTTCTAAAGAGGAGATGTTACAGCCGCAGGATGGAAGGGAGTCCACCATGCACAACTGTCCCAGGAAAACCACTCCAGGCGGTGGGAATAACAAGACTGAAGATTCTAAGTCCAGAAAGCAGCATGCCACACCCTGGGAAGAGAAAGGTAGCTGAGGGTTGCACTGGTCAGGGAGCTTTGTCCAGTGCAGGAAAAGCCAGTCCCAGAGGTACCCAGAGCAAGTGGGATGGGATGGGGTGAGACCAGAGGGTTGCACAAGGACCGGATCACAAGGAGCCTCGCCAGCCACAGCAGAGTTTGAATTTGCTCCTAAGAGCAGACTGGAGCGCAGTAGCCCCCAATGTATTCCGTCTTTTCCACAAAAGTTGCATTGGAAGGGGCCAAGGCAGAACTGAACCATTTTGCAGGACCCTGCTGAGCTCACCTGGGCAGGTGCCTGTGTCAAGGTGAGTTCATGATCCACTTTGCCCAGTCCCTTCCACACACAAAAGAAAACACCGCAAATTCTATCATGTTGAATGCCCATCAGCTTTCAGCCCTAGGCCTGTAAGAAAAAGATCCAACATGGCATTGAGGTGACTTCCTGGTTGAGCTCAGACCACTATGAGCCAAGACTCTGGGTCCACAGAAGTTTCTAAGAGTTCCACGAGGCGCCTGGGTATCATGCAGATCTTTTTGCAAACTCCAGGCCCACCCCTGAGAAGGTGGGGTGCCCTCCCCTCCACACCATCAAGGTATCAAGTCTTCCCCATCGCGATGCCTCTGCACCTGCTCTTCCTGAAGCCAGGAATGCTCTTCCAGTGGCTGTCCCCTGGCTGTCCCCTTCTCCTCCTTCTGGCCTTCGTATTTGCCAGCCGCTCAGACAGGACTTGCCTGTCTCCTTTCCACTGTGGCCCCTCTGCTACTCTCCCTTACAGCCACCCGCAGAGCATTAATCATCAGATCCCCCCACTCAGTAGGGATTCCCTGAGGGCTGGCCACGTGGCTGTCTTGTTTAAGGGGGAGGGAGGGAAAGGAAGAAGAAGGGAAGAGAAAGGATGGAAAGAGGCTGGAGGAGGAAAGAGAAGGAGAGGGGAAGAAAGGGCAGACGCTCGGTGTGGGAGACTCGCGTGGCCTAAGACAGGGATTCTCAGCCTCAGCATCGATTCACATCCCAAGTCAGATAATCTTCTGCCATCGGGGATGCTCAGGTGCATACTGAGATGTTGAGCAGCATCCCTGACCTCTCCTCACAAGATGCAAGCCCTCGCCTCCCCTGGTTGGTGCACCCAAAAATGTCTTCAGACATTGCCAAGTGTCCCATGGTGGGGGGTGGAGGGGGCACCTAGATGGAGGTTCACAGTTTGTTTCAGCAAATCTGATTTCACACATAATTTTATTCAGGAGCCCAAAGTATGAAACGCATTACAGTGGAGCTGCCTAGGGCTCTGTATTTGTCCGTCACAGCTACACTAATGCCACATCATAGAGGCCCCAGCACTCGAGGGCTCCTGACCCAGTGATGAGCATCTATTATGCGCTGGGTCCACAGAGTGATCAGCAGCTCTGCTCCAAACTGGAAGGTGGCAGATTGTGACTCCAGGCTACAAACTGAGTTTAGGTCTGTTCATTGCAATGCTCCTTCCAGAGCTTTGAGGGCAATGCTGTCACATGCCCATTGTGACAGCAGATCGACAGAGTATATTCAAGAGCAAATGAGCCAGACCCCGGGAGTCTGTCCACAGCTTCTTCACGTCTCAAGCCTGCTAGCATTTCCTTGTCCAAAGCAAGTCACATGGGCCAGCCTAGAATCGGTGGGGCAGGGAAATATGACACCCCCCACCAAGGGGACATGAGTGAATGTTTGCTAAGGAATAATTCTTCTGTGCCAAGCCTGAGAACACACTGATGGAGACAGTTGAGGCTCATGGGAAAGAGGGAGCTATGCATTTGCATCAACCTTTCTCCAAAGCCTGAGTCCATTTTTTTGTTGTTGTTGCTGTAACAAAATACCTAAGACTGGGAAACTTATAAATAAAAGAGGGAAATTGTGGCCTAGGGTCTTGGAGGCTGGAAGGCACCCACATCCATTGCTCAGCTTCCACTGATGGCCTCCTTCAGCTTCAACCCATCGTGGAAAAAGTAGAAAAGCAAAGTAGGCATGTGCAGGAGTATGTGTGCCACAGAGACGGAGGGGAGGTGCCAGGATTGCTCTGTAACAATCTCCTTTCTCAATACTAATGGGCTCCCTGAAGAACTAAACCAGTCACTCAAGAAGAACACTGACCCCTCCCTCTTAAAGGCCCACCTCCCAAAACTGTTACATGGGCCGTGAAATTTCAGCATGAGTTTTTATGGGGACAAGAGACATCCAGACTGTAGCCCTGCAGTATCAATGCCTCACTGAGCCTCTGCTCATGTCTACACAGAGCATCACAGGGCTCTGGACCACAAATCTGGGACCCATGAGCTGTGCCCAGGCCTATGCGCTGGCCACAGGCACTGCTCCCGCTTCTTGAGCACGTGGAAATAGGGCTTCGTCCAGCCAATATTCTTCCATGGTCTTGTCTGTGCCGGACACTGTCCAGGGCACTAGGGATGTGGTGGTGGTGAGCACAGAGCATCTGGCCAGCAGGGGTGAACGGTCCCACTCCGCATGGGTGGCCCCAACACCCATGCAGGAGAACCACAAATTTCCTCTTTCTCTGGTGGACTCCCCTGGCATGCGTGTCTCTAGAATCTGCATTGGGGACTCAGAAGGACCGTTTTCCTGCCACAGTTCTGGCCTCTCAAAGCAGGGATCTTTGTGATGTGGGGACTTGTCTCATCAAGATATCATGTCCAAATCGAGGCTGTGTCAGCAGCCCCATGAAAATGAATAATAGCCGCAATTATGACCCATATAACAGCCCAATAAAACCTAATTAAAATGATCCACATCCCATCTGCCAAGTGTGGGGCAAAGCAGCCAGGGAAAGTTGAAGGCCCAGTCAGTTCAAGGAGAGCAAGGAATGTGAATAATCATAATAATATTCATATTATTACAAATATGTAATATTAGCTTATAATAATGTGATAAGATTGTGATACATTATTGTTATTATTATTATTGCAGTTAATATTTATCACGTGTTTCCCATGTGCCAGCCCTGTGCTAAAAATGGGGTCATCCCTGACGCACTGGACCTGTGTTATCTCATTTATTTCTCATTAGCATGCCATAAATTAAGTGCTAGCATTATCTGCATTTTACAGATGAGGAAACTGAGGCTCAGAGAGGTTAAGTAACCTACTCAAAGTAACACTGCTAACAAGGAGTGAATCGGGAACCAGCCTCCAGCGCTGCCCAGCAAAATAGACACTCAGTGCCTATGTGTCAATTCATGGATGAATAGTCAAGATTTTATGTCAGATAACCCAAGATACCACACAGGCAACCAAGAAATGCTTATTTAGCACCAACTAAAGTCTAGGTACTATTCTAGAGACAAAATGGGAGAAAGATGAGCCAATGGCTGGCAGGGAGTGGGCACATACAACAGCCCATGGTGGAGGTAGGGAGACCCACTGGATACTGAGGGTGGAGGACAACTTAATTCTGCCTAGGAAATCCAGGAAGACTCCCCAGAGGAGGCCCTAGGGCTGAGTCTGAAAAAATAGATGGAAATCCGCTGGACAGACCAGTAGAGGAAAGCCTCCCAGCAGAGGAAGCTGCTCCTGCCAAGTCATGAGAGGGCCAGAGCCCAGCATATTCAGAGTCACAAGTTACATAGAGAAGCTGCAATTTCATGGTCTGACTGGAGCATGAATTGGCAAAGTCAGCGGGTCAAGATCATCAAACTCCTTTTAGGTCACGCTCAGAAATTTAAATTTTGCCCATAAGCAATAGGGAGCCATGGAAGATTTTAAAGCAGGCAGCGATATGCAGATTTGCTCATTAGAAATGTCCCTGGGGGGAGCTGGGCAAGGAAGGATTTGGAGAAGGAGGGAAGCTCAGCCCTGGGACAGTCGTCTGCAGCGCCCCCTGCAGGAGGTGGAGTACCAACCCTTTTAATGAGGGAGAAACTTCTGAACAGACCCCGGTACAGTCAGATGGGTGGTCCCAGCACCAAGCCTCCCTCCAACCTCAGTACAATATCCAGAATTGGACTAAAACCTCAACTTTTTGCCTAAATTGGGATGGAGCACTCAGATTGTCTCTAAGCAGCCCCCTCTGTCCCCACCCATGGGGATGTGTATTCTGGCCCCTGTTGCCAACAGAAAGTCAGGAGATGGCACACACTGTCTCCTGTCTCCAGGCCTGAAGTTCAGGAAGGAGCCACAACTCCCGCACAGGGACCGGGCTAAAGAACACCCCAGAACACTGAAGTCACAGGCACCTGAAACAGATTGGTTAAAAAGAAAAAAAAAAATCCATCATTGTCTTTGTCATTTCAAATGGTGCTGCCCTTTGACCCAGGAAGAGGTTCCAAATGCATAAATAGAGCAATAATCTCCAGCATCGATGTTTTGATAAAATGAAAGGGGGAGAATATGTATTATAAACACCACCTCCGGGAAGCACAGTCAGAAAAAGTTATTAAACATTCTGTCACAAGCTTGGCAGGCAGCAGTGTCCACCCACCCCGGCACCGAGTTCCTAATAAAGGCGGCATCTCAGAATTTGTCACTCTGGAATGCATAATTCACCAGTCAAAAAGCAGGGGTAATACACTGCATTTTCATAAGGGGCTCTGAAGCTGTCTAATTTCCCTGAGCCGCAGGACGGCAGGAGGCTGCGGCCACTCGCAGAGGCCCCTTCATGCATTATGGATAGAGATTTTGCAATTCAAAGTGACAGCTCAGCCTGCCCATCGCCCACCCCCCAAACCCCAAATCATATCCAAAGATCTAGGACTAAGGAATGGGTCTGCCCCTAAAGCCTACAGCCACTTGGTGTCTAGAAATTGTGCGTGTGTGTGTGTGTGTGTGTGTGTGTGTGAGTGTATATAGGTGAAGAAGGAAGCAAAACTGTTCCCTGGGTCTCGCCAAATGTAATCAGCCTGGCCTGTCACTTGATAGGATATATTTGAGGTAGGAACACCAGCCCTGTGTCACATTCGTACCATCCATGTCCTCTGCTGTCCCCAAAGTTAGACAAACACTGTTTCCCTACAACCTGGATTAGTCTACAGGCACATAACGCTGTCCATCATGGCACCTAGGCTGGGAGGGCCTTGGTGTCTTCTCCTGGCCCCGCCACAGAGGAGGCAGAGTGGGAAACCAGACAGGGCTAGGCTCAGCCTTGGGCAGGGTGTGGGGAGAGGGGTGCAGGCCGGCACGTCTCTGCTGTAGTCAGCTTTCTCACCACGGTGACCAAAAGAACTGATGAGAATGATTTTAAGGAGGAAAACTTCACCTGGGGGCTCGCGGTTTCAGAAATCTCAGTCCACAGCAGCTGGCTCCATTCCTCAGGGCTCGAGGTGAAGAACATCAAGGCAAAAGACCTGAGAGAGGGAAGTGGCTCAAGACATTCGCCAAGAAGCAGAAAGAGAGATCCGCCCATCAAGGACAAAGTATAAACCCCAAAGGCACACTCGCAGGGACCCACCTCCTCCTGTTGTGCCCTACCTGCCTACTACAGTCACCATCCCTAATCCCTATTTGGGGATTAATGCCCTGGTTAGGTTAAGGCTCTCACAAGCCAATCATTTTCCCTCTAAACTTTCTGGCATTGTCTCACACACCTCATATCTAAGCCTCAACAGTGTCCCTCTTCCCCACCTCTCACATTAAAAGCACGTAGCCCAAGACAAGTCACTCAAACCCCCCCCCCCCACCACCCACCGTCTGGTGAACTGTTCAGTGTGTGGAAGGAGCTCAGGTCAGAAGTGAAGAGAGCCGGGCTTAAGTACAGTTCTGCCTCTCACTCACCTGTTGCAGTGGCCACTAGAACACCTGGACTTTTCTCTACTCACACACCTTTGGCCCAGGGTGGACCACAGTGCCCTCTCCTCAGGGACAAGGGCCCAGCCTCTGCATCACATCCTGTCCTGCCTTTTATGAAGAGGATACAGAGTTGAACTGGTTGGGTTCGAGTCTCAGTGCCAACATCGCTAGGCCTCAGTTTCTCCATCTCCAAAGTGGAATATAAACATCACCCTCAAAGAGATGTCTGATCTAGGGCAGAGGTGCCTAAAATGTGCTTCTTACTGCTGAGAGGAAGGAAAAGGGAGGGTTAAAGAGGGAAACAGTTGAAAAGGGAGAGAGAAAAATGCGCCCAAGGATATAGCCCTAATGATGGAGTAATTTGGAGGCAATTTCAGAAGATGATATTTTCCTGTGGCGTGAACCTCTCATCCCCAAAACACATCCCCACTTGATTGCTACTACACTCAACGTGCTGGCGAAGGCCTGGATGGAGCAGGGCTGCTCAGGGGCTACAGGGAGGGGACTGAGCCTCCCGTGGATCTGCAAGCCTCAGTCCAAGCCTGAAATTCCAAAGGCAGGACACCCAAGGCCGAGGTGAGGCTAAAATGTTAAGACTCAGAAGAAGAGGCAGAGAAGTTGGGAGGGTATTGGATACATTCAGACATAAAATAGGAGTTCCAGGCTATCTTATCTAGGACTCCAAGGAGCAGGAGATGTGAAGTGACGTCTGAGTGTCCTCAGATAATCTCTAGGCAAAGTGCAGTCCTACTCAAGGTTCAAGGGGGCAACAGGGAGAGCAGATGGCTGTGCACGTGGACCTCGGCACGAGTGAAAGCTATTCAGTCTGTAAGGCCATTCGCTTCCAGCAAAGGAACGTTCACACACACACACACACACACACACACACACGCACACACGCACGCACGCACGCACACACTATGTTAGGGAAGGGTGGCGGTGGAGGGAGGCAGGCAGAATGTCCATCTCACGGAGGAGTTAGAACTTCGTAGGGAGTCCTCAAGGACTGTCATGGGTGGTCTGTCACAGCCAGGTCTCTGTCATAGGAAGTCCACATACAGAGACTGGAGGCAGCAATTGCAGAAGTGAAGCCCGGTCGTGGCTGTAGCGTCCCAACACACAAACAATAACAGAAACGGAACAAAGGACCCGGACAGCCAATGCACATCACAGAGCACACAACTGACACCAAGCAACCCAAACACAGTCAGTGTCATCTGTCATCCCAGAAATGTGACCACAAACCACCACCCAGCTCTGGAGGTAGAACCACAATGCCAACCTCGGGCTGGTGTCTGCTCTGGGAAGAAAGGAAGGGAAACGGCCCCAGGGGAGGTTGGGGGCCTCAGATGGGTCCATATTGTTTTATTGTTTAAAAGAAAACCTGGGGCACACCTGGGGCATGTTAAGATCTGATGAAGCTGACCAGGTTCTGGGTGTGGAAGCATCCGACCTGTTACTCTCCAATCTTTCTGAATGTTATAGTTCATAGTAAAAGTATTTAAAAAAAAATAGTCAGGAATCACTTTTCTACTCTTTAAACTGCCAAATGTCCAAATAAAATAAATCCTAGTGATGGGGGAGATGGAGGGAAATGGCCACATTCAAGGCTGTTTGCTGGTAAAATATAAATTAATAGACTTCCAAGGGAACTTACCTACCGCCATCCAAACGGTTGAGTGTTTTTGAACCCTTTCATCTACCAATTCCTTGACTGGGGAGGATTCCCAAGGAAGTATCCACAATGTACACCAGAACCAAAATGCATAAAAGTTAGAAATGATATAAATGTACAGAAGAACTCTAGCCATAGAAGGCGATGTAGAAAGACATTGAATGACATAGAGAGATAGACATTAAGTGTTAACAACCAAAGAAGAGCTTGACATGTCCAATTGTACATCCAATTTTCTTCTTGAAAAAAAAAAAAACAGATATGTGTCATTGCAGAGACGAAAGGACAAAAAGCCATACACCAAAATGTCAAGAGCCACCCTCTGCAAGTGGGTTAATGAGAAGTGATACTCACTTTCCTACTTCTACCTCTCATTTTTTTCTATATATTCCTAATATAACTTAAATAAATCATGACTGCATAAATAAAATTGCATAATTCTTAAAATTCAAAGATAGCATCTCTGCTCTTGCATTGGTCCGCTTGGGCTACCCTAACAAAATACCACAGACTGAGTAGCTTAAGAAGTAGAAATTTCTTTCTCACAGTGCTGGAGGTGGGAAGTCCAAGTTCAAAGTGGCAGCTGATTTGGAGTCTGGTGAAGGCCCTTCTCTGGGCTTGGAGATGGCCAGGTCCTTACTGGGTCTTCATATGGCCTTTCCACATTCCCATCTTTGTGACCTTGTTTAATTCTACCTTCTAAAGTCTTCGACTCCAAATAGCATTACTTGGGGGGTGGGGGGGTTCAATATATGAATTCTGAACACATTTATTTCAGAACAGCCCCAAACACATCACCTGAATCCCATCATGAGGTGGGGGGGAAATAAAATACAATTGAAGGACAAACTTTCTTGGTCTTTTCAAAAACATCAATTTCAAGAAAGTATAAGGAAATAATTTCAGGTAAATAAGGAAAACATACAGGGCAAAGAAATATAGGATCATACGATCCTGTATCAGATCTTAGATTGAAAAAAATATGTGTGCATTGATATAAGTGACATCATGAGGACAATCAGTGAGACTTAAATACAGGCTGCAGATTAGATTTAAAATACTGTATCGATGTGGTTATATAACATTCAGGTTCTAGGAGATGGTGGGGAAGCTCTCAGGAGGAGGGTCATGTGCCTGATATTAACATTCAAATGGGTGAGCAATGATGATGGCAACGATAACAGTACACAGTTAGAAAGATACAGAAAGCAAATCTGGTAAAACTGTTGATCATTGATGAATTGAGATAAAGGGAATATAGCCATCTGATTTGCTAATTTTCCGTAAGTTTGGAATTCAAAAAAAAAATAAAATTTAATAAAAAAATCCTCCTCCTTCCCAATTTAAAAAATAAAATGAAATGAAGGAAGAACAGCAACGTGCTAGAGCTCACTCCTGTTGGCTTGCAAGAGCTAATTGTTGAGGGGCTGCGGTTGTGGCTCAGCAGTCGAGCGCTCACCTGGCACATGCAAGGCCCTGGGTTCCATCCTCAGCACCACATACAAATAAATAAATAAAGGTATTGTGTCCAAATATTTTTTTTTAAAGAGCTAATTGTTGAGTTTCGCCAGAATGGCTATTATGAAATAAATAAATAACCAGAGCTGACAAGGAGATAGAGAGAAAGCAGAACTTCCGCACCATTAGTGGGAATGTAAACCAGCATCACCACCGTGGAAAACAGCAGAGAGGCTCCTCAAGAAACCAAAAACTCCCCTATGCTCCAGCTCTCCCACTCCTGGGTGTGTACCCAAAGGAAAAGAAATTGGCATACAAAAGGGACCCACATGCCTGCTCCCAACTGCCCAGTTATAGAACCAGCTTAGGTGTCCATCAAGAGGAGAATGGATAAAGAAAATGTGGTACCTACACACAATGGAGTATTATTCAGCCATAAAGAAGAATAAGATCTTATTGTTTATAAGAAAAATGGATAGAAGCAGGGCATGGTGGTGCACGACTATAATCCCAACAATTCGAGAAGCTGAGGCAGGAGGATGGCAAGTTCAAAGCCAGCCTCAGCAATTTATCGAGGCCCTGAGCAACTCAGCGAAACCTGGTCTCTAAATAAAATATTTTTTAAAAGGAGTGGGAATGTCATTCAGTGGTTAAAGGTTTAATCCCCAGTCCCAAAAAGAAAAAAGAAAATGGGTAGAAAAGGTGACTATCACACTAAAATAAATAATCCAGATGCATTTTCTTCTCATATGTGGAAACAAACAAACAAAACAAACAAATAAAAATGACCTGAAAGTAGAAGAGGAACTATTTGAAGGGGATCCAGAAAAGGGGGAGAGAAGGGAGGGCAAAAGAGGGTGGTGGGAGGGTAGATTGGTTTTAAACAAGATATTTGCAGGTATGGGAGTGCCGAGGTGAAACCCATTAACTTGTACAGTGAATGAGCTAATATCTATCATTTTAGAAGTTTCAGGAATTTTGCAAGCCAATAGCTTGAGATTGGCATTTAGACCTCGGAACTTGGCAAATGTTACAAATCAAGATTTTTTCTTGTTTTTCCAGAAAGCCAGTTGGTGAGCTTTTACCCAGACATCACTGGATGGGGCCACTCTCTGTAGCTGGTGGCCATCAGGTCATTCTTTCCAGCTCTCCCAGGCTCCCTCAGTTCTGGACCCTGACGCCATGTGACATTTCTTTCTTCTACGCAGCTGTTCACTTAATATTGCTAGCATGTTCCTTGGCTTAGCTGGGTTCTCTCTTCCCCCAATATCTGAAAGTCAAGTCCCTTCTTTGATAAAAGATGAGGATGGCAGTGGAGGAGTGTGACATGCTGTTCTTCACACCCCACCGAGATCTCTGCTTCACTGTTTGGTCCCCAGCACCAAAACAAAACCATCAAGTTTGGGGTGTTTTGTAATAGCAGCCATGGGAAACTAACACACCCAATCAGACCCTGGCAGCAGACCTCTCTGGGGCATTAATTGTCTGCATTTCCAGCTTTTCCCAGAAACAGCAGCAGAAAATTCCTCTGGAAGAGTCTCACATGCTTGCAGTGGGATGCCAGTTAGCACTTCCCATGAGGACGAATTCCAAAGAGACAGGCAGGCCATGAACATAAGCAGCCTCGGTGAATACGGCCTGGGTTAGGCTGGACCACTGCGTCAACCCCTGGAGTTAGACAAGGTGGCGGGGGGTCTGACTGGGCTTATCTGAGTGTCTCCAAACTAGGACCTTTCTTTGCAAGGGAACAGATAAGGTGCCAGGTGTTGGAAGCAAAAGCCCAGGGAGTCAGTCCTATTTTCAAGTGTCAAATGCTCAGGAGAAAACCTGGGATGGAGAGGGCTACAGCATAGGATTCAGGTGAGAAATAACTTGTGCCTCTGAGCTGGGGAATATAGCTCGGTTGGTAGAGTGCTTCCCTAGCATGCACAAGGCCCCGAGTTCAAGCCCCAGTAACACACACACACACACACACACACACCAAAAAACAAAAACAAAAAAACACCTCAGTACCCCTAGCCATGCCTCTGGGTTACCCTCTTGCTTCTAAGTGTTTCGCCAAAAATGTCCCGTGGTCAAATAAGTTTGGGTAAAATAGGAGCAAGTAAGTTAAAACTGATTTACTCTTTAAGGAACATTATGCAATATCCTCAATTTTTGTTGTTGTTGTTGTTGTAGGCTTTGTTTTTTTTCCAGAGTAGCTCATGAAATTTTTCCATGAAACACACCTGGGAGAAATGCCCAGTAAGCTGATCAGGGGGGACACAGCAGGGCCCCAGGAAAAAGGGGTAGCTATGCAAAGGCCATGGGCATGCTCTCTGCCTAAACTGGGGTGCTTCCAATGGCTGAACACCTGGCTGTACAGAAAAGCTCAGCTCACTGCCCATCCTGCAGTTACTGCCCTTGATCCCCAACCTCTAGCTGCCCATCCAATGACCACCCTAGCATGGGCAGTCTTGTTTCCTTTATCCTCCCCCACCCCATGAAGAAGGTGCTGTGGTCCCATTTTACAGGTGAGCAAACTGAGGCCCCGACAAAGGCTCTTACTCCCTGGGCAGAGGCTCCAGGGTAAGGAGGTCACTGTACTTGATGAGTCACAGCCTAGCCTTGGGGCTGCAGGGGCTGACTCACAGCTGGGAATTAAGGACAAGATCGAGTTTGACGTCCTGGCTGAGTGGACACAAAGAGTAGAAAGTCAGGGCTTGGGTCAGCCCAACTCCTGACTCCTTCTCCCTTCATCACCATGTGGTCAAGGAGTCTGCCCATCTGGCGGGGACTGGGGGCATATGCCTGTAATCTCAGCACCTCAGGAGGCTGAGGCAGGAGGATTGCAAGTTTAAAGCCAGCCTCAGCAACCTAGCAAGGTCCTAAGCAACTAGTGAGGCCCTGTCTCAAAATAAAATAAAATATTAAAAGGACAGGGGACTGGCTCAGTAGTTAAGCGCACCTGGGTTCAATCCCTGGTACAAAAAAAAAAAAAAAAAATGTCTGCCCACCTGAACGCTGCTTGCTTTCCCTGGACCAAATCTGCTTGAGCCAGAGGAACTGAGATTGCAGGGGGTGGTGACCAGCATTGCGGGGCTTCCTACCCTGGTCCAAAGCCTGCAGGCACCATCACTGTCTCTGAACCTGCCACTCCCCCAGGTCACCTCACCACAGCATCTTCCTATCCAACAATGGATTTTGTTAAAGATGCCTCGACCAGGTGAGAGGCAACCACACATTAAATCTGCCGCCAGTGGAGGCAAGAATCCTCCAAGCCTGCTCCTGAGTGGATACGCCGGCTGGATCTGGCTGAGGTGCCTGGGAATAGTTAGACCCATAGTATCAGCCGAGGCCAGAAAACCAGGTAACAGCCAGGCTCCAGGGCTGGTAGGAAAGGGCTTTCAGGCAAGGGCCACAAAGGAGAGGGCAGAACTGGGTTACTGCTGCCTCCCAGGATCCTGCTGCTCCAAGTGTGGTCCCCAGACCAGCCCCATCAGCATGACGGGGAAGCTCATTGGAAATGATGAACTTCAACCCCCTTCTAGACCCACTGGGTGAGAATCTGGACGTCAACAAGATCCCAGGTCACTGTGCACACGCTCGAGTGCAAGAAGCTGCCCTCGCACGTGGAAGATTCTCTTTCACAGACATTGGGGGCAAGAAGGGAGCAGGAGGAGGGAATTGTTTCCATCTTCTCGTACCTTGGGAGCTGACTACTGATCCCGCATCCTCTGCTCACCTGGGGAAGGGTGGGGACCACGGCTGGCACCTTGAAGGGTCTCTCCCCAAAGAGTGGCTCAAGGGTCCCTGGTCCGAGATGCTCTGGGTGGGAACTCAGCCCATTGGCCACCGCCAGCCCACTCAGCCCCAGCCTAGCCCAGCCTGGGGGCTTCTAGGCCCCCTGCCTCTGTCTGGAAAGAGGATGGGGGCCATCCCTCCACCCCAAACTTTTGTGTCTTTGTAAAGTGTTTAGTGAAAAACTGCCGACTATGTAAATCAGAGATCATTAGAGGTTGGGTTTTTCCTCAAAGAATGGATTCAGCAAAACGCTGTTTTCTCCCCGGCTCTGGGTCTCTATTTAGGGGATTGGAGCTGTGTTTATTTATTTATTTATTTATTCATTAGCTGGGCCCACAGTCAAGGAGAAGGGAGCAGGGCTATTAATCTTTCCTGTCATCCATTCACAGATGTGGAGTTCACACCACAGCAAATGTGAAGTCAGCAGTACACAACCACAAGGTGGAAATTTCAAGAGAAACAAGCTTAGAGGAATAAAAATAAAATAAAATAAAAGGGGAGTGGGGGGGTGGGGCAGGGTGGGCAAGAGCAAGATGCAGAGAAGGAGCACATTTAGAACACAGCGTCTGGGCCTCCCCGGGCGCTGGTGTGTGCCGAGGGTAATCTTGTTCTCAGCAGGCAAGTGCCATTGATATGTTAATAATAATTTTCTTTTCTCTTCATCCTCCAGAAATGAAGTTTGCAAACTGATTCTGATAAAGTAGGTCTGATTTCGTGTGTGTGTGTGTGTGTGTGTGCACGTGCACGCATGTGTGGTATTTACACAGTGACTGAGACACATACACGCTCCCTTCTCTGCCCATTTATGGCATCTACTTAGTAGATGCTGGAAATCTCCTTGGAAAGACAAGAAGTCAAAGGCATCCCCTTTAAGAAGGGAGCGACCGCCTGCTGCTGGGGCCCGGGGTTGTCTGCACGCCCCGGGCTGCAAGAACCGCGCCATTTTGCTACAGAGCAAACTTGGCAAACTCATAGGTGGCTCTCATGCTGAGTCCCATTGTAAGGGCGGCCACTGCCCAGGGTCTCTGAACTCATGCCCGCCAGTGGAGGGTAAACCAGGAAAATCAGCCCTCTAGTTTCCGGCAGCTGCCTCCCTCCCCAGCCTGGTGAACCTGCAGGAGTCCTGACACACGCACATCCACCCCGTCACAGAGTCAGCTGGCTCCTGCCCTGCCTCAGTTTCCTTCTTGTTCTCCTCCTGCCTTGGAGACTGAGGCCCGGACACGTCAGCTCTTTTCTGGTCAGCTCACTGTGCCTGGAGCAGTTGGTTGGCCAGAGTCACAGAATGCACGTTCCAGAGGCCTGGTGTTGTACCCATTGCTCAGAACTGACTCATTGATCCCAGCCTGGTGCAAATCTGACCCCGTCCCTCACCTGGAGCTGTTGCCATTCCCATGGGGAATCTTCATCCTCTCCCCCACTGGTCTGAGATGCTGAGGTCCTGGCCCCATGGCCACCCCCAGACATGGCCCCATCCCAGCTGGGGACGGCTGAATGAGGCTTAGCATGGAATGTTCCCTGCACAGCCCAGAACAGCAGTGGAGTCCCTCCTCAGAGGAGGCTGAAGTCAGTAACTTCTCTCATCAGCTGTGAGCTCCTCGGGGCTTAGAGGCCATGTTTGTTCATTTCTGCTCCTTAACACTCAGTGGATTCTCCGTGAACATCTGTTGAATTGGGCTGAATCCTGGGTCCAAAGCAAGGGTGAGAAAACTGACCCCCGGGGCAGTGGTCAGATTGGTGTGGAGAGTAATCCGTGAACTGGACCTCTCTCTGCGTGAAGGAAAGGATACGGAGTCTGAGGCTGATCTGGATTGAGCAGGATTCCCAGGCTGCATCCAGACACAGCGGGAAAGCCTGCAGCTCCTTGTGGGAGTGCCCCTGGGCTCCAGAGGGAATGGCGGATGCTCCTGTCTCCCACTAAGCATTGCACTGAGCAGCTGCCTGGGGTCACAGAGGTTTCCCCAGGTGAGTAGGGATTTGCAGATCCTACCAAGACCAGAGGAGCTGGGGCGAGGGACGCAGGTTTAATGAGCAGAAAAAGGAAGAAGGGCCAGAACTGAACCCACAGCCCAAAGAGCCCTGTCCTAGGTGGTGGCCCCAGTGGAAAGGCTGAACATGGCCACTGGGCCATCTGGGGCTGGAACAGTCTGGAACACACATCACGGGGGCCACGGGTTAATGAGTCCAGTCCAGGGTGCACCCAATATCCCAACCAGAACCACTGCCGGCCTTCCCAGGATGCGGCAGACACACATGATCATCCTTCCAGAAAGCCCCTCCCTCTATAGATGCCAGTTCTTTACTGATGTGTCCATTTTCATATCTTGGCCCCCAAGGACTGATTTTTCAGCTCAATAGAATGCAAAGGGACCTCTGTTTCCCCATGCTCCCCAACAACAGCTCTGCCTTTATTCAATTACTGGGAAGCTCAGAGCTTTAGAAGCTGTTGTTCTTGGTTGTCTTTGACTTTCTGAGCTCTGATGCAGGCTGTGGAGCTCTGGGGAGGCTCCCTAGTCATTGCATCTTCAGGGAAGGTCTGACTTGGTCTTGATCTTCTAAAGCTGACGGAAAAGCCAATCCCATAATGGCTCTCACTAACAGCACAGGGCCATGTGGACAGAGCTGACCTTGAGTCAAGTGCTCATGGTAAATTAATGGGGAATTAAAGTTCTTTCCATGGTTCGTGCCTCAAAGAACCATTTATTTTAAAGTAGCCATGGATTTTAGGGGGAAATTCTGATTTGAAATCATTAGGCGAACAGTTTTGACTCCATGATTCCCAGAACTATCTTGTTTTGTAGGTGTGAATCAGAGCCTTGGAAATTCACAAATTGAGTGAACCCATCAGGGCAAATCTCAAATGCAAATTCTTGCTGTTTTATATGAAAACATGTTGAAATGTTATGATAGATTTTTACCAAAAAAATGGTAATTTTCAATTCCCTACATCCATGTCTCTTTGCAGTCTGACTTCACATTCCTTCCCATCAAGAAATGGAGCTTTCCCTACCCTTTAAATCTGGGATGGGCTGGGCTGGGGACCAATTGCTTTGACCAATAGAATTCAGAGGAAGGAATATTGTGCCCCACCAATGGCATGCCCCAGTTTGCTCTCTTGGAACCCTGCCCAGCCTACAGGTGCAAGGCTGGGGAGGCCTGCTGCGTGACAGCCTTGAGCACCAAGAGGCATCCTAGCGGAAGTCATTCTAGGAAAGTCAACATGCAGCTAGCCCTAGATGCCTGAGCGAGTCTGGCCAAGACCAGAAGAGCCACCCGGCTGAGCTCAGCCTGCACTGCCAACTCAGAATTGCAAGCTGAGTAAATGGTAGTTGTTTTAAGTCACTGCTACTGGAGTGGGTTTCATGTAGCAAAACTTATATCATTGTCTTTATTAAAGTATGTATTAAAAATACATCAGGATCACTTCACCTCCATGGCTACAATCAAAAAAAAAAAAGAACCAAAAATAAAAAGTGTGGGCAAGAATACAGATAAATTGGAACCCTTTGCACTGTTGGCAGGAGTGTAAAATGGTACAGCTGGTGTGGAAAACAACATGGCAACTCCTTAACAAAGTAAAAATAGAATCACCATATGATGCAGCAAGTCTTCTTCTGGGCATATACCCAAAAGTGCAGAAAGCAGGGTCTCCAAGATATATTTGTACATCCATGTTCATAGCAAAATTATTTGCAATAGCTAAAACATAGAGACAACCCACACATCTATCAGTGAACAAACATATATGCAAAATGTAGTCTATACATACAATGGAATACTATTCAACCTTCAAAAAGAAGGAGATTCTGACACATGTTACAACATATATGACCCTTGAGGACATTATGCTAAGTGAGATAAGACAGTCACTAAAGGAAAAATACTGTATAATTCTAAACATATGAGATGTTTCAAGTAGTTAAACTCATAGACACAGAAATAGGATGATGGTTACCAAGGGTCAGGAGGTGTAGCAAGAATGGGAAGTTTTTGTTTAGTGAGTAGAGTTTCAATTTTGCAAGCTGAAAAATTGCTGGAGACTGCATTGTGTGATGTGGCACAAATGTAGCTAATACCATTGAACCACTCAGAACATGATAAGATAGTCAATCTTGATTGGGTTTTGCCATGATTTTTAAAAGATAAACATGTCCTTGTGGTGTAAGAAACTTCCCGGAAGTGACCAGTGTTCGGAGAATCCTTAGTCACTCTGAAAAATCATGTGCTACAGAGGAGGGAAAGGGAGGCCTTTGAAAATACTGGAAGGGTCAGGGTTCAGAGAAGGTTCAGAAGGAGGGACTGTGGGGTTAGGTTAGGGTTAGGGTTCTTTTGGTTGCAAGTAACAGAAAACGAACTCAAACTAGCCTGGAAAAAATAAAGCAAAATTTACTTCCTACTATAGCTGGGAACAGTACCTGCCTGGGCAGCCTGAAGAATTACAAAGGACCTTGCCAACAAGCCTGGGTGGTCAGGCCTCGCACCTTCCTTCTGATTTCTGCTTGACTTCATTCTCCGTGGAGTCCTGGCTTTGAGAAGTCCATCACCTCTTTCCTGCCTGATTTCCCCAGGGGCAGCTTCTCTAGCTCCTAACGGAAATATCCTGGGAAGGTGCCCAGTTGGTTTAGGTCCATCATCACCACTGAGGGGGACAGTCCATCTACTGAGTTCTTAATGTAGGAAAGAGCCCAAGCTGTGGGCAAGGGTAAGCATGGCCATCACCCACAGCACTGGGAGTCTGGTCAGGACATCGACCATCCCAAGTTCGGGTCTCCTCATCTAAAAACTGGGCTCAGTATGACGTGGTTGGTGTGAGGGCGAAGGTGGAAATGTTTATGATTGTTTCTCGATGTGTCTTATAGAAACACCAAACAATGAACGTGTCATAACAGGAATAGAAACAGGTGCCACCTGCTAGCCTGTCCCTTTGCTGCCTGTCCCGTGGAGAACCTGGAGACTGGTCTCTAGGACAGAATGGTGTTTGTTCATTTGAGCCCCTCCTGAGCCCCTCTGTGTGCAGGGGGTACCCCATAGTGTGGTCTGTGGCTACTGCCAGGACCAGAACAGAGGAGTGCGAGTGAGGAGACCAGGGGTGACATTTAAGGAAACACTCTCCCTCTCAGGGTCACGCAGGTGTGGGGTCAGTGCTGAGAGTGAGTGGCTCCTTGAATTTTACAGTCTAGCCTCAACCAAGTCCCAGCCTCAAGAATCACTTGGGGATCTTGTGAAAAGTACCTTCTTGGGTGAGGTCCAGTCACTGTGAGTAACCCCAGGTGAGCCTGGGGGTTTGAGGCGGCCCCACCTCCAGGGACACTTCAGGGCCAGCGGGCACTGGCTTTTAAGGGCGGGGCTGCCCAGGGTAGGGATGAGGTGGTTTTCAGAGCTTGTCTGCTGAGCAGCAGGACTGATTCCTGCAGAGAGGCCTCAGGTTGACTCAGGATGGAAGACCAAGGGACAAGTGAGGCGCACTGTGCCTTACCCCCAAGCACTCCAACTGAACTTCCACTTACTTAAGATGTCACTTGATGAAAGAGTTCTGTG